>NC_060210.1:121918500-123275500 GCF_021130785.1 Homalodisca vitripennis | reverse complement strand
CTACGACACTTGAATACTTTTTTTATACTGCACTTCATTCTTGCTCACTTTATGGATCGTTATAAGAGTAAATTGTTTAATTTGTGCTTAAAAGCTTGCAGCTTGTTTTAACTTAATAATGCGGGTGGCGAAATGGTTTATCTCAGATCACTGAGAGTTAGTTAGTGCACTCGATTTTCTGTTGAAATATTTTAACAAAATATTTTTTTTAATTGGTTACAGAATTCTGTCCAAGGTGTTATATTCTTTTTCAAATTTGCCATGTAATGATCAGGCACAAAGCAAAATGATTGAGGATTAGAACATGAATTCTTTGTAGAATGTAAAAAAAATAAACAATAAAAATGTAAAAGATAACTCGGGAAAAAGGCTTTTTCATTTATAGAAAATTTCTTTAAATGAGTAGTAAAAATTTGGTATTTTTTAAATTACTGTATCATTACAAGTCATTACAAAACATGTCACTCAACCCAAAGCGTCAACTCATGTTCATACTGTAAAAATTCCCTTTTTTCTTTTTATTTCGGACTAGTTAATAAATTGCCTGCATTTCCTTAACTTAAATTCCTGTAATCTCTTGTGGAGTAAAATTTGTTTACTATTTCTGTCTTCACAAAATTTATCTTAAAGGATCTTTAAAATAAAAAAACTGTCAAACGAAATGGCGATCGCAACGTCTTTCGGGACAATTTCGATTCTTCGCTTGACTAGCTAAACTTCAGTATTCAGTTCAGTATCCGATCTGAACAATCCTTCGATTGTTTAAAATTGTTTTTTGTTTTTCTTACTGTTATGGACGACTTTACTCGTATTATCCTATAGAAACGGTGTGAACTATTTTCAAAAAAGTCATTGCCCTCAAGGTTCAGATGTTCTTCCATGGAAACCTTCTTTGGGAAACATTCAACCAAGGTAAAATGTAAAATAAATAAATCTTTTGTTCCAGTTCTAAAATCTATAACCACTTCATCGGACCACCAATAAAATTAATAATAAGATAAAGCTTCTATAAAACCTTAGCAATTAAGTTATGTTACATTTTAAATATTTATTTCCGTCAGATATTTTATGTATTGTTCTTGCTAACTTGTATTCCACATTTGGTCCTTTTAATTGCATCGTTGTTTTATTTAATAGTTCCATTATAGTTCCAATGATGTTTTTGTACTATATGAAGTTATACTGAGAAACGCCCGAACTAAAATTTAATTTATTTATTTACTTTGCAATGTAAACAAGGTAAGTAATCGTTCCTTGCATTCTCAAGGTCAGCGAAGGCTGTTGGAAGAAATACTAACGAAATTTCCAGAGATTCTCGTGTCGAGTGATAAATAAGCCTTGGGCTACATACAAAAAAACAGCATGCATTTCTGAAGTAAAAGATTTCCGGGAGACATCTTATTTCAAACTCCTCCTTCTGAGGTTGGGTAAATATTTCTCGAGGTAGGAGTCTCCTGTTCTTCAACCTCAAAGGTTATGTTACAAATGTCGAGGGTTTCAGTAATTCTATAAACTTTGAAAAGGGTTTCTTGAATTCCAACCTTGGTAGCAAAGGTATTGTGACAACTGTATGTTTTATTATCGTTTGGTTCTTCTTCAGCCGTTTTCCTTTAACTCATTAAATCCCTAGCATTTCAAATAAAAAAATATGAGTTTTCCGATGTTGAAAACCAAGATATAGTACATATTAGAATTGTAACACATTTTTTTAACTGGAGATTTTGGTGTTTTATAGAAGAGATGCAAAGGATTTCTATCTAAAACGTCGTTATTAATTTAATAAATAAATTGAGCACCTCATGAATATTTGGTATTATTTATATTTGGTATGAATATTATAAATAAATTGAAGACTTTCTTTTGAACTTCTTGCTAGCACCTTTTAGTGTTTACAATTGCAGGTCTGTAATGTCCACTTTTGCATTCCTAATATTGTTGTAAAACTACATGAAAATACAGTCTACCTTAATCAGTGTATCATTCATGTAACTCTTGTATCAGAAATTCCTTGTTGTCCGTTTATCTCATGAAACACAAAGTAGCACTCCCGACTCGACTCCCCTGATGGTGCTTTATCCTAATAGGAATAGGAACCAATTTAGCAGAACAGATGCATAACAAATGAATATGTTTACAGTTTCTTTATGGAAGGATTCCTCTTGAGCATAATGGGACTTGAAATGGGGCCAAACGTTCTGGAATAAAAATTTAGATAAATCTCCAAGGATAGCAGGACCAGTAAATGTTTTCTCGCTCTGCTCTGGAAAAACTTCACGGATAAGAGATATCGTACTGAAAATATATTTGACAAGGGCCCATTACGTTTTAAAACCCATATTTATACAGTGGTTTTTAACTGTTCTTTAAAGTTAAATTACAGTTATGAAAAAACCACACACAGTAGATACCATAATTTAGTACTGCATTCAGTTCTTATAATTCACTGCATGGTGGTCTAGTACACAGTTTTTCAACAGATATATTTGAAAGAAACAATATTAAAAAGTCAAAAACACGCGGAAATAACTATTATTTTCCACACTTCAATGGACCGATCTACCTCATCTTACAAAGGGTCGATTGATCATTCCTGCCCTGTGTTATCGGTTTCACTGATTACTGTAGTTGGCAGGTTTCTTAGGCCGCAGTTTCCTGCAGCTGGGCGAGACCACGACCACGGCGCCGAGGAAGCGCGTGCCCCGACCACAGGCCCTTCCTGGCCCTGCCACATCTGGGCCCTCGCCCTAGCCCAGTGACACACTGCTATATATACTCCTAAGGGACTTCATCCTCCAACTGCCGGAAGAGGAACGGATTACCCATCTCCAGATATACGGAAGGAATAAAACTTGTCGGAAGGACGTTTAGTTTACCCCTTGTGTTTAAATCTTAAGTTTAAAAAAATACTTAATGAATTTAATAGAGAATGATCAAACATAAAATGTGTTTCTACGCTAAGTGCATGAAAGAGTGAGGATTCTACAGATTTTATAATAAAATAGTAAAAGAAATAATTGATTTAACTATTGAACCATTCCTTCTACTTTTCAACAGAATGTTCGATGAAGGTATTTTGCCCCAAAACCTAAAAATAACAAAAATTATTCCAGTGTATTAAAAAGAGTGAAAAATTTAACCTCACAAGTTACCGGTCGATTTCTCTATTTCTATTTTTAGTAAAATAATTGAATGGTGCATTAAAGAGCAACGAAATGATTATTTTTATGAAATAAGAACAATTTGGATTTATAAAAGGTCTCAACATAATCAAGGCTGTAGATAAGGTGTTGACAACTTTGAAAATAGATTACTCTCCTCTGCTACCTTGATTGACTTAACAAAAGCATTCGATTTTATTTCACGTATCCAAACTCATTGATAAACAACAAAACTATGTAATTAAAAATAAAAAAATTAATTCAATAAAATCATATTTATGTGGAAGAAAACAAATAGTAACAATAAATAGCGAAAAATCATATTTTAAAATAACAGAGGATAACAAGGAGTTCCACAAGGGTCAGTATTAGGACTTTCCTTTTTATAGTTGCTGAGAATTATTTATTATTTAACAGGCCATGTCCAACTGTATTATATGCGGATGGAACGACACTTTTAAACTGTGACAAAACTTTAAATAATTTCATAATTGAACAAAATAATCCTATGTATATGGCTCTAGAATGGTTTAAATCAAATGTTATTACATCTAATAATAATAAGATTTATGAGACGTGCCAGCGGCAACTCGAGGAAACTTACATTATATTATAGGTGCTGACTTCATAGATAGTTGTTGGTAGTAATGTATGATACATCGGGTCGTATTCATAAAAACGAAGGATATCCTTCAAAGCATAAGGTAGAAGTATAAGGTTATGATTTTAAGTAAAATGTCGAAAAATAAGCATTTCGTATTTTCTGTATTCTTAATGATTACCTTACACTTGCGAGGATATAGGCCTACTCCTGGTGCGAGTATAAGTTTAGTCTGTCTGAGACCTGAGAAAATTGCTTCTATTTCTCAATTGTAATGACACTTGTGAATTTATCCATATCCTGGAGTCGTGCACAAATCCAGACCAAATAATGTCGGCACTATCGAACATTTCTCTCGCATCATAAGTGGCTTGAACATTCAAAGTTTTACCTTTTCGGCTGATGAATTCATATCCAAGGAGTTTTAATATCTCTGTATGGGTATAATCAACCACACTAGTAACTGTCGCAAACTTATACTTACTTTGCCATGACTGCTTTGCCACTGCTATTTCAAGGTTGGTAGTTGGAAACTTTATCCATTCATTTGATTGTGCAATTATATTGTCAACTACTGCAATGACAGTACTGTTTTGATAGCCAAGATCACTTCATTTAGCACAAGAACCTTCATTTTATGAACATAGGATAACGCACCACCCCAGTTTCTTCACTTGTACTTAAAAATCTGGCCACAAACCATTTTACATGTTGTTCTTTAAAACGGTACAACATTGTGAAATATCGAACATATGTACTTAAACGGAGATTGTAATCTGTACATTTGCTACATCACTAACCATAGTGTTTAGCTTGGGTATCATCAATTAGTTCTCTCAAGCACCAATCTCTAGAGTGAACTGGCTATTATGGCACCAGTGATATGATAAAAATTCCCCTTTGCATTGTTGGGGGAAATAAATTAGAAACTGTTTCCTGAAGATTATAATTATTCCCCTTCTGACTTCCAACAGCAGCAGTAACAGAAACAGAGGAAGAGGTGCTCCCGCTTATTTCTGAGTATCATTCCCCACAAAATTCCCTAATCATTAGAGAACTCTAATTTACCACCTTACAGTGACCAGAGTGGTTTTATTACCCATTTATAGCATCAAAACATCCCTTTAGCGAAGAAAATATCTTTGATGAGAAGACCATTTACTTAAATGTCGCAGTTTTGACCTTATAAAAATTCAAGTTGAAGAAAGTGTTTTTTACAAGTTAAAACAGTTGGACTTCATTTTGCTAAATGTGCTTATTTGTAATATTCGTCAGCCCTCATTCCATACTCAGTTTGTCGCCAGTTCTAGTTACGTTTCATATAAATTTGACTATCTTTTTCAAATAACTTTTGATCCCACTTTTCTGTATCCCCACCGAATTATTTTCCATTTTCAGTATTTTTAAATATAAAGTACTCAATTAATTTCTTCCTTTCATTGTAACAGAATAAAACTTGTGTTTTCATTGAACAATAAGGCTTTTTGTAACTTTAACTTTAAGTAAAATATCTACAATTTAAAATAAAATGAAATAATTACATAATCAAAAGTACTTTTCATATACAATGTTATTAGCACCGAAATGTGTACAATTTTAACAATTAAGGTTTGATTGATTATCGAATACCATCAAAGTGTGATCTCCATTTTCAGTTCATTTCTTCCTCTCATTGCAACAGAATCAAACTTGTGTTTTCGTTGAATAAGAAGCCTTATTTATAAGTTTAACTTTAAGTAAAATATCTGCAATTTAAATTAAAATGAAATAATTACATAATCAAAAGTACTTTTCATATACAATATTATTAGGACCGAAAGGTGTACAATTTAAACAATTAAAGTTAACCAATCAAATACCGTCAAAGTGTGATCTCCTAAAACAGGTATCTGATGAACTATGCACTCTCTCAGACAATGGTACTAAATATTTTATAGTTTACTGCTTTATTGCCTGTATTTATTTTTACAACCGAAAGATGTTAAGGGGGTATAACTGTTTGATTATCTTGAATAATAAATTATAATGAGATTATTTATGATTATTGTTACTTACTTTTATTTGCTGCTATATACAGCCCTATCATTTTCCTTTTTATACACACTGCAATCAAATGTTATAATTTGTTATTGTTTATTAGCATAATCAGTTATTCTGCGTGACAACGCTTTATTCAATTCAATTTAATAGTATACAATATTGTTATTTGTTATTGTTAAATTCAACTCAATTCCCCCTTCGTTTAGTGAACTGGAGTTGAACTCAACATTCATACTGACTCAACAATACCCACCATAGCTACGTGGTTATTTGTAATTGTTATTTATTGATATTTATCGCACAATAACTACAGCAGCCTGTATTTGTATAGAACAGAATATAGAATTACTTTTATTTATACTATATTTGTTATTTATATTTTATAGTATAGATGTCTCTGGTGTCGAAATTATGTAAATGGTTCCTTTTGAGCTTCGTCGTAGACTTTTTTCGAGCTCTTCAAAAGAACATGGCTCTAGACTCTAGAAGTCAAGTCTGCACCAGCATCAGATTTCAGACGCTGCATTTTAGGAAGGTGAATTGAAGCTAAACGCAACATTCATGTCGTAAGTATCTACAAAATATTAGGTGGGGTTGAGGATTAACTGTTTGGTACTGCACTTAATTATAATGCACTTTCATAAAGCAGTATGTGATATGGTGGTAATTCAAAGTATTTGCTTGTGTCTATCGTTAGTGTTCTGGTTAATATTCGAAGTAACAAGCACTTTCAGATTCGACGAAATTATCAGCTATCCGTTTTGTTGTTTATGTGTTCAATAGTTAATTAATAAAGAATAAAATTGAACAGGATCGAGTTTTCGTTATTTTGTTTTTGTACCTCAAAAAAACAACTAAGGTTGGTTTAAGTGTAACATGCAAGAAAAAGTTGTTTGAAATAAAAATGATCTATTGATATTTTAATTCTTCCCCTTTTAACCATCCTATTCGACCAACACTAGCGCACTTGACGATCGATTTTATTTTCTTAGAATACATTCCTTTATCGATTTTAAAACATTCAAGGTTCAGTGATTATACAATGAAGATTAGCTCTCGATTCCTGAACTATAAACGGAATACTTTTTAAACTAATTTTTATATATAACGTTGCATTTGCTATTCGTGTTCTTTAATTTTACGGGTTAATATATGTGAGATGCAATTTGATAACTTTTTGTCATATCTTTCTTGTTTTAAGAAGAAATTAGTAAAAAATAAAAAATAGATCAAATAGTCTGATAAATATCGTATTCATTTTTTGACTACTATTGTCTTTAAAAACTTTATTTTCGTCGTGTGTAATGATCCCCCTGGGATCACCTAAGTTAGTTGTTTTTTTTTTTAAATAACTTATTTTAATAAGTGAACCTCAAGTAACATTCTGCTATTTTTATATTATATGAAACTATAGAACAAAATCTCTAGGATCTGAAATATAACAAATATACATTGAAACTTCAAATCGTATACGACCATCATGTCTTACTTAGTTGGCCAACAATTGAGAGAGTACTATTTGTATAACATTGGTACTTAGTTTCTTATATCGTCAATTTTCAGACGCGCTTCTGGCACCTTGACTATTACGAAGTTTGTGACGTAGTATCACTAAGGCTTCCATCGTTGCAAGTTAATTATTTGATATATGCTAATTTTACAGCACTTTTATAAGCGTGGTTCTTTATATACCTATTAT
This sequence comes from Homalodisca vitripennis, assembly GCF_021130785.1. Classification (NCBI taxonomy): domain Eukaryota; kingdom Metazoa; phylum Arthropoda; class Insecta; order Hemiptera; family Cicadellidae; genus Homalodisca; species Homalodisca vitripennis. Next base: position 123,268,002 of record NC_060210.1, on the reverse strand, counting down.
TTTACCAATTAAAAGTCTTTATGGGGGAATAACAATACGCAGCGTTACAATTAATGGAGGAGCCGGCAGGTGGCGGGATACCACGTTTCGGCCAATAATTGCCGAGGTAGAAACCGCGGTTTGTTTAGACATACTGTAATGCTCAGTGCGCATGCGTTGTTACTGCGCACACAGCTCTTGTTACTACGCATGCGCCGTGGTGCGTCGTATGACTTTGATCCAGTGACCTTGTGTCGTCATCATACCAAGACAACTCCTGATCTTTTCGTTAATTTGTGGAATTCGTATTATAGGGTTCGGAATTTACTCATATTACTACTTGATCTGTAGTTAGAATAGCTGTAATAGTAATTGGTAACGTCACTGCTTTAAAAAAATCGTTACTGTATATATCTCCTATTTTGTTATTTACTGTTTCAGATCAAATATAATTGCAAAGCATTTTAGTCTTGTATGTAAGACTAATCTAGGCGTAAGGAAGTGATAAAAAAGGGCATAATCCCTCAGCATTCACAGACATTTCAATTTAAATTTAAGATGATTGAGACTTTGTAAACGATTGCTGAATTACGTAGGAAGACTCCAGTGACTATTAATTTGACTGGAATATCACCACTATGAAAAGGAGAAATTAGGTGGGAGTACCACTAATGTTGAGTTCCATACTTTTACTACCAATCTTAATTTAATTAGTTTTTAGGACTGCTGCTCCATCTTCAGAAACAAATTGCATAAACAATATTAGTTACGATAGGACACTCACATGTATGTACAATGTAAATTTTGGGTGTTCAATTTGTAGGAATAATTTATTTAGGCATTTTCCAAAATCTTCATGTTCTAGTTGGTTTATAAGAATAAGAAAGACTAAGGATAAGAAATAATGTTTTCCAAAAATAGTTTACAATTGGAGCAGAATAAGGCGACGGAAGTAGATGTATTTTGACTAAAGTAGTATTTTTAAGCTTATATATGCACATATCTTCTTGATCCGGAGTAAACATCAATATAACTTATAGCATCAGAAATATCGCAGACCACAAATTAACGCTTTTAAATCTAAGTTGGATTTCAAAACCCACATACGTGTTTATTTTCTTAGTCTGTACAACAACACGAACTCAATTGTGGAATCTTAAACAAATTAGATTGAAAGTGAATTTAATTGGTTTTATCAGACTTTTTTGGACCGCAGTTGCTTTTCAGTCGTGCGTAAGTTATATATTTTCTTTATCGGGACAAAAAAGCTAACTAATGCAGTACCATTTGACAAATCTTAGGCAGAAAGTAAATTTAAAGAGCCAGAAGTTTTTTAATCGAAGTTGGTTTAGTTGGTATATATTTTCTTGATCGGGGCACAAGTCAAACTCAATTATGGCACTAGAATTACCATAGATAGAAAAGTAATCTAAACAGACGGAAGTTGACACTTTAGACCACATTAGGTTTTCGAGACATATGTACATGTTTAATCAACAAATAACACCTAAAATAGAACAATTCAAAATATTTATTTACATTTTGAATTTCTCAACAATGGATACTGGAATAATATATCTACTTACATGTTATGTCTACTTAAGTTTAAAATAACTGTAGGACTCCCTAATATTACATCATAAATGCTTTCAGTAAGATAGCTACGGCCTTCGATTTTGAAAATTGAGCGTGAAGCCACGGGTAACTGCTATTATATCATGAAGTCATATCCTTCAGTGAAGTCGCTGACTTACTGTAACGGGCGTCTAGTTAGAATGTAGAGGTGGATGATGTTCCAGTGGCTGGACACTGTCTCGCTCTGTCGGTGGAGCGGGCACGCGTCAGGCAGCTGCCCCAACACCTGTCGTAGGTCTACTCTACTCTCCAGCTTCAACCCAACTCCCAACTCTTCTTGGACATGTCCTACTGGAATTGTCTTCTTCATCTGCAAATTCCATCATCATCTAGTCAGATCGCCGAAGGATGATGTGATAGTGTTTATGGGCTGTATGCTTCGAGTTGATTGTTGAACTTACCAATTTGAAAGGAGCTTAAATCATTCGAAAGGCATTTCTCCTTGAAGGATCTTTGAGTACTGTTAAGAAGTTATCTAAAGTCTTCTCGGCAGTTTTCAGTGTTGCAAAATCAATTTACGTAAGTACTGGAATGGGATTTGCAAGGTATTTAGAAAATGATGACGCATTTTGGAAATTAACGTCACTGCATTCAAACATTTCGTATTAAAAGTAATTCAGTTTTGTTATTGTTCTGTCTATGAAAGACTTGCAAGCCATATATAAGTAGGTGAAAGGTCATGCATGTTTATGAAGACATAATAATTACTGTACTTGGCATTCAATTATAGGTAGGTTTTAATCTAGTATTATCCTTAAATAGGACATCATGCTTTGAAATTTTCACATGTGTGAACATTTAAAGAATTCGCATATTTTAACTGAACTTTCCAATAAGAACAGTACAAACCATGAAATTAAATTAGTTGGGATCATTGCCTTAGCTTTTTTATTATGGTTCAGAAGTCAAAGTTGGGAAATATTATTTAATAAATGGAACATTATCATTCTTATAAAAGTTCACAAGGCGTCTTATGATTTCTTATAGTTGGTACTGAATACATACTAACCCCATTCAGTAAAATTTTATTTTATACCCAAAACAAGAATAGCCTTAAATAGACTAAAATATATTGGTTGACCTACTTACTCTTCACTTTTATGGAATTTTACAGTGTTAATCTTCATGTTATATTGAATATCAACGTTTACAAAAACAATGGTTGAACCTCATGTTGTTCTGTATCCTTCTCAAAGATAACTCCTCTTTCTACATAGCTTATGAACCAATGTGTATATAACTGACGTATGTTCTGAGGGGATGTTGGGATGCCCCATCCTTTGTCACCTTTGCCCCAGACGACTCCGGACTTGCCCCTGTAAGACTATCTGGCGGTAAGCTAAGGCCGCAGTTCTCGGACCAGTGCTACTCCGTCAGGCGTATCAGACGCGTGGACGGTACGGGCCAGTGCTCGCGGCCATCTTACCTTACCCCTCCAATACTGCCACGGCCACGCCGGAAGTCGAGGAACACCTGTCCTCCCTTCGGCTAATTACCATTTCCGGTAAACCGATGAGTTCTCTTAATTCTTCTAATATCATTAGAATAGAAAACTGGACAGACCCCGATGCAAAGATAACATTTAGGGGTAGTCTGTTGGTTCTTTATGAAAAGGAAAAGGGATGGCTAGGCGGAAGATAATAAAGAAGACCCTATTCAAATTTTAATACATCTGAATTCTTATCTACTCATTTCAAAATAAGTTTAACGACTATTTCAACCCCAAATAGGATCCACAGACGTTGAATGGACAAAAGACCAAGAATAGAAGATGCGGCCGTTATTTGATTAGGCTGCTTTGTTTTTTTGTGGGGGGGGGGGTACGATAGGTGTTTTATTCAAAAATTATTTTCAAATAATGATTAAATACACAACTATCTAACATTTTTTATTATTAAATTTCAATTAACTACGAGTTATAGATTTTCCATTTCAACTTTAACTCGTATCTAGGTGAAGTGCGTATATTTAATGTTTTATTATGAAATAAAACATATCAATAACGGCAAGAGGACTGTAAAATGAATTGTATTACAATATATTGCTAGAAGTCTGCATACCTAGTAACATATACCATTTTATTAGATTAATTTTGAGTTAATTTTAATACGATTGTAATTAATCACACACCGTTTATCTTTATCATTTGGTTAAGAAAATGAAAGCTCAAGCAAAGTAACTTTTACGTGTACAACATAATTTTAGTACTCAGCATGAGGAGTGGACTTATAATGTGTGTATGATTAAACGTTTGAATTATAACTATGTATTTAATTATGTAAAGGCTACAGAATAGCATACGTTTATATGTTTTATTTATTTGAGCAGTATTTAATCAATTTAGTGTTGATTGAGGTGAAGAATTTATCTATTAAGTATTTGTATAACAACTTAATGGTGAAGGAAGCAGGATTTTCCGGACATTTGCCATAGTTCATTGATACAAAAGAATCATTAACACCAATAATTCTTTTTGATTACTGAACGATGGCAAATGTCCGGAAAATCCTATTTCCCACTCCTTTCATCGTCAAAAACAAACTTCAAACAAAGAACTAAATGGTTTTCTGAATAGTTTTAGAAAATTTTTAATTTAATAATTTAATAAGTTCGTTTAAAATCAATCATTACGTGGCCAACTGTATTACAAAGTAGTTTTTCCTTTATATTAATAAATATAAGAAAATGGCACAAATTTATAGAACATCAATTTTAAAGTTTTGATCCGAGTGATTCAATACCTCTTTTTTATTGAATATTTTGAGAGAGTCAATGTTGTTGGACGGTATAAACTATATTATTTTTTCATTGTAGAAAATACATTAACTTGAGTTATAGAGCACCCAGAACCACATCCCACATTTCCATTGAATCACTTTACAGTTTAAAGATTGTACTTAAACACTATAAGAAGTGTGAGGAATGTGAACATGCCAGAGTAAAGGCTGACGTACATGTATGTTTACATCATCCTGAATATCTGGACAACAGGTATGACAGTCACGTACAAATGACAAGCTGGGTAGTATTTATTTCTAAGAAAATGTCCGACCACAGTCAGTATTACGACATGATTTATATGCGCATTAAAACATGACCTCGCCAATCTGATGTACCTGATGTTGAGTGTTGAGTGCTGAAGACTCAACAGTCACTTGTTTTTGGTTCCCTTTACATTTTAAGCACTGAACGAGATTTAAAAAACGTAATTTGTATTTAACAAGTATCTGATGTAATGACGTTTTTAAGGAGGAGCTCTTTAATTTATAGAACTTATATTTATCTAATAAAAGCATTTCAGAACTTCGAATCATACATAAGCTTCAGGAAAGAATTCAAAAAACTAATTCATCTTTTGAGTTTTTATTCTGGATATATTTCATTCTGCATATATTATTATTTATAAAAGCCCAAAATGTCCGTACCGTTCCCCTTTTTGAGTACCATATTGCATTCTACTGTTGGGACTAACCTCTCCTAACCTCCATCTTCTGACTTTGGATTCACAGTCGATCACAGCCCTATCTTACTTTTAGCAATATCCTTGTTATTCCTATGTCCAGTGTGCTCGTAGCAAAATAAAACTTCTTGATCTCGTTTGAAGTACAATTCGGATCTCTCTAATGAGGAAAACGAACTATCCCTGCCTCGTTTTGGTGCTAATAACGATAAGAACTAACTTGAGGGGGTAGGAAAAACTTGTCACCTTCTATGGTCAAATTTTTATAGACAATTTTTTTCTGTGGTACACACAGTGTTTACAAAGTTATTGAAATGATCTTAACACAATTACGAAATTAATGTATAAATAAGAATTTTACTCTTAATATTTATAGTACTTAGGTGCTGTTTATATTTACTCATAATGGTGTACCTGGTTTGATATTAAAATTAATAGTGGACAAATGTAGCAATTTTCGCTTTCGTGTTTCATCAATTTGAGATTTAAAACACGTAGATTTAATATTTGGACATACTAAAAAATATATTTATGCTACTAGTATACTTACTTGCCTCAAGTAACAATATGCTATTTTGTAAAAATGTTAATATTATTACTACCGTTACATTTCTTTTTATTTATGTAGTAAAATACGATTAATTTGTTTATGCTTTCTTTCTGTTCACGTTAACATTATGAACAAACAAAACATTCATTTCCTTTCTTTAATTTCAGTAAACTCCCAGATTTGCACAGAAATATCAAACAAAAGTCACAAAGAGGGTATGTTGAATAAGAGAGATGGATGGCCTGTTCAATGAATATCCCTTGCACAAGGTGTTCAATGTAGTGAACATGATTGCTAGAATTCAAATTAAACTTTGCTTATAATCGGATTGGAGAAACTTAGAACGCCAATCAATCAAATCGCTTACCAAACTTGAACTGAGATCGCGGAGGTATCTCATGTATGAATGAATGGTTCAACGCGAACAAATTGATTAGAATTCTTGATTACATTTCCAAACTTCTTAGCAACATCGATGTGACTCTATTGTTTTAATTGGTCCACAAAGACTGCCTGTAAGAAATTAGAGGATTCTTACTGTCAGAAACAGTAGTATGTAAATTTAATAATTATTGTCACACGTTAATTCAAAAGATTGATACTTTATCTATGAGGTATAACAAGAATAATAGGTTTTCGAACATTTGACATAGTTACATGTCAAAATATACACAACGTTTCGAGGATTAGAATCTGACCTCTTCATCAGGTGAGGATAAAATTAATTTTTGAAAAAAAAGAAAAGAGAAAAGGGTCGAACATCTCCGAAAACTCCTTGGAGTCCAGACAGGAGAGAATAAACCCAGGCGTTATCACTGCACAGTACACAAGACAATTCAAGACCAATATCACAAGTCACACCAGCACAAGTGTAAGTGGAATACTGACTTAACTAACGAGTAATATAATTTCATTAATCAATTCCTACTTTATGTTTAACTATTATATTAAATGTCATATAATATATTTTATATTTGCAGGTTTTTAACAGTTTCCGTGTATATTCGATCTCAGAAGGCATAACAGACTCATTTCGTTCCTGGAACACGTCTGTCCACAGTTTGAAGATACGTCTCTGGTGATTACAGATGTGCCCTACTACTAGCATAAACAATCTAATCTTGACTGACACACGTGTAACTAAAGTGGTTATGATATGTTTATGTGACTCATCAATGCGATTTGACATCGCCAATCAACGAGTCTTCTTTTGCACTGACTCAGTGTTGGAGATCCTGTTGTTAATGATAAATTGATGATGACAACATCTGGTGTCGCCATTCAGTTACAATTTGAAGAGGAATTGTTTATTGCGTCCTATGGCTTTTCTGACTGTATAACCAAAAGCGAATAGCATTGTAATCAAAATATTATTTAGACTGTCAAGGTGGTGAAATCTGTATGTGCTAGAGTTGATGTTTTTATTTATTTACAGTCACAGCCCTTAAAAATATGAATCGTGAAGATAGAAATAGATTTTGAGCGCTCCATGAAGATTTAAAGCGAGGATTTTATATTTATGAGCTGGTGAATATTTAAAGCGGGAAATATTGAGCAGTTTTTTTACCTTGCCAAGGTCATTCTGATTGTTATGCATTATACAGACCACACCTTGTTTATGTGCTTGTATCATGTAAATAATGGGAAAATCGTAGTGTTCCGTATTAAAACCAAAGCCATATGTATTAAACGATAATATATTTGATGGTACAACTTACAAATTAAAAGCACTTAGAGTCTCAGAAAGCGACAATATCGGCTAACAGTTTTGGTTGTATGTGGTTACGAACTAAGTAGGAAGTTATGGTTTTGCTCGTTTATAAAAGTATGGTTACGTTTGTTTGAATGTATTTATTAACAAAAAATATAAAGGAATTTAACATGAATGCTTCCGACCATTAGTCAAGGGCGGATCTAGAACTAATTTTCAGGTGGAACCACCTTGGTTTTTGTTTACCACTACCCTTATTGTAACAGAGGTTGCACTTAAATGTAACAAAATAATGTTCGCAAAGGAATTTACCAATACCTAACGTTTATTTAATTTTACGTTAAGTAAATTATATGTTTTTATTGTTACAATACGAAAGTGGTTAATTTTTTCATTAATTAGACCCGCCACTGCTATTAGTGCTGGCTGGAGAAAAGAACTTGAGAAAGCTAAAAGTATTGTAAACCCGCTTAACCAAAGCTTTCTACTTGTAACAAATGACTTTGTTTTAACAAGTATAACTTGCATTAATGTTATAAATTGGCCAAATTAACCTAACCTACTTCAAAACTATAAGCTTGTATCTACAAACGACCATGTGGTAAGTATAATACATATGCACCAAGAATTGGCAATTTAACTAAACAGTATGTGATGTGTAACTTAAGAAAATTATACGTTTTTAAATACTATATAGCCTTTAACGTTTCTTTCTCTTCAGTTGTCTTTCATATGCATTCTATTAAAAATTAATTTAGTTATATTCAGCCGTAATTATGTAGGGTGTTTCTCAAAATACTACTTAATATATATTTTCCAGTAGTTATAAACAATTTTCTACTTTACGTACTTTCATAAAAGATATCTCACAGGGCTATGTATAAAACCTTTTTTTACAAAAAAAATGAACCCGGCCAAAATCCGATTATACCCTTTAAAACTTACTAGGAATGGTTTCGAAATTTTACTGCACTGTCAATTATGTATCTGTTTCATGTTGTTCACATACATTATTGTTGGCTAAATAATCTTTCTACACATTTTTTTTACACTGTATACTGATTTTACAATACAGAGTGTCCCGTAACTCTCTGGACAAAGGTATACCACGTTATTGCTCAGGTCAAGACAAACATATTTCATCATATGAACATGGGTCTCCAATGCTTAGTTTCCCACAAGTCTGTCTGTGTGTGTGTGTTTTTTTTTTTTTTTTTTTTTTTTTTTTTTTTTTTTTAATTAATATCTAAAAAAAATAATAAATTAAATTATACCAAATTTGGCTTAAATGTTTATGATAACAAGACCAGTTACTGAACAAATATATAACACAATTATCTTTTGTATTTTCAAAATGGTGGCCATTAAAACTTTCAATACATTAAAAACCAGCCGTTTTTCTCAGAAACTACAAGAAAAACTATTTTAGAGGAATTTTATCACAATTCTAATGACATCAAAATTATTTAAATCTAATAATAAATTACTGATTTAGAGCAACTTTTCTGTGACAAGACATAGTCCACATTGAGATCTGCCGTCTATTGAGATTTTGAATTCTTGGCTATTCGCTGAGAACCTCAATGTTATTTAAGATATAAGTTTAAAAGTTTTAATGGCCTCCATTTTGAAAGTACTAAAGATAATTTCATGATGTTTTTCTGTAACTGGCATTGTTAACATAAACATTTGAGCGAAATTTTGTATAATTTAATTTATTGGTTTTTAAGATATTATTTTTTTTTATAAAAACACATACAGACAGACAGATGGGAAACTAAGCATTGGAGACCCATGTTCATATGGTGAAATATGTTTGTCTTGACCTGAGCAATAACTTGGTATACCTTTGTCCAAGGAGTTACGGGACACCCTATATAACTTCACGTGGTGTCCCGAATATATAATCTCGAATTTTGATCTTGGTCGCGAATGTATAATCATAGGTATTGTAAATTACATCCTTTGAGATGTTTGACACTTCATTTGCAGGAAGCGACAAGAATGCCCATCTAGCTATGGATCCAAGCAAGGGAAGTGATCCGTTACTTGAGTGATCAATGACATCTCGAGCGATTCTACAGAAGGAATACAGGACTAATGATGTCAAAGGAGCCGAACCGAAAGGGAAGTACTAATAAGGACTATTATAATGTCCTCCTTTTGCAAAAACGGATGCCGCCAATCGAATTGGCATCTTTAACCGCGTAATTTCACAGAGAGGGCGGGTTGCGGGAGGGGTCTCCGTGTCATTGTAGGGGGCAGTCATCGATACCATCGGCGATTCGCGATCCGAACGCAAGTGGTGACATTCCCGAAAAAGTGTACTTCAACAGCTGTTCAGGACGAGTTCCGCGGAGCAGTCGGGACCGGAAGAACCCGGCCGGAAGTCTCAACTCGCGTGCATTTCTTAAAGAAACCAGAACAATGGCCACCAGGTGGCGCACCAGTGCTAATAGCACATCTTCATAATAATACAGCTCCGCAATAAACACACTCAACATATCATTATGTTTTATTAATATCTGGACGTCCGTCGCGTGTTCTGAATTTAAGTTTATATCAGTCGAGAATGGTCGTTGTTTCTATCTTACCTTTGTTTCCACCCTTATTTTGTGATGAAGCCATGGTTTTGTTCGCCTCTGCGAGAACGCTTGATAGACGCTGCCACAGACTTGACTCCTGGAATCTAGAGTCATATTCGTCTAAAGAGATTAAAAGAAATCGGTGACGAAGAAACTCAAAATGAACTCTTTACATCTTTTAGACCTCACAGACACATAAACTACAATACATAGTGTAATCTAGGTGAAGAGGTATTCGCATTATCTCATCAGGTGCACAATCGAGTGCACTACGATGTTTGTGACACGTCCCAATGCGCGGTGGAGCAACCGAGTTTTCTACCATAACGTGGCTATGGTGGGAAGGATTGATTCAATGTGAATATTGAGTCTATATACACTTCTTTAGCTAGATAGTAGCCAATCCAAGGGTTAGAGATTCGAAGAGCAGAATCAGGTGACGGGGAAGAAAGAAGACAATTCCATTTGCTTTGACGTATCTACAATGGGAAACAGTTTTGGCAACTTATTCTGTTACAGGATAAATAATTGAATACTCTGTAATTATATGAAACATCTTCATTACAGGATACAAACAGTTTAGATTTATTCGTGTAATTATGTTTATTTGCAAACAACTCCAACTAATCACGTTGATATCTTATATACTGGAAAATTCTCTTAATGGCTTTCCCCCTAGGTGTTTGGATTATTTTTATTGGTACAAACGAAATATTTTGAAAATGGTAAGCCTATATTGCGGTTTAATTAATGTATCCCATATCAGAGAAAAAATAAAATACAGAAGTCTCATAGGGACACTGTTCACAGCACAATCTGGCGGCGACACCAGACACTACTATTGGCGGGACTTGCCGCTCCACTAGCGAATTCTGTTGGCACAATGTACAATGTTTACCGCACTCTCACAAGATATATGAATCAATTAAATATATCTGACACGGCGTCATAACTGGTAAGTATTCACTCAATTAAAAATAAATTTCCCCGTAAATAAAAATATTGAAAGCTAGCAAAGACGTAAGAAGAATTGCTTGCTAGAAAGGTGCTTGGATTACATTGATTCATACGTTGATACACATATTTATTTACTAAATCCATCATATTAATTGAACTAAATTTCCAAAATGTAGATCGTGGTATAAAATACGGTTGTTGATATTTTAAAATAAATTTCTGGTGGCCTACCATTTTAATGTATATTATTATTTATCTATACTGTATACGTTGTCAATAGTATCCACTTCATCTGATAAGTGAATCACACAAAATTATAAATTTCATGTTTTTCCATTTTGGAATTTAAAATAAAACAAATATTTTAATATAGCAATAATTTGGCTCAATCGCTTACTTCCACCCGCCCCAAGACTGACACAAATCTTTGAGATCGCGAAAAACTCGTCCGTGCATCGTATAGTGAGTTTGAACAACAGAATTTCGAGTCACTTTAACAATACTGAAAAAATTGTATAGTTTCTATTGTTATTAAACTACGAGTTAATATTTTTTTAATTATTTTTTGGAAATATTTTTAAAAGTTCGATTTTGAGCCCATGTCAACTTGCAGCCAACATAAATTTATCGTTGCATATAGATTTTTACCTCTCTATTATTACACACTTATAATATTGCTTTGTTTTTGCTTCCACTCTAGTCGTTGCTGCCTGGTTTTCAGCTTGCTCCCAATTACAGTCTAAAATTTCATAATATACAACAATGACATTGACAATATTTTAAACTACAAGTAAAGTCTTTTATTTTTTTATTTGGGTCCTGTTGATTTTATTTTTAAATTGTTATAAAAATTGCCATTTAAGTCTCACTTTTGTTGGTTAAAATATGTTTGTAGTTTGCTGACCTTTCCAATGACAGAGACCCTCTCCTGTACTGATACTTCAATTAAAACAAGTTTTGTCCGATCAATCCTGGAAAGACGTATGAATAGCAACGGTGTTGAGGAGGCGTACAACTTATTTACTTATTCTGTCAGTCTGGCACTTGAGTCAACCTGTCCACGGAAGACAAGAAGACATATGATTTCAAGAAAAGTTATCTATGACTCCGAGGCCAGAGACCTAAAGGAGCAATCCTCGACGGCTCACAACCTATACTTCTTAACGGAAGGTGTGAGGGACAAGAAGTCAGCAAATAACTTTAAAAGGATGTATAATTTGAAATTGGGATCTTAAACTTAATCATGGTTAGAAGCAAAATAACTCACATGTGAATTTAATATTATGGTCATAATTAATAAAATTTTGATTATTTTCGATTCCGTGTGACAAATTCGATTAATTACACAAGTTCTAACTGCTTATGTTTATTCTTGAAAATTAATTCTAATATCCGCAACCACAGCCAGTATATTAACACCGAAATCAAGTGAAGGAAGTGTTCGTTCCGCCAGGAGACATTTTTTTCTCCAAGCCACGAAGGATATTGTCAACAATGCTCCTTACACGCGAAACAAGTATTAGAGACGGAAGCAAGGGCAGGTGGGGTGCAGGGTGTTGAGATTGAGGGCGTCTTGCTCTGATAGCGGAACCGTCTCGGGGTGCAGGAGCACCGGAAGTGGTCACCCGGATCTTCAGCCCTGATTTCCGGTTCAACTCACATGTCCATTTTTTATGCAGATGTTATTTGGTCGACAAGTCCCCTACACTTCAAAATGTTTCAATTGGCACTTTATTGTAATTGACTGCTCAGTTTAATCTGTCTTCTTCCTCGAGGAATTGGCCTAAAAAGAAAGATCCAACACATCTTCTCGTATAGGTGAATTTCAGGAATGGTCCACCTATATCATTACATACCTGAGAATACCAGTTGCTCAATTACAGATTACAAGATGATTTATTTCAGCAATCCTTTATTAAAGAGCCGATAACAATAGTCACATGGTAAATACCACTACACACCTGAGAATAAATGTTGGTCTTTTGCAGATTACAAGATGATTTCTTTCGGCAGTTCTTCATCAAAGATCCATCAACAATAGTCATATGATGGATACCACAACACACTTGAGGATAACTGTTCGCCTATTACAGATTACAAGATGATTTCTTTCGGCAATTCATCAAAGACCCACCAACAATAGTCACGACGGATACCACTACACACCTGAGGAACTCTGTTGGCTATATTACAGATTAAACGATTATTTCTTTCGGCAATTCTACATCAAAGAACCGCCAACAATAGTCATATGATGGATACCACTACACACCTGAGGATAACTGTTCGTCTATTACAGATTACAAGATGATTTCTTTCGGCAATTCATCAAAGCACCACCAACAATAGTCACGACGGATACCACTACACACCTGAGGATAACTGTTCGTCTATTACAGATTACTGTACAAGATGATTTCTTTCGGAAATTCATCAAAGCACCACCAACAATAGTCACGACGGATACCACTACACACCTGAGGAACTCTGTTGGCTATATTACAGATTAAACGATTATTTAATTCGGCAATTCTACATCAAAGAACCACCAACAATAGTCATATGATGGATACCACTACACACCTGAGGATATCTGTTCGTCTATTACAGATTACAAGATGATTTCTTTCGGCAATTCATCAAAGCACTACCAACAATAGTCACGACGGATACCACTACACACCAATTCTACATCGATGGATACTCACACCTGTTGTTGGCTATATTACAGATTACAAGATGATTTCTTTCGGCAATTCATCAAAGCACCACCAACAATAGTCACGACGGATACCACTACACACCTGAGGATAACTGTTCGTCTATTACAGATTACTGTACAAGATGATTTCTTTCGGAAATTCATCAAAGCATCACCAACAATAGTCACGACGGATACCACTACACACCTGAGGAACTCTGTTGGCTATATTACAGATTAAACGATTATTTCTTTCGGCAATTCTACATCAAAGAACCACCAACAATAGTCATATGATGGATACCACTACACACCTGGTATCCATGGATATCTGTTCGTCTATTACAGATTACAAGATGATTTCTTTCGGCAATTCATCAAAGCACTACCAACAATAGTCACGACGGGTACCACTACACACCTGTGGAACTCTGTTTGCTATATTACAGATTAAACGATTATTTCATTCGGCAATTCTACATCAAAGAACCACCAACAATAGTCATATGATGGTTGGAATTTCATTATTATATAGACAGCCTGTAAAATGAATTTGCCGGAAACGAAAATCATGGAAAATTTGAGACTGCGGGACGGAAAAGCGGCCTGAGCAAAGGGTATAAAGACCTGGCTAAAGTTGCCAAGTGTCTTTGTGCAATCTTCATTGTGGATGCTATCTTTGAAGGAGCCGAGCCTTTGATCGCACGATTACCTGAGGCACCTCCTTGAGGTCCTGATGCGGCGGATGTTGACGGCCGACAGAGAATTGGAGTTAGAGACTTCAAGAGAAAAATGCTCGTTTTGATCCCCCGCTACTTTCTGATCTAACCCCGCTGTAAAAACCCGCCGCCCGCCATAACGATAATGGGTTACAGGTCTTTGCCACTGCTCATTTAAAATACAAGTACTCCACAACATTAGAATATGAATTATCCTTTTAATTTGTAACAATAATATAACATTGTTTTCGACATTCATCACAGATTTAACAAGGGCTTCAACATATAAGAGGCGGGCCCATCAAACTCTGAAAAACTTTGATTTAACCGCAACTTTAGTAAACCGAATGCTGAATTAATTAATATAACAGATTGGGTCTCTTTCTTAATCTTCAACCCTTTTTCTTTGGCCTTATTACAAGATGCTCTTAAATTCTACTTCAAATTCCGACCATTCCTCGTGGAATGATAAAAACTGGTTTTTTCTTTCTCCAAAAGCTTAATTCTGTTTAATTTTTTAAAATTCAAGCTTGGTAAGTAAGAATAAATTATAGAGTATTACTTGATGTAAGTAATTTTCATGTGATTTGTTGATTCTTATCGAAACAGCATTGGATACTCAACTAGTACTTTGGATACTAGTTATTGTAAAAATTTAAATTCGAAATTCCACAGAGACCGGGCCAGCGACATGCATCTGACAGAATTGCTTTTTTACTTTAATGGTCTTGAACTTGAACAGTTTGTTGCACGATGACATCCTCAATGTGTAAAGAACTTACAAACTGTGCTAACAGTCCCCGGACACACTCCCTCGACAGCCGCTGTCCTGGACGGAAGGATGTCCTACATTCCGTACAAGGGTAAAACACTTCCGCACCGCCATCAGCTCGCATTACACATTGTACATTACGTAGGGTCAATGATCCTCTTTCTTCGGTTGTGGTACTCTTTGTTTACGGCGGCGAATGCTTTATTTGAGATAATCATGTTTTCTACAAGCTACACAAGTCTGAAGTCACCAGGGAGTAACTGTTAAATAAACATTTGCTGGAAGTTCATTTGAATCATTTAGCAAAACATTTAAGTTTGCAAAGTCAGCTATATTATAAATATGTGTCACACACGATTCTTCATTTATTAATGACCCGACAGGTCCCTTAAATTCGTGTCATTGTCTGTCTGTCTCTCCGCCTATGCGTCAACTCTTGATAGAAAGGTCCCAACGACAAGCTTGGTACAGTTTGTACCAAACAAGTTCAGCAGTGGCATAAATAAAGTGAAATAAGGGAATAGAACCCTCTCCCCCAAAACCTAAATCATTTAAAAAATATATGTATAGCTGTTGTCCAACTTGTTTTATATACAACGGTCAAATAGTTTTTACTTTTAATTAGTCCTATCCAATTAATTTAAATTTATATTTACTCCATACCTCATAGTGTAATGAACTCTCCAATTCGATTCGCCCCACCCCCCTCCACCCTCTACAAAGTCAATTACAAGTTACGCCATAGGTTCCTCTGTATCCAAGGGAGAACTTGTCAAAGGGTCTGAAAGTAGCAAAGTTTAAACTGAAAATATTAAAAGTGATATCGCTTTATCTATTTTGACTGATCTGGAAATATTACAGACATTTCTATAGACTTCCATTACACTTTGTAGGGACCCTTGAAACTTTGTTATTTCAGTTCAGGCGAACTATTTATTAAAGACTGTCTGTCTCTCTGCCCAGAAATGTCCTATCGATGTTGGGGTTCAAAGGTCAAATGGTAATATGTGCGTCTCTCTATCGGTTCGTCTATACGATATCTTATTCTTTCTGTTAATACATTCTCCCTGGCCCCTCGATACTCAGTTATATTGTTGTATTTTACAGGTTGTCAAAAGAATTGTTACATTTTTATATGAATTGTATTGTAAACCACAAATGTTTGTGTACATTACTAACTTTTCTTTTAATAAACTGAACAGATTAATGGCAGACGCAGCGAGTATAAAATTACAATCTAATTCATCACCAGAGTTGGTGGCAATTTGAACAATTGCAGTGTTACCAACTTGTCACGACTACCTTATCGTGAATAACCTGATACGTTACCTTGGTACACTTTATTATTTTACCAAAGGTTAGGCTCAGATTATTATTTATCAGCGTGCAAAATTCCATGCCCAAACCGAGATTAGAACTTGGGTCTCTGGAGTGATAAGCTGATAAGTTAACTACTCAGTTCCTTAAATCTTTTAAAGAGGCTGACAAGAGTTCCCTGGCTCTGCAAGAGTTATTTGTAAGCATAATCTCAAATGTAATCACTAAATTAGATAAAAACAATAATTTTAGAACATTAGTTACCCTGCAAATAGGATTCTCATTTCCTAGATTTACCCTCTAAAATTCATAAAAATCTGTCAGGGACAAGTTTTTTACTCGCATTTTAAGAGATCAGTTCAATTTTTAATTAATTAATTTTACATTTATAGACACGGCTCATTTTATTCCTATTTTGATAAAAGTTTAATCTTTCCCATTTCACTAAAATCAATAATAAGACATGTTTCTTTATACGGAAGGCATGTGTCCAACATGGGAAGAAACTTCACCTCTGCAATTTCTAATTTTAATACACTAGACCTATTCTTGAATTCCAGATTTTCACCAATCCTGATTTGCCTTTCCCAAGACTTGAACCACTGACAAACTAGTTTTAATTTGTTAAAACCGATTTATAAGTTGTAAACGACTGCACCAAAGAGTATTATAAGCTTGAAAAAGTTCAACTCACGATTTTCAAAACGTTTGCCTATGTTGAACGTTTCCTTTATTTACCAGTTAATAAATATTTAAAAAGTGCATTGTTGACAATAGAGAGTCAGAAAGTAAATACACGATGATAACACATATTTTAGTTTATTTTTATTTCCGTATGAGTTCAAACTTAATTATTGTAACAAACATAATTGGTCGAGCATCAGCGAAGCTTAATACACAATTGGCTTGCTAAATGTTTCTTCCGTCTGTCTATTCGCAGGATATCTCAAGAATGTATTGAGCTACAGACTTGAAATTAATTTTTGCATGAAACTTAATTTTTACGTAGGTAAAACTGAGGTTGATAATGATGCATGTCCTTCCATGTGAATTGGCTGAGCGTCAGCGAAGCGAATAATTTCTCTGTTGTTTGGCCATCCACAGGGTATCTCTAAAACAAACCTAGCTATATACTATAGCCAATATCGGGTTCGATGATAGTGCATGTATGCCCTTTGAATTATCGTTTGACTTGTTTTATTGCATTATTCCTATAATATTATAATCACCCTTATTAACCTACATTATCCTACTGATACATATATACGGACACTGGTGTGTTAACTGTGTTTAGTTGTCATAGTAACCATACTATACACGTAGATGCGGCAAATACAAAAACTATAACACTCTTTGATTGAATATTATTGTTGTTTATAATTTTTAGGGATAAATACTTTATGATTGTTTTAGTTGTTTCTACATTTTGTAACTGTGTCCTGAAACGGACTAAAGCTAATCGCTTTTCAAATTAAATAGTAAATAATTATACTGTTTACACGCAATTATGGCACAAGTTTTAAAATCACCAATCCAAATGGAACACCATTCAAAAAAATAGGGGACTTCCGGTTTGTTTTTGCAAATGCGATCTTCCGTTTCGCACAAAACACCCTGAGAGGGATCTGTTTTGCAAATCAATGCTGTTTTTCTTACTTTCTTCCTGTTGAAGAAGATATATTTTTTCCGAAGCCTTTTGTGTTCGGTCAATAGATTTGGGAATGAATGAAATATTCAATTCTGGAGTGATCCGGGGTAGGTTGGTTTCAATAAACAGAGCGGAAGGGAGGGTGGGGGTGGGGTCAACACGTGCTACTTCCGTTTCCTCCCACTTGGGTGGCTAAAGGGTTGCCCGGGCGGGATCACCTGGGCTACCACATGTCTCGGCCCGCTCCCGCAGACGCTAAAAAACCGCAGTCCCTGCCTGCGAGCCGCAGTAGTCCATCGTTTATCAAAGTTCTCCCTCCCCCTGCAAGCCTGCTGTGCCAAATTCATTAATATGTCGAGCAGGGGGCCTTAAAACACAAGGTCTAGCAGAATGATAAATGAGTAACCGGTGGCTCTATCTCGGATGATTAAAAGATACCTTAAAGTATTATATTATATATACTTATATATATAATATATTCAAGAGATAAAGATTAGGTACATCGCGTGAAAACGTCCGAATCAAGAATGGCGAGTGCGTGCAGTTTCAAGCCCGGCTGACCAGTTGATATTTGTTATCTTTAAAGCGATTAGATATTTGACTCGGACATTTTCACTGATAGCGCCGTAAAACAGATTAGTGTTTAAAAATGTTGAATCATTTATGAAACTATTTTAGGGTTAGGAACTGCTCTACAAGTAGTGTTTGACCATATAGCATATAAATAAAAATATACTCATCTCATTACTATTAGGGCAGTGGGACTCATGACTGTTATAGTAAGTTATGAATGAAGACATTCAGTCAGAATTTGTGTTTTAATGTTTTCTGTCACACTAGATGATACAATCTAAAAATGACGCATCTACTAGTGGTGTTAGGAATTAGAGTCAGCAACAAGTTAAAGATGTGTGCCAGACTTTGAAGAATTAACCCGATCTTCGTTCGGCTAATCCTTCGGGAACTGAAGGACCATCCTCAAGATAACTTGTTCTCTGTACCCTTCAGTATGTTCAGAGGAAATGCTGAAGAAAACAAGGCTGATTACCACCAATAGTTAAAACCTGCACCCTTAATTAAAATAATAACAGATCAAGAGCGGTTTTCTGAACATTTGTAATGATGCATGATCCATATAAACAGAAGGTATATATAAACCTAAATATACCAAACAAGAAAACCGATGTTATAAAAAAAGCATAAGTATTCCAGGAGAACGCTTGTTTTATTGTGTTCAAGATGTAATTGCCAGTCGTGATTGTTATTTCATGTTTTATGGCATTCACTGGGAAAATGGACGCCAGGGACTGGAAGAGCTTAGGGGAAAATAATGTAGATTAAACAAGTGATAGAGATAATATAGTGCAGGTACATCTATAAGGTGATATTGTAATAGGTACGCGTTACCTTACATTTGTGAAATAGGCGCAAAACAAAATTGATAATAGTTTGGAAAATGTAATTAAAAAGGAAGAAGACAAATATTTAAAAAAAAAGTTGTTTACAATATATCATATGATTTTAAATGTATCTATGACTTTAGCATCTTATTATAACCTAACATTTAGGGAGAGAGAAATAGAGGATCTCAGTGTTGAGCTTGATTTTCAAAATATCAAAAAGAATTAAACTGAAATCGTAAATTGGAAAGAAGACATCAAACAACAATTAAAAATACTCCATTTTTTGGAAACCTTCACTATATCATCTAGCTTTACAGACCTGTGCGCTGCTTTATACTTTTTGTCTTAACCTTACTTTAACTGTGGCGAGTGTGGGGCTAGAAACTTGGATCAGAATAAAGAACTCAAGTTGTTTTAGCCTACATCAAACGAAGCGAGTATAAAAGAGTATTGTCAAAACTAAACTTTTGTCTTAGTAAAAGGCGGTGGATCTATTGTCCTTTATAACTAATATCCTGTGCATGAGAGTTGTTATTCACAGAATATTATATATGCTACAGTCAGTGTGATGAATTAGATAGTGTCTATTACGAATAATGACCAAATCCACCGATCATATTGATATAATGACTTTAACCAGTCATGGTAGCTAACGCGATTAGGCTAATTAATAGTCCTAAAAATTATCACTTTGATCGGAAATTACGCATAATAGCTAACTCAAGGGTCAAAGTATTCATTTCAAGATGGTGGAATTAACGTGAAAAACGGCCTTGTGAAGTAACTAACATTATATAACCTAACCGAACCGAAATGATCCGAATCAAACATAACCTAACCTATAAAGGAAACACGACTTTTCCGGACATTTGTCATCGTGATACAAAAAAAAAAAAAAAACAGTAACACCACGTTTCGAGATCTGATTTCTTCTTCAGGTTAATAACTAACCTAACACTTTTTTACAATCTAGGTTAAAATACGCAAATCATACCTGAGCGGTTGACACGTTCAGGCACTAATTACAACGACCATGTTGTGTGTAACCTCACTTATTCTAAATCATTCACTTGATCAAACAAAAAACGTTATTATTAAAAATTAATTACAGAATACAGGTTACAGTAGGTCTGCACTCGTCAACCAGGCACCTACGATTGTCGTAAAAAAGTCGTCAAAAACAAACTTCAACAAAGGATAACCTAACCTAATAATAAGATAAAATAAAAAATGAAACATGATTAACCACTTTGATCAACTTCAGTCAGATAATATATACCGGGTGTCAATAATAATAATCCCCCCCCCCCTTTAACTTTCATATGAATAGAGATGGAGTGATTTACTTTGGGGAATGTTTATATGACCAACTGAGGAGTTTTTACGTATACAAATTTTTGTCTCCCCCCCCATTGGGTTTTTGGGGGTAAGTAAAATGTGTAAATAGGAATCCCTAGCCAATGAAAAACCTCACTTTACCTTCATACTAACTGGTTAACAATTATTGGTATTCCCAGCTATTTGTATTCCCAGGACTTCCAGTGTTTCGGTCAGACAAACCAAAACCTAATAAATGCTATGTTAATAATGTTTTTTGATTCTTGTAATAACTTGTTTTATTATTTTGTGTCCTAAGTTCTCAAAATAACTAGTGAGTGAAAGTTTCATCTGTCTTCCAATAACTTTAAATAAACTGTATAATGTTAGACACCCAGTATAATAGCTGGATAGTTGTAAATTGAACATTGTTAATTACTTCGACTAAAATCACCAGCTATTATACAGAATAACTGGATATTAAATACAACAGCTGTAATAGTTACTTTAGCGGTGACATGTACATTACTTTTGTATGTCATTAAATCTCTTTACATTTAAGTATAGCATATCCAAGTGAAAGCTGGCTTTCGTAATAGCTTGCGTTATATGGAAAAATAATGCATAATATAATTAAAGGTATTGCTGCCACAATTATAAGATATCACACTTTAAATATTTGATTTTATGTTGATAAAGTGTTATGATGATTGTAGTGAGTATTCATAATATTGTTTCAATTATTTATAATCCTTGCTAAAACAATGATGTAGTAATTTCATTTCTCACTTATTTCTTTTTTCATAAAGAGGAGTAAATATGTTTTGTGGGTCGAAATAGTTACACTTCTGATTACATTTAAAGGTACTAAGCATCATAGAGAGAAACTGGAAAGTATTTTCGAATTCTTGTGTCATTTACCACAACTTTAGTTTCTTATAAAATGTTTGATATCTAGTATGGTTTCAGATGACAATAAAAAGGTAAACTAAAAAGTGTGGCAATACCTTGCCAATGGCACCTTGTTATAATGTTTTTTATAACAGCTATTTAGTTTATGTAGAGGTTTCCAACTCACTGGAAGGCACATTTCTCACTGTAAAACAAACATCTGAGGAGTTGGGTAAGGTGGGCTCCTCTCTTACCTACCCCGAGAACCGATCACCTTGGCAGGAAGGTTCTCCGATTTTCTGAACTAATTGGAGCAGTTCTGGGGCACGTGCCGGGTAGCCATGCCAGATGCGGGGGCAGCTGCCACCCTTACCTACATCTGCCCCTCGGCACGACCTCCTCGAGTTTCCAATCGTGTGGGGTAAGAAACATTAGGAGACGCTGCCTCAGGTCCATTGTCCTTAACTTTCATGAGGTGGTCCATCCCTTTCTCCGGGATTATCTTGGAACTAATGTCTTGTACTCTTAAGACGCTGAGAGGGTACAGCCCCCGGCATGTGAGAAAGTACGAGGTGAAAGACCAATAGCGGGTGAGAAGATGTAAAGCTTGTAAAAAAAATCACTTTCTTAAATTTTAAAAGAAGAAATATCTCTTCCCAGATAGATTCAAATGCGCTAGTTGTCGTCTGTAGTCATTTGAAGACCTAATGAAAATATGATACTTTCAAATGTTAAACTATACATGACGAAGTCTTTACTATATCGATCTGTAATGTTTCATATGTTGACATTACTTTGTTTAGTTTTGAAAGAAATGAAGCCTCTAATCGGTAAATAACTTGAAAATAATTGTTGAACTACTTATACAGAATTCCCAACAAAGAGATTTACACATTTCATGGTATATAACCCCGGAACTGTATAATTCACTAAAATTTGTTACTACACCGTCGTAATGTTTTTCGTATTTCCCTATTTATTTTGCTGTTATCGTGTATGTGTTATTTTTACATTTTTAAATTTTAACACTCCTTGTGGAGTATTTTTAACTCTTTTCTAACTACCTGATGGAACTTTCGTTCCGAAACATGTGCTGGAAATCTACATTTGAAACTATTATGATTAGGTACATAGTAGTACCATATTTTAATTACATGTTTAAGCTTCCCAGACATTCTCATTTTACTCGCCATTACGTTTGAAACTCTAAACACTTTTCAATTACAATAGGTACCACGAATAATGTGTAAAACTCTCTCATAACCAGTGTTTAATATTATTGTTATGGAGAGATCGTTCGTTTAACAAGGTTATTTGCCTTGCTCTCATACTACCTCAAAAGATTTAAATTTTAAAATTTGAGTCTCTGCTAATTAGTTGCAGATTTCAGCAACTCTGCTACGCAGGTGACAGCTTTCAGTCACCTAGGTTGGTGGAGAGCAAGGCACATAACCTTGTTAAACTCTCTCATTTTCGCAGAAGCGAAATGATAGTCGAAAGATAAATATTTAAAGTCAAGTACATAAATTGTTTTATTAGATTTCCAAATTAAACTGTTATTTTTAGATATTTAATTTGATGACAACGTGCTCTATACTAAATATCAATGAAAATTGTATCGCAAAACCTATTTTTCTACACCGAACCCATCGACAGCAGCACACTGGTCACAACGATAAACAAATGACTCGTATGATCTTAACATAGTTCTGGAGTGCAAACAACAATTCCTCTTCGATAACGCTCGTCATAAGAGAATTATGTTTTGTGAACACGAGAGATTTGTAAACTTTACACACTATTATATATTCTAATTGAAAAGTGTAGAGTTTCATAATGTTAGGCCAAAAAGTGACCATGTTATGGAAACTTAAACTTTTAAACCTCTTTGTGGAACACACTATATTGCTCATTACTTATGGAATGTATGGAACCTTCATAAAAATATTGTATGAATATTTAAGGGCAATTTTTAAAACTCAGTAACTAGCCTATATAGTGAAATGCTCAAGAGATAAACTTTACGTAAATTTAAGCATGCAGCATATTTTAACTTTTGATGCAAATAAGACGAGTTACGTTTAAGGCGTATATGAATACAGTACTCTTACTACTCTATATTTTGTTGAAATTCGTCAAATATTAAGCTATTTGAGAAACTGGCTCAATGTTTAATTTAAACACACCTCATTTTTCAATTCAGACTAATTGTACAGATTGCTATGCTTCTTGAAGTGGACTAGACTGTAAACTGATTACAGAAATTTTAGATAATCAAACTTATCTCAGGCTCACGTTGTAGGATAAGTGTAAATACAGTTAACAAATTTTGAGTTGGTAATAAGCACTCATTAACCACGACTTTAATGATCACAAATTCTATTCATTAGTAACATACGAGTTGTTTGAATGAATTGTTTTTTAGCAGTCAAATCTCCTACAAAGAAAGCATATAATTAGAACTAAAACCTAGACTAATACGAAGACCTAAATAACAGATAATAACCATAATAACAGGCCTAAATAACAGATAATAACCATAATAACAGGCCTAAATAACAGATAAGATCAACTTTTTAGACCTCGTGGAATATAAACAATTGTTCTCTCAATTTGGAGGCTAATTATTGGAGGAAACACATTGGTACGGCGCGGCGGGCGTTTGTGGAGAAGGGAGATTAATGACTAATAAAATAACACACAATAATATGAGTTGAGTAAATAAGTTATTCCTTTAAAGTTGGTCCCCTAAAGTTGGTCGTTTAAAGTTAATGACGATGGGAGGTTTCAAGGGATAATAGAGGTTCGGACATTTTCCATCGTTATATGTCACAAAAAGTATAACACAACGTTTCGAGGGTTGAAATCTACCCTCTTCGTCAATTTAATTAGTAAATTAATTCACAAAATAAGAAAGAAACAAAGACAGAGAATAAAAGGAAATAAGCATACAACTATACAAAGTGTAGTCGACGTAACTTATATATCGTATTATTTTTGGCCATTTAAGAATTTGAAAAATTATTTTCTTTATGAATGACTCATAGTAAAATAAAACATACTATTTATAGTACTTTTAATATATAAGCCGACATTTTTGAATGCTACATTTGAGATTTTATTAATTCTATAATTAACACTTCGACAAATCAAATTAATATGCTATATGAACAGGTTTTTAAATTGTATAAGGTTTATACGTTACATAAACAAAATCATCTTATTTCTTAATATAACGCTTTTTTCTAAACCACAGATAATGCTAATAACATTATTTAACCGACTACTTAGAAATTGGAAGTTTTGTTTCACACGTAATTTCACCACCTTGATACTTTAGAGTGGTACTATAATTAACAAACGTTAGTAAATGTGTACAATTTGAATGTTGAGTTTAGCTCCAGCCTGGAATCTGACGCTGTCACATTCACAGATTTAACTCCTGGAATCTGGAGTCATTTTCGTCTGATGAGATCCAAAAACATCAGTGACGAAGAAGCTCAAAACGAACTCTACATCGTTTCGAGATAAGAGACATCCAGACTAGAAAATGTATTGCAATTTAGATGAAGAGGTAGTCTCATTATCTCATCAGGTGCCACAATTTAGTACACTACGCTGTCAATGACACGATCTCTAAACACGGTGGAGCAACCGAGTTTTCTACACATAACTTAGGTGGGAAGAGTTAATCCAATGTGATATAAACATATGGACAAACAGACAGGCAGAGGAATTTTTTTTTGAAATCTCAGTGATACCTAAGCAAAATGTACAATACTTCGATCTTACATCTCAAATAATTCTCGAGATACCACCCTGAGTTATACTCACCCAAACCCAATGGAGAATATGCACCATCATTGAACTCTATAGAAACTGATACTATGGAGTTCCGAAGTCCCGATAGAATGTTACTCTTTAGTTTTACCAGCCAATCCACCAAATATCACATGTTAAAATGTCAGTATGAGTGTGTTCAAGTCTGTTTACAAATTTCTTAATTCTATGGTTCTATCCTTGCCATCATACCCATAATATGAATGTTCACTGATGCTCACCCAAAATCCATGGAGTAGGCTATCATGGATCATCATCGAACTCGATGTTTCGATATGTAGTGCGGACAAACAGACAACAGAAATGGAAGTTTTCCAGCCCCTCAAGTGAAAGGCTTCGCTAACGCTCAGCCAATAAATAATGGAAACAAATTATTAGTAGTAATAGGAATAATGCTACTTCATAGTGAGTAAGGGAAGTTAAAAATACATACTGGAAGAATTAGAAAAGACTTAAGAGTCAACACAATTTTTTATTTATTTTTTCCAAAATTTTAGATTTATTTTTGGCCGTGACCATAAACACACCGCTTATAATTAAGCATTCTTAGTACTGGTTTGAAGTATCTCCGAACCCTATTTTCCTTGTATGGTGCTACTTAGAGATTTGTTGCAAAATTATTTAGCGAAACCATAATAAAGTAAGGTGTAAGTATTTTAAGTATACAAACTACGAGATGGACTGTATTTCGCACAAATCTGTCAGTATGTAAGTAGGTATATAAGTATGTAAGTATTCAGTTCCTGGACATTACAATGGACGCGTCGGTGTAATCGGACCGCAGCGTCACTGCCCCCCAGATCGTAATCAACAAGTAGAAGAACCTGCGGAAGGTTCGAGAGACATGTATAGAGTACCAACACCCCATCGCACGGGTAGGTAAGGGGAGTTTTTGTCACCTCGACATGCAAATGCAGCCGAGGGGTGGCCTCCCCAGCTACCAGTTGCTCGGCTCACCTGCCACCTGTGATTACGCCTGTGCTCTGATTCCACCTGGATTCTGGCCAGATGCGGGGTGCACAGTTAAAGCCCGAGTGATGGAAGGGTTAGTGGGGCAGATGTGCTCGCCATGATATCGGTTGTGCTAGGACATCTGGACCCCCAACACGTGCTGCGTGCTACATCCAGCCAAAAAACATCGCCGCCTCGCCTAAATATTCTTCACATTATAAGATATGTTTGTCTGCCACTCCGCAGATGGCTCGGGGCCTAGAAATGTGCAAAACCACCCGTCTTGTTGTCGCGGCCGGCGCCGCCGCCGGCTGATCGTCAGAGAAAACATTAAGAACTTTCTCGGCCGTACACAACCCGGCAGATGCTGGAATCTTATCTGGAAAACAAAACTATACCTGAAAACTCCATACTATTTATACAACCGAAATGTTGATACAGCAAAAATCACTAATTTTAACTGACGGCATACATGTAGATGAATCGATTCCAACAAAATTACTGTATACAAACTTCCATCACTTTCTCGTTCAATTGTTGTGGAATATGATGTGTAACTCTACGAACTTTATCCTTCAGCTCCGGAATTGAGTTGGGGTTGCTTGTGCAAATCTTCTGCTTCAAGTAACCCTAAAGGAAATATAGTCCAGTCAATGACCTTTTTTCAAAGTATTTATCCCATACAGCACCGATTTTCATAAAAATTTGAATTTAGGTTCTACTTGTCCTTTATTTCAAAGTCTACCCTGTGCCGGGGGTTGCTTTTTCCCTGGGGGTGGATGCCATAGGTTTGAGCAATATTTCGTTGGATATAGGCTAAGTGCGGAAATCGATAAATTGACTAATTCTAAGCAACTTTAGTTTTATGAAGTTTTTTTCTGAAAGTCGATATTTTTCTACTTATTCGTGGGCGAATGTGTCGGTTTTCAGGCACTTATATTCAATGAAAATGTCTCAACCCCGAGAAGGGGTTTCATCCACCCCTAGTGAAAAAGCCACCCCCGCACGGGTAGACTTTTCAATAGAGAACAGTAAGCACTTAAAATTCGACAAATATCCTGAAAAAGACTATTTTATTAAAAGACTAAGTTTTTAATGGTAGACACTGAGTAAGGATAAGGATGTAATATCCTGCATATTGTTTCCTAATAGTCAAACCCTAAGCATGACATTGGTAGCCAACAAGAAAGGGTTATTTTGAACAACTATGCTTTATTTGTTTCCACTAAAAAATGTAAGTACAGGTGAACTTGTCAATTGAATTTATGCAATGTAGTGGTACAACAACGTTTAAAGTTTTAATGATAGACATTGAGTTATGATGATGTAATATCCTGCATATTGTTCCCTAATAGTCAAACCCTAAGCATGACATTGGTAGCATTTTGAACAACTATGACAAGAATTCAAGTAATGTAGTGGTACGACAACGTTTAAAGTTTTAATGATAGACACTGAGTTAGGATGATGTAATATCCTGCATATTGTTCCCTAATAGTCAAACCCTAAGCATGACATTGGTAGCCAACAAGAAAGGGTTATTTTGAACAACTATGCTTTATTTGTTTCCATTAAAAAAATACAAGTACGGGTGAACCTGTATTGAATTCAAGTAATGTAGTGGTACGACAACGTTTAAAGTTTTAATGATAGACACTGAGTTAGGATGATGTAATATCCTGCATATTGTTCCCTAATAGTCAAACCCTAAGCATGACATTGGTAGCCAACAAGAAAGGGTTATTTTTGAACAACTATGCTTTATTTGTTTCCATTAAAAAAATACAAGTACGGGTGAACCTGTATTGAATTCAAGTAATGTAGTGATACAACAACGTTTAAAGTTTTAATGATAGACACTGAGTTAGGATGATGTAATATCCTGCATATTGTTCCCTAATAGTCAAACCCTAAGCATGACATTGGTAGCCAACAAAAAAGGGTTATTTTGAACAACTATGCTTTATTTGTTTCCATTAAAAAAATATAAGTACGGGTGAACCTGTATTGAATTCAAGTAATGTAGTGGTACGACAACATTTAAATAATCCGTCCTTGTTAACAGTGAACTGGAGAAAAAATTATATCTCTCACACCACGATTATAGTTTAATCATGTACACGCGCATTAAGATTTTTAATATCTTATCTGCATTTACATGCACACAAAATCCAATTAACATTGAAACTGGAAGATCTTCGACAGAGGCGTGAATATGTTACTTGGGTGTTGGAGAATAATCAGAATGATAATTTTGTGATAAAAATCATCTTTTCTGATGAAACTCATTTTCATCTCAGTGGCTATGTAAATAAGCAAAACTTCCTCGTATGTGGATTTAAAAATCCTCGTGCTAATCACATGAAACAAATGCGTCCAAAAAAGGTGACGGTTTGGTGTGGATTTTGGATTGGCAGCGTGATTTGCTCTTACCTTTTCGAAAATGCCCTTGGCGATGCAGTTACAGTCAATGAAGAACGTTATCGGGAGATGATAAGCGATTATTTTTCGTATCAGTTGGAAGAATTAGGTGGAAATAACGATTTTAATGACTTTTGGTCTCAACAAGACGGGGTCACCTGTCATACAGCTCGAGAAACCGTGCAGTTGTCGCACACACAATATCCTGGCTATTTAATCTCTCATTTCGGTGATCCAACATTGGCCAGTAATTTGTGACTTCACACCCCTGGATTATTAGTCCAGTCAATAAGGGTAAAAAGTGTAAACTGTGTATTTATCCCATACTGTACCAATTTTCATAAAAACTGGATTTGGGTTCTTACTGTTCTCTATTTCAAAGTCTACCCCACTGATATTCGTGAAGGAAATGGGATTTTTTCCGGACATTTTCCGCCGTTCAGTGATAAAAAAATAGTAACACTACGTTTCGAGATCAGCAATCTGATCTCTTCTTCAGGTAAATAACTAACCTAAGACATAATTACAAACTAGGTTAAAATAAACAAATCATACCAGAGCGTTGTGAGACGCCTAAGTCAGGAATCACAACCACCATGTTGAGTGTCAACTTCACTAACTCTAAAAATGCACTTAATAAAAACTAAACACAACACCAATCATCAATAAAAAAACAAACTTTCAAACAAAGAACTGATATTCCATAGCCTTGGGTACAACTTATATTCTATATTTCTAAACATAAGTGATATTACATAATCTTACCTACATAATGGTATCCCAACGTGCTTCAGCTGTAAGGAGTGTTCCATCCATACACCTAGCTGCAAAGTTTATTACAAAACCTTAGCTTCAAGGGGTATTCTAAAACCTAGAATAACCCCCTTTGTAAGAAGTATATTCGATAGTATTAACTACAAAGAACATTCTACACGTAATGGTTATTGTTAGAAAAGGTACTCCATATATCTAGCTAAACGAGACATTACAATCTCTTAGCCACATAAGATATTCGTATTACATATCCCTAGACTCTCTGTATTCAGGGTACAAAATTGATCTATTCCCGAAACTTCTGACAACGCCCATATAGTGAATCAAAGCTGAGCGAGCACTAGTCTCCAGTCTCCCATGCTTGGTCAGACAGTACGTCTATATTAGTAAAGATATCTCACTGCCAGCCAGCATGCCCTAGATTATCGTACACCTGTACCCGCCCATTGGGCCGAGCTGTTAGTTATCACCACCCCACTAGTCTACATAGCGACTTGACACTTCGATGCGGGTATCGCTGTAGATCCGATCTAATTCGTGTTTAGAATAGGCTGCAACTTGATCATAAAAAAACAATTCAAACCAATAACCTAGATAATGATTAATGTGATCGACAATCGATATATCTAATTATGCGGGTGCACCGGTGAGAATTGATTAGTCGTACACTCGTCTCAAGTGGGTAATTGGAGTAACTATTGTAGAAAAACGTAATTGCTACGTGTAGAGTTGCAAATAGCATCTGACTTCTTACAGCATGCCCTCCGGAACAAAGTGAAACTCATACAATCTTGTCATATATCGCGATCCGAGGAACACTGTAGCATTCGACAGAATGAATTGGCCTATGCATAAGTACAGGCTAAATGTTCATTCAGTCTGCGGGCAGGTGTATCCATCCAGTTAGCGGGCAGTGATTGTTCATCCAGTTAGCGGGCAGATGTGTTCATCCAGTTACCGGGCAGATAAGTTCGTCCAGTCAGCGGGCAGTTGTGTTCATCCAGTCAGCGGGCAGATATGTCCATCCAGTTAGCGGGCAAATGTGTTCATCCAGTTAGCGGGCAGATATGTTCATCCAGTCAGCGGGCAGATATGTTCATCCAGTTAGCGGGCAGATAAATTCATCCAGTTAGCGGGCAGATAAATTCATCCAGTCAGCGGGCAGATATGTCCATCCAGTTAGCGGGCAGATATGTTCATCCAGTCAGCGGGCAGATATGTTCATCCAGTCAGCGGGCAGATATGTCCATCCAGTTAGCGGGCAGATATGTTCATCCAGTTAGCGGGCAGATGTGTTCATCCAGTTAGCGGGCAGATATGTTCACCCAGTTAGCGGGCAGTTGTGTTCACCCAGTTAGCGGGCAGATATGTTCACCCAGTTAGCGGGCAGATATGTTCACCCAGTTAGCGGGCAGATATGTTCACCCAGTTAGCGGGCAGATATGTTCATCCAGTTAGAGGGCAGTTATGTTCACCCAGTTAGCGGGCAGATATGTTCATCCAGTTAGCGGGCAGATATGTTCATCCAGTTAGCGGGCAGATATGTTCATCCAGTTACCGGGCAGATAAGTTCGTCCAGTCAGCGGGCAGTTGTGTTCATCCAGTCAGCGGGCAGATATGTCCATCCAGTTAGCGGGCAAATGTGTTCATCCAGTTAGCGGGCAGATATGTTCATCCAGTCAGCGGGCAGATATGTTCATCCAGTTAGCGGGCAGATAAATTCATCCAGTTAGCGGGCAGATAAATTCATCCAGTCAGCGGGCAGATATGTCCATCCAGTTAGCGGGCAGATATGTTCATCCAGTCAGCGGGCAGATATGTTCATCCAGTTAGCGGGCAGATGTGTTCATCCAGTTAGCGGGCAGATATGTTCACCCAGTTAGCGGGCAGTTGTGTTCACCCAGTTAGCGGGCAGATATGTTCACCCAGTTAGCGGGCAGATATGTTCACCCAGTTAGCGGGCAGATATGTTCACCCAGTTAGCGGGCAGATATGTTCATCCAGTTAGCGGGCAGATATGTTCATCCAGTTAGCGGGCAGATATGATCATCCAGTTACCGGGCAGATAAGTTCATCCAGTCAGCGGGCAGATATGTCCATCCAGTTAGCGGGCAAATGTGTTCATCCAGTTAGCGGGCAGATATGTTCATCAGTTTAATGTCTGTCACGAGGCTGAACTATTGCAAGAATTTGTGTTAGTAATGTTTCGAACGGGGAGCGATGGAAAGCTTACGATACAACTTTATTTGATTTCAATTTACGAGAATATCACACTCTTACGTAGCAGAAAACTGAAGAAGGGCAGGCCTTTGGAAAGGGCTTTATATCACTTTTAAACCATTTAAATATTTGCGTGTTATGAATTTAAGTAAATAATGTAGAAATTCCGTTTCCAAATTGATATAAATTTCTTTGTATAGTGATAACAATAACACGTAAAAAAACATATGATGATAAGAAAT
Source organism: Homalodisca vitripennis (assembly GCF_021130785.1). Taxonomy (NCBI): domain Eukaryota; kingdom Metazoa; phylum Arthropoda; class Insecta; order Hemiptera; family Cicadellidae; genus Homalodisca; species Homalodisca vitripennis. Next base: position 123,235,909 of record NC_060210.1, on the reverse strand, counting down.
TATATTGATCTTTTCCTCTTTAGGGGTAGGACGGGAAATGAAAGAAACATAGGTAAAGGGACTTTTTATACATCTCACTAAATTTTTCAGTTCCTACTTCAAAATCTAATTTGAGGGAATGTTTTGTATTGTGCCAATAACAAACTATTGACGATTTTAAGATACAATCGTTTTATATATGGTATTACACCAATTATACTATTGTGAGACCATGATAAATTTAAGCATTGAATATGCTTTTTTTACTCGTTAATATTAGTTAATAATGAAACTGCCAGGCTAATCCTGCTACAAAACTATTTTTGGCTTCGGCTTCTCTTGTTTCTATTATGCACTTGCTATCGATATAATGTTAATTATGTTATCTACTGTGTTTGTTTAGATCATTGGAGTATTTGTCTTATTACTTCTTATACGTTATTATTGCATGCAATTATTACATTATTATCATTTCTTATCGTATTTATTATAGATTGTATTGGGCGCTTTTCTTATTTTGTACCATACTGTCGTTTTTTTGCACGGCAACCCCATAGGCTTTATACTCGTATAATAGATGTAATTATGTAAGACGTCTTTTCTCTCTAGTGCCATTTTTATATTATTTACATTATTATACTACTACGTTATTGTTATTGTTTTTGTTGCAGACTTTAATATTAATCACTGTTATTATTTATGTAGGTTTATCACAACTAGTATATTCATAATAATTTTTCATTACTGATTTGATTGTTATATCGATAAAAATTAAACACCCCGAGCTATAGCCTATTTATATTGTTGTCTGTCATGTGTGAAAATATTTGATGTGCTGTAATAAACGAACATTTATTGTAAATTATGTATTCGTAAAGTAGATTCAAATAACACTGGATGGCGTTGTAGCCAGTGATTTACTGAAGGTGAATTGTTTATACAAGGCAAATGGTGCAATAATAAACAGTCACAACAGTGTAGTCTTAAAAGTATTTGAGCCTGTTACAAATTGCAAGCATATTAAAATTATAACATTGATTCTTTAGAATGACACATTTTTGCAAATTTCAACTCATAAAGGTCGATATTCACTCTCGTTGCAAAATACCATCTTACAACTTCTGCCATCGTTGTCAACGGCGCAGTGTAGCGGGTAGAGGTTATCGCGAGATAATTAGGTCAAGCAATGTCGAGCGTGGCTGCTGCTTGGATGGATGACCGCTGAGCGTTCCTGTCCTTGCAAGCTATCCGCCTGCCCGACCATTGGTGGTGGTTCAGAAGTCACCTCTAAGCCGTTGGTACCCAGGCTAAAAACAAGACATCCTTTACCTTTTTATCCTTGAAAACTAATCTTGGCCTTGTGAAGAATATCTCTAAGCATCCCAGTTTAAAATTTTAATTTTGTTAAAAATCTGAACTGGTGATGAAATTTAAAGTTAATGATCCGAACGAAACAGATAAATTTAATTACAAATTTCTGACACATTTCCCCGGCTTTGCTTGTTTTGTTTCAGATGTCAGTCAGGCCTACATCTGCACACGAACACCACGGTCTGTGGAGATCGACACACTGCGGCTGCATGTGTGTTACACGGCCACGTGCTCCTCCACGCGAGGCCCCCCGCACTACCTCTGATAGTCTTCACTTCGGCTTTTTACCAGACAACATGTGGTTGTTGTTTCAGCGCGCCAACTCTTGGGTGAGATTGTTTTGCACCATCAATGCTCGGAATCCGTAATATCTGCAGAGTTACGCAACAAAATCTTACAAAATATTTTAATCCAAACAGAAGATGAGTTATAACTATAATTGTTTTAAAAATTGACTTTTTTATTTGTAAGAAATGTTTCCTATCCAATTCCAATTAATTTGAGGAAAAGGTGAGCAAATGAGCTCCTCATTGTGCTTAAAGCGTGAGCTCTTTAACAGCAACCAAAGAAAAATGTTGAGAAAATCTTTGATGCCACAGTCACACGAATTCAACTATATCTAGGCCCGTACCCACACCGGTTTTTATCAGAAAATTTTACCGGGGCTCGGGTTGGACCCCACCACCACACGTCTATTTGAAGGGACCGAATCGACGAACGAGATAACTCAATCTAATAACTGTAACTTACTACTGAATCTTACTATCGTTAACAAAATAATTAGATGTTATCAATGGGATAACGGTGGAGGGGAAGCGATGTGACGGGGGCGCGGTGGCGGTACATGACGGGACCCGCCTAAACTGAGTACGGCCTTGGCTATATCCATGATTTGTGGAAAAGACTGTCACCTTATCAACGTTTTAGTTGATACTGTTTCCAAGATAGTTTTTAATATAAATATTGTGATAATTATGTTGTGGCCCGCCTATTTTTTATAGTTATTACCTTCCCTGCCATTTTTTTATGAACTGTATTAAATTACATCTTTCCTCTAAAATCCATCACCTACCTCAACGTTACTTTTATGCAGATTTCTGATTCATAAAGTCCATAACTAGGTTCTTCAGCATTCTTGGAACTGTAAAGAAAAATAAATCATATGTCCAGAATGTAAATTAATTGGTTGTATAAATAGCAACATTCCTACACTTGACTCATATGAATTCATTTGGTGGTGCAATCGGTTTTGGGTTAGGAAAATAATTTTATGTTAAAATCATAGGTTTTTAGGATAACTTTCCTGAACACAGAAATACCTGTAGTAGAAAATTTGTTACCATTTTGCGAAATTACAGGCATTTAAATTAGGCAATTTATACGTCACTTTATGGTGAAGCCCAAATAAAAATAAAAATGTAAAGTTATTACAGCATGTACATGAGTAATAGCTTCAGGAAATTACATGATTCATTTATAACTGAAAATAATAAAATATATTAAATTCACAATGTTATATTATATAACCAGTTTGATTTAGACCTGATTACAAAATAGCTAGACTTTCTTAATTGAAATGCTTGTAATTTCAGTAAATAGCCAAAAAAGGTTTTCCAATTTTTCTGCATTGAGGGGAGTTAAAAAAGCTATGAATGACAATATTTCCCAACCCCAAATTTGTATTCAAAGAAAATTGTTTTGTCAATTTACCAAACTGGTCAAATTATAATGATGCACAATTATCAGGTATTGTAACAATATTGGATATATCGGTGTTGGTGAATGTAGGAATAGTATTGTCAATTCAACAGGCTGAGCGAGGTATTAGGTTCTTAATGGCAGAGTGAACCATGTCAACTCACACAGGATTGTTAATGTTTGATTTCAATAAGTTCCACATTTCAAATGCCTTTGGTACCTAATCTGCATCTGCAGAATGCTAATATCTGTAGTTATCTAACAGGCTAAGTGAGGTTTTAGGTTTTGTATCAGTCGACTCTGAACCGTTTTGTATCATATGAACCGTGTCGACTGACACAGAAGGATTGTTAATGTTAGATTCATATTCGCCATCTCAAAGATCCTCTTGTTGCTAATCTTTATAGCTTGAATGCTGCCTTCTGCACCAATGCAGCTCTACTTTATCTTTAACTATATTTATGGAGATACCGCGTATGAGCCTCTGAAATCATCGCTTCTTTGTTACGATACTAACTACAAATAATTAAAAATTTACCAACCTGAAACAGAGCTGGATTTAAGCATAAGGGATATAGGCCAGCACATAGGGGCCCGCACCACAATTACATATACATATCACTGGTCATGTTTTATTATCGTAGGTAGTACATTAATTTTTGTATATTTCACTGCCTCAACCAACAGATGCCAGATTCTAACGGAGTGTTTGAAACAGGAACTGTAAAAGACGTTCATGTACCAAATTTATGACAACAACACAATGGTCCTGTCAAGCTGATGCTACAAAGCTCTTTTTTGAGGATATCAAGAAATACAGCAGGCACTGGTAAAAATTTCAGAAGACATGGAAGGAAGATTCATGTATATCGAAAGTGGCTGTTATGGATATAGTTAAAAAAATGAACAAGTTGGAGACAGAGCTGTATGTTGTTTTCGAGATAATATTTTGGGTCAAGTAAACAAAACTACTGAATCAACATGAACACAGCGACATCATTTTTGAAAACTTCAAGAAGCCTTATTCAAGGTAAACAGGGAAAGTTTCAAAGAGTATGCACAAAAAATTGTCAAATTACCTGACTGTCTAGAATATTAAGTTGAAGTTTAATCAAAATGTAAACAGAAAAGAAATGTACATTTAGCTCCTCTTGACTGTGTACAATTTCCGTAAGTTCTAACGTATCTAATACATTCCAGATCCAAAGCTTCATTACAGTCATAGATGAACTTGAAGGTGCATTAACAAAGAGGCTTCAAACATACAAACTTATCGATACCAGGTTTCGGTTCCTTAACAAATTGGACATACTCACTAATGATGAGGTGTTAACAGCAAGCAAAACATTAGTAGAAAGCTGCAATAAAGATCTAGACCAAGCAAGAATTGAGCCAAGCAGTTTTACAATTTGCAACCAGTTTCAAAATGAATATAAGAAAAGTGAAAAGCGACACATGTAAAGTGATGTTAGTAAAGAAAGGTGGTTGCATCAACTTATTTCGAAAACAACGTAATAGATTGCTTTTCTAACGTGAAATGGCATTAAGAATTTACCTTTCCTTGATGGTGACTCTGCAGAAAAATCATTCCCTATGATGAACCTGATCAAGAACAGACTCCGGACTTCTATATCAGAAGACAAGCTAAATGTTTTGGCCATGCTTAGTAAAGAACACAACATTCTGAGACAATTCAACCATCAGGACATCATAAACAGTTTCATTGCAGAGAAGCTTAACAAAAACCAATCAGCAAGAGTGACTGAAGTGAACATAATTAGCAGTACATTTATTTAAGGCTAAAGATTTATTCATGAGTACTTAGTATTGACTTGTACTTTTCTTGTTAACGTACCAATTTACATTAAAGTGATATTTACTTTTGTGGCTTATCTTTACCAAAAATAACCTTAGTTATAAATTAATGATATTAAAGTTATCTAATGTCTTAAATTTTATCATCCATATGGGTCACATTATTTTATAACTGATGAAGTATTACTATTTTAAGGCCAGACAGTACAGAATATTTTGCAAAAATTCCCTTAAAGTCACAGATTTGCACCTAATTTTCCCGGGAAAGGGCCATTCCATAACCCCAAACCATGGGTCCATGCCCTGATCTGAAACCACTCGTGAAAAAACTGTTGGTTTCCTTTGCACACAATTTAGTAGGGTTGCACGTGTGACCACTGCTAGTTCGAGTGAATTATATTTCTGACCCCTATTTTGAGATTACCTTGTTGCCACGATCAAGAAAATACTTCAAAAAGTTTATATTTATGGCCAGTGAATTACTTTGCTAAATAGTAACATTGTCTTCTAGATCTAATACTGTGCAGGAGCTTTGAGACGTCTTTTTTTATCTTCTAACTTTAATTTGTAACTGCTTAAATTTGTAAATCTCTTGAATTCATCTGAAGACAAGCAAACAATTTAATTAAAATCGGACCAGCCGGTTAGGAGAAGTTCACACACACACAGGAAATACATATATCCATTTTTTTATTTCTTGTTTGTGACACTTAGCAATGCCAAATATCTATAACAATGTTATTGTTTATCTAGGATGAATATTTTGAGTTGTTATCACTAAAGCTTTAAAAAAGGGAGTCTTCATAATTAATCTAAAAGCATTTGAAATGTGTTATAATGAAAATAGTGATAAGAAATAACAGAGAAAGAAACTTTGGTGATTAATATATTAATAACTTTTAAAACATAATCAGTATTTAGTTAACTTGATCTACTCAAGCATTTTAATTGCTAAATGCTGTTTTAAATCATACCTATGTTCAAATGTAAAATGACTAAAGTATAAATGATTTTCTTGTTTATGTTTGGAATTTTTCTATAACTAAAATAATTGTATTATAGCCTTTAGAGTGCTGAATAAAGATACACAGTGTGTCTGAAGAAGCCTAATAGCAGCACTTCATGTATTTTGCAATAACTATAGCGTACTAAGAGTTAACTGACAATACAGTCACTGAGTGTATTAAACAATGTTACATAAATCGTTTAATAATTACAGCTACTAGTTTGTTTATGGCAGAAAAGTAGTAAAACAACATCGTGGTCCTGTCTTTCAGTTACTCAGTGAGGAGTAAGCTATATTTCATAGCCACCATTCTCTGTCCATGTGTGAACTGGCGTCTTCTTTTTGTTCTCCCTGATTTGTTTTTCATCAGTGAGAATCGTTTCAACTCTGTGCGTGTCCTGACATGATCGTGTTCTTGCAAAGGATGACATCACATCAACTGACTGAAGTGTGTGAAACTGATTAGACTTGTTTGAGTCAGAACTGTAGTGGTCCAAAAAAAACTTTTTGTCAGTCTAAAACATTCTTTGCTAAACATTAACTTTGCTCTTTGTATTAGCATCGTTGCATAATCTGGAAATTATCAAAAAAATTATCAGTTAAAGTCTTGTTTGATCAGTTTTTGCTTATTTCATAACTAAAACAAACAGTTTGCAGTTTGATTGGACTCTGTTGATATTTGGCCATCTCCTCTCGAGAATGTCACTGAGTATTCCTTAAAATAATTAAAGTTTTTGTGGAAAAACATATGTTTATTGTCTGAAACAGTTTTTTTTGTGAAATGATAATGTTTAATACCTCAAGTTTGTGCTTTTATATTCTCGCTAGCAGTTATCCGCTCCATTGCACATGATTTCCTATTGCTAGCAGGTACGTCATAGGCATATCCTTTTTAAATTATATAATAAACACCCCTGGTGAAGGAGATATTCCAATTTCCTGATCTATTTAATAATAATTGGACTTTAAGTTGAAAGAGCAATGTTTGGGGCCCTTAAGTTGGAGAGTGAAACCGATTTTATAAGTACCAATGAAATACACAAATTGCTCTGTAACATTCCATAATATTTAAATGAGTTGTTTCAACAGTTCCAGTAAAAATTAAGCTCTTCTAGACCAGATTTGAGGAAGATCAAGTCTGTAATAATCTTAGGGAAGGCATTTAATATTATATAATATAATCAAGCCCTATGATAATTTTCAATTGCAGTAGGCATGTTTAAAGGACATAGTATTTAACTTCCATAAATATACAATTTTTTACATATTTTCATGATTGTGGTAACAAAGCAAACTTTACATTGATGTCAGAAATATAATTCACTGAAGCCAGAAGTCCTCATACATGTGCAAAGCCGTGGATAATTACTAGTTCTATATTTAATACCTGAAGTTTGTGCTTTTATATTACTAAATTGTGTGCAAAGGAGCAGGTAACTGTTAACAGTGCAGATATAAGAGACAGTGTAGTCTAACCTATACCTTACATTTAAAGACTGTTATCAAACCTAAATGAGTTGTTTTTTGCCAAAAGTAGGGTGCTCAGAGCACCCTAAGCTGAGCTGTGTAAGTATATATATTTTCTTGATCGGAAAATAGACAAAATAAATATGTATAAATGGCAATATTCTAATTTAATTTAAGTAAATATTTATTCACAAACATTATTTGCTCTGTATGAAGGGATTTAAACCCTGATCTCTTACTTGCCAGGCAAGCAGGTTACCACTACACCACAGAGCCTCTTTCATTGTGAATCATCTATTTCGTATTTAGCTGTTTCTGTCAATATCCGGCAATGACAATATCCTAGTTTAATTTAAGTTATAAAGCTACGCAACAACACAACGCACGGTGGGCTAATGCCATTCTATCTAACAAAAATCCTTATTGTACATTTTATAAAAGCAGTTCACTGTAAAAACTCAAATTACCACCATCACAAGGATAAGGGTATTTTCATGCTGGACAACACTCACTTATTCATGGTTTTTTAAAATAATTTTATTAATTTTCATCATTTAATATACAAAACATTATATCTTCATAACAATCAAAGCCCTATGGCCCAGGCAACAAAAAACTAAATTCTATTTTAAATTACAAAATAAAGGTTTTCATTCGACCACTTATTTTTTAAGTGAAGTAAATAAAATATTTTCAAAACTACTATAATCATTGAAAATTTGTCAATTACAACAAAATAATTAGTATGAAATAGTAAATGTCATACACCATTACAAATGTTACAGATGTTTAATTTACAACATTCCATAAACATTTACTTGATTAACACAGTAATTACCAAATTTGTTTATATCACATATTGATTGATAAAAATTATCAATACTGATTCATGTATTGTATAGTAGATAAATATATGTTACATACTGACAACATATTAACAAACAAACAGCTATACAAAACTGTGCATTCAGGACAAGGTGGCAAGTTCCACCACAGATTTTACATCCATTCATTACATAATCGTATTTACCTACTTTACATTACAAAAACAGCCTTAATTCACATTTTGTTTCCTATTTTTAGAAAACAACAAAAAGATAGTATAAAAAAATTGTTGCAATAAAAATCCAAAATTATGAATCACATACCTATTGAAAATAGATGACTCTGTAATCTAAACCAAAAAAATAAATAATAAACTGAATTATTCCATACAATGTACAAACATAATTTCATTCAATGACATGATCAATTCAAAACTTAATTTATAAAATGCCATTAGCAAAATATTTAGTAGCATCACAACTGATTTTGTAAAACCAAAATGTTTATCAAAGCACGAGGAAGGTAAAAGTTGTGTAAAAAATAAGGTACCTGCATAATTAGAATCACTTCATTTTACGCTCTTTGTGTTTCTGTTTTTACTATACGAGATACTGTCAAAAATATTTAAAGAATCCAAACCCAAAATGACAAATTGCTGTGATAATTCCCTTTAATTTCCACCAATCTAACTTAGAATTCAGATTTGTTTACTTTTTATAACAATGAGAGCTTAGCAAAGAATTTCAAAGTAGTTGGTTGGCACGTTGAAGACAATGATCACTGAAGTTGGCAAAATAATGTACACAAGATATCTCACTAATATGAACACAAGCTACAGATTCTCACAAGTGGGATCGCAGTGAGGCTAGAGTCATGTGATGTCTCTGTCCAAGGGCATGATCTCAAGGTCTTGAGTGTAGTAGCCGAAAGGCTTGATGGGTTCAGTGGGCAGACTGCTGGGGACCAAGGACGAGGTGCTAGGCCCTGCTGTAGCTGCGAGACCCCGGCCCAGGCCGCGCTGGCGAGGGTAGCCTCGGGACCCTGTGTGGCTAGGCCCTGCTGGCCTCAACCTCGGTCTACCTGGCCCTCGCTTCACTCCTGGCGTACCTTCACAGACACTTAATCCTCAGTAAAAGTGATTTAGAAATTCTACTCTAACATAAAATACGATAGTCAATTATAAGTGAGCAGTGAACCAGCAATACAGAATAAATTAAAATAAGGAAATATTTCCATTAACGGATCACAGCAGGTATTTTAAAAGGATTAAGTATTAGATGACAGCTTACCGATATTGGCTGTTAACTGAATAGATCCCCGTGTAGGTCCTCCACGACGAGACCCTCTTGGTCGGCCTCTCTTAGATCCATGGGTCCTCACTGTAACAACATACACGGTTTTCCTCTTTATAAATATTATTTTTCTGTTATCTGGAGTAAATAATTTATGATATTATATTTATAAATAAATATAACAAAGATCCTCACAACATATTAAATAGCAATTTAAAAATAAAACAAATCCTATCTTTGAAAAAATATTAAACACAGAATACTAATCAAAATTACAACTGTGTCATAAATTGAACATCTGTTTAATAGTCGACAGGTGTATATTTATTTGTTTTGTTTATTATTTAGTTAGAGGTTAATGTTCACACTGAAGATGGTTTATACCGAAACACGTGTCTGAAATAAAAGAATTTTAAAAGGGTTTTAGTTTACAATTTATTATTCTAACATAAAGATAGCCCTATAATGTGGAGTTCATAACATAATATATATATATATATATATATAGTACTGTGCCAAAAATATAGACTTTATATAGTAATTTTTATAGTGAAATAAATATCTTTTATGAACAATTCCATTTTTAACAGTACAATATTTTAATACGCTCATCAAACTCACTCACCTTGAGGAATAATCTCAGTGGAAGGTCCGTCAACATCCACAACCAGAGCATCACTGCTTGTATCATCCAGCATCGCACTCACCTGACAACACATCACACACTACAGATATGGTTGCCTTCTAAAAATCAGTTGTCAGTTTTAATATTGGTCAATAACTGTTCCTGATTCATAGTTATGATTATTTTATCCCTTTTATGGCCCGGTTATTTCATCATAGTATATTCCAAACATGCCAAGCCCTTGATCAAGGGCATGTCCACATTTTACATAGATCTACATACAAATTTGTATAATTTTTATTACATTTAAAATAAATTTAGAATTTGTTTTGTTGTTTTACAAAAGAATCATAGTATTAGAAATAGTATTAATACTTTCTATATTAAAACTTGAAAAATCGTAAAATGTTTTTTACATTTATGTTAGGAGGTTTTTAATGTTTTATTTTATTTTCACTTTGAAAAGAATATTAAAGATCTAACTCAATATTTATTCTACATTTTTATTAGTTGAAACAAAACATATTTCTGAACCAACAATAAACAGACAATCTCTTTCATAAAAAGAAATACACAACTCATATAAACGTAAAAATTAATTTTAATTCAGCCTTGGGTATTTTATAACTTTCAAACAAAAATACAAAACTCTTTTAAATATTTTTTTAATTCAGTTTTTGGAAATTCTAAACTAAAATTGCACTTATTAAATTGCCAACCGACTAATCAGCTGATAACGCCAAAGCACCAGGGACTGGAATCACCTAGCCTTCTGCCGACCATACTGTTTTATCATGTTTAATATTTGTGTGTGATAAGCCTATCAAATGTTGTGTTTCTCATACTGTTTATTTATTCATTGTGTTTGTACTGTATTTGTGAATTTTAAACTATGACGACTCCAGATGGATAATCCTCCCTTTTAATATTTATTGACACCGACACCACAAGATGACTTATTAAAAGTCGAAACTTTACTAGTGTATGACTACGGTTTGAACTGTTTGAGAAAGGTACGTAGTTATTGTTGTAGTAAAATAAGAATTAATACAACCTGTTAACATCATAAAAATTCTATGAGAATATATATTCCTAAAAAACTTAATTTACAAAATAAATTATCTTTAGTAAAGCCTTACCTACTCTTTATTTATTTAATTCTCAATTTGTATATACTAAAAGAAAGGATATGACAGCAAAGGTCAGTCTAATAAAAGATCACAGTTTAAATTTGCAATATAACTTGTGACAAATGGTCTCGTTCTAACAAGGCTGCAACTTAATATAAAACACATAACAGCATAGGCAAACACCTTGGATCTCTAAAATTCATTATAAATAGAATTCTCTCAACTTTTTAAACTAACCTTTTCAGTATAATGCCACTCGAACAGAAACAATCAAAATATTTCAGACTACTAATAAGTTCTATGTTGATTAATTCAGCTTTGTAACTTATGAGTTTTAGGATCCAAAAGAGTACAAATTAAGAAGATTAAATTGAAATAATGTAAATTAGTAGTGATTGTTAGGATATTGAAACAAGTAGCACCTGTTTATTAATGTTAATGAATCATGTATAATTAATTAAAAATGAATCCTGACAAATAATGTGTTACTATGTCACTTACCTCGCTGGGGGCTGGGCTCGTGGGCGTGGACTCAAACCCTTCTTCAACTCCTTCCTCCAGTTTGATCTGTTTGATTGGTTCCTAAAATCAAAGTGGTTTATGTATTTTTTTAAATATATTTTTAAAACTAAAAAATTACACTATTTTAGGAAAACACACTAAAAACTGATAACTTTTTGGCCAAGTATTATAAAAAATTACTAATTAATTACAGATTACTTACCTTAAAAGATCCAAACATCTGTTTACGTTTTCTCTCCTTATCTCTTTCTCTGTAGAAGTCAGCACGGTTTTCCTCAGCCTTTCTTCTCTCAGCCTGCTTCTGGCGATCTGAAACAAGAAGTTTTGCTTCAGATCCTATGTTCATAACCCTCCTTTAAGTAAATATGGACTGATTATTAACATATTTTCACTTTTTGTGTGCTGAATATTAACATTCACATATTTTTCCATAGCTTTGCTATTACTAAAAAATTAAAAGTTTTGTAAACGAATTTCACATATTTTATTTTGATATATAACAGAATTATATTTGGGCAAAAATTATAACTTCTACGATTATTCCAACTACCTTAAACTACATCAAATGCTACGCCAGATGAAAGATTTTATCTTCATTACTAACAAAGAAAGAATTGCAGATAACTAGCTGCCTTTTAGAAAAATATAGTCTTGAAGCAGACTTTAGTAATATGTCACCTCTGGTACTAGATACAAACCACTGAGAATTGGTGGAACAAAGAGCCACTTAATTCCTATACACTTTTAAGGTAGACATGTTAATATCGGGGGGGAGAGTTGGTAAAATTCAGCACCCTCAATAGCTTGATACCAGTAAAAATTTAATGATTCTGGTACTGAGATTCAAAATCAGCTCAACTCTATTTCATAAGCCATACATCATTTATTAACAGAACATTTTACACTGTTATAAATTGTAATACAAAACAGGTGCCTCGTCATAATATAAACTTAATAATAACTAAATAACTACTACCTAAAATAATTTAAAATTATTAAAACATACAATTAAAATTACAATTTTAACATTTAAAGTAGTAAAATAGCAAATGCTGACTAAAAAGAACAATAAATTACGAATTCTATTAACAATAAATTAAGTTTTTATTCCAATGGTAGTTTATAAATATACAAGTAGACTGATTATGAATTGACGATACTTACATTTTTTCTCAATCTCTTCATCGTCCAGAAGTAAAGACACAACTTCCTTCGGTTTCAGTGAATCTGGTTTGAAATTTCCTCCACTGATGACCACACGTTGGATCTAGATAAAATTGAAAGAAGATCAATAAATATAATACAATTCGCTATCACTTATTTATATAAAAACATGATCTGAAGAATCATTTTATATTTTAACACTTTTAATAACCCTCCATTTTGACCTCAACCAAAATCAGTGTCACTGACAATCAATGTCTTTCTTAAGAGGTCTCTATCAATTTAAAAGAACCAGACTGTGATTATACAATGCAAATTGGCTCTAGCCTCCTGGATTATAATACTACAGCAGACCACTGCTTAGTTAGGTGTTTAATGTGTCCACATGAGTTAAAACCGCCTGTAGAACTGTACTATACTCTTGCATGTACTCTAACCTCACTCTTCTCCCTAGCTCGCTGCAGGATCCTCTCCTCTATTGTGCCCTTGCAGATGAGCCGATACACTGTGACCTGCTTGGTCTGACCAAGTCTGTGTGCTCGGTCCATGGCCTGCTGGTCTACTGTCGGGTTCCAGTCACTGTCGTAGAAGATCACCTACAAGTCCACATATGTATATCAATCACTAATTGTTAAAATTAACCGATATGTTGTAATAAATAAATTCTTATTGAAAAGTAACTGTAATCAGTTTAACCTTTACATTTTTCTATTTTACAATGACATACTTTTCTTAACTTTTCATGGAGAGAAAAAGTCAAACTACTTCAATATTTATAGATTTGGGACAGAAATTTTTTTCACAGAAACACATTTTTTTATTTGAATGGTTTATGGTAAATAAATACATGCTATTTAACCCATTGCGGATCACTGACGAGCTGGGCTCGTCACGCAGCGGCCGGGCCTAACGGCACGGTGACGAGCTCAGGTTGCAAAAGCGGTATGCTTTTAAATTTCCCTCCAAATAGTTCTGTTAATGTCTGATAGATCGGGCGATCGTCTTCACTTGTCTACTAAGAGTTTTTAACAACGGTCTACGTTTAGAATTTTCAAAAGTTTTATAAATATCCTACAGATCGCAGTTGTATGTCGAAGTTGAAAAATCATTCATATGAGTTTACTCTCTGCTTTTTAGCGCTTCTGATTGGGTGTTTTCCTCAGTTGTTATTATAATACTTTTGAGCTTGAGGTTAATGACAAAACTAAACGACGCAGACGTACATGTTGGTCGGTTTAGTCTAGACAATGGCCCGGATGTTGCAATCGATTCGCCCGAGCCGCTTTATTTAGACTATGATTCAGACATCATCCTTCCACGCCGTAACCTTGCTCGCGTGTTATCGTTCCTACATCACGGATACCCCAGCAGACCCATGTTCCATCTGAACGAATACCTTTGCAGCTGAATTTTCTAGTATTCAATAGCGAGAGATACGATGTGGCGCACCATTGCTGTTCGTGCGGCCGCTGACCGTGAATTAATTCGCGCCCGCTGGTGCCCGCGCACCACAACAATACGATCCGCAATGGGTTAAGATTGAAATGCACAAATTGATATTGGGAAAATATGTCAACTCCAAAATTACGAATTTAGCATGATGGGCAGTGCCCGTCATAGGTAATTATGCCAACCCTAACTGATGAAGGGCAATATAAGTCATTGGTAACCAATGGGTTAACAAAACATCAAATCATCCATACCTCCGTGTAAGTCAAAAATCTAAAAAGGCTTGGCCTTTGTCAAAGAATAATAACTAAAAATGACACCAATCAGTTTTAAAACAATACATTTTATTAAAATATTATACTTTTATCAAAATAAAAACTAGAAACTTACTGTGTCTGCAGCTGTGAGATTGATACCTAGACCTCCAGCTCTGGTACTCAGCAGGAACACAAAAATGTCAGCTCTGGAAATATGAAACTGTTTTGAAATTTGAAATTTAAATGACTCATTACTGTCAATATAATACAGATGAGCCAATATTGAACATGAGTCAATTAAGTTTGCTAATACTAACTTGGTTATACCTAGAGATTTGAAAATTAAGACAAGGTTCAAGTATTACAAACAATAATATACCTAAAAAAACAATGTTGAATATACAAGGACATGACGTGGCATAAAAAAAAAACATGATGTGACCTGATGTGATTTTGCAAGAACAGTACCAAGGCAGACACTAAGGTAGAAGGGTGGGGAAAATATAACTGCACATTTTGGAATGGCTAGTCGAGGAATTCACTAAAATCTACCCCGCTCTCCCATACCCCTCGCTACACCACACATGAGCTTCTTATAGTATGAGTTAAAAATATTGTAAAAAATATTTTCAAAGAAAATGTTGTAGAACTGATGTACCTCGCTTGAAAGTCTGCAACCATGTCTCTTCTCTCTGAGATTTTAGATGAACCGTCTAGTCTCATGTAAGTCAGTTTCCGATGCCACATGTATTCCTGAAATATCAAGTATATTTTAATGAAATACATAACAAAATTTAATTTCCAATACCATAACGAAAAACTTTTTCTAGAACACTTTATCGTACACAATAAATGTGTTTATATGAGTTTTAGTTGTAGTCCAAAGCCCAGGTTTGGAACTGGACATGTAACAGTAGGCTGTGTTATATCACATGCTGTAAACTAAGCAGAGCACACACCTCCAATAGATCAATCATCCTTGTCATCTGAGAGTAGATGAGGACTCTGTGTCCTTGCTGCTTCAGCCTTCCCAGTAGACTGTCAAGCACAAACAACTTCCCTGCGTCTGTCACCAGCGTCTCCTTGTCTGCAACAAGTCACTGAATTTAATTATAAATTCAAAACTTTTATACAATACACAACAAGCATTAGCTCGTCAATAACCAATATTTATCTCAAATTGTAAAATACTGTTAATTCTATTTGTATCTTATGGCAATAGTATTCCATTGTTTGTTAAAAATGATATATCACATAAAATAAATATCTACCATTTAAATTCACATATTTGTTAAAAACCTATATCCCTGCTCATTAATAATATGCAGTTTCAGGCCATTTTGGTGGTGGACTAATAATAAAACAACTGCATTGTTATTGCAACCGCATTAGTGTAGATATAGAAAGAGGGATAACTTACTACTGAACCGAATGTTCGGTTAGATTGAATAAAATATAAGAAATAATAATAGTTTAATTCTTATCATTTAAAATAATACCCTTTAGTAGTACTAAATTTTTATTTTTACATTTTAAAATTTTGTAAATTATCTCGTCGCAAGAAGTTATTAAAAAAAATATTCATTGGAAAGACTTAGATTTGTACATTATTAATTAGTCTACTTTTAAAGTACCTACTAACTTTTTGAAGATTTTTTACGTAACCTTTTTATTTAATTTAGTTATAAGTGACTTACGTAACTTTATTGTTATGAAATAAACAAAATATGAAAATAGTGTGCAGTTAAAACTTATAGTATATTTTATTTACAACTGTGTGTGTTTTACAAAATACTTTTTCGGCATATAATTTTACGTAACAAATGGACTTGAAAACTATTAAACATTTTATATGATTATATCTCAGAATGCCTGATTAATTTTATTCTAACTGTATATAGTTAGTTAATAAAAGAAATGTCCATAAATTCATTCAACTACATTGCAAAATGCTCTCGACTGCTAATTGGATGGAAATTTAACAGAAATAGCAGGACCCTGTAACTGTGATATCTAATGGTACCTGGGATGGCGATGTGAGACCAGCCATAGAGTGGGGTGGATGCCGTGAGACCACCCAGTTGTGGTGGGTGGAAGTGTTGCGGAGCCGAGTGGAAGTGTTCCGCCAGCTGAGGGCTGCCGTGCCAGACAGCTTCTAGACCATCCTTGTTGGTGCACTGGTTGTGACTCATCAGCCACCAGGCCACTGATCTACTGCTGGCGTACTCCTGCCAGGTCTTTGCTACCACCTGCGTTACAGAGACACGGTTATTCATTTATATTACTTCTAGACCTTGATGTTATCAGGACACTAAAACCATTCTGCTTTTAAAGTCTTAGTAGCACTGATATTTTGGTTGTCAATAACCATAAGACAGACCAAATTTTTTCCTTCCTATATAACTAAGTGTGTTTTATGAACTGAGTTTTTCAAGGTAAGAATAGTTTTAGATATTAATAATAAATTCTCAGATTACATTGATTACACTAAATTAATATTACTGATTCTTCTATCATGACATAACATGGTAAGATTGGCCAAAGTTTCATGATATAAAATAAAGCGGAACAGGGTTACACAGAACAAATAACAGTGCCACACAAATAAAGATATAACACAACACAGTACAGCTACACCTTGTTGCAGACTGCATGACAAAGTAAAAAACAAAAATGTAACTCAATGCAGTACACACAAATACTCGACATATTTTGAACGATAACTACAAAACAATCATAGAAGTACCAATACCCAGTGAAGAGAACAATTAATTATAGTTCCTGAATACTTTTAAAATCAATTTTCTTATTTCTAAACATACTCTATTATACAGGGTGTAAATTAAGTCCTGATGAGCCTTGATATATTCTAAACGGATTGAGATATCAATGTACAATCTTCACAATTTTTATTTAGATTTTTTTGGACGGTAAAATGATTTCTTGATTAAATGGTTAATTACATTAAATTAAATTCTATTAAATAAATAAATAAATAATATAAAAGACTGGTTTGTCACTTTTGTGCTATTTTTCAACTAGGCCTTATCTATGTTGACAATTAACTCTTAATGCTAGATAACAACTATTATTCATTTTGGGTAAATAATTCCATTTAAGCCCTTTACTTGTTTTATATTAGCAGGAATTACTAATTATTCCAAAATAAATATTATACTGATTTTATGTTTCGTCTATTAATTTATTTTATCTTTTCCAATTATAGAAAGTGTTTAAACAAGTTATGACACCAGTAAAACTTGTAATTTTTTTCAGAATTAAAAAAAATATTTTTGCTTGTTCTTTTCCTGATTTAAAAACAACTGTCCATCCCAAGATAATAGTATTTTTGTACATACAGAAACGGTTCATCATATGATATTCCATACTCAGTGAATAAATTATATTCCATGCACCTTAAATGTAATCAGACTATTTTCATATTGGTGAAAATATTTACTTGTTAATCCTAATAGTCCCAGGAAAAGAAGGGATTCATCAGGTACAGTATATCTGTATGTCAGTATGCTACAGGAGGTTAACCCTATCCATAATGCAAACCTGTATTGTTATTGATAGTGCTTAAAACAAATATTTATGTAACAGAACTTAAGATCTGAATTATTACTTAATACTCTAATTTCAAGACTTGAGGTGGAAGTCAACTCTTGCAAGAAAATATCTGTATAATCCAATGAAAGGTAATTACATAAATTATAGAATGATATTTTTTAGTTTAAAATACGTTATCTAAAATTTTAGAAACAAGTTAAAATTGAATAAATTTATTAATAACTCAGTAGTATTAATATTTTACTCTAATTAAAAACTCCAAAAGTGAAATGAAAATGGTGTGTTTTAAAACAATGTGAAACCAAATACAAACACGTTACCTTTGGATGTGTGGAATACAGAAAGCTAGGTAGATAGGTTGGGTAACATGTCAGCTCTAGCAATGGCCGGGGTATGTGCGGGAACTCTGGCAATACTGTAATTTCTTCGACAGCTGCTTTCGACTTAGTGGGACTCGAAAACTCTACCTGTAACATTTAATGGTGATAAGTGCTTAAGTCTCATAACACTCAAGAAATCCTCAGGTGGTGGGTGCTGTCTCTTAGTTTTGTAAAGCTTCTTGACTGTGTGAACGTTTTATCTCACGATAAATCATAACATCAGCTTGAAAACAAAAACACGTATGAAAATTTTTATATTATTTAGATGTATGTGAAACTACATTTTCTGCTGTATGATATTTACAGACAAACAGTTATTTACATCTATGAAGATCTTTATACTATTTAGATGTATGTGACACTACATTTTCTACTGTATGATATTTACAGACAAACACTTATTTACATCTATGAAGATCTTCATACTATTTAGATGTATGTGAAACTACATTTTCTACTGTATGATATTTACAGACAAACAGTTATTTACATCTATGAAGATCTTTATACTATTTAGATGTATGTGAAACTACATTTTCTACTGTATGATATTTACAGACAAACAGTTATTTACATCTATGAAGATCTTTATACTATTTAGATGTATGTGAAACTACATTTTCTACTGTATGATATTTACAGACAAACACTTATTTACATCTATGAAGATCTTTATACTATTTAGATGTATGTGAAACTACATTTTCTACTGTATGATATTTACAGACAAACACTTATTTACATCTATGAAGATCTTTATACTATTTAGATGTATGTGAAACTACATTTTCTACTGTATGATATTTACAGACAAACACTTATTTACATCTATGAAGATCTTTATACTATTTAGATGTATGTGACACTACATTTTCTACTGTATGATATTTACAGACAAACACTTATTTACATCTATGAAGATCTTTATACTATTTAGATGTATGTGAAACTACATTTTCTACTGTATGATATTTACAGACAAACACTTATTTACATCTATGAAGATCTTTATACTATTTAGATGTATGTGAAACTACATTTTCTACTGTATGATATTTACAGACAAACAGTTATTTACATCTATGAAGATCTTTATACTATTTAGATGTATGTGAAACTACATTTTCTACTGTATGATATTTACAGACAAACAGTTATTTACATCAGTGGCATACATAGATAATTATTTCGGATGGAGCTGATACACTGAGTGGTTTAGAAGGTATAAAATGCCCTCTCCAAACAGGGGTTTAAGAATCTTGTCCAGGACTTCATGTGCTTTAAATCCTCATAAATGTGTCCTAGTTTATAACAAATTACTTAGTGCATATTTAACATTTGTATTTCAAAATTTGGAGGTGGGTTTTAACTCCTTGAGCCCATTCCTTATTTACGTATTAGCAATTGTAAGATAAATGTTCAAACTTTCCACAAAACCATTCTTTTAATGTTTTAATTTGCATTTTTCTTTATAGTAAATTTAATAATAGCTGAAATATTTACTTACCCAACATTAGGACCTTTGTTTCAGGTCAGAAAATTAGATATACCAATATATTTCAAAAGCGACTCTGTGTAAAAATATAAGTGGCATTGTTATCTCTTATAACTGATGAAGAGATCAACAGAAATTGTATGATGCACATGTTTCATATAATTTTAAAACTTTGTATAAATTTGTGTATAAACCTTTGTATAAGGATAAACCTTCTATGATTCAAGAATTTAGTATTTGTATATTTTTATTATCTTAAAGGTAATACAAACAGTCAATTTCATGAAAAGTACCACCTAAATACCTTAATATATGAGAGAAGGTAAATTATCATCAAAAGGATTCAGTAAACACATTGAAATTTCCAACTGTCATAAAGTCAGTATAAAACTTGGGTTGCACTGAAGGTGTTAAAAACATATAATATAGCTAGAGATGTACCATACTTTAATACATAGACTATGGCAGACGTACACTACTACTATCCTGGCTGTCCTAAAGTCGGTACATGACTGTGGAACTGAAGGTGTTAATACTTCTAGCCACTCCCCGTAATTCCCCATAATTCTGCTCATCATATAATTCTATTTAACTATCCATAATACCACAATGTAGATAAATTACATTTTAAGAGCTAGTAACTTCACATTGTATGGTATCTGACTTCGTCTGATGGTACATATTCATATCCTGGTCCATACCACTATTTCCAAATGTCCCAATTCACTATTTCTTGCTTGAAATATTGAGCAACGTCTTATGGCCATGGCAACAAGCAGAATAAAACTAAAAAATATGTCTCTTATTTTAATTAAACAAACTTGCAATTTAAATATACCAAGTCAATTTTATACAGAATGAAAATAAAATTTAAAATGAAATACTTAAAAAAAAAGAAATGATCAATCCATACACATTTTTAAAATACACAAATTTAAAGTTCTTATATTTTTTATTCACTCATATACACTGTATTACTCATTTAAAATTCACCTGAGGAATGAGTTTCTTAGAGCGCAGTACTCTATGTTCCACAGTCTCAGGTGTAGAATGGATGGACACAGTATTGTGGGCGAACACACAGCGGTGGCCTTCTGCCGCAGTGAACGTGAGCTCTGCAGGCAGTCTGCGTGGAACCAACACCCCGGCCCTGTTCCACCCCCACCACTCCTGTCTGTGCAACATCAGTTCCCCTCTCTGGACGGCTTCCACAACATTCAACCACCTGTTAACCATATTTGAAATTTTCACTTTATTTAGTTATAAGGAACCAAACAAATATTGTTCGGACCAAGTACACGTTGCTGCTAGTGATGGATCAACACTTGCAATAGTATTTTTAATCATTAAAGTGGACATTAATTAATCCACCTGTTAGATATGGGTTGGAACAACCACTCTTTCTTTTTTTAAGAATGAGGAATACAAAATATATAGCCTTGAAATACATATATATATATTCATATCTTATACGGCTTCAATGTGGCAATCCCTAATTTTTTTAAATAAAATATTAAACTGCCAACCACTTAAGATTTGTAATATATATACAACTTCATATAAATCAACCTTCAAAATCATTACTACATCTTCAATTTCAAACTACAACTCCCACAAATGAAATTTCCCATTTGTGCTGAAGATGTATTTTGATTGTAACCAACTAGTATAAAGTGCCGTATTTTGGAAACCATTATCATACCTGTTTAAAAGTCCTCCAACAGTTAACTGGAATATATCTTCAGGAGATAAGCCAATTAAACGAGTAAAACAAAAGAAGCTGGATTTGTCATCTTCATAGTCTGCAACATTATTTTTAAACATTTAAAATTAACATGCAGCAATATCAAACACACAGTATTGTAAAATTGGTCAAACTAGAAAGCATTGTCAAATGTATTTCATTTATCTAATTAATGATCAATCTACCATGTTATTTAATGGTTACCTACAAAAGGAAACCTGAAAGGCTTTATTTCCACAGTGATATAAACATTAGACAAGAGCGTGAACATGTTCTCTATAAATAAGTAGAGATAACTAACCTTTAAGGTCGTCCGAGCCTTGGGAAAACAAAAGGAAATTATAGTGCTGTCTCGCTGAACATGATAGCGACATAGAACTTGGTCACATACGAGTAGACTCAATATTTTTATAATTTTAGGTCGAAGGGGTGACCTAATTCTTTCTGTCCAATCAGCAAAGGGCAACAGAGGATAAAGATATCTCACACATTCAATGGGGTAATCTAATCTCCTCACTGCCTTCAATAATAAATAAAGTATACTGAGCCTATCTAAAGAATTATGAACTGGAGCTGAATTCTAAACTTGGTGAAGCAAGAACTTATACGAGGGATTATATGAGGTCTGTCCAAGAAGTATCTGACCGCCGACCAGTAGGCAGCCGCTGCGTAACTGACCAGCTCGAACCGGTTATTGGAGGGGAGGGGCGAGCCTACTCCTTCCCATACTAGGCATTGAATACGATCCGGTCACTCAGTGAGTCACAGCACTCTGTTCCATACAGTACTGCCGTGTGTGTGCATCGCACTTCAATATGACTGAACGTGTTGAGCAGTGCATTTGCAATAAATTTTGCCAAAAACTTGCCAAAATTTTGCTAAAAAGTTATTACTGGTGATGAGGCCGAAAAAAGCAAGACAAAGTTGAAGCAATGTCAAGACAATGCTGACAGTTTTTTTTGACCAGGACGGCATTGTTCATCACGAATGTGCTCCAAGAGGCCAGACCGTGAAAAGAAGTATTATCTTGAGGTCCTAAGGTGGCTACGAGATGTAGTGCGAAGGAAACGACCTGAACTGTGGACAAGCCGTGACTGGATCGTGCACAACAACAACGCGCCAGCTCATTCCTCAAATCTTATTCAGCGATTTTTGGCCAAACACAACATCAACCAATTTCGACAGCCTCCCTACAGTCCTGACATCTCTCCTTGTGACTTCTGGCTATTTCTGAAATTAAAAATTCCTTTGAAAGGAAAAAGATTTGACGATGTTGAACAAATAAAACAAAATGCAACGAAGGACCTGTTAGCCATTCTGCAAAATTAACTTAAGGAGTGTTTCCGGAAGTGGGAGGAGCATTGGAATAAGGTAGTGGTTTGTGGAAGGGAGTACTTTGAAGGGGACCAGATTGCCGTTGCCGCTGAGTAACGTCAGTTCATGCCAGACATCAAGGTTGGATACTTTTTGGATACACCTCGTACAAGCAGATTAAATCTAATTATATTATCTTCAGATTCTAAGGAATAACTGTCAAATTCACCAAAGAATCATGAACTGGAGCTCTCTAAACTTTAGAATAGTAATAAACCTTTAACCCTTGAATTGGCAAGCGACATAATGTCGATCTGAATAGATTTATGTGTGGCAATCAACATCATAATGTTCATCTGACAGGCACGTGTTTTGACAGTTCATATGGTACATAAATCAACACTATCACCACTATTTATATACCATTTCAAATAGAAAGATTTGCTGATTTCAATGGTGAAATTGTTTTGCTGTTTTAGCAACAGTGATGTCATAAATCATGACGATTCTGATCATATTCATCTAGCCATTTTGAAAATTAGTGATATACTATGGTATGGTTTATAATGTTGGTTTGTAGCTTGTTATATATTTGTTTTAGACTATACTATGATAAATTTGTATATATTTTGGAAACATTTAATATAAAAATTGTATTTTTTTCTTAATTTTTAAAATAATCATATCATATATTGGTTATTAATTTATTTATTATTTTATAGTGCTTATAATTCTCTACATTTTGGTATATTTTGGAAACATTTAGTGTAAAAATTATATTGTTGTACATTTTTGAAAATAATCATATTCATAGTACAAATTTAGCTTTTCATGAACTATTTGTGAATTTTACAATACATAATATAATGTTTCTTAAAGAGAACCTGAAACCTTATTATATATTTTATGAAAGTAGATAAAATAAAGAATAAATTGGCTATCTCAGATTTAATATTTATTATATTATCACACTTAATAAGGGACAGTCTTTTTAAAAATAGTGCAGTAATAATAATATTTATTGTCATATTAAGTTTTTGCACCCATCGACAAAGTCACTTTACAGCCAGTAGCCAAGTCAATAAATAAATACATGTTTAAATACTAAAATATAAGACATATGTAAACACATCCATGAAATATAAACAATTATCCTTAGTTAGCTTTAGATATAATTATAAATTAATATGGGATACAGCAAAAAATGCATCTACAGAATAAAAAGGATTGTTTAGAAGCCAATTATAAAATTTATCGCAAAACACGTTTTTAGGGTATATATTTATTAAATTACGTAATTTGTTGTAAATTTTTAGTGAAACAACCTGGTGACTATGAATGGTTTTATTTAGTCTGCAGAAATTGATTGTAGTAAGCCTACTTACCTTACTCCTAAGTATTGTAGCTATGATCAGCATACTTAATATTGTTAGGATATTGAAAAGTATACAAAACTAAGTCATATATGTATAAGTTGAAAATAGTTTGAATTTTTAAGTTTATAAATAAAGGTTTACAATGTTCCAAAAAACTAACACCACACATGATCCTGATTGCTTCTTTTTGTAAAATTAGTAGTGTAGTAAAAAAAGTCTTTTTTGATAGTTTATGCATTATGCATAATTTTTTTATGCAGTTTTTATACCATAATATTGTCTCTAAAGTTTTCTAAGAAAATAATTTATTTCACATATAGGCTTATAGTAAAGTGTATTTCTTACAAAATGTTTAAAGTAAGGGTACAATAGACTCAAAAATGGCCTGCAATCTGAGGGAAAATGTCAGTTTGAGGGTTAAACTCTGTGAGATGATGTTATTACTCAGTAGGTGGCTCTATTCACTTTCTATCATCACCTAAGGGGCATACAGCCACTAACTTGTGCTTTAGCTAGTCATTAATTATCATATACCCCACAATCCCAGATGACAATGCAATTATATTGTAAGACTCACACCCTGGATCCTCTTCTGGGATTCAGAGAGATAAACACCTGATACATTTCACATTACCTGTATTCACAAATCTATTGTAAGGTTCCTTGAAGAATCATACAGAACTGCCAGAGTCTGACATCACCTAACTCAAATTAGATTCATGAAATATTTATTATTTGTGCAGAACCTTAAACTGATGAAATTATACAGCAAATAAAACTGCAGTTATTTGTGGAAGTTTATGAATGATAAGACAATCAGGTTTGGTGGTTCATTTAGAATATTTGGATTAACTATTTCTATTTTGGAAGAACTACTTAATGCCATAATTTTCCTGATCTCAATACATTTCCCTTGCATTCAACCAACTTTTCCCACCAGTTGTTTACCTGAGAAGAGTGAATGGTGAACATAGTCAGGATGTAGTATGCTGAGGAAGTTGAAGAAAATGTGGTGTAGACTGGGCAGGGCTCGGTGGAGCAGCCCACTCTCTAGTACGAGCTTGGGCAACACATAGAGACTCTCCTCACACTGAGTCCACAGAGGAGACTTGGCTTCCCTCCGCTCAAACAGCTCTGGGTGGTTACACACCTGTGTATATCACATCAGTTTAGGTTACAGATAGAGACTCTCCTCACACTGAGTCCACAGAGGAGACTTGGCTTCCCTCCGCTCAAACAGCTCTGGGTGGTTACACACATGTGTACATCACATCACTTTAGGTTATATACAGAATCTCTCGTCACACAGAGGGTCAGCTCCATTCTGTGAGGTCTCAGCGAAACAGCGCATCAGAGGGCCAGTCCCACCTTGTGAGCACTAACGGTTAAAGTTATGTGTTAACTATGTATATAGAAATTTCAGTCAAGAACTTGGCCACAAAAGAGTAGACTAAATTGTGTTATATTTTTAAGTTGAAGGGGTCACTTTACTGTGTCCAATCAGCAAAGGAGCAAGGGGCAATAGAGGTTAAAGTTACCTCACACATCCCGTAGGGTAATCTAATCTCCCAACTGCCTTTAATAATGAATAAAGTATACTGGGTCTATCCATAGAATTATGAACTGGAGCTGAATTTTTAACTTGGTGCAGCAAAAATGATATAAGCAGATCAAATTTTATTAAATCATTCTTAGATTCTAAGAAATAACCGTTTAATTCATCAAAGAATCACAAACTCGAGCTCTGTAAACTTTAGAATAATAAATGAACCTTTAAACACTGTTTCATGATGTTATTAATCACTAGGTGACTCTATGCACTTTCTAAATCATCACCTGGGGTCGTAATGTCATCAACTTGTGCTTTATCTAGTCATTTATTATCATACACCCACAATGCCATATGACTATTGTAAGACCCTATACACACTCTATCACATCTTGTGGAGCTCAGAGCCCATAGCCTAATCAATCTGACATTACCCGTATCCACTGTAAGGTTCCATGAAGAATGATGTAGAACTGCCAGTCTTACATCTCCTAACTCAAATTAGCATATTTAATATTTATACCAAAATGTTCCAAGAGATATTCAGACCCAACATCAAACACCATGCCTGATAAGCGATGTCTCAAAACAAGAACAGGCGTTCTTGCCAAGCTATTAATCGTATAATCATATTATTTTAAATAAATAGTTAACTATAATCAACTTTATATAAAACATTTCAATCATAGAAAAAACAAAATAACAGTTTAATGTGATGATTCATGCTTTACCTTTCGAAACTGCATGACCAGGTTCATTAAACTGGAAGTGATGCTCTGAGATGACTGGTATGGGCCTGAAGAATGTAGCAGATCTTCAATTCTAATCTTTTTCTTGAGAGCTGTGAAAAGACCATTTAATATTAAATAAAACTTCTAAAACTAATGTGTAACATACATTATGAATAAACTTAAACTTAATGGAAAACACACTCACTGTTTGTACAAAACTATGGAAATATATTGAAGTTATATAAATTATTATAACTAATTCTTTACACTACGAGAAATCTAGATAACAAAAGTTACTGACAACAAATGACAAACCTGAGTAGAGCACCTTCTGACGAGTGGTGAGAGGACAATACACCATCACTTCTATCTTGTCTGACAACTCATTCTCCACATCCTTCTTGATCCTCCTCAACATGAAAGGCTTCAGGATCAGATGCAGACGTGACAGATGACCTGTACAAGACAATTGTTTCAGTAAACTATCACTTTATCTTGTCTGACAACTCATTCTCCACATCCTTCTTGATCCTCCTCAACATGAAAGGCTTCAGGATCAGATGCAGACGTGACAGATGACCTGTACAAAACAATTGTTTCAGTAAACTATCACTTTATCTTGTCTGACAACTCATTCTCCACATCCTTCTTGATCCTCCTCAACATGAAAGGCTTCAGGATCAGATGCAGACGTGACAGATGACCTGTACAAGACAATTGTTTCAGTAAACTATCACTTTACGAGGGGGTACCCAAAAGTAACCGGAATTATTTTATAAAAATTATATATTATCAAATTTTTTACAATACGACCTTATCTCCTTCAAAATAATCTCCATTACAACTAATACACTTGTCCCAACGGTATTTCCATTGATCAAAACATTTTTTGTAGTCATCTTTAGAAATGGCTGCAAGCTCGAGCTTCGTTTTTTTCTTAACCTCTTGAACGCTGTCAAATCGTTGACCTTTCAAGCCTCTTTTCATGTGTGGAAATAAAAAAAAGTCGCATGGAGCGAGGTCAGGCGAGTAAGGTGCGTGGGGCAGCGGAACCATGCCGTTTTTTGCTAAAAACTGCCTAACTGAGATGGCTGTGTGTGCCGGTGCGTTGTCGTGGTGGAAGAACAAATTTGGCAGCAACCCTTTTCAGTCCTAAATCTCCTGTTAAAATTCGCTGAACCGAGCTCCAAGTTAACCCACTACTCTCTGATAGTTCCTCAATTGTCTGTCGACGGTCGGTGAGCACAAGTTCACGAATTTTCTCAACATTTTCGTCCGTTCGAGAGGTTGATGAACGTCCAGAACGAGGTTTGTCTTCAATCGACATGTCGCCATTTTTAAATCGAGCGAACCACTCGTAGACCTGAGTTTTCCCCATAGCATCATCTTTGTAAGCTGTATTCAACATTAAAATGGTTTCTGCAGCATTTTTACCAAGTAAAAAACAAAATTTCACCGATGCACGTTGTTCACTTAAACTTGCCATGACAAAAAACGAAACAAGAACAAAACAGGGTTAGCGAAAACAGTCACTACGAACGAACAGAATGCACTAGGACAACGGAACTGGGGTCACTGAGCTCGCAATGGGTTGCGCGACACACGCCTAGCGGCAGGATGTGTACTACACGCTGCCGGCTGTCAGCAATACAATTCCGGTTACTTTTGGGTACCCCCTCGTACCTTGTCTGACAACTCATTCTCCACATCCTTCTTGATCCTCCTCAACATGAAAGGCTTCAGGATCAGATGCAGACGTGACAGATGACCTGTACAAGACAATTGTTTCAGTAAACTATCACTTTATCTTGTCTGACAACTCATTCTCCACTTCCTTCTTGATCCTTCTCAACATGAAAGGCTTCAGGATCAGATGCAGATGTGACAGATGACCTGTACAAGACAATTGTTTCAGTAAACTATCACTTAATCTTGTCTGACAACTCATTCTCCACATCCTTCTTGATCCTCCTCAACATGAAAGGCTTCAGGATCAGATGCAGACGTGACAGATGACCTGTACAAAACAATTGTTTCAGTAAACTATCACTTTATCTTGTCTGACAACTCATTCTCCACATCCTTCTTGATCCTCCTCAACATGAAAGGCTTCAGGATCAGATGCAGACGTGACAGATGACCTGTACAAGACAATTGTTTCAGTAAACTATCACTTTATCTTGTCTGACAACTCATTCTCCACATCCTTCTTGATCCTCCTCAACATGAAAGGCTTCTTGTACAGGATCAGATGCAGACCTGTACAAGACAATTGTTTCAGTAAACCATCACTTTACCTTGTCTAACAACTTATTTTCTACATCCTTCTTGCACTAGTAAGTTACAAAAAAACTAGTAAAGTTTTGACGTGCCATTATTGTTATAGCACAAAAATTTTCACATCCATATTTTAGTTTTCAACTCGTCAAACCAAGTCAAGCCTAGGAACTACTGTGGAGTTACAATTTTATGGCAAATTATAGGTTAGTACTCTGGAACCTTAAAAGATTTGTAAAGTTCATTAAACTTTTAACTACATGAAAGAATTTTCAAGGGTAATTAAGTAACATAATGCAGAAGTAAGTCTACTGAATGAGTGGAATTTCCAAGGATTATATACTGATTTGTGTATTAATCATTAACTTTACTATTTTTAAGAGTTGTTTCATTTGATCAGTAATCCTTATAATTATTAATTGGTAAAATCAATTCCCTTTTATAGAATATAATTTTTAAATTTACATTACACCAAAAGACCAAAAGAAAAGATTGTTGGCTCAAAAATTTTGTGATATCATATTTCATTGAAATGTTTTATACATTAATTTAAAATAAATAGTTAATTTTTTGTTGGAGAAGTGTTCACTTTTTGTTAAATATTAATATTATTTTTTTAAATGTTATATTATTGTTTTATTTTTACAACAATTGAACACTATATAATTATTATAGAAGAAGTATATTGTCTCTAGGATGTTACAATAAAGAATTTGAGACGTGATGAATTACATTAACTAATTTTAGATAAAAATCATGCATGATTAATGATTTATTTATTTTATTGGCTTACGTTCATCAATACTGGTTTTGTTTTCCGCATGACTTTCAATGTCTTTGGAGAACCACTCGTTGAACTCGTCATGAGAGTCGAACATTGTCGGCATGATGAAGTGAAGCAGCGCCCACAGTTCAGCCATGCTGTTCTGTATGGGTGTGCCACTGAGCAGCAGACGGTTGCGGCAACTGAATCCCAGGAGCAGCTTCCACCGCACACTAAAAAACAGATACACTTAGCTTATCAAGTTTGTTCATGTTGAATACTGACATAGGAAATTTAAACATGGAGCACTAAATCTAGTGTGTTTTTTATAAGAACTGATAGTAAACTCTTCTTTCTACTAAGTTTATTATTATAAATCTAAAATTTCTATAAATTTCCATTTGCTAAGATCTTGTATGTATTTTGTACTTACTATACATCTAAAAAAAACCGTAAAAATGTTGTAGTGAAGAAAGTATTAAAAGCTATTCCAAAATTCTGTATGGTACATTTGATAAATCTATTTGATAAAATCCTTATTCTGGCAGATAGTCATGGGAGAGGCTGTGGTGAACACATCAGGGACTGGCTTGGTAGAATGTTTGTGGTTACTTCAATAATCAAACCCAATGCAAATTTTAATGATGTAATTGAAAATATTGAAGAACTAACAGAATCCTACCAGAATGGGGATTATGTTATTGTCTTAGCAGGAACAAACAATTTCAACAATAGAACACCAGATTTAGATTTTCGGTTTGATTTAATAAAACAAGTAGCCCGTAAAACCAATGTAGTTATACCTGGAATTCCACATAGATTTGATAAGTTGGGGTTCAACACCAATGATGCTATTAAAAGATCCAATATCAAACTGATCGAATACATAAGAGTCTCAAAACTTGATAACCTCAACTTTGTCATTGTTCCAAATACTAAATATACCTTGAATGATCATACCAAACATGGCCTGCACTTTAATGCAAGCGGTAAAATTAAACTCTCAAACCAAATTTGTCTTGGAATTAAGAATCATATATCCAAAAATATACGAGGTTACGTCATTCCACAAGCTACTGAGAGTGAACTAATTACACTTCCCCATGAGACATACATGGATGCTGTCAAAGGAATCACTGATATACCTGGAGGAGAAGCAGAGTTCACCACTTCAACTACATCAGAAGTGCTGCAGTCACATGAGGAAAGAGACAGTCCAGTGCCAGTGTTTACCACAACTATAACAAAACTTGACAAAAAAACTTGTACAGATGATTTTTTAGGGACACAGGTTCCACCCCCAGAGTTGCAACACAGAACTTAAACCTCTTCCAAAAAGCAAAACACAGACATAAAACTTTGTTAACAAATTCTACGTTCAGCATAGTCCACCAAAATGCTCAAACTGCAACAAATAAGTTAGATGAACTTTCTCTTCTATGTGAGGAACTGAAACATCTTCATAGTTTCGGAACACGGATTTACAAACGAAACAATACATTTTTTCAAAATTATTAACTTTGATCTGGCCCAATCCTTTCAGCGTCAATTTTATAAGGGAGGTGGAGTAGCAATTTTAGTTCGAGATCGAATCAAGTCTGAGCCACTGAGGTTTAATGTAGGTATTGAATTGGATTTTGAGATGGCTGGAAATCAGAAGTCAGAAATCAGAAGTTTTATTGGCCATTAAGTATTCCAATGGAGTTGAGGTCTGCTTGAGTTCTCTCGGGAGAATTGCTGTAGTTGGTTTGTACAGATCACCAAATGGCCAATTTGGTGTTTTTTTCGAGAGACTTGAGCGGCTTCTAAACTATCTCCTCAATAATTTTAAATATTTTGTTATAATGGGGGATATCAATATTAATGTTTTAAATATGAATGATAAGCAAACTCAACAGCTTAGAGACTTGCTCAAATCTTTTAGTCTTAGCTGGTCTGTGAACTCGCCAACTCGTGTGACAGCGACATCGAGCACTGCCATTGATAATGTCATAACAAACGTACCCAATAGTTCTGTGTCAGTGCTGAACACTGCTATATCTGACCATCACGCACAGGAGGTGGTGATCCGTGGATGTTCAGTGAGCCAAGAATCCCACAACATTATTTTAAGGAGAAATGTCCATCCACATAATATAAATCTTTTAAATAAATGTCTGGCAGATGAAAATTGGATTTTTTTAGATTCTTTTACTTCTGCAGACACAATATTCGACTCCTTCAACAGTTGTTTCATGTTCCACTTAAATGTTTGCTGTCCCCTTAGGAAAATAAAAACAAAAGGTAAAGTTCAGAAGAATTCTTGGATAACACCTGGAATTCTGATTTCTAGAAATAAACTAAAATTCTATAATGAAATATTCAGGAACACTAATGATTACAGATTCAAATCCTTCTATAGAAATTACAAAAGAATTTATAAAAAAGTAATAACTGCTGCAAAATCATACGAAATAAACAATAAACTAAAACAGTCATCTAACTTTTCTAAGACAGCTTGGAACATTATAAAAAACACAACAAATAAAGCATCTTCAAAATCCATTCAGCTTGATGCTGATGGGATAAAATTAACCGATCCAAATGCAATAGCTTTGAAATTTAATAAATTTTTCTCCTCAGTGGCTGGTTCTCTTGATGCTGACCGTGAATTGGAACTGGATACAGTCACCACACATACCCCTGCTTCATCTATGGTTCTGGCCCCTGTGTGTGAGGACGAAGTGGGACGTATTATAAGAAGTTTTTCAGCTAAAACTTCCAATGACATAAATGGCATATCAATGTGGCTTATAAAACAATGTTATCAGCACATATTAAGCCCATTGACAAAAATCATAAATGTTTCTTTCGAAACTGGCACATTCCCATCCGCACTCCAATTGGCAAAAGTCGTACCTGTTTTCAAAAAAGGCGATCCAAAGTTAGCGGATAACTATCGACCAATTTCAATTTTACCTGTTTTTAGCAAAATTTTTGAAAAACTGTTCCTGGACCGACTTCTTAATTTTCTTGATAAACACAAAATTTTGTCTGATCTACAATTTGGTTTCAGACCAGGAAGATCAACTTTTGGAGCAATCACACAACTTGTAGACTTTATTGTGGAAGGCTTTGAGACACACCAAAGAACGCTCAGTGTCTTTCTTGATCTCTCAAAAGCGTTTGATACTGTTAATCATGGTATATTGCTACACAAGCTGGAAGGCTGTGGTGTACGAGGGACAGCACACCAGTGGCTCCACTCACACTTGAGCAGTAGAAGTCAATGTGTTCAGGTCCAGAATGCAGTATCAAGTACTATTAGAATATACCAAGGAGTCCCACAGGGATCAATCTTGGGTCCTGTCCTTTTCTTGATTTATGTGAATAATATCCATGCGTCAGCCTTATATGGGAAAATCATTCAATACGCAGATGACACGACTCTCTGTTTTCGGGCTGATTCTCTAACTTCATTTGAGATTCAAACCTTCATTGATCTTAATTCCTGCATTCAAAATTTTCTGGTAAATAACCTCAAAACTAATCATGAAAAGACAAATTACATCAACTTCTGTTTACGTGGGTTGAATACTTATGAAACCCCAACAGTAATGATGGATAACATTGTTCTGGAAGAAACTGATTCTGCTAAATTTCTAGGAATACACCTAGATAAAGGGTTAACCTGGAAAGTTCACTTTGAAAGTGTATGTGCTAAATTGGCAACTGGAATTTTTGTCCTTCGAAATTTATCAAAGTTTTGTACGTCTGATGTCTTAATGATGGCTTACTATGGATTAATATTTCCATACCTGTCGTACGGAATTTCTCTGTGGGGCAGTTGTGCCATATCAAATTTGGAAAGAGTATTCAGACTGCAGAAAAAAGCTGTTCGAATCATCGCAAAATTGAACAACAGAGAGTCATGTCGAAGTGCCTTCAGGGAGCTCAACTTGCTAACTCTACCCAGCTTGTATATTTTAGAGACTTCATTTTACTGTCGATTTCAGTGTATATTGATGCAGGGCAGTGATATACACAAATACGAGACAAGAGCTCGGGGGCGCTTTCGAGCCCGACAGCATAGAACAGCAGCATTTGAACGCCTCCCTTCTCAAGCTGGGATCAAATTCATTAACAATCTCCCTGAAACACTAAATTTAGAAACAAATCCAAAAAAATTTAAAACCCAATTAAAACACTACCTGGTGTCTTGTGCTTTTTACTCAGTTGGCGAGTTTATGGAGCACACTTGGGATTAATATTCGCGGCGGTGTTGCAATCCTGGGGGTTGATCCCACGAATTATGAATTTTGTGTTTTTGTATGTGTATGAATGTGTGCCTGCGTGCAACTGTATGGAAAGTCGAGTGAATGGATTTAGTTTTTAAGATAAATACCGTAAAAAATTGGTATTATTGACTATTGCAATACAATGTAATATATATTGTCAACGCAATAAAATATATTCTATTCTATTCTATTCTATTAAAAACAAACCTGGGTTAAGCTCACTATACAAATCTTATGAAGTGTGAGCCCACACAACTTGAAGTAATGGTAAGGCATGGGTTTGTAGAGCCCCACTTAAGAAATGGTGAGTGGGGTTCTAGAGCTCCACATTGGCGTGAACATGTTAAAATATGCCACAATTTTTTTTTTTTTTTTTTAAGGAGAGGCCGATCTCCTTTTAAGCCTTATTCTGTCCGCCCTCATGGGCCACGGGCCTGTGCGAGGATCTTATCAAACAGAATAAGGGGGAGAGTCAATACAGTACAAGGCCAATGGTACTGATAAATAGTGCAATGGTCACAGACAGGATTTGAACCTGCGTTATCTCTAACTCAGACCCAAAGTCCAACAACTTAGACCGCTCGGCCATCGGCACTCCCATAAATAATTACTAATAATAATACTAATAATTACTATTTTATTTATTAGTAAATAACTCTGTAACTGACGACTCTGAAATTGAGGATTTTACTGATAAACCTAGTACTTACTCACTTTACTCTAAAATTGAGACAAGCTTCCAACTTAGAGAAGCAAGAAACTAAAGAATTCTCTGAAATAAAGGAAAAAACTCTCCATAGTCATAAAAAGGATAGAAACTAAAAAAAAAAAGCCTAAAATGCTCATATGTGCTGACAGTCATGGTCGTGACTTAGCTTTTCATTTGAACAAATGTCAAGATTCATTTGAAGCGGTTGGTTTTGTGAGGCCTGGAGGTTTGGCTGGGCAAGTATTAAACTACAAAAAACATTGACGGAGAGGACCTGAGTTCTGAGGATGTTCTTGTTATTGCATGTGGGTCTAACGACATAGCTCATAATGAAGCTGAGAAATCAATAACTTTGATCAATGAATCTTTAAATAAATATAAAAAAAAAAACAGAATAGTCTTAGTTGATTTTCCTGTTAGATATGACTTGAAAGATTGGTCCTGCATAAACCAAGAAATTAAATCATCTAACGAATCACTGGAGGCTTTGAGTAAAAAAATATTCTAGTATGTCTTTGGTGAAAATTAGTACAGCTAACAGACAATTACACACTCAGCACGGTTTACATTTAAATTACAGGGGGGGAACAATGGCTAGCTAGAAGTATCTACAAAGTACTACATGAAAGCACTGAGCCTCAAGTCCCGTTGACCAGAAGTGCATGTAACACTCCGTGACAGAGTTGAAATCACCTTCAACACAAAATGAAAGTAAAGGTTATGTAGAGCATCCACTGCTGCACGATGTATCTGACTCCATCGAGATGACCTGTGTCACTGTCCCTACTCCAAGCTCAGAGTCCACTGGAAGGTGTAGTAATGAAACAGAAATCACAGAGTGAGTTTTCCAGTGTACTTATTGATGGTGAATCCAGTTCTTTAAACCGGGAGGTTTTTGACCCCTTTAATACAGAAATGACTCAACGGCTTAGTTTTGTAGATGTTGATAACGTAGCTTCAGCCAGTGCAAACAAGTTCCGAAGTAAAATTCAACACAATCTACCGAGGTTTACCTAGTAACGTTATAAATTACAGGCCTAATTTTAAACTATTATTTTGGAATGTTTGCAGTATTTCCAACAAGCTTCCTTTTATTGACATTCTAAATAACCAATACAGGACTGATGTACTTTGTATTGCGGAACACTGGTTATCCTCATCGGACATGAAGAACTTGGTGATACCTGGATATGAAGTTGCTGATTTCTTTGCAAGAGAGAAACATTCTCACGGTGGGATTTTTATTTGTGTTAAAAGTGGTACTGAAGTCATCAAATTTGACAAATTATCTTGTTTTCTCGGAAGAACTTACCTGTGAGTTAGCAGCGATTGTATTGCCTACTTTCAACACAGTAGTGGTAGCTTTTTATAGATCTCCAGCAAGTAGCTTTTGTCTATTTTATGATAAACTCCATGATATTTTTTTTCCCTTCTGAAATGGCAAAAAAATGAACCTAATTATTGCTGGTGATTTTAATGTAAACTTTCTCAGTAACCATGTGGAAACAAAAGAACTCCTCAACTTGATCAATAGCTTTGGACTTAATATCACTGTCTCAGAAATAACTAGACCAGGGCTTGGTGATAGTGAAACCTTGGGTAGCTGTATTGACAATCTACTGACTACTGTTCACCCAGACAGAGTACACTCGTCAGTAATTCACACGGCTGCTTCCGATCATCTGGCCATCCTCGTCGAGGCGTTCTTGGAGTATAAAATACCACAGACTGTCTCAGAAAAGTCAATAATTAGACCCATTTGTGCCATTGGTACCCTCATTTTTGTTATCATATCTTAAGCTTATAAATTGGAATGATGTATACCGTTTGGAATCTGATATAAATTCTAAGTTCAAGCTCTTTCTATGATCTGTTTATGTGGGCACTAAACTGTTCTATGCCTCTTAAGACTAAAAAACTTAAAAGTAAGAATATTAATGTTTCCTGGTACCATGATAGCCTAGTTTAAAATAAAAATCTGAATTAGATAAGCTACATTATATAATTTAATAACACCAACTCTGAGAGTAACATTGAATTCAAAACTAGGTACAAGAAACTTAAAACAGTGTATAAGAATGAAATTCGAAAGGCCAAACTTAATTATAATAATGGTGTAATTGACAAAGCTGTAAATAAGAGTAAAGCTGCTTGGGGTTTAATAAATCAAACAGCCAGACCTAATAGTAAATCAGTGAGTTCTTCTGTGACACTGGAACCCAATAGTTTTAATAATTATTTTGTTTGTTCAGTTGAAGATACATGTAATAATATCCCCACTAGTGATAATACATTTTATTTTTATCTTAACAGTTATTCCAACTTGACCCTTCCATATGTTGATTTTAATTTTGTTGGAATTTAAAGTTGAAGATGTCTATGCAGCTATAATTAGTTTTTAAATAACAGTACATGCTTAGACTGTTTTGGTGTAAATGCTCCAATCTTGAAATTATGTGCTGCCTATATTTTGTGAAGTATTAACTTACCTATTTAATGAATGTATTAAGTCTGGGCATTTTTCCTGATGTATTGAAAGTTAATAAAGTTATTCCTGTACATAAGAAGGGGCCTAAAGATCAAATCTGTAACTATAGACCGATTTCGATAATTCCAGTTGTGTCAAAAGGTTTTGGAACGCCTACTTCACAAGCAGGTAGTTTATTATCTGGAAACTAATGGGTTAATTAGTAAGTGTCAGTTTGGGTTTCGGGCTAAAACGGAGCACTACTGATGCAGTTCAGTCTTTTGTAAATGATTGTTTTGAGGGTTTGGAACTGAAAAAATGCTGTTAATTTTAGATCGTATGACCTTTCCAAGGCCTTTTGACACGGTCGACCATAGGATCCTAAATAAGTAAGTTGAGCTACTATGGTTTCAGTCAACTTGCTGTAAATTTTTTCAAGTCATATCTCTCCAATAGGAGTCAATATGTTTACTTAAATGGTTCTATTTCTGAAACTCGCGCCCTGTTAATTATGGAGTTCCACAAGGCTCCATTTTAGGTCCTACTCTATTTATTGCATATATAAATGACTTGCCTTCTAATCTGGGCGAGAGCGGTGTAAGCACGTATTTATTTGCTGATGACCTGGGCTTACAGTCAGCTCTAAAATCAGACGTTGAATGTAAAAGTATCGTTGGTTCTAAGACTTCGATTATAAACGATTGGTGTGCAGCTAACAAGTTATGTGTTAATAATAAAAAAATCCAGGATTTACAAATAACACTAGCTCATAGGCCCAAATGAAAATGATTTCAGTCTCAAGTTTCTTGGAGTACACATCCAGTCTAATCTTAAATGGCAAACTCACATTGATTATGCTGCTTCAAAGATTGCTCGGGGCATTTTCTTAATTAGATCTCTAAAGGGTGTTATTTTCCTCAGACCTTCAGCTGCAGATATACTACGCTTATGTCCACAGTTGTCTAACCTATGGGATTGTTTTGTGGGGTTACTCACAAGCTGCAAGCAAGCTATTTATTCTACAAAAAAGAGCTGTAAGGCTGCTATGTAATGTAGGAAAACCGCGAACACTGTAAAACCTCTTTTTATAAAACTTAATATTTTAACACACTGCCTTCTATTTATATATTATATGTGCTCCTGTATGTAAAAGATAATTTTAACTACCTCTCTAACCATAGTAATATCCATAGTTACTATACACGTAATAGAAATAACCTAGTATTAACAAAATGTAATTTTTTCAAGCACCCAATCCAGTTTTAAGTATCAAGGAATTAAGCTGTACAATGCATTGCCTTTAGATATAAAAGAATTAAGTAGAACTAATTTTAAGAACTGTGTAAAAAAATTGTTACTCAAATCTTGCCTGTACAGTGTCAATGATTTTTATACTGTATTAAGAGAAAATTTAGAATAGACTATTTTTTAGCCTAATATTTGACGTTGTTATATGTAGTACATTACATCTTGACAATAAATGATTTGATTTGATTTGATTTGATTATTTCATTGATATTTCTTTAACCTAACTGAAGTTACGTCCTGAACTATATACACAATCATGATTACTTGTCTATTGAAGTTTTCGAGACCGATTTCCATTGTACTGATATAAATAATTACTCACCCCAACATTCATTAAGAAGAATACATTTTTCAGTTAAGTTGTGACCTATTTAAATATCTTGTGCTTCTTATAATATAAGGTTTTAGTACTAGAGTTCAGTAATGACCAGATGATAAGTTTTGATCCAAGCACTGACCTGCTGGTGCTCTTGATGGCTTGAGCCTCGTCTAGTATCAGGTACTGCCACTTGATGCGGTTGAAGTACTTGAAGTCTGTGATGACCAGTTGGTAACTTGTGATCACCACATGGAAACTTGCCTCCTGAGTGTGCAGATCTCTCTGGTCCCAGAACTGTCTGAGGATCTTCCTTTCCTGTGGTACAGAAAGAATTTATCAGAAGCCTTACTAGAAAAAATTACTGAACTGATACAACTCTAGTGTCTTTTGAGAGACTGTGAACATCTAACCCTGCACTTCAAAATTATAAGTTATAAGTGCTACCTAATAACTTTGTCAGACAGATTGTGTCATACACAATACATTGTATGACGACACACTGACCTGAAGTTAACAGACAGTGTTAGTACACTACTACACAATCACTGCAAGATATTCTACCTAAAGAGACTACAACCCTAGAGAATATGTAATTAGTACATACAGAAGAGAGATAATTCTATACAATGTGACGAAAATTAACTCTAGGCTCTAGTATTACCATGTCACAATTACAGGTAAACTGAACCTCGCAACATCTTCATACCGACCATAAACCCACTTGAATGGAGCCAAGAGAGTCAGTCAGACTTTGTTCTGTATAATGCCTTCTATATATTTTACATCGCAGACAAAATCATCTTATTTGTATTTCAGAAACCTAATATTTTTACTTTTGTAAAGTTTTCGAATACTTACGAAATATAAACTATCATAGTTTAATTTCCGTAAACCTCAGCTATAGAAGACACAGAGGGTTTCCGTGAGTATTAAAGACACAAATTGCAATAGAAAGTGGAACAGTTTCTAGGAAGGACTACTCACTTGAGGACTTCCCCAGTAAGGGACCACTTTGAAGTCAGGGACAAATCTAGCCATCTCCTGCTGCCAGTTGTGAAGAGTTGATGCTGGCGAGATTATCAGAAACGGACCCCAGACAGCTAGTAATAAACATTAATACATAAAACAATTATTACCTGAGTGTTTCAATTATTAAGTGATTGGATTGAAAACTAAGTTTACCTATTTACCTGTTAAATTTCTCTATTAAAATCAGGCTTTTTCTCCTCTAAACCTAAACATAAATACAATTGCCTATTGTTTTTTTTTTTTTTTTTTAATCTGTTAAAATCAGTTAGATTACCACAATTATTACCTACAGAACTGATACTCATTGACCTAATTCTTATTTCCAGTTTTTCTTAAAATCTTGAATTTTGTTATTTGAATCTATTTATACTATAATATTTAGATTATATTTAGATTTTTTTTAAACAACCAATTTTTCCAGGTATTGTACATTTTAATAGACAAACCTAGCTAGATGCAATCATCCTTGAATATGTTTAAAACAAAATTTCCTTGATAAAATTTTTTTACTAGGCATAATAAAATTATATACAATGGAGATGACTCCATCTTAGCACACTAAACATCTAACTGAGTATTAAGACATGAAATAATGCCATATGAAAACTATTCACATAATTGTACTGCTACAAATACAAAAAGTTGTAACGTTAAAGACTTGGCTATAGTAGCAGACATTTTGAATTTAGTCCTTAAGAACAATGCTAAACCTCATGGAATTTTACAACCTTATTTTCAGTTGTAAAATTATGGAAGATGTCACTTTTTAAAGATATCATTAATACGTATCAAAAAGATTTTGTTTTATATTTTTATAGGTTACTCAGAAAAAATTTCAAACTGTTTTGTATCGTACTTCATTGTTTATACATTCAAGAATTGTTCACTCTACAAAATAAAAAAACTAAATAGCGTTTGGATGTGTATTGATTACATTTCAGAAATGAGAGATCTCCTACAATGCTGTGATAAAAGATGAGGGTGTAACAGTGCATGAGATTTTAATATTGTTCTTATGGGGGAAATCTGAAGATTGTTTCAAAGAGTCAGCTTTTAATAAGATATTTTTGCATTCTGAATAAATAACAAACTACACTGAAAAAGGTAGACAAAGTACATTGTCATAACTATCAGACTCAATTTGGCATTGAATAATCGAGTTTCATTCGACTGCAAAGCCTCCTTAGACAATATTTTGCCACTATCACAAGCCAAACAAATAATTTAAGCTTAAATATTGCCAATTAAAGTAAACCTTCAAAAAAACTTATCTCAATGTTAGTAGCTCAGATGTAACTTCAATCTTACGAGTTTATAAAAAGGAATAGACTTTGCATCAATATACGGATTTTTTGGCAGACAGTTTGTGCAATAATTGCCAGTTCTATTGGATAGTAATGATATAATTACCAAATAGTGATGATATAATTTTAGATCGTCTATCAGAAGTATATAACAAATCAATGCTCCTCAACATACAGGGTTTGTCCGGAAAGTAATAGGACTGAGTCGATTAAATAAAATGTATTGAGCAAATCGTTACAATTCTTTAAAGACTTTCAAAATAGGCTCCTTCTACGTCGATGCAGCGCTGTCAGCGTGATTTCCAAGCATTGAAGGCGTCATGGAAGGCATTCTCCGGAATAGCCTTGAGAGCCGCGGTGCAAGCTGCTTGGATCCCCTCTGTCGTCTCAAAATGCTTGCTTTTTCAGGCGAGGAAACAAAAAAAAAGTCTGGGGGGGCCACATCTGGGATATAGAGCGGCTGTGGAAGAGTTGGGATGCCGGCCTTGGTCAGGTAGCTGTTCGCAAGAATGGCGGTGTGAGCCGCAATTTCTGGTCGCCAGTGAGCACTTTTGGGATCATCTTCGCACACACTTTGCGCTTGTTAAAATGCTCCGTCACAATTTCATGAACCACAGATTTCGGTAAATGTAACATTTGGGAAATTAAACTAATACTTATTCGAAGGTCTGAGTTCAAAACTTTGCGCACATGAATCACATTGTCGGTCGAAGTCGAAGGTCTTTCAGCACGGTCTTCATCAGCAACCTCTTCCCGGCCCCCCAAAAAGGCCTGGTGCCACCGAAACACACACCACTTCTTCCTAAAGCAACATCTGGGTAAGCCTGCTTGATTATATCAAATCTCTCTGTCGCAGATTTACCGAGTTTCACAATGAATCTAATCGTGTACCTCTTCTCTAACGAACGCTGCATTTTCGGCTTGCACCACTCACAGAAACACGTCACGTAAAAACACCTGTCCTGACTCTTCAGGTGCTCGGAGACAACTGACCAGCCGCTTGTTCGTTAGCTAGGAACGCCCTCTACCGAATCCAGTCGGTGCACGCCCGCTCCGGAGTACAGTCTCGGCAAAAGAAAATCAGTCCTATTACTTTCCGGACAAACCCTGTAGAACGCTAACACCAGTATACTCACAGTATTTTTCAGCAATGTGACACAGGAATGCTATTGATTGTACAGTTTTGCCTAATCCCATTTCATCTGCTAGAATACCATTTATGCCCTGAAAAATGACAAATATACGATTATTAATCATGGTGCTTGGTACTGGCATTGATAATATTCTTAGAAAATACAATCCATCTATTTAGATTTTCTACTACATCATAAGACTGAAAACTCCACCTCCCAATCAATGACCTGACTTACCTGGTCATAAAGGTTTGCCAGCCAGTTCATACCCTTCAGCTGGTAATGTTTGAGTGTACCCTTAAAGATGGCGGGTTGAGGTCTCTCCTCGTCCAGATGGTCTGCGGGTTCTGACGGGTGCATCTGAACGGAACCAAACTGCCGCGTCCGCATTTCCTCCGCTTGGAAAGCATTTTTTACATTGTTCTTCACTTTATCCTTCAATACTTCACTACAACATATCAAAATTTTTCCTTTATCTAAGTTATGATTGAAATATAAAAGTGATACTAGTTATTTTTATCCAACTTAAGAATACAAAACCATACCATATCTGTATAGATAACTCATTCATTTGTAAAATGGAGATTTGATGATAAAAACAGTACAATTTTCATGCTGTCAATGTATACATTCAAAAATATTTTTAGTTGAATAACTTTCTATTTTAAAATGGATTTATTCCAATAATGCCTTGATAATGAAAAATTCTTATAATGTACTTCAGATAACTATATTTTTAATGATTTTGTCAGATAAAGTTCTAAGTTTACAACAGAAGTGTTCTAAATTTTGAATGATTTGTCTAACAACCCAGAAACACTGGTGTGATTTTGATGCATATCAAAACATAGGCTACTACACATAACGTAATTATGGTAGCATTAATGTAATGAAAATAACTAAAACCCTTTAAATTAAAACTTTTTATTACATACACGTGTTTCGGTTTTTAACCATCTTCAGTGTACATTAACCTCTAAATAATTAGATAAATAATAAACAATGAGATATACACATGTGGACCTTTTAAACATATGTTAAATTTAAATGACACAGTTGTAATTTTCTTATTAGTAATCTGTATTTAATATTTTAATTTTTTCAAAAATTGGATTTGTCTTATTTTTCAGATTACTATTTTAAAATGTTATGAGGATCTTTATTATAATTTAGATAAATGTGTAATTCTTCTTTTGTGTTTAATTTCTCTCCTTTCCTTTCGATATCTAAAATTTCCATGTTCTTTTCAATATTTGTGTAGTTATGGTCAGTCTCCAATAGGTGTTCAGCAAAATTTGATTTTATTGTAGACATGTTATTTGTTTTTAAAGCTTGTATGTGTTCTTTAAACCTTTTATTAAAATTTCTTCCAGTTTGCCCAATATAATAGCTTTCACAGTCACTACAGTTAATTTTGTATACTCCAGATTGTTTGTATAATTCCTGTTTGTCATCATTTTGGTTGACTTTGTTTTCAATAAGTTTAAATGTATTATTTCTTGTTTGGTGACTGATGGAGAGTCAACCAAAATGATGACAAACAGGAATTATACAAACAAATCTGGAATATACAAAATTAACTGTAGTGACTGTGAAAGCTATTATATTGGGCAAACTGGAAGAAATTTTAATAAAAGGTTTAAAGAACACATACAAGCTTTAAAAACAAATAACATGTCTACAATAAAATCAAATTTTGCTGAACACCTATTGGAGACTGACCATAACTACACAAATATTGAAAAGAACATGGAAATTTTAGATATCGAAAGGAAAGGAGAGAAGTAAAACACAAAAGAAGAATTACACATTTATCTAAATTATAATAAAGATCCTCATAACATTTTAAATAGTAATCTGAAAAATAAGACAAATCCAATTTTTGAAAAAATTAAAATATTAAATACAGATTACTAATAAGAAAATTACAACTGTGTCATTTAAATTTAACAT
Source organism: Homalodisca vitripennis (assembly GCF_021130785.1). Taxonomy (NCBI): domain Eukaryota; kingdom Metazoa; phylum Arthropoda; class Insecta; order Hemiptera; family Cicadellidae; genus Homalodisca; species Homalodisca vitripennis. Next base: position 123,191,608 of record NC_060210.1, on the reverse strand, counting down.
ATGTTTAAAAGGTCCACATGTGTATATCTCATTGTTTATTATTTATCTAATTATTTAGAGGTTAATGTACACTGAAGATGGTTAAAAACCGAAACACGTGTATGTAATAAAAAGTTTTAATTTAAAAGGTTTTAGTTATTTTCATTACATTAATATAAATAGATAACCCTATAAGTGGAGTTAATAACATAACAAATATGGTAGCATTGTATGTTATCGTAGTTATAGTAGTATGTTATATTTCATATATATATATGAAAGTATAAAATATGTAAAAAATAACAGCCCTTCCATGTTAAGAGTGAGCCATAAGTACAATACAAGATGTGGTATTACACTGGACAAACATAGACTGCAGCTTTATAGGAAAAACACTAATTACACGGGAAAAAATGTTTTAACTAAAATTCCATTAACAATAACACCACAGAGAAATAATGCAATATTTACAAACAAATTGAAATCATACTTAATTTCTTTATCTCTACATTCATTTGACGAGTTTTATAGTTCTGGGTTGAGCTGAGTTTTTTATACAACATCGATATATCAATTTGTGATTTAGTGTTTATGTATTTGTTTGGATTGTTTTGTGTATTTATTAAAATTATTGTTCATAACTTATAGTTAAATTACTGAAATATATTATTATTGTTATTCAAAGTCAAAGTCAAATCATTTATTGCCACAAACAATACAAGGATTGCACAGGCAGAGGTCAAATTAAAGTAAAATTATCTAAATTACTAAATTTAACATTACATACAGAACCAAAACATAACATACTAAAACTAGTCTTTCTTCTCAAGTAAGTAATCCTGGACACTGTAATATTCCTTTTGAATTAAAAATTCTTTCAATTGGCTTTTAAATTTGTTGGGCTCCTTAACATTCTTTAGATACTGTGGTAGAGAATTAAACAATGATATGCAGGAGGAATATGTTTTATTTCTGAAAAAAGTGGTGCTATGGCGAGGTAGGGTTATGTTATTGTTGTGACGGAGTTGGTATCTATGAGTATGTGTAATATGAGAAGTAAATAAACCAAAATTCTTGATTAGAAATGTCAGGCTGTTGAGGATGTATATTGATGGAAAAGTGAGTATGCCTTTCTCTCGAAATAGCGATCTGCATGACTGATTTCCGGCCAAGTGAAAAACTATCCGAACAGCTCTCTTCTGCAACCTGAAAACATACTGCGTCTTGGTGCTTTCATGGCCCCAAATTGGTACTGCATAAGATAAAAACAACCATGATAAGCCAACAAGAGGATGTCAGCACTTTTGAAACAGGCAAGTCGAGACAATAAAAAAATACTGCTACTTAGCTTACCTGTAACTTTCTCAATATGGTTTGAGAAGTTCAGTTTACGGTCAAAAACAACACCAAGATAATTAACAGTGGCTGACGGACTAAACTCGGTATCCCCTATGATAATATTCGAACATTCATTATCCAACTGGTTTCTGATTGCAAAATCAACTAGCTTGGTCTTTGCTGTATTAATACATAAAGAGTTTTCCTCCAGCCACTGAAATAATGAGCTCCCGTCTATGAAAATTTGATTCTCCAGCTGTGGTTTACTCTTACTGGAGACTACGAGGGATGTGTCATCAGCAAATAAGTACAAGTGAGAGTCCGAAATACACCCGGCTATGTCATTTACAAAGAGGAGAAAAAATACAGGACCAAGGACCGATCCCTGGGGCACCCCGGTTCTGACAATTAGTTCTTGAGAAAGTTTTTTTTTAGCAGTCCGTCAGCATCCATATAGGGAATCTCAACCATCTGTTTTCGACCAGTCACATAAGAATGTATCCATTCAAACACATTGCCTCTCAGCCCAAGATACTCCAGTTTCCTCAAAAGCAAAGTATGATCCACCACATCGAAGGCTTTAGATAGGTCTAAAAAGAGCCCATGCACATGTTCCTTGTTATCTAGAGCCTTTGTTACGTCTGATATAAGACTAAACATTGCGTTTTTTGTAGACAGACCCTCTCTAAAGCCATACTGATGTGCATAAAGAATATTGTTTGAAATCAGAAAAGAAGATAACCTTGCAAGAAAGAGCTTCTCGAATACCTTTGAAAACGTGGATAAAATAGCTATAGGACGAAAATTATTTATGTCATGATCACTGCCATTCTTTTTATAGAGGGGTTTTACGATAGATAATTTAAGAGCTGTAGGGAATATTCCCTCCTCAAAAGAGCAATTAATCAAATATGTCAGTGGCCCAACAAGAAGATCAGCACAATTCTTCAAGAGATTAGATGATATTCCATTAAATCCCGCAGAGCTACCAGGCTTCAGCGATTTGATTATTTTAAGGACTTCTCCTTGATTTGCAGGAAAAAGAACCATCGACGAAGACACTCTTTCAGCTGGGGAATAACAATAAGACATAGACCCAGATGAGTCAGCATGACTTTTTATTGCTAAAGTTATATTTATTATTTTAATTTATGTTTATATTTTCCATTTATTATATTAATTATTTATAACATTGTTAACTATTTATGTATTTTTTAAAACTAATCTGTGTTATAGTTAAAACTGCAATTATTGGGGCATTTGTGATTAGATTTACTATATGATTAGAGTATTTTATCACATTATAACCTCTTAGTTTATAAGTATATTAGTTAAGTAATTTTTATGACGCTATTCAATTTATACAAAATGTATATTCAATGAATAAAGAAATTTTCAATTCAATTCAAAGCGTAATAAATCCAACACTTTTGTCCACAATATCCTTCTGAGTGTGGTGTTTTACCTGTCATAGTCGTCAATGGCAGCCAATCGAGGGTTCTTCTCCTCTTCCAGCTGGCTGAGTATCCTCAGCTGTTCCTCTGCAGAGGCATTCCCCAGCTTGCGAGACATGAAGTGAGCATACAGCTCTGTTTGTGTAATGAGAAAGTTTAGTTTTCGCTGCTGTCTTTTCGCCTGAATAAAATATATGAACATTTCACATACAAGCTAAGTAAACAGATTATAAACTAGTCAAATCCACTGAATAAAAAACTAGGTAGATCTACAAATGTTGGGCCATTACTTTCATGTATGTAGTGCATTGTTATTAAAAAATAAAAATGTATCAGTTCAATTTACAGAATTTTCATCTTAAGCCTTGTATAATTCAATAACACGAGTAGTTCAATAATATCAATACCTTTATTAAAACAATGTTGGTTTCTCAATAATTTTATAATATTTATATTTTAACTAAAACTTCAACAAATGCATTACTGTTATTGTAAATGACTAAAAATGAGGTTGTAAAAATGAATGAGATTTAACAAAGTTAGTCAAGGTGGTTTTTGAACGAGGTGGGAAATATAGATTAAAATTGAGAAATGCTTATAATGTATTTGTTCCAAAATCTGAGAAAACTTATTTGACCAATTGCTTATTAATTTAAGATCTGGTTGTACTGGCAGCTATGGATCATAGCCCTATGAAAACAAAGTTAAACCTTATGCACTTTTACTACCTTATTTATAACTTACTCACATAAGGGAGTTGTCTTATTTTAAAGATATAAATTAATACACATCCAAACAAGTTTTTGTTTTTTCCAATTTTTTTATGGACAAATATAAAAAATTCTCAAACTTGTTTGTACTTCATCATTTAAACGTTAAAAAAATATATCCTTCACAAAAAATAGTGAAATAGCATTTGGATGCTTATTAATAGTATCAAAATTGAGACATCTCCCATAACACTATGATCACAATTAAGAGTGTAAAAGTCCATATGGTTTAACATTGTTCTTATGGGGAAAACTCAAGGTCGTTTTACTACAGCTGGCTCTTAATTATATTTTACAGATCACACTTAGGCTGTAAAAAGAACATGTAGGAAAGCTATCTTATTCGGAACGCAGCTTTCCAACACAGCGTATTTAACAGTTATCAGAGCTTTTTAAAGTCAAGTCAGCTCTTACATTAAACGCAAAACTACATTATTTGTTTTTAACTGAGTTAATGTCAGGTCAATTCTACGAAGATATTGCCTATAATATACTTTATATTTAATTACAAACCTATCTAGAACTACTATACCTCCATTAATTCAACATCCATCTTCCGCTGCTCCTCTGCCTCTTTCTCCATACGCCGCCGTGTCTCCCGTTCCACGCGGTCATAACGCCTCCAGTGGCTCTGCATTTCTCTTGACAAACGCTTTGCCCGCCATATTGTTTCCTTCATGTTTTTCTGACTCTAAACCGTACATAATCAACCATTAAGATTTATTGCAACGAACCATCTAACTTTTTCTATGTTACTTCCAATTCTAAAAGCATAGAGGTGAAAAACATGCTGATTGCACAGTTTTACTGGCCGTTGTTAGATTGGGCAACTAACAGCAACAACATAAATGTTGAGTTTAGCTCCAGATCACTTTCCTCTTAGTACAGCACCTGAAATCTAGACTCGGTCACAGACTCACCTCCTGGAATCAGAGTCATGTTAATCTTCAGACATAGCGCAGATCCCAGGCACTGCACTAAGAGGAAGGTGAACTGGAGCTAAACTCAATATTTACATTGATCCAACCCTTCCCACCTTATTCACATTATATTTAACAGCAACATTTGCAACTAACAAGTACTGCATTATAACAGAGTAGAGGGTTGTACATGCACATGTTGGTTGCTAATGGTTGTTACGTTTCACTTTTGTCAACAGTTGACAGATTGATTCATATTGTCTTTGTTGTTCTGTACGAGTAAATAGTCTCACAGTGTGTTGTGTGTATTGTTTAGTTATTTGCTTTATACTGTAGTTATTGTTATTTATTAAACATAAGTGGTGAACATATAAGGATTGTTGTTTCCCTTGAAACAAACTTTTTAAACGACCCAGGGATTGGACAAAGGAGAGAGAAAAAAGACGGTCACGGCTGTACTGGATGTGTGCCAAACAACTGTTGGTAAAAAGAAAGAGAAGTGGCTATATTAAAGTTAGCATGCTGGTGGTAGTAGCTTGGCAATAAATACCATGAAAAGAGGCAAATATGACCTTACGAGACACCCTTTTGTTTTGCCAAGTACAAGGCATGGGAAGCCCGATTACTGGTCCAATGACTCATACAAAGGCTTTGGTTTTTATGAAAGGTTTAAAGATGGAGAGGAATCTTTATGGGTAGTGAATGCTGGATAAATTGATAGAAAGAAAAATATGGTGTCATACTCAAGAAACCTAACATCACGGGGTGAAAACAGCCTGCAAACCCAGTGCCATTTGTGAATTTCAATTGAAACTGAGACACCTTTTTTGAAAGACTTATTGGTTCTTAAGAACAACATTTACCTATAATTTATACTCTATGTAGGGAACAGTAATACAGTACTTTATTATAAACAATTGTTATAAATGAATATTGATTGTTTCCATAAATTAAGATATTTTCCTGTAATATCCGTGTTATCCGAGGTTTTTCATATCCAAGGTAATTCCGATTCCATTCAGCATGGTTAATCAGACTTCTACAGTACCATAATTGTGTTGAGGTTCAGGGAAATGTGGTCGATTTCAGCCTACATAACCACAGAACAAAGACTGTCTTACAAAGCTATGGGCCGCAATTCATCAGAAAGATTTAATATCACCAGTTATGTTCATATCATCTTAATATTCAGCTGCATGACATAGTTCAGTATATATCTTACTTCATTGGAGGCCTCACAATCCTGAGGCAGCGACAAAAGTCCCAAACTATACACCAACAAACAGTAATCCCTAAAGAATGAACCACCCAACGTTTAAAAAAAGCATTAACTGCCTGGCTACAAGAGAGACCCTTTTACTCAGAAAGTGAATTTTTAAACTTGTAATTTAGATTAAGCTATGTAATTTTTATACAACCATGAAATCTGTACCAATGACGCATGTACTGTTCTCAACGAACATGTCAATAAAGTGTATTGTCTATTGTCTATTGTCTATTGTAATCTAAAATGTCTTTTATAAAAATTTTAATTTGATTTATTCAAGCATATGAGATCAGGATAATTAGAAAGCTAGAAAACCTCTCAATGAGAGGTTATTTGGGATCTTGATAAACCAATTTTTATAATGAAGATATAAATATCAATATCATCTCACCACTTAGCTGCAGGACATATGTTGCTATAAACAAGAATTAGTGTGAAGCAAACTAACAACAACCTTTTATGAAGCCATACTGGTATGGAGAGTGTTAATAGTGACAAAATTGTTATTATCTGGATAGAAACAGACTTGGCAATAGTAGCGAAACTCTTCAGATAGCTCAAGAATAACAGAGGGTCCTGAATGGATTCCTGGGGTGCATCACATTTAATTGCTTGATGAGTAGATTTTCATAATATTCATCTACTACATATCACGCATGTTTTATCACATAAGATTGAAACCAAACAGCTGATCTCTTCTACTAAAGCCCAGTTTTCTACTGTAAATTTTGTACCAGTTTGGAATGAGGCACACTGTTAAATACTTGGCTCAGAATACGAATCACTGTTGCAAACTGTTTCTTATTGGAAAAATGTTCAAAAATGTACTGAATAAGATCAGTAGCAGAATACATTAATAACTTACCAGACCAAAAATCCTGTTGTTCTTCCTTTCACAAATAGTTAATTACCTAATATTACTACAGTGAATGTATCTGCATTACTTTTGCACCACATTATATATATATATATATATATATATATATATATATATATATATATATAAAACACACATATTAAACAAAACCAACCAACTTGTCTGCAACTAGTTCATTTATTTACAATACATATTTACAAAGTATCAGCAATACAGATCAATCTACCTACATGTTGTCTTCAATATCACATACAGTATTAAACAACTATTCAGCAGCTATAAACATTATTTAGAATACATTATTTACATAGTACAACACTACAGATTAATCTACATGTATTACTTTTGTCTAAAATATTGCATACAATAATGAGCAACTATTCTGCACTAGTACATTTATTTAAAATACATTATTTACATAGCACAACACTACGGATTAAATTACATGTATTACTTTTGTCTCTTATATCACATACAATCTTGGGCAATTCTTCTACAACTAGTAAATTTATTTAGTATACATTACTTACACAACACAACATTACAGACTAATCTACATGCATTACTTTTGTGTCCAATATCACATGCAATATTGAGCAACTATTCTGCAACTAGCAAATTTCTTTAAAATACAATATTTACATAGTGCAACAATACAGATGAATCTACTTGCATTAATTTTGTCTTCAATATCGCACACAATATTGAACAACTCTTCTGCAATTAATACATTTTTTTTAATACATTATTTAAATAGCACAACACTACAGATTAATCTCCATGCATTACTTTTGTGTCCAATATCACATGCAATATCGAGCAACTATTCTGCAACTAGCAAATCTCTTTAAAATACAATATTTACATAGTGCAAAAATACAAATTAATCTACTTGCATTAATTTTGTCTTCATTATCGCACACAATATTGAACAACTCTTCTGCAATTAATACATTTTTTTAATACATCATTTAAATAGCACAACACTACAGATTAATCTACATGCATTACTTTTGTGTCCAATATCACATGCAATATTGAGCAACTATTCTGCAACTAGCAAATTTCTTTAAAATACAATATTTACATAGTGCAACAATACAGATGAATCTACTTGCATTAATTTTGTCTTCAATATTGCACACAATATTGAACAACTCTTGCGCAATTAATACATTTTTTTAATACATTATTTAAATAGCACAACACTACAGATTAATCTACAAGCATTACTTTTGTCTCCAATATCACACAATATTGAGCTACTCTTTTGCAACTAGTAAATTTCTTTAGAATACATTATTTACATAGCACAACACTACAGATTAATCTACATGCATTACTTTTGTTAAAATATAACGTACAATATTGAGCAAATCTTCTGCAACTAGCAAATTTCTTTAGAAAATATTAATTACATAATACAACAATACAGATTAATCTACCTGCATTGCTTTTTGTCTCCAATATCGCATACAATATTGAGCAACTCTTCTGCAACCAGTTAATACTTCCTTGTGGTTGTTGATTTTAGCCCTTTGAACCTAAAACGCAACAGAGAATTAGATATTGCACATGAATAGATTCTTATTTAAACATAAGAATTTCCTTTTTTCTATTTTTTAATATAACCCAACCGGTACAGTTTAAAGAAAGGTAGATTCTGTGTGTAGCTCTTATCTTAAAGTATTCAAAAGAGACGCATTAATATAGTTTTGAAGATTAATTTGTACTAGTTGTTTGTATAATAACTTCTTAATATCTGAAATATTAATATATTATTTTCTTAAATTTGGTAACCCCTTTAATCCAAGTCTGTATATATGGTCTCAAAATATCGGTAAGAAATTCCAGAGTCCTCTTACGTGGACATTTGCAAAATATTTGTTATAAAATGTTACCAAAATTTTGTGTTATACTAAAATTATCAAAAGGAATTCTTATTTCTATTTTATTCACGATCTGTACTTTTTACAGGGTGTCCATCTTAACCCTTTGCACGCCTCTGATAAATCCATTTATTTTCCTATAACGCCAAGACGAGTAACAAAATTATATTTTTTTAAGTTCAAAGCTAATTTTTTGATTGTAACTAAACTATAAAAGGTAAAAGCAAAAAAGTATAAAACGTTGCATTTTACTTAAAATTAGTGTTTTATTGATACAGATTTAAGAAAAAACTATTTACAAAACTGTTTATTTAATTTTTATTTATTTACCACACGATAAAAAATAATAACGAAATATGTAGTAAACACACACTCATGACAACCAAGAAAACAGTAATAAATGCGACGGATATGTTTGGTTATGGCTCTGTAGGAGACACAGAACTGATGCGCAGGTGGTCGGAGTGAGATAAAGGGCGCTTGCTTATTCCAGCCGCAGAGTGAAGGTCGTTTATAAATACTTCCTTGGCAACCGCGATGAGCATGGAGCGTGCACCAGGCATTTCCAAGGCCTTTTTTTAAACTAAAAAACTCTCCAAGAAATATAATCTATGATAACAGATATAACTGTATTTGGCATTTTGGCCAAAGTCTACCAATCTAATATATCCGTTTACGACGTGGGTTGGTTAACTGTGACACCATTAATATCTCAAATGAATAAATGTACAGGAAAGTTTAAATAGGGGAACTTCCCTACTTTACAGGGTTTATTAAAAAAATTAATATAAAAATCTTCTGGAACTATTGAGGCTCCAGACCAACTGAATCAAATGCATACACGTGCTACATACAATGTCAAAATCATTTATAGTCTACAAAAACTTATTATGTAACGATTATATGTCACTCTCTATTTAATAACTTAAAAATCTGATTTATTATAATTTAACAAAGGATTTCTATTATATAGTTATTGATTGCATACAAAAACACTGAAAACTATTCTTTCAATTTCTACTGTATTCAACTTTTTTAATAACGACTTCATTACTTATCAAAATACTACTCATAATTAATTCATGTAGCTTTGCAAATTTGTAAACAGAATATTTCCACAACAAATAGTTTTAGTTTGAGAAGATAACTCCAACTCATATGTTTTCCCCGTGGTACTTAGACATATTTTACTTAATAGTTTTAAGATAGTAAATAGTTCTATTTTTAATATATAGATGATTAAAATTTAATTACATTTATTCTTGTAGTAGTAATTAAAAATTCAATTTTACAGCTTTGTGGAAAGAAAAGCATATCATAATTTTACCTTGCCCAGTTCCTTTTTAGCCATAATGGCCCAAATCTTCCTTCTTCTGTGAGCCATTATTTCAGGATTCTTTGCTTGTTGGGCTTTTTTCTTATTTTTTGAAATCTTACTTCCATGTCCAGACAGTCTGCCTAGTTTCAACTCGCCCATAATTTCTTCTCGGATTGAGTCCTGGTCCTAGAAAATTGATTAAAACAAAGTTAAAATTATAGACAGGAACTACAAGGAATGAAAGGTAATAACCAAGACCTAAGAAGCAATTTCATAAAGAGGAAACATGTATTTCACAAAGAATATTTATATTACTGTATTTGTTCATTAGATTTAATTTGAATACTGAACGGTAATAATTGTAACTATTTATTTTATCTATGGAGCAATAAAAAAACTAATTACATTTTTTTAAATATCTGTATTGTTTAGAATAATTTACAAATAATTATAAAAACATTATGCATAGATTTTATAGTTTTGCAGTTTAAAAATTTAAAATGTAAACTAATTCATTTATAATGGAATAGACTAAAATACTGTCATTACATCATTTTATTTTAAGTACTTTTTTGGAATAGATTTTTAATGCTGCAAGCATGAACAATGACAAACAGGTAATGTAACAAGTCTGAATCAAACACTATATAATTAATTATGCACATGACTAAAACTAACTATTATACAGGGAGTCCATGAATTACTCTATCAAACTTCAAAATTTGATTTCTCAGGTCAAAATAAGTAAAAAATGTCATCTTAGGTATCAATGTAAAAAGTCATATTTCTATTTACCAGTCAAGTAAAGTAAAAATCTAAACATCTTTATTCATATTGAACATCCAATACAATAATAAATAGTGTCACATTACATGATTATTACACAATTTCTTTGAGATGTAATTCCTTGACTATTAACAATTTAATTTAATAAAAAATAAAAGAATATTAATGAGCTTAATTAATACTTTACTAAAATTGTCATTTCATACAGTTTAAATGCCATTTTGATGTTTGTAAAATTCCTTCATACAATAAAGAGTTTTTTTTATCGTGAACAACTTGAATTTCTTTTTGAATCAATTTAAAAACATTTATTCCAGCATAGGAAGCTTTCTACTTAAAAATGTTAAATTATGTTAGGCAAAAGTATGTTTTATTTTGTGTATAATAATTATATAGCCTATGTCATTGTAAGTTTCAAAATTATTATCTGCCTATCTATTAATATATTTTAGGAAACATTTTTCTTTAAATTAAATAAATCTATAAAGTTCAGACTTTTCTAATTGTTTTGTCTAAGTACCGTTTTAAAAAAGTTTAAAAAGAAAAATATCACATTTGAAAATGGTGGCCATACAACATTTTGAACTTTAATAACAAAAAAAAATAATAGAGAGATTTTATGAAAAATGCACAAGGCTAGTGAAATATGGGTTACTTTCATACAAAATGTTGATACCAAGATTATTTCGCTAGCACAAATAACAGTAATAATAAAATAAAGGTTTTTCTGAGTGCCACCCCTCATTTAAAATACACTAATCGAGCTATTAATGTTGTTTGACTACTGATTAATGATCAGCTGGCTGTAGTAGCTAACAGCTTTAATTACTTAATAGTACATTACCTACTTACTGTTCGTGAGATATTTACGTGTTTAAACAACCAAATTTTCTCTTTCAATGTGATCTTGATAATTGAATCTCTACTGTATTAACAAAGCATGCATCTCAGCATAGGAAACGTAATATTACATGCTTAGTCACACAAGGCTTTGGAGGCTGTGAAGTTTAATAATGTTTTTTTTTTTTAACTGAACACCAACTTGAAATACTAAAATTGGAAAATTCCATGAAATATAATTTGAAGTTTGGCCGATATAGGAGCATTGACTATAACTGGTTATTCAAACACAATGCAAATTTATAAGGATAATCGATTTTCTATTGAGAATTATATTACATTCAAACAACAACAAAAACATACAACTAAATCATATACCTTAGTAATTAACTATCTGTATATACAGACCTGATCTTCTCCAAAAAGAAAGCTATCTCTCTCTTCTTTTTTAATTTTTTCCTTTTTCAAAACAAATCCTTTTTTCTTTCGTTTATTCCCAACAACAACAGTCTGGTGTTCTGAAAACTTATCATAATTGGAGAGAAGACCTGTCCCGTAATATTGGTACTGCCTATTCTGTAATACAAAAATAAACAAATTTTTAAGATAATAATAGTGGCATGCTGTTTTAGGTAGATTTTGAATACAAAATCAAACTAATGTAACTATTCTCATGGTAGAAATTAATGAAAATCTCTAAATTACTTCACCGAACATAGCCCCCAGTACGAAAACCAGCCCCTGTTTCAAAGTTTAATACACGTATATACATATATATTAAATAAAACGTTGCTGGTGGACATGATAACTATTAATCTCATCCATATCTCGGCTAACTTCATTGGTTAGCTTGGTTTTGTTTCAATATTGCGGTCATTTAGTCTTAAAACAAATTCACAACTATGATATTCACCAATCTAGAGAAGTTACAACTGTTTTTAACAAAATTAGATAGTATTTATTTTGTATGGTAATTCAAATGTTAATTTGATTCCACTTTCTATCAAACACATTGAGTATTAATTCAATTTTTTAAATAACACAACTCTCATATTGTTTTGAGAACTGTAATCGTCCTCATACGGGAAATCTTAAACATCTGAGAAAGAGAGCAGAATCCATTTTTCCAAACATCATGTATTAACATTTATTATATGATGTATTAACATTATAAATATATGATGAAGACAATGTTTGTAAAAATCCTGCTATCTTGAGGTGAAATGGTAGAGAAGGCTAAATAGCCCAACTCCGTCTCAAATAAATAAGGATTTATTATTTCATTTCATCTAAATATACTAAAGAAAACAATAACAAAGTTAGAACTGATCTTATATTTTGACATTTGACATGAAATATTTAACATAACATAAATTAATTACAAATGTATAGTAAAATACTATTAGTAAGAACACATTAACCCATTGCGGATCAACTTGTGTGCACATGTGTGTCCCAGCGCGCACGAATTATTTTACGCACCGGTGGCAGAACAGTAATACCCTGCAGCATAGAGCCGCCCTGTGTTTATATTATTATTGTTGTTAACATTACATAATAATACAAACATTGCACAGTAGTTGCTGTTGTAGAAACAGCTGAAGAAAACAATAGATCATTAACACTACATAGTGGAGAGCACAATTACCTAATTCTAAGGCTTCGACATAAAATTGTGGACTGTACAACATTTAGAAACATATTTGAGAAAACTAAAATCGCTGTTAAAAACATTTAGTGGAATAGTAATGACTTCCATGCAGTATACAAGTCATTATTGAGACTATTAGGAGGTAAATTTAACACGTTCACATTAGCGTTTTTCCAAACTTTTTTATTTTGTCATCGAATTTTTCAATAATAATGGTAAAAAATGGTTTTATTGCATCAAATAAAAAAAGGTATGTAGGTTTCGCAATTATTTCATTGATTTTTTCAAATTTTTACCATGCACGCAAGAGGTACCTAAAAAAATTTATTTACCTAATTGTGTAATCGTGCACCCGGCGGTATATGATAGTCTAAAGTATTTATTTAAGCGTGGGATCAAATTAAACAAACCACCAAGATAGGCAAACAATAAAAATGCAATAACGAAATGCATAGCAACGTATCCCATCGGACACACTTTACTAAAGTCTGGTGTGTACCAATCGGATACAAGGCAGCGGTTGTGAAAAATTGCATGTACCCCACGGTTGTCATGCACTTGTTAAAAGCAGTGACTTCAGCTTGTCACATAGGCTCAGGTATTGCATGACAAGATATTTCGTCAGCAATCTAAAATGGGTTAAACCAGTTCAATTAGTTAACAAACAAATTGCCTGTAAATACACTCATGGACTCGTTAAATTTCCTAAATAATGCAACACCTAATATTTTCATCGTTAAGTTTTCTATGCAAATATGTCAGTATTTACCTTAATGAAACGAACATTATAATGCAGTCTATTGTGACAACTTACTTGGTTAGTGTGCTGATTTTTCTGCACTTCACTCAGGCAGACATACTATCCACTCCCCACAAAACAAATACATATAGTCTACAGATTTGAGGAGAGAAATCAATTACTGGGAGTTTGTTGATGACATTTCACTACAAACCCATATGGAATATTTTGTTCCCTGTATAAGAATTAAGAATGCATAACTTACTTCTGGATTTGTGTAGAACTTCTTTTTAATCTTCTTCTTGTACAGGTGTAACTTCAACATGTCCTGCAGCTGAGTCTCTGTGATTGGCTCATCATCCGAAGAATCTGAGGAATCGCTCACTAGAATGTCTTGCAGCCAAAGTCTGTCACACTGGATATGAGCAAAATTGTACAACCTCATTTTGTCAGATCTCCTATCTGAAAAATACAATCTGTGATTAGACAACAATAGATTATGGCTCCGCTGGCTGTCCTGATATCTGTAATAGATTACTATGTCCTGTGGCAATACAGAGAGAAGCGAGTGAAGCTTTATTTTAATAATATGTTAATTGCTTGTTCATATCAAACCATACTAAAAGTCATACATTTTTAATTTTTGATATCTGAAGACTGTTTGGCAAGTGAATAACTCACAACAAAAACAATTTATAAAGATACTAGCTGTTCCCCGCGGCTTCGCACGCTTTTCGTAAGCTTTGCTCGTGTATTAGCACTTCTGGTTCAAGTGAATTATATTGTCAACGCCGATGTAGAGTTTACCTTGTTGACACTATCAAGAATGTAATTGTACGTACATGTACTTAATTATAAAGTGGTCTAACATTCAAGCTATAAGGCCAATCAGAAATTTATTTGAAGACAAATATCCATAAAAACTTAGTGCCTTCACATAGTGTGTGGTTATTATACACAACTATCTCGTAATCGTAGTTTATAATGTGCAGGTGCTTTGATAACTTGTATATTTTGCAGCGCCGTCTGGTGGCGAGTTACATCAATGGGCATAGCATATACACCTTCTCTGTGGAAAAATATATATACATACAAATTTTCCTAATGATCGGTCAAATAGTTTCTGAGTCTATAAAGGACAAACACACAAACATTCATTTATATATATATATAGATGAAGGAGCCAAATTAATATATACACTAATGACTTTTATTATTTCTATCGAAATTATAACATGAATTCTTGAAATTGTGTATTGTTTTGATATAAAAACCCTTTAATCCTTTACATAGTATGTATCCATTTAGACATTACTGTATGAGTGTTTTTTTGTCAAATATATAAACTTATTTGCCCCCTCCAATTATCCAAATTTTTCTCGATCCTATCATGGGTTGTTACATATAATACGTCAATCCTCAGATTGTTATTAAAATCATAAGCTAATCCTCATATTGTTATTACATAATATAATAGGTTGCGACATCGTGTCGTCGCGACCAGAAGAGGGCACCTTCCAGAGGAATAATAACCGTGGATCCGCCACTAGATTCCTCCTATCCAAAACCTAACCAGCTTTGATGACTAAGGATAACTAATAATTTGGATATGGTTCCGAAAGGTTCCCTAACAATTATATCAAGTCCCAGGCCACTTACACTCACTTTACCAGTCCACTCTACCCGATCGCTGCACAACGACTGCCGCACAACCTCCGGTCTCAGCTTGCTAACCTAGCAGGAAGCGTCCTACCAGAACCTGTCCAGAAGAATTCTGGATGGTAGGAGGCTCCTATTGTTTAAGCTAAGAGCTAGAGGTCGGCACAGCTGGCTATCGCGTTCGCGGCTACAGGAGGATTACGCGCGCCAAATTCAAATCTATAGCGGCACTCGCCGCAAGGTTAATCCTCAAATTGTTATTACATATCATAGATTAATCCTCAGATTGTTTTTACATATCATAGGCTAATCCTCATATTGTTATTACATATCATAGGTTAATCTTCAGATTATTATGACATATTCATAGGTAAGATTCATACACGGCTTTATGTTTACTCTTGGCTGTCAATTTGTCAGTTATAACATTCAGCCTTCGAATCTATATAGCCTTATCGCTTGTTATTTAAGGACCAAGTAAGGCTGCATCATAGATCAATATGCCAAGAAACTTTGTGGAGTCAACTCCAGTAAGTCTGGTAGCCTTCCTACTGTATTTTCCTTTAGTATTACCAAAACTATTTACTATACTTTAGTTTTTTTTTGTTGCCAACTGGACTGCTGTTATGTCAGTTTTCAATTGCCATATTCAGCATTATATGGGCAATTACTTAAATTTTTCCCAATTTCTTTTTCAAGTAACAGCACTGCATGTCATGGGCATACATCAGTGTATTGCTATAGTCCTTAAATATATTTTGAAAGTCGTCATTAAATCAAATAAACAGAACAGGTCCCTATTCTGAACCTTGTGATATTACATGTGTAATCTCTTTTAGTAATGATTTTACTTATTGCTTCTTTCCACTGTTGATTTTAGTTACTTCTTTACATTGACCTTATCCCGTTAAGGAGTCTTTAAGAGTAGACCTGTTCAATTTCTTTTACTTCTAGAGTCAAAATAGTGTAATTTTCTTCTTGGTGATCAATCACGGATTCCGTTAGACTAGACAGTGCTGTTGTTGATCTACCAGCCAAGGAGACATGTTGTTATAATGGTAGCAGGAAAATTAATAGACATGTGTTTAATGAACATTTAAAAGATTTTAATTTAAAACAATTAAATTTAAGAAAATAGATATATTGAATAAAGGCATTAAAGAGATAATTTAAATTTAAATTTGATTGATGTACCTTACACACATTGCTACCAGAAGGGCAGTCTTCTCTTTCTTCCAAAGTTTTTATCCTCCTACTGGCCAACGACTTATTTTGAGTCATTGTGTCATCTTCGCTTACATGACTTATTATAGGGTTAAACATGTTCCCAATGAACTAAGCATCCCAATTCCGTATTGATATTTCCAGCAAACCTCATCACATGATATTGGCAACTTATAAAGTAGTCCAATAGTTAGCACCCAGTCGCATAATTGCGTAAAGGATAACAAAAACTACCTATATATGTATATAAAGCTTGATTCTACACTAATGGAAAAATATTGAATCTGTACAGAAATTTATAAAACAATATCACCAGAACTTTTTAAATTTCAAAACCAAACATTTTCCTATTGCTAATACTTAAAAATTATCTAATAGTATTGAATTTGGGATTCTTATGCTAAAAGATTTGTTGTATTTTTTTGTAAAGCAATAGTTTACATTGGCTATCAAAAAACTATTTCATGTTTTATCATTTTGCTACTGTTTTGTAAACTCAGAACAATATTTACATTTAATGTATCACTACAGATTGTTTCATATTTTATTACAGGATTATAAATTCAATGTTTTCTGACTATTTTTTTTATGCTGTTACATGTCCAAGGAACTTGATATTTCTGGTTTTGCACTAAAATTACTCTGCAACCACTAGTTTTTGCAAGGTAATTTTTTCTTATGAGTGCTATAGATAAACTGCTCGTAAAAAAACCTGAGCAGAAGCAAATATCTGAGCAGCCACGCGCAGGAGGGGTCCCCCTCCAATGGTGGGAGATGGGACAACCATCTCCTCATCTCTGTTTTATGAGCTGTGTAGGTTGTATCTCGACCACACCATTTTGTTTACACTGTAGGTATTTACCTGTTCCATAAGTGTATTGTATTTTTGTGTGTACGCCTATACAAGTGTAAAATATTAAGTGAACAGACTAATGTAGCCATAGACATATCCAGGGAGCTTGCGTTTTGGTGTGAGGTTAGCCGCTAAGTGGCAGTGGCCAGGTCAGAGGATAGAGCAGGCGGGCGAGTGCCGAGCAGTGGTGGGGATACTGGGAGAGGGCGGCATCACAGCAGTGGAGGGGTATTTACCCCACCCTGCATGAAATAAAATCGCCCAGTGTCTTTTTGTAAGCAGTTTCCCATCAATATTTCTTCTAATTCAATATTGAAATTCTACATGCTTTAGCAAATACATACACATCATTTATCTGTTAGGTCCATTGCTTTTGTGAATATTCAATGACTATTGAACTATAACAGGGAGCTTATCCAACCCTCTGTGACAGACAACTCTAATATTCTTTTATAATTATTATGTATTCATAAAAACAGCATTTAATAACTCATCTGTATTTAAAAAACTCATAAAAATAAAAAGTAGTCTACTTTATGTATTTAAAATACTTTATTATAACTCTTAACTGTTTATATTATGATAAAATGAAAGACCTCTAGATATACCCCTACCTGATTTTGTAGTTTGCATTCGATTCCACTGGCTACAAAAAAAGTCCTGGTTGTCATCAGTCCTTGTATCTGAATCGCTGGAAAATTCATCTTCTCTGTGTAGAGAAAGTAAAGATTATTAGTATTTTTACTTCTATTTTGTATAAAACATGCTTTTTAACAGTTTTAATGAGTTGAGAAAAAAATTGTTTTCCTAAGTTCTTAGCATTAAACAAATAAAATCCTAATCTAAATCTAATTCATAATTTATTTATCATTTATAGGACTGAAGTAATATATAAAAACTGTTAGAGTGATGAAGTGCGTGCTATTAATTGAATACATATTTAATTGACCAAACTTAACAGCATCAAAGTGACTGATATATTGCACTTAAATCTTTTGCAATGAGATGTAAAAGACTACGAAAAACAGCAACAATTATATCATTCTACAGATTGCACAGGAAAATAATATTTTACTACAAATTTGAATATAAAAACAAGATATGTGGTATATGGTAAAAACCTTACCTAATTGGCTGTTTGAATAAATTATCAACATACGATAAGAAAGGTTTGATATTTAAACTCTTCTCCAGTTGTTGATAATGAAGTGGTTTTGCTATTTCATTACTTAACATGGTTGAATTTATTTCTTGAGTCATTGGAGCAAAAGCGAACCTGAAAATATTTAAACCAATCATTAATACCTGATGATAAAAAACACATATTTCAATTTGATTTATTTTAACAGTGTTAAAAGACACCAGTATGAACAACTGCTATCCAGGCAAGCTGCAAATATTGTAGTTTTTCTGATGGTTAGGTCTTCGGCAAAGTTGGTTGTTATGTTTTATGACATTTTTTAATTTATTTTATTAACACTTGTAATGTATTATTGCTGTTGTTAATTTATTATAAATCTTGTAGCGTATGTTTATTAAATAATATTGAAGTTGGATAATATAACAAATCGCTCGATAATAACAATCAAATAACGATTGTAGGCCGCTTATTAAAGTCTCCCCGAGATCAAAAATGTTTCCTTTCAGGGCTACAAGTCCCCTATAATTAGTTTAAAAAATTTTATATTTCATTTCAACCAAACTAGATACTGAAACTTCTTAATAATAAATTTATTAGTTTTATCAGTCTATGTTACATTATAGTGAATTAGTTAAATTTTTGTATTCTAATATGCAACACATTAACAGGTTACAGGAACGGGGTAGGGTACAATAAGCGGACCCGGTTTTTTATATAGAAGAATGTAGTCATTGATACCTAATATTCGCATCTCAAATCCTAGACTATCAATCAATATAAAAGTATCTATAGTCCTCAATAACAATCATATATTTTAAATTAAAATATCAATTTAATATTTGATCAAATAAATTATTACAACAAAAATTAGGAAAACTGAAGACGACCATATTTGCTCCTCTCACAGTTACAGTTGTTTCTTTCCCACAAATTTCTCATAATTGGTTTTTCGGTAAGAGTCCAACATATTGAAGCCACAAAAACAATATATTTTATTTATGTTTTATTATCTTTCAAATCAATGTCATGTAGTTTTCTAAAATTGACTGCCATTTTTAATAAACAAAATTACTTATGTAAAATTGAAATATTACCCTACATGTATTATTTTAAAGTGTTTACGGCTGATGATATAGACTATTTTAAGTTAATAGTTCAAAATAATTAATCAGTATCGATTGATTATATCGATGGTTATGATTAAGTAATATCGTTTGCCAATTTCAATATAAAAAACCGGGTCCGCTTATCGTATCCTACCCCAGGAACATAACTTAAAAAAAAGTAAAAACTTAACACATTATTTTGTGATAGGTATTGACAAACAACAATATTTCCTGTCTTTAGCGACCATTACTCGAATACCATAAAAATGAATGGAAATTGTAAGATTAAAGGTCGAGGTGGCAAATCACGAATTTGACGTTATCAACATATTCTGCTCATCCTCCTGAACAACAAATATATATGGTTTTAGGGGAGGCAAATGACAAATAACATGATTTTAGAGGGTATATACATAAATAGTTAAGTTCTTAATGTTTTAATGTTCTGTTTGTGTGCTGTGTCTGGATATCTGTAGATATTATCTGCGGCTGGGACTGTTAGCGTATCTGTTATCTGAATGCTCCGGGGCAGAAGTCAGTGCTTCACTAGATATCGTGTACTGTAGTTTGGATCGAGTGAGTGCATGACAATCATGGATCAACCATCCACTAGTTCGACCAATCCTAGTGAATTGGTGTGTCAGAGTGTTTTGTCGGGCATGTTAAGAGGTTACGTTTCGACCAAAACGAGATTATTTAGTTTCTGTACATTCTGTGGAACACACTAATGGTAAGTGTTCTCTATTAGGCCTAATGTAAATTTATAAACGTACAGTATTCATGATTTATTAAGTTTTTTACACGGTACATAATTGCCTTTCCATTACAATTCAATTTATATTTCTGATCAGCCCCTCTAGAATTTGATATTTTACTGATAGGTACTATCTCGAGGGATGTTTTTCTTTTGTTGACATTGTTTTTCTTTTGTTGACATCAGCACAAGTCCGCGCTGATGGCCGGAGGCACTCGTCTCAACTCGATAACAACTAATTAATTTGTAGCTTGAAATTTAAGAAAAACATTGTTCATTTGGATCAAAATTCTGCTCATTTCAGTATTATTTTTCATTTAAGTTTGCAAAGATGGCGCCGCATCCGATGACGTCATCATGAGGTTGAATCATGGTCACAAAAGGTTACGTGATGCCCAATGTGGAAGTAGAACATGGAAATAATGCTCCGCGCTTCAACAGTTGTTCCATTTTTTATGTTCTAGAACTTCGTTATTTCTCATTTCCACCCCATCAAACCTTTCATTATTTTGTTCTGTAGGACAATTCCAATATGTTAATACTGCGAAACTCATATTTTGCCATTCCGGCCGTTAATGTGACAATTACCAAACGATTATACTTTTTAATTACTTTGGAACAATAATGACAAACTAAATTATGTTATAGAATTGTTTCATAGTGAAGCTAAATTTTTGTCATATATACATTTAAATTATAGAAAATAATACTTAACTTTGTTTATACTAAGTTTGATCCGTGTAATAATTACAATTACTTAACAGGGTAAACATGTCCGGCAGTACTTAAATCTGTTCAGAAACACCAGGCTAGGCCTATATCCAGGAAATTAAAATCTGTACATATTGATGAGGCTAAATATTATTGAGGCCGATTTCAACATACATTAATATCATGAAACTACTATGTCCACTTTGATCATAGAAAGTTTTAGAGAGAACAGCCAGCAAAACATCTTAAAATGAACATTGAACAAAATATACATTTAGTGAATTGAGTATAACTAATCTACTTTGGTAAGCCTAACCTATCTTACCTTGATTAACCTATTGATCCAACCTAACTTTGATTTCTCACAATGTAAGAATAAGGGAGGGAAAGTAAATCCTATCACAATTTTGATTGTAGGCCATGTAAATGTAGTCCAAAAAGAAAGGAATCTAAACTCACAACTTAGAAGGCGACTGAAGAGTGAGGAAGTCAAATTAAGTCTATCAAGTAAGTAATGTTTATGTTTATAAATATTGTACGGCTACATCAATCTTTTTTTCCCATTGTCGGGTATTGATCGATAGGCTTTAGGGTATCCCATGACACCTGAATGTACTACAGTATATGTATACAGTACTCAGGTTTGCTATGGTAACCCTCAATAATTATTGATTATAATTATTTTCTTATTGTACAAAAAAATCTACAATGAAAGAAAAATTAATATTATATTAGTAGGTACGTATTTCTTTATATCCTATTTACATCCAATCAAAGTCTTTAAATAAAGTTTTTCCTTATTTTGTATGTATTTAACACCAATACATCTTCAAAAACCTTTGACGTAAGTCTTTACTTGCCAAGACTTACGGCTACAAGATCATTATTAATATACATAAGTCCTAAAATAAATCGTTAAGTAATAATTAGTATTATTTACTAAATAACTGTTAAGAGAATAAAATAAGAAAGTATTTTAAAATTATGTGTGTATTTAAAAGGTTACAACAAACTACGTTTAAATCATCAACAAACTATTAACATTTAAATGGACGATAAAAATAAAATTAACATTGAAAACAGAGCAATTACTGTCACTCAAAAATAGTTAAAGATTAAGTTCAATCATTATCATCACGTATCTGGTTTAAAATTGAGTAAGTCTGGGTCTACACCAACACTACAGATACAGAAAGGTCATAGAATGGTCTGAACACTAGAGGTATTAATTCCAATAGTAAAAGCAAGTCACATTTACTTTCTTTTGAGGGGAGCCAAAGTACGATGTGCATAAGTTTAATTTACAGATACTGGTTGAATGGTCCTTTTTCATTCCATCTTTTCAGGTAGAGAGTTTCGAATCCTTCACCTTCTTTTAAAAACTGGGAAAATTTCTTGTATTTTATCAGCAGCAATGATCTCCAAAGAAACTTTTGGCCAGAGACATCTACATTTTATCTATCAGAGGCCTCTTTAGTATATTTTTACAGTTAGAAAGTCCTATTGCTCCATTTCTACAACTGTAAATCTCTTGCTTCTACATCTTACTAAGTTATGTGGCACTGTCACAGCAACTTCACTTCTTTTTAAATTACAGAATAGTCAGAGTCACACTCCATGACAAATAAAATACTATGAATCTCAACAAGTGTACTTTTTTCGTTTAATGAGAAGTTAAACATTACAATCACATGAGAATTCATGTTCTGTTCAGAACAAGTAGCAGAATATTGCATAACCGTTTTCTGGAAGACCTTTATAATGGCATATCTAGAAAGTTATTTCGGAGGGCTGACACACTGGGTGATTAGAAATTATAAAATACCTTCAAAAAAATTAACTCATGAATCTTCCACTGAATAATTGTGGACCTTTAAGACCTCATAAATGTTTTCTAAATTAAAAAAACTACTGGGTGCAATTTAATATTTGTCTTTCAAAATGTTGGAGGTATTTAAAGTACCCAGAGTCCACCCCTTTCCTTAATACGCCCAGGATATATGATTGTGAAGACATGAGGTTATAACATTTACACTTCGCGCACATTTAACAAGTAGCTTAAGTAGTGTCACTGTAGTCATGTACAGTAAGATTGTAAGTCCAATAAAGTCTTGTATAAAAAGTAACAGATGTTTTGAGATCTGTAGTTGGTAGACACTGCTGCAAATCAAATGTATATTGTTTTCAGAAGTTACTACTTCTTTTTGATATGATACTTTCCAGTTTCTTGTTAAAATGGTTATAACATGTCTATATTTCTTTATATTACTTTAATTATTTAACATGATACCAGTATACAAATAATTATTATTGTATGATTCATAGGAATTAAGTCATTTGATGTATTTTGACCATACGTTTAACTAGAAACAGAGGGCTTAAAATTAAGCCTTGCTGAAATAAGTCTTTGAAATAAATAATGCTTCTTTCTCTAATAACTCTGAAAAGATACTTTTCTTACTTAAACCATGTGTACTGTAAAAAGAGCGGATTACCCCATCCTAAAAAAGATATGTAAACTTCAAAATGTCAAACCATTTTCTTAAACCCTTTTACCCTAACATCAAAGAATGGTTTGTGTGCATTTCACTTTATAAAATGTGTGTAGTTTATAAAATTTCGAAGCGAGCAAACAAAGGTATTATTATCCTTGATTGTAAGCGAATAATCCAGACTATCGTATCCTAGATTGGTAGTGCAGTAACTCGTCCCGTAAAAAAGATAAGTGAAAGACTTACATCAAACAAAGTATAACAAACCCATAAAACTACATAATACTCTATTATTGTTCACTGTGGGATTATAGAATTTAACTTGTTATTTAATTATTTACAGTTATCATCAACATATAAACCCTCAATCTGGGGACATTTCCGAGATGAATTTATAGAAAAACTGCAGATTATAGATACAATTCCAACCTATTTCCTTTATACTACAAGAGATTGGCAACACAGATATTTCACAGACAGAGGTCGCAGAATCCAAAATTAAGACTTCCATTTCACTAGGACATTGACTATAAGACATTTTCCAAATTTTGAATTAATTAACATTAAATTACTAAACTCTATTGAAGTTCGCATTGGCAAGCAATGCCAATACCGATTAAGTCATTTGGAAATTTGGATTTAGCCTACGAGTAAAATTCACACGTTTGAGATAGAAAGACAAAGATGATATAAAATGTAACTTGTTTTTATTACTCAATGTCGAATAAACGTACTTAAAACAAAACTTCACGTTAAAGGTACCTACACTTTGAAAGACTTTAAATGATACTAGTTGCCATCCTACATATGTAAAATAAGTATTCCAAAAAGTTTAGCCGTTCGAGCAAAGAATATATTTAGCAAAGATCCTGATTTCACAAATTATAGTAACAAATTAACTAACACATTCAAAAGGTTAAATTATCCTGACAAACTTGTAAAAATCAAATTAATAGGCCAAGAAATTTTAATTACAAAAAATATTTTCCTCAAGATGAACCTAAATTTACTTTTTAATTTTCTGCTTTGTATTCTTGATGGAAGTGAGTAGGTTTTAATGGAAAAGACTTTTTTCATACTTTACTACCAATAAATTACACAAATTTACTACCAAATTCTACCCCTAACTTAACAAAATAAACCCTATGATTAAAACTGCTTTTCGTATTCTACAATCATCATCGGAAACTAAAGATATAATTTTAAAACCACCTAGGGTCATCTTTAGAAGACCATCAAATCTTAAAAATATTTCAGTCCCAACCAATCTTGAAAACAAACAAAAATCGGGGGGGGGGAATACAACGGTGTAAAACCACGTCGTGGAACATGCAAAAATTATGTCCTCTAATTAAAATTTTAGCAGTAACATAACTACCAAAACATAGGTATCCAATTAAAGTAACTATTGATTGTAATTCAAGCAACATAATATATAATCTCAACTATAATTTTTGTAATAAACAATATATTGGTCAAACCTCTAATCCTCTTCGTTTGAATAACAGGTCAACGTTACACTATCCCCCAGGTCAACGTTCGTGGAGATCCTCTCGCTGTACATTTCAGAGAACAAAATCAGGACAAAATTGAAAACTGTTATCAAAAAATCAAAATCAAAATTCTTTATTGTGTAGTATGACAATTTTTACAATAATTGTATTACACTCATCAGAAAATATGGTTTAAGTTGCATATCTAAATAAAACAATATTTCTCAAACTTTTCACAATTTCTGTAGCCACTTTTAAATTACTAATCGGAAAAAACTCACTAACCGAGTAAAAAGCTTTCTGTATGAGATAGTTATATAATAATTTTTTGAATTTTGTAGGATTATTTTCCATTGTAATATTTTGCGGTAGCCTGTTATATAATTTTGGCCCCATATTCTGGGGAAGTGAGGCACTAAGCTGAAGTCGGTGGGGAACTTGCCTATGTTGAGCGCTGGATCTTGTATTGTAATTGTGGACGTCCGAACCAATTTGGATGGAACCGTATTTGAATTTGTAGTGCACAAGCATTTTGTAAATGTATAGAGACGGGAGGGTCAAAATTCTATACGACTGAAAAAATGTTTTACATGGCGCTCTCCTACGTACGCCGGCTATTATACGAACAGCTCTTTTTTGCAAATAAAATACTCGTAGAAACTCCCTACGTGACGCTGAGCCCCACAGTATTCCACACCATACCGCAGCCTTGACTCGATCAGGGAGGTGTAGATTAGTCGTAAAAGAAAATAATTTTGATATTGAGAATATCTGCTTAGTAAAAACAATTGTGATGATAATTTTGAGCATAGCATGTCTCTGTGCTTTTCCCAAGTAAATTTACTATCAAAAATTAATCCCAAGTACTTACAATCTGATTCTAAAGGCAATTCGAATTCATTCATAACGATCAGTGGATCGATTTCTGAGCTAAAATAATTTGAAAAAGAAATACTTTTGGTTTTTGAGGGATTGACATGTAAATTTTTTTCGATTTAAGTATTGATATAACTTTGTTAGTTGTAAGAAGCAGTTTATCTCTATATGCTCTAATGATTTAGCTTGGAAGATTAAGGCGATATCATCCGCGTACATCGTAATATGTAACTCTGGAAAATTTATTGTTAAACTGTTTGTATATATGATTTTGTTAACTGTTTGTTTATAAATTAAAAGGCATCAATAATGTTGCATTACATACTTATGAAAATATAAATAGATTTAATTTGAGAAAAAGTGGAATTGCTCATCAATAATTTGTATTAAAATCAAAATTCCTTTTAGTTTGAACATTCGTTAAATACTAAAAATTGATATATTTACTCTTTGGTATTTCTGACAAAACATCAGTTTGAGGTATTTCTCGCTATTTATTAATAATTTCAGTTCTTTTTTGAGTACTTCATTCTCGAGATATGCAGACAGATAGATGTGAAGTGTTTTCCAATCTCTCGAGTAATAAATGTAGTAGTGCATTCAAAATTATTAATTATATAAATAAATCTACTTTAGTGGTACAAAATAGACGCGATTAAAGATATGAATGGTCTGATGGTTAAGTAAAAAAAATTATAAAAATACACAAATAATTATGAGGAACAACCAACTATCATCATTCTGCCAGCCTTATTTTCACACACCCTACCATTCTCTCTTTCTATCAAAACCCCAAGGCTTCCCTGATTCTTAGTTCTGTTAGTGCGTTATAAGAGATAGGTTGTTGTTTTTTAGAAAATTCTATCTCCCCACAACATCCTACATCCCTATTTCAAGCTGGGTTACAATTTGCCTTCAAAAGGGAGGTCACATATAACTATGACATAAACAATCAACCCTTTTCTTGCATACCTATGGTAAGTGACAAAGTATGGAAGCAAAGCTCATATTTGCACTTTATCTTATAGCGTTGCGTCAAGATTAAATTCACTTGATTTCTAAAGGGGATTTTGTCCGGTAATGGCGTTAATATAACACAAAAAGAACGTAAACGTGTAAATTAATGTATAAAATTAACAAATTAAATAGAATAAACTATTGTAAAGACTTAAAAACTCTGTTGTTTCATCATTAAACATTACCAAAAAACGGAGTGATTTGTTTTTTTTTATAGGAAACTTTATAAATACAACTCTTTGTAGTAACGAAGTTTATTTTTTTTATACATTAACACTTTTAACTTATTTACATAGCTTATTAATAGAATATGCTACAGTATTAATATGTATTATTATCATGTAAAACACACAATGATTCAATACAAACAAGCAAATATTGTTTACAGTACATTGATTTTGACAGTGTGACGAGAAGAATAGGCACATTAATAAACACATTATTGTTATAGTTTTAGTGTTTGTTCCTATTTGTCTGTTCACACCCACATTTTCTTTTATACTCTTTGTACTCAGCTACATGGTGGCTAGATTCGAATATTTCACAGTTCACATCAGGTTACGTCCACACCGCAGTTCACTGAACAACGAGGAGTGTTCGTTACTGCAACAGTCCACTCTGATGCAGAATTTCTCACTTATTTTAACAAGCTTTTTAAATTGTAATTTTGATATTATCTGCATAAATCATTTGTTTCTAAACCTATTAATCAATTCTTACTTATTAACATTACCAAAACATATATTATTATTGGTTTAATTTTTATTATCGATGATACATAAATTGAAACGATAACAGGTTTGCAGACATTTGCCATGGTTATATGTTGCAAAAATAGAACACTAAGTTCTGAGGATTTAAAATCTACCCTTTTTTAAACGTCATAAAATCTTAAATCTTTCAAAATTAAAGATTAAATAATGAATGGCGATTAATTCCATAAAAACAAAATTGGACCAGAACAAGTTATATATAAAACCAAGCACTAAAGATCCAGAGTGGTTAGAATTACAACTAATCATCAATCAAAACAGGTTCGTTGAACATCACATAACGCTCGCTTTAGAAAAGGTGAGAAACCGAGAGTGAAACAATATGGTCATTCTTTGTGGAAACAGGGCTTCTGAAAAATAAAAAAAAGAACAAGTTGGCGACGTTAATGAGGAGGTGGTAAACCTCCTCTTATGTCAATTTTTATTTTGGTGGCTTATTCACTTTATAGGTAATAATTAGATATTGCGGATACTTAACATTATGCTTAAGAGTGTTTGGCATCTTAAGAAAAAGATATATTCCAATCCTTGAAACAAAGTATAATATTCTTGTAACTGTAACATACTTAAATTCGAACTTAATGACTGGAGAACTGTGATAGAGGTATTGAACTAACGAAATAGGAAATTATTTGAACACATAGCAGTAGTTTTCTAATAGGTACTGATTTTTTAGTAGTAAGTTTTTACTGTTTGATACTAACTGTCTAAAATTGGTGTTATGAACTTTATAACCATTATTGGATTTCTTGTCCTCTTACAACAACATAATATTACAGTTGGTCACTTTCGTAAAAATCTTTTAAGAAATGAAGAGTTATGACCGCATTCCTTTAATTATGTTTTTGCTTGTT
Source organism: Homalodisca vitripennis (assembly GCF_021130785.1). Taxonomy (NCBI): domain Eukaryota; kingdom Metazoa; phylum Arthropoda; class Insecta; order Hemiptera; family Cicadellidae; genus Homalodisca; species Homalodisca vitripennis. Next base: position 123,162,827 of record NC_060210.1, on the reverse strand, counting down.
ACGATTATCCTTTTCTTCCATTGAATGGAACTGACGGTAATACCATTTACATAAAGACATTAGTCTACTCATCACTGGAGATCCCCATCTTAAAGTGACATTTGATCGTATGTCTGTCCCTGGGATATTAAACATGGCAGTGCTTAAATATGATAAAATGATAATATTAATTCCTTTTTTATAATAATTAATGTACAATCTTTAATAAACTATACAACTTTGGTCCATAGATGCGGGTTGTCTAAACATAACATACGTGGAATAAATGGTATAGTTTTATATTCCAATAGAAAATAATTTATTGACATGATATACATGAACCAGTTTGTATTTTAAATGTTAGAAGATTTTAGTGCAAATCTTCGGAGAGAAAGTCGTACTAATAAACGACTAGAACATTGCACGATAGTGGGAATGTCCTGTCTATTGAAAAGCCGTGTAAAGGCGCATTAATAAATAACTTTCTTATCTTTACCTAACAGGTCTCTTCAAAGGATGTTTTCTATCCTTGTAACACTGCAAGGATGGTTTCTTCCTTACCGGCTGTGTGGGCAGCTTTGTTAATGTATAACATAACCGAATGATTAATGCATTGAGAATCGTAATTTAAAATATATAAACATTTAAAGAAGCAATCTTTCTGAAAATCTACGGACTTTCTTCATCCATATAACGACGAATAAAGTTGAAAAATATATTTCCTTGTAAAAATAAAAATACGTGTTTTAACAAATTTTCAATAAAATTCAATGTTTTCAATTATACATTATAAATAAAATTACAAGCAAAGATTTTTTAAATCGGAATATAAATTATAAATAAAATTACAAGCAAGGATTTTTTTATTGGAATGGGTAAAGTAAATGTTTAACGAAACTTGGTTCTTTGGCATTATATAACTTAGTCATTGTCAAAAAACTGCTCACTATTTTTGTTTTAAAAGAATAATAGTGAGTAATCGAGATTGTATCCTAAGCTAATCTAGTTGAATTTTGTTGATAAATGCCAAAATTTGTAAAAATGTTTTCTTAGTTTAATTACATTGATTTCACTCTTGTATCTTTTTACATTTTTAATTTATTTACTTTGAATTTAGCTTGCATGCCAACAGGAAAATAATTCAAGTAATGCTGACTTATTTGAGTTCATATTGTTACCGTTATTTAACTTGTTTGATTCTCTTATTTAATAATTAGTGTTAATATTAGTGTTATTCAAATTTGGTAATAAGTTCTAAATTTATTTTTATTTTGATAACTGTACGTATTTTACTGGCTATTTTCCACTTGGTTAATGCTAAATACCGGAAGTTGGTTTTATACTAAACCTTGTAGCCCCCACACATGCGTATATCCGGTTTGTGTCTTTGCCATTCAGCTTGTTTGTTCCAATTGCTTGTTTCTTCGCCTTCTTGAACTCATGATCGCCATTTTGCACAGTCCAGAAGGAATGTTGTGCATTTGAATTATTTCTTTATGTTGTATTTTGTGCTACGTTACCGTCTGTAATAGTCAAGACTTTCAGTATATAGTGTCTGAGTACATTTGAGAGGTAAGTAAACTTTACTTAGTGTGATTTATCTTTAGAATAAGTAGTCAATAGTAAATGCTAATTCAGTAATTCTCAGCGGCTATTTTATAATGTAATTTAACAGTTTGTTCTGTATTAAAATATGTTGGAATCTGTATAAAAAAGGAAATATAACGTTGCATTTTCTTAGAATAATAAGTATTATAAAATCAGTTACAGTTAAGTGTTCATGTAAACTTTTGAGTACTTTTTCCTTTCACATTTTTTATTTGAGGCATGATCAATATAGGTGTACTTGGACCTAGGCTAGGCTAGCATAAGTTCACAATTTGTAGTGTATCTAATAGCTTATAAAATACATGGTTCAATTTTGGTATTGTTTATGCCTAGGCTATAGCCTACGTTCATCAATTAGTAAAGTGTACTTCACCAAAGAGTAAACCTAATTATATAAGTTAGGCCTACTCCGAAAGATAATGGTCAATTACTATAGAATAATAACTTGGAACTTGCATCTGATGTATAGTCCCCTACCTCCTCGTTTTAACCCTTTAAGCGTCATGAAAAATTGGACCTGATCTTTGATAAAGTTACAATTTTTTTTAATTTCCAATGTGTAAAGTTAAATTTATTTTCGTTTCTGTATGTCAAAATAGAGTTATTTAACGGTAAATAAAATTTGTTTAGCCCTTTTTGGATTTCCTAGGCTAATTTTTAACTTTTGAGAATATCGTAGTATAGCAGTATACTGCCCCCATAAGAATAAAAGCCCTAACTCCAAGAAACAAAAACTTTTCAGGAAATGAGGATTACTAATTTTTTTACCTGCATTAACATTTTAGCACTTTAAAAAAAAGGTTTATGCTAAAATGTTATTGAAAGACCTACAAAATATTTATGTTGGATGTGAAATTTCATGAATTAATTTTTTTTTTAATAGAAAAAGTGGAGTTGGGGCTTTTTATGTCACAGTTTGTTTGTTCTGAGGCGCACCCTTGAAAAGCCCTAACTCCTTCTACGGGAGTTAGGGCTTTTTCATCGTCAAAATGGACTTGTTTAGTTGCTACACCTAATTGGCATAATCATATTTTTAAATGTTTCCTTTAGTGTTAAAACTGCAGTTTAAGAAAACAAAACCAACATGTAATGTTATTTATTAGAATTTACTCACATAAAACTAATTGAACAAGTACAAACAAAAATATTTATCAAAGTAAGTTTTTTTTTCTTAAATTTAAAAGCTTGTTAAAAAAAATATATTCCTTTAATCAATGATCAATTTTAAATTTTGTAAGCTAATTTAATAGAAATAAGAAACCTATCACGAAATATTTGTTGACATTAATCAATTTAAAACAGTAAAGTTAACAAGTACATACAAATATTTCAACAATTTACAAACTTGTAAAAATAAGTTACTTAAAATGAGAAAAAGTGTTAAATTGTAGGCGGCCTACTACTAGAAAAAACTAAATATAACATTGTTGTGTTTTAGACATGACTTAAATAAAAAGAATTAGAAGTAATCTATGCACAAACAATGTTTTTTCTGGCACAAAGTCATTAGAATAGTTTAAATTGTAGACCTATTACACATTTAAGAGATACTGGTGATAAATAAGTCCCCACTTATTACAGTTTAAACAGTAATAATAATAATAAGATTAATTGAAAACAAAAACACTTCTGCCATTTATAGAATTGATCACTATCTACTTTAACTTTTGGCATTAACTTTTGGAAATTAGTTTTTACTCATCACAGTCAATCAAGTCTTGTTCTCCTGACTCTGGAAGACTTGTCCAAAACCCCCGACGGTTTTGGATGGCATAAGGGGACACAGTTTTTCAATAATGTCTTCTTCATTTTTTTGGTTTTATTGAAACCCTGAACTTTATTAATTTTTTCTGGCATAGGAAACTTTTTGATATACTTGGATTGAATAAAGTTTCAACTCTTTTTGAAGGAGATTCTTCATATTTCGTAGAGTACAAAAGCGTAGTTTACCTCTGTCAGCAGTTACTTTTCACAACATCTTTGAGATATGGCACATTTTCTCGAGACACTTAAAGCTTTTGTTTAGAAGAACAGTCTTTCCATTTCTACAAGTCACTTTCACCAAGTTCTTTGATGTCTACCTTTCCTACATTAGCTTTTTCAACACATTTAACAAAGTCCTGGAAATCATAGACCTTTCCACTGTGTTTCATAGCTAACTCAACTTGATGGTGGAAGGAGTCAGCAGCCATAAACATGTGGCCTGGGTTCAAAGTAGAAAAACATCAATTTTATCAACGGAAATCTCGGGGCAGTAATTTACAAGATAAACAAGGAAGGTGAACAGAGCCCAATTTTTGTTTTGTCCCGCACAATTGTCCAGCCAAATACAAATATGCTTGATATCCCTGAAATGATAGAAAAAGGAATAAAATGCATTTAAGATGTCTTCTTTTTTTCTTCCACTTATTGCCTCGTGCCCATAAGACTGCTAGAGGCCTAGTTTTTTTATTTGGTCCCAAGAGGTACAAAACTTTCATTGAATGCTACCATTCTTCTTGTAAAAACTACCTCCTTGAAGTTGTCCATCCTTGGCAGCATGATAACTTTTTGTAGATCAGCACAAAAATATAAGGTATCATCAGAAGAATAACTAATGATAACCAAAACACACGTTCGTGACACATTAACTTGATAGGTTGTTGAGTTACTAAGTGAGAACAGCTGCAACAACAAAAACTCTAGCCTAGTCATGCTGCTATGTTTGATGAAAGAAGGCCCTAATTCCAGGAAATCTCCTACTTAGTCTTATGAGAGAAGGCCCCAAGTTCCTTGATGCTCTTGGTGGACTATTGAACCATAAGTCTAAAGGCCCTAATTGCAAACTACCTATGCACTTAGGGTGTTTTTTAAAAACATTTAATTGTTACATAGGGCCATCTTATGTCAAAAACCACGACATTTCGGAGTTAGGGCCAATATAAATTGTAGTAATAGTGACCATGGAGTTGAATTTAGGGCCTTTTTATGTCATAAAAAGACGTATTTTATCCCAGTAAAATCGAAAACAACAAAAAAAGTCAATTTAAAAAGATTTTTGGAGTTAGGGCCTTTTAACTTATGGGGGCAGTATAGTTGTCACTAATATTTTTATCATTTATTTAGTAAGTAGGGGAATGAAACACAGTTTTATAGATAAACATATACTATATTACAAACCAATAAAATTAGAAAAGTACGAAAGTAGACAAAGAGTGTTTATTTGGTGGCGGGCTGTCACAACTGACATTCCGCGCGTCTCCCGCAAGCCACTGTTATCGCGTGGACTTTGAACCTTCTTATCGCTCGGCAACCTGTAGGACGGCCTTGCGGGGCTTGAATTATGTTTCTTGCTTTCTGAGAACATCCTTATAACCGTAGTAAAATATTAAAAAGTTTGGGGTTGACCAAGTAATTGCTCAGAATTACCAAATCTTCAAATTCCGAATCGTCTGGATTCGCCATTCACACGAATAATGGTAAAAAAAACACTAAATAAATAATGGAATCTGCTGTATATAATATGAATAATTTACTTTGAAAATAATAGGACACAACAGAAAATTTGCGATAACCGAAATACATATGCGTGTACCGGACGCTTCTCACTAACTAACTGACTAGATGCCTTGACGGGAGCTCCTGTCAATGACTTTGTGAAAGGCGCGGGGCCACGCCCTCTAGACAGTGTTTGGCCAATTAGAAGCAACTGCCACTCCCATTGTAACAGAATTCGAGGCAGGGAAACCCATCTGTATGTCGCATGACTACTAGAACCATCTAGCAGCAAAATATTCAACTAACATAACAGTAAGAAAATAAATAATGCAAAAACGCGGATCCACGGCAATAACGTTTTGAGCTTGTAGTGGCCCTCCGCGGATCCGCGTCAATAACGCTGGAAAGGTTAAGCCTCTTTTAAACAATCTATTCTATTAAATATATTTGTTCTAGGTTAATTAATTGTGCTGTCTCATTTTATTTATATGCAATTTAGGCACTATACATTTTGTCAACACACTTAGATTATAGGCATAGTTTTCAGATACAGTAGCCTACCTGCAAACAGATGAACATCTTGGCGAACCTTATATTGGACATTCACATGGCTCGACTCTGGTTGACTTTAACCCTGGAACTAGCAAACGCCTGATATCTGGCGTTTTAGTCGCATCCTAGATGGCAGCACCCGATATCGGGCGTTTTAATATGTCTTTTATTTCTCAATATTGCGTACTTAAAACACGATCAAAGAGTATCGATATTGATACCAATCGAAAGAGAAAGGTTCAATTTATATAAATAATACACCAATAAATAATTTTATTGTTTCGTTAGCTTACATGTCCATACGTTTTATAATCTCTGAACTGTTTGTTTACATACACCCGCGTACCGCGCTAGTTGCGCGTGCAGCGATGAGTCAACTGGTTCATTCGGCTATTGTTTTTTCATCAGCTGCATGGTGTTCTGTCTCGTTTATTGTTTGTTTGAGTTCGTTATAATGATGGTTTTGTATATGACACAATAATAGTACGTTTTTTGTGCGTGTTTACGTAATGGATCGTTCAAGTGACATTCGAAAACTAGTTGAACATGAAATAAGCAACGATGAGGATTCTGATTTAGACATTCAATCAGAACATAAGTAAATATAAATACCTTATAAACTATGTGTTGTTTTATTTTACTCAACTTAAATGCTCTTTCTTTTTTATATTTTGGATTTAGCATAGATCACTAACGACAACAATTTTACATATTAAAAACTTTGAACTAATTTCTTTTTTGTAAAAAAATGTTTTTCATGAAGAGTAAGAAGGATATTTTTTTTGTTTTAATTATATTATGTGAAAAATGTTCCCTGAACAATGCTGAATAAAAAAATATATAATATGACATCGGTACTTTATAGTAAACATGTAATAATAAAATAAATATAAGGCAATGTACGAAGTACTAAAAACACTCTGCCACTGAGAGAAATATGACCGCCAGTTCCAGGGTTAATAAGCGGCCTACACTTGTTATTTGATTGCTGTTATCGACTGGTTCAATTGTTTTTTTCTGAAGGTTAATTCGATACTATTACAATTTATTTAACTCAGCATATGATTTAAACTTATTAGTTGTAGTTATTTTAATGGAAACAACACAAAGTACTAATATTTTGAGACCTTAATATTGATTTTAAAGTAGCGATGAATATGAGAAAAAGGGTAGAGTACGATAAGCGGACCCGGTTTTTTATATCGAAATCGGCAAACGATATTACTGAATCATAACCATCGATATAACCAATCGTTAGGCCTACTGATTAATTATTTTGAACAATTAACTTAATCTGGTAGGGTACGATAAGCGGACCCGGTTTTTTACTTAATTGGCAAACGATATTACTTAATCATAACCATCGGTCAATCTATATCAATAGCTGTAAACAATTTAAAATAATACTCTTCATGTAATATTTCAATTTTATATAAGTAACATTTGATTATTAAAAATGACAGTCAATTTTAGAAAACTACACGACATTGCTTTGGAAGATGATAAGACATGTTTTTCATGACTTCAACATGTTGGACTCGTGCGGAAAAACCCATTAGGTTATGTGAAATTTGTGGGCAAGAAACAACTGTACCTAAATGTGAGAGGAGCAAATATGGTCGTCTTCAGTTTTCCTAATTTTGATTATAATAATTTGTTTGATCACTGTAAATATTAAATTCATATTTTAATTTAAAACATGTGATTGTTATTGAGGACTATAGATACTTTTATATCAATTGATAGTCTAGGATTTGAGATGCGAATATTAGGTATCGATGATTACAATCTTCGATATAAAAAACCGGGTCCGCTTATCGTACCCTACCCGAGGAAAATATAAGATATTTCTCACAAGTGACAAGATTTGTTTAAGTGGCTTCAACATATGGGTTTGGTTCCCGATAACACATGGGGAGAATTCTTTCCTCCATTTCACAAAATCTGTTACTTATTTATATAAAACTGGGTAGTTATAAATTTTGAAAGGTTTCTTTGATATCGTAAGTCTAGGCCATAGTTGGTTTTGTTGTTTTGTAATGTTATTGTAAAAATTTGTTTTTAAAATTGTAATGTAGGCTATACTACGAGATTCTTGGTACGGTAATTTAATTTAACTATTGTGTATGGTTTTCACATATCTATAAAGTTGGATAATATTTCAAATTGTTCGATAAAAGCATTGTTTCTTCATATGATACTGGCCGTTAAAAGCAAAATATGTCTGACACGCTATTCAATTTTGACAGCTAATTGCTGTGAGTCGGCTGAATACAGGTAGACTACGTTTAGTTTTACCTAATTTGTTTTCATTTTCTATTATAAGTAGAAATTTTCTTCTTCAGTATAACAACCAAAATATTTTGTGTATTTTAGATTTTTAAATTGAAGGTATTTAATTTAAATGGGCTGCTGAAGATAAAATACTTATTTAAACTTAAAAGACTAAATTTCAAATTCAGAGCACAATACATTTATGAATAGATAATCCCAATTTTATAATTATTCATAATAAAATTATATATAACACTGTTTGGAGTAGTTGATGATTTTGCAGTTAATGTTTTGTTTTATTTTTTGTAAGGAGATAAAAAAGCAGTGCCAGTTAAGGCTGAAATGGATCCCAGTTTTGGGGTTAATGGCCTAATGGTAAAAGACAAATTTTGCACTATTAGCATATTGCAATTGTTCTACTGAACAAAACAATATAAAGTTTCAATGGGTGACAACGACAAATAAAAGTTATAGAGCACTGATCAACCACGCACGTCTATTTTATCTTCAGAGTGGGATTTGTTGGATGACAGCTAGAAATTCCGTCAGTTCTCTGATCACCTATTTACCAGAACAACTTCCCTGAACACGTGACAATCTGTTGGACAATTCAAACTGTTTGAAATATCAAATAGTTCTATATATATATATATATAAGGAGTCTTAAGTTACGTTGTTTTGTAGTCCATGACAATAATCTAATGAACGACAGCCTTTCGTGCGTTTAGTTACTTTGTAATTGTGTTGTCATGATGGGTGATTCATTCTTGCATTATCGTAAAAGGTAAACAAAATATTTAGGAGCAAGTAATTAAACACTTTTAGGACCAGACCAAAATTTGACATTTAAAAAGAAAATTTTTGCGTTTTTCTGGCCATGCTCCAAGAACTGTGCGTATTAAAAATGTGCGATTTTTCAAGCGTTTGAGAGAAAAATCATGTCTTCAGAACTAATTACTGTACAGATTTGTTTTTAGGCTTAAAATGTTTATAATTAAATTGTTCATTGTGAAAAAATAAATTTGTCATTATATAGCAAAAAACAATTTGATTTATCTGTTTATCAAATAAAAAAATTGAGTTTGATCTTCAATAACTACCAAAAATAAGAATAAATTACCCGTCGGAAATGGTATTTATTAGTTCTACATATAATTCTCTATAACTGTACAATATTTGAAAGCTCTGGAATAAAAAATAAGAAGTTTATAAATGAATTAAATTTTTCTGTAACACTGGTTAAAACACACTTTTCAGCATTAGCCTAACATACAAAACCTTATAGGCTACTAAGGATATTATTCGGTACTTTGGGATTATACCGACCACACCAGTATGAAGAACACAAAAATATACATTTATAGAAACAAACATGATAGAACGAAAAAACAACTCTTTAATTACAAAATTACAAACTTACAACGATTATCAATTGTTAATGGAATCAGATTCCGTTATATGCCCCCAATGCTTAAACTTTTTTCAATGAACTTAGAACGTTATAAAACGATGTAGTTGAGTAACAGAACTAACATTCCATCAATCAACAAGCATTTCCAGGTATTGTGATCGGTATTGTTGTCGCTGTTATCTTATCTTTCTCGAGAATCCCGATTACGGCAGGCCGCGCGGCATCACATGATTATTTAAGTTTTTTGCACAGTCCATAAAAACAAGTTTTGTGTGTTTTTTTCAATAAAGAGTTTATTTTTTGTTTGGTAATGTTTGTTTTTGTTGAATTTTTGTATTTGTAGAAATGTAGGGGTAAAACACGGAAGTACAATAAAGCGACGCACCAGTTGAACGGGCGGCGAGACTGCAATCACGTTATCTACTAGACCGCTCGACTTTGACCTCTGTCTGAGGATGGGGAGGGGTTTGCAATAAGACAATTCCTGTTTTATATTGACGAAATATTGTTCTACGCTAATCTAGTAATCAGTAGAAGCAAAATGTCAAATAACGATTCTTGTCTGGGTGTGGTCGGTATAATCCCAAAGTACACTGACAACATTACGATGCAACATGGCCGTAAAATATTTTTTTTCACCAAGCTGATGATTCCAAAGACGTTTAAAATTTGATATCATAGTAAGAAACATACAGGGAATAGAAAAATAGTTTATTTATTCCATATAGAAGATTAAAATATCTCTTAAAAAATATGAAAAGTCCGCCGGCGACAAATCAGACGGCTGGTCCTTTTCGCATAGTACGCCGCCGGCGATAAATCAGACGGTTGGTCCTTAAAGGGTTAATAACAGGAATTTCGTTACTAACCGCACTTCGGGAACTGTAACATATCAAGTTTTGATGCATTCTTCATGTCAAGGTGATTTATATATATATATATATATATTGAGAGCCACGGTACTTTTTGGGACTAACCAGGGCTACTGCCAATGATTAAAATCTGGAAAAGCCTGCATCATGCATGAATTTTGGTCTCCGGGAAACGTACCTGGATATGCGTAAATTTTTATTTCCCCGGAATTTTTATTAGGGATAGATCGTTTCCAATATTCAATACTGCGGGTATCCTTTCACTTGATTCCGATACCAACAGAAGTACTTTAATATGCTTGAAAAATCACGATTTAACTATATCCTGAGATGAATCTCGAATCCAAAAATGGGTTATTCGCGGACGACTACTTACACAAATTACTGATTGCTATAAAATGTTTCTAACTTAATCATTACATAATAACTAAACCAACTTATGCCTAGACTTCAAATTTTACTTTGATTAAAAATGTCCACTAGTCAAATGAATTGACACCACTGAAATTTATTTGGGAAAATATCGCTAACCAAATTAATACACAGAGAGAGCAACATTAATATATTATACGATTTGAAACTAATATGCTATTGTGGTAATCTGTCTCAAAAATGTCAGCAACAGTCATTTTTAGACTAACATATAATTTTTGTGTTTCACTAAACAGCTGATTCAATCACTATTTATTTATTTATTTTATTTACATGCAACAATACAGGTTACACACCCAATTACATTGTGCATGTTTAAATCAAGATGACATGCAATAATATTCACACATTCAAATAAATTCAATCCAGTCCAGTGTTCCACCAAAATAGTTCCATTAAATAGATAATTAAGCCTAAAGATAAATAACAAATACATATATATATATATATATATATATAAAACAACGTAACTATAATAAAATTATAAACAAAATAACAACAATAATAAATAATCATAAATATTAACAAAGTCAAGATAAGCCATAACAAAAAGAACGCGCGCACGCAGATGTGTGCGTTTTTAATCACGTATACACATCTTAATAAAAATATTGGTAGTGTAGTAATTTGTTAAATGTGTGTATGTAAGGTATTAGATAGTCTAGCTCAGTTTATATCCCTCTGACAAAGTCTTTTGTATTGATTAATACTATGTAAAAATATATCAACCTCCCCAGGCAAAGAATTATGCAATCTCATCATTGTATTCAAAGGTGATGAAAAATGTGCCATTGTACGAGAAAAATTAATGTGAAACAAATTTTGGGATCTATTATAAAATGATGGAGTGTAAAAATTAATTTTTGACAAGCAAAATGAATCCATTACTTCACCTCTCAACAATTTAAAAAGAAAAAGTAAATTCGCTAATTTTCTACGTTTTTGAAGACTTTCCATTTCAAAAATGCTTAAAAGTTGATTATATGAAATATCGAAGGTAAAGTGACCAGTTTCTTTAAAATATAAATATCGTAAAAACCTTTTTTGTACCTTTTCAATTAAACCTTTTCACTATGAGCAGTGAAATGATCAATCCGATTTACCACTTATCCGAATACAGTAGTATAATAAAATAACCTTTGAAACATCCATATAAAACTGTTTTATGTGAATTATTTATGAAACTTTTAAGAAAAGTATAACATATACAGGGTGTAACTGAAATAAACCGACAAACTTCAGGAGGTTGTTCCTGAGGTCAAAACGAACCAAAAAGTTCCTATAAATGTATGTCCTAAAATGCATCGTTTTCCGTCTGTCCGTCTGTTTGTGTTTTATTACATTAAATTTTTTTTCTAAACAACCATTAAAGGTACAAAGTTAAACTTTTCAACATATGCTAATCTAGTAAAGATTGTCAATTTAAAAAAAAATTGAAAATTTTTACTCAACAAAATTCAAAATGGCGGCTAGTTAAAATCTTTGATGGTGAATTTCTCAAAAACTACTACCTGTATAAAAAATTTACTAGAATATAAAAAAAATATAAACTTATTTATAAAACGAACGGTACCTCATTTTTTGAAATCGCTCAAGAAATAAAAAAGTTATGGCATTTTTCTTAACCTAGTAACATATCACATTTACAAGTTTTTTTCTTGTTTCAAAAAATTACAGTAGCCTACAATTGTTTAGAACATTCAACAAAAATATCTCACCTTAAACAAAAGAGTTTTAAGCTGTCATTATTAAGAAATACGGAATAACTTAACAGAGCAACATTTATTTCAAAATATTAGGGATTACTTTACAACAAATGTTCAATATGCCTTCCATTTGATGCGATGCATGCATTAACACGTCTGGTCATTGATTGCCGAGTTCTTTCAAGTATTCCTGGTGTATTCCTTACAGTGTTACAGGATGCAGTGATACGCTGTAAAAGGTCATCCCTGGTATTTACTGGTCTTTCATAAACTAGAGTTTTCAAATGGCCCCAAAGGAAGAAATCGATTGGATTTAGATCTGGCGACCGAGGCGGCCATGATACAGGTCCCCCTCTGCCTATCCATCTTTCCCCATAAGTTTGGTCCAGAAATTGCCTGACATCTAGTCTGAAATGCGCGGGAGCTCCATCATGCATGAACCAACAGTGCTCTCTCACACCCAAGGGAACATCATCTAAAATTTCAGGCAATTCGTGTTGTAAGAAATGTTTGTAGTTTTCACCATTTGTAGTATGTCAGGTAATACAAAAGGACCTAATAAACAGTCTCCAATGATGCCTGCCCAAACATTTATTTTAAACTGCTGTTGATGTCTCCCTTCATGAATGGCTTGTGGGTTTTCATCAGCCCATTGATGCATATTGTGGTAGTTGGTTATTCCATCTCGATTAAAACAAGCTTCATCTGTATACACAACTAATGATGTAAAACCAGGGTTGTTAGCTTGCTGATAAAACCATTGGCAAAACTGTAAACGTAATGGAAAGTCAGCTGGACCAAGGGCTTGTACACGCTGATAATGGTACGGATATAACATCTGCTCATGTAGAACTCGCCATACTGTCATGTGTTGCTCCTAACTGCCTAGTACTTACGCCTGGATCTTCCTCTACTCGCTGTAAGATGTTTTCTTCCAAATCAGGAGTTCTACGCTGTCTCTGTACACCTCGGTCTGCAGTAGAAGGTAACAAAGTGCCAGTCTCATGAAGTCGGTTGAAAACAGCAGCAAATGTTGAATGAGTAGGTTGTTGTCGATTTGGAAATGATTCGTAATACAGGCGGGATGCTAGGCGACTATTACCGTTAGCTTTTCCATACATAAATATCATGTCAGCTTGATGGCTAAATGGGTAACCTGCCATCTTCAATAGAATAAGAGCACTATCGACTAATAATGTTTCTACAAGTGAAAGTAACAGATCATATCTTGTCAAAAATAAACAAGGAAATGACTTACTTATCTGAATTCATTGTTGTTCTAATCAGCTGTGTCTCAACATGAAAACATATTCAGCTGTTTAAACCATGAAAGTTGAGTCATGTAGATTGCTTGTTACAATGTCGTTTTTAAAATTTAATACTAATTATCATGTTTAAAGTTTTTTAACCCAAAATATCGTTTTATTTTTATACTGCCTAAATACTTACATTAACTTTTGAAACAAGAAAAAAAACTTGTAAATGTGATATGTTACTATGTTAAGAAAAATGCCATAACTTTTTTATTTCTTGAGCGATTTCAAAAAATGAGGTACCGTTCGTTTTATAAATAAGTTTATATTTTTTTTATATTCTAGTAAATTTTTTATACAGGAAGTAGTTTTTGAGAAATTCACCATCAAAGATTTTAACTAGCCGCCATTTTGAATTTTGTTGAGTAAAAATTTTCAATTTTTTTTAAAATTGACAATCTTTACTAGATTAGCATATGTTGAAAAGTTTAACTTTGTACCTTTAATGGTTGTTTAGAAAAAAAATTTAATGTAATAAACACAAACAGACGGACAGACGGAAAACGATGCATTTTAGGACATACATTTATAGGAACTTTTTGGTTCGTTTTGACCTCAGGAACAACCTCCTGAAGTTTGTTGGTGTATATTAAGTTACACCCTGTATAGTATATTTTAAATCATAAAAAACACTTATTTTTATTAACCCTGTATAACATATAGTATTTTTTAAATCGTTAAAGAAACACTTATTTTGTTAACCCTGGATTGGTAGTTTTAATTTCTAGAATGGCAGGCACTATTTTGCTAGTTGTGCAAATCTTTATTCAAACTTATGTGAATATTTATTATTGATGTAAAGTACACACTATTATATATTTTATCTTCTAGTATAAAACCAGGAACATTTATATGCAGTTGTATTATTAATTTTTATAATTTAATTTCATTAATTTAAGTTTTGTTTTTCATTATAAGTGGAAAAATACAAAATCAAAATATTCAAAAGTAAAACCTTATAACAAATATTTTTGTTTCTTTTTAAAACACAAAATGTCTTAAAACAGATTCTTATGCAAAACAAAAAATCCACTTTCCCAAAAATTTTGTTAAGAATAAATTTTGGAAAAGAGAAATAGATTTTTTTTGTACTCTTTAAATGCTTATATGTAAAAATATTTTCACATAATTTTCAGAAAATGCTTTTAATGAAGTAAATTTATCATAATAAAAACTTGTTTTCTAATAATAAACTTAGAGTTTATCTAACTTTTTAGACTGTTCAATAAATAAAACATAATGAAATAAACAGTATTTGTAATCTGGTCCTAAGCCTGGTATAACGAATTTTATATTATAAATTTAACTCAACATACCTGTGAATGTCACTAAGTTACTGTCTAATAAATTAATCACAAATAAAACCATTGTTCAACGACTTAGAATTCACAAATATAAGTTAAGATCACAATATGAATAATGCTGGTACATCACTATGGTGGCCATAGTCCTCTTGAAGTTATAAAATAAATTTTTAAATTTCACAAGGAAAAATTGATACTAACATACAACTCTAGTAATAAGAGAAACGACAAAATGCTAGCGGCTAGTGAAACTAGTCATCAAACATTTAAGAAATGTCACGAACTATGGTTGTATCGAAGGTCTTTCTTCTCAACATATAAAGCAATAAACAGATGTTTGAAGCAGATGATCTTGTTGAGAAAGAAATTCTGAGTGTAGTGGTGTAGCCAAACTCATTCCTAAATGAAACATCCTGTGACAAAATTTTAGGAAAAACATCCCGTCTATTCGTGTTCTCTCTAAGTGCATGAGCGGACACGGCGAACCATCATTTGTATTGCAAATATATAATTTAAATTCATACTTATTTACGGGTCATTCCACATCAATTCAACCAGAAAAAAATAATTTTTTCACCAAACACCTCAGATTTTTATGAAACTTGGTACATTTGTTCTATATATAGAGATTAATAACACCACCAAATTTTAAATTTTTATCTCACATACTTTTTTAGTTATGGCACTTTAAAAGTTTTGGTCGTTTCTCAGTTTCCGAGCATTGGATAGTGCCAGTAAAACGTGTATTAGGATAGAAAAAAAAAAATTCTCATTCACTTATTTGGCACCCAATCTTGGTGAAATTTTCAAGGTAGGTTTATATAAGTATAAGGAAAGTTAAAAAAAATATATAACATAACCCTAAGCTAAGCATAAAATATTATAAAAAAAATATTTTTTGAACTTTTTACAATTTTAAAAAAACGGGAACATGGCTCAGCGTAAAATTAAATATCTCAAAAAGGGAATGAGATAATCAAGAATTTTTTTCCCCCCTAAATTATCTATATGAAGTGGGCTTTAATTTAATAAAATAAAAGTTTTGTGTATTTTCTTCCTTCTATTAACTAAGGCCATTGCAAGTTACAATATATTAATTACAATCAAAGCGAGGTTTGTACCAGTCTCAATGGCTACAGATTGTTAATGAAAATTAAATAAAATTTTTAATAATTTTAATTTAACATTTTAATAATTATAATGTTCTATATAAACATTATAATTATTATAATATTTATATAGAAGCTTAGTTTAACACAGTACTGTACCTAAGTTCAATGTCAACATTCATGTTTAAATAGATTTAGACTACAGAAATATAAACAGGCAGATATTCTACCTCCTAATCTGGGCAAGTTGCAACACGAGGTTTTCATGTCATGACAGGCTGCTTTTCTAGGCAGTGTATCTGACAGTTATGAGCCAGTCTGTTACTAGTGTCCCAAAAGGTAACAGTGTTATAAGCTGTGGTGGTTATAAAGTGGTGTTTACCTTTCTTTGGATTTATGATATTGTGTTAGTGTGTGTGTCTGAGTGTTGAATTGAGTTTTAACTAAGGTGCCAATCTTTAAAAAACCTAATATTAATACAAAGATTAATGATATTCCATATACTTGTATAGATCAAATTTTTGAACTTAATTTTTGAAAATTTTCGTTGTTTTATGATGCATTTGTAAAAGAAGAGAAATTTAACCTGCTTTTAAATCAATTAGAAATGGACAATAAGTGTAGTATAGGGCTATTAAAACTGACAGAATGCCACAAATTAACTTATGTTACAAAAAAAGGGCTAGAAAATGTTAGTGATTTGTCTGAAGAAAATCTCAACTTGATTAAAATAAGAAGTGAATTAGATGATAAGGAAATAATTAACATTTGTTTTGCATCATAAGAGTTTATTTTTGACCAAGTACGAATTCCTCCAAAAAGTCTGTTGTGATCCTTTTTAAAAAACATAAGAAACCCATTAAAAATGGCTTAAGAGTTGTAAGTATTCAGCAAAGTCAGGCCTGTATCACAAAAAGGTTTAAAGGTAAAAACCAGGGGAAAAGTTGTGCACCAATTGCTCTAAAAATATATTCTCTACTCCAAATGACTGTGAAGAAGAATCACATGATGATTGATCTTTTTACACTGCCGACTGAAACTGAAAACTCAGTTACAAAAAGAAGAGGCTATTGATTCTCTAAATTCCTCTTTAACGGATATTGGTTGTTCACCTCTTAAATTACATGCGTTGAATGAAAACTCCAAAATTGGTTTATGCACAAAATAAATTAGAAAAACTGCATTCAAAATGTAAAAAAGAAAATTGAAACAGTTTTAGATGTTCAAGTTGCCACCAAAAATACCTAAATTGCAAAAAACAGCTGAACAAAAAGCAGATGAAATGGACCTGCTTGTTGAGAATATAAAAAAGTGAAGTAAATAAACTTTCATCAAAAAAGAAAATACAAACTATTAACGATTCCAGCATCACTGAATTGGTCGAGAACAAAAATCAAAGATGCCTTTTGAAGTGTCTGATTATTCTGCTAGACAGGCACAAAAATTGTACAAAGAAAAAGGACTTTTGGCTGAACCTGAACCAAGAAGAGGAAAGAAACTCAGTCCTGAAGTTGTGGAGTTGGTCACAAATTTTTATCAAAGCGACGAGCAATCAAGAGTTTTGCCAGGTATGAAAGATGTAGTAAGCCTGGGAAAGAAAAAATATGAGAAGAAAAGATTAATTTTAAGTAACCTCAATGAAATATTTGCAAACTTCAAAAAGGGAACATCCTGACATAAAAATAGGGTTCTTCAAGTTTTGTACTCTTCGTCCCAAATGGTGTGTTCTGGCTGGGTGCTAGTGGAACACACTCTGTTTGTGTGTGTACTATTCATCAAAATGTGTTGCTCTTAATACATGCAGCACAACTGGAAGAGAGTCACAAAGATCTACAAAAATCTTCTTTTATGTGAAAATCCAACTCAAAACTGCATGTTAAGGCGATGTGAAACATGTCCCTCAAAAGACAATTCTGACAACATTCTTACAAGCAAAGTTTGAAAACTATGAAGAAGATGATAGAGTAGAATTCAAACAGTGGGTAGCTACAGACAGGACACAGATGATGAACACAAACTTCAACTATTGATGAATTTGTTGACGAGTTGGCAACAAAAATAGAAAAAACTGATCCTCATTCTTATATTGCAAAAAAGCCAGTCCAGCTATTTTAAAAGCTTAAAGGATAACTGTGCGCCAAACGAAGCCCATTATATCAATGGACTTTAGTGAGAATTTCTCATTTGTGATTCAAGATGAGGTGCAGGGTTATCATTGGACCTCAGACTCCTGTACTGTTCATCCAGTAATTATTAACATGTGTGTTGACGAGGAAAAAATAGTCTCATCACATTGTGTAATCTCCGATGACTTAAATCATGATGTTTGTATGGTTTATAAAATACAAGAAACCCTGTTAGAGTATGTCAAGGAAAATTATCCCAATGTCACGGATGTTCACTATTACAGTGACGGTTGCGCCGGACAGTACAAGAACAAATACAACTTCATGAACCTTTCACTTCATGAAAAGGACTTCAAAATTAAAGCCAATGGTCTTTCTTTGCTACAAGCCACGGCAAAACTGAATGTGACGGTATTGGGGGAAACTGTTAAAAGGTTGGCGAGAAAAGCAAGTCTTCAAAGGCCTCTTCAAGATCAAATACTAACAGCAGCTACCTTTTACGAGTTTTGTAAATCAAAACATATCCAAAATAAATTTCCATTTCATTTCAAAAGAATCAGCAGATGATGTTCGCCGACAGCTTGAAAACACGTTTTGAAAACCTTAATACTCTTCCAGGTACCAGAAGTTTTCACAACTTTAGACCCTTGGACTCTTCAGGAACATTAGAAGCAAGGCGAATTAGTACTGATGAACATCCTAGCCTAACGTACAATTTAAGGAGAGGGTTGGCCTTAAATGTAAGAGAAGAAGATTTGTACCCCTCACGCTACATTGCTTGTAAATACGGACAATCTTTGGTTCTTTGGGATAATAACAAATGTTGCCAAGGAAGATGGAGACGCTACAGTAAAATTTCTTCATCCAGCAGGACCATCCCCCTCATTTTACTGGCCAAAACGAGATGATATATGTGATGTGCCGATTCCACACATCCTTGCAGTGGTTTGAGCCTCCACACACCTCGACTGGAAGAACATATCAATTCTCACCAGAGAGTGCATAAAATTAATTGAAAAAGCTAATGGTTCATTAACTTTCAAAGCCTTAAAAATAAGTACAGTGAAAGGGTGAATTATGATTTCCAAACATAAAAATGTAATTTATCCTTGTTTAACAAGCTATACCCATTTATTGAAACCAGGCGAACTTCACATTGCTCGTAAGTAATATAATGTCACTTTCAATGGTATCAATAAATTAGAAGGAAGAAAATACACAAAACTTTTATTTTATTAAATTAAAGCCCATTTCATATAGATAATTTAGGGGGAAAAAATTCTTGATTATCTCATTCCCTTTTTGAGATATTTAATTTTACGCTGAGCCATGTTCCCGTTTTTTAAATTGTAAAAAGTTCAAAAAATATTTTTTTTATAATATTTTATGCTTAGCTTAGGGTTATGTTATATATTTTTTTTAACTTCCTTATACTTATATAAACCTACCTTAAAAATTTCACCAAGATTGGGTGCCAAATAAGTGAATGAGAATTTTTTTTCTATCCTAATACACGTTTTACTGGGCACTATCCAATGCTCGGAAACTGAGAAACGACCAAACTTTAAAGTGCCATAACTAAAAAAGTATGTGAGATAAAAATTTAAAATTTGGTGGTGTTATTAATCTCTATATATAGAACAAATGTACCAAGTTTCATAAAAATCTGAGGTGTTTGGTGAAATGACCTGGTTGAATTGACATGGAATGACCCTTACGCATTATTATTATTTACTATTATTCCAAATAAATCTTTGAAACATACGGATTAATTTGATATTATATTTGTCCTACTTAATCTTATATTCAATAGCAAAAGTTTATTAAAAAGATGTCAGTTCAACATTGGAGAAACATTTTTTATCAACTAGTCACTTCGTCTAACAGAAGAAGGGTTTAAGTAATTAATTGTAATATTTAAAAACTAGGAAACATTTAATGCAATAAAGTTCCGTCATAGGTACTAAAAAGAGAGCTGTGACAGTTTAAAAATTTTGACAAAAAACAATTTTGTTAGCACAAGTGAATGGCGCAACCAACAATTAACTTAACCACATTGACTTTTTTTTATCTAATAATGCAAAAGTTTGTCCATTTCATCTTAGCTGTATCTCAGTGTTGTACCATTTGTAACATACAATGATGGCAAATGTCCAAAATGCTGTTATCCTTTCAAACCTTCCACCATAAATAGCAAACTTTAAACAAAGAAGTACCTTTTATAGTTTCTTCTGTGTGTGTAAAATTGGCAACACATATATTTTTGTGTTTACAATTAATATTTCTACAATTTGGCTAATTTTTAAATATCTTACATTTTTATTATACTGCAGATATTTTTATGTCCTATATTTTTTCATATGTAAACAAATACAATATGTGCTGTACATAGGCAAAATAGGTTATACACATTTTATTTTTACTTCAAAATTATTTAGCTTTATTCTCTTGATTATTAACTAGAAAAAATATGTATAATACTTATACTAAACATAATACTGTGTTTAAAATTTACAAAGGGGCCCTGTTAAACCAATAAAAATCATAGCACACTTCAGAATCTGATAAATGCTTACAAGATTAATGTTCTAAGACTTCATTATTTGTCATTTTTATGCCTTAATAAAACCTTAAGATTATATTGTTTTGGCGAGGAGAACAATTGAAATTTATTGATAATGTGAATATTGTAAAGCTTACCAGTGTGGATAAAACTACAGTCTGTTTTATAACACAAACAAATTTAACCATAAACTCTGTGTTTCTTCTTAGACAATACAACATTTAATTTGAAATGTCCTATAGAACAACACAAACAGTTGATAATCTAAACTTCATTGTTAACCACTATTTTGACATTCTTATATGAACCCTCTCAAGTACCACCACTACTGCATTGTGGAATATGTTCAAACCATTTTAATCAAAGTTTAACAGCATCACACTGTGTAATATGTTTGTCTGTCAAAAAAGACCAAATGGTTTATTTAATAAATTTTGAGTATGTGTACAAGTACTAGGAAAGACTCTTACCTTGAAAAACAAGAAAGTCCTTTGTAGTTCTCCTCAATTACTATATCAATTAACATTTTTATACTATCGAATATGTTATGAAATGAACCTTTTAAAATGGATTTTAGGTGTCACATAGATCAAATAAATGATTAACCCTTTAAGGACCGCGCGTTTTCAGATTTTCTATGCCTTAAAGACCACCTTGTATTTTTAAAAAGTGTAAGGGTTTGGGGAAAAAATTGTATATTCTAAAGTAGTGGAGGTATTTCAATAATTTTTTCAACATTTTTTTCTGCATGAAGTGACTAACAATAAGAAAATAGGTTTTACTTTGTGCAAATCAAAAAAAGGTTTGTTAACACCTATAAATAAAAAGTTTTTTGAAAAAAAAATTTTTTTTGGTTTACAGGAATTTTGTGTAATCTAAAAAAAAATAGAACAGTCCACATATATAGATACATGTATTTACAAGTTATTGCTTAGGAGATTGCAACTTATTTCAATACTTTTCTTCAATAAATGGCTGAGATACGAGGAAAAATAATAATAATGGTAAAAATTAGAAAATAGATAGAAGCAGAAAAAGATAACTTAACGACAGAGAACAGGCCAATTAAGCAGTAATGAAACAATATTTTGTCTCTAACTCAGTTATTTCATGGTCTTATTAAGTTTGAAAGTTCATGAGAACTATTCTAAAACTTACTCATACTAAAAAACTAAAAATAAATTATTTTGCACACAGAAGAAATGTTACAGAACTGCTGACAAGTCTAACAAAACATGTTTGGTGAGGCACACTCTATGTAAGCCTTTATTACATTTGACACAGGCAGTTCTGGATCTCTTCATCTTGTCTTTTAGTCATTTTGAAGCACGATAATCGTCTAAACACGATGAACAAAACGTAAACAAACTCGGCAGGCCGCGTCAGTCAGCTGGCGCTGGCGATCCCGTGTTGGTCGCGGCTTAGAGCTAGCGCTACCAACTGCGCAATTTATCATTTCCCACTCCTCCGTAGATTAAAATTTTACTAAATTCAAAGACGATTGTGAATGTAGAAACTATCAATAGATGTGGAGTCAAAATTTGGTTGAATCAAAGTTATTAATTATTTTCTTATACCCATAAAACCAAACTACTGATAAATCGTTAGTTGGTATT
Source organism: Homalodisca vitripennis (assembly GCF_021130785.1). Classification (NCBI taxonomy): domain Eukaryota; kingdom Metazoa; phylum Arthropoda; class Insecta; order Hemiptera; family Cicadellidae; genus Homalodisca; species Homalodisca vitripennis. The sequence goes on along the minus strand of NC_060210.1, from coordinate 123,140,485 downwards.
TTTAGCCTAAAAGACAAACTAACGATATATCGTTAGTTGGTCCTAAAAGGGTTAAAGTACGAAGTTATGTAATAAATATTATATAAATAAATTTAGTATTTATCATATATAGTCTATAGACGGCAGATGGCCACCTGATCGAATCAACCACACAAGTCTGTTTTCGTCGTCAAGAGCGGGATTGGTTCAATGACAACGACGGTTAGAAATTCCGTCAGTTCTACGATCAGCTATTTACATTTACCTGAACGACTTCTCCGCACACGACTATCGGTCGGACGATTCGAATTGTTCAAGTCTAATAGTTCAAGGTGTATAAGGAGTCTTTTTATATTTATTTTGACGCATTGTCTAGAGTCTGCTCCGTCTATTTGTGGACAAAAAAGATCAGCAGTATTCAAATTACCGATTGGTAAAAGATGTTTTTGTAGTTCTTTGTGTATAAAAACTATTTAGTAACATAATACCGTGATTTATACATAATTTTTAAATTTATATTTGTATTTCTATGCGTTTATTTGTCAAGGCCATCGTGCCTGCTGGTTCTGTGCGTGGATTAGGTACAGGTAATTAGGTGCTCAGCAGAAAACAAGCGATTCACTAATTTTTAATTCATCTAATTGTCGTTCTTTTGTTGTTGTACATAAATGGATTCTCTATCAATGTAAATATATCCATACACTTTTACATACATGGAATATATTTTGGAAGCTCATTTTATAATCTACCATTTCTATTTAAAAGGAGAAGATGAGGTTATGACTTTTAATTTAAAATATATTCATTTCCCTGAATCTTTAAAAATTACTTTGAAGTAGCGTGGTATTCTTAGGCTTCCCCCAAGGATAAATTAATAATTAGAATTAAGATGGTATTTGAAGTATCAGATGGACCCACCGACCAAATCGTGCTAAATCATTGTCACATACTGAAAGTTCGTCCACCGCAAACCTCTTACCTGCAATGCTGACTGCAGTCTGTCGTACGATAACACTGTGTTGGTATTTATTCGTTATTTATGTATTATTTATTTATCTTTGATTTTTTTCCGTATTGGATACATGTATTTTCCAAACACCACAGAAAGGAAAGTTATTAGGTATACACAATGTTTTATTGACACATCGAAAGACAAAAGATAAAAACTAAGGAGCTTAAAATAGGCGGTAGCGATAAATCGTCACAGAGTTTCTCGTATTTTGCTAGCAATGAAATTTGTTGGAGCACCGCATTTCCTGTAAATACAGCTGGTTACGATAAACTGTCACCGTTTCTCTCGGCGTAAGGGTTAAATATAGTGTTACAGTTGTTTATTTGGCTTGAAAATAGTCTAGAGAATCAGAAATTTTCGACCGGGAATTTGAAAAGAGGTTTTCAGTGGCCACTTAGCAAAAACTAATGTTTCGTCACCAGTGACTTATACATCACCTTCTTCAAGGTACTGTCTAAGAAACTTAAAAGCTTCAAGGTACTGTATAAGAAACTTAAAAGTTGGTTCCATTACCTTTGTTTTATGTTCACCAGTCAAGAGTTTAGGGTTTCTCACTCAAAAGACACAATTTCATACATTAAACTTGATATCCTATCTGTAGAAAATGCTTTGAAAGATATATGTTAGTGAACAGTAAACTTTCCCTAACCTTATTATTGATGTTCGACGAGTCATTGGTAAATCCAGGTGCTCATCTACTTTGCTTTTCGTTAGTTCTGCACGAAACAAATCTTTTTACTGCAAGAAACAAATCTTTTTACTACAAGAAACAAATCTTTTTACTGCAAGAAACAAATCTTTTTACTGCAAGAAACAAATCTTTTTACTGTAGTATAGTATGTTTTCTCCATATATAGAATACAACTCACAATTTTCCACCACTTGTATTTTCTTTATCCAAAGAAATCTATGGACCATGTACTTTTCAGTTGGTAGGAGAATTAAATGCATCGATCATTTTGAATATTAATTTAGAGCATTTTGAATACCGTAGTGACCTTTACTGTGACATCACCAAATGCTCATTGAACTACACAGTACCACTCGGACCACACCATTAGTCCCACCCGTTGGCGATGAGATACCTCAGCACTTTAATTTTTCAGTAACTCTCATAGTTTTTGTAGATTGTCAATGACAACAAAGTGCAGATTAGTTCCTAGAACCTGACTTATTGCCATTATACTGATGCAATACAAAATGCTGTCTCATTTAATTTGCATACATAGGCAGGTGGGATTATTAGGGATCGTAGGATATGTACAAAGCTCATTAGGCAGTACAATAAGTATATGGAACTTACACTTTTCTGATACTGTTGTAAGCCTGTATTATGAATTCATGTGAAGAAATTGAAATAAATTAAGGCTACATAATATACATTTCATTTTAATAAAACAATTACAGAATTAAGGCAGATTAAATAAATAACACATAGTTTGACTCGAGTCTTTAGGTTCAGATCACATGAAAATAGTTTCTAATATATCATCTGGAGGATTTTGAAAACCAATAATGATTAGTTTTTTCAGAATTTATTGTTAGGCTCCATTAACATTAATACAATGTCTAATATTAGGTTGTGTCATCTATCAACTCTACAATCAGATATAGTGTACCATGTTGACATTTCTCAAATGGTACAGTGTGTAGTATTGGGTGGTGCAGCAGACTGACTGTGATGAGTAAGCTGTGGGAATAGATGTGTCCAAGTATAGTAGTTGTTAAAATTTATTTTAAAAATGTTTTGTTATTTTAACCCACTATGGTTAAAAGAATTAATGAGTAACCAACCATGATAATCTTGGGAGTGAATGTGTCGAAGTAGAGTAGTTGAAATTTATTTTGAAAATGTTTGGTTACTTAAGCCTGTTATGGTCAAAGAATAAATTAGTATTGTACAAGATTGCAATTCTATGTATATTTGTTGAATACATGTGCTCTTTATTTAATGCACATTCCTTGATCATAAAGGGAATATGATGCTCAATAATGAAATTAAATGCAACATACTTCCTATAAACTTTATATTGTTATAAGTAAGTATGTGTAATCGGATTCTAAAGTGAGTTACCCTCAAAAGACCATTAAATGTTTTTAGAAAGTGGATAAAGCAATATATTATTTCAAATGGACCAAGTAGTTATGCAGCATCCCAATTTCAGGTCTTAAAAGACAAGAAACACATTTTACAAATTAGTTATGAGGGTCATTGGAGATAATTACTATGTAAATATGGTTATTAAATATCGAGTATCAATTTAACTAAATTATAGAGAGGCTGTGGGGATATAATTGGACTATTGTTAATGAAGTCTTTACTTTTGTGGTAAGGTGAGAAGAAAGGGTTAAAAGACAGTGAATGTTTTTAGGATACCCTACATATATTTGAAGTGCAAAGTACCTGTGATACTGTAATACAAATTAAGTATTTGCAATGATTAATATTGCTGACAGCTTATTTTATTTCCTTTAAGAATGGGCACCCGAGTATTCGTTGGTGGCCTAACTTATCGTGTGCGAGAACGTGACCTTGAGCGATTCTTCCGGAAATATGGTAGAATCAAGGAGGTGGCAATGAAGAATGGATTTGCATTTGTGGTAAGTGAAATTAATTTAATTTACGTTTTGTTTAATTGCAGCATGGTAGGGTCAAGAGTGTATGTCGGTGGCCTTCCGTATGGTGTCCGAGAGAGGGATCTCGAACGGTTTTTCAAAGGCTATGGCCGCACGCGAGATATTCTTCTCAAGAACGGTTATGGTTTCGTTGTAAGTACTAACATTAATTTGTCAATATTTTTAGTTCAATTATTATATAGAAGGCCATGTCTCATTAAAAATGAAAAATTAATAACTTCATGTACAAAACCCCTATTTTTTTTAATCATTTTAACTTTTTTCAAAACAAGCTGGGTTTTATTTTTGACATAAAACATAATTATTAAAATTATATTTAATTATTACAATTAAAAGGTAATACAAGAAGATTTGAGGTTGAAGTAAGTATACTGAACACTTTTTTTTGTGTACTGGCATGCATGTTGATTTATTTCAAACATTAGTTAGATTTTGTGTAGAACTTTTAGAGACTTGTAATGCAAGCTTTTAGTGTGACACAGTGACAAAAGAGACTATCATTAATCCTCTGCTGTATGCAATAATAAGAGCTTTACCTGTACGCTCAAGCTAGAAACAGTGATTTGTTTTAAACTCAACTTATTGTATAATTTTAGTAGTAAAAATAAAAATTGCCTTTCAGATTAGCTTAAATAATTAGAGATAGTCTGTTTTAAAACGTTAACTAAGATGTTATAAGATGAATTGCGTACATCTTGTTTGAAATTGTGCAGAGTGATAATGTTCAATAACCTAGTGCAGGTAAACATTTGTCAAAAATCCAAAAAGTTTTATGTCAATCCATTTATTACTAATGGAAAAGGTTCAGATTATACTAAAAGGAATTTAAGGTTTAGTTAGTGCACTCTATTATTGTATTTCTCATTATAAACATAATGCAACTAGCTTACTGTAGTTTTTTTCCAATTTGTAGTTGCTATTTTAGTTTTAAAGTTAAATTTATAACTAATTTTCAGTCCCATCTTGGTTAAGTTCAATTCTATCATAAAATGTTCTGTTTAATATGTATATTTATGTGCAACACACAATTTTCAGTTATAATTCTAATAAAAAAAGATAATTTTAAATCGTGTTGAAAATTACTCTTCGGCCAATAATTTTATATCATCCAGTAATACTGTATCTTTTATATAAGTTTGATTGATAATTATATTTTGTAATGCAGTTTCTATGTCATAGCTATTTATAAATTATGTATACTACAAGAACAGTTTGATTAAAAATAATTCAGTATGTTATATTTCCAATCAGATCCTTTCCTTAAAAGATATAATAAAAAATGCAACAGAATTTTATAGCATGGTGTCTGTCATGCTGTTACAAAAAAAACTCAGCAGGTGATGTAGCCACTGTTTAACACTCATATTTTTAAAACAGTTCTCAATAGCCAACTAAATGTTTATTAAACATATTAAATGCATAATCAGATATTTTAATCAGTGTTGAGAATGAATTGTATTTACATTTAACAGATAAATAAGTAATGGCATGAGAACCACTGCACGAGTTTACTAGATAATTGTACAATCCATATGTTACTAGCAAACGTAGAAACACCAAATTGTGGTTAAACTATTTATTTTTGTTTTTATTAATATTGAAATCTCAAAATATGCGCAGTAGATGATTATTATTATAGTGTGTTCTATTGTGACGTCTGTTTGTTGGTAGATTAGATGTTTCTATTAAAATAAATAACAATTCAATACATTTATATTATAAACTTTTTATTATAAAAATACATTATAATGTTAGGTTGATCAATGCATGATATATATTCAATAAATCTTAAATATTAACATTTGATTCTGCAATTATTTGTTGGCAGTTCATAGACAAACATACTTTTGAAGTTTTAGCATTAAAATCTTAGTTTCTTAATCATTTAAATAAGTTAAATAACTGCATTCATGTACCGTAAATTTGCATTTTTATAAGGAATTGTACTTTTTCCTCTTTCCAGTTATTAAGTTTTAAAGAAACTGTATTTTTTAGGAGTTTGACGATCACAGAGATGCTGATGATGCAGTTTATGAATTAAATGGCAAAGAATTACTCGGTGAAAGGTAAACATTTTATTTAATTTGATTATTACAAACTGTCTTTTGTATCGTTGAGATCATTAAAAAGGATAGTTGCACTTGCTGTACATTTTGGAGTCTGCATCAAATTTAAAATAAATTTACAAATACCATTTTATATTTTTAATTGTGTAATTCTCTTAGAAATTAATCATTCTTAAATCATTTGAAGTTATTAAGGAGTTGTAAATTTCCATGCACATAGAAAACAATGTTGCACATGAAATTTATTGTGACAATAAAAGGTTAAATGTTGATTAGATCATGATTGTATGATAATACAATTCAGATAAAAAGATAGGTTAAAATTGCCGGCTATTTCAAAACTGATGCTAGTTCTCAAAAATTAAAATGTATATATTATTGATTTTGCTTTAAATTATTTCTAGAATTCCAAAATATATACACTATTTTGCACTATCCTGTCTAGACGCTTTGTAGTAACGTTACCTTCATTAGAAAGTAAGTTACGTATTTAATAGTCAGGTTATGTAGGTAATAAGCTAAGTATATTAAATGCCTAAAATTTCCATTTTATGGTTTAAAGTCTGTTTTATGGTTTCAACAAATTTCACAGAATATATTTTCCAAGAAAAGATAAGTTCTAATTAGTGTAATAGTTTCTTTGACAATTTCATCTTGTAACAAATATTTTCAAGATTAAATTGAGTTTTAACTAATATTGCAATGTATTGTCTATACTGAGATCACATAGATATTTTCTTTAATTGTATTTTGGACAAACTAAAAAATAGTATGAAAATATTTTACCAGAGTAATCTTATTATTAATTTAGATAGTTGGTTTATGTACAAGACAAGCATTTGTTTGTTTTAACCAGTTGACTATCTTAATGCAGCGAAGGCGTTTTCTTATACTAGCTAGCAGAATCAGGGCTAGATTGATAAGGTTTATTACTTGAAGTGGAAGAAGCCAGTTTGATAACATTACTTCCAGGTCCAGTACCAATTTAGCTGCGCTCATATTTTTTAAATCACTGAGCAATCGTGCCTAATTAACTTTTTTATTTCCTTAATTTTTAAAGTACCATTGCTATGTTCAACTAGCAGTTGAGTTTGAATAATGTTTAAGCTTTTGCAAAAAACAATTACTTTGAAAATTACCAGAAACTAGTCTTAAAATTTCACATTTGTTATTCAGGCTTTTCAGTATTATTATTTGCCAGATTCATGAACTAGAATTTAACCCTATGTCCTTGGAGAAGTAAACAACATTATCTGCATACCTGCCTTCTTTAAATTTACAGCTATAAAGTAGGCTATCTCTTCAGTGATGTTAGCATTTCTATTTATCTATTTCATTAAGAAAACTACTTATAAATCTTATTAGAATAGGCAGTGACATTATTCGTTTTCTTAAAAAGTTAACTAAATAAGAAACAAATATTCAATCATTACTTTGAGAGGTAGCCTCTTCCAAGTCATTTGATGGAATACATCTGTAGTTGTGAAGCTAAATGGTACTACAGTGACAACTGAACAGAATTTACTTTCTAGAACAGTGGCTTCCAATTTGTTAATAAATTTATTTTATTCTTTTAGTAAGCTTATACAGTATTCACTCACTGAATTGGTCTATAATGAATGGTTTTCAAATAATGAAAGCTTTTAGAAAAAAAATCATTTTTTTACCCTTTCAGTTTTAACGTCCAGTTTTTACCAGAAACTGAAAATAGTGCGAAAAAGCCCATAACCAGTTGCATGAGGCATGTAAAAAAAAGATATTGTCTTTAAGTGCATATTGCTACTTTGTTTTAAATATTAATGAAGAAAGAGACCATTGATTACTGACACAATAAAATAATTCAATTAGACAGTGTAAAAATTACAATAACATACGATTGTGCGCTTACCATTGGTCAAGTCTGATGTTTTAAGACTAACAATTGTCTTGATTTGGTTTATCTTCAGGTAGTTTGTTTTAAATACACTATTTATTAAATTGTGCTTTGTCTTAATATAGATTGTTCAAAGATCTTTCTTGATTTAAACAATAAAAGAGGAGTTTGCTATTGATGTGGGTGATCTTGCTGATAGTAGTAGCTTTAACCAGTCCCTTGTTTGGTATAATGTAAATGTGTTTAGGTGTTTATGCTAAACATGTTGGTTGTGCACCTTATATTGGGAACCACTGTTCTATACTTACTGTTATGTTATTTATAGTGATTATAGCTTTATTAAATTTTAAATGACTTAACTTTCTCTTTGTGGTAAAGCTTACAAAAACATGCTTTACATTAAATATTTTCTACTTTATTCAACAAACCATTTTTTCTGGATAAAAAAAATTGAGTATTAGCTAATATTGAAGATATTGGTAAATCCCTGAAGGAGGAACAGGCTAGACTAGGTCTGTTCTTGTTTCTAGGGTAATAGTGGAGCTCGCCAGAGGCACAGCAAGGCGAAGTGACCGCAGTTTTGGCGGATCAAGCCGACGCCGCTCCTCTTGGTATGGCAAGTAAGTGGCTACGTTACCGTATTGCTTGTTGTTGCAGAGTGTCTGTAGAGAAAGCGCGAGGTACGCCGCGTGGGAGTGATGTCTGGCGGGGCTCGGGCCATGGCCGCAGTTTAGCGCCTCTCCCGCGCAGGCCGTCTCGCGCACGCGACAGGTGACTGATCTATTTTTGTAGTTTGCACAAGTCTGTTGCTCATAAACATAAGCTTGCTTGAACCATTTGTTACTGATTGTCACCTAATATTGGCATAGCCGAATTTTAAAATCCGCCTTCAGCATTTTCTTGTTTCACTTATTAAAACTTTATAATGATTCGTAATGAAACTTTAAATTTCAACCAGATGATTTACTTGATTTTTCTAAAATAATAATCCCTTTAACAATATCAATTATTTGTTGTGAATTTGTAACTTTGAAAATGAATTGATCTGCAGATATTGCTCTACTTGTTTTTCATTATAGACATTTTCTCTATAAACACACTGTAATTACTTATGTAAAGTAATTAGTTTTATTATGTTAAATCGTATTTAAAAATTATATACAAGGGCTTTTTTGGTAGTTGGAATGTGTAACATTACTTGTCAACCCTCAAAGACCTCTATAATCATTGGGTAATTTTGTTTTCCAAGTGAGAAAATTATTTTGGCATTGAAGAGAACAATTGTCAAAATACTTATAAGCTATTTTCTACTTACTACTTTGTTGCGTTAAAATATTTAACTGGCGCAAGTCTTTCCAAGTCAGAATTTATAAAATTTGTTAATTACGTATAGATTTTGTTGATTAAAAAGTCAGATCCAACACAACAAACAATTATTACAACAAACAAACATGATAATCCTACATGATATTCATTATATTTGGTTGTTATTGATTAGAACAATTCAAAGTGATTGTATTTAACTGACATTGTATATTAGCTACTTTTTAAACTGGTAAACCTTCAAGATAAAGTGAAGTCATCATACAAGATACTACAATTACATTAATATAAAAAGTTGATCAAAGAACTTATCCGTTTGTTTACAGGTCTGACTATATACTGAGAGATTATTTTAGTTGAAATAATTTTTACTCCAGGTATTGTGAGGTTCAATGTTGTGTATAGATTCACTTGAAATAGATTTTGACTAAATTTTCTACTAACTGACAAACTTGTATAAGGGGAAATAGGTTTTTAGGAGTTTCTAACATCCAATTTCTGTGATAGTTGTCTGTAATTATGATGAATGCTTCTTGTTTAAGAACTTAACTTTTTTAAATGGATCAAAGTGCCAGTAAATAATTATTGAAGGACTAGATGAGGTACAACTTCTGTAGATCATTATGTAGATATTTTCTAATTGAAGTGGGTTTAGTCTCCAATGAACAAATCAAGAGTTATACTTTGGTTGTACTCCTTATGTTTATGAGTAACAATATTTTAATTCATTATATTAGTGTATCTGTTAAATTAGTTACAAAATTGTTAGTTCCTTTTTCATAATTTTGCAAAATCAGTGTTTGTAAAATTTGAAATTGTAGTAAAGTTGGTTAACTTGAAAGTATTTTTGTTAATAATAATAATAATGTTGTACCCATTAGGAGGCACCAAAAATGTATATCAGTTGTGTATTTTAATTGTAGTGTATTTTAAAGTTTTAGAGACTGGAAACGATCTAAACCAGCTCACAAAAATTTCAATTTACCGTTAATAACAAAATTGAGGTTCTTTTGAATTAGGCTAAGTAGTAATCAAATTAAGGCTGCAAATTCTTGTAGCTGGTCATGTGTTTTACTCATGCTAAAAATAACTTGTATTTACACTCATTTGGATACAATACATTGTGAAATATCTGAGTAATTAATTAGCTAAATTAATAAATTCACCTTAATTTGCATTTAAGGCCTTAAAAGGTGGATTGAGTACAATAAGAACTGCCATATCCGACACTTCCAGTATCCGCACTGTTACAAACCATAAAACATTTTCTAACAGTAACTTTTTCAAGCAAGAAATGCCACACTTGGCAAGCTTGATCGCTGTATTCCATATATGAGGGATGTGCGGGTGCTTTCTTTTCCCTCTTAATGATCTCGACTGTTTTTAGAAATAGTGACCTAGATGAAACCTTTAAGTCAGGATCATTATTTTTTATATATTGTACATTATTGAAGATATACTTTTTTCAAGTTTTGGTTAGAATAAACTTTGTATCATAAGTATTCAAGTTTAAAAGGAAACATTTTCAGCTGAGTATTTAATATTTTCCTTTCCAGCAAAACGTTAAGCTGGGTATGACAAGTTTTACTGTATTCTTCTACCATTGAAAAATATAAATCACTTGTACATTTTTCATGTCTGATATTTTAAACATAATTATTGTAATCATTTCAGTTGAATAATGTACTAATTTTAAAATCCTACTTGTATATAGGGTCCATATTGCTGAATTGTATTGTTGACACATATATGGCCAAATAATGATTTAGGCATATTTTGAACCAGACATTGTGATGTTCTGAACTTAGTAGCTTTTTATTAATGGTGATGGCTAATCCAATCAACTTCTACTGCTTATATTATAGACTGCTTGCATATAACAACATTGAATAAAATGAAACATTAGGTGGGACTGGTTTGACAAAAATAAATATCAGATCAGGATTTGTATTTGCGCTAATACACCAATTCACTTAACTGGCAATGTGACTTGGATATGTAGAACACTAACCTATATAACTTGTGCAGTTGATTGTCTTTTGGTAACTTATTAAAAGTAAGTTGACTCACTGGGTCACATTTAATTTAATTCTGTTTTACATTCAATTTTGTAAAACTTAAAGGTTATAGAAGCTATAGATTATCCCATAGTATTAAGTGATAGAGGTCTTTGAAGTGTTTTATTTAGTTTTTTAATAACACATCTAAACAAAGTTGTTATTTCTTTTAGAATAATTTTTTACCTTGTTACTAATATTGTAATGGATTAGTTATTAGCAGACGTATTTTATCTTTAACACAGAACAATTTTATTTAACTAAACTAAAGGAATTGGTGATATGTTTTAAATTTGAACAAGTAAAATTATAAAGAAGTATACATCAAAATTAATATTTTTGTCTCTTTAAAAATTTTGCATTCTATAATTTATGGTTGATTGAAATAGGAGAGCTTTATTACAACATTTTACAACTCTTTATCAATTTAAGATTGATCTTTTTCAGGGAACCAGATCACCGGATTTCAGACAGGTATGTTTCATTTTCACCTGTCAGGAAATGTTATTGTGTTGAATTAAGCTACTAAACTCAGGTTATACTTAATTAAAAATTTGGTTGGGGTAAAAAGATGGTTTTAACAGTATTTACATATTAATCGCAATAATAATTGATTTGTTATAGAATTGAAATAGCTGTATGTACTTTACATATATATGAAATATGATTAATGAAGTTTTACTTTAAAACGTCAGAGTGATCAGATATAATAAGTTACAAAAGACTACATATAGCGTACATAAAAATGCCTTAGCTTTGAAAATGCTAACATTGTTTATTTTTGTGCTCAGGTACAGTTTTTATTTCACATACAAGGCAATATATTTAATCCTATTTATCAGCTAAACATTGTTCCACATGTCGATCTAGCATTATAAAAGGCTTGAAACATTAATGTTCATACAATTTATTTAGTCAAGTTAATTAATCTAAAAGATTTCAAACACTTGTAAAAATTTGTATAATTTTGTTTGAAGAAATGAATCAACCGATGAAGCAGGAAAAAATTAGTGTTATGGTTTTACTATATACCACAATAAAGAAACCTAAGTTTTTGAGTTTATATAGATTTCTGAAATATTCAAACCAATTGTAATAAAGTGGATTGGTTTGGTTCTTCCTGCGCGGGATTCATGGTTTAAATAAAACAAGACCTATTACAGAATCATTTCCAGTCTCTCGAGAGCACTAGAATCTTAACAATCTAGAGTTGATTCCTTCCCAATCTTGAGTTAGTTATTTGATTTTTTATCCATTGAAATTCATCTGAATGCAACGTTTATTCATTTTTCCATTTCAGATATGGCCCACCTACTCGTACAGAATACAGATTGATTGTGGAAAACCTTTCAACCAGAGTCAGCTGGCAGGTGAGTGGTACTTTTAAATATTTAGATTCCCGTTTTTAAATAATTAAAACATAAACAGTTTTTTCAATGCCACACTTGGTACGCTGCTTTTTGCCTTCATATTATGGTGGAATGTGGACCGGGAATTTTCTTCAACTACGGATGCATCTTTCTTTCCATTAAGACTTGGACCATAATAACAATTTCGAAGATAGAAGTTATTCACAGTGAAGATGGAAACAAGGACAAGGAATGAAGAAGAGGAACATCAGTCTGGATTTTCTTGCACTGCTCTGTACCATCTCAACTGGAAGACTTGGCCAAGACCTTCACCTACTTTTCTGCTGTCAGCAAAGTCTCTTTGAAGCTGCCAAGTGTGGTTTAGATTAGTTAGTGGCCTATAATTGTTCCACAATTACATGTAGCGGGAATGGCTGTGTTGTTTTATTATTTCTACAGGTGGTTGCATCAAAATGTAGGAGAATCACATTGTAGCTCATTGTGAACATGTACTCAAGATCAAGAGTTGATTCATAAGAACACTTCAAATCAAATATATTCTTAAATGGTATAATAGATAGAGGTATAAAAGGTTTCAAGTTACTCAGTTTTTGTTTCCATTATAGCCAGAAATTCTCCCAGTTGCGATTTTCTTTGGCTCTGTATTAAATTAAAGGTCTTGTTTGTTTGAATATAAAAGTCTCGGGTTTGTGTTTTACTTCTCATACATTGGTAATTCTTGTGGGATAATGAGCCATGTTGTCCATGACTCCATCCCAATAAATTGTATAACCCTAACTAAATTTAAAACATTTTTTTTCTTTTATTTTAAAATTATAGTAACTCAACATTGTAGTTTTTGTGACGATGAGAATGTGTTTGAATTTTAGATATGACATGAATCATGATAAATATGTATTGGTTTGGTGCATCTTTGAGCCGAAAAACTACAGCAACAAAAGATCAGATAGACCATTTTTCACTCTAATGTATAAAGCACTTATCTACAGATCTCCATAGTCCTACTGTATACTCACATATATGTGGAACATTATAGGTAGTTGGCATCATAAAACTTATTTTAAATGGTGATAGTGATTGAAAACTGTTAATTCTTGCTGTACTTGAATAAACCTGCTGTTTTTTTCCGGAAGAGAAAAGTCCTCTTCGCCATGGGTGGTGTCCTGTGACGGTACCAAAGGCAATAACTGATGTCTCAGTCTCATATTAGAAGTGGTTGAGTTGGCATCCGGGCCGGGACTCGTTCTAGGGAGGACTAGCATTCGATCGATTGATGTCAATCCACCCACTGGCCTTGGACACCCCCCCTTGTCTTGTGCAGTTGTGGTCAATAGCGTTATACCAGGCCAAAGGTAACTAAGCCCGTTCTCTTCCCACGTTCACTATATTTCTAGCATGTCTCAGTGGATTTGGACAGGTATATAAATATATTAGCTAGATAACTTACTGCGGACTAGTTTAATTCTTTTTAAACTAGCAGAACGTCATTCATACCATTTTCTTTCATGCTTTTTAGTGTACATTATACAGATTCAAAGCATCATTGAAAGACAATCCAAATGTTACAGTCCTTGTCATTTTCTTTAAGTTCATTTTCTTTTATGTTTAATGAATTCTAATGTTTATTAAAAATCTGTATTAAAGGTACAAATTAATATTAATGTTTTACTTTTTTAAATTTAATATCAGATACATTTATTGTTGTGGTATACACATATTTGGATATTTGTCTTCAGTTGGAATGTTTTATAATGCTAACCCAAGGCTTAGAACTGTATTGAAGGTTTCCTCACACATAAAGCTTACATAATTAAAATGATTGCAGAAAATAAGTGTATAAATTAAAGTTAGTGTGAATTATTCGGCCCATTTAAGATAATAAATTATTAGTTGAAAAGATATACACATCACCGTGTATAGTGGTCTCAACTGTTTATTCAACAACTTCGATACAATATTGTCTTCCTCTTTATTAAAATATTACATTTTTTCTTGTATTTGAAACGTACATTTCTTAGTAACACTGTTACTACCTCTCTGTAATAAATAGAGAAAATTGAACATGACTTTCTGTATCAAACTTACTTTAATCCATTACAATTATTGTAATAATTGTTTTAATATGTAAAACTTTAGAACATTAAGCTTTATGTATGAAATAAACCTTGGTATTAATTTTAGTAAATTAAAATATAGGTTATAATATAATTCATGTAAGTGATTTAGTGTAGGGCAAGCACACAAAAATAAACAGGAAATTAACATTTTATATCTACATGTGAGTTTCCATTCCATGTAGATAATGACAGCAAAATTTGTTTATCCCCAAAGTAAAATAAAAATAGTAATGATATAATATAGCCTATATCGGTTTTTGGTAGTGTGAGAAGGATTAGTCAGTTTAGTCTAAGTTTTTTTGGTTCTGCACCAGTTATAATAAATTAATTTTTCTAAAAATGTTTTTATAATCTAGTAACCTTTCAGTTATTACAATATAATTTACAGCACTTGACAATGTCATCTTATATAGGAGGTCTGAGAGCTCTGAACTTTTACAGCACTTGACAATGTCATCTTATATAGGAGGTCTGAGAGCTCTGAACTGTATACCTCATGATAGTGAGTTAACAGAGGAACACCTCTACAATTTGTGACAGGTGAAATCCGTTAACTATGGGTTTTTATTTATCGCTAATAGCAACTGTCGCTCTTGACAACCAATAACTTTTCAAAACGGTATACTAGGCTTCCTTCAAGTAGTCGTTAAGACTGCTCTATCTTCAAGTCAGGGGTAGCGTAGCTAAAGGTAAAATAACCGCCACTTCAAAAAATATCTGCCACTTGCATATCATACCAATAACTGAAGTTAGATAGGTTGAGACGTATTCAGATAATTACCATAATACTTAAAACTATTTTCCGGAAGTGGTCAACCACGTGGTGATTCTAACACCAAACCAAAATTACATTCCCCCCAAAGGCCCGGATCGGTCATTATGCTGGGACACTCCTCTAGCCAGCTTTGATTTAGAATTTGATATCAATATTCCCCCATAATTAAATCCCCCTAAAAATTAAAGCACGGAGTGACCCTCGATACCCGAACGAACCATGCTGCCCGTATTTCCCGATCCCCACAACCCCCACGATCCCCCGTCTAACCTGCCTAGCCCGACATATTTATTGGCACCTAAATCGCAATAAAAATATGTATTACACTTGAGACTTAATTTAAAACTACGACCAACTCACGGATACCCGTCCAGTCTGCAACGTCGGTCGGCGTACACGTCCGCTCGCTCCTCTCCCACAAGTGCGTTCTCGACCAAACCCGTTCCCCGATAATCGGCCTGATTGTGCCCATTCCGATATTCGGTCAAAGGTCGCCCGTTTAGCTCCTGCACACTGACCGACCCGATCACCGTGACGGTTACATGCCACAAGGTTTAAATGATTACAAAGAAGTATTTGCAAGTATTGGAAACAAACATATTTCTATCTTATATTGTATGAAAGACGTCTTAAAATATAATTTCCATGAATATTAGATTCAAATTGTGTTATAATAAATTTTTATTGTATTATACAATTTTTTGAATTATAAATTTGACACATGGAAATAGTATAACAAGGGAAGCAAGTAACACTCAGGTCTTTCTTTTATTCTTGCCATGGTGTCTGAATTTTCTGTTTATACATAGTTTTTGATAATGGCAACCAGCTGTTCATTGTGGTAACATTGACTCTTTTCAATGAACTTGCTAATTACATAAATTGACGATACAGTACAATTTACTTATATTTCTATACAATGTATACCCATACATATAAATATATGCTCATTCTAAAGAATAGTGAATATTAGTGTATTGTTCACCATTAATAAAATTAGTTTTATCAGATTATAACAGAATTAATGCAAGCATATGGTAAAGGATATAAATTTAAAACATACTTTTTTCTGATAAGAAATGATATAATTTCAATTAACCAGCTTTTTGTTACTTGTTATCAGTCAATAATAAACTGGTGGAACTTAGAGGCGATTCGACCCAAAGGTAGACCCCTTTATTTAAAGTTTGTTATTAACAATGGATGGAAATGAAAAAAATTAAAGAATTTCGGACATTGTATGTTATAAATGTATAATACTATGTTTTGAGAATTTCAATCTACCCTCTTATTCAGGTGTAAAACACTTTAATACATGCACAGTGGAGTCTTGCTGCTTCGAACACGTTTAATCCGAACAAGTCTGGGAGGGAATTATTATATTTATTTGTGAATGTAATATACAGCTGTAGCAACTAATTGCCTGAAAAAAATGGGTGCATAATTTCGTAATAAAACTCACTTAATACGCGTAAAGTATTTTATTAGAACAAATTGTGTACACTACACTACAGTACATAAATAATAAGTTTGAATACAGTGCCAAATTGAAAATGATAGTTTAATTTTGAGTTATATTAAGAAATGAAATGAAACAAAAAACTGGATGTACAGTACTGATATTACTGTTGATTCCAATATTAATTGAAACAACATGAATTAAGTTTTTATCAATTAAATAATATGTAAGTAGTGCAAGGTCAAGCACTGCTGCATCTTCTGTGTGTGGCACCAACTGCTCTATATCACACAGGTTCTCGAGAGTAACGGTGGTATGCTTTCGCTTACTTGCCATAACCATCAGCTTGCACACTTTTATTACGCAAATAATCACAACAGTGGAATCGATGTTTGCACTGAGAAAACAGATGACACACTGTAGACTACAGCGCAGTGTGCTGCAGTGACGAGGGAGGGGGAGTACAGTCTGGTCTGTAGAGCGTGGACATGTCCATGTGTACTACAAAAGTGAACTACGGTGTACTGAAACTTAATAACTGTATTCGCAGTCCAACTCATTTGTCACATGAAGAACAGTAAAACAGACAAAAAATGTGTTTTAATAAACAATGTTGATAATTTTAGAAATAAAATAGACCCATTCTCATGCTTAAAACCGTGTATTTTTGTAATTTAAACAATTCTGTAATCCAAACCAGGTTTGGTTCTAATTAGTTCATATTAGCGGGACTCCACTGTACTTAATACCTGCAATGTGCTGCAACTAAAAATTAAAAATGGTTTCATACTTGACAACAGCAAGGTCCACACGGGAGAAAATTGTTGTGTATGATGCCAATTTCCTTTTTTAGTGGCTGTCCATTGCCGCATGTTACATAAGTGGTGTATGTATATCTATTTAGTGTTTTACACCTAAAGAAGGGAGTTGATTTCAACCCTTAAATATAGTGCTATGCATTTTGTAACATATAATGATGGCAAATCTCCGAAATCCTGTTATAATTCTCTTTATTTAGATATGCAGCGTTATTAATAGTCAATGGGGAATATATTTACATTTTTCAAAAACTGTAGGGAATGAATTTTGTGTGTTGCCCTATACTCTTTTAAGTTGTATATTATTGTAGCGCAGAACTGATTTTATGTATAACTTATTAGCAGAAATGATCTCTGTTTGATGTTTCAATGTAGTGAATTTAAAATGCAATAGTCTCATCAAACAACCCAACCCTTGTTTGGACAATTCTCGTGTAAATTCCATTGCATTTTACATAAATTACATTTACTACTTTTAAAAGTTGAAAAATGGTTTTGAAATTCCAAGATTACACTTCAGATTGAAAGATGCCAGTAAAGTAAATAATTTTATAAACAAAAGAGGGATACGCCACACCACATGTAATGTAACAGGCTTTGCTGAGATTCAGTGCAAAATTTCAAGTCTAGCTAATTTCATTATTGAAAGATGGAACCACTGACAATCATATGGAACAGAAATTTTTACATCCTTCGACAAACTAAATAGATATTACATCAACCTACTGTGTGACAGACAGGCTTCAATGACACTTAGCACCATCATAAAATTTCAAGTCTACAGATAAAATCTGTCTTCAGATATCTGGCAACATGATACATAAATAGTTATGTCCATTGAATTAGATTTTATATAAAGATATACACACCAAGTCACCGTAAATGTTGTTTGAATGTTGTATACCAACACATTTGGATAGTTGAGCTACATGTTTTAAGTGTACTGAGTTTGTTTACAAATTTATTCTGTTGTCTCAATATCATGGTTATCCATACAACCAATGGAACAATATCGACTAAAGCTCACCCAATTCCCATGGATTGACATGCACAATTACAAGTCTTGGTCTCTTAGTTTTCTACGTGTAGTGCGGACAGACAGAAATGAAATTTTTCCAGCCTCATGAATGTTAGGCTTTGCTGACGCTCAGCCTGCAAGGAACCACAAAGTAACACAATGCTGATTTGTTAAGATTGATATGCAACTGACATAAAATCCTTTTTCCATTTTTTCTATTAAACTTCTATTTTTACATTCTATGATGACCAACCATGTACCCCTTGAGGTGCCACAGCGTTTCTATATGAGATAAATAGTAGGGCAATTGCCCAAGTCACTGCACTATAAATTTTGACCACACTATATGGTTTTCTGCATTACTGCTAAAATATGGCATTTATTCCAATATTCATATATCAAATGTTCATATAAATGTTTTGCTTGTCTTGGATTTTACTTCAAAAGCATAACTTGTCTTATTGAGAAAATCGGGAAATAACTAACATTCAATCAATAATATTTGTAATTTAAAATATATCTTTCTTATTGGTGTCTCTGCCAATGTGAGTTCTTACTTACATCTTTTGGTGTGTTCTTTTCTTGCTAAAGTTATTAGTTAGTCGTAAAACAATCAGAATTCAAGTGTTCAATAAACACATTACGTCACACAGCTCTTACAATACATAAATGTTACATACATACATACATACACAATAAATTAACAAAAATGTATGTTTCAAATTTCATTTACAAGCAGATGAGTTCTTTTTTCAAGAATCAAGAATTTATTAAGTCATTTAACTTTTACAAGTAATTGACCAAGTCAAGTTTAAAATCTATCCTATCTCTACATTATATTTAACAAAATACATTTAACAATAACATTTCATCAAAAGTGCTGACATTTACTTAAAACCTAAAACTTGAATCACCGTCTAAAGCTTAAAAAGGCAAGGTTAAGGTCAGTCAAGGGCAACTCAAGATATTCTTTAAGACTATAAAAAGGCTTATTGACCAAAAATCTATACAAAACCATTTTGAATTTATTTAAGTTTAACTGGTGTACCCAATGAGGCAGCATATTGAACATTTTTATGCTGATACAATCAAACCAGTTTTGTGACACACTTAATCTAGAAAATAATCAAGGAATTATAAATGATTAGTGACTAGATTAATGAGACGATTGCATTGTAAATTGTGATTGTAAGTTCTTTGTCTTTCTTGTATTGTTAAAAAAAATATATTACAATATGGATATTTTGTTACAAGAATTTTTAGTTTATTATTCATTATTTTGTGTTTTATGTACAGAATTTTTACTTCTGTTTTTGTCCCTGTATTCCTACTAGTTAAGTTAACAGACATAGTTTTATTGTTTCACAATCTTATAACTTAAGGAGAAACCCATGTAAAGGTTGATTGATTGATGGGCCGATACTGAAAAGTTTAATTTCTAATACTGATAACATAATTGTGGGCTAGATTCTGAATTCGGTACTGGTACTGTACATATTATTGTGTTATTTATAACAAAGAATATATGCATTGATACAGAATGCAATAGGTATCAATTCTGTTGAATTGTTGATACCTTGTAACATTAAATATCGACCTATTGAGTATTGGAATCGGCCCATCCCTGGATGGATTTACCAAGGGCAGGTTCACATTGTGTTTTAGAGAGGTTTCTGCACAATGGGATATATTTTTGTGAAAAGTCAGGTTTCAGTACACTCTGTACTGCAGACTAGTTGCTGCTGTCAGTACCAGACCAGTGTCAGGCTCACTGTACATAACACTTCTGTGCTTTCACTTTTTCTTAAAAATACATTTTTTTCTCAAAAATCAAAGAATTTGTTCTTTGAGTTGTAAAAGTTTATTGGGACTTTATAAAGAATTTTGTGTTTTATAAACAACTTATTTTCTACATTGGTATTTTTAGAAAAATTGTGTCTACCTGTCTTTCTGTAATAACTTCCCTATTATGTTAGACCCTTAAAACCCACAATGTGAACTTCTGCCCAGAAATTTCTAAATCATTCGTAATGATTTATTTTGCATTATATTTATAAGAGCAGTAGGAAATAAGAATTGTATGTAATAATTTACCGCAAAACCAATAGCAGTATTGTCTTTAATTGTTATATCAAAGCATATTAGACCAAAATTAAATAAAAAGCTTTTAAAAACTAGTGTTTCAAATTTTAATTAGGTTTATTGTAAATTTTGTCCCAAATTTACCATTATAATTTATTTTTTACTTCTGTAATATCTTTTTATTTTATCTGTTAATTATTTTAATTGACAATGTACAGTATTTTTATTTTTGCCATAGATTTTACCGATTGCTATTTTGATATTATTGATTTGTTGTAAGGTTGTTTTGTATTAAAGCAAACAATACAAGTTTGTGTTGAATCAATAGTATACCTTTAATTAATAACAATTATTGTGCTAGCTGATAAATTGTAAAATAGATTTTCTAGAAATGAAGATTTTTATTGTTTTTTACTATATATTTGAATTATTTGATGTAAAAACTGATTGACATTTTGCTCTATTTAGGAAATGTTATTTTTTTAATTAAGACATATTGAATTAACTTTACCAATGAAACTATAAAAATAGTAGTTTATTAATACAAATATAATATTTACATTAGGGATCTCTCACTAATCAAGTATTGTACTTCACATATTTTGTAATACGCTTGGGATGTGATTATGCTGAAAACATTAATTAAAATTTTGTTTATTCAAAAGAGGTTTTTTTCCTAAATTACTTTACACTGGTGATACAAAAGTAGTTTGAAACATTCTAGCATTGCCTCTAATCTTGTATTAACCCTTTTACTGCCAACGTCCGACATATCGGACGTCGGCATTTTTGCCGAAAACGCCAACGTCCGATATGTCGGACGTCTGTTTTTTTTTTATTGTTACTGGCTACTGTTATGTTCGAATGCCAAAATATTTGGTATTTTGGTTGTTTAGGAGCAAAGGATAATGATAGAAGCCATTTGAAGAACTTTGGATTTCTATTTTCGTCGTCTTTGACTAGAATTGACGAACTATCTAGACAGCTGTCAAAACCAGTTGATCGGGTTATGTTACTGAAATCTTCGTTCATTGTTGTTGTTTACAATGTTATCGAAAGTTTTTTGAAGTGTTACTTTTGTTGATCAAGGATAAAATAAGTAAAAGAGTTACATCTAACTCCTGTGAGTGAGGGAACAATAATTAGTCTAATCGATGGTGGTGTACAAGTGCAAGACGAACTGAGTGATGATTTCCTTCAGAATTTGTCAGATTCAGATGCCGAGAACGAATCTGATATTAGTGTTAGGATTATTGATGACAATCAAAGTGATGTGGATGACACTGATGACGATCCTGACTTTATCTTACCATCAGATAATGAAGAGTTATTAGATAGTGAGGGGGATGTGGCACAGATAAGTTTACCTTCAACTTCCACTGGTAGGCCTAGAGGAGGCCTACCAGTTTTGGGAAAATCCTCATAGTGCAGCTATGTTTCAAGGTAGCACCTTCAAATTTGGTACATGTTCTAAGCAATTGCTCTAGTTTATAATGATGTCATGCTCATAATTTTAGTATAATTTTAAAAATAAATTATCAGATGCCAAACACAATTTTTATTTTTTTATTTATTTTTTATTTACATCATTTTTAAAATTAAATAATGAGTTTGTTTCAAATTAAAATTTCTTTTTATTATTTAAAAAACAGCATTTAAATACGAGTAAATAAAATAAAAATTCATGCAAATCTAATGAAAAATAAAAAAAGATACAGCATTTTTTGTAAATGAATGCACGACAGCGATTTTCCTCCTTGGCAATTTTGACTGGTACAATAAAAAAATGGCCGGCAGTAAAAGGGTTAAGCATGTTGTTGGTCAACTGAATGATATTTCAATCAAAAAGTAAACTGGTGTTCTCATAGAAAACTGAACATTGTATGTTAATTCTTACATAACACTTAGTTAAATGTGAGGAACTAAAGAGGTTTTTCTCGGTTGTTGAATGTATCTCGTGCAACAATAAAAGAAAGTCCTACTATAAAGTCTACTGCAATTATTAATAAGTTTGCCAATGGAGTGTTGATACACAACACAATTTATTATGCATCACGGGTGGAAACTTTTTATGAATCGTGTATATCCCAACAATTCACTTATGAATTGTGTGTAGTTTATTCAAAGTTTGTGTTTATGTAGGGGCCTGCTTGATCTGTTAAATTCAGATAACCACATTCCTAGTGTAAATAAATGTTTGTTCACAAATTTTGGAATAGGAGTGATGTTATTAACAATTATTACGAACTACTATAATGATCATTCTGGATATCTTAAAATTAAGTATATTCTATAATTGAATTATATGGAATGTTATAATTATAAATAATATCTGTGTACTAAGTAAAAAGGCAGTCAATTAAAATACATGCAGTTCTTAGCGGTCTGATGCCAAGGTAATCAATATTTTGTTTGAATTAATATGCTTTAAATTTAATGAAAACAATTTTATCAATTTGTAAACACAAATTATAAGAGGTAGTAGTTACATAGTAGAAATTCTTAATTTTTGTTTTTAAAAAACTATTCATTGCTTATATCGTTTGATTTATGGCATAGTATTTATGGCACTGCATGTACTTTGATTGTCCTTTCCCAATTGTATGTAATTAAGTTACATCTTTCCAAAACCATGTGGTAATAATGTCTAAAATTCACTAATGAAAAACAAATTAAAATAAACTGTGCCAATTTAAGGTGCTAAAGTCAAATTTAGATACATCAAAATAATTTGAATTGAGAAGATGAGAGGTGTGCGAAAACAACTCCAGCCGCCAGAGAGAGATAGAGAGTGAAAGAGATAGAGAGAGCGAATGGAGAGCAGGTGGCCATGTAGCGCTGGCAAGATCACAGGCAGTATCCTATCCAAGACTCGTAAGCTCTAGTCCTCCATCCATTTCCACTCACTGTCATTCTGCTGCCTGAGGATCATACCACTGAAGTCTACTTGTGACAAATAGTCCTTGTACATCAAAGTTAGCGCAAAACTTGACTAATAACCACTTTTTGTACCAATTACAATTCAAAACTCAATTTTACAATGTGATAGTTTTATAAAACAAAATTAAGTATTACGGCTTTTGCGAAGTGAAATAAGTTTTATTCAAAGATAAAAGAATTAGGTGTTATGGCTTTATGCGAAGAAAAATTGTAAATCTAAAATATATTATACTGATTGTGAAATACATTAAATATATATTTAAACAGTACTTGATAATTTGATGGTGTGAACATAAACTCTTGGGTTATCATTTGTAAAACATACCTAGCTAAGGATCTGTTATTTCATTCATGATAGATTTTAAATCATGTATATATAAGTTTTAATCAGATTCTTGTCAAACCTTTCTTCATAGCATTTGTTACTTTTTTTGTTTATATAGGACCTAAAAGACTACATGCGACAGGCTGGAGAAGTGACTTATGCAGATGCTCACAAGGACCGTAGAAATGAAGGGTATGCAATATAAATGTTTTGTATATTATATATAACAATTACCGCAGCATATCCGGTCTGTACAGATCACGTTTTAAGTCAGCAGAACTATTCTAGCGTACCAATAAGCTTGTATATTAACCCTTTGCGCTCGAAAGGTCAGCAGCACTGGCCACACCAAGTTTGCAGACAGCTCGCGTTAGTTTTGCCGTAGTTTGTCCTTGCAACTCTCGTATGGCCAGTACAGATGGCCGTACTACTGTCATTGGCAGCTCGGTGGCTATGTTTGTTGTTTGTTTTCCCAGATCTAAATTATTTTTCAATTTCCTCCTCGTTATTTGCATAGAAAAAATTAAAAATCATTTAAAACTTATTTTTAATGAATCTTTCTAATAAACATACATTTGGGAAATTTAACTTTATACTTATATTGTTAAACAAAGATATGTAAATAAAATATTATAAAGTAGGATTTAACAGTTATGTTGTACTTAAGCATGATTACATTTTTTTACGGAATAAAACTTAAAAAAATAAATACTTACGTGTAATCAAGAACAGTTAGCACACGTCTTTTAGTAAAATGTTCTAGGTTTCTCTATCACTTAAGTGTAAGAATAAGAATAAGAATAAGAATCATTTATTCCATTGATCTGTTTACAGAAATAGGACAAGTCATTTTAAAATTACATACATTGTTAGAGCTAAAAATTACATTAACACAAAAGTGTTGTAAAAAGTTCACATGAAATTTAAGTAAAGTAGCAATAAATAAAAGTAATTATAGTTAGTTATAAACTAAAACCTAACATTAATATGGCAATTCATGAATTCCTCAATGCTGTAAAAAGGATTTTTCACTAGCCAATCATATAACTTTTTTTTAAATATTTTAAAGGAAACAAGTCTCGCATCATCAGGCAGCTTATTAAAAAAATTTATAAAATTTAATTTAAACGAGCTTTTAGTTTTAGCTAGTCTGTGAGGCAATATATCAATCTTATTCCTTCCCCTAGTGTTGTATTGATGGATCTCCTGTCTTGTATGAAAAAGATTCAAATTAGATTTTGTATAGGCTCACTATGCGTCATACGTCTTATTTGCACAGTAAAATGTTTGGGAGAGAATTATAGACTAATTAAATTCAAATTTACTGCTTTACTCAAAAATTACTTTCAAATAAAGTTGTTTGATAGGTTTCAGCATTCACCATTTATTTATAAAACAAAGAGAATATTATAAAATAACTGCTATGTTTAGTAGCCAGTTGTGCTGGCGTTACGAGCTATGGCCGTGTTACATCTCAGCTGGACATACAATCTGAGATATCATTACGGCAAAAATTAATCTGTGCTTCTGACGCTGCGGCTAGTAGAACTGGCCATACAAGCTCCAAGGACAAATTACAAATACTGTCTTCAAATACATAGGGTTAAGAAAGATTTCACTACAGTTTGTGTAATAAGTAAATGTTAGCAAATTTGTGATTTAAATTTTACAGATTCCCTTGTTTTTGAGTGGTTTAATACCAGGATGAAAATTATACTAGGGTAAAACTAATGTATTTTATTGAGTTATTGTATCAAGATTTATCTTAGATTTTAATGTAAGATGTCTCAATATTCCAGATAAAATTTAGTCAGTAAAATCATCACTCTTAATTCTTATCTATTCTGGAATGCATTTGTTTGTTGGGTTTGATTTTAGAGTATGTAATTTTGTTTTTCATTTCAGGGTAGTTGAATTTGCCACCAGCTCTGACATGAAGAATGCTCTAGACAAGCTTGATGATACTGAACTGAATGGGAGGAGAATTCGTTTGATTGAGGATCGGCGAAACTCACGGCGATCTCGATCATCAAGTTCTAGATCTCGCTCACGCTCTCGTTCCAGGCGCCGATCACGATCCAGGTAGATGAGAAGTTTATTACTGCATCCATATCAAATCACAGGTTACAATGGGCTGAACATGCAAGAAATTTAATTAAATAATTCAAATATGTACACAAATGTACCTTCTTCGTGGCTGGAAGAACAACAAATAACAAAACCTGTATTCAATACTATATATATACTCATTGTATCAAATTTAATGCAGCTTTCTAATACAATTTGTAGCACTTTTCAAATTTCTGTTTATGCACTTATTGAATGTTTTCATTTACTCAAGGATCACACAATAAATCAATTACAATACATATATTCAACACCCTAAAACAATATTTATATAATATTCTACTTATAAATAAAATAAGGGATAAAAGAAACATTTTATTAAAACGTATTTGTATTTATAATCTGGATAAGAAAAGAGCAATCACTTTATACCAGTTGCCTGATAACATATTTCCCCTCTTACTACTCCCTCTGGTCTGCAGAATAAAATAAAATCCAACAAAATCAGTGCATACGAGTTAATTGGTTCTATATCTTCGAAACTATGTAAATTTTAAAGCTTTTGGTGAATATTGTGGCGCAATCACAAGTCACAACAAGTAAGTGCTTTCTTAATTGCCAGACATCAGACTGAGGTTAAACTGTAAAGATCTATATGAGATCCTCTGTTTGTAGGAGATCCCGCAGCAGACGCAGCAGTAGAAGTCGCAGCCGCAGAAGTAGCAGGTCCAAATCTAAGTCTGCTTCAAGATCCAAGTCCCGATCCAAGTAAGTTAATATCTCATCCCTCTTGATTGCTATAAATGTTAGATCATGCTTTTTTACAAATTTGGTTCAAGTTAGGACTACAGATAATGAGTTTATATTTCTAAATTGTCATGGTAAAATTCAAGTTTTGAAGATTAATGTAAGTTGTACAAATTACAGCAATCAGTCTTAATCTGAACTTTTTTAGGTTTCGCTTTATCTAATTTGTGGATTTAAAAATAGTTATTTTAAAGTCAAGGTTTAAGAAGTAATGTCTTTCCAGTAGTGCCTACAAACTTGAACCAATAATTGACTCAAATAGATCTGTAGTGAGATCTTTTTAGAAAGTCTAATGCATATCACTATCAAAATAAAGTTAACTAAGTAAAATCCTTATGTGCAGTTAGATTGTCTAAGACAAATACATTTTCTTCTGATATACTTCCCATTTAAATATGTAATATACAGTAAATTAATTTTTTTTTTTAATAGATCTCGTGAACGAGAAAAGTCAAAGTCTAAAACACGATCTCGCTCCAGATCAGAACCTAAGAAACGTTCTAAGTCCAGATCACAATCTGTATCAAAGGGAAAGCCAAAGTAAGTAGATGAAAGCAACTCTTGGAGCTTGTGTAACATGTTACTAAATCTCGTTTCCTTACCTTTCCTTGTCCCTTTGTTCCCAATAATTAAGCCCAAATGTGTTGTTTCACTTGTATGTATCTCTAGCATGAGCATGTGCACTAACCACTACTTTGTTTCTTACACTGATGAGTGTCTCCCCAGTAGGCTTGGATATAGTATACTTGCTGGTCATGATTTAGCATAACTGTGATAGTTATGTGTACTACTATCATCAAAATAATGTTATTTCCAGTTTGTCTCTCAGGTAAGGTGGTAGACATCTCTGAGCATTTGTTTCATTGAAGATTTAGTTTCATACACTGGAGACATCTTTCTCTATAATTCACTCTTTGCTAAGAAGTTGGTAATTCATATACACCTTTCCCAAACAAATCGGTTGTTGATGTTATTATTCCTTCATTATTTTTTCTTCCAACATTCTCTACTTGATAATGACTAAGGTACAGTCATGTAACATCAATATAAAATAATTATTTCGTAAACATTTATAAGAGATATTCGTGTTTATTGAGAGCAAAGTGGAAATTAATTCACAGTTCAATGTGAAAAAGACTAGTAGCCTATTCACTATAGCATTTGAATTAAATAAATAATTGGGACAAGCATATAATTAGGAATATGTTGATTGTTTTGTGCTTTAAATTTAACTGAGTCTATTTAAAAATATAAATCAATATAAAACACATATTAAACATATTTTATTTGTAAAATATTCCGTTTACTTTGCTGGTCCCATATTGTGTCTCTGAAGCAGTACTTTTCTCATTTGGGTCACTAATTTATACACTTATGTGGGAATCTGTTTCTATTTTCCATGTTATGTTAATACAAGCTCAAAATTGTTTTACAAAAAAAGTAACGTTTCTATGAATTTTTCTTTTAATCTAACCACAAGTTCTCGTGTGACAGCCTCTAAGACATTCTTTAAGAACATTTTATTTATAAAATTCACATAGCAAATTATTGATGATAAGTTCAAAGAAATTATTATTTAAAAGTCTTGTGTTATTGTATGAACAGTATACATCAGGCTATTTTACTGATTTATTATTGGTTGATATTTTTATACAATAATCAATGATTATTAAACATTGGTTGGTCACCAAAGGATCAGTGTATTTATGGTAAATTATTTAAAACTGAAGTTTGAGAAGCATTTAGAAGGAAGAGGTGTATATTGTGCAAATTTTAATAAGCAGTTTCTGGCCTAAGGCAAAATATTGCTATGTTCCATTATTTATTACAGTGCTGAATGAATTAATAAAGTTTAGGTGATTATAATAGGTGTTCAAAAGAGGGAAGCTTTTGAATTTGACTATTTAAGAGAGCCTGTATTCTGAGGTAATGGATAAAAAAAGTAGAAATATGCTTCACCATGTGTCTCATACCAGGCTTTGCTGAGGTGTATGCAAAATTTAAGATTACCTCATTTCATTCTTGATATATCCTGCAAACAGACGAGCAATCATACAGAAAACAAATTTGTACTTTATTTAACAGACAAAAGAGCAATTGTGCTAGCTTAAATCCTTAGATATTTTGCAGTTAGTTAGGTACACATTTTACTATGTCACATGAAAAAATATAATTATTACTATGTTTCTTTGCTAATTTATTTATTGTGAAATTTTCTTGTTACTTCATCATTGTCAACCATTAAGGCCAATATAAAAGTGTTTGTCAGCGTTCAGTTCAGTCTCATGGATGGACATTCACTGTCATCAAACTTAATGTTGCTCATATAAGCGTCATGCAAAATTTCAAGTCTAGGTCGATTTGTTTTCGGGATATCTTTCGGGCTAACAGACAAATGCAATTTTTCTGCCCCTTGAGTGATAAGCTTGGCTAACAATCGGCCAGTAACACTGATAACTACCTTAACCTCAATAACTCAGATAACAATAACAATAAGAGTAGAAATAGCTCTTTTTTGCATAGCAGGAGGGGAATAAGAATTTATTGAAAAGACCTCTTAATATGAGGGCTTTTCTGATTAAATAGTGTAGAAAACACAGTAATTGCTTAAATTTCACCATTCTTTAATCCTTTTCCAAAGCATCTCGAGACATATTGTTAGGGAATTCGTCCAAGTGCCTCGGTACTGCTTCAGCCACGCTCTGCTGTGTACTGCTGTAGAACACAGCTTCTAGAACTGCTTATTGTATGATCTATTCATTTATGTTGTCTTTGTTCACCATAAATTTTTCTGCTTTGTGCTGCTACTTAGGAGTAGCATGTGAAACGTTCTGGATATCGCTTCATTGACAGTTAGTGATCTAGTTGTTTTTTTTCCTTACTGCTGTAGGTAACATTTTTTTACTGCTCGGTATTGTTTACTGTGCCTAATAAAACAGACCATTTTGGTCAGAAATTACTTACATAAACTTTGTATGATAATGTAGGCATATTTACTTAAACCATGTAAACCTCCAAGCATTTTTGACAGGTCATATCACATATCACCAGAGTTATTGGTGTGGGGTGTTCAGTCGGGTGTCACAGCTTAGCTGTTTGGTTCGTCACAGTACCACTGGATCATTTTTACGAATTATGACACACAGGCCTAAGCATAAATTGTTCTCATTTCACTAACTCTAATAAAGATTTTGGTATCATTCTTTTCATTGGTAATAAGAGAACAATGACATGTAATAGAATTTATGAAATTTTGATCTTAAAAAATGTATACGTTTCAAAGTAGATATTTTTCCACTTATATTCTATTTTGTAAATTTATGGCTCCATAAATACCTGAAAAAAATTACCCTACTAACCTCTGTATCACATGGTAATATATGTAATTGAGAAAGACCTGAATAAAATTGGTAAAATATTACTAACAATTTACAGATCTATGTAATTATTACTCGGAAGTGCCAAACATGTCAAAGTTGAGAGGTATTAGTTGTTTGTTCCCCCTAGCTTGTGCAAGCGTATCTTTAAAGTGGTTGTACTCACTTATTTGTTGATGGATTTCGTTGAAAAAAGTACTGTTGGCATTATTATTAAAATGTCAAAATAGTTGATACATTATACATTTTTTATAACTGAATTAATACAGCTAATGCCTATCAAAAGACAAAATGTTTGCTGCTCCTGGCTTGTGCAAGCGTACCTTTAATTAAAGCTACATTTTTTTATAACTATACTGGTTTTTTGCTATTTGACTTAAAAGATTGTAACAGACGCCATTGTTAATATTAATAAAAGAAACACAATTATTTTTCTCTTACTTACCTATTCAAATTTTTGCCAAATTTGGTTTTTTTAGTTTAACTAGTTTTAGAGATAATAATTTTTTAATACCAAATACAAAATGTGGCTAAACAAGATATTTTTCAAGCTATGTTTATATGACATTTTTTGTTAGAAATTATAAATACTATCAGCTACAGAGGTTTGTGACACTTCCGTGGCTCTTAGGGTTTCAGCGCCTACCTAGCTTGAGCCTATATAAATATTGATTTATATAGTTGAATTACTTTGTATTATAATGAAGTTCTTGACTTGTGTTGTCAATATGAATAACTTACCTGTGTGACGGAAATGTGTTTGAGTAATGCAAGTCTTTACATCTTATGCTGCTCTCATTGTCTTGTGTAATTAATTGAAGTCTGCAACTTGACAGTGATGTTTTCTTATTGTAACTGCTATTCTCTTTGCTTTTTAATTATAGGATGGTGGTATATTTTTTCAAGTGGACTTCTTAAAATTGTGGAATATTTTATATGTAATTTCTAGTGTCAGAGTTATTGGCTTACTTAGCTTAGGCCCAACAAATAATATTATTTAGATTTCAATTTTGCAAGCTACAAGTTTTTACAGGGCATATTACACTTTTAACCTGTCATGTGGCCCAAAAAATTTAGTTTTAGATTTAAATGTTAATTTTAAAAAGCTGTAGTTTTGAACAGGCCCAACATAAGAGACTTAAAGCTTTTAATTTTAGGTCCAATAAAATTTAATATTGGTCCATTCGTAGAAAGTTCATTACATCTGGTATGGATTGTTTCCTGGAAGAATACTTCTTTTCTAATAAAGTAATGTAACAGTAAATTGTTAGAGATATTCTCCAAGAAGAGTAATGACAACATAAATACAATTTGCAATGTAACATCTAGAACTTTTGGTTTATAAAAAGAAAATTGTTTGGGTAAAATGTGAATGCAAAATAAAACAATTAGTTGATAAAATGTAGTATGCATCATGCAATCTATTCCGAATTAAAGTGGAAAGGAGTAAAACTACTTCGTTTGTACAAATAAAAGAAGGGAAATAGATGTTGAGAATAATGAGGTAGAAAAACAAGTGAGGTAGGTGTGTTATGAAGAGTAGAAGAAACCAGATAAAAAGTGTACATAAAGTATAATTAGAATAGTAGACTTGTTAGTTGGATCATTGTTTATGGGAGCATTTTAAGTTTTCTGGCCGTAACAAAATAGTCTTGTTAAATATTGTGCTGAAATGTTATAAATATAAACTTTCTGTGGGGAAGCATATTTCTTTTTTTTAATTAAACCTAGTCCACTTAACCAGTCTTTGTGTTTCAGAGAGAGGTCACGCTCACCCAGCAAAGAGAAGTCCAAGTCAAGAAGTCGCTCAGTAGAAAAGAATGGAGAACGATCACCAGAAACAAAAGACGATTAAATTTTTGTATTTTTATATTTGTTTGCAACTATTGTGATTTTTTTAAGCATTGTGAAAGGTTTATTTGTAGTTTGATTGGTTGAGATCAGGCTGGTTGTTTGGGTCCATTATAACAGATGTTATCACATTTTGTCCTGAATTTGTTGACTGAAATTTCTAATATTAAACACCATGCACTTCCTTTAGCAAAATCTTGTCTGTTAGTTTGGTTATGTAAATTCTATTTGAAACTTGAACTGCAGCTGAATTTTGGTTCTGTCTGCAACATAATTTAAAATGTTGTTTTACATTTTAATCTTGTAACTACATATGTTTTATTATTTAGTTAAGATTTTGTTAAATTGTAAATACTTGTCAACTTTTTCTTTGCTAACTTACCATCAATAAGTCATAAGTTATAATTTTATTGACTATTACTTTACTAGACTCATGTATTTTTGTTTGGTGGGAAATGAAATGTGGGCTAAAATATTTAGTTTTGTACTCTACCCCTCTACCATCTTGGATCTGCCAATAAATTTTCTTTCAAGTATATACGATTATCTTGTTTTTTTTTTTTTTTTTTCTTCAAATTACATCAGAAATTAAGAATTAAAAAAAAAACTACTGTGCCCATTAAACAATTAAGATTATTTAAAATCCAATCAAGTTGTTTAATTAGTTATTTGTACCTTCATTTGCCCATTCCTATTCCAATCTAAAATACTAAGTTGGTGCTTCTTGCCAGTTTCTCTCAATTTTCGAGAAAGTACAATTCCATCTTATTTAATAATTTGTGTTTTCCTTATTCTTATCCAAAAGTGTATGAAACACATTTGTAGTTAGATATACATTATTGCAAGTAGTCATCAATATAATTGTGAAATTGTAATTAGATCCAATAAACAGTTCATATTTGTCATTGAGTTCTTATTCCTAGTATGCTCATTTGTGTGTTGAATTTATATATTATTAAATTGGCTGATTTCCAACAAAATTGGGGACAAAATAAAACCAACTGGAAGGCGTTGACAGCAAGATGATGATCAAAGTCACACAATGTCTTCTTTGAAGGATTGTTAAATGTCTATCGCTGACTGGCAGAACTTAGTAGTTGACTACATCTAAAACGAGTGTGTACATCACTCATTTCTTTATGTAATAGGAAACGTTTGGCACCTCAACACATGTTTATAAAGTAGTCAGTTTAGTACTTTCAGAAGTTTAAATAAACATCTAGTGGGAGCTTTGTTAAAAAATGCATTAGTTTGAATCATTTACCTGAAGAAGAGACAGGTTGCAGATCTCGAAACAGTGTTACTACTGAAGAATGGAAAATGTCTGGAAAACCCTATTTCCTTAATCCTTCCATCGTCAGAAAAACAAAGGATACTAGGGAATTTAACAAGCCTAACTATTGAATCTAGAGGAAAATATTTCAGATACATTTTAAGAGTTTCAAAGTTTTCAGCTAGAGTCAGATAAGAAAGCATATACAGGGGCAAAAACTAAAAATTTGTTAGGAACTGAAGTGACAAACTAAACATTAGTCTGTGATTATGAAAATGGAAGTCATTGAATCTCATATAAATAAAGTAAGATATGTAATTTTATAAATCTTGCATCACTGCGAATCAGTTTTTGTCTGCACAGCATATTTTAATTATTTTTAAAGTAATTTGTTACATATAAATTTCTTTTTTAAATCAGAGAAAATTTAAAATAATGAATGTGTGTACTTCAGTATGGTTTTTTATTTGTACATACATTTTAAAATAGGTATTTTAATTTTTTGTTTCACAACTACATGTATGGGGTACTGTGAGATGTAGATACTGTAAATGAACAAAATATACACAGTTTTGTAGTGGAAAAGGATTATAACACACACACACATACATAAGCATGCCGTCAACACTGAAAGGAAAGTAGAAAATTCAAAAGCAACTAAAACAACCCTACCTTAAGAAAACCACCCTTCACTTAATGAAGGTCTAAAAGATTTTCACCAATCACATTGATTCTTACAGATGTAAAATAACTATTACCCACAAGGCCCAGCCAGGTCAACCACAAAAATGCAACCCGTTATAACTACCACACACACACAACTTGAAAAGTTTTTCCCTAAGAACCATAAACAAAGGTTTTTTAGTGATCATGGAGAGAAAAACAACCAGCATCTAAATTCCTGTATCGACAAGGTATTCTAAATTTTAACAAACCTGACTGACCAAAAAACTCCTGGCTTTATTCCATCAAAACAGAGTATCCAATAAAATTTAGAGGCTCGACGGGTGAACTTATTGAAGCAAGACATTGTCTTACACTGTCTAGTCACAGCATATTACAGGGAATTGCACAGTAAAGGAGATGTAACCATTTATTCTTAATGGCAAAGCTTTAGTTGAAGTTGTTGACAAGTAATAGTGAAAATTAAGCTGGGGAAGTCACCCCTCCTCATTGCAGGGATTTACAGAACAGGAAATGATGTGGAGGCAGGCCTAGAGACCATTGCAGAAGTCCTTCAAGAAATTAAAGCAGAGAAACTTCCTACTATCCTCATTGCTGTAAATATAGACTGCATCAACAACGAAAATGGCTACACTCAGCTGATAGAAACTATGGCATGCTACAATATGTTGAGAATTTACCTGCACCCAACCAGAATAACCCACACCTTCAAGACTTCAACAGACACTGAATGCCCTTCCTGTATACCTTCAACAGGAAAAGATTTACATTGCAATCATAAATACCTGTATCTCTGATCACACAGGACAGCTTTGTAAAATATTAAATGAATCAAAGCAACCCTCTTTACAAATTACTGCAAAAAGATCAAACATGAGCAACAGGAACCTATCCTAAGCGAATTATTTCACTTCGACAGCAAGGATGGGAAGTCATGTACAACATCAATGACGCTGATAAACCCTACTAGTTTAATTTTAACACAAGCTATAAATCAAGCCTGCCGAATAATTAAATAAAGATATGGAAAGAGAACAGTCTAACATTTTGTAAATGACACTACTGCCTCTCCTGAAACAAAAATTAATTCCTGCTTAAAACCTATACCATGCTACAGGAATAAGACCACAAAAGAAGTGAAGGAATCGCGATTTTTCCAGAACTTTGCTATGGTTCAGTGATACAATACAATCAGTAACACTATGTTTTGAGATCTGCAATTTGATCTCTTCTTCAGGTAAATGACTAAACTATTGCATAACAATAACCTAAATTAAAGTACAAATATTAACAGTAGTAAACATATACACCCTAGAGATTGTGTTGCATATACACATCAAAACACCTGAGACAGGAAGGTGCTATTTATATATATCCATAAATAAAACAAGACATACCAACAACTACTGCCTACCAGTGCACAAGCGCATAACTACCGAGAGAAGTCACAGCTACAGTGATGCCAAGCTGTGGAATGCTCTACCGGAAAAGTTGAAAAGGAAGGACCAAAACCATTTTTTGAGATAGCCTTAAAAACTGGCCAATCCATTCAACTCACTAAAAGAATTCTATGCATAAAAAGACCCAAGACAACCAAACCAAAACCTAGATTTTAGCTTGTAATTACTGACATCATTACTAAACTGGAAGTTTATGTAAATAAAGATGATTTGATT
Organism: Homalodisca vitripennis; assembly: GCF_021130785.1. Lineage (NCBI taxonomy): Eukaryota > Metazoa > Arthropoda > Insecta > Hemiptera > Cicadellidae > Homalodisca > Homalodisca vitripennis. The sequence goes on along the minus strand of NC_060210.1, from coordinate 123,104,899 downwards.
TTTGAATAGTAACCAACAGCTTAAATTACCTGCTCGTGTTGACAACTTGTACACTTGTTATAAGATTTGTTTGGATGCAACAGATGTTTTGGTGAGTTAATCTTTAAATGTTGTTTTGTTTGATTATGTGTTTTAACTAAAAATAAGTTGTAACATAGAATTTACATAATGTTATCACTGTATATTTTTCTTACTAAATGTTAATAAGACTTTACTAAATCCAATAAGATAGTAACAGCTGAACTATTAATTGTAATAAACAACTGAAAATTGAAGTAATGATCGGTTAAGTTGACTGATTTTCTATAATAAATAAATAACAAAACAATAATAATACAACCATGTAAACTAACTATTGTATGCTTATTAACTGGTATTTGGTTACAATACTTTAAGATCAACTCAACAATATCTGCAATGTCCATGAAAATGTAATAACCATTGTTCAAAAATTACAATCAGTAAGTAATTTCAGCTGTTAGTTACAAAAATCAGCTGATCGTTAATCAGAAGTTAAACAGCATTAATAACTTGATTAGTGTATTTTAAATCGGGGATGATGCTTAGTAAAACCATAATTATTCCGTTATTAATTCCTGTAGTGGAATAAACTTGATATCAAAATGTCCATATGAAAGTAACCCATATGTCACTATTCATGTAAATATTTCATAAATTTCCCGTCTTTGAGTTATTACAGTTTAAAAATTGCTATGCTCGCCATTTTGAAACCTGAATGATTTTGAAACTTAAAACTAGGTTTAAATTAGACTAAACATTTTGCAAAGTTTGAACTTTATTCAGTTTGAAGATAAATGATTTTCTAAAACATTGTCTAAGGAAGTGACAAATGGTGAAGTTTGATGGAATAGGGTGTTTTCCAGATTCATGTAAAACGAAACTTAGTAAAAATGTCAAACCAAAAATGTATTGTGCAAAAACATATACTAAAAATTATAAATAAATTTAAGGAAACTGTTGATGATCCATAAAAAAAAGAAATTTTAGTTCCTGTCAATGAACCTGCTGAATGAGTGAATGGGTGAATAACATTGTGTTGTGGAGAAACCAAACGGATCCCTTCAACTCTGCATATATCTTAGAGAATTAAATCAGTACATAATAAGATAATATATATTATTCCACATTAGAAGAACTAGGTTCTTTACTACGGAGTACACAATGTTTTAGTTCTTCATCTAGATGGGTTCTATAAAGGTCCACTGTGAAACTGGCTTACTTCAATAGTGTAAGGTACTAATTAATTACTTCCTCATAACTCTACTTGGACTTACTTGTATGTTAGAAATATTCCAATTGGGATATATTGGAAGTACATCAATATTTTGGGAATGTATCTGAAGTGTATCAATATTTTGATAATTGCATAGTTGAAAATACAAAGAAGAATTGGCAGTATCCTGGAGAAGGAATTTGCATGAGCTTAAAATATAATATAAAGTTTCATTAAACTTGCAATGTTGTGTTAGTGAAGTAAATATGTTTGCCAAAATGTTTAACAAAATTAGGATGTCCAGATAAAATCCTTTCCATCAAGATATTATTAAATCCTTATAACAGGACTGAATTGATAATAGTTACTAGAACTGGTGAACTACCTCAAAAATATCGTTCAGAATTAACAGCTCCATTCAGGGAAGAATCTAAAAAATCTAAGCTAAAATAATCTCAAATACAGCAATGGACCGAGTCATACAAAATCACTGGAAACCCTAAAGAAAATAGTTTATAATAGTCAAGTGTTTGCTTTTCTTTTGAAATTCAAAGTGATGCATCCAGACATGTAATTAGCTGTTATTTTGCAACTTGGCAAACCTGGTTCATTTGTGCTCTGTTTTTTGGTCAGTGCAAAAATTGGCAATTATATTTTTATGTAATAAATTTCACTATCATGTTGCAAAATGTATAACATGAGGTGTTATACCTTTATTAACATGTAACGATAGAAAATTTCCAATACCCTGTTATCCTTTCAAACTTTCCATTGTCAATAACAAACTGTAAACAAAGAATTCACTATTACATTTTTGTGGTCATCAAAATGTTACATTATTTACTGATTATATACCATTATTTTGAATAATAAAAAGGCATGATTATGATAAAAAATAATAGGCTAAGAAGGTTGAATCACATTTTTAAACTATTTGTACTATTAAAGATTGTTATTTAATGACTATAATAATATGACTAAATCATTTCAAAAATTAGTTGTTGCAAAAATATGAACAGTAGTCAATTAAAAGCATTTTGTTTCAAATATAGTTTCCAAGTAGATTCTTGTCACACATTCTACAAATATATATTTTGTCAAATAAAGATTTATGAAAAATATAGGATTCACAAACAGAAACAGAAACAGAAATCTTTATTTACTATCATCAAGATAGAAACAGGCGTCATGTAGGCTACATTATAAATAGAAAAGAGTCTATTTGCTTGCCAATTGCCATGGTCACTCTCTCCAGGTTAAAAATTCATTGACACTGTAGAAGGGTCTATCTGCCAGCCAAGATTTTAATTTCCTCCTAAAAATTTCAGCTCCAAGACCTTCAAGGATGCGGGTAAGGCATTGTAGAATTTTGCACCTGCGTAAGAAGGTTTTGATTCAAAGAGCTTCAAGCGATGGACCGGCAGGTTGAAGTCAGTTCCATGTCTGGTGCAGTGTGTGTGAACATCCTGATGTCCAAATGAGTTGTGTGTCTTTTCAGATAAAAATAGCAACAGTGATTAAGTTAAATATCCTTAAATAAGCTAAACATTCAATTAGTGGCCAATAAGTTAAATGGTAACATTGGTTGATTGCTACTGTACGTTTTTATTATAGGTTAATTTACCGCAGCCAAAATATAAAAATTAGCTTCTAGCTGACAATAGTCCAGTCGTGTTACCTGATTGAAAAAATAAATGTTTTCTAACAGTAAACTAATGGCACAATTTAGTCAAATACATCATAACTAAATAAAAAAAATATTCCGAACCAAAATCGTCTATTAGTGGGTATATGAGGGGTGAAAATGGTTTTTTGCAATTTGTGACTAAACAATGCATCCTATTGAAAAAAGTCAAAGGAAAAAGTTGTTGGAAATAAAAAAATCTACAACTTATGTAGTAATCGTTTTTGCCATAACCTCAAAAATTTCCAAAAATAAATCCAAAAAACTGTTTTTTTTTTGTTTTTAATTTTTTTATTTTACAAAAATGGTTCGATTGAGCTAAAAGTTTGATCAAATATACTTTGTGCTATTCTAAAAATACTGTATTTTTTCATTAAGAAATATTCAGCCGTTATAATAAAATTTCACTTGAAAAAAATTTTGATACTTTTCAATCACCATTTTGAAACATTTTTTTTTATCAAAAAAGGTTCTCTGACAGCTCATTTTTTTCGTTTTTTGTCTATTTTGAAGAAATGAAATAAAAAATATGTAGTTTAATTGAAAAACTGCAGAAAAATTGAAAATAAACAAAATATTGACATTTTTCATTATACATTGTATTATTTATGTGGAAAAATTGTTATTATTTATTTAAATTAAAACTTTTTTTTCATACGAGTGCTATTTGTAAGCATTAAGCAAAATAATAATGAATCATGCATATTTAACAATTACGTGGAAATTTTTAAATAAATAAAAAAAATATTCAAAAAACAGAATTTGAGTCCTAGTAAATTTTTTTTTTAATTTGTATTTTTCATTATATATTTTTTTATTTCTTTACAATATTTCTTACAATTCTTGTTGAAATTGAATCAAGAAACCATTATTTCTTTCCAAAAGTTTTTTTTTTAATATTTTATGTACATTTTATTTTTTTTCAGTAAACTTAAAAATATAACATCCAAAAAATTGTTTTCCATCTTATAATTACATTTTCAATTAAATGTTGAAAATCATGTTTAAATGATTTCAAACCTTGCTCTTTTGGCGGAGTTTGATGATTCTTCTTCATCAGATTCAATTTCAGGTGAACCGACAGTTTCTTCATCTTCATTATCTTCATGAGCAGTGTGACGTTCTTCTACTTCTTCTGAGTCGCAATCGTCGATTATAACTGGCTGAACTTCTAAATTAATACAGTTGCCCAACTTGTTACAATTAGAACATAAATCTGTGCATCGTAGCCCATGTTTCCTACAACTACACTTGGCAGAAAGGCAGCCTTTCTCACAGCTGCAACAAATTGCTTTTAAAAGATTATCCGGTATTAATTTTTCGGTGGTCATACATGGCTTCATAATATCGTCGGATATTTTCCAACCCCAATCCGTTGCAGTGAGTTCATTACCTAGCCATGTTTGGAGCTGGTAATAAGCTTTAAATTTTAAACTTAAATTAATTAATTAAAGTTAAATTAATAAACTTACGTTTTATTCTTTAAATTAACAAAAATTCTGTAAAACACTGATCACAAGGCTTGTTTAACAACACTACTCCAATATAACTTGACTGACGACAAAGCAGCTGCTTATTGAATGCTTAGAAACATACTGAGACCTGTATAATAGAAGAATAGGATTGACCCCGCCCTTTTGCTTCAAGGACACTTATATACCTGTACTATATATACCTGTAATCAAACTTTCACATTCAACAATGTTTCTAAACTTTTCAAAACATTCAAAAATTCTTCAACATTAAAAAAAAGTTATAATTTACATAAATAATAACAATTTTTCCACGTAAATAATACAATGTATAATGAAAAATGTCAATATTTTGTTTATTTTCAATTTTTCTGCAGTTTTTTCAATCAAACTACATATTTTTTATTTAATTTCTTCAAAATAGACAAAAAACGAAAAATATGAGCCGTCAGAGAACCTTTTATGATTAAAAAAAATGTTTCAAAATAGTGATTGAAAATTATCAAAATTTTTTTAAAGTGAAATTTTATTATAACGGCTGAATATTTCTTAATGAAAAAAATATAGTATTTTTAGAATAGCACAAAGTATATTTGATCAAACTTTCAGCTCAATCGAACCATTTTTGTAAAATAAAAAAAATTAAAAACCAAAAAAAACTGTTTTTTTTTTTTTTTGAAATCTTTGAGGTTATGGCAAAAACGATAACTACATAAGTTGTAGATTTTTTTATTTCCAACAACTTTTTCATTTGACTTTTTTCAGTAGGATGCATTGTTTAGTCACAAATTGCAAAACCATTTTCACCCCTCCTATACCCCCTAATAGACGATTTTGGTTTGGAATATTTTTTATAATTTAGTTATGATGTATTTGACTAAATTGTGCCATTAGTTTGCTGTAAGAAAACATTTATTTATTTGACCATTTTTAACTGCTATTTCTCCTGGACTAAAGGAATTTTAATTTTAACATTTTATATCTATAGTTTTTATAATAAATGGAAGTTAAATTAATTGTTAACACGTAATTCAATGTGGTTGATTGTCAGTACTTCACAAAAAATAGCTTAATGTATTTGTATAAAAGGCTTATTTATTTTGCCTAATAGTCTCTGGACTCCATAGTCTCTATTCCTATTCTTTTTTAATAATCTAACAGTTTATTACATTAAAGTTGTAAAAAATCTTGGTGGGTTTCAAAATCACCCCCTCTTATAAACTGTGGGCTGACTCACACATTTATATGGACAGTTTATTGAGGAATATTTGAAATTAAATTCTCGTTAAGACAATACCAACAACACAAAGAAAACCTATTTCTGAACACTCAATACAAAATGGTCACTGTTTTGCAAGTTAATAATATGATTACTTCAATTGGAAAGTATGTTGGATGGAGACAATAAGAAATCTAATTTTCACCAGTATTATTTCACTAATACCTTTAAAAGGAGATGTTACATGGAGGTTACCGTTAAAAACCTGTAACCCTTTCACAAAAAATTGGTATTTAGGGAATAAATTATTTAAACTCACATTTGTTAAATAAATTAAATTTATTAGTACAAAAATATTAAAGCATTAGACATTCTATTAGGGAATGTTTGTATTAAATCAAATTAACCTGTTAACAAATGAGTAGTTTTAGTTTCCAGTTACTCAAAGTCATCATCTGATGAATCGTTTTCCCGACCACGAATTGTATGCTTCTTCTGTACAAAAGTCTGTTTATCAGATTTCTTCTTCTTGTCTGGGGGGTTCAGCAAATCACCATGATAGTTGATAGCACCGGATTGTGCTAATCGCCATTCCAATATCTCAGTAGAGAAGTCATCACAATTTCCAAGATCTGTGAAACCTACAATTGTGTCTTTGAAATTATTGTCTTTTAGAACCACTATTGTAGGAATCATTTTGATCTTCAATCTCTCTGGAAACAACACAGATATGAAACATGTTAGGGCCAATTATCAAACTCACTTTACAAATAACAGAAATCAATACTTATACTCTTTACTGAAACAGTAAGCCTATTAAGAAGCAAATGGAACACACAATACCAATCACTAAACCAATTGCTGTTTTGTACCTTACAACTGTTCATCTCATATACAGTATTAGCCAAAATAAACAGTACTGAAATGGTGATATCTTAGTTTGGTCAACACAGTAACATTACATATAGATTTATCAATAAATACAAGTCAAAGGAAGCAAAATCGGTAAAACTCGGGTATTAACATGTTCAATATGACCTCCGTTTAGTTTGAGGTAACTCTCGTACCGTTCTTGTAGGTTTCCCATAATTTGTATGAATAGGGGTTGTTCCATTCTCCAATACACATGGTTATTCTTTCTTTGAGTTAAAAGATGGTAGATGGTGGGTCCTCGCGGAAAATGTTTTCTTTAAACATTCCCCAGATGTAAGCGTCCGGTGTTGTAAGATCGGGGGAGTGGGCTGGGTAAGGAAAGTTTGTTCTGAGGGAGATAAGACGGTTGCCAAAAGTTTGTTGGAGGAAAAAAATGTTGTTAAAGGCAGTGTGACTGGTTGTGCCATCTTGCTGGGACCACTGTGAATTTAACGGCAGGTTTCGTGCACGACAAATTGGTTGCTGCATGGCCCATTTCTAGATATATGGAACTATTCCATATATGAAACAAAAATATATTATGTAAGTATTTAGACAATTATTGTTTGATACTATCTTAAGCATTCTTTATACTAAACTAGGCTCTATGTAGATCATAAACCAATTCCATTACTTTATATAGGGGAATTTTTGTATATACTGTAGTTATGTATATAGCAATTAGTTACAATATCACATCAAAATTATTTTATTAATTTAGTATCTAAGAGTTTTGCTAACAAATAAATAATTTTTTTTTAACAAATATATAAATTTTTCTATTATTTTATAAACCTTTGGCTCATGATCACAAAACCTAAGTAGTTTTTTACGTTGTTTATATACATGTTTTTCACTTGTGGAAAAAGCTCTGAAAGTATTAATCACATTTGTACTAAAATTTGTAAAAAATTTAACTTCCATCATTTTACCCTGGAATGCTGTCCCATTTTTTTTACATTTTACAGCTTTTTATTATAAAATTCATAAAAGAAATACTGTATACATAAGATAAAGTATAACATTTTGTTGTCCAATACGAAACTGGATATTTAAAGGAAAAACCAAACTTGACTTCACCTATCCAAAATTGTATATACCCAAAAGTAAATAACAAATATACACCACATAAATATTTCAAAGTCAAGGCCCAGTAAAAATGCAAAAACAATATTTTTTACAACATTTGAAATAACTATGTTCCAAATGAATAAGAATATATACAAGGTGTTCACAAAAGGCTGTAACAAACTTCTTGAAAAATTTCCACCCACGGCAGGTTTTGTTCCGCTCTCGTTCAAGACTGTTGACAATAGCTTCATGTACACTTTTGGTAACAGCTTCGTACACTTTCGTGTTCGCAATATCTTTTGTTACGGTGGTGCGGACTCTTCCAACTGAAAGACCGGTCTTCTCCCTAATAAGAACGATGGTTAAACACCTGGCAGAGTCAAAAACTATATTCACTTTGGCCACCAGGGCATCGGTCCAAACGATCATCGGGTGTCTGATGCAGTGATCGTCTCCAGCCTTCCTTAAACATTTTGTGCCACTCAGAAACTCTTCTGTGGCTTAAGAGTTTATCATCCCCATAAGCCTTAATGAGTTTATTTAATGTTTGTTTAATGAGTTCAATCGTCTCTGATATGGATTTCCTGAGTTTAAAGGAAAATTTGGCAGCGTAGCGTTGCTCGACGGTCCCGCTCCATGCTGGCATGATGACACCATAAAAGATCACACATCCCAAAAATCTACCTCCTGTCTAAATTAAGCGACTGAATTAAAGTGCGCCTGAGTGGTGTGGGACCTTCCTACCGAGGCCGACCAGTTAGACCCCCTTCCACTGCTCCACTGAGGATACAGTGAACCAGTCCCGATACTTACTGAACAAACCCTTGTATGTTCTGAATAAGTTACACCTACACAAAAACACAATAGATATCATCACTATCCATTTTCAGTTGCAAAATATCAACAACCAGGACCAAAAACAAGAAACAAGCTAACCCAATAACAGCTGTTGTAGCACACAGCTGTTGGGGCAAAGTAATCAACTCATGAATTGAGTACAACATCTCAAAGCAGTATAATATCTGAAAACTGTGCCTCAGAGGTAGCTTAAAATCTCCTCTTTACAATCGTATATAATGCAATTAATTTTAGAAGCAGTTCCAGCGGCACACGCATATTACACAACATAGTGCATGATAAGGAACTGGATTCAGGTTCCAAGTAGTTCATGAAGTGTAAAATGAGACTTGTCCGAAGCATTGGGAGGATTAATTAAAAAATATAAGTGAAAAAATAACACTCCTAACATTAAAAATTATAAATGGTGTAATGTTTTGGTCATTCTAAGAACAAGCACCCCACAGAATTGAAAAAACATAAGATAGGTGAATCAATGGATTTAACCTGCATATATTAAAACTTCATCAAAAACACAAAAAAAGTTGCTCTGTAAAGAAATTGTTATAGTATAATATTTGGCCATGATCAAGTGATAAAGAATGATTAAACATTCCTGAACAATAGTGATAGGACAGATTAATCTACACAGAGTTTGGACTGCTGGTTTTATTGGAATATGCCTATTTAAACTCCTATAAAATTTGTCACAAGGGTCTGTTACAATCAGTGTTTGCCAGATCTAATTCTTTACAAGTTGATCAATACAGGTTAAGGACATTGATCCTGTAGGAGAGCCATGTGATAGCTTCACAGACTTTAGTTCCTAATCTCCCCCCTGCTATGGTGCTAAAACCATGTCCAAATTGCATACTATTGCTGTAAATAGTTTAACAAGAAAAAATGACAACATACTCATTTAACTTGATTGTTTTTCATTAAAATAAGACAAGATAAGGATTTTGGAATTATATAATAAATTTACAATAAAATGTTTTCTTCTGTATGTGCCAAAGTTTTAATAGGTAGATAAATTCAAATAATGGAAAGAGGTTTTAAGCAAATATATTATGAATAAAACCTCTATTTATACTATGAGTTTTAGTTCTGAAATAAATTAATGTACATAAATGTAGCCATGAATAGATCAATAATCTGTATCCGCTTCAATAAAATTATTAACTCTTCTTAACTGATCAAATATAAACATTACTTTTCAAAATTTCCAAAGATTTAATTAAAGTTATGGTAATTAAACAAGTGCAGTCATGACTCATTTTAGCATTTAAATTCATGCCACGTCAAGGTAATATTTGTTATCCTAAAAATACAAACTTGTGGTTTTTATAATTTTTACATTTCTAATTAACTTAGTTTTCATTGGCAAATAAGTAAAAAATTGTGACAACTCATCTTTCATCATCTAGGCACTAGTGTCGCTTTTGAAATTTCTGGCCTTGCCCTGGTTTTTTTGTAACAACATTTCACTCGACCTTTACAACTAAACCACAACTGAATGTGTGTATAAACTCCCATGTAGCAAACATTTCTGTAAAACAAATTTTTTCCAGGACCCCGTAAAGCCAATTTTTTTTAATTTTCTGATCCCAAAAGTGCGCCTGAAGTGGTGGTGGGACCGTTACTACCGGTGGCCGTACCAAGTTTGACCCCCTTCCATCTGCTCCAAACTTAGGGATACAGTGAACCAGTCCCGATACTTACTGAACAAACCCTTGTATGTTCTGAATAAGTTACAACCTACACAAAAACACCAATAGATATCATCACTATCCATTTTCTGTTGCAAAATATCAAACAACCAGAGACCAAAAAACAAGAAACAAGCTAAACCCAATCACAGCTGTTGGGGCAAAGTAATCAACCTCATGAATATGAGTATCAACATCTCAAAGCAGTATAATATCTTGAAAACCTGTGACTCAGAGGTAGCTTAAAATCTTTCCCTCTTTAACAATGCGTATATAATGCAATTAATTTTAGAAATGGCAAGTTTCCAGCGGCACACGCATATTACACAACATAGTACATGATAAGGAACTGGCATTTCAGGTTGCCAAGTAGTTCATGAAGTGTAAAAATTGAGGACTTGTCCCGAAGGCATTGGACGTAGGATTAATTCTAAAAAAATATAAGTGGAAAAAAATAACTTCACCTAACATTTAAAAAATTATAAATGGTGTAATGTTTTGGTCATTCTAAGATAACGAAGCACCCCCACTGTATTGATAGAAAAACATAAGGAGTCTAGGTGATGAATCAATTGGATTTAACCCTGCAAATATATTTAATCTTCCATCATAAACCACAAAAAAAAGTTGCTTCTGTTAAAAGGAAATATGTTATAGTATAATATTTGGCCATGGTTCAAGTGATAAAGATTAACATCCTGAACAATAGTGATAGGAACAGTTTAATCTACCCAGGAGTGTTTGGACAGTGGTTTATTGAATATTGCCTATTTTTAAACTTCATAAACTTGGTCACCCAAAAGGGTTCCTGTACATCAATGTGTTTGCCAGATCTATTCTTGACAAGGTTGTTCAATACAGGTAGGCATTGATCTGTAGGAGCCACAATTGTAGCGCTAGCTTTCACAGACTTTAGTTCATTACTCTTCCCCTGCGATTGGATGCTCAAACCATGGTCAAATTGCAAACTATGCTTGTAAATAGTTACAAGAAAAATGGACAAAATTACTCATTTAAACTATAGATTGTTTTCATTAAAATAAACATAGGAAAAGGATTGAATTATAATAAAATTTACTAATAAATGTTTCTTCTGTACCTGTGCAAGTTTTTAAATAGGCTAGAAAATCCAAATAATGGAAAAAGAGGTTTTAAGCCCATCTTATAATGTAAGTAAAACCTCTATTATAACTATGAGTTTAGGTTCTGTAATAAAATTTAATGTACATAAAAATGTACCAATGAATTAGCTACAATAATCTGATCCGCCTTCATAAAAATAATTTAACATCTTAACTGATCAAAATATAAACATACTTTTCAAAATTCCAAGGATAATTATAAGTTAAGGTATAAAACAAGTTTGCATTTCAATGAAATCATTTAGCATTTTAAAAATCATGCCAGTCAAGTATAATTGATATCTAAAAATACAAACTTGTGTTTTTAGTAATTACATTTTCTAATTTAACTTAGTTATTTTCATGCAAATAGTAAATATTGTGGACAACTCCTTACTTTCATCATCTAGGGCACATAGAGTCGCATTTTGAATTTTGGCCTTGGCCCCAGTTTTTTTTGTAACCAACATTCACTGACCTTTACACTATACCAACCACTGAAATTGTGTATAAACTCCCATGTAAGCAACATTCACTGTAAAACAAATTTTTCCAAGACCCGTAGAAGCCAATTTTTAATTTTCTGATCCCCAAAAGTGCCGCCTGAGTGGTGTTGGGATCCTTCCTACCGTGGCCCCGACGAAGTTGGTCCCCTTCCACTTGCTCCCACTGAGGATACAGTGAACCAGTCCCGATACTTATCTGAACAAACCCTTGTATGTGTCTGAATAAGTTACACCTACACAAAAACACAATAGATATCATCACTATCCATTTTCAGTTTTGCAAAATATCAACAAAACCAGGACCAAAAAATACAAGAAAACAAGCTAACCCAATCACAGCCTGTTTGGGGCAAAGGAAATAAACTCATGGAATTGGAGTACAACATCTTCAAGCAGTTATTAATATCTGAAAAAAACTGTGCCTCAGAGGTAGCTTAAAATCTCCTCCTTTTACAATCGTTATATAATTGCAATCTAATTTTAGAAGCTGTTCCAGCGGCTCAGCGCCCACGGCATAATTACACAACATAGTGCATGATAAGGAACTGGATTCCAGGTTTCCAAGTAGTTCCATGAAGTGTAAAATGGAGATACTTGTCCGACAGCATTGGGAGGATTAATTAAAAAAATATAAGTGAAAAAATAACACTCCTAACATTAAAAATTCTAAATGGTTGTAATGTTTTTGGTCATTCTAAGAAGAACAAGCACCCCACAGAAGTTGAAAAAAACATAAGATAGGTGAATCAATGGATTTAACCTGCATATATTAAAACTTCATCAAAAACACAAAAAAAGTTGCTCTGTAAAGAAATTGTTATAGTATAATATTTGGCCATGATCAAGTGATAAAGATAACATCCTGAACAATAGTGATAGGACAGTTAATCTACCCAGAGTTTGGACAGCTGGTTTATTGAATATGCCTATTTAAACTCATAAAATTGTCACAAGGGTCTGTACATCAGTGTTTGCCAGATCTATTCTTTACAAGTTGATCAATACAGGTAGGCATTGATCCTGTAGGAGCCATTGTAGCTTCACAGACTTTAGTTCCTACTCTCCCCTGCTATGGTGCTAAACCATGTCAAATTGCAAACTATGCTGTAAATAGTTACAAGAAAAACTGACAACATACTCATTAACTAGATTGTTTTCATTAAAATAAACAAGAAAAGGATTGAATTATAATAAAATTTACAATAAATGTTTCTTCTGTATGTGCAAGTTTTAATAGGTAGAAAATCAAATAATGGAAAGAGGTTTTAGCATATATTATGAATAAAACCTCTATTATACTATGAGTTTAGTTCTGAATAAATTAATGTACATAAAATGTACCATGAATAGCTCAATAATCTGATCCGCTTCATAAAAATATTAACTCTTAACTGATCAAATATAAACATACTTTTCAAAATTTCCAAGATAATTAAAGTTAGGTATTAAACAAGTGCATTCATGAATCATTTAGCATTTAAATCATGCCAGTCAAGTATATTGTTATCTAAAAATACAAACTTGTGTTTTTATATTACTTTCTAATTAACTTAGTTTTCATGCAAATAGTAAAAATTGTGACAACTCCTCTTTCATCATCTAGGCACTAGAGTCGCTTTTGAATTTTGGCCTTGCCCCAGTTTTTTTGTAACAACATTCACTGACCTTTACACTAAACCACACTGAATTGTGTATAAACTCCCATGTAGCAACATTCTGTAAAACATTTTTCCAGACCCGTAAAAGCCAATTTTTAATTTTCTGATCCCATACGCTAATAAATTTCAAACAAAACAATTTAAGTATGTCAACAGCCAATCTAACTTGAATCTCAAAGTGTCAAACAAGTTCAGTGACAGTAGTTTTGAAAAATCTTAATCTCTGCACCCCATTATTTAAGTTTTCCATTATCCGAAATAATTAAGATTTTATTACCATACAATTTTTTCAGACTCAAAACTTAAAGGATCTAAAAGTGTTATTGCTGGGCATTCTTGTACAGAGATTGTCCTCAAGCGCCCCTAAAGTTAGATATGAGTAGTGTTAGGGGAGGTATTTTCACTTTTGGGACCCACTTTCGTGTACTGAACCACTGGCACTCTCAAATAGGATTCAAACTCATTAACTAGACAGTGAAATTTTATTACGCATACCTGTTCTTATCCTCTAGAACAAGAAGTTAAAGAACCTACTATTGCACTAAAACCTAGAAGGTCTTCTGTACGGCTTCCGGAGTGACACAGCTTCTGTAGTGATGTGATATTCAAAAGGGATAACCCATGATACAGTTAAAAAGAGAAAGGATTGGCCATTAACACTGCGACATGAGCCATGTACTTATATTCCCTTAGAAGAACCTAATTAATAGTCTCTGAGCACGGATTTTCCCCTGAAACAATCCACCTTTTCAAAATTCCAAATTATTTTTTGGCAAAATATTTCTGTCGAACAAGCTTCAAAGGGGGTGGTGTGGCAATCTTTTTGAAAGAATTTTCCAAATTTGAACCTTTCAAAATTAACTGCAGTGCTGACATGGATTTTGAAGCCGATGGCATCAAAATCAATTCCAATTATTTCGGTAAAATAACAGTCATTGGGATGTACAGATCCCCCAATGGCTGTATTAACTCCTTTTTTGAAAAACTAGAGCAGCTCATGAATTTTATTTTTTCAAACTCAATGAAGTTTCTCATAATCGGCGACCTCAACATTAATGTAATGGACCCCACCGACCCCCTCACCCAGCGGCTGCGCGATATTCTGAACTCCTTCAACCTAAATTGGTCTGTGAATTCACCAACACGGGTGACCGCTACGACGAGCACAGCCATCGACAATGTGATCACCAACATTCATGACACCACGGTCTCTGTTTTAAACACTGCGATCTCTGACCACTTTGCGCAGGAGGTCCTGGTTCATGGATGCAAGCTGGAAAATCAAAACCCAAAATATAAAATTGCAAGATCTGTCAATTTTCAAAACATTTGCCGACTGAATAAATTGCTGGAGCACGAGTCTTGGGCATTTTTAAATGAGTTTGAGAATGTTGAGGACAAGTTTCAAGCTTTCAGTAATAGTTTCAATTATTATTTGGATGTTGCTTGTCCGTTTAAAAAAACTAAACAAAATCAAAAACCACGGAAAAATGGCTGGTTGACTAAAGGAATTCTTATATCTCGAGACAAGCTTAAATTCTACCACAACATTTTTATTCGAACCCAAAACGAAGATTTCAAAACTTTCTTTAGAACATACCGCAGGATCTATAGAAAAGTCATACGAGCCGCCAAAGCCTATGACATCAATAGAGCCTTAGGTAATTGTGAAAATTTCTCAAAAACTGCTTGGAAAATTATTAACAACCTTTCTCGAGATATAAACTCAAAAAAGTCTTCCCAACCGATTGCAATCAAAATTGAAAACAAAATTTACGAAGATCAATTTCAAGTGGCTAACCAATTCAATAAATACTTCTCTACCGTGGCTACAATGAACTCGTCATTTAAAGAATCTCAATCACACGGAAGAGAAGTCAGTGATCCGGTTGCATCCATGGCCTTGGCCCCTGTGTGGGAGGGGGAGGTAGCAAATGTCATACAGAGGCTGAACACAAAAAAAACCAGTGACGCCAATGGGATGTCCGTATGGCTACTCAAACGTTGCTATAAGCACATTTTGAGACCGCTCACAAAATTGATCAATTTCTCATTTGAAACTGGAAATTTTCCATCTTCTTTAAAGACTGCCAAAGTCATTCCGATTTTCAAAAAAGACGATCTTTGCCTCGCAAGCAACTATTGTCCAATCTCAATTCTTCCTGTGTTCAGCAAAATTTTTGAAAAATTATTTTATGAAAGACTGGAAAGCTTTCTAGAAAAAAACAAAATTCTGAATCCAGAACAATTTGGATTCCGAAAAAACAAATCCACAATTGACGCGGTGAACAGCCTTCTGGACAATGTTGTCGATGGACTGGAAGGTCGTGAACATGTGCTAAGCATATTCCTCGATCTTTCCAAAGCCTTTGACTGTGTGCATCATGGGACACTGCTGCAACAGTTAGAAAAATGTGGTGTCCGGGGTCTCCCACACTTATGGCTCACGTCTTATCTAAAAGATCGAGATCAGCGTGTGATGATCTCGAGCGTCGTTTCCAGCAAAATAAAAATGGCTCATGGTGTCCCTCAGGGATCTATCCTTGGACCTCTCCTTTTCCTGATTTATGTCTGTAGATTGAACTCAGTAATCCAACTTGGGGCACTGGTTCAATATGCTGACGACACGACTCTCTGTTTCAAAAGCAATTCAAAACAAGACCTGGAAATCAAATCTTTTGTGGGATTGAACGCATGCATTCAATATTTCACAGAATTGAACTTGACAACTAACCAGTCAAAATCAAGTGTCATCAATTTTTGTCTTCGTCAGCATGATCATGCGATGCGACCTTCTGTCTTTGCGGATGATGCCCTTTTAGAGGATACAGATTCCACAAAGTTTCTGGGGATGTTCCTTGACAGAGGACTGACCTGGAATGATCATGTTGATAGCATCTGTGCTAGAGTTACCACAGGCATATTTGCCCTACGGCACCTAGCAAAGATCTGTACCCTAGAGGTTCTAAAAACGGCCTATTACGGCCTAATCCATCCACATCTTGTGTATGGATTAAGACTCTGGGGAGGATGTGCCAAAAACAAAATGGAGCGGGTTTTCAGGCTCCAAAAAAAAGCAGTCAGGATAATTTTAAAACTGAATTATAGAGAGTCGTGCAGGGCATCTTTCGGGGAGCTGGGATTGATGACATTGCCCTGCCTTTACGTTTTTGAGGTGATCGTGTACTGCAGATCGAGATGTGCCTTGATAAGTGGCAGGGACGTTCACCAATATGAAACTAGAGGCAGGGACAACTTGCGAACTCATCAACACAGACTGGCATTATCGCAACACCTCCCTCAGCAGGTGGGTGTCAGACTAATCAACAAGCTCCCTGAGGATATCAAAAACTCCAACAACCTCAATCAATTCAAAACTCGTCTCAGACGCCTGTTGGTGTCTAAAGCGTTTTAATCGATTGATGAATTCATGACGAGCCGTTGGGATGATTGAAAATCATGGATCCGAAGTCTGTGTGATTGTGTCGTGAGAATGCTGAGATGTAAGTATGACTGTGAGTGAATGTGTAGTTAGGATATATTTTATGATGAATTTGACTATTGCAATACAATGTTACATATTGTCAAACACGCAATAAAGAGATTATGAATTATGAATAAAAAAAAACTTGTAAATATTTCCTTAAAGCAAACTTCCTCAGGCAGATAAGATAAGAATTTATTATAAGAAACCTGTTTAGTTCCTTTAATTTGTTCCTTTAGATTAATAATAATTATTATTATGTGTATCTTTTCTGTTCCTGTGTTTATTGTAAAATCTTGATGGAAATAAACTCATTCATTCATATAGGACAGCCGAAATAGCAGTAAAGTGTGTCCAACCAACTAAAAATATACAGTAATCTAGTATTTCTTAGGTATATACAGGTAGTATATGGGTATTGCTTTAGCTCGACTTTAACTCAGTTCTATCACACTAGCACATACTATGTTATTTCAAGTAACACTTACGTGTTAAAAATGGAGCACGATCAACATCCAGTCTACAAAACCTTGTCTCTATATGTTTTTTGCACAGTATGTTGAAGTGGTAATCAACTATCTTGCAACGGGGAGTGCTGTGTTTAAAGAAATGCACAATAACATCTGGTGATTTTTTGGTCACCTCAAAGAACTCCTTTTCTTCAGTCAATTCTTCATATTCTCCATGACCCTAAAAGAGAATATCAACTATCAAACATCATTAAATACTTAAATTAGGTAGCAAAATACTAGCAAAAGCACTGACTTATTAACCATATGTAAAACCCTACTATTAAACTGCAAAAAAACTTTACAATATGAATATATTGTTATCTATTTATATCATCCATCTTCTACAGATATATTGCTTGAAGAGTAATAAATGATCAATTTAGATGTTACATTTTCAGCACTTAACCCTTTGCGCTCGAAAGGCCAGCAACACTGGCCTCTCCAAGGTTGCAGACAGCTTGCGTTAGTTTTGTCGTAGTTTGCCCTGGCAATTCTTATGGCCAGTAAAGATGGTTGTGTTACCTTCATTGACAGCTTCTTCTTCTTCTATGG
This sequence comes from Homalodisca vitripennis, assembly GCF_021130785.1. Classification (NCBI taxonomy): domain Eukaryota; kingdom Metazoa; phylum Arthropoda; class Insecta; order Hemiptera; family Cicadellidae; genus Homalodisca; species Homalodisca vitripennis. The sequence goes on along the minus strand of NC_060210.1, from coordinate 123,086,928 downwards.
GGCAGCCTATTGCTATGCACATAAGTCTCAAGGGCCTTTTGCGCACCCCGGAAGCACACCATGAGGCCTACCAGTCTATGATTTCAGCAGCTCCACAAACCGCCGAAAACAACTTATCAGGTCCTCCTGGGGAAATTCACAACCCTTGTCCAAACTACCAAAGATGGCATACCACTCCTTTGCTATTGTAGGACAATCAAAGAGGAAGGGTTTGGCAGTTTCATCCTGCTCATCACATATTCTACAGAGCGGATCCTCCCGAAGGATGCCGACTCTGTAAAGATGCTTCCTCAGGTGACAATGTCCTGTGATCAGATCTATAACCCAAGAGGACATCTACTTAGTGAGAGAAGGTCAAATGCCACTCTGGAGGAAGGTGACTGTAGTACCATTCTGCTCATTCTCATGCCTGGATGCAACCTCAGCATAATTCATATTCAGCAAATTTTAAATTTATTATTTGAAAATTTTTTTATTGACAATTTTCTACACAGAAGTTTACATCTTTTACACAAGCCCTACAGAATTTGCCAAGTAATTATAGAGATGAATTAAATCAAATTTTCCTAAATGTCTGTATTTTTAAAAATATGTAAATCCCTACTTACTCAAATCCAGTTGAAAAAAATCTCAAGCACAACCAACTACACTAACAAAAATTATTCTAAAAAATAGCAATTAATTGGAGAAAGTATTAAATGTGCTATCTACAGAATTAAGTCAAAGTATCTTACTGTTATATACAGCCCACTTAGTACATACTCTAGAGTGATTGCTATGAGGTGTTTGGTTTGAAAGACAACGTTTACACTATGTTTATCCTATATAGTTAAACACTTCAATGTAAGTTTAAAATTTTTTCTAATTATGTTCTAGACAATTCATTGAACTTACAATGTATTTTTATTTTGGTTTACTTCATTTAACTTTATTTCACTTAGGGACAAGATAAGGTAACCCCTCATTGATTGCACTTGGTCCCAAAAGAACCGGTGCGTTGATTCCGTAATAATAGGTTGTTCAAGATGGGTTAAGGATGAGAATAGGGACCACCTCCTATTGAGATCCCATTAGTATAGATATTGGACACTATCTCAGTTATGTTACCTTGGAAGATAGGGAGACTAGCTCTGTTCGAGCCTCTTCCAGTCAGAGCAGGAGAAGCCGTACGCCCTCATGTTTAGGCTTTAAAAAGCCTTTAACATTAAGGGAGTGCTCGAGGAGGGTTTCCTTCTGGCTGGTGTACACCTTCCAGTTGAACCTACACTGAGTACATAAAACACTGAAGTGTCACTTAAATTTGGGCAACCTTATGGATGTCCAGTAGTAGCACATCACTAGCTGCAAATGTTGAGATATTGGGGTGCAAGGGTAGATCAAAAGGTCTAGTCTACTGTGGAAGATAACCCTTAAGTGTTAAGGGCTGTAGACATAAGGGCGTGCCATCCCCTGCCTGCTTTGACTGAAGAGGCTGGTACAGAGCTGGCTTCCCCTTCTTCCTGACATTAATGCCCAAAATCCTTCCTCATGGATCTTAACAGGAGGTGGCCCCTACCACCAACCTAATCCATCCAGAATATGCTGTCGCTTCAGAAGCAGTGCAAAGGTATTTTTAGGACTAGGTGGAATATTTCTAAGCTTCTGTCCTAAAACAACAAAAAAAACAAAAAAAAAAAAAAAAAAAACATTAAGAGAGCCCCAACCACTCCCACAGCCACCCTCCGCTGTAAACTAGATCTATTGACAAGACTTTTGTAACCTCTTATCTCTGTTAGTTATGTGCTCCTGAAAATCCATTGGAGTTTTCCAGATTTGTGATATACGCTATTGGTATTTCTTGTGCCGAGTATAAGTTCTACTGTCAGGTATAAACCACCCAGAAATGAATCCTGGGGATTTGTTTATCTTACTTTTTACTGTATTACTTAGCTGAAGTACATATTTGGTTAAATTACTTTGGTTAGTGCAGGAAACAAATTGTTCAGTAACCCATTAAAATAAAAAAAAACCAACTCACAATGGACAGCCAGTGTTGTTTCTGTTTCGCTTGTTTCTTCAACTCCTCTAAGCGTTCTTGTCTTATTCTTTCAATTCCATCACTATCCAATTCATCAAGCTTCTGAATTTCTGCATCTAGCTGTTGTTCTACTGTCTGTGCAACTCTGAGCACTTGTTCTTGAATTACCTTATCTACAGACTGCATCTATGAAAAAGACATTTAATGTAAGAAAAACAAAGACATACTATGTTACAACCTGTGGTGAATTATATTGCAATCATTATCAATATTGCAGTGAATGAAATAAATGTTGCACCACTGCAATAAGAGCCACTGTTACTAGGCACAATTCCATGAGTAACAGTGTAATTTGGGAGTGGCAGTCACTCCCCAGAATTTATAAATAAAATAACAATAATTTTAAAATCCAATCTTAGAAGAGTAACTAATTTGTTTCATTATTACACAATTTAACTTAAAAATAAAGCAATTTAAATTATTCTAAGCTTATCAATATAAGTTAGGAGTTCCCGGGTAATTTAAAACAACTACTTAGGTACAGGCAGAAGAAAATTTACACTGGACTTACAATATAAAAACTGCATGTTCTGTGCTATGGTTGCTCTCGGAACATGAATGGCCTACAGTTATTGAAGAAACCTCAACGGCAGTGTACATTCATCACAACATATTCATTTAGTACGTATTTGTTACCTATCACAATTACTGTTAAGTCCTTCAAACCGTACAACCTAATAAGCTGTAAAACCTTTAAAAATAGCACACTGTTACAATTCTTTAGGATAGATGTGTTTACATTTTTTAAATTTTATATATATATATATATATATATATATACACACGAGGCGTGTTCAGAAAGTAAGTACCGTTTCATTCTACCGCTGCCGCAGCGCTGCAATCGGTGTTCCGCATAATGTATAGATTTTCTTTTATAGATAGTAATAGACAGTTGAAAGCTTATGAAGAACCGTGAAACAAAATTTAAAAAGTGGCATATCAGCCGACCTGTTTGCAGATTATCTCTATAAGTATATGTACAGAAGAGAAGTACAGTTTTCTAGAGAATATGCTTCAACGACTTCTTGAAAGCGGTTAATCATTACCGCTACCCAGGAGAAAACATATAAATAATTACATATATTTCGTTTAGTTATAAATATTTTTTATGTTGTTATCATTTCATTATTATTTATAATTTTTTTTTATTTCCAGTCCTAATTATTTGTTTGATCCTTACAACTCATTCATTATTTATAAGTTTATCACTTTGTGCATTATATTAATTAAAAATATGATTGTTATTATGACTAAAGATATTGATATGATTTAGAAACTCGTATTCGATAAATGAATATTAAGTATCGATGATTGCACTGATCAATATAAAACTGGGTCTGCTTATCCTACTCTAACCGTATTACTTAAACTAGTGAACATAATATGTGTAATAGTTTTATAGTCATCCCAAATTTGGATTAATATGTTTACTACCGAAGGTATAAATATCAAAGCCAGGTGGTGATGGCAATCTATTGCTAACCTATTCTTACAAAAATAAAATCTATAGCCAATTACCAATTTTAGTTCAGAAGGCTAAAATGAATTTAATTAGTATTGAATAAGCTATGCCATGAATAAACGGCTAAGACAATACTGTTTTAATCTATAACATTTACTTTTTGGCCAATCTTTAAACGATATACTATTACAGAGAATCTGTACTCAATGTAGCCTTAAAATTAACTTAGGCTATAATTTTTTTCCAAAAAATTATAAAATGATTGTGATTTGTTCTGTACCTTGTCAATGTATACTTATTTTCAATCGCCTCTCCTAATTAATGACTGTAAAAGCGAAAATTTAAATTGAAAAATTAAACCACGACAATTTAAGGTTTTCACTAACTTATTCTCACTTTCACTGTCTGCAGTCTGCTGCAGTAGGTGGAACGCCCGCCCACACGCAAACGTTAATTTTCTGTTTGCTCTTGCCTGCCTACACAACCTGTCAATGACTCTATGCTCATTGCTCATTTTTTGTCAGTCAAGTCAGTCAAACACTGGTAGTTGGTTGGTAGGCTGTAGTAACTTAGGATAAAAGGCACCTCCGAAAAGGAGAGAGAGCACTTAATACATAATCCTAAAAAAACGAAAGCAATAATTTGTAATGATGCAGGCAAAACCGTTGAATGTTTGCAGTGCAACTAATTGTGGACATGCTACATGTACATATACTTTATTATAAAGTGGTCTAACACTCAAGTGAAACCTGTATTTACAAAACGTGTCTTATCCCAAAAAAATCAGATATTGAGTTATATACATTACTGAATTCGTCTGCTACAGCCGGATCTTAATATGTTGGCTGTTTGTTCCAAAAAAAATTCTTATCAAATAATATTTCATGTTGAAATATTAAAAGTTTTCCATAACGTGTCTTATCCTCTTACAGTTTGTTCCAAAAAACGTCTTATCCATTATGTTCCAAACAAAGTCTTATCCTAAGTAGCCATATTGGAAATTAATATTGAATGTTCCAAAAATGAGTCTTATCCATTCAGATCTTTTACTATTGACCAAAATTTACAAAAAAAATCTGTAATTTAATTTAGTTTCAAGATTATTTTGTGTTGAATGTAACCTAAATTTGGCTAGCCTGCATTTTACAGACGTTTGTGTAATTTTTTTGTGTAATTAGATCCCAACATCTGGAAAATCTCTTGACTGACTGAATAAGCATTGTTCATGTTACTAGGTTATTGCTACTAGTTTCATTGTTTGTGAGAAATGGAAGACAGTTTTATAAGAAACGCTTCTCCTGGAGAAGCTAGATTGAAAGGGCGTCATCCTGAAAAACTGGAAAAAAGACCAAAGAGAAGAAACAAAGGTAAGTAAATATAAGTTTCTTATTAGGACCGTGAAAATCATAACCCCATTTATCCTAGCTTACACGTCATCATTCTTAGATCTCACTTTATTATTTAATTGCATTAATTTATAAATTAACGTGACAAAACTGATGTTTTGTTTTATTTTCAGAAAATCAGCCAAAGATGTTGCCAAGAATGCCTACATGTGGTCACAACAGTAAAGCTTACCAATGTGCAACACTTAGCCAACGAGACGTGAACCATTTTCATCATATTGTTTACGAGGGTTCCAGACAAAATCACTCAGGATGGAGTTATTCTCAGATTACTGCAATGCCAGTACACCAAAAAGAAGCCGGCAAGTCAAAGAAAACAGCCAGAAAAGGTATGACAGTTCAATATTATGTTAAAAAAAGCCACGCTTTGCTCCTGGTGCACCTTCCAAAGTTCCAGTGTGCCAAAAAAACATTTATAAATATTCTGGGAGGAATTTTCTAAAACTAGACTCCAGAATCTATGCAAAACACACTATATGAAGGGGAAAGACTTCAAGAAAAAGAGGTGGCGATAGACGCTCACGTAAGTATGAATCCAAGCGATCTGCTATCTCAGCATTCATTGAAAAACTGAAACCACTCGAAAAACATTATTGTAGAGGAAGGTCTTCAAGAGTTTACTTACCTAGTGAACTCTCACTAAATAGATTATGAAGGATGTACAATGAGACATGTGAAGATAATAACCTTAGAGTTAAAAAAATACTTCTTCCGCTTATATGTCAGAAAAAACATATAATATTGGGTTTGGGCAAACCATCCACAGATGCTTGCTCCTATTGCCTTCAATTAAAGCACTTGTTATCCTCTGCTACTAATGAACAAGACAAAAACCAGATTTATTATCGCAAAGAGAGTACACTCTCTCAAGTACAAAGAGTTTTTCTCTGCTTTGAAAAAGAAAGAAGACAGCACTATGGTGCTATCATATGATTGCCAGAAAAATCAGGTGCTTCCCAAAGTACCTGATCAGTCTGCATATTACTCCAGACAGTTATACATTTATAACTTCACTGTATGCAGAGGTTCTTCTAGGGACCCTTTAGACAAGAATACCGTTTACATTTATAAATGGACAGAGAATGATTTCCCAAAGGGTTGTAATGAGATAGCAAGTTGTGTTTTTCACAACTTACAAGCAGTTCCCATTCCACAGAATGTTTAGTAATATAAGACTTTTTGCCGATGGGCTGTGGGGGGCAAAATAAGAACACCCTTATAGTTGGAATGGGTGCAAAATGGCTTTTAAATCATGCCCCACAACACGTAACTGAAATGGAATTTTATTTTCCAGTGGTAGGACATTCATTTCTACCACCGGACAGAGTATTTGCCCGCATTGAAAAATCAATAAGAAAAACTAGTGAAATTATTCTTCCTGATGACTATATCAGAATATTCGAGGAAAATGGAACAGTCATTCAGTTGGGGAGTGAAGGATGTCCCAACTTTGACTGGAAACAATCTGTTACTGAGATTCAGAAAAAAGCCAGCTTAATTGGCATTTTCAATTCAATCCAAGTAAAAGGATTAAGCTTAAACTCAACAGAGTTAAAAACATTGTTTACGTTCGTGGAGAGGTGAATTACAGAACAAACCTAAACGTCTTCCGTTCTGTTTTTGAAATCTGGCAAGTCCTACGAAGCCTAGATCCTGCGATCATTCAGCCTGGGAGAGCTATTAACCAAGCTAAATTGACAGACGTAAAAAAGTTATTGACTGCACATTTTGGAAATGGATGGGAGCGACTAGAGAATTTATCTTTTTATACCAAACTAGCTGAAGTAGGAAGAGATGCTGAAGAAGATGATGAAAATATCTGTGCAGACACTCAATTGAAGACCCATTGCAACTCACATGTATTTAAAAATATGTGTTCTTAGTTTTATAGTATTTTTACAAAACTAAGTAATTAAGTTAAGTAAAATTTCATGAAATGTAGGTTTGATGTATTTTGTTCTGTTTAATATGTTTTTCCAGGATAAAATTTAACTTATTTCTTTATAAACTAGTATTTAAAAAAGTAATATTAGAACATTTCTTTAAATTAAAAAGCTTTTAATGTATATTTCTCAATTTAAAAATGTCTTTATTTATTAAAGAAATGTAAAGAAATCTTTGTGTTTTTCCAAAACATGTCTTATCCCAAAGCGTTATGTTCCAAAACTTACCTTATCCATAGTCAATTCCAAAACGGGTCTTATCCAACTTTTTACATAAATAATACAAATGAACTAATGAATCTAGTTAAAAAGTATTCCTTAATAGTAAATCTATAATTCTTAATAATTAAAATGGTATAATACAGTGTATAAGTAAACTATTAAAATAACATAGTGTAACAGTTTTTTGCATTTCCCCAACAATTGTGAAAAGTGGACAAGGAACGTTTTGGAAATACAGGACTCAAGTAGCAAGTTCAACCAGAAATGTATTTTAAAGACTTTTTTCCTCTTTTTTTAAGCCTCAGCTTTAAGCTATGACGGCCTCATTGAACACTGGCTATCATGTCTATTCCTGATTGGCCCTCCCCGGGATTTGAACCCGTGATCTCTCAGTTAGAGAGCCGAGACTATATCCATTAGTCTACGGAGGAGGACTATTTTAAAGACAAAAATATATCATAACTTAGCGCCTTCAAATAGTGTTTGGCTATTTAATATGTGTATAAAACTATCTAATAATTGCAGTTTATAATGTGCAGGGGCTTTGAAAACTGTTATCTTTTATCTTCTAAATTTAATTTGTAACTGCTTAAATTTGTAGATTTAAACCATTCCCGAATCCGCCTGAAGACAAACAAAAATTTCATTAAAATCTGCCCAGCAGTTTTGAAAAAGTTTAGTGACATACATTCGTTCAAAAGAAATACACACACACACAAACGCGCGCGCGCGCGATTCGAGCCCGAGGGAGCAAGTATACTTTTTGTCACTCAACCATTATTTAAATTAAATAAGGCTATTGCCGTTTATACGAATTTAATGAATTTTTATTTATTTATTTTTAACAATAAATGTAATTGACTTATTCCTCAAATCCATCTTTATTGGACTTTACTAGCTCAGATTACAAATGCCAGGATAAAGAAACATGATATTATGTAGATGAGCATATCTAAGGATCTAAAAATAGACAGACGAAGTTGAAAGGAAAATGAGATGTCACATTGGAAATTTTCAACTCGTATTCTAAAGCACGCAAATTAGGATCTGATCGTGGGTCTGGTTATGTGAAATGGTTCGCGTTAAAAAATGGGTAATCTGAGGCGTGTAAACTTAATCATATTTAAAAAATATTAAGTGGAGAAAATAAATTTATATTGGACAGTGGTTGTGTACATTCATTTAAATAAGGTGGGTGAAAAGGTGCAAAAGTGGTCGGGATTTATTTTCCTTTTATATTTTATGTTTTACTGCAGTGATCCAAAGCTGTAGGCAAGGTAAGTAAACGAGCAAAAGGAACAATTGATAAATAAATAGTAGATTAAAACATTTGTATTCCTTTTGAATTAATGCAAATAAGTACAATAGTACAATCAACAGTCATGACACGAACTAGAAAAAACTGATTGATTTATTTAACCGTAATGAGCATTTATTCTGTGCAAGAACAATCTAATATTTTATTACATCACCCCTAATACGTTCTTCAATATTAGAGTATTTAAAATCTACATACAATGTGATTTACTTGGAACGAATAACCATTTGGTGATATAGTCTATGTTCTATTAAAAACTGTTGATGTATAGTGCTTTACAAATTAATATTTTTCATTAATATGCTTGTTGTTCTTTAAATTTATTTGTTTTATCAACGACGACAGCTTACTATTTTTATCGGCTACGTTTTCACCCTGGATGAGGAACAATCAGTACGTCTGTTGATAATCCCTTAAGGGGAGTCTAAATTGAAAAAAATTATTTTTTTTCAATTTTGGGTTTTTTATTGAATATTACAGTTTGAAATTTCCTCTTTCCAATGATATATAACACTTTGTAATACAAAAATCATAAAGCCATGAAAAAAATCAATAAAATAAGGCCTGCAACTCAGTTTTAGTAAAAAAGCTCCTTGGTCATGCAGCTGTATCAATCTGAATCCCTACCTTATGGACCTGATGTAGTAATTAGAAAACTAGAATGCGTAGGTCATGTACAGAAGCGTATGGGGACTCGCCTACACACTCTAAAAGATAAATGTAAAAAAGAAAAATTGTCAGATGGGAAACCTTTGTCTGGGAAAACCCGACTAACGACTGCTGCGGTTCAAAAGCTTCAGACGTTTTATGGATTATCAATTAGGAGGAACACCCATAGTGTAGTTGAGATGAAGAAAGCTGTTTGGGCAACATATTTTCATGTCCAATCTACAAATGAAACGCCAACATATCAATTGTATCCGAATGATGAAGTGACGTAAATTTAAAAAAGCAGAACTCGAAAATAAATCCTATGACCATGGCAAACATTTCCATCTCCCTGAAACCATTATGTTGAAATTAAAACCAATTTTCAAGAGCCTGTCTGATCCAGAGTTATTAGCAAAGTGCCTCAAAGGGAAGTCCCAGAACCCAAATGAGTCACTAAACAACCTCATATGGTCTCGTATTCCTAAAAGGACTTTTGTACGATCGCACACCTTGACATTTGGCGCACATGATGCTGTGCTATCATTTAATGAAGGGTTTTCCAGCAAGTGTAAAATATTAGAGGGGTTAGGGTTGGAAGTAGGATCTAACATGCTTGCCGCTATGAAGAAGATGGACTTGGACCGACTCCGAAAAGCAGAAAAGGCCATGACTGACCTTGAAAAAAATCCGACAAAGCAGGACATTAGGCAAAAGAAGACTGGAAGACATTTACCAGGAGTCAGAAGACCCAGAGAACCCATCTTATGGTGCAGGATTACACTAAAAGTAATATAACTTATATTTTGGTGTTAATTTTTACATTTTTGCAGTTTTCCGCAAAATAGCATTTTTGTACATTTGATGTGATATATCTCAAGAACGGTTATGGGTAGGATAGCCAAAGTTTTACTGTAGCTGCATTACTATAAACACTAGTTCCTGCTAAAGTTTCAAAATATTCCAATTATAAATAAAAATTTAACAAATGGAAAAATATAAAAAATAATTTACAAAAATCATATTTTTTTTTTAAAAAATCACCAATTTTTTTTATTTTTTACCAATAATAACAATAATTTACGCGGAACTAACTAAAGAGCTGTTCTTTCAAACAAACAAAAATGTAGGTTTCTAGGTTACTTACTTCCAGAGAATGATATGTAACATAAAGTTAACATTATCGTTAAATGGGATTTAGACTCCCCTTAAGCATATAACTACTTTTTCCAGTAAAACGGGTGTTTCCAGTCATTATTCCAAGCAATATCACCATGTATTTTTTACTTCATTCTATCATTACTAACATTTTTTCCTTATTTTAAACTCGCACAAATTTATTTGCCATTTAATTCTCCTCCCCCCTACCTAATCCCAACAACATTCCCCTTCTGCTGATAGTCTGAAGAGTAAGTACAATCACGTACAAAAAGGAAGTTTATAGAAGATTATGATTTACTGCAATTTACCAGAACTTCATTCCAGTAAAAATCAACTTTTAATTCAAACTTTTAAATTAATTCATATAAAATAAAAGAAGCTCGCGAAAAAGTAAATTTTTTCAACTTCTTTTTTTAACAAATATTCTGTGGAATGGAGATTTTAGGCATTAAAGACAGGAGTTTGGTGAAAAATACGTTGCCATAGGGGGTTTCTTGAAAATTACCAGATCTTATATGCCATTATCGGCAACAGATAGCAAAAATAATTAAGAGCAAAAGTTGTAGAAAATGTTATTATCTTTAATTTTGTATACGTATACATTTTCAGTAGGTCCAACCTCTATTGACAAGAACACCCAAAAGGGACATTTGAACCCCACCTCTCTCCCCTTTTTCTGACACGCCTGTGGTTGAGTTCTTTAGGTAAGTTGTACTACCCCATAGAATGTAATATAGTTGGTATTTCCGCGTAGTGACTACCTTTCTAGACTCCTCATTCGGATGTTCGTTCACTAGAATTAATACCAGAGCTACTCAATATAACACATTTTTATAGTATATTTATAATTTCTGCTTATATTTCGGTCATTGCAAGGTATCCCACAACCATAACGTTTTAAGTAACGTACGATTACAGCTATAATAGTGACGGATGTTAGACCTTTGGAAGAAGAAGCACGGTATTTGCGAGCTGACAGTTACCAGAGAAAACTTTTCATCCGATTTTACCGCCGCAGATAAATGTTTAGATGTAATTTCAGATTTAATTGGACAAAAAACATCACACTTCAGCAAGTATTCTACACCGAAAAATCAGGGGAGAGCGTTAAGTTTGCTTCCAAAAACGAATGACCTGTCTCAGAGTGTAAAATAAACATAACACAAAAGGGCATTTTAGCATGCAGTAATCCTGTGGCTGCATATAAAAATGTTATGATGAACTCTCTCTTTCAGTTTTCTACTAAAATCAAAACAAAGCATGAATGTACAGTAATTCCTTGATTTTAAAACAGTTTCTTCAGTTACAAGATGTAATAAAATATAATGGATAGCATAACAAGCGTTAATTCTTATTGATAGTACCACTTTACATCCAACTGATGAGGTATTAGTCAAAGACAACATCAAAGACAATTTTTGCCACATAATGTAACCTAATTCTGGCAGTCAATGGATTAAGGAGTTTTGCAAAATATAAAAATGCATGATCGTAATATGCTTTTACAAATACTAATTGAAGAAGAACTTTCTTTTTTTGTTCTATTTTAAGCCTCAGCTACAGCTATGTAGGCTTCGATGTGCAATGGTTTATTTTCAAAGTATACAGACTTTTTTCGTGTCTATACATTATTGGCCCTCCCCGGGATTTGAACCCGTGATATCTCAGTTAGAGGCCGAGACTATAACCATTAGTCTACGGAGGAGGACAAGAAGAACTTTCAATTGATTAGTCAGAGAGATACTAAAGAGACAATCATATATGTTACTTATTGGGCTGCTAAAGGTTGAAATATGTAATGAAACTCTAATGTAAAGTCTTGGAAACAAATCTCTGCTTAATACTTTAATTTGAAGAATCTAATGTTCCGGACGCAGAACTAATGCCATAACTTTTTCATGTCTCTAAAAAAACCTTTGCACTGGAAAGCAGAAGCGGACGAAGATTGTCTTCAAGTATGGATTTTTCAAGACGACCAAAGAAAATTGCCGAAGAATGGCCATCAGAAACTGAGTGATGATTACATTGTTTAAATGGTTATTAATAGTCAAGAATAAGACGTTATTGAAAGTAGGGAATAAGAAGAGTACATTACAACAAAACTTGTTACACACGCAGTTGCTGCCATTGCATTTGAAGCGGTGGTTCACTATGTTGTGTTGCTTTATGCAGCGTTAGCACATAGCATCGCCATTCATCAAGCAGGCTTAACTCCTCTAAACGCCAAAATAATATGACCGAATTTATTCCAAGTAATTATTGTTTTGTAAGTAACGAATTTTATTATGAATAATTTGATGTGTTTCTTTTCGTTTAAATAAACCTACATAATAATTCTAATACATGGGTTTTATTTTATCTGTAAATTCTTTTAATATGTAATATTCAAACGGAATGGGTTGATAGGCCTCGAAATATATCTTGCTAAGAAAATGTTACAATGCAATTTTAATCAGTGACTGATATTTATTAACTATAATAATTACGATTTATAAAAGGCTGTAAGAATGTGTGTATAATAATTATTGTGATTAACGATGGGACTCTCACCTTATGACTTCCAGTAATCTCGGCATGACCATTAGAAGTGTTGTAGGTAACATAGGCTAGTTAATTAAATGTGTATTACTGTCCATTCCATTATTTCTGTTGTCACGTTATCGCCATAGACTGTTCTTGTTCTGTCGCGTTCTGCTGTTCTGATCTACAAAGAGGAACATTATATATTAACTGCCTCATGTTTTAAGTGAATATAATCTTTTTTGCTTAATCTCTTCTTGTTATGTTAGTAGTTATTCGACGTAGTTATTTATATCGATTTTAATCTATCATAAATATAGCCTATGCTGTGCTTGTTTTGTTATTATTGGTTAATTAATGCTGTTAGGTACGATATAATACCTTTTCTAACCCGTAAGCATTATTAACGTCTATAAAGAATATTTGGCTAGTTATAAGCATTCTTGTAATCTCATCTTAAACAAAGCGTACCCTTTCTCTCGCAGCAGTACACGAAAACCCACTCCGACAGCACATTAAAAATTAACAAACCGCAGAGCTTTAAAAGGGCACTATTTTCGGGATTTATAAAGCCTTTGTTTATTTACACAAACTATATTAACTTGAGTTAGAGTAGATCCACCATTTTTGACTTCTATATTTCGGGGGATGTAATATCCCCGTCTTCAGGAAGTTTTAGATATAAATTAATATAACGACAAAACTATAAAACGTAAACGAGAATCAAGAAAACATAAATGTAAATACAGTGCATAACATTTGATGCACTAATGTTATGCACTGTGTTTATATTAATGTGTACAATCAGAAGTATGACACCACTGTGCAGTGTAGAAATTCTCAAACAAATATATGTGTTCCATGTTAATCACCGTATTTCATAATGTCTCTCCATTTATGGAGCAACCAAAACAGAAACCCTGAATGAAATTCTTGAAGTTCAAAATAAGGCGTTGGACGTGATATTAAATTTAAATTATTTTAGAAGCTGTCAAAATATACTTTGGAGAGCTAAAGATTTTTACTATATATGGATTGTACATTTCTGAGACTATGGTGTTTGTAAAAAATAAGCAAGAAAACTAAATTGAAAAATTCATAGTTATAATGAAATGAAATTGATATAAACCATCACAAATCATGTACATTTGTGTGAAAAAGACTAGGCATGCTGGTAAGCAGATTTTACATTATATTCATGCACAAATTTAAAATGAGAGTAATAAAAAAAGTGAAAGAGCTTCAGGTATATTTAAATTACCTATCTCTATACTCAATTGAGGTATATTAGCTCATAACACTATTTAACCATTTTAGCTTAGGTTAGATTTTCTAAAAAATATTAAAAATTTGATTAATATAACATTTTAGTTTGTATACAATATTCATTGTAAGTATGTACAATTTATGAATAAAGAGTTTTTGACTTTGAATACAGTATTACTGTTCTACGATCCAATATTTATTTATATTGTATGTTTCGATTTACATTATTTTTGCTATTCTTATCACGGATATCGTTCTTAGTGTTGTTACTATAGTTTAAATTGTTTTAAGTTTATAATTGGTTATTAATTATTGTTCCTATCAACAGAATAGTTTTATTAGTCAGTGTTTATTCAAGTAAAATAGCAATTCCGAATTTATATTTATAATAAGTTTATAAGTCATTTTATTTTTAATTTTGATTTAAAATAGGCTTGTTAAAAATAAATAAATAAAATAAACGGATTAAGATAAATAAATAAAATGGTAATCCTGTATTTTGATCTGCGGAGTTCAAATTGCAAAGGTTCTATATATAACATAACTTGTCATTGTTAATAATGATGTTGATATATGGGGCCTTGTAATCTAAAAGGCAACGACAAGGCAGTTCACAGCTGTGAAATTACGCCTTCATTCATAACCAACAATTTGAATTTCATTCGATTTGAGTTAACTTTGGAGGAGTGTCGTCTTATTAGGTCTTGTAAGTTAAAAAAAAATTATATTCCCTTTTATTAATTATCCATCAGAGATACTTGACCTCTACTAATGTTACAGAGCAACCAACTTTAACATTACTAAGTATGTCAAGTTGACATTTACAGTTTTCATTTCATCATAGCACTACTTAACCTCTAATCATACTAGTCCATTAGATAACCTAAACTAAAGCTCAAAATGAAATTTTGCTTAACTTCATTTTCACTGTTAAGTTTTTCATTTAATTTTATTAGTTTCTGATAAAGGAGAGCCCACTTATATTGTCAGCAACTAAAGTTTTTAAGTTTTATAAACTTTGTATTTCTCACAGGTGAATAGGCTATTAAGTTCATCATTAACTTAAGGACTAAACCAATTTTCAATTTTACTATGGGTAGGCCTACTGTATTTTTTGCCTTCATTCTTGTTGTGCATTAAACAGCCACACCCTTGCATCATCCATGGTTAAAACACCTGTGATAATTTTGGGTTGATAAGCAGACCTGGTTTTTTATGTTAAAATTATTAAACGATATTTACTTATTATTCATGACATTTACTTATTATACCCATCGTTATAATCAACCGGTAGTAATTAATTTGAACAATAACTAATATATATGCACCAACTATACAAAAATTTTCGTATTCTAAACACAGTTTATTCAATGAGTAACTTCTTTTAAATAAACATAGTTCACTTTAGAAAACTATACAAAATAACAGTAAAAGATTATTTAATGGGGTTTTCTTGGTTTTAAGATGTTTGTTGTATTGTTACATTTTTGTTATTAATTAAATGTGATATATTTCCTATCACCTGTCTTAATTTAATATTTATTAACCCTAGAAGTGGCAATGCTAAACTTCCACAGTGGCAAGCTCTTTTTGGCCATTTTGCAGAGTATTTTTTAGAAATTCACCAAAAATATATTTTTTACTCTAACCTAGTCATGTTGCATACTGAATTCTTCAGAAAGAGTTGAATTTTCATATTATGACAAAATAAAATGATTTCTTGAAACTTGAATTGGACTTATCATGTGGAAAACCAAAAAATGTTGATTGACCGAACTAAAATTGTAACTTTGACACTTTGTAAAAAATAATAAAAACATAGTTACAGAAAATCCATTATATACCAAAGGTAGAAACAATAATTACCTACAAATACCAAAGGAAAAAGTTTGAAAATTATAAAAAAATAAATAAAATAAATGAAAAAATAAAAAATAATTTTTTTTTTGCAAAATAGCAAAAAAAGTTGATTTGTTGAAACTGGTAAAAAAACAACCTAAATGCTGTAGAATCTTTGCATACTATATTTTATTTTGAAGAGAAAGAGTTTTTCTACAGATCTACCAGATATCAGTTTATTACAGTACCTAAATTATTATTTTTAGTTTTTTGTTTTTGATCAATCTAGAAAATGAAATTTGGTACCAGGAAATAGTGAATAAACAAACTAACACAAGATCGTAAAAACAATGCCAAATTTATTATAAACCAAAAAGATAGACAATGTTATAATAATAAAGAAAATATATAGCTATATGTACAAGCCAAGAGAAACGAAACAGTCACGTAGGCCTACTCAGCTAGTTTTGCCACAGACCGCGGGAGAAAACTTAGAATTATTTCAGTTAGTACCATTGATTATTTCATCGTGATGTTGATGATACTATATGAAATGTATTTGAAATTTAGTGGTGAACGCAACTGTGCAAACTAGGCGTAAAAATAATTATCGGTTGCCTAGCAATAAGCGGCAATGTGAAGCGACTTCTAAGACGTCGCTTGCCACGTAAATAGAACGTCTCAGACGTTGCTTGCCACTTAGAGGGTTAAAGGTAACAAATTGTAATGTTCTCTCATATACTTTAAAGAATTCAAGCTTAGAAATAAATTATAATAGGCTACAAGATGTGCATAAAGTATCCAAAATAAAAATTAAATCGACTATCATATTTTAACGTTTTTAAAAATATCAACAAATAATGGAATACGTATGACCTTGAATTAAAATTGAATAACCCATGTCCCACCATGTATACATTTAATACAGTATTTAATAGGAAAATAAAAAAAATGTAAAACACTATATTATTATGAATTCCCTTAACAGAAGTCTACATTCCTCAAATTGAGATGTTTCTAATTTTATTAATGTGGCTAAAGCATATAATCTTTTAAAGAGGTGTGTGCTAATATTGTACAGCCATTACAGTATTACGTGCTGTGATTTACATAATATAGGGTGTCCCACAAAGAGGTTTAAACGTTTGATTTTATATTACTTGCCCATTTATGCACAGAACATTTTCAAACTCTACATAATTCATTAAATAGGTTTTAAAAATATTCTGTGAAAATTTCAGCTCTCTAAAAATTGTAAAAACAAAATGGTGACATATTTAAAACTTTACCATTTTGCTTTCTATAATAATTCATTTTTTTGAATTACCTGATTTGATTACTGTGTAACAGTTTTAAAGAACAGCTGTTTAATAACACTCATTGTTAAAAACAGCTCAGACTTTAGAAGTTCAACCTTATTTTGTATCAGCCAAAGATGGGGTTATTCAAATAAATAACATGTTTAGGTGATGGAGATGGACACAATCCAAAATTGTAAAGGAAAGAGATGCAAAGGATGTGTTAGATATTCCTCCTGTAATTGTGACGGCAGAGCATTATGGTTCATATGATATATTGAAATTTATTTGAAAATAAATTTAATACATAGTTATTTTTGAAACGTATAGTTTATCACAGTTCGAATACTTTGTATTTTCAAGGTAATTCTTGATGCTGTGCACACACACACACACACACACACACACACACACACACACACACGCATGCACGTGTGCACGCACACTCACACACACACACACGCACGCGCGCACGCACACACACAGACACAGACACACACACACACACAACAAGAAATAATTATAATTTATTGTAACTGAAACATAGGTATCCAGTAATGAATATATATTCTTAATTTTGTGAATAAGATGCACTTGAATTTGTTTATCAGAGAACTATATTGAACCTGTTATGTGTTATGTGAACAGTGGTAGTCTGGGTTGCTCACACAATGTCTAGAAGGTGGCCGTATAGTGGAGAAAGATTGAGCACTTGTCCTTTTACCCTTTCACTGGAAATTAGCGAAATTCTGGTCAAAGTAACGGCTGACTGCTATGAGGACATGTCCAGAACTTAATTCCTCCTTCACACTAGCAACAACATACCTCTTGTCCTTTCTGTTCTCTCTGTATTGGGTTTTTTGGGTCTTTTATGCACTGTGAGACCGCAGCAAGCTTAGGCAGACTCGCCAAGACACTAATTGCTTAATGTCATAAAGCCTATTATGGGAAGAATGAGAGTATTACTAGTGCAAAAGCATAATAAGTACTATTTCTGCTTACTACAATGTGGCTTTTATATAAAAAGGTTAAGTACAAATTCTAAGTTGAAGCTTGCAACTCATTCCATATAAAGCAAAATAAGGAACAGTTGTCTTGATTAATTGATTTTATTTCAAGCACTGCATTACCAAAAATATACATTATTATGTATATAATGTATATTTTAAAATAATTAATTGTACTATTTCATTATGAAGTAATGAAACATTATACTATATGAAGCAGTCTCATCTTTATCTATTTAGCCATAAAAATTTAAAATGGTAGTGCCAGATTCTCTTACTAGTACTAGGAATTTCAAAATGTATATGACATATGTCTAGAAAATTGGGTAGTTCGAAACATTTTTAAACTTATCTTTATTAATTTACATCAATACATTAAACTAAAATTTTTGTTCTTGTTTGTTAAATCAGGATTTAATATTGAAGAGCAAAATCAATAAAGATGGAGACTTGGCTGAAAATATCATCTCTTCTTTGCATTTTTGGATTTTTGAAGGAGTTTCGACCTTCAGAGCCTTATATCACGCCATACCTGATGAGCCCACGTATGAACTTCACTCAGGAACAGGTATATTGGCATTTTCATTACAAGTATCTCACTTTTAAACTGTGTTTTTTAGATTAATACATTCATTTTCAGTGGTCAATCTGTCATCAGATGAATTACATATTTATAATTTTGATCCACAACAACAAACTATTGGTAATTCATTTTTATATTGACTCCCTAAGTGGCAAGGTTGGAAATTTCCGGACTGGTATTACTTGATTTTCAAGTGCAAGTAATAAATTAAAATATGAATATCCCAATACATATACTAATATATATAGGTAATTGTTAATATTACAGCTTTCATTTTGTAGTTTACGAACATAACCATACAATAAATCATTATAGCCATTGTTCCAATTCTGTTAATATTTTGTTTAGTGATGTTTGCTGCCTGCCATGTTGCAACTTTAATAAAAATGATCCTTCTAATATTTTCTCTATGTGATGAATATTGTTATGATAAAATCAAAATAGCAACAAAAAAAATACAAATAAAAACAATTAGTTACAAGCAGTACTGAGTAAAAGTAAAAAAAAAAAATTGTTTAGACACTCAAGGAATACATCAACTTTATTTATGATTTACTGTATTACTTTTATAATAAAATTTCATATACAAATATTCAAATTTTAGTTATATTTATTAAAGCAAATATATGTATTTTTTCTTTAAACATTTATTACTTTGAAAACACGTAATATTGTTTTATTTTTGCATTCATCTTAGATTTTGAATTATTGTTCAAAATAAGGAAAAATATTTATAATTGTTTTAAAACAAGGCAGCTTCTTTTTCAACAGGTTCATGCCAAATTTCTCTAAAACAGGTCTCATAAATTTTTCTGCTTTTTCAACTGGTTTTCTTATATTTAAAATCAGCAATTTTGAACCAGTTTAAAATTTTAACAAAACATTATGTTTATGCCATATTGAACTTACGTTTTTTAGCAACGAATTTCCAAAGAAAGACAGAGACAGATGCTAAAACAAAGTGAGATAGGTCATATGGACAAAGAAACATTGATGTTTCTTTCAATTAATTTAATCAGTTGAAAAAATAAAAACAACCTTTATATTTCTAACCATATGGAGATTCTTCGAGTTATTTTATTCAATGGTGTAATGTGTGGATGAAGATAAAACATTTTTAGGTAATTTTACTTTATTCAATAAAAGTTCCCTACAAATATTTTAGATGCCAAGAGAGAAACAACTACGAGGTGTGATCAAAAAGTTCCAGGACTTTTTATATACTATGTTGAATGCAATGTCTCACAGCGATGCGGTTGGCAGCATTGTATTCCCTGACTCAACAGTAACACAGCTGTGTTTGCAGATCAATCATAACATCACTGAAAGTAACATTAGCACAGTTTGTTTGAGATTAGTTTTATAGAGTTTGGCTATTTTTTTGTTTAATGAAAATGAATGTGAAAGAAAAGCAACGTGTTTGTGTGAAGTTTTGTGTGAAACTGAACAAAACGTTTTCTGAAACCTTTTTGATGTTACAAGAGGCTTTTGGTGAAGAATGTCTAAGCCGATTGTCTGCCATCAGTGGTTCAAGAGGTTTAAAGATGGCCGAACATCCACAGACGATGATGTTCGTTCCGGACGACCTTCAACGTCAATCAATGATGACAATGTTGCCAAAGTGAACGCTCTTGTACGATCAGACCGTCGACTAACAATCCATGAAATGGCAGAAGAGTGTAACATTTCATTTGGGTCATGTTAGGAAATTTTAACTAAAAAACTTCAAATGCGTCGTGTTGCAGCAAAGTTTGTGCCAAAACTGTTGACTGAAGACCAAAATCAACACCGAATTCATGTTTCTGAGGAACTTCTTCAAAAGGCAAATGACGACGAAAGCTTCTTGGATCATGCCATTACGGGAGACGAGACATGGGATTTTGGTTATGATGTGGGAACAAAAGCCCAATCATCACAGTGGACATCAAAAGGCTCTCCAAGACCCAAGAAAGCACGTCAAGTCAAATCAAATGTGAAGGTCATGCTTACGGTTTTCTTTGACTGTAAAGGTGTCGTCTACTATGAATTCCTTCCACAAGGTCAAACAATTAATCGTTTCGTTTATCTTGAAACCCTCAGAAAATTGCATAATGCTGTGAGAAGAAAGAGTCCTGAGCTGTGGCAAAGTGGTGATTGGGTCCTTCACCATGACAATGCTCCTGTTCACTCTGCATTAGTTATCCGTGACTTTTGTGTAAAAAACGCAATGACTGTCATTCCTCAGCCCCCCTACTCACCTGACCTGGCTCCAGCAGACTTTTTTCTCTTCCCGAAGCTCAAGAGACCCCTGAAAGGACGAAGATTTCAAACAGTTGACGAAATTAAAGAAAAAGAGACAGAGCTGCTAAACACCTTTACAAAAGAAGAGTTTTCTGGGGCCTTTGATCAGTGGAAACACTGGTGGGAAAAGTGTGTAGCTTCCCAAGGGGAGTACTTTGAAGGAGACAAATTCGAATAACCTGTATGTTGTATGAATAAATGTATAAAAATTCAGTCCTGGAACTTTTTGATCACACCTCGTATTTGGTATTAATTATTAATATTTTGAATTTTTCCTAATAGAATAAAGTGCTATATAAGTTTTATCTCAAATATATTATTTTCATCATTGTCATATTTTTCAGATTTTTAAATATTTCAAAATGATAAACATAGAAAATAAAAATGATCTTTTATTCACCGAGCAGCAGAGTTACTCAGCCACTTGAATAGATATAACCTTGTCCATCAACTTAAAACAGTTTTTTCTATAAATCGCTAGTAATATCTGTAATTATTACAATCTGTAATGGTTCCATCATTCTAAGTAGTCCAAAATATGGTTGGAATTCTCAAAATAGAATTTGAGTAACATTGAGATAGCATATCTGAATGTAATTGGGTATTTTGTTGGCTTGATTGAGATTAATATATATATATATATAATCTAACTAACTAAGTAACAATTCTGAGCCACAGCAGTAAATAGATTGTCAAAAGAGGTCATTTAGTTACAAGATCAGCAGTGACATTCAGAAAGTGATTACTTGTCATTGCATGCATTTATAGGTGTTGCTATTTAGCTGACACAAGTAATAATGATTTTCTGCAACTACTTGCATTCTCATAGACCATTGACTTTGATTAGCAAACTGTGTGTCTTTTATTATTTAATTTAATAATGATGATTAAGTCTTGTTTATTTATGCAAAGTACAATATAGTAAAGTGAAAAGATAACAAATTTTATCATCAAATTACAACAACAATTATGTATATAGAAGGGGAAAATTATTAGAATAAGGATTGTTTTACAATGTTTAATTCATTTGTAAAACTTATGACAAATAGGTTAACAAACCCGTGTTTTGATACTTTTATGGATATCCCTAATCTTAAATCAGGATTTTAAATTTTTTTCTTACAATATCAGACATAAGCAATTATTTTAAATTTCTTCATTGTAAAATTTGAATAAGATTTTCTATAAACTGCATTTTGTTGTTACCTTTGTTTTGTGTAACAATTGCCTAACCTAACCTTTCTTCACAATTGCCTAAAAATTCTCTATGCGGTTCACGTTCCTTGCCATGGCAGAAAACTTAGCTCCTGTCCTTGGAAAAACTATTAATTGCTTTACCTTTATGGCAAGGCATTCCTACTTGCATAAATTATCCATGCATAAATCGTTCACAAACTTGAAATAACAGTTTCTTCTTCAATATTTCCACATACTGGTTAGGCTAATGCTCAATATCTTTTTTCCCACTACAAATATTTTTTGTCGTTGCAAGGGTAGTTTACTGTTTCTTCCTTGATCTGCAAGTCTTTAGCTGTTCATTCTTTTAATTGTTCTTTTGCAAACATTAATAGTCTGAAATCTTTAGCTAGATATATTTCAGTCTCTCTCCTATCAGTAATACACAATATTTAAAGCGTTCTTTTCATTCTGTCATTTAATTTTGTCTTTCTTCCACACTTTCCAAGGCAATTTGGTCCAAAACTACTTTCATTTTCTAGGCTTATATTGATTCTGCTTGCAGACTTTTTTTAGATATATTGATTTTCATAGCTATATCACACTGGGAAAATCTACGTTATCTTATAAAAGTATCTCGCTTTTGGAAATTTTGGTGTTAAACCAGTTTTCCTCCCCCTAAACTCAGATTTTCAAAATATGTACATTGTTGAATTCTTAAATTAATTCAACCTTAAGCTACATATCCCTGTGTAAGTAACACATATAAAGGACTATATGTCACTTAAAAAAAAACCTAGTAATACTTTGAATGTTAGAAAACTCATTTTAAACCAATCATAAGACATGTAAATGAAGGTTAAATCAGCATCAGTTAACAAAATAAAACTTAACTTTTATTTGCATGTCTGACACTTGGTTTTAAGAGTGTTAAAGCTGAAAAATATGACCTGTGAAAATTAATTTAGAAGTTTTTAAACCTTCCAAAATCCTCCCATTTAGACCCCCGCCAAAACATTTTTTTTTATCGATTTCTTTTTTAGTACAGTTTCTGTATCTATTTCACAAAACACTAGGTAGCTTTATATAAAATGCAAATTGATTTTTGTACAGTGTCCAGATCAGACATATGAATCTAAGTGAAACTAGATTACTAAAGGTCTTGTAAAGATCAAAATTATGTATCTCTAATTTTTGTGCTTTTTTATAATAGTATATCTTTTCACAATCTGTTATTTTTTAAATTGGATTTTTTTTATCAGTGTGAAAAATTGTGTTTAAATTAATTGTGATGCATTGTTCTTAAGAAGTTTAACCTCAATTTCAAGTGTATTTAATTTAAATTTTGACAGTATAGATTGGGCCAGTACATTCATGGCCATTCTTTGCTGGTATTTAAATATTTTATTTCATCTTGGCAGGTCCCCCCTACACTTTTCAGAATTTTCTGTGTGCACATTATGAGTTTTTGTGCTGTATAGTTTCAATTGTTAAACTACTGTTATTTATAATACATTGTGTATTTTATTTTACTTCTAATAAGAAAGTCATGAAATTTCTCACTTTGTGAAATAAAATATTGTGTGCCTGATTCATCAATCGGCAATTTCTAGATAAATGACGCAGTCATTTCATGATTTATCAAACTAAACTGATCTTCAAAGTACTATCAATCAGTGTGAATAGCCGTGGCTGGAATCAGAAATCAGCACGTTATCACTCTAACGACACGTGTTACTGCGTTACTGATATGACGGTGGGACCATTGCTGTAATAGTTTAGAGGCTAATGACATTCACTTCGTAGAAGAGTGATTGTCACATCGTTTTCTCACAGTAATTGTCCTATTTCCTACTCATAATTAAGTTATTTTACTAATTATAATGAAATAGCCAGTTTTTAAACTGTTAATTTCTTAAGTAATCCTTTTCTTTGTTACATATTCCTTTCAGTAATTTGTCAATACCCCTTATAATGTTTAATTAAGTAGTGAAGATGTTAAGTAATTAAATTGTTAAATAATTGTTTACCACACGTTCTAAAGTCCCAGTTCCCTCACCAAAATTACTTTGTAGGATCCTCAGAAAGAATTAATGACTACTATTATATTGTATATGTGACTGTCAGCCCACAAATAGTTTTATTAAATTCATTCATCATATCTATGTGAAATTTGACATAAATAGGGGCTTTTCACATCTAGAAGAAATGCAGCAGTTTTAGATAATATAAAATTAAAATGGAAATGAAAGGTCAAAATAATGTATATTATTTTCACAAATATCAATATTCTTGAGTATCAAACAACAGATAAGTAATCCTATTTCTTTGGATGAGTTTCAAATTAAAGAATGCAATTCAGTAAAGTTTCTAGGTACGACTGTGGATAGTGGGTCTTCCATTTAACTTACTTTGTAGTGGGTTGAGTCGCATCTGTTACGCACTTGGGAAATTGCAACTCTTTATATATCAATGTGTTACTCATGGTCTATTATGGCTGTTTTTTCTCCACCATATGACTTATGGAATTGAGGTCTGGGGTGGTTCTCCGCATGCATCCAAGGTTTTCTTGGTCCAAAAAAAAACCCTGTGCATCATTAACCCCCCCCCACCACTCATGCATGTGTGTGCTTACCCCCTCTATAATCATGCAGAGGCATCATCATATCACTAAATCTTCTCACCTTGCCTTCAATATTCATACACAAATGAATAATGTATTCGACTACGCACGAGAGTGACCTGCACACTCCTAGTCATAGCCTTACACTCTGTGAAAGAAACCTTGATTTCACTGGTCCATTTTTCTCTAACAAACTTCCAACTGATAAAAAAAGTTCAGTGAAAGGCTAAAACTAAAGGCCTTTAGTAAATTCTTAAGAAACTTTTTAGTTAAGAGAGTTTTATACAGGCATTCCCCTCTGCCTAAGTTTTGGAGGTTATTTATATTTAATTGTTGACTTCTTATAAGCTAGATGACCATACATTTTATTTTTAAGTTCATTGACAATTGAGATGTATGGAATGTTAGTACTTTTATTCATGAAATATAAATATGTCTATGTCTGTATCTACAAAATGTCAAGTCTATAGGTTAATTTGTTCTCGAGATAGCGTTCGTATAGATAGGCAGAAAAAGAATTTTAAAGCCCCTGAAAAATTCAATATAAGTGGTTTATTATGTATTGCAACAAAAAATGTTAATTTTTACATTATTAATGAAATTTCAACAACAGTTTTAAAAGTCAGATTTGATTACAATATACTTTGAAAACTGTAGGATATATAGTTTAAATGTTAGATTTTATAAGTTTTTATTTAATTTGTATCCTTGAATTTTGTTATATGCTTAGTGAATTTCTCTTGTATTTTTTAATTTTGTTGTAATTTACTTGGTTTATTTTTGTTGCAGATATCTCAAGACATATATCCCGTATCCATTTATGCAAACATGCTAAGTTTAATAATAGTATTTCTGGTGACGGATCTACTGCGTTATAAAATTGTTATCATTGCTGATGCCTTAAGTGGTGTTTTTGTTTATTGTGGACTGATACTTTTCAAATCTCTGTTCGCAATGCAGGTAAAGATGTTCTTGTTCTTCAATTTCAAAGTTGCTATAGAATGAACAACATATCTTTATATATAAAAATGAAAATACATTTGTTAATCTCACTAAAATTCGAGAACGGCTGGACCGATTTGGGTAATTTTGGAAATATTTGTAGAAGGTGAGAAACATTGGAAAAGTTTCTCAGAATATTTAATAATTCTAGAAATTATTATAATATTTACGACGTAATCCAAAGTAAGTGACCCTAAACAGCTGTTGACACTTTCAGCTGAAGTTCATCAAATTGAACATTTGTTTATATCTAAATTTTAGAAAATATTGAATAATTATACAGTACTTGATCAAAAGTGTTATGCAGATCGCAAGGACAAAGTTACTATCTAATTTTTATTTTATATTGTACTAGTGACAAATATAAAAGTATTTATACTTTTCTTACTTAGTCTTTTTAAGCATTCATATGCACATATTTTCGTGTTCGGGAGAAAAATTAATATTACTTATAACACCAGAAACAACGCAGATTGCAAATAAATGCTTTTATATCTAAGTTCGATTCCAAAACCCACATATGTGTATATTTTCTTGGTCAGTGCAACAATAAAAACTCAGCTGTGGAACCATGAATAAATTAGAGCGGAAATGAATTTAATCTGTTGTATCTGACTCATTTAGAATATAGTAACTTTTCAGTTGTACATAAGTTATATATTTTCTTTCTCGGAATTAAAGATCAAACAACCACTATGGTACTTGTACAAATCTTAGACAGAAAGTAAATTAAAAGAGCCTAAAGCAGATGCTTTTTAATCGAATTTGGTTTTTGTTGGTATATATTTTATTGATCAGGGCATAAGTTAAACTGAACTATGGCACTTGAGATACCTTAGATAGAAAATTATTCTAAACAGATGAAGTTGACACCTTTTGACCAAATTAGGTTTTTGACACACACACACACACACACACACACACGCACGCACGCACGCACGCACCTGACTCTGTAAATGTATGTACATTTTTGAAATAAAGGTTTTTGTAAACTCTGTAAACGCACGCACGCACACACGCACACAGACACACAGACATACAGGCACACAGACACACACAGACACTTACTTATTACGTTTTGAATCTCTACTGGATACTGAAATATTATGTATCAAGATATGTCTACTTATGTTTAAAAAAATTGTTGGTCTTCATCATATTACATCATAAATTCTTTCACCAAGAAAGCTGTTGCCTTCGATTTTGAATATTGTGTGTGAAGCTGTGCGTAACTGCTAGTTTATAATAATAGTAATACAAAAAAAATCCATACTGAAACAAACAAAAACACTACAGATAGAACATTTAAGCTCTATTTAGCTAGTCTTCCATCTTTTATGAACAAATTGGAATTTACTAAATTTTTTAATCCCTTTTTGTGTCAAGCACAATGTTTCTGATTTCTGATTTTGTTTCTATACTTACTGAAGAGACAATCTATTTTTTTAAAGTTAAAATTTATGTACATTTTTTCTACAATCCGATTAAAAATCTGTTGACTGAGTTGTGTGGTGTGGACTCCTGAAATCTGGATATTATTCATATCTGAAGTAGGTAGCATAAAATCAAATTATATTACTAGTAGAATAAGCAAACAATAATTATGGAATGGCCACCACCTTTGACATTGATCTATTGATGCAATCCAGCCAATTGAAACAAATGCGCTAATAGCTAGTAAAAGTCAGCAAGTCATATCTATCTATTCTATAATACAATCAGTCAAGGGGCGTGTAAAAGGGGTGAGCTAAAGGAGCTCAAATTCCCCCAAATTGTGAAAGGAAACTATTAAAATTTAATTCAATAACTTGTTGATGTTAAATTAGCAAGCTCAGTGCTTATTATTTCAATGCTCAGGGTTTCTGGTAAGGATTATAAACCAAAGCATCTAAAGAAATAACTGATATTATCATTATTTAACATTAATTTTTTCTGATCAGAAAAATTCAATAACATCAAATCATTAATTACCAAACAACTTTTCAGTACAGGTGTCCGTAATATTGGATATTAAAGCTAGTTACAGAATTTTATTTCTAAAATTATCCTTTTTGCACTAAATACTAATTCTGTTTATTATTATTTATTGAAACTCTTTTAGTCCAATTAATTAAAAATTAAGTGTATAAAATTCATATATTTTCCATTTGCAGCTCTGCATAAATAATAATGTTGATGCAGTCACAACCACAGGAATTAATTACAAACATTACACCTGATGATGGAATCTCCGATGTTGAAAGGCCTTGTGCAATCAATTTGAAATTATTGGTCAATTTGTGTTATTTTTATACCACACATTAATGCCAGAGGAATTTCCTGCAATAAACAATAGTTTCATATTGGCAGTTTTTCAAGATTTCAAGTATTTAAAGCTGAGTTTCCTCAACTAGTTTATACTAAGGAATTTAAGCCTATTACATTGAAGGTTATGAAATAAGCTATTTGTTATATCAATACATTTTCTTTCGTACTAATTAACTCTCCATTTTTTAAATATTATAATTTTATGAATTTTACTTAATTAGTATTTGACTTGATAAATAGTATGAATTTTCTAATAACAATACAATGATATTAACATAACATTAACCTTAACATCAGTAACTTACATTGTTTGTAATTTACCAATATACGTTTTGAAAATTACTAATTAGATGAAATAACTTATTGCCTGTGCTCTATATGGCCTAGTTGTAATAAACTATTGTTAATGCTATTAGTGAAATGATAATAAATGGTGTATTTTATACATTAAGACCTGTGAAAATGGATGCTAAGAACAACAGGGAATTAGTCGGGGAACATGGAAGAATATTTTCTTTTCTTCATGATTTAATAAAAATATAAATCAGACCGTTTTATGTGTATTATAGTATTTCGTCTAAAAGATGAAAAATTACTATAATATGTATCTATAACATTGTTTTGCCTGTCTAGCATAGGTGGTGGAAGTTTTCTACGGGTTGTTTATGGCCGGTGAAGTGGCTTATTACACATATATTTATGCAAAAGTGGAAAAAGAACATTTTCAAGAAGTAACAAGTCACACACGCAGCGCATATCTTGCGGGTCGAGCACTATCTGGTGTCGTCTCTCAGATCATCGTTTACTTCAATATTATGTCATACTACCATCTTCAGTATTTATCTCTGGGAGGTATGTGCTGGTATATGTTTATTTAAAGTACTGTGTCAAAACTATAAATTATGTTTATTTCTTCTTTATTGCAGTGTGAAACATAAAAGGTTAATGTGTCTATTTATCTGGTTAATTTTGCTAATAGTAAATAAAGTGGAAAACTTAACGTGAGTTAATAATTTTTCAAAATTATTGGTATTAATATAAAGAAAATTAGAAGTAACTTAAACTAATTCTTCAATATTTAGAATGCTCTTAAAAAAATTAAAACAGGTGTAAAAACTAAAGTCTGTAAAGTAGAGCAAATTGGTATAAGTTGGATCTGCAGTGCCATAGAGCAGCAGACATTGTTCTGATATGAGTTTTTCTTACTAAAGTTTATAAAAAGATCAGCATAAAATATTTATTTGAAGTGATATTTTATCATTTTGGTTTTCTTTTATTCAAAGAGTGGAAATTAGAAATGTATAAAATATGTTGACCAATGTAAAAATACAAAACAAAAATAAAAGTAAAACATTAGTTTGTACAGAATTGTAATCGAAGTACAGACATAGGAACATTTTTCTATTTAACTGTGTTGTCATCATAACGAACAAAAAGTTCATAACTTTAAGAAGATGTACAAACCACAATACACAGTACAGGATGAAAGATATGTGAAGAAATGTGAAAGAAAGTTGGGGAGGGGAGATAGAGGATATTAGAAATCACTCTGTACTAATATGGAAGAGTCATTATATTCAGTTCTTAAAAAGTAGCTTACATTTAAATCTTTCAGAAATATTCTTTAATTCTTTGTACTACAGTTTTTGCTATATAAGAGCTAAAGTTTAGTACTTCTGTTAAGTGGGAAAAGCATGATAGGCCAATACAAGCATATTTAACATGTTCACGTCAGCGGTTTTCTGGACTTTTTTATTTGCTGTTGAATTTTAAAATAATAATGGCAAAAAACTGTAATTGGTTTTTTACTCAAACGTTTAAGTATAACGATAAATGTATGTATTTTGCACAAGAACAATTATTTAATTGTTTTTAAAATTTTCTCATTGGACCCCAATGGATATCTAAAATAATTAATTTACCTTAAAAATTAAGCAGTCGTGCCCCTGACAGGGTACACAATAGCCTGAGGTATTTATTTAAGCGTGGGATCAAATTTAACCAACCACCAAGACAGGCTAACAATAAAAACGCAATAATGAAATTCATAGCAACGTTTACTCCATCAGGCACACAACTTACTTTACAAAAACTGGTGTTTATCCGATCAGATACTTTTCATCCTGAAAATGTTAGGGGAGTCGTTTTTCCTTAACTTAATTAGCAAATAACTCTTGTTAATATTTTAGAAAATTGTTAAGTGTGATAGTTCCAAATTAGTCTACTATCAAGGTATAGTCCTCAAACTTGACAAATTCAATATCAACAAAACATAGAATAGAGCCTTAGAGTGGTTTGAAGCCAACTGTTTAGTTCTCAATGATTATGAATTTTTTGTTGTTGATTTAAATCAGATTAAAAAAAGAAATAATTCCATTACATTAACCATGTAATCATCCATGTTGGGAAAGATGGTGACTGAGTGATGTAGGATGTCGTACTTTGGGTAGAAGTTAGAGATAGTGCTGGTTCAGATCCTGTCTATGACCATTGCACTTTTTATCACTACCATCGACCTTGTACTGTATCGACTCTCCCCATTATTCTGTTTGATAAGATCCTTGCATGGCCAGTGGCCCATTTGAAGAGTGGAATAAGGCTTAAAAGGTAAACAACCTCTCCTTAGGAAAATTTTCGATAATATTTATTCATTGGTTTTAGGGTTTAATATGTTTCTCGAATTTATACTTCATAATTTTAATAAAGATAATGAGTGATGTTATCCCATACAAAATTTAAGACGTTATGCAAGACTCAAGATTTTAAATTAGCTAATTGTGTTCCACATTGAGTAAAGTGTAACTTTAGTTTAAAATGTATTTTCAGAAAAGTTTAAACCATAGTTTTGTATAGTCCCAATAAGAGTTTGTACGATGTTGTGCAGGCCTACTCAGTGCTTCGGTGTGGGCAATGATGTTACCGTCGGTGAAACAGAGTGTGTATTTCCACCAGAACACAGTGACCCAGAGCTCAGTTGATCTCAATGAGCCCATTGATGCCACTGATTCAATGTGTGTAAGTAAAGTAGTAATTAAAAAAAAAAACATTGTGTCAGAAGGCCATGAAGCTTGTTTTAGATTGCTTTGTCTTAGTCCTTTTGCAGTGTCATAAGTAGGCTTGAAAAGGGCCATGGTCATGTGAGGAAGCATCTTCACAGAGCCGGTATCTTTCGGGAGAATCCGCTCTGTAAAATGTGTAACGACCAGGAGAAATCTGCTGAATACCTGCTCTTTAATTGTCCTGCAATAGCAAGGGAGCGGTCTATTATTGCAGTTGATGTAGATCTTTCTTTTCTGAAGCCATGTTGATTATTGGATAGGAGGTTATTGTCTTGTAGGTGAGTGAGTAGTCTAGAAAGAGTGATCTTCTCTATTATTTTTGATACAGTTGGTAGTAGTGAAATGGGACGGTAGTTTGTTGCTTCATCTTTGTTTCCTTGTATATATTTAGGGTATACTTTGGCCTGTTTTAACCCTTATAACGTCACAGACGCCGTATGGCGCATAGACAAACTATCTCCAAACAGCAAAGACGCAGTACGGCGCATCGACACAAAACTGCGTCTATAGCAAATTTAAGTTCCTTTTAAATCCGATCAATGTCACTAACGGTATGCGTCAACCATGTGTGTGGGTTATTGACCTATGTCAAGCGTCAAAATATAGCTGTCGTGTTACATTGTTTGAAACAATAGGTGTCTAGACACTCTCCCCGCCACACGGCACAGACGCCGTACAGCGCGTGCGCTTTTGTTTACAGTTTGGCTTCAGGTAGTGCGTGCCTAACCATCGCTGAGTCGGTTTCCTTCGTCGTGTTTTCTGTTTATATGGTTTTTATTTATTTTTAATTTTATGATTTATAATTTATTATAAATATAATTTATTTTAATTATATTTATATAATTGTCTGGTAATGTTTATAGTTTAGCTAATAAAATTTTGTGTGCCTTTTATTTTGACTTTATTTATATCTACAATTTAATGTCCCATAAATATATGTACGTACAAGATAATTTTAAAATTTTTACTTATTTATACTTACCATAATTAATTATAGAAAGTAAAAATAAAAATGAACTTTACACATTAAAAAAATTTTTTTTTTAAATATTGTGCCGTTTGCTGGAAGTCGTGAAAAGATATACTGACGTTATAAGGGTTAAGTTTTTTGGAAATATGCTCTGTATAAAGGATATGTTAGTGATGTGAAGGATTGGTTTCAGAAGTTCAGCTTCGCAAAATTTTATGATTTTTGATGAAATCTCGTCCAAACCCGAGGAGGTTTTACTTTTCAATGAACGGATTCTTTGTTTAATTTCTTTGGCTGTGGTTGGGGTTATTTCTGTCATTGTGGTATCAATATTGTAGCATGGACTATACAGTAAGTTGTCATTCGATATTTGGTGTTGCTTTAGCGTGTTTTCTGCTATATTTACAAAGAAGGTGTTAAGGTGGTCAGCGATTTTCTTTGGGTCTGTTTCTTTTATTCCGTCGATTGTTAAATGATTCAAGTCTGATGTTGATTGGTTCTTAGCAGCTCTTTCTCTATTTATGAGTTCCCAGACTGCTTTTGTTTTGTTATTAGCGTGATATATGTGGTCTGCATTAGCTTCCTTCCTAAGTCGCCTGAGTTTCAGATCATAGGCTTTCTTCTTCTGGTTTGCCTCAGATTTATCTTCAGTTCTTCCTGTGACATTAAACTTATCCTGCGCATTGATAAGTTTAATCTTAAGGTTTCTTCATCATAGACTGTGTTCTTTCTAGAGTGGCTTTGTTTCTTGGTCTTGAGTGGGCAGGCAAGATCTAATGCCCTTGTAAAGGTATTAAGGAAGTTATCGTAAGCGTCATCAATGTTGTTCGATTGCGTCACATTCTCCCAGGTTTCTGTGGCTAGGATAAGTTTTAGGTAATTTAGGTTCCTCACGCATGTGTTTCTATATGTTGAGAATGTTATATTGTCAAATATTTTAGGAAAGTCAGCTGTGCAATATTGTCTAGTATGATCTGATAAGCCAGTGTTACAGATTTCAACATTTAGTTTACTGGGTGGGAGGTCAGTGCATATAAAGTCAATAGAGGAGTTAGAGGCGGCTGTGACTCTCGTTGGTGGCAGGGCAAGTCTCTTTAGGTCATGTGAAGCCAGCAGTTCATCTAGTGCACCTTGTTCTCGGTTTCTGGTAAGGTTATCTATGTTGATGTCTCCAGTGATTCTGATGTAAGAGTTGTGTCTTTTGACTTCAGTTAAGGTGTCGTCTATCCACTTGGAGTGCAGTCTCAAGATTTGCATTCAGTGGTCTGTAATAGCCTAATATATGTATGTCCTTTTTATTACTAATTTTTATTTTAGTTCCAGTTACCTCACATACCATTTCTATACTGTATTTTTCCAGCTTGAGAGTGGTGGTTTTGTTGGCTAACTTCTTGTGTCTATATATAGCAACTCCTCCCTTTATATGCTCTGTTCTGCCATATGCACACACAAAGTCATAATTACTGAGCCTCACATGATTGATGACATGCTATTTTAGTCCGTGCTCAGTTAGGACCACTATGTCAGCAGGTTTAGTATGTAGTTGGTGTTCCAGTCTTTCGATTTTATTGCTTACTCTGTCTATGTTTTGATGAAAAACTATGAGCTTCTCTGTTTTTGTGTTACTTAGACAGGTGCGTCGTGAGGTTGGCTTGTTTCTAAAAAATTGCTGGATATGCTAGAGAAATTCGTAATAATTCGGTAATACATCTTTGGTAGTTTGGACAAGGGTGGTGAATTTCCCCAGGAGGACCTGATTGGTTTTTTTTGCGGTTTGTAGAACTGCTAAAATCGTAGACTGGTCGGTCTCATAGTGTTATTCCGGGGTGCACAAAAGCCCCTTAAGGGTTAAGTGCATGGCAATAGGCCACCCCATTGAAGAAAAAGAAAAAGAAGGCTTCAAAAGTGATGGTTGTACCACTTTTCATAAAATCAACATGTAAGATGCCCTTAGTATCCCGTAAAACTGTAGAAGTGGTATGTCCCCACAGCATTGACTGCTGTTTCGTCACAGGATTCACATAGGCAACCCAAGTCTTTGTATAACCAGTCCTAAAAGTCCTGCCCAAAAATTCTTCTCCTTCAGTCATTCATAGGAAGAAAGTCTGTGCTGAAATCCTTTTCATTTTATGGCTGTCAGTATGCAGCTTTGGCACCCAGTAAGCATAAAACTTGTGTAACCTAGTATTTCTATCACTATCTGTGTTGAAATTTTTGGAAAATGATTGAGAAGTTCCAAAATGGTGAATCGCAGTGGACTCATGGTTGGGCCATAAAATGCACACAATTCACAATAAATTTTTGCTAGTGATTTTTTGCTTAAAGAAATATTACAACAACATACACTTCACATTTGGCAGAATTTTGTCATGAAGCCTACTTCTGTTAAAAGACAACTAATTTAGGTTTCATAACAGCCTTTAAATGTAAAGTAAAAGTTAGACTACATTGTCTCTTATATCTGCACTGCTAGCGGTTACCCGCTCCTTTGCACACAATTTAGTAGGTGTTGCGTGTGCGACCACTGTTAGTTCGAGTGAATTATATTTCTGTTGCCAATGTTTAGTTTGCCTTGTTGCCACAATCAAGAAAAAACATTAGACAGTTTATATTTATGGCCATTGTAATATACATTGTTTTTAGTGTTTCGTTAAATACTTGATTTTGTGTTTCCCGATCAGAAAATATATATATATCACAGATCTGACAAGCCTTCTTCTGTTAAAAGTGAACTAAGATAGGTTTTATAGCAGTCTTTAAAATTTATATTAAAAGTCAGTAACATGGCCTTTAGGTCTAACACTAAATACTTAATAAAAATTTACAGTTAAAAGTAAATTAACAACGACACTACGCGTTTGTTTGTTTATAGACTGAAAAAACTTATTTTAGAACATTTAGAGCTGGAATTGGTACATTAGTTTGAAAGAACAGTGTAGCGAACTTCCATCTAGCATATTTCTTATCGACTGCTTTAAAGGAAGTCTTCAGTGTCACATTCTGACTATCTTATGTTTCAGGGCATTTTGTGTAATGTAGACGAGTATAATATACGAGGGTAATTCGGAAAGTAAGGTCCGTTTTTTTATTTAAAAAAAACACCACAACAGATTTTTTCAAAAAACTTGTTTTATTTGATTCCTGACATCAATCACTATTTTTCTACATAATTTCCACTTTTGTTTAAACACTTGTCATAACGATATACAAGTTTTTGAATGCCGGTGTCATAGAAGTCGGCAGCCTGCGACGATAACCAGTGTTGTACTGCTTGTTTCACCTCGTCATCAGTGTCGAAGCGCTTCCCACCTAGGAACTCTTTTAGGTAGCAAAACAAGTGGAAGTCGCTCGGCACCAAGTCTGGGCTGTATGGCGGGTGTTCTAGCTGTTTACAACCAAACGATTTGATGAGATTTTGGGTTTGGTTTGCAGAGTGGGGTCTGGCTTTATCATGCAGCAACGAAACTCCAGCTGTCAATAGGCCACGTCGCTTGTTCTGTATTGCTCATCTAAGGTTAGTCAGAGTGTTGCAATATTGTTGTGGCCGCATTTATTGTTGTTCCTCGCTCCATGAACTCGACTAGCAATATCCCACGTCTATCCCAAAACACTGTCGCCATAACCTTGCGTGTGGACAATTGTTTGTTTTGCTTTCACTTTAACCAGTGACGTCGAGTGACGCCACTCCATCGACTGGCGTTTCGTTTCTGGGGTTATGTGGGAAACCCATGTCTCGTCACCCGTCACAGTGAGGTCTAAAAGGTTATCACCTTCCTGATGATATTGGGTCAAAAATTCAAGAGCAATACCCATTCTTCTTTTTTTTGTGTTCCTCAGTAAGCAGCCTGGGAACCCAACGTGAGCACAATTTGCGAAAATCCGAAATTTCAGAAACAATTTTAAACAATGTGGTTCTACTTATGTTTGGAAATTCTATTGCTAATGAAGAAACAGTGAATCGCCGATCTTCACAAGTTTTTTCATCAACGGCTTTCACCAAATCTTCAGTGATCACTGACGCCCGACCAGATCGTGGTTCGTCATGGACATTATCCCGTCCATCTTTAAAAGCTCTCACCCACTTCCGCACTTTGCTGCCACTCATTGCATTTGGACTGTACACTTCACTTATCTGTCGATGAATATCCGCTGCTGAAACGTTCCTTGCTGTCAAAAACCGTATCGCAGACCGTATTTCACAGTCGGCGGGACGTTCAATAGTTTTAAACATTTTAAAAAGGCACATACAACAGCAGACTACAACGATTTCACTGCAAATGGCGTTGTTCTGCGCGCAATGCATGCCGGGAGTCAGAGCACATGCGCATTTCCCTGCTCGCTTACTGTTTGTCTGGTTAACGCGAATCGGACCTTACTTTCCGAATTACCCTCGTACAATAATACACCGTTTAACACTCAAACGTGTTAAAATGTGTATTATTGTATATTATATATCAAACCCTTTTCGAGGCTACATCTCTAATGTAGATGAGTACTTACCTAATTGTTGAAATATAAAATGGCATTAAAATATTTGTTATTCCTTAGAGAATGTAATTACTATAAATGGCGGTTTGTTGAACTGCTGAAGTTGTAGACTGGTAGGCCTCATGGTGTTTCCGGGGTGCGCAAAAAGCCCTTGAGGCTTAAGTGCATGGCAGTAGGCCGCCCCAAAGAAAAAAAAAAAAAAAAAAAAAAAAAAAAAAACCAATTGAAAATAATAAACAATGTTTACATAGAACGGTTGATTACGTTAGATATGCTCTTTTAATTAAGATTTCACAACTTAAGGTACCAAGATGGTATTTTTTTTCTACTTTAAGGATCAGTGGGGCATAGCTCGGAGGGATATTCGAAATAAGAATAGAAGGAAACAGGATTTTTCCGGACATTTGCCATCGTTCAGTGAAACAAGAAAACAGTAACACTGCGTTTCGAGATCTGCAATCTGATCTCTTCTTCAGGTAAAGAACTAACCTAATACATAATTACAAACTAGGTTAAAATAAACAAATCTTACTAAAGCGTTGTGGCACGCCTAAGTCAGGAATCACAACCTACATGTTGTTGTCAACTTCACTAACACTAAAGACATGCACTTAATACAAAACTATACAAGAGATGGACTAAAAGAAGAATTTAAGAAAATTGAATCGGATCTCAGAAGCAATGGATACCCTCAATTAGTAATTAATAAGTGCAAACGAACCAGAAGAATCATTCCTGAGTCAGAAAAACAGAATTGTGATAAATTTGCGTTTATGTCAATCCCTTATGTGCCGGGATTATCGGAGAAAATTAGAAGAGTAGGTAGAAAGTACATTAGAACCGCGTTTAAAAACACACAACACTCTTAGACAAAGTCCTCGTAAAAACAAAACCAAAAAAATGGCACACAGGATTCCAAAAACTGTGTTTACAGTATAAAATGTAGCTGCAATAGGGAATACATAGGCGAGACAAAAAAGACCACTAAACGTAAGGATAAAAGAACACAAAGAAAACACGAGAAAGGGTTTCACAGAAAAGTCAAAAATTGCACACCATTGTTGGTCCGAAGGACCATCATATGAATTGGGATGAAGCCCACATAATACATCGGGAACCACATTTCTTCAAAGGAAATTAATTGAGGCAACATACATTAAATTGGCAGACCAACCAATCAGTCAAACCATCAGTCGAGATTAGGCCGCTTTGGTTGCCAATTCTAAAAAATGAACTAAAGAAGAAAACCAAAAGTATCAAACGGATCGGATATTTGTAAATAAAACCAATGCGGAGTCACAATATGGTTTTAAGAAGTTCATCTCGCATGAACCAATAATAACGAAAGGGCCCATTCCTGTTCCCCTTCCCTTGTATTTCCGCCATCTTGTTTTAGGCCTGCCGTCACGATTGCCATTGGCTAGTCCCTCTGGTCAGTCGTAGGTGGTTAGTAGACGAGTGAAGACGTATTGTGACCTGTATTCCGTAGTTTAGTTTTAATGATTAGTGTTTTGTATAGTTTTGTATTAAGTGCATGTCTTTAGTGTTAGTGAAGCTGACAAACAACATGTAGGTTGTGATTCCTGACTTAGGCGTGCCACAACGCTTTAGTAAGATTTGTTTATTTTAACCTAGTTTGTAATTATGTATTAGGTTAGTTCTTTACCTGAAGAAGAGATCAGATTGCAGATCTCGAAACATAGTGTTACTGTTTTCCTTGTTTCACTGAACGATGGCAAATGTCCGGAAAAATCCTGTTTCCTTCACAATCCTTCCATCGTCAAAAATAACCTTTAAACAAAGAATTGATTCTCGGTACGGACCCGGAACCAGTAAACAAATCAAAGACCTTGAGAGCCTGCATCTTAAATTAACTAAACACATTAATCATTTAACTTTCTTGCATAAATGTAAGGTTGAAGACCTTATGCCTATAGTGTTAACTCTAAAAACTACTCCTTTTCATAGTAGGAAAGCCAGTAAAATTTTGTCTTCTGCTTCTAAATCTTTACTTAAAGAAAGAATTGCATATCATCATCGTGAAAGATACCTCCTCCAAAATAGTATTGAGTGTAAAAAAACTGAATTAAAAACACTGATCGGTACAGAATTCAACAACATTCTCGAAAGCATCCAAAATAGATGTATAAAAGTTTCTGAAAACAGATAAGAAAAAGAAAATCTCTAAACTGGAAAAAATTAGGCCTAAAAAATGTGATTTGCCTAAGGATGGCAACGTGAATACGGATGCAAAATAATAAAAATTTAATCAACCTCTCTTCAAAAAATCCTGAATGAAGCGGAAATATCAGTCTTATCCAAGGGTTTAAACTTTTCTGTGGCACAAAAATCGGTAAAGGCACTGGATTTCGTAACTGGTATCGAGTCGGCTGTTGTTTCACAGTTACCTGAGGAACAGGGTGACCGGTTTCGTTGTGAGGCCAGTCTTTTACTCAGAAAAATTCCTCCCACAAAACCCAATTTGACAATAGAGGAGAAAAAGGCCAGGTCGATCCTTGGGAAAGACGACACGGTCAAAATCTTATCTGCCGACAAAGGCAACGCTACTGTGGTACTTGACTCAGTAGCGTATAAAGAAAAGATTGCGGAGGAAACTTTAAATACTGGCAAATATACAGTTTTAAATAAATGACCCGACTGATTCATTTGAACGCAAAGTAGCAAACACCTTAAGAAAACATAAAAGAATTTTTTTTCAGATAAATTTAGATCTAAATTAACTCCTCACCACTCAAAAATCCCCCATATGTATGGCCTTCCCAAAATCCACAAACCTACCATCCCTCTTCTTTCGGCCCATCATTAGTTCTCGTGATTCACCTTGCAGGGAATTGTCTAAAGTCCTCTTGGACATCTTAACGCCATTGGTAGGGAAAAAACTGACTCTTTCATCAAAAAATTCCAGGGATTTCGTAGAGAAAGTCAAAATCCCTAAAGTTGACTGAAACTGACAAACTGGTAAGTTTTGATGTCGAAAGTCTATTTACAAATGTACCAGTTCCAGAAACTCTCGGAATTATTAAATCACGTCTCAAAGAAGACCAAACATTAAAGGATAGAACTAAACTTTCCCGTGCCAGTAATTATGGAACTGTTAGAACTATGCACTCAATGCAATTATTTTGAGTTAGAGGGTAAAATTTACCGTCAAGATGAGGGGATGGCAATGGGTTCTCCCACTGTCTCCTATTTTCGCCAATATCTTTATGGAGGAATTCGAGCGAAAAGCTTTGGCTTCAGCTCAGTTCAAACCGAAGATTTGGTGGAGGTATGTGGATGATACCTTTGTTATTTTTTCTCATGGAGACATTGAATTAAATAATTTTTTGAATCACATTAATAGTATTTCTCCTTCCATCCGCCTCACAATGGAAGTGGAAGTCCAAAAACAAGCTTCCTTTTTTGGATGTGTGTTGTATTAAGAGATAGGGATGTCCTTAAGACAACTGTTTTTTTTCGAAAGATAACACACACAGGAAAAAATATTTAAATTATCAATCCAACCATCAAAAATCTGTCAAAGAAGGAGTAGCCTACTCGTTGTTTGATAGAGCAAAGAGCTTGTGCTCAGATAAAGATGGACTAAAAGAAGAATTTAAGAAAATTGAATCGGATCTCAGAAGCAATGGATACCCTCAATTAGTAATTAATAAGTGCAAACGAACCAGAAGAATCATTCCTGAGTCAGAAAAACAGAATTGTGATAAATTTGCTTTTATGTCAATCCCTTATGTGCCGGGATTATCGGGAGAAAAATTAGAAGAGTAGGTAGAAAGTACAACATTAGAAACCCGCGTTTAAAACACACAACACACTCTTAGACAAAGTCTCGTAAAAACAAAACCAAAAAAATGGCACACAGGATTCCAAAAACTGTGTTTATACAGTATAAAATGTAGCTGCAATAGGGAATACATAGGCGAGACAAAAAGACCACTAAACGTAAGGATAAAAGAAACCACAAAGAAAACACGAGAAAGGGTTTCACAGAAAAGTCAAAAATTGCACACCATTGTTGGTCCGAAGACCATCATATGAATTGGGATGAAGCCCACATAATACATCGGGAAACCACATTTCTTCAAAAGGAAATTAATTGAGGCAACATACATTAAATTGGCAGACCAACCAATCAGTCAACCCATCAGTCGAGATTAGGGGCCGCTTTGGTT
The DNA here is from genome assembly GCF_021130785.1 of Homalodisca vitripennis. Taxonomy (NCBI): domain Eukaryota; kingdom Metazoa; phylum Arthropoda; class Insecta; order Hemiptera; family Cicadellidae; genus Homalodisca; species Homalodisca vitripennis. The sequence goes on along the minus strand of NC_060210.1, from coordinate 123,046,080 downwards.
GCCAATTTTAAAAAATGAACTAAAGAGAAAACCAAAAGTATCAAACGGATCGGATATTTGTAATAAACCAATGCGGAGTCACAATATGGTTTTAAGAGGTTCATCTCGCATGAACCAATAATAACGAAAGGGCCCATTCCTGTTCCCCTTCCCTTGTATTTCCGCCATCTTGTTTTAGCCTGCCGTCACGATTGCCATTGGCTAGTCCCTCTGGTCAGTCGTAGGTGGTTAGTAGACGAGTGAAGACGTATTGTGACCTGTATTCCGTAGTTTAGTTTTAATGATTAGTGTTTTGTATAGTTTTTGTATTAAGTGCATGTCTTTAGTGTTAGTGAAGTTGACAACAACATGTAGGTTGTGATTCCTGACTTAGGCGTGCCACAACGCTTTAGTAAGATTTGTTTATTTTAACCTAGTTTGTAATTATGTATTAGATTAGTTCTTTACCTGAAGAAGAGATCAGATTGCAGATCTCGAAACGTAGTGTTACTGTTTTTCTTGTTTCACTGAACGATGGCAAATGTCCGGAAAAATAATATCCTGTTTCCTTTCACAATCCTTCCATCGTCAAAAAATAACCTTTAAACGGATAAGAATAGACCTATATTCATCCCAGGGACAGTAAGAATGTCCATGTAAAATTTTAGTCAATTGATTGAATAGTTTACACGTGAAAGCAAACAAACAAACAAAGGCACTTTTGCAAGTTTTCTTTGAAAAATAATTTTGATAGTCATTCCAAAAGTAACTTTTCTTAAGGTTTTTAATGTAATTTTTTTCTCTTTGTATAATACCACAGAGATCATTTCATTAGTAAACCATAATTTAGTGGCCTAATTGTTTTTTCATTAATTTTTTTAATCAGTATATTTTACCTTATTTGAAAGATCAATGCAGACTGAGAAGTATGTGTATTGCCAGAGGACAGAGACAAGGGTACCGCTGAGCTATGCAGCACAACACCTGTGGTCCGACTTTACCGCAGCGTTCACAAATGCCTATGTGGTGAAGTGGGCAGTGTGGTGGGCCTTGTCCACTTGCGGCTACTGGCAGGTGCTTTACTACATCCAACTTCTGTGGCAGACAATCAGAAAGGATATTGGGGATGATGAGCCACCCATGTACGGCATTGTCGAGGCAGCCTACACTCTAATCGGTGAGTTAGTCATTCAAATTAAATCAAATCATTTATTCTTATCAGTAATAATTTAGTTTACAAAACGATTTATAAATGATTATGGCTTTAATTTCTTTGATATGAAATTTGGTTTTTATACATCCTGATTAAATAAAAACATCAACGTCCAAAAATGTGGCAATATAAAAATACAGATTAATTTACAAATTAATGGTACTGCAATGGAAACAAGGGTGGCACCTGCTTATGCAAACCTGTCAATTGATAAGTTAGAAAAGGATTTTCTTGAATTTCTGTTACACAAACCTCTCATTTTGCTGAGGTTGATGATATTTTTATGATCTGGCAACATGGCAATACATTATTGGAAAAGTTTTTCAGCAATCTAAATGAATTAACATTTACTTGGAACATTTCACAAAGCACTGGGACATTTTTGGATGTTGATGTTTTCATTGAATCAGGTTTTATAAAAACCAAAATTAATATCAAAGAAACTAACAACATGAGCTACCTATATTATAACAGTTGCCATCCTATTCATATAAAAAAATCAATACGAAAAAGCTTGTCAATTAGAGCTAAGCAATTATGTACTGATAACTCTGACTATCATTGATATATAGATAGATTAAGCAAAGCCTTCACTGATAAAAAATACCTTGCCAAATTTATGAATGATCAAATATGTAATGTGAATTCTATGTCACAAAATAGAAATAACAAGTAATATTAATTATAAGGATGATCCAAAATTTATGATATGTTCCTTTCCTGGCCTGTATAAAACTAAAAATATTTTAAAAACAGCTTACAATGTTAGAATCATCACCATTGACTCAAAATTTGTTTTCAAGGCCCCCTAGAATTATTTTTAGTAAAGCACCTAATTTAAGAAAAATCTTTTGTTAGGCCCAAATTATTACCCAACTAAATTCAAAATTAGCAGTAAAAATTATTTAGGTTGTCATTCCTGTCAAGATAAACGTTGTGCTACATGCAAAATTCTAAATTCTTCAAAAACTTTCACAAGTAGCACAACTAAGAAAATTTATGAAATTTGTAATAATATCAACTGCAAATCTAAAAATGTCATTTACCAATTGTCTTGTAAATTTTGTCCAAAAGACTATGTTGGTTTGACTACAAATCCCTTACAAAAAAGAATGAATAATCATCAGTCTTCTTCCAATAGGCAAAATGATAAATTAGTTTCTCAATATGTACAAAGGTTTTAATAAATGTTTTTCTTTAAAAAGGATTTGTAAAGGACCAGAAGATTCCTCCAAAATTCAACTGGACCATTTAGAACAAGCACACCAGTTGGTTCTAAAATCAAAATTGACATTTGATCTTAATGAAAGATAATATTTTGGTGTAAATACTTGTGTTCAATGTTGTAGACATTATATTTAGACTAAACATATTTAGACTAAATGTATTTATCTATCTGCTTCATAAAAAAAACTATGCATTTGTGCATAGTTTTTTTAAAAAAACCTACATATTCTGCAATTAGCCATAACTTGTGTATCTTTTTAATACATTCAGTTTCATATATACATTTTTAAAATTATATACATTTATAAAACTTATAAAGAAGAATAAATTATTAAATTAGGTTCAGTATGTATTTGAAAATGTACAGCTGACACTCAAATTTGTTGTATTAACCTTCCTTCCTTCCTCTTGTTTGCTGAATTTCAGCAGGTTCTGCTTACTTTGAGCATGGAACCTCGATAAACATTCTTGTATGTATGACCAGTTTACACTTTTAACACACAGTAAGTTCACTATTGCACTCAGTATACACGAGGATTGTATGCTTGGAGACAAGGTTGTTCTTGGTGTTCTCGGTGTTGTGGGTGTTTTCTGTTTTGTTTTCTATTTTTTGTTTTTATTTGTTAGTTTTAGTCACAACCTATTAAGTCACAACCTTAAGTCTATTGTTAATACTTCCTATTGTTTGTTGTGTTACTTTGAAAGAAGTTGGGGGAATTTCTTTAAGGAAGGTATTTTATGTGTGTAGGATTAAATAGGAACGGTTGTGCACCCAACTCCAAGGATAGAATGCTTCACGCCAGAGACCCTTCAGGCGGCTTCCTAGTCCAGAAACAGGAAATGGGCCCTGGAGAGAACATTTTGTTATAACCCATGGTGAAGACATTCATGTTCTTAAGACAGGTCACTTTCAAGACTTAAGTTATGTTAGTATGTTTTTTTTAAAAATTTTTTTATATTACCTTATTTATAGATTTAAGAAAACTTACAATTTCCAGTATTATTTCCATATCAAAGCTCGTTAAAAGATCTTTCAATATATAAGGTGGATCTATTTTCTTCGCTTTCAGTTTAGTGAGCAATTCATGTCTGAAGTCGTTATATTGCACACAATCAAAGATTAAATGTTGAAGACTTTCTATGGAACCTGCATTGCATTTGAGGCATAACGGAGTGAAATAACAATTTATCTTAAATAGGGTTTCATTAACCCAAGCATGTCCAATTCTTAGTCTATTTATCGTTACTATTTTATTTCTACTCAGTTTGTAATTATTATACCATGGGGAGGGGCTTATCAGGGGCAAGTAGTGATTGTTTAATTGCGCCAACAAAATCTTCCAATGACACTTTAAAATCTGTTGGTTCTTCACCTGCTTGGGTTGCCTCTTTTGCCAGCCTATTTACATGTTCATTGGGACCTATCCCCACATGACTTGGTACCCATTGAAAAGTGAAGTATTTATTACCTCTCATCATGCAGATTGTAATGGCTGATGCCAGATTTTCTTCATAATCTGCTAAACTTGCTGCCTTTATGGCTAGTATAGCAGCTTTTGAGTCAGAACATACTAAAATGTTATCATAATTTTGTTCGTTTGCTATTTCAACAGCTTTCTTTATGGCATACAGTTCTGCGGAATAGCTGGATGCCTGGTTTGGAAGTTTATATTTGTATTCTATTTTTAAGTCCTGTATATACATGGCAGAGCCTGCGCCATCCTTGCTTCGTGAGCCATCAGTGTAAATTCTTAGATAGTTTTCATATTTCTTTCTCATTAATTCTAGAAATAATGCTTTAATGGCTTCTGGTGGGAGTAATGATTTTTTCCCAACTGTGTCATCAATCTCTAGTTCAAATGATATTTTTAAGTTCTTAAGCAGTAGGGGGCTATCAACGAATTCCAAAAGATTTGAATCACTTACTGCAATATTGTTTAGATTCGCCAGATTATCTACTGTGTTCACCAGTTCCATGTATAGAGGTTTGGTTTTTTTGATCCAGTACTTATGATGATAAGCTAATGCATGTAAATATCTTATATTCACATAGCATGGGTGTTGTGGATTACTTAGTGTTTTAAACAATATTTTCTCTGTTAAGAATTCTCTCCTTATATGTAAGGGAGTTAATGCTGCCTCTGCATGCAGAGTATTAGTTAGGGAAGATTTCATAGCTCCGAGAATGCATCTTAAAGCATGGTTTTGGACTATTTGTAGGCTTTTAAGGTTGACTTTTGGGGCATGACCAAAAATAAAGCAACCATACTCCAGCTTAGATCTAATTACACTTTTATATACCTTTGTTAGAAGCTGCGGGTGGACACCTAGCCTCCCACAAGCCAGTGACCTCAGGATGTCAAGGTCTTTTAGGGATTCGCTTACCAGTGATTGGATGTGCTCCTTAAAGTTTAATTTATTATTGATTATAATACCTAAGATCTTATGGCTATTGACTACAGGAATGACTTGATTGTCAACAGTCAATGTGGGATTTATGATTTCTTTCCTTCTAATTATTATGATAATTTTACACTTTCTTGGATTTATATTAAGCGATACCTTTAACAGGTATTGTTCAAGGCTGGACAAGGCTTCTTGGATCCCAGCTGCACTAATGTCTAGCTCTTTATGACTACAGATTAGGGTTATGTCATCTGCGTACAGTAGAGGTTGTACCTATCTTGGCATATACCTACCGATGTCTGCAGTATATAGTGAAAATAATATTGGACTGAGCACACACCCCTGGGGAAGGCCTCTATATGCAGTTCTGATGAAGGTACCCTGATTGCTGATGAAGGTCAACCTTCTACAACTAAACCATTTAAAAATGTGCATTATAAATTTTGCTGGGATTCCTAAAACATATAACTTACTTGCAAGTGTTGGTATGGAGACTGAGTCATAGGCGCTACTTAGGTCCAGGGATGCAACAACTGCAGTTCTATCGTTTGTAAGGCTTATCTGAGCTTCGGTTATCAGGGTCAGCAGGAAGTCATTGCTTCCACTCTTCTTTTTGAAACCAAATTGGTTGTCAGGAATAAGTTTGTTCTTAGTGGTAAACCATTCTAGGCGGTATTTAATCATTAAATTGAATATTTTCATAATACAGGATATTAATGAGATAGGCCTATATGAGTTTTCAGATGTCCTATCTTTTGTTGGTTTTAATATACCTATTACCTTTATGTTTTTCAGATATTCCGGGATGCTCTTTCCCTGCCAAATGTTGTTAAAGACAATTAGCAGAAGGGTTTTGGCTGAAGGGGGCAACATTCTTAAGATTAAATAGTTAATACCATCCAATCGAGGGGCAGTGGACTTGGACCTAGGTTTGATGGCATGTTCCAGTTCGATTTCTTTGAATTCACCCTCAAGTTGGTGATTATTACTATTTTTCATGAAGATGGGGAGGTCAGTTTCTGATTTTTCTGGAACATAATCTGGGGAGATAGTTTTCATGAATTTATAGCTTAGGTCCTTGTCATTTGCTAAATACTTTTCGAAACTATTTGAAGCATTCTTTCCTTGCCTTACTCCATTTATCATTTGCCATATTTGAGAGTTATTATTATAATTTAATCTTTTGCATAGTGAATGCTATGCAGATTGTTTAGCTTTGACTATGATTTGTTTTGCTTCATAATGAGCTTTTTTGTAGTGGCTATAGTTAACAGGTGTCATCTCCTTCGTAAATTGGCTAAAATACTGTCTTCTGATGGCAACTGCCCTGGAACACTCTGGTGTCCACCAGGATTTTGAGTTAAAACCAATACCTTTTGGGCCATTGTGATATTTTGGCACTGCATTTATAATTGATTCTTTCAGAACTTTCATAAAATCCTCATATTCTATGTCACCTTTGGCCTTGACAGTTAGAATTTGTACAGAGGCTTTCTCGGCAGTATTGGAGAATGCACACCAGTCTGCTTTTTTGAAGTTTCTATCCTGGAAGCTTGCCTGGTCTAAAAATGGTGTGGGATTATTTTGGTTTTGAACATTCATATCTATAACAATAGGGTAGTGGTCACTACCCATCGAGTCCTTCATCACTTTCCAAGAAAGGATCCTCTGTTTCAGTTGAAATGTTGCAAAGGTAAGATCAATGGTAGAGGGTCTCCTACCAGGGGATCCTACTGTGGTACTGGATTTATCATTGAGGAGAATATATTGTGAATCATAGTAAGTATTGAAAATTTGAATTCCTCTATAATCCTTCCGCCCATCACTGGACCAGTAGGGGTGTTTAGCGTTTAAAGTCCCCACATAAGATTGAGAATTCTTTTTGCAAAAGAAATAATTTGTTCCATAGAGTTTGATCTAATTTATTTGGAGCGCAATAGCAGTTGTATATAAATAAGGATTTTTCTAAGTTTAATATTTCAATACCTGTAAACTGGATTGGATAGTTCTCCAGGCCTGGAATTGGTACCACTTTCCATTCTAGAGATTTGTGTACTAGGATTGCTGTACCACCATACCCATCATATCTGTCATTCCTTACCGTGCTGAAGTTTTTAAAGGTGAACTTTTCTTCTGGATATAACCAGGTCTCCTGGAGTACAATGAGTTTTATGTTATTAATTGTAACAAAATGTTCTAATTCAGCCCGTTTTGACTTAATTGACTGAATATTCCATTGCATAATCCTAAGAGGTGGATTGTTTGTCATTACTGACGATGTCAATACCCACTGACAAGCCTACGAGAATCTGTTTAATATTTTCTAGAACTATATTGACAGCTTGCATCAGGTTGCCAGCATTATCGGCAGCTGCATTTATCATTAGCTTTTCAAAATATAATTTTGCCTGGAATTCCTCCATCGATTTTTTGAGGTGGGCTCTTTCATCCTCAGTAAGCTCACCTGACCTACTTTGCTTAGGACTAGGCCTATAACCTTCAGCAATTTTTCCTTTGGCAGGGATATTTGATGAGGGTTTTTAATTTCTTTTTCTAGACACAGTTGTGTTCTTGTTGTTAAAAGGTGCTCGTCTGTCCTTTAGCTTTCTAGTGAGATGTTGCCATCCACTTTCTTCCGTTATCTCACCCTCATCTTCGCTGCCAATTAAAGTGTTATAGTAATTATCTGCGAGGATCAGTTTTTGAATAGGCCTAATAGAGTTAAGTTGAGGGAAGTCTTTATGACTTGTGACGTTATGACTGACCACTGATGAGAAAGGTTTGTGAGGTTTAACTTGTGTGTCTGGTTTGTGGCTCTTTGTATTAATTCCTTGAGAGGCAGTGAAGAAATATACATTATATTCTGACATTCTGACCCTAATAGCTAATTGTTTCTTAAACTCTGGACATGACTTGGAAAAGCTGGGGTGTTCCTCTTTACAATTGACACATTTGGCAGCTTTCTGGCAGTGCTCACCATTAGATTCGCCATGGGCGGGTTCACCACAGTTGCCACATAGGTTGGTGTTCTTACATGGTGCGCTTGCAACATGATTAAATGAATAACATCTGTAATACTGTCTTATAGGTTGTGTGTATTTTTCAACAGACATCATTACATAATCTAGTTTGATATTATTTGGAAGCTCAGTACCTTCAAATATTACTTTCATAAAGTGAGTGTTATACACTCCATCCTTCCTCTTTTTAGTGATATGGTAAGCCTCTAATATAGGGATTGGGCTTAGGGCCCGCGTTACTAGCTCATTTGGGAGTACATCTGGTTCAACAAAAACTACTCCGGTTACCTGTACCCTATAACTAGGGATAAACACATGGTAGTTAATAAGGTTAGAAGGATTCTCACTTTACGAGAGAGTTTGCTGCCTCGTGGTTTTTACAAAAGATGGAGACATTCTTACCCTTTCTAATAATATGGTCTATATTACCTTCATACTTACAGAGGAGTTTACCAACAGCAAAAGGATTAACCCTTGTTTTATTTACAGAACTTACAACAACCTCATATGGCCCAGCTGAGTCTGCATTATACCATCTTTGTATGAATGATTTTTTGGGTAACTTTGCGGGATTCATTTGATCATTTTTTACTCCTTGATTCTGACTTTCTGTTTCAGTAAACTTTCTCTTATGGCTAGCATTTAATTCTAATTTCTCATTATGGTGTAGCTCGTTTAGAGGAAATTCTGTCTCCATAATACTCAAAACCGCTTTTTCGGTTTCTAGAACATTCTCTGGCGTGGCCATGGTGGCTGGATCCGTTATGACGGGTCCACCCTACTAACCTTACTTAGTTTCTTTGGATCGAGCCTGATAGTCTGAAATAACTTAAACACTGACATAGATAACAAATAAATAAATAAATATAACAACCCCAACATAAAATTACATTTGAGCAACAATGAACAAAAATTAACTAATTATCACCGACACCAACATGAAACAACAAGTAAATGGAGAATAAGTTAGTTAAAATGGTAAGAGAGAGAGGTTAACTTTACAACACGCTGTCTGGTCAACAAAATGTCGTATAAATGTTCTAACACAGTTCACGTTTGTACACCACAAAGTAAATAATGATGAAACGAGTTTATAAATTTAAAAGACGATTTCCATCATTATACCAAATATGATTATGTAAACCAAATTCAGATAAGGGTACTTACTAGTGTGTTGAACGTAAACTTGATGAAGTAATAAAGTCAAACAACCGAAAAAAAGTGTTCCATTTTCCTTCTGAGCAAAATGTCAATGTTGTTGTATTAACAATTTATGTTATGTTTATTTTGTACCTTTTTGACAATGACAATTCGTTGAAATATTAAAGGTATATTTTAGAAGTCTTTTTGTCTTTCTTATAAGATGCCTTTGTGCAATTATATACTTTTTCGAAAATATGTAGTACCGTATATAAATATTTTTTAAAATATTATATAATGCGACTTGTGGGAAAAATAAATATCCAAAAAAGCCCAAATAAGTTGAAACTTGCTAGGAAAATTTATTTAACACGTTGACTGCTGACAGCAAATACATGTAAATTGCCCCAGAACCTAAAGTCTAATATTTATTAATACAATTACCATTTGCTATCAGAGGCTGATTTATGGGCAGATAATAACGTCTGTGATCCAAAATGGCGGATTACATGACGTCACAGATTGACCCGCGGATCCGCGGGGGTCAGCACGCGGAAAGAGTTTTGTCGCACAGAGCGCGGCTATAAAGTCTAATAACGCGAGTGGCTACCGTAAAAACAATCCAATTTGAAACTATTTCATTATATAGTGCAAAACAAAAACTAATAAAACTATATATACAATATTTACAAGGTCTTGAGGGCATGGTTTTTACTGCTGGCCTCTGTGATGTATGTCAAAACAATTGACAGCACAAAGTCCTAGTTTACCTGGACAAACAGAACATGTATATGTTGTCATCTTCCTTTTCTTTTCATTCTTGTAGCATACCCTACAATCTTTACGTTTTCTGTCACCCTTTTTATCCCGTTCTTCATTTTGTACAAGTTTGTGGGTTGGGTTTCTTGGCGGAGTAATGAGAGGAGCTTGCTGCTTTGGGGGTAAAAGACTCCCATCAACATAAAAAACCAGTCAATCGGTGAACCATTACCTGGTACATCTACTAGCAATCTATTGTTTCCGGTGAAAGGGATCTGTCTTAGTCCATTTGTATTATTAGCCCATGAAGGGTTTATTACAATATCTTCACTATCACTACCCGAACTGTCAACAGCAGTGTTTCCACTGGATTCACTATCCACATCTGATGCTTCATCGTCAGTAGCACTATTTTCTGTAGCACGGTTGGCAGACATGGTGAAATGCAATATAAAACTTGTATAATACAATAGTACAATGTCACTACACATAAATAAACAACTCACTAAGAACGCATCACTTGCACATGCTAAAAACGCGGGAAACAGAAACGAAGTACAAGTCAAGGTCAACTCGGAACCACACGCCACGCTCAACGAGTACGAACCGTCCCGGCCGAGAGCTGGGCTCACACTGAGCAATAGTCGAGACTATGGCAACGCCCCGCGGATCCGCGTGGCGCGCACTGCTACGCCGCCGCTTACCCCGCGGATCCGCGGGGCCCGCACCGAACGTGTTAATAAGTATCTTGTATGCTAAGGCCATTGGCAAGTTTGGTTCACCATTTTGTTCTAATATTGCAGCCATTCAAATTTGATATAGCATTTCCTTAACCCTTTTTAACCCTTTTTTATAAAAAAGATTTTTTGTAACTCGTTTGGTTTTTGAGATATTGAGGACATGTAAATCCTGTGAGAAATAAAGTATTAATATTTCAGTTGTTGCAAAATCTACCTACTTCTTCCGACTCAGCCGGAAGGAATGTTTGACTTTTCAATCTGTATTTGATTTCTGTAACAAATATACATAATTTTTTATTTATCCATTTAAATTTTATTTACAGGAGCGATGGCATCCATGACTATAGGAAAAGTGCACCTGGACTGGACTGTTGTGGGAGAGCCTGTGTTAGCTGTCGGTGCATTCGGTGTCGCTGCAGTTCTCTTCCTCATGAGTGGCACCCGCTCCATGGCCCTGGCTTACTCCACTTACATATGTTTCACTGTTATATACCATACTATGATTACTGTGGCCAAGTAAGTCTTCACTTCTGCTTATGTTGCTGTTTAGTCCTGCAAGATTATTATTAATAATCTTAGTAATTAAAATGTATATACAGGAATTGATTAGGTACTTGATAACGTGTCTTGATACATAAAGATCAATCAGTGAGAGTGTGGTATCGAACGATAGTCTGTAGTGCAACTCTGAGAATGATAGCAGCACAAGCAATGTACCACTATGGTACAAGCATAACTTGACGAAACACTGATGACTGAAGACTAAATATGTAACTTGATATGCTGCAAACAAAGCTGTACACAATGAAACAGTAGCTTAATATTGTCCCAATATTGCTACTTATTTATTGTAAATAATTGTAATTGAATCTAATTGTATTTTTAAGCAGCATAGTTATAAAAAATTCTTAAAGGCTAGAGATTGCAAAGTGGTAAATTTTGTTTCAGTAATACACATTAACACATTCGAGTCTACGCTCGAGCCAGACTCAAGCGCCATTGTTTAATCACCCGGCCGGCGCTCGAGCATGACTCGAGCACAGCTTTGCCGATTGATATACGGAGTTGCCCGAGTGATATTCGAGTGTAGTCTGCTGCATTAGAAAGCCAGCTTTGTTGGTTAGTTCAGAAAAATTCCGCTAGGCGCTACTACGTCATACCCGCTTGAGGCTTTTGTTTATCGACTGACGTGGCCTGGCGCGTCGTCAGTCTGTCTACGACAACAATCATGGAGAGGCGCGCATTTCAAAAAACAATGGAAGAGGGCAGTATATTAGCTGAATTAGAGTTAGATACGGACTCTGATATTGTTGATGACACCGATGATGATCCGGATTTCAGCAGGTTCTACTGCAAGGACTGTAATGTGGCACTCTACGTACCTGACTGTTTCGAAGAGTATCACACTAAAAAGGATTTTGTGTGATTATTTTTAGCATTTAAAATTTTTTGGCAATTAAAATTATTTGTAAATATGTATATAATAAATCCCTTTAAAAAAAATTGAAATTACTTGTTTTATTTATTCAAAAGTTAGTTTTCAAGTAACACAAGACATGCGGGAGTTTTTATTTTTCTTCAAAAAAGGTAAGTTTTGAAATAAAAAAAAAATTAATTAGATTTTATAGGAATAAAGTTTTACATATCAATTTAAAGAGGAAAGATAGAACTTTCAAGAAAATATAATATCATATACATAATATTTAACAGTTTTCTAAAAAAAAATCTGAAAACCCATTAATTTATGCAGACCAGGCTATAAAAACAGCGAATAGCGAGCCAGACTCCAATGTGTTAAATAATGTCCAGTAACATTGAATTGTTTTAAAGGCAACTGACTTTGTTTTTAAAATCAAATCAAATTTATCCCTTCGTTAGCACTTCAAAATAATGAACACAATACAAGAAAACATAGGAACAGATATTTCAAATAATACAAGCAGTAACAATAATAGTTTTGTGCTGTTTTCAGCTCTGAAGTGGCTAAACAGGTCAACAGAGACAGCTATGGTCTCATATTCGGAGTGACCACATTCTTCGCCCTGCTTCTGCAGACTGGATTGACATATGTTGTCAACAAAGTATATTTTTTACCTGCAAGAGATCAGGTAATTTTTAATGCTCGAATTTTATGTAATCAGAAATAGTGTGTAGTTATAAAACAAGTTTAAAATATTTTTTATATATAAGTAGAGGAAATGAATGGAAATAGTGAATATATACATTTTAAGTGGAACACTTAAACATTATGTCTAAATTTGCTCTTTTTAAGGTCTCCTACTACTCTTAAAACAGTTTTAGAGTATATTTTCATGCTATGGCTTGTAGTGCTCCGATGTTAAGTAATAAGCAAAAAGAAGGAACAGATTTATATAATTCAATTTTGTATTATTAAAGAAAGTGAATTCTTCAAGTACAACCTCATTCAAGTCTATTTGTTCTACGATTCATTTTTCATGGCCTAGTGTTTTGTCTCTGCAGTATCATATACTAGTATGATAACATGTAAATCATAGCATGCTTATTAACAATAATTCAATCTGAGTTTTATTGGTAAAAACATATTTTGCTTGAGTGAAAATGTAAAATATTTCCATTTTGTATAATAGAGTTGGTTCATAATAAACTAATGTTATCAAGTAAAAAAAACAATTTAGGTGTAATTTAGTTAAATATAGTTAAATTTTTTTATATTTTTTGAACAATCATTTTTGTGTTTGTGTTGCAGTTTGTTGTTTATGCCAGTTATTATGGTATCCTTGGAGTGTGTTTTATGATCGTGACCATAATCAGTCTTCTTCTCAGACACAGACAGAGATAACATTAGTAGAGGTTAGTATTAGTTTGATAAATTTATGTAGTAAAACAATAAAATTAGAAATTAAATAAAAGTACATAAGTGAATTTTTCATAATAAGACTATTTTTTTTTTTTTAATGTTATTTGTTTAAAAAATGCTTACCTTAATATTTTACATATTTTCCATATTGGAAAAAATAACAAAGTTATATTTAAAATAATTCCTAAAGAACAAAACCACATTGTCTTTGTTGTTGAATCAGTGTTTTCCTAGAGCGTTTTCTGTTACAAATGATATGAAAATCATACAAAAATAAGACCAAGTTAAGTACATACATGCCAGTTGTCCAAATTTGGATGTACTTAATTTTATAAGTCTTAGTTTCACACATTCAAATTGTCCCAATTAATGCTGAATAATAACTTGAACAAAGGTCTAAATTTAAAAAAATTGTATTTACATTGGGATTAGAATAAGAGTCAGGTCATTATTAAAGATTCAAAATATTCAGGTAGTCAATTCGTAGAATTCAATGAATGAGGTAAATGGATGTTCCTGTAGCCAGGTCTTCAATCTTCTCTCAAGAACTTGTTTATCAGTCTTAATCAGCTCTTCGGGAAGATCTATAGCTTAGTTCCAGTGTGTATTTGAATTTCTCTCAGTTGCAGCAAGGCAGTGGACAGGAAGGCTGTAGTTTTCAGCATGTAACTGTGTTATAGTGCTTCAGGTTTCATTATGTATGATGGGTTGTTTGGATATATGTGACCGTGCTAGAATGTAGAGATTCACTAGCTTTAAGGATTTTTAGCTCTTAAATATGTCTGTACAGGGTCCTCTTGACCAAAGGTTTGTGAGAATTCTGATAACTCTCTTTTAATGAATTTTAACCCATATTGCTGTTTCATATCACAGATGGGATTAATATAGGGCATAGTATGCATTCCTAGCTGTAAATGTCACTTTTATTTTTTGCTCTTTGAATTACTCCTAGTCATGCCAGGCTTGTTAGATAAGGAGTCTAGTTTAAATTGTCAGTCATTATACCAAGATATTTCATGGAACCAACTTCCTTAGGGTCTGGAAGTCTTTTTGTAAATTCCTTGTCCCCTCAATACCAATTCAATTTCTCTCATTGACAACCAGATTATGACATAGAAATATTACATTCACATATTTAAGGTTGTGTGGGCAGCTATTTAAAGTTGGTCAGGTGTTTACTCCCCAACAATAGCACTGTCTCAACTGAAAACAGCAATCTCGTAGTCACTAAAGTCCTTTATATACTTTGGGAAATCATTAGTAAATAAAATAAAAAGCAAGGTTCCAATACCAAAATTGAGGGTACTCCTGTATAATGGTTTTTGGTGCTGATTTTTTTTGTTAAATCTTTCTACTGGCAATATGAGTGGAATTAATTAAATTAATTTTATAAACCAATTTTGTTTAATCGACCGTTTGGTAGCTTTTCTATCTTACCTGTGTAATTCCTTTTGGGGCATACAGGGTGAGTTTTAAGTCCCTTCCCCCCCTATTTTTTTTCTAAACCGTATAAGTTAGGAGGTTTAAACTCCGTACATATTCGTTAGACCTAAATATCTTGTTTTTCATGGGTTCATTGACTCTCCACCTCCAATGGGGGACGGTCCACGAGGAGTAAGCCGAGATTCTTAATGTAAGCATAGGTTGATATATGCACATCAAATTAAAGGTCTCTGTAAGTAGAATACAATGCCGCAACCGGACCTCCAAAAGGTTCATCCTAATGAAAATTACAGGGTGTTAAAATTTACAAAAATAGTAATGTGTTATTATCTGCGTTTTATCGCGCAACTTTTTAAAAGTTCATTTCAAAGCAATTTTCTATTGCTGTTTATTCTTTAAAAAGAAACTTTATTTTATTGTGTTTAATGATTTTAAGGGATCACTGGAAGTCCGAGATCTAGGAGTTAACTAAAGGATTTTTAATAAGAAGTCGATCATGTGTTGTGTCGCCTTGTAAGTATTTTATTTAAAGAATTGTTGTCTTACAAAGGTTTTAGACCCATTTATATTTATTTCAACAGCGATTCCGGTTCTAATATTGTATGATTCCGATACTAGTAGGTTGTTACTTACCCTTTTATTGTAGTAGATGCTCAAACTGATTGCCATGTTACTTCCTGACAGTAGTATAGTCTGTTAACAAATTCACTCCTTACACGGGTTAGGGATTTCTGGTGTTACCTTCCTGCAGGCCTCAGTAATTCTGTTCCGAAGATCTTCCACACATGCGACTGGTGTACAATAAATCACAGACTTCAAGTGTCCCCACAAAAAAAAAAAAATCCAGTGGGTTCAATTCAGGGGACCGTGCCGGCCATTCTATTTGCCCCGCGTCGTCCTATCCACTTCTCACGGAAAATGTACATTAAGGTAACCACGAACATTAACATCGTAGTGTGGAGGAGCACTGTCCTGTTGGAACCTTACTTCTTCTCGATTAAAAACTCCCCAACATTAGTGCGAATTGTATTTTCTATTAATGGATGAATATTATTTTGGAGCATATGTAAATAACTTTCTCCATTTAAATTTCCGTCAATAAACAGTGGTCCAATCACGTGGTTACCAAAGAGACCTGCCCAAACATTTACTTTTCTGGGGATACTGGGTATGATGTTCTCTGTGAGTGAACATGGGGATTAGAGTTATCCCAGTATCGGCAGTTGTGTCTATTCACTAAACCATTTACGTAAAAATGTACTCTCATCACTAAAGCAGATATTATTTACGGTTGTTGGATTTGCTATGATTAGTCTATCCATAGTTTCACAGAACTGCAATCTTCTGTCCGGGTCATCTTCATTTAATGCGTGATGTAGCATAATTTTGTAGGGATGCAATTTGTGCTTCTTCAGGGTAGTTATTGCTTTGCGTTGTGATACCCCCGATATTGTCTGCTATTTGTCTCGAAGAGGTTTGAGGATTTTCCATGAACTGTACAAAGAAACCTCAAAAATCAACTTCTTCTGACAAAGGAGGACGGCCTGAACGTTTTGCATCAGTAACGCTACCAGTCTCTCTAAATTTGTTATTAACTGCCTTAAATAGGTTCTGCTAACAGGTCTTTTCTGGATGGTTTTCATTAAATCGTCTCATTGTTTCGTGGTAATTATTCCCAGAAGCACCAAAAATAAACACCATGTCAAACTTTTTCTTGAAGAGTGCGAGACATGTTTCTAACTTTAACAGCACTAAAACTAACAAGGTCAGTAAGTCACACTGCAACTAACAAGGTCAGATACTTAATGGCCCAAGTAACTGAAACCAAACATAACATGTCTCCCAGATAACAAAAAACTTTCACTTTTACAACGATACAGGGACTATGTCAAAGATTACATTTAAAAATGCAGACCCCAGATTCTGTACAAAAATTATTATTGTGACGTGTACTTTTCTGTTTTACCTGAGCAATTGTTATGTAGAACTGATCACTCTACGTAACGAAATTTTACATCCAAATGAAGAAGCGCGCATTCATTGTTGCTGCAATAACAGAACGGTCACTGATTAGACGCCAATCAGCTGTTCAAATAAAGGAGTTAGGCTAAGGTGAGCCATTTACCATGCCATTGATATTTTGTCGCTTGCGTATGTCAGTTAGTAAAATTTTCAGTATAATAATTTTGTCTTTACAGAATTAAATATCTACGGTAACTAAGCCTGATATTTAATTAGAGACCTTGCAACTTACTATTAGAAAAATAATCAACCTAAATCTGTGGCTAATTTAAGTACCTAAGGCTTAGTGTCGTAAACCTAATAGTTCTTGCGTGCATGGTAGTGGTCTCGATTTGAGCATACCTGAGGGCAGGAAACTGTTCCTTGTTGGAGACCTGCGACTATCACAACCCCATTCAACAAGGTGGCGCCCTTATTACCGAGCAAACCGTAACCATCTGGGTATCCGTCAATCTTAGTAGTCCTCTGTTCACTGGCGCACTGCGCAAGAACTTGGTTGTCCTGGCGCTCTACCAATACTCACAGCCCTTCTCCACTGAGCGAGGCCGACAATATTGCTAACCCGCGAGGAGGGGTGGCATTATTAAAAAAAAATTACGAATTATCCTTTTTTAATTCAGATTGTAGCACCGTTTCCAGCGTTTAAAAGGCAATGTTAAACGACACATCACATGATCGACTTCTTATTAAATCCTTTAGTTAACTCCTAGATCTCGGACTTCCAGTGATCCCTTAAAATCATTAAACACAACAAAATAAAGTTTCTTTTAAAGAATAAACAGCAATAGAAAATTGCTTTGAAATGAACTTTTTTAAAAAGTTGCGCGATAAAACGCAGATAAATAACACATTACTATTTTGTAAATTTTAACACCCTGTAATTTTCATTAGGATGAACCTTTTGAGGTTACGGTTTGCGGCATTGTATTCTACTTACAGAGACCTTTAATTTGATGTGCATATCAACCTATGCTTACATTTAAGAATCTCGGCTTACTCCTCGTGGACCGTCCCCCATTGGAGGTGGAGAGTCAATGAACCCATGAAAAACAAGATATTTAGGTCTAGAACGAATATGTACGGAGTTTTAAACCTCCTAACTTATACGGTTTAAAAAAGAATAGGGGGGGAAGGGACTTAAAAACTCACCCTGTATAATTCCTTCCCATGCAAATATTTTACAGGTATTATCTACATAGTAAAACCAAATTTGTTGCATTATTCTACTGATTCTGTCAAATGACAAATACGAATAATCTTAAAACTAAAACCTGAATTATTTGAAAACATACAATTTTTGAAAGGTCTGTTATCACTATAAAAGCAGGTTATTGGCTATTTCCAGTTTAAAATTGACTTCCATGTTCTTAATTCTGGTTTAAGGAATAATCTGCCTCTTTAAAAAAGGAATTTTACAAAGAAATTAAATAAATAAATCAGACTTGATTTTGTTTGAATTTAAGATGTTGACATTTAAATCCATGTTTTATGTTTCAATGATGTTTTACTAAACTTAAATAAAAAGTATATATTTGTAATATAATTCTAAGACAAGGCCATTCTAAAATATAGAATAGGTATGAGTTTTTAAACTGAAATATTTTCATTTTTAACTTTCTAAAGATTGATCAAAACAGCTCAGTATATTTTTGTTGTTTGATTAACGTATTCATGTAATTCTTTTATGGTAGATATAGCAATGAATTTTAATTATATAGTTCTTTCCAGTAAACAGTAAACAGATTTAAGTATTCAGTTTAACATTTTAAGTCACGTTTAGATAAAGAGTTTATATCACAGTTGAATACATAATCAGGAGATAATATTAATCTTCATTCTCTTTTATCCTGTGTATTAAGATGATTACATTTAGTTGGAATTTCATCAAGTTGTTGGGATATTAAAAATAAATTGTTCCAAATTTGTAAGCTTTAACTCTTTAAGTCCCCGAGTCTCTGTCAGCCTGTTGGGACTTGTAAACAATTTCAAGCAGAAAGAGATCTTTGCAATGAAGGGTTTAAATATAATTTACAATTCTTTGTTGTTAAAGGTAGTATGATGTGTATAATACCCTATTAATTAATCCAATTCTTGTCTTTTTTGTGTTAGGTGTAGCATAATTTTAATAAGGATGACTACGCATTAGCAAATTTGTCACAAGAGACTGAAACTACTGGATAATGCAAACATGAAGGAGATCATTCAACTGACTTTCCACCCAGCAGATGCTCACAAGTACAGGGTGTATAAAGTTCTGGTGCGACAAAATAGAATTTGTTAATCATTTAAACATGTTTTAAATAAACTATAAAACTAAAATTATTTGAATCAAAATTGAACACAAAAAAACATATTTTTAGAAGCAGTTGACTATTTTACTTCACAAGGAGATAGCCTATGAAAACCAATGGAAAATCTTAAACTTATGATCAATTTAAAACCTTTTTAAAGGATTCAATGAAAAACAACTAGAGTATTACGACTAAATATAAGTCGTGGGAGTGCCGATGGCCGAGCGGTCTAAGACGTTGGACTTGAGTCTGAGTTAGAGATAACGCAGGTTCAAATCCTGTCTGTGACTGTTGCACTTTTTATCAGTACCATCGACCTTGTACTGTATCGACTCTCTTCCTTATTCTGTTTGATAAGATCCTCGCACAGGCCAGTGGCCCATGAGGACGGGCAGAGTAAGGCTTAAGAGGTACCCAGCAGGGATCACTTCTGGCTGGTTTATACCTATCAGTTGAACCCACCACTAGGCACAGCAAAAACCGATGTGCCACTTCAATCTGGGCAACCTTATGGATGTCCAGTAGCAGTACATCACTAACCGCAAATGTTGAGATTCTGGGGTTCATGGGCAATTCGATAGGTTTAGTCTACTGTGGAAGATGACTGTTGGAGTTGGTGGGGTTTGTTCCCTTACCTCAGAGGTTCTTGTTAACCTCAACAAGGGTGTGCCACCCACTGCCTACTTTGACTGGAGAGGCTGGTTCAGAGCTGGTCTTCTTTTCTTCCGGAATGACTTTGAGATGTAGTGCCCTAATTCTTCCTTATGGATCTCGATAGGAGGTGGCATCTACTCCCTGAATCATCTACCTGGCGGCATCTACTAACCTTACCTATCCTGAATATCCTGTCACTCCGGAAGCAGTGCAAAGGTTCTTACAGGACTAAGTGCAATTTATAAGCTTCTTGTCCTAAGAGAACAAAAAAAAAAAATCTTAAGAGGAGACCGGCTTCTCCTTTTTTAAATAAAAAAAGAAGAAGGATATGAATGGATTTGGCGTAATATGGCAGCCAACTGAATAATTATCATTTTTACAGAGGGTGTACCAAAAATCTAATTAAAAAGATTAATATAGAGAATTGAATTTTATCAAATGTGTCACATAATTATGGTAAATTTCTTAAGAAAACAAGTTTACACAGCTTTGTATATGGGATTTAAAAAATCAAGAATTTGTGAGTTATTGTAAAATTTGATTAGTAATTATTAGTAAAATAAGTAGTACCTATCATCCATGTGTATAAACTGTTCAGCTTAAAAAAAAAATTCTTCAGGACATATTTGGATTTTTTGTTAATTTTCGTTCTTATTTGCCTGACAAAGCCTTCTGTTTAATTAGTAACCCATACAATGTAAAAGCTGATGGTAAAGCAGTGTTGCATTGAAATGTCCTGCTCAAACCAGTCTTTATCAAACTGAACAACATTATGTAAGTAATCTAGTCTCTACATAATATTTGAGTTCTCACTATCCTGAGTCTTATTTATAGATTAGACTTTATTGTTTACCTTGTGTCACAAATCAACATGGATTTTTACTCTTTAATGGTAAAATTTTTTTAGTTTGGTTTTTTTAGCATCTTTGAATTTTGTTTTTTTTTATGTTCAATTCCCATCAAAATCTTTAAAATAATAACAGCAACTTTAGTTATATTTAGGATTTTCCACTGACATTTTGTGGGCTGTCTCCTTCAAGAGACGTAAGTCATTGATGGAGTAAAAATGAAATTTATGTTTGATTCGTACGAGTTACACCATTGATAAAGTCGTTCCAGAACTTTCTTGAAACCTCTATGTCTGATGTTAAGTTATTAAGATTCATAAAACTACAGTGGTGACAGGGCAGTTCGCAGCTGGTGTATCATACACTTTTTGGCTTGTGCTAAAGGCAATTTGTGGCAGCCAAATTAATTTCTAGGCCGTAGTAATTTTATTTAGATAGTATACGAGGCAAAGTTTGTATATGAACTATCAATATGTGGCAGATAGTTGACAAGCCTAGCGATGTCCAGACCATTTAGATATTGTTTCATATGAGAGCTATTGCTTCATGATGCATTAAATCAGCTATAAATGGTAAATATTTCATAAAAGTTACTAGATTATTTTGTAAATATATTTTATTTCTTAGACAAAAATATTTTTGGATTTAAAAATTGTAATTGATTACATTTAAAGACCTTGAGTCGTAATAGATTATGTGCAATATGTAATAAATACATCCTTATTGGTGATATAAGAGGTCTTTAGACTTATTTCTATGTTCTTTGGACATTCTTTTCTTTAATAACAAGACAAGTTAACCTTTTTGTACATTTTGGTGCTGTCAGATATTTGCCTAAGGTCAATCAATAATTTTTCTGCCACTAGTAAAAACCTCATGGTGACGGTGTGAACAGTATTATTCTCCAGGAGAAATATAAATAACAGAGGGCTCACCAGATTGCTTTCTTATTTTGTGAGATATTTAGTAAATTATTCAGTTAAATATGTCAGCAGTGTACTTTATTCAGTGGCTGACAGCCCTGTCACATATAAATAAATAGATATAAAGAAATAAAAAGGTAGTAATAGTTCCTTAAAAAAAAACTATTGTAAAAAGATCTCTGACACTACTATAGACTTATAGTTTACTTTGAATGATTAAGGTGTGAGAAACTTGTAGAGTGGCTACAGTGTAATGTCTCAATAAATCATTAATAGAAATTTTGAGAGCTGATGGCTGCATGGTCTAAGGCGTTGGACTTTGGATCTGAAATAGAGATTGCGAAGGTCAAGTCCTGTTTGTGATTGTAGCACTCTATATCAACGCCATTGACCTTTTTTTGTACCGACTCTCCTCCTTATTCTGTTTGATAAGATCCTCACACAGGTCAGTGGCTCTTGAGGACAAGTAAAATAAAGCATTGAATAAATAAGTGATAACTTAATTTGAATAAAGATGTTTAGCCAAAAAATCATTATATATTATGAAATGCAATGCTTGTGGAGAAAGCTAGGTTAGCTTTTTAATATCCAACCACATTTATATGGATTTTGGCTTTTGGAGTCATAAAAATGGAGAAGTTAATAAAAATATAGAAGTCTTTCTTAATTTTGGTTTCCAATACACACACCCACATTATACCTCCGATTATATTAACCTTTTTGCATGTTTAAAAACACTAAACAAGATAGAAATGTTTGCTATGAATTGTTATTATGTGAAACTTTAATGTGTTATGAAAATATAGAACACATAACGCAAAACACACCTGTGTTTGTTTTGAAGCATAGGAGGATACCTTTCCAAAAAATTAAAATTAAAATCTCGTCATTTTTAGTATTATTCCTGTTTCTGTATATGGTAGTTCTACAGGCCGTGCTCCGATTCATGTTAAGGAAAGTTGCCAAAAATCATGTTGAAGACCCTGAGTCTCTAAGCATTGAAGGTATTTAAGTTCTATAAATTTCTTGTTACTCAGGATATGATATAAAATATCTTATTTGTAATATTTTTCAGCTGAACCATTGTCTGAAGTGCTGTACTAATATTAATCTGTAATTCAATTGAATTCTTCAGTCATATTTTAGTATAAATAATATAAATATACTTAAAACTTATCTAAGTATTATTACGGATTAGGACAATGCTGACACAATCTTTATTGACAAAGAGGTCATGTGTTCGATTTCTGGGTAGGTAACAAAACAGTGTAGGAAAATTTAATTTCTTAACTGTTGCCAGTACAGCTTACTGCTAAAGTTTATAAGTGAATAAAAAGTATGTTTCTTATTACTATATTGTGGTTACAATTACTACTTTTCTGTGGTGTTATAACATAATGTACACATACAAATTATGTTTTACAGCATGTATTTTTTCTCATTAGGTTGTATTTCTAGGTCTATCCTTGAGAAAAATATTGTAAGGAAATTGTTTTAATTGTTCACAGTAAACGTGCAGGCATGTCCGCATAAGCTTGTATTTTACTTTCAAATTGTATTGAAATAGTAATTTTTTGCAGTCCTGTGTATATATGTTGAATATTTAATTTCTGTGTTATAAGTTATTTGTTGTTTTTAGTGTAACATTTTTTGTTTCATAAAATTGACTATGTATATTTTTTGTCTTAAAAGTGTTTTGCATTTTATATGGAACATAAGATTTTAAATTTTTATAGTTGTTACCAAGCGTAAGGTGCCAAAGCAATGCTATGTTTTATTGAATTATGTAATAAAACACCTTAATTATAACGTTCTAAGTGCTTAAAATAACACTCATTGTTTTAATACAAATGTACTTCTTTGACCCTGGTCCTTTTGCCACTGAACAGTAATTGTCTGTGGATAAACAAATATAGTGGTACTTACTATATACTATTTACAATTAATTTGGTTATTGCTTATTATTTATTCATAGTTCAAATTATTTTTAGTATCTAAGAGGTTAAATGTATAAAATCCTTCATATAGTTTTATAATTATTCAGGTACAAAGTAATAAAACTTGGTCCTTTGTATGTATTAAGAAAAATGGGTATGATCATTTATAATCAAATGGCAGCTGAAAATAATTGTAAAATATTTTTAAACGTATTTATAAAAAACTAGCCCTCTTAACTAGATAGTTAACTATCTACAATGCAAACAAAACAACAAACAAGATCTACAATGAAATATATGATGTTATAACATTATACAAAGCTTGATAGTCTATGCATACAGAACTTTAAACTAACATTTAAGAACTATTCATATGTACTTTATTCATATAAATGTTTTTATTACACAAAATCCAGTATGTCAGGAGATTAGAGTTAAAGTTACATATTATAGTTTCTTACCAGATGATAAGAGTGACTGCATTATTACATCTGAAAGAGGATTTGTGAAATGCAGCTTAAGTGATTTTCTGTGAAAACCCCGGAAAAATAATCTGATAAACTGTATACACATTTTTATTAGGTTTTCTGCAGTAGTTTGGCAGAGCACTGTAAAGTAATGTAAAATTCATCAGAGAATCAAATTTAATGAGTTTTGAACAAAAGAGTTTATTATTTGTATTTTGTTATTGCATTTGTCAGTTATTGGTTTTCAAACAAAACATTTAATAATTTTTAATATTAAAATAAGTAAGTATCAAAACTAAATTCTTAAAACATTATTGTAAATTATTTTTTACAGTTTTGATTGATATTAGATTTTTGAAGACTCCAGATAGATCAATTTGATGGGAAATTAATGCCTGAACTGCATCAAAAGTTATGTTAGTGTTTAAAATAATATAACTTTTTTTTAGAAGGTATGATTTTATATGAAATATGTAAACATGTAAACAATATGGTTTAAAATTAATATTAAACAATTATTACAAAGTATGATTTAAAGAGATCCTCCAATTTTAGAAAAGTAATTTTCAATTTGTGTCTCTAGTTAAGATAGCTTATTATATAATAAGCTTATGTAAATATCAGCTATTCTATATAGTTCCATTAAAAATGAAAAACCACTTCTTGACATACTGTATAGTTTTGAATATGAACTCTGTTATAGAATTAAGAAAAGGATACTGAAACATTTTAGGCTGTTAATAAAAATAAGCAAGCAATAATTTTAGATGTACAAGACAATTTGGACAAGGCGACAAACTTAAGAGAGTATTTAAGAGTGGTTGTGCAATTTATAATGGCTTGTTAAGATTGGTCCAAGTTTGAGTGGTATATTATGAGAGAATTTATAGTAGAGCTTGTATAGTGGATGGCGTTTCTAGATTGCACTGTAGTGCAATGAATGTTTTATTTGATATTATTTTACAAAGTAGTTGTATATGGCAGCGGGGTGATAAATGTAAATAAGCAAATAATGGTTGTAAGAATCCTACAGACCCAAATATATTTATTCTGTGCCACTGCCACAGTATTAGTAGAGGTACGATATGTAAAACTAAGATGGGTGATGTAAGATACAATAATCTAATTATTGTAGTCGTTATTGTTATACTGTTATAGTTGATAGAATATTACTTTACCTTGCAACTCAATGGTAAGCTCTCTAAGGTAAACTTCTTACTGACAGAGTTTCTCAGGTTATTCTGGTCGTTTTCAGACAACTTTTAAAAATATTCATTGAAATGTAAGGAACATTTGAGAAAATAAGTTACCAAGAGTTGTTTACGGCTAATATGATTATGATAATTAAGCATCTGGATTTTTGTAAGTAAGTAATAGTCTAAAATTTCCATTTCAGTTTAAGTATCGTCCAATTGAATCAAATCTAACACAAGATATTATGTTTGAAGTTTTAATGTACTTATGTGTATCAAACGAGTTGTTTTCAAATAGTGTAATTTGTACTTAATCTTTTTTTAGTAAGATTGATTGAATTTTAAATTATACTGCAGATAAAACAACACATAAAAATTCATATACATATTATTAATTGAGAATGATTTTTACAGTTATATACAAACTGTATACATTAACTCTAAACACTGAAATAACAGTCTATATTTCAAAAGTAAAAGAAATCACTGCAACTATAAGAGAGTGTCTGAAAAGTTTCCAACCTAACTAAGGTAAAAGACATTTTTTTTGTATTTTTGAACATAGTGTCCTTGTAACTCTACACATTTTTCTTAGCGATGCTCCCATCTCTGTAAGCTATCCACATAGTACTCTGCATTTTCTCTGCAAAGTAATTGTTCATGAAGGTGATTGCCTCTTCATTTGATGAAAAACTTTATCCTCTGAGTGCAATTTTTAGATGAGGGAATAAAAAGAAGTCACCTGGGGCCAGATCTAGTGAGTAAGGCGAATGGTCAAGCGGATCAAACCGTAATTGGTGGATTTTTGCTATGGCAACCGCTGAGGTGTGAGACGAGGCTTGGTGAGTTGTCTTGGTGAAAGAGGATTTTCTTTTTCTGTAAATTCTCCCTTCAGCTTGTCAAGTAATGATGCATAGTATTCTCCTGTAATGTTTTTTTTCCTTTTTGAAGATGATCTATTAAAATAACTCTGCGACTATCCAAAAAACAATTTTTGGAGCTGGATTTCCCTTTGCAGTTCACAGTTTGGATAGTATTTTTGTTTTGGGCATATAATGGTGGATCCAAGTTTCAGTATATACAGTAATTAGTTGGTACCAAAACTTTAATTTATTTCACCTAAACTGTGCCAAAAGAGTGTTGGAAATGTTCATTCGAACAGTTTTTTGTCTAACGTGAGCAAACGCGGCAATAGCTTTTATTTACAAGTGTTGCAATCTTCATGTTGAAGTTGGAAACTTTTCAGATCACCTTCATATACGTTTACATCTAACTAGACATGTAGTTGTTAAACAGATCTGATAGAAGAGGGTAATGTTTTACAGAACTTCAGGAAATTAAGTTTATGTAACTTGCCAGTTTTTGGTAATCTTTAGAGTAGGATCTATTAAAAATTGTATATAAAATAGAAACTGTCATATCCAGATGTAAGTAGTTGTAATGAAATCATGGAAAGTTTATGTTTTCCAAATGTATTACTGTGTTTATAAAAATAGGCTAGAATATCACCGTTCTGGTTAAAAACTATATTATTGTAGTACCATGCTAGTTGAACATTGTGAATTATACATGATAGTAGTTTATCAACAACTATTGTAATATGAGCTTCATTAGTCTCTTTATCTGTGGGTGATATAAATATAACACAATGAGTTAGCGTATAACATAACATGTTAAACAATATTCAACACACTTCATAAAGCAGTAGTCTAATGGTCCACCATCCAAGCAATGGAGACTTGTCAGCACCTGCTAAGTAAGTAATTAAAAATCAGCTCAATTTAAAATTAGGGGAAAGAGGTTTAAGAGGATGACTTTTATTTATTAAATTAGTTAGCAGGTCATAAACGTAAGCTGTGTGGAATTAATGAATTGTGTCAACAAATTTAAAATGGTAAACTTCAAGTTATAATTAAAGTTATGTCTTAGAGTAAAATTAAAACTTTTATTTCTATATAGTAATTATTATACAGTTCAGGTTAATTTTTCTCATAATAAAGTATAAGTCCACTTTTATTTTTGCCATGGTACAACATGATCACACTTGAAGGTAAAAATTTTAGATTTTATGTCTCTGTTTCAACCCTAAGCTTGTATCAAAATTTCAAAACTGTCTAACCTTTGGTAAACTATAAATGTCATGATAACTTCACTACAAATATGGAAGCAGTAAAGTTCTTGAAAATATGTCTCAAGCAAATAGTTTTTGGAACAGTCATAGATAATAATAATGAACACAAATATCACGCAACATGCTCACAAGGCTTGCATCGTGATTCACTAATGCTAGCATGTAATGGACAACGTAAGGTTAGAATTAATTATTATAATGAAATTATCATTATATGATAACTATAGTTGTGGCCTTCACCACACTTAATTTATTTTTTAATATTCTTGGGTTTGTTCGGTGGACAAGATTATGGATCATAGCCCAGGTTATTTTGGTGTTAATAATAAATAAAACTCTCTCTTGATTGACCAAATAAAATAATATACTTTATTTAATGAAGAATTTTAAATTACTTTACAATTTAATACAAACTTAAAATTTTGAAAAGGAGAGAGAAAGAGAGTAAGATGATGTGAACTTAACATGTTCAAAAACCCAGCACAACTGCAGCGAACAATGAGCTTCACCTCCCTCTCTTGGGTCAAACCCCCCTCCCCAAAATGACGTCTAGCCATCTAGCCAATCCCCCCCAAACTAAGTCACAGATTCAGCAAATTCCTGCATGTTTACTTCTATGCTCTACATATGGAAAGTTTTCAGGCCTACTGGTGACAGACCTGGACTTATAATTCATATGCTATATTAAATTTTTTATTTTCTCCTCCTGCATTGCTTAACCTACGACTGACAGCATTATATCCATTGTTTATTATTACAATCAAGCCATTAAATATTTTGCTGGATAAAAATAAAATATATTGCTGTTAATTTAATATTATAAATTGGCTGATTGAGACCGTATAAGATGTTACCGGTCTGGCCTTACAACTATATGCTGGAGGTCGCCACATTGCGACAATCCGCAAGGTTAGAATGAATTACAGTATAAACTTTGGCGTGTGCTGTATTTTTTGTACAATGCTACAACATAAATGGACATAAAAAGGGAATTAGGAAAGGAATGGTGAACAAGACCATCCAGTACTGTTTTGTTATGTTGCAAAATAGTTAAGTACATTACTTATATTTATCTTCACCTATACTATACAGAATGTTCCAAAAACGGTTTGCATAAAACTATTAATAAATATTTGAAAGAATTAATGTTGCTTAAAGACAAAGATGAAGACTTTTGAAAACTGTCTGTAACCTATGTTTTGGGTTTAACCTGTTTGTATGTTCAAAAAATTCTTAATTGACCCAAATTTGTTTCTTTTAGAATTTTGTTAGATGTCTTATTTTAAGGATATAATTTATATGTATTATCATTTTTGATATTTGTGTTGGGTTTTCAGAAAAAACCCCATTTTGTATTTTTTAAATTTAAATACTAAAAGAATTAATACTCTTTTACTAAACTAAAAAAACTTTTGGATGTGAACGAATTACAGTTAAAAAACATAATGAGACATCAAAGATAAGGGCCAGAAATAAGGGCATGGAAGTGTTCGAAGGTTAGCATTAATCTTATGGGCTAAATTTCAAGGTTGTCTCACTACGGTTTACTCTTAACATTGTACAGTGAACAGAAAATGTAAGTTACATAGAGTTAAACACAGGCTTGGAGTAATGGGCATTGATCTGATTGAGTTGACTAGGTAGCTGAGGGATGAATCGATCTAGACATACCAGGTTTCTAAAATAGAATTCATATAGTACAATTCCATGAATTTGATATTTAGCCAATATTAAAACATAGTTATTAAATTATTCCAAATTTTCCAACACTTAAGTGTACCACAAATGATGGCACTCATATGTAAATCTGTTGTGAATCACACACAAATAATATAAATTTTCGAAGAATACAACTAAAATTGTGTTTTCCACATAAATAATGGTAAATAGTGATTCAGTATCAAAATTCATATGAAAAATACATATCTGGACATCATATGACTTTAATTTCAATCTGAATATGACAGTTTTTATTATTATAATAATGTGATTGATAAAAAAATCAGTTAAGTTGAGAGGTATAAATTTGGCTTCATAGCCTTAATTGAAACACTTCTGTTGAAATTCAAAGTTTTGCTGTGTTCGTAAATTTTGAGATACATGTGTTGGTGTTTTGTTTACACGTTTACTACCACAGATTACATGATCTTACTTCTTCTTAGCTCTCCACATTAGACACTGCATGTTCGGTAGTTAATGTTAAACATATTGTACTATCGCTAGAGAAGTGATAACATATTTACTACCGAAGCTTACACAACCTTTCTATTCTTGAGATCTCCACATTAGACACTGCGCTGTTCGTTAGTCTAAATGTTAAGACAGATTTCTTAGAAACATTGCATTGTTTTAGTTTCAGCTGGAAATTTTTGGCTTATTTTTTAATAAAGTGAATGATTTTGTCGTAATCTAAGCAATGAAATTTGTTTAGGAATAAGTCATTGTTGACTTATAAATACATAGATCAGTTTACATGCATTTACGAATAGGGTTATAAATCAATATTCATGAATAAATTATGATTGTAAGGGAAATGTTGATAGTTACCTAGATTGTATATAAGATAATTGTTGTTAGTTTGTAAAACTGGCCTTGAAGTTTATTTTTGTAGAATTTTTAAGTATACTCTGAATAAACTCTTGTAGAGAAAAATGTGGTTCTTCTTTAAATGTTGCCTTAGATTCCTAGTGTGGTTAACCTTTACTTTCCATTAAAAATTAATATTGAAACAATGTTTTAATATTAAATTGAATACAATTACTTTTATAAGAAGCTTGAATTTACAGAATACAACACTAATAAGAAACTAAAAAGAAGGAAGGCAAACAATCAAAAAAGATGAAATGAGGATATTGTTTTATAGTGTGAGGCAGACTACTCGTTTGCAATGTATAACGTCAGAACTGACATAATTATCATATCTTATCATTTCTCCTAAACTTGTTCAAAAAAGTTCAGAAGTTTCTGATAATATGCTTGTCCAGACTGTTAGAAAAATACTCAAATGTACAAACACATGTTTAGATTAGTTAAAAACAGGTTAAAACAGCTGGCATTGCTACTTGGTTTGTTTTCAAACAAATCCATCACAGGTCACTAATAGATCAATCATAATTAATGCTTAAATATTATAGGAAATTAATGTTTAAATTCGATAGGAAATTAATGTTTAAATTTGATAGGAATTCACACTTTTAATATATGTTATCTCTCATTTTATGGAAATTATTTAAAAAAAGTGGTAGACATTTTTGAAATTAGTATTTTGGACAGACACATGTAAAAATTAGTATTTTTGGTGCCATTTCTCAACCATACAAAATAAAGCCCAACTTTAATACAACATTTTTACATTTTAAGAGAGCTATTGATAGCTGTAATAAGTCATACCTTGCTTTTTGAATTTTTCAGATTTTACACATTTTTGAACTATTTAAAAAAATTGGAAATGTGGTATAAATTGAGAAATATAACATATTTTTTTTAAAGAGTACTTCTTTGGTAACCTTAGATTTCTTAAAATTTTTGACGAGGTAACAGTAAAGAAAACTGAAACTGTACAATTTTGATATTTTGGACCGCCTGTATACAACAAGAAACGAGATAAATTTAAACTTGTCCCCATGCTTGGTCCTTAAAAGGACCTTTGCACCTCCCTTACTTTAATTTTGTGTCCTCAAAGTCCGAGGATTTTGCAAAAACTGATCAGATTTGAGGGCTCCTGTTCTCGGATGTCCTTGGGGCTGAGGAGATTGCTTTCAGGAATCTTTTACGTGTTTCTAAGATGGCAGGACAATCTAACCAAATATGCTTTGCTGATTCCTCCTCTTCTCCACAGAGTCTACATTCGTCAGTCTGGCTAAGGCCCACCCTCATAAGATGTTTCCTTAGGGGGCCATGTCCTGTCAACATCCCTAATATCAGCCTTATATTCTCCTTATTCTGATCCGAGAGAGCTGTCCACCCTTTAACGTAAGGAGAGATAAACATTTTGGATAGTCTTAATCCAATTAATGTTTCTTATCCTCTTTTCCCAATCTTTGACCAGAGCTTTGCTGTTGGAGAAGGCTATCCCGTAACCTGGCTCAGGCCCCACCATTATAGACTCCGCTCCCTTCTTGGCGAGGATGACTGCTTTTTCATTTCCATGAATGCCCTTATAGGTTCTTCGAAAAGAGTGTGATTTTTCAATTTCAAGCAATTCAAGGTTCGAGAAATTTGGTTCAAGATTAAAAATATTAAATTAATAAATGGTGCCTTCATATGCTTTACCGCGAAGTGATTTTTGGCTCATTTTCAGTAGGTGTGTTTCCCTTTTAAGTAAGCACAAATCCAAGCATATACGACAACAAACTCTTTCCGTGAGGCGTTATAGCTGTTATTTTTCTCATTAAGGTACCTCGTTTAGCAACAAAAGGGGTAACAGCTGTCAATAACTCCAGGATAGTTGTTGTGGTCTTTCTTCAATATTTTTCTAATATCTTTAATGTTAGTAAAGTTCTACTTGCAAATTAATATGCACACCTATCACAAAACAAAGCTGGTCTGCATAGTTTTTACTGTACTTGTGAGGGAAGACTATGCAGGCTAAACTGCACAGTTTTGTCATCAAGCTGTGGTTGGTGATGAGTCCAAGACTGAACATGTGTGGGGGGCCTTAAGGGAAATTTCTCTATTGATTTCAAGAAAAACCAGGTTGTGTGCTTATAACATGCAAATTCGCCCTTGGCTCCTACACTAATATACTACTATACTCATAATACGTTCTGGTTGTTTGTTAATATAATTCATCAATGTGCTACAGATGGTAAGTCACACAACGTACATCAAACCATATGTCGTGTAATAAGCTTCTCTCAGGTTGCATGCAAAATTATAAGTTTACAGCTCAGTTTATTCTTGAGATGCTCTACTTCAGCAACTTTTTCCATAGACATCAAAGTGGTCTTTCTTGCCTACATACAATCATTGTCCCACAGAAAGTAGAATTTGGTTAGGAGGGGTACCAAAGCTCGTAAACTGTGGGGAGGGGAAAAGCAAAATCTTGGCAGGTGGGATTCATTACACATGTTCAGTTCTGCTTTAAGACGAACGATCTGAAGGCCAGGCCACAATAGTTTTCCATCAGTCCATCCAGTCAGCGATATGCTCCAAGCCAAGTAAACGCTATACATGATTAGTTCTACCTTCAGGCCAGGACTATACAGTCTGGGTCTTCAGGACACACAACATGTATGTGGGATCTAAGAAAGAAATCGATCTTCAGCCGTGCTAGTTTTGGTGAAGATGAACTAAAATAGAGGGTATTAAAAGGGTTAAAAATATGAAATGACAATTTTTTTAGATCATACTTTCATAGCTTGACACAAAACCAATCACCAGACACACAAATAAAAGTTAAATCAGCATCAACTACCTATATACAGACCCTTGGAGTGGGAACTGTCTCTTAATCTAGTTGTCTGATGATGGTATAACTATTATTTATGTATCTGACAGTCGGTTTTAAGTGTATCTAGCTATAAAAAATAATCATTTCATATTTTGAACCCTTTTTATATCTTCCCATTTCAGCCAAAAATAGAATGGCTGATGGTTAATTTCTCTTTTAGGATAAATTTCATTGATTTAAAAAAGACAGGTTATTTGCATATACAGTGCAATATGGCTCTTGGGCCTTACAGTATATAGATAGGCTCAAAATGCTAGAACTAGATCAACTTAAATGATTATATTCTATTGTTGGATTGGGTTTGATCTAATCTTTTCCATATCTTAAATTCACAGTTTAAATTTCAAGTACATAATAAATTTTATTGATATCATCCATCAAGCACTATCAGGAGTGCTATGTGCTACCATTTCAAATCCTGTTATTGAGTAAAAAGGTGTTGGCCGAAGAAAATTGTTATTTTGCTTATGTATAGAATAATTGTTTTAAGAGTGTACTCATTTTAAGAGTTGATATACTTTAAGAACAATGAGATTAAACTAATCTTGTTCCACTTACTCATCTTGTGTAGATCTTTTTTTAGGACGCAGTAAAAGATAGAAGCCAGTTGTCATGCTAATAAATAGATATGGCTTGTGATAAATATTTAGGTACCATACCATCATGCTACTTCATCCTAGGATTTACTAGGTGAGTGGGATTATTTTACCATGTTAATTGCAGCTGTATATGTAACCACTTTCCCAGCATTTGATTGAAGGCTTTGAAGAAAAGTTAAAATATCAGATAGAACTTTTTTTGAAATTTTTGCTATGAGGAAAAGTGATTTTATGAGAAATAGGACTACAATACCTAAGTATTGTGACTGTAGTCAATATTCAAGAATTTTATTGCAATTGACAACTTTACATTGAATAGGCAGAGTCCACTCATTTTTCTAATTTACACAAATTTAATTGATTTTAACATTGAAAAAAAAAAAAAACAAAACCAAAATCAATAGTTATAACATAATAAGGACTATTACAAATAACTATTAAGAATAGTTGATTTAGGTCAATTACTGTGATAATTTATAAATATACAGTTTAAAATATGCTTAAAATAAAATAACCCATACACTTATTATTATTAAAATTTTACAGTTTTAAATATATATAATTTAAAATATACTAAGTAAAACAGAAGTATAAATCAATAAATTAATAGCTTTTTCTAAAACTACTTAGTAACAATAGTTAAGAGCTAACATTGTACATAAAAATTGCCATTCAAAAATTCATTTGTACTATAAAATGAGTTTTGAATTAGCCAATTATATAAATATAATGTTTGAAGAGTCTAAAACCATCATATTTTGCAATATCAGGCAGCTTATTAAACAAATAAATATAGTTTAGTTTGAGAAATATATTAAGTGTAACTCCACCTCCATTATTTATTATACTGGTGAATATCATTTCTAGTTAGAAAATTCTGTAAATTTGTTTTGGTATTTAATAGTACCTGGAAAACATACAAATTTACAACTGTGGGAATTTTGAGTTGAATGAAAAGTGGTTTACAGTGAACAAGCGAACCCACTTCTACAATGTTATGGACTGCCTTTTCTGTAATAAAAGAATATAATTTACACACCCAGAATAGTGTGTACCACTTCAAAATAGTCAGTCTCGGTTCTATGTTTGGTTTACCATTTTGTGTGAAAACACAAAAATTGTATTTACACAAATCATCTAAGGATATATTTTTTAAATTATGTAAATTTATACTTTTTGTACCACTGCAATTGTGGTACAAACATACAAATGCCAATTACATGTGTTACTATTTGTTTATTTCTATTTAATAATTGTTATTGGTACAGTTATTTATTAATAATATTAATTGTTAGTAATTCATATTGTTGTTATCCTTGTTATTATTGTTAATAGTTCCATGCTTTTTGTATTAATTTAGTGTAATGACACAAATCCGAAGTTTTCAATTGAAACAAGTAGTACTGTACTTGTTTCCAGTAGATAAATCACTATTATTTTTTTAATTGTTTCACTATGTAAAAATGCTTAGTAGGGGTTATTTAGATTGTAGTTTAATAGTATAGTTAATCTATAGAAGCATGTTAGCGACCTTGATGGTTTTATTTGTCCAAGAGAGATAAACTCCCAAGGTTGGGGAATATAGGAGTGCTGCACACTTTCAGTAACGGTAAACTAAGGATTATTTTAATGTAGACTACGTTACAGATAGTTGATTGAATTGAGTAGAATATTTAGGCAAGAAAATTAAAATATCTACACTATTAAAATAATGTCTTGATTTTTATGATAATTTTAGGTATTTAAAACTATTACTTTATATACCTACATATTTGGTATCAATTAAAAGCTCTTACATTCAAGATGTGCCTTTTATGGATTTGAAATATACCTAACTGTAAGGCTCTGCACAATGGATTTCCAAACTTAGTTTAAAACAGCTGATTACTAAAACACACATATGTAGCTAAGATATTCTTAATCCATTTACCAAGTTATATCAGCTTATTATTTTCATTATGATGGTTTACACTTGTAACTAGTTAAATAAATTAAAAGTTCTACTATATATTCATGAACTCCTGCAGTGTGTAAGAAACATTCTTTCAGGAAAAATTCTCAATTTTGTTAACATTATTTCTACATTGCTGTGTAAAATATTTTCTAATTAATGCTCACCCCTCTCAACCCTTTTGATTCTTTGGTCCGTATATACAGCCGTCATCTAGAATAGATATAAGGGTTGCAATATAGGTACAGATTGAAGAGATGTTAGACAGTTAAACTCCCATAATTTTTAATCTGTTATTTAATTTTGAGCTAAAGTTGGATTATGTAAAGGTTAGTTCAATATTCATGACGAATCGCAAGACTGTTTTACAGTTATGTTATTCAAGGAAAATATTTAACGGACAGGCAAGATTCAAGATTCAAGATTCAAGATTTTATTCATCATTAATCATACAGTGATGCAATAGATTTCGTCAATATCAATACAACATAATTTTACTTTTTATTGCTTGTTGAGTTGTTGGTAACTACTATAAATGAAGGTTTAAATAAATATAGAAAAATAAATGTAGAATAACATAATAAATAGCTACAACACTATATACAGTACACTGTAATAGTTTTAACATTAAAAACATAGATTATCAATAGATTAAAAGACATACTATATAACCACTATATTTAAGTGAAAATTAAAACAAATATAAAACATTATAAATAGTTATAACACTATATAAACTACACTGTAATAGCTTCAACAATAAAAAACGTAAATTATTAATAGACTAAAAGACATACATTTATGAATAAATAATTAGACAACAGTTAAAAACACAAAAAACATAAACTAATAAAATTTAAAACAATGAACAGTGAATAGACTATATACATTACATCAAAATTCATTAAAATACATACATTTAACTATCTAATCTGAATTTAGCTTTGATTAAAAATTAGTAAAAGATGTCCTTAAATTTACCATAATCAGTAGCTAGATAGTCATCAACCTTGTAGAAAACTTGTTCCTTTAACCACTTTCTCAAGCAATATTTGAATTTATTAACAGAGACAGTGTGAGCGGATTGAGGCAATTTGTTAAATAATCGATTTTTCATGCAAAATATGCTGTTATTTGTTTTTGTAAGTCTAGCAGGTAGTAAATCTAGGGCATAGTTATTTCTTGTGTTATAGTTATGTATATCAGATTTAATTTTATATTTATGCAAATTTTCTTTTACGTTTATTAGACAGAAATATATATATATAAACATGGGAGTGTCATTATTTTTAATTCTTTGAAAATGGGAAAACAAGATTCACGATTGTCCAGTCCTTTTATGGTCCGTATAGCATATTTTTGCCATCTAAAAACTTGTTCCATATAAGTACTATTTCCCCATAAAGTAACGCCATATACAATCTGAGAGTGAAAAAAGGCATAATACGCATTGATCAACATATCACTACTAACACACAGTTTAAGTTTTCTTAGTAAATAAATGATTTTAGATAGCTTTTTGCAAAGGTATTTTATATGTACATCCCATTTCAAACTGCTGTCTAAGTATAGGCCAAGTAGTTTAATAGACTCTGCTTCAGTTAATTTAGTTAGTGAAAAAATAATTGATTCTGTCTTTTTTTTATTTATATTTAAATGATTTGTTTTAAACCAGCTCTCTGCAATATTCATTGATACATTCTGATCTATTTGCAATTTTCTCATGTCTTTTCCACTCCAAATTAAAGTAGTATCATCTGCATATAATACCGATTTGCATGGTATATTACCTGGGAAATCATTTATTGCTATTAAAAATAGGAATGGTCCCAATACAGATCCCTGGGGAACACCAGATTTAATTAATTGAAAATTAGATCCATCATTATTTTGATATACCATTTGTTTCCTGTTACACAAGTAGGATGTCATTAAGCCAAGTTCCACACCCCCCAAACCATAACATTGCAATTTTTCCAATAATATTTCATGAGAGACACAATCAAAAGCTTTGGTCAGATCAATCAGAGTAGCACATGTCAATATTTTATCTTCAAAACCGTTCAAAACATAATTAATAACACATTCAACGGCCTTAATTGTATTCAAACCTGGTATAAAACCAAACTGTTCAACACAAAGCAAATTATTATTAACAAAAAAATTATATAATTGATCTTTAATACATGCCTCAAAAACTTTACTTATTACGGGGATTAATGATATTGGTCTGTAACTTGATGGATCAGACTTTTTTCCTTTCTTATAGATTGGTATTACCTTTGTAAATTTTAACACATCTGGGAACACACCTTCAGTTAAGGCTCTATTGAACAAGAAAACCAATGGCTTAATTATAAAATCAATGATTTCTTTGATTATTCTATTTGATAACCCATATATGTCTTCACTATTAGATGTGCTAAAATTACTGACAATCTTTTTTACCTGTTGTTCAGTTATTGCTTGCCAGAAAAATGTTTTATTTTGCATTATTAAATTATTATTATGTAAGTATTGATTTATGAATCAAGGCAGAAAAATGAATCAAGTACAACTTACGTAAATAGGAACTAATTATCTTCTAATAATAAATATTAATTTATGAAGGTGTCAAGTTCCTGTAAAATAACCTGTTTATGTATATGTATGTGTAATTTCTAAGTGTTTGCTACATTTAGGCCTAAACACACACATATTTGTGTGCCCACGTTTCAGTGCTTCTTGAGGTGTACTCAAAACCCACTTAAAGACACGATTTACACTGAAAATTCTGACCTATTTGATGCTGTTGTTGGAAGGTACCTGGAAGCAGATGTGCACCTATGCTGCTGAAGGAGTTGTGCAAAGCAAAGCGAAGCAGGAAGCTAATTTCATCTAGTCAAATTTATTAGGAAGAGTTACGGTTAGGGCCTCTCTCGTGAAGTAATATCTTAAGTGGTATCCGCACATCCTTATATTTTGTAGGTTAATTAATTTACATGATATATTTACTAAATTTAAACTAAACCTCAATTGATTTGGTAATTGTATAAGCCAGTTTCTAAATTGTAGATTTCGTATTTCACTAATAATCTTCCAACAACTTTAATTAACAATTAGAAATTGTATCTCAATACTCTCTATAATTCTTGTTCACTCTGCCTGCAGTTAGAAGACCAGTCATGTATTTTTGAGCGTAACTTATTCATATATGCAGTTCTCATCTTTATGTCACATTAACATACCAATATACTAAGTTTTCCAAAAGTTCCATTCCTTAAGTCTAACTTTTGAACATTTGTATTTTATCAATCTCTTTGTGGGTTATGATAGATATAACCCATCATTTGAGGATGATTTGGTTAGATTTTAAAATTATTCACTTGCGCCAACATTTGTGGTGGAAGGTAATTGCATTTTAAATGGGATTACCCATTGAATAATGATTTACATTAAATGTTTTGATGGGGAAAAACCAGTGACAGGAAGTAAACCAATTTCTGATCACTCTATTCAAAGTTTGTAATCTGTTAGTCATTCAGAAGAAAAATTCATATAAAATGTCATGGAAATTAGTTAATGTGGGACACACATACAGACAGACAAATAGTGCTAGACATATTAATTTGAAACTTTATTGTGTACAGTATCAAATATTTATTTTATTTTGTTTCTTTAGCTGACATGTGAAGTAAAATGGAATATTACATTAAAATTTCAATTCTACTCTGTATATATGGAGTATTCAAGGAGTTTCGACCGGCAGAACCTTACATAGTTCCTTACATGACATCACCACCACTGAACTTCACTGCTCAACAGGTCAGAGTTCTATAGCATCATATCTCATTTATACCACAGAAATACCACTGTGAGCTTTATGCAGAGCTCAATAAAGGTGTTTCTACAAGTCCTCTGGGTTGTAGATCTGCTAAAATGTGGATGTACTTTTTTTGAAGAATAAGGATTTTTTGTAGATTTGCTTTACTAGAGTTGTCCCATGCTGAAAGACAGTAGTAGTGGTGAGATTCAAAAACTTCAGTTTTAAATCACTTATAAACTTAACCCTTTTTACATAAAAAAGTCCTGTGGCCAGCTTTTTGCAAAGATGTCAACATGTGTGGACAGTTGTTAATTGTAATACCTATTTATGTATTTGGATACATCTGATGCTTCAATGTTTGGTAGCACTACTATTGGTTGCTTGTGTGCAATATGAGTAACAGCTGACAGTTGTGGACCACCCTAGATTAGTTTCCTGGAGGGGGAAAAGTTGAATTACTCGTTATTACCAGTTACTCGTTCCATACCTAAATAATAAGTACTCACTACAGTGCAGTGTAAGTATTAAAAATAGTACCATTTCAAGCAGGTAATGCTTATGCAAATGAGCCAATAATGTTCTGACACTGTCAACTGCAATTGATTCAGATTTTAAATCAATCTATGGTCATTCTAAAATATATCATTCCTCAAGCCACAAAAAATCAATTATAAAAAGCAGGAACAACAATTGCAGGAAAGAAATTAATTATCTAACAACAGAAATTTGATCTGCATTTCCAGCTTGATGACTTGAATTGGCAAATAGATTTATTTGAAATTTATGCATTTGAAATTTTTTTACCCAATTCATGGTTTTTACTTGTTGTAGATTATCTTTTGTATTTTGTTTTGTTAATTGCAAAATAATGGTAAGTTTGTATAGTAGTGAAATTTTCATTGTCTCTTGTCTTGTTTATTTAAGTAATCTTTTATGACTGTATTTTAATGACAATATTTAGTTAATTAATGAAAATATAATATTTGTTATTGTGTAACTTAATCTTTATCATTACTTATTGTTTCAGATCAACCATGACATTTTTCCAGTTTCAACTTACTCTACAATGGCATCTCTAATAGTTATATTTTTAATAACTGACATTCTCCGTTACAAAATAATCATAATACTACAATCAATTTGTATGATAATATCATTTTTCTTGCTCATATATGGTCGTGGTATTTTCCACATGCAGGTCAGTACAATTCTATACTTACTTACAGTTAAAGATTTATGGATTTTTATTAAACTAAGTCAATCATCAGTCAGTAAAAAGTCAGTAATTTGAAAGGTACAGTTGGTACAACTGTACATACATCTTGGCAAAATTTAAGCTTTGTTATTCATTACTAGTGGAATTTCAATTTTAATTGCAATATTTATTATTAATACTTAATTGGATTCTGCTTATGATTGGAGCAGAATCCAAACTTGACTTTAGTTTACTACACAAATAAAGCTGTAGGTAACAATATTCATATATGCTACTATAGCCAATTTCAAGAATCTGTATCAACATCTTGCCATCAAGGCTTGAAAAACTTATCACTGTATCATGGGATTAAATGTCATTTCTCTAACTTTATCAAGAGTGTTCGGCCACTAAATGTATTATTTATTTTTTCGGGGAAAAAGTTTTATCCTGCTGATACTCATCAATGTATATAGGTTCTATATGTACTCACAGCTAAGGTTTTAACTAAAATTTGCTTTGCTAGTTAATTAACTTGTTTGTTTAACAGTGAAAATTCTAATTTAAAAATTCCTTCTATTGACAAAAAAAAATACCATGAAGAGTGCTCAATTCTGGTGTGATTTAGTCTAATCTTTATAAACATCTTTTTTTACTGTTATTAAAGCCTCCTATGTATCTTGTTTGTCATATACATGTTATATGATTTATATTGTATATTATATCCTATATGTTGTATATTTATATATACCTTATACCTTAATACATACCTTATACCATATACCTTAATACAAAATGTTTGTTGTCATTTTTAATTATGTCTTCTATAATGATGTAAAGACACTTTTGACTGGAAGCAAATAATGTAAAACTGACTATTTTATTTCAAATCTTTCAAAATACTCAATAAGTACAGCCAAGGAGTATAAAACACTTCCACTATATCAGGAATAAAAATTCTGCATCTATTCATTTAAATAGATTGAGCAAAACTCTTGAAAGCTATTCTGTTATTGCACTGATGGTATACAACCATTTATATATATATATATATATATATATATATATATATATATATATATATATATATACAGGGTGTATATTATGTCTGG
The DNA here is from genome assembly GCF_021130785.1 of Homalodisca vitripennis. Lineage (NCBI taxonomy): Eukaryota > Metazoa > Arthropoda > Insecta > Hemiptera > Cicadellidae > Homalodisca > Homalodisca vitripennis. The sequence continues at coordinate 123,004,734 of NC_060210.1, read as the reverse complement.
AAACACCCAAATATATCCTTTAATAATTTAAATATAAATTTGAAACCTCTTACAATCGTGATAGAGATTGGGCATCTACTTTTTGGAACAATGTTTTGTTATGTCACACCAACGGGGGACGTCCTGCCGAGGGTATCGTGAATATTCTTAATGGAAGCCTATACCTTGTGATAAATAATTTTAAAGGCAATAGCTTACTGAATTGAATGCCACAAACCGCATCTCAAAGGAATTATTCTATCAGAAAATAGAGCATTTTTAGTATTGAAAATTTACTGATGTTCAACAATGTAATTTTAACATGGTTCTTGCCACAAAATGTGTTACACTAATTTTTTAGCATTTTTTAAATGTTCAATTAAAATAAAATAAACAATTTATTTTTAAGCTGGTTTCATTAGTACAAATTTACCAGTTTTTATTACAATGAATAAAACTTATGAGTCACTTTCTCTGATTACTTATGAATCTGTACTTGGTGTTTTCCAGTCAGCAGGAAGGTTTAAAGAGACAAAGGTCACTAGCCTATGAGAAACATTATTGTGTTATTAATCATCTGGTCTACAGGTTTCAGTTTGTTGAGCATGGAGCTTTCACTAGACAGGTCTAAGCTTGGGAATTACAAATGGACAAAGGTCATATCATTCCTGTCGAGTTAATCAGTGTCTCTGAAGCATTGCTGTCAACAAGTTATCTAATTACAGTAGTTCAGTTTTTATTTGGCATTTTAATGGAATTGTCTGAAAGAGAACGAATTACTCTGTTGATGATGCGAGGATATGGCGATCGTCAAAGATCTTATCGGGAAGTTTGTAATTTGTTTAATGACACTTTCCCAGAAAGGAATCCCATAAGTGTTTCAACAATATCAAAAACTATTGAGCGTTTTGAAATGACAGGGAGTGTACGTAATCGGCCAAAGTCGGGTAGGATACAATCTGCAACAGATGAAGAACATGCACTAGATGTTTTGCAAACATTTATTGAAGACCCACATACATCGCTCAGAAAAGCTGCACAGCAACATGATATGCACCCTATGTCTGTGAGTAAGATTTTGAAAATTAATAAATACAAACCATTTAAAGTTCATTTAGTCCAACAGTTAAGTGAATATGATTACGACAGAAGAGTTGAGTTTTGTGAACTTGTGATGCGCAAATGTGATGACAATAGAGATTTTCTGACCAACATACTATTTTCTGATGAGGCAACTTTTTTCCTAAATGGCAATGTTAACAGGCACAATTGCCGTTACTGGGCTAGTGAAAACCCACATTGGATTACTGAGTCCCATTCACAGCAACCACAAAAACTGAACGTATGGTGTGGAATTTTAGGTAACAAAATTGTTGGACCCTTTTTCATCAATGGAAATTTAAATGCCGAACTTTGTACAATATGCTCCAAAATGAAATAATCCCAGCTATTCAAATTGCATCAGGAGAATACTTTGATAATGTATGGTTTCAGCAGGATGGTGCTCCACCCCATTATGGGAGACAGGTAAGAGAGTATTTGGATTTAAGGTTTCCTCATAAATGGATTGGCCGAAGAGGAGAAATCGAATGGCCTCCAAGATCTCCGGATTTGTCACCAATCGATTATTTCCTATGGGGTCATTTAAAATCCAATGTTTATAGAAGAAAGCCTCATAATTTGGAAGACCTAAGAAACAGGATTATAGAGGAGATTGCTTTGATAACTGAAGAAATGTTAGGCAACTCTGTCGAATCATTTTACACAAGATTGGCTCATTGTCAAACCGTAGAAGGAACACAGTTCGAAAAATTGCTTTGACACCAAATGCAGGTAAAACGTTTGTTGTAAGACTTTTCTAACAGCATACATTATTTTTTATTTGTAATAAGAAATCAATAAATAACATAAGTATTTCCATAATTGTACTGTAATAAAAACTGGAAAATTTGTGCTAATAGAACCAGCTTAAAATGAAATTTTTGTTTTATTTAATTGAACATTTAAAAAAATGCTAAAAAATTAGTGTAACACATTTTGTGGCAAGAACCATGTTAAAATTACATTGTTGAACATCAGTAAATTTTCAATACTAAAAATGCTCTATTTTCTGATAGAATAATTCCTTTGAGATGCGGTTTGTGGCATTCAATTCAGTAAGCTATTACCTTTAAAATTATGTATCACAAGTTATAGGCTTCCATTAAGAATATTCACGATACCCTCGGCAGGACGTCCCCCGTTGGTGTGACATAACAAAACATTGTTCCAAAAAGTAGATGCCCAATCTCTATCACGATTGTAAGAGGTTTCAAATTTATATTTAAATTATTAAAGGATATATTTGGGTGTTTCCAGACATAATATACACCCTGTATATATATATATATATATATATATATATATGTATATATATATATATATATATATATATATTTGTAAATATTTGTATTTGTGAATTTTTTGGTTGTCTAAGTACAGTAAAAAAAAATATATATTTTTTAAATAAATATTGCTTATGGCTGTTAGATAACCAATTTTATGCACTGGATGAGTTCTTCTCATTAAAAAACATTTTACTTTAAATTCTCCAATGCCATTGGCTGCATTTGTGTATTGCAGCTTATGTTTGCGTAATATAATATATACCATAGATAATATAAAATTCATAACTGACTTGGCAATATTTATAATGAAAGCTGTACTGAGACTTTGTCAATGATCTTTTTTTATGGTAATAAAAATTGTTGATTGTTTGTTGACTTCTTTTGATTTGAACAAACTTAAACAAAAAAGAAAAAGGACAAACTAAACATGTTTACGATTGGGAACGGGAAAATGATAATTAAATTTTGTCCATGTAACATTAACTGCAGTTCTTTTGATAATAATCACATATAAGAAAGTAAATCCAAACTAAATTCTTTTGAGGTATATTTTGGAAAAAATACGTAGGTAGTCACTTTCTTTTCAATAAATTAATATTGACTGAAACGTAAGCAGAAAACAAGTGGTACCATTTTAAATAAAAAAGTGAAAGTAACAATATTGATGCCCTGAGCCAATTTTGAGTTTATTTCCAGTTTACTATTTTTATAAAGGTATAGAACATAAAACTAATAGTAGCACATAGGTGTAATATGCTATTTGCCTTGGGTATCATGTGATAGAAGGACCGTCTATTTATAGAAGTACATTTTTTCAAGAATCAAGAATCAAGAATCAAGAAGTTTATTAGCCATTGGTCACAACAATATGAAATAGGCATCGTCAAAATATACAGCACTGATATTTACAACAACAAAATTAGTTATACAATATTGTACTATAATTATACTAATTTTATGACCAAGTAACAGGTTTAATATAATCTATGAAGAGTGTGCACATGGTTTGTTAATTACGTTATAGCTAATACAGTATAGAAAAATCAGAAAAATCTACAAATCAAACTAATCAAAAAATGATATTTATGTCAGAATCTAAAAATTCTTTTAAAAGAGTAGAATGGATTGCATATGAGCCAGTTACTTATCTTTAGTTTAAAAATATTGAAAGGAGTCATTGTAGCAGATGCAGGCAGCTTATTATAAAAAGTTATGCAATTGAATTTAAAAGAGTTTGACGGTTTTGACTAGCCTGTGCTGAGGGAGATCTAATTTGTTTTTACCCCTGGTATTGTGTTGATGAAAATCTTGTCTGGTATTGAAAATCTGTAATATGTAATTTTGTATAGACTAGTATATGAAAAATGTAAAGGTTAATAACTGTCATGAATTTGAGATTGATAAAAAGTGGTTTGCAATGTTCTAGAGAGCTGCTTCTACTGATGGTTCTAACTACTTTTTTTTGAATGAGAAGAATATCATTCACAGCATTGGAGTGACCCCCACAAAACAATGCCATAGGAAAATGTGTGATTGAAAAAAGGCAAAATATGCCACTCTCAAATATTCACAGCTAACAAAATCCCTCAGTTTCCACATTAGATACAAGACTCTAGATATTTTTCTACATTAACATGGTCAATGTGTGTGATTTCCAATTAAGCTTGCTGTCAAGATGAAAACCCAACAATTTTACAGATTGATCTTCATAATTTTCAGATAAGCTGAGAAGCAGATTTTGCGTTTTCTCCTGATTACATATCAGTCTATTAGAAGTGAACCAATTTAAAGCCAAGCTGTGAGATGCATCCATGTTTTCTTTCAGAGTATTCAACTGCTTATTAGATGAAAAAAGAGTGGTGTCATCAGCATAAATAACAATGTTAGACAACACATTAGAGGGCAGATCATTTATAAAAATGATGAATAAGAATGGTCCTAAAACTGAACCCTGTGGTACACCTGTGGCCACAGAAAGAGTGGTAGACTGCTGAGCTTGAACAGAAACATATTGTACTCTATTCGATAGATATGACTGCAATATATTAATGGAATTTTCTGATATACCATAGATCTTAAGTTTGTCGAGGAGGATGCCATGATTCACGCAATCGAACGCCTTACTCAAATCAATGAGTGTTAAAGCAACTGACTCCTTTTGTTCAAAAGCATGAAGTGCTTCAACGACTATTTCTGTAACGGCAGAAGTTGTAGATTTATTGGTAAGAAAGCCATGTTGGTTATTACTGATTATATTATTGGACTCAAAATGTTGATTAAGTTGATGATACATTATAGATTCAAAAACTTTTGATAAGATGGGGACTATAGAAATTGGGCGATAGCTTTTGGGGCAGAGATCTGTCCCCTTTTTTGTAGACTGGCAATACCTTGGAAATTTTTAGAAGATCAGGAAAATATCCATGTAATAAGCATTGATTGAAGATGAAAGCTAATGGTGAAACTGGTGTGTTTTATTGTGTTCTTGACAATATAATTAGATATACCATAAAAGTCGGAAGTTTTTAGAGTTTGACAATTTAGCAGCTACCCCAGTTACATCAGTTGGGGTGATTAATGACCAAGTAAATTGAGGTACACAGTTAGTTAAAGTGTTAGTTAGCCAGTAGGTTGGTTGCCAATATGTCAGTGTTATCAATGTTAGTTTGAATGTCTGCCACCGACTGTATGAAATACTGGTTAGTTAGGTGTGGATCAAGTGTTGTTGGTGTCACACCTGTGTTGTTTTGTGTTTCTGAGGAAATTACCTCCCAGGCAGCCTTACATTTATTACTAGCTCCCTCTATATGATTTTCAAAACAAGCCCTTTTTGCTAGGTTGAGCTTTTTTTATACTCTTTTTTGAAGAATTTATATAAAGGTTATATGCGGCTTCCATATGCTGAGACCCAGTTTTTTCTAAGAATCTTAAAAACATCAAAATAACCTAGCATTATTTCTCTACCTCTTTTTAAATCTTCATTGTACCACAAAAGTTTCTTTGTCTGCTTGCTTTTAACACCAATTTTAAATAAGGCCCATTTTTAATCACAATGCAAAATACTAGAAATGTTATTTAAATGTGTTTTTAATATGTTGTATAATTTTATTTGTACTAAGTAATTTCCATTTTTTCATACCATTCAACATGTTTTTGCATTATGACATTAATGTAGCTGCTACTCGTATAAGAAGTCTGCTGCTAGAGTAAAAGTCCAATAAATGATTGCAATTTTTCAATTCAATTCAAAATTACTCTAGTCATTTTATACAAGAAACATACATTGCATAGTGGTATAATGTATTGTATAATTTTTAAAATTAACATTTAAAACTAAAATGTGTTGTTAAAATAATAAAAGTGCAACAAATTTATCAGACATAATACAAAAAACAGTCCAGCTAACAAAGTATATCCATCTCATGTCTTCTTTGTCATACAGTCTTACTTGATACTTGTTATCTGCATACCTGACCAGGTAGCTGGATCGATGATGTCAAAAATTTAGCCATGTACAAGACATTTTGTTAAAATTTTAACTATTTACAAACTATTATTTACACAGGCTATGGCAGAAAGATAGTATCAAACTCACTACTAAAAAACTCTTCCAGTGAGTAGAATGCTCTCCTCAGCAGCCAAGTCTTGACCCTAGACTTGAAGACCTCCAGCCGTAGATGCCTTACTTGTAGAGGCAGTACATTAAACATTTTCATAGCCAGTACAGGAAAAGAGATCATCTTTTTACCGAGCCTACAGTAGGGTAAGGAAATGGTGTCCCATCCTCGTAAACTACAAAGGTGAATGTTGGCTCTGGTGGGCAAACTGTGTTTGTTGCTCTTAACGTATAACAAGCTGTTGAGTATGTACTGGCTATAGACAATCAAGATCTCCAGTCTGGCAAAGATGGGTATACAATGGTCAAGGTACCCAGATAAAGAGATGATGCGCACAGCCCTCTTCTGCAACCGGAGTACCTGTGAGCAGCCAGGCGCATGGCCCCATATCAACAGTCCGTAGCTTAGGTGGCTATGGAAGAGTCCATGATAGATGGTAACAAGATGTTCCACCGTAAGAAGGAGAGTCAGTTTACGCAGCAAAAATGTCACACGGGCCAACTTCGTGCACACGGTCTCAATATGTGCACTCCAAGACAGCTTTGGGTTGAGAGTGAAGCCCAAAAGTTTAGTTATGTTTGTTCCCCAGCCAGTTGTTTGGCTCAAGGTGCACATCATCTCTTGAGTTTTGTCAGTATTCAGCTTTAACCTATTTACTGAGAACCAATCTTCAGCCCTGGCAAAGATGTTGGCAGCTTGGAGAGCAGCAGATTCAGGAGTATCACCGCCAGATAGAATTGTCGTATCACCTGCGAATAACACTAAATCACCAAGCAAGCTGATATTGTTGATGAGGATCAAAAACAGAATTGGCCCAATAACAGATCCTTGTGGAACACCGTGGCACACTTATAGTAGCTTGGAGTTGGCCCAATCAAATGCATTGATGCATTTTTATCACTACTGAAACATACAAATATTACTGGTTACAAGATCTGGACTGTAAAGTTGATGATCCAGTTATTTGCATCCAAGAGACAATTAAACCTTGTGTTTGTGCAGAAATACTAATTTCTTGAATCTACAATTGGTGTAAAACCAAATAATGTATTAAATTATACTTTTACTACAAAATTAATGTTTATAAATAAATATTAAATCATAAAAATGTAAAGAACAAGATTTTAAATTGGTATTATATTTATTAATTATGTTTTTAAAGTGTTTGGAATTTAGCCTACATCCCTTGCCTACAATCTTAAATTTTCTGTTCCATACTATACCATGGTATTCTGAATTGATGAGACAATAGTTACAAATTTTGAATTTCTGCTTCTCATCATTGTATGTTTGTACACATTTAACCTCATTTAAAAACTTTCAGCACTTTCTTCATGATAAAACAAACTTTTTAGATTGAAGAAATATTCTATGGTCTCCACATGGCCGGAGAAGTCGGTTATTTCACGTACATATATGCAAAAGTAGACAACGAGCATTATCAAGAAGTGACAAGCCATGTGAGAAGTGCTTACCTGGTGGGAAAGAGTCTATGTGGAATAGTTTCTCAAACCGTAGTGTATTTCAATCTTATTAAACTTCAGGGGTTACTTTGGATCACCATTGGAAGTAAGTTATCTATTAATCAGTTTATTAGTGTTATTGAGTTGCAGTTTGTTAGTTTTTTATATTTTTAAAAGTATTGTATAACAATTCAACAAATGAATATTATTGTGATTTTGTACTAATATTTGCTTAATACATGTTGAAGAACGAAAATGTTATAAAAGACATGTACATGATAATAAATTGGTAAAGAAAATATGTCTAAAGGAATTGTTAGAGAACTTGTTTAATTTAGAGATGGTTTATGTATGATTGAACATTTTTTCAAATTATATTCTATATGCTAGACGATATTTCTCCTCCTTAATGATAGGTAATTTTAAAAATCATAACAAATGTCTCATTGACAGGTCAAGTGATGGCTCTGATTTGGGCTGTTCTGTTACCATCAGTGGACAGAAGTATGTACTTTCATCGGAACTTACCAGATGTGGATAAAACTAATGTACAAAATGTAAGTTACTATAGTTCTACTATAGTTCTATAAAGTAAATTAGGACAACCTTATTAATATTTTTTTTTTTTTTTTTTTTTTTTTTTGGGCTGAAGGATGGGGAATCTGCAATCAGATACATGGAGGGTTTCTCTCTTCTTCCTTTCACTCCAGTGCATGCGGGGTTGACTACGTTTATAAAGATCGCCGACCCGCTAAACCCCACCCTCCTCGTCCTTCCTGCCCACCAAGCCGGGACCACTTTTAGCATTTCTTCAGCTGGGTGAGTGTCTTGCACTAAATGCTTTCCTTTCTTCACCTCAAGTCCTCACGGCTCATCTTCCATTTTCTTTCCGTATAATGGAAAAGGCCATCTTACTGACTGCGTTCCACATGTCTTCCGACTGCACCATGTGAGAGACCAAAGTCTCAGGTATCAGTTGTCCGGTTTGTTTCCCAGCAATTGGCTCTCTCCTCTGTCCACCTCTTACAGAAAAAGAAAGTGTGCTCAGCAGTAATCTTCCTCTCTGCAGTAAGTGGCATATACTTGAGTTACTTCTGCCAATCCTCTCCAAGTAACGGCGGAAACACCCATGACCTGAGAGGATCTGAGTCACATGGAAATTTACCTCCCCATGTGTCCTTTGAAGCCATACTCTAATGTCTGGTATGAGCCTTCTGGTCCAGGAGCACTTACTTGAGACCTCCCACTCTCGTTGCCAAGCATCCCCTCAGTCTTTCCTGCAGCTCCGCCCTGTCTCGTTCTCCCAGGTAGCTGTCAGTTCTCTCTTTCACCAGAAGATGGATAGGAGGAGTCCTAGCGAGCACCAAAACAGCGTCGAGAGATATCGTCCTGTAGGCTGATGTGATTCTCATCGCAGCAAGCCGTTGAACCCCTTAGTGCAGCTTCCTTTGCTCTTCCAAACTGCATTTGCACTCGCCCACACCGGTGCACCATACAAGAGTATGGACTGTGTTGCTGAGAAAATCAGCCGCCTCTTTGACTCCTTGGGGCCCCCGAAACATTCTTCATAGTCCCACTTATTGCCATTGCCGTTACTGAGGCCTTTCTTGCTGTTTCCATAACATGGGGAACGAAAGTTCTTGACTTATCCAGCCAAATGCCTAAGTACTTGACCTTAGTCTTCGGTGTGACAGTCGTACCCTGTACCCGAAAAGTGATCGGTCGAAGTCTCCTCCTTCCAGCCATAATAATTGCCTCAGTCTTTTGTGGGGCCAGCTCAAGTCCCAGTTTCCTGCAGATGATCCCCAACTCGTGCAATGGCTTCATTGGATCTCTCCATTAGCACATGTTCCGTGCTTCCCTTGGCCACCAGGGCCAAGTCATCAGCATACCCGACAATTCGTACCCCAGGCGGGAGAGCCAAGCGAAACACAGTGTCGTACAGGACATTCCAAAGGGTTGGGCCAAGCACTGATCCCTGTGGAACTCCACTGGTAACTTGCCTACTCATTCCCATTTCCCAGGTCCAGTGTTCTCTCCCCTAAATACGCCTGAATCATGCGCCTAAGATATGGAGATACTCCAATCGCTTTCAAGCCGCTGCAATATCTTCTGCCCAAGAAGCACTATTGAAGGCATTTTTTTCACATCCAAAAGGACCACCGCTGGTATTTCCCCCGGTATTGTCGGCCTCCACCCACAGCACGTCGTACCAACTTGATGACCATGTCCACAGCATCTACTGTTGAGCGTCCAGGTCTAAAGCCAAACTGGTTGTCAGACAAAGCATTGGTTTTCTCAAGTTCTTCTTGTAGTCTTCCTACCAGCAGTTGCTTCAAAAAAGCTTCCCCACAGTACTCAGCAGACACAGTGGCCTGTATGAGTCCTGGTCTGCCTTCTGCTTACCCAATTTTGGGATGAGGACCAAGTCTTGCCATCTTCCAGCCTGCAAGGAAGCTCTCCTCTCTCAGGGCCATATTTAACACTTTAAGGACCTTGTCTGGGACTAACACTCACTGCCACCTTTACTACCTCTGGGGGAATGCCATCAGGTCCCGGCTCTTTGTTAGACTTGATCTTTTTTCCCCGCCACGATAAGCTCATTTTTGGTGAAAGGTGGAATCTCCAGAGCAACAATTTTCCTCATGCACTACAGGTGGGTGCTCAGGGAAAAGTACATCTACGCACTGTTCAATTGTTTCTCTATCTAGCACTGGTAGGTTGCGTCCAAATCTCTTCATGACAATTTTGTAGTGCATTTCCCCACGGATCTGCCTCAAGTAGGTCCACATAGGTCTTGGCCATTTGCGTCTCTTGGTTTCCAAGATCTCTTCCTGTATCTTTGGCGTTCTTGTCTGAGCAGCACCACCAACACATCCACTTCAGCTGCATCTGGTCGCGATCTTCCTCTCGCCCTGGTAAGTCGCCTCCGCAAAGACTTACATGATGATCTTAAGGCTGCCCACCTCCGCGGTCCACCAGTATACTGATCTCCTAGCACCAGGCTTCCTTGTTGCAATACTTCCCCACACACTTCATCCAATGCTTGAGTCAGTTTGATGCGCTGATCTGCCATCTATCTCATCAAGGTGACGCCTCAGAGCCTCCTCCAAAGGTTTCCATGTCACTCTCGGCCCGTACTCTCCACCCTTTGGCAGTAACGGTGCAGTCTGCTCCTCATGGTCCATGCACAGCTCAAAAAATATCTGCTCATGGTCGCTTAGGGTTTCCTCCTCACTGACATGCCAGCACCTTACTTTCTCTGCCAAATCTTCTGTAACGAAAGTAAGGTCGAGTATGGAGCGATACTCTCCTCTTCTAAATGTTGGCACTTTCCCCTCATTTAGCAGGACCAAGTTGTTTCCTGCAGCCTAGTCAACAACTAACCTTCCTCTTCTTCCTGAGCACGTTTCTCCCCATTCTTCAGCCTTGGCATTAAAATCACCACCAATGATTATTCCTTTTTCTACAGTTCCTTCTAAAAGCCGCAAGTTCTTCTAGGCTTTCTTCAAACTCCATGATTGGTTTGCCAGGAGGGAAGTAGCAACTACACACGATACACCGCTCGTATTCAATCCATGCAAAATTGTTTCCGTGTCCTCTTCCTTTTACCATATGAACCTGACTTAAGCTTTTTACACAGACCCATTGGCGAGCATCAACAGACCAAGATTGATCATTTGCTGTCCCAATATTAGGTTCACTAAGCATGATGACATCCAACCTCTTCCTCCTGGCCGTGGCTTGCAATAAATCTATTGCAGCTTGGCTCTTCATTCCATTTAGTTGGACAAAGCTAATCATTACGTTTCCCTTCTGGGCATTCCTTTCCTCTTGTGGCCTTCCTTCTTGCAAAAGAAACACACTGTGCTCGCCGTTCATACCCCTGCAGTAACGTGCAATGTGTCCTTCCTCAAGACAACGATAACAACGTATCCGCTCTTCGCGAAATCTTACTCTGCACAGTACCCAGCCCTATCTTGAGTCTACCGGCCTGGGCCAGCTTGTTTGCTGTAGGTTTTTGGGAGGATTACTGTTGCATTCTGGGTTTCCCCATATGCTGGTCTTAGTGAAGACACCTTTGCATCCAGAGTCGAGACACCGACCTGCAAAGCTTTTTGCAAGTGCAGCCAATATGTCCTCCTCAGTAGCGTCTACCTCCAGATCTTTGATGTGCAGAACTGCCCTCTTCTTGGAGCTACTGCAGAGATTCCCTCGATGCCCTGTTTTACAATGGCTTCTCGCAGTGCTTCAGCTTTGCCTGTTTCTTTTTTCAGCCTGATGACCAGTCCCTCCGTTATTTGCTTTTCGAAGTGACATTACTTTAGCACCCGTCTCATCCAGGTCCACCTTTGTCTTTTACAAGTTTGACAAGGTCTGCATAGGTCCTGTGGGTTTCAGTCCTCACCACAACTATCTCTTCGTCTTGTTGGCGTCTCTGCCTTCTCCTGGTCACTGTGCGATAGCCTTCTTTGTCTGTTCCTTCCTGGGTTTTATCATTTTGAAACCCCTGCCTTTCTTCTGACGGTTTTTTGGCTTATCTTGAGATCCTGTTATTTTCTGTACCATGTGGAACGCCAGCATTCCTAGGAGCAGACTGCTTAAATTTTTGGGTTTGCGTCCAGGCATATCATTCACTGCCTGCTTACTACCATCAGTCTTCCGCCGAACCTCCTTTCCCTTGGTGTGACCAGCCTGCCTCTTTCCTGTGTTCTGGATCTCAGTACTCTTGTCTATTTTCTGTATGGAAATGGTCTGCGATGCCCTTCTCTTCTTCCACCTGTGGGTATCCCACTTGGACTTCCTTCTCGTTGTACATCTCCCTAGGCACATTTTTTTCGCTGCGGTGATAACAGTAATTCCATGTCCAGGGAGCTGACCACTTTTCCAAGAGCTTTAAACTGCATCTCTTATTTCCATTCTCTCATCTGTTTCTAGTAAGTTCCTGCAGTTTCCTGTGTCCATTTTATAACCCGCCCCCAGGCTTTCTCTGGGCTCTCCCAGAGCTGTTTTAGGTCTTCTTCTGTAGGAGATTCTTCTCGAGACCTCTTAGGTGTGTGGCTCACCAATGGAAAAAAGTCCGGCAAGGAGTTCTTCCGCTGAATTGGTGAACGCTGCAGCTTAGCGCTCCTGGCGAACGCCTTCTCCTCCCCCTTGATTGGTCTTTCATCTAATTTTTTTCTTCCAGTAGTGCTTTGAGAAGCGGGGGCCTGGTTGCCCTACCACCAGCTTCTCACTAACCCCCCCTCCCATCACAGAATTTGTCTCCCCCAGAATCCTTGAGACAGCCTGGGTGTCAAGACACCAGAGAGGGATTCACCAGATTGGCTACCCTCCTGGGGTAATGTGTTTTGATTCTGTAACATTTCACCATGAACTCATCAAACCTGTTTGTGGGAACGCCCGCCGAAATCGTTGCCTTGCAGACGTTGACTCGCCGACCGCCATCCGGTACTGGACCCTTCTAGAGAACTCCTCTTCGCTATTACCTTATTAATATGATTGCAGTAAACGACACACATATTTGAGTATGTTTCAGCTTTCTGATCCGGTGGGTCACAAGGTATATGAAGATCAAAAACATACAGCATGTATTCGCAAAAATTTTATTTTTCGTTAGCCCCAAATAAACAAAACATGACTCCTCAGTATCCAAAAGTGCTATGGATTCTTCTTCCCCTATTGACATATCTTCTTTTTCTTTTGGTTAATAAAAAAATCTTGTCTTCCTTAATGAATCTGTTCTTCTTACTTGGAGAGTTGAACTTTTCATATAGCAAGTAATTCTTTTTGTTTTTATAAACAAGTTTCCCTTTCATGAACGTTCTATCTTCCAGAAGCTATTGAAGCATATTCTTTTAACATCTTGTTTCATGTTTTGAAAAAGATTCTGAACTATACACTGTTCTTCATCAGAACCAAAATTATTTTGTTGTGATAATCAACTTTCATGTCTATGTACTTAACACAACACAACAATTAGTACTTAACGATCACAGAGAACTCCTTCGTCATCTTCTTGTACAGTGTCTCACATAAAAGACAGTTTAATATTTCAAAGTTAATCTTAAAAATTGTGTTGTCAATTTTGTTGGATCATAAAAGCATATTTGAATAATAACATCATAAAGTCAGGATACTAATAATTGTGGTAGAGGAAAACAAACGAAGGAAGACAGATAATATGGCTTTGGATACAGTACTGCTGTTGTGAATAATAATGATGTATTGAATGTCAGGACTTTTTCTCACATACTTTCATTTTACTGAATGAAATATTCTGTGTAATTTGGCAATTGGTATCTTTTATGGATTCTGTCTCAACATATAATAAGTTTTTGGTACTTAGATATTAATTGATGCAACTCCAAAAATGGGCATTGCTTATGTTGAATGCATTGCTTATGTTGAATGCAATGCCTAATAACTGAACAAAATTAAAGCAGCGTGCCTAAATTGGTTTCAATTAAAATTATAAATTTAACTCAATTAAAACAATAAATGGTTTATGAACTATTGAACCTGCCTCCTTATTAAAAAAATGAATCATTGTGTCTGGTTGCTTAAATATTCCTTATTGACAAATCTGTATTGTTTTAATTAAAGAGTCAAATTACACGATTTATTTTAACTTTTAATTTTAATTTATCTTTGCAAGCTTCTTCTTGTTGTTTGGTTATATTTTTGTACTTAAAACATTCTTTCCGAGTCACTCTGATCAGACGTGTGTTGTGTAGAGCAGCAAGACTACACACGACTGGAAGACGGTGGTGAACTTTATTAGATTTGACGTGAAGTCAGCATTCACCAACATGTATGTGCTAAAGTGGGCTATATGGTGGGCTCTGGCCACCTGCTGCTACTACATGGCGACCGCCTATTGCCAGGTGCTGTGGCAGGTGGTGCGAGAAGAGGCGCATGCCACAGATGTCCAGTACAACGGTGCCGTTGAGGCTATGTACACTCTCTTGGGTAATAAACATTATAACATTATATTTAAAACCATATAATAATGATATGTAAATAAAACTAAACACGTGACCAAACCAAACTTTTCATAAATTTATCGATTATTGAAATAACTAAGATGAGGGCAGAAGTTAAAATATGAAGAGTATTGAGCAATAACAATGCAATATTTATAATACCACAGTTTCAATAGTTGAATTTGTTGTGACCACTTTTTTACTTGGTTTACCACAATCAATAGTCAAGCAAAATAATGCTTTAATAGCAACTATATTGGCAATCCTAGCACTCTACTCTGTTCTATTTTCTCTTGCCCTTTGGCTTTGGATAAGGGGTTAGATTGCCTCTCTTTAGAACAGTGTTTTGGCACCAAAGTTCCTACTGTTATCACGTTCTGTATATTTAATCATTATTGTTATGTAGTGATGAACTGCAGCTAGCTCTTTTGTTCTTCTCTCCTGCTAATGACATCGCAAATGGAAACCACAATTTCAGAAAATTACAGTGTTAAATTTCAATAACCAGTTGAAACTGTCAAGATTATTGTGAGATACATGAAAAAAATTCATCTAAGTGGCAATTCATTCTTTGTAAGTGACAAGTGCTTGTTGGATTCACCGTCTATTCACACCTTTGCAGAAACAGTATGAGTCAAATACCTCCAAAATCTATAGACTATGTGCTATAAAAAAACAGTTGTTTAAGAAAACTAACCACTCAGTTTGGAAGCAGGCTCTTCCAATGTGTAATCAACATTTTACCAACTTTTATCATAATCGCAAGACTAAAGCTCAATTGATAGAATGGAAACACTCACTGTTACAGCCCTCTAAGTATTCAGGGCCCAAACACAGCAGAGAAAGTCATCCTCACTATTTTTTTAGAACCAGCATAGAGTAGTGTTGATACTTTAAAAATAAAATGACCCATAATTTCTAGGTACACACCAAACTTTACCACTTCAAAAATTGTTGAAATCTACCAAACAAGAAATGTGGTATGCCCTGTGTGAGATAAAAACTTGGTTCACCATTTGTATGTAGCCAAATAAAAATATTTATATGCACCTTTAAAATTGTGATAAATTCTCTTTATTTACCTGATCACACACAATTAGACTTCCAATGAGTCCAATATGAGTTGCAATGAATGCAATGAGGAGAACCTCTTTCTACTGCTTTAAATTTGAACAATATTATCCTCCCCTTAACGCACATTTCTGTTTTCAATACTAAATTTACATGTGTATATTTATAAGCCATTCTGGGTTCAAATCTGCGAAGTCTTCACTGAAGGAGTTAACATTTTAAATACAATCGTGAATTTGGATTTCTTAAATTCTTTTTGGTGTTTTTATTTAATGTCTTTGATACTCACAAACTGTATTCCACAGTAAACAAGTGTGAAGTAGACATACTTTGTAGGTTTGATCAGCTAGCTAGAATAGTTTCTGTTATACTGTGTATATAAACAACTGAAGTGACTCTTCACATCCACAGGAGCACTTGGATCGATGATCGTGGGAAGAGTACAGCTAGACTGGCATCGGCTGGGGGAGACTCTTCTGGCTGTTGGATCTCTAGCTATGGCTGGAGTATTGTATATTATGAGTGCAACCGGATCTGAAGTGGTTGCTTATCTGTCAATCATCATACTGAACATCATATTCCAAACCATGATCACAGTGGCTAAGTGAGTACAAAGGAATCGATTTAGCTTTTCCTCATTGTCTTCAGACTGTACCACATCTCTGTTTGTAGGGTGTGTTATAAGAGTAAAATGAGTACTAGTATACAGATAAATTTATGTTCTTGCTAAAATTATAAAACACAAGGAATAATAAGATTAGAAGTCAAATTAAGGAATACATATTTTTTTAAATATATTTAACCAAATATTTAACTTTTTTAACTGTTGACATTTCACCAACTTGGAGATTTGCAATACCCCCCAAAAATGTTACAATTACTCCTTTCACATATTAAGCATTTAAATTATTCCAAATCACTGTGGGTATGCAAAGATTAAACTTGGAATTTGGTTTTGTTCAAATTAGAGTAGACAAACATAAAAGTCTTCTCAGCATCACTAAGAGTTTTAATTTATTTCAGTGTCTATGCCCAAAATTTTGCTAACAATTATTGTTATATTGTTACATTACAACTGTTTTGATTATTGTTATAAAAATGTGATGTCCAGAATATTTCAGGTAATTTAGAAGTAAAATTAAAATATTCAGTTAATTAAAAAGAAAGAAACCAATTAAATTTATGAAAATCAATATTTCTGTACAAAATGTCTTTTATAGAAGAAAGTTCTATTAGCCTGTTTGTCAGGCTCAAGCATATGACATCTAACATGTAAATTGTCCTGTTATTTGTTTTATTATATTCATTTTCTTACTACAAACATTTTACCCCACAGTTAAGAAAATATATAATACTAGCTGTTTCCCGTGGCTTCACACACTTTTCTTAAGCATTGCCTTTGTATGAGCACTTCTGGTTCAAGTGAATTATATTTCCAACGCCGATGTAGAGTTTGTCTTGTTGCCACAATTAAGAAAATCTGTAAAAAATGTACATTTGTAGCCATTGTACACTTGCATGTACTTTATTACAAAGTGCTCTAAAACTCAAGCTTTAAATTCAACCAGACATTTATTTTAAAGACAAATATACATCATAACTTAGCGCCTTTCAAACAGTGTTTGGCTATTTAATATATGTAACTGTCTCGTAATTGCAGTTTATAAATGGGCAGGCTCTTTGAAAACTTTTTTGCAGTGCCGTCTAGTGGCTAGTTACAGCATTGGGTATAGCATATAAATCTTCTCCGTGGAAAAATACATATACATATAAATTATCACAATGATCGGTCAAATAGTTTACGATTCTATAAAGAACATGCAGACAAGCATTAATTAATTTATATGTATATATATATATATATTATATATATATATATATATATGTATATATAGATTGATTGTGAAATGTCATAAACTATGCTTGCAATTTTAAATCAGTAATGTTTTGTTTTCAGTTCCGAAGTAGCTAAAAACATCAACAAAGAGAGTTATGGACTGATTTTTGGAATTACAACATTTGCCGTGTACATTGTTAGAAGTGTATTTACCTATGTAGCTCTTCAAGTTTATAGGCTCACAATAAGAGTTCAGGTAAGGTTGTACATTGTTAAACTTGTAGATTTCTAGGTGTTTTATTTTTATATATAACAGTGCTTTTAATATTTCTTTAAAAGAAAGAGGCCACCAAATTCTTTATTAAAGATAGAGCTGGATGAATATGACTGTCTTTTAATTCTTGGAGATAGTTGAAGAAACGAGAAATACAATGTAAATTAGAAGTATTTGTACTTCATGTATTGTGTTTTTTCCCATGACACTTGTTTTATTCTAGCGAATGCATTTTTGAAAAATTTCATGATTAGGATGAAATTGGTCAAAAGGAATAGTGATTTCGTTGTGGTCACACACTGCAAACAGCTACCGCGTGTTGTTGTTGCATGTATTTTTGGTTTTTATTGTACTGTGGAAATACCGGACACACAAATAAACAATTGGCTTCGTTTGCATGACGATTACACTGACATGGATAGGTGAAGTAACTTAGTGGACAAAATATGAAAAATAACTAAAATTTTGGGAAAACACACAAAAACTTTTTTTGCATAAATAAGTATATATCTAAACTCTACAAACCTGTGAACGTTAAATTTAGCTCCAGTTCACCTTTCTCTTAAGTGCAGCATCTGAAATCTGATGCTGTTGCAGACTTGTGAAATCTGGAGTCATTTTCATCTGAAGGGATCCAAAAATAGTCAGTGACGAAGAAAGAAGACGCTCACAATGAACCTCCTGCATCGTTTCGACATCAGAGACACCCAGACTACAAAAAGTAGTGCAATCTAGGGTAAGAGACATTCTCATTGTCTCACCACTGCACAATTGAGTGCACTACGATGTTGACTGAAACAATCTCAAAGCACGGTGGATCAACTGAATCTTCAACACATGAAGCAGCTATGGTGGAGGAGCTGATTCGATGTGAATGTTGAACCCCCGCATTGTTTTGACATCAGAGAGAAGGTTTGTTTTGAGCGTCTAAGTTCGTCACCGACTATTTTTGGATCCCTTCAGATGAACATGACTCAAGATTTCAGGAGTCAAGTCTGCATCAGATTTCAGATGTTGCACGTAAGAGGTGAACTGGTGCTAAATTCAACATTCTCATTGAATCAGCCCTTCCCACCATAGCTGCTTTATCTTCTATCCTATCTATGTAAAAAACAGCAAAAAATTCAGCAAAAAACTGTTTATGGATTAAAACTGCAACTGCTCAAAGACAGAACTGACCTTTAAAATTGACAACTAGATTGTATATAAACTTCTGTATTACTTAAAGTGTGGTTGTTGTTTGCTGTCACAAAACTAATGACAAAACTGTATTTTTTATGAACTCTTTAAAAGACCCCATTGTAGTTTTCTAAATTCATTTTAATTAAACTGAAACTTTAGAGTAAACTGTTTCCGATTTATTCTCACTAATGGTATTTTTAACTACAGTACCTTTTAACAAAGTATATTTATATTATATTATATTAATATTTTTAACTCTTTGCAGTACATCTAATTGTTCTTATTGTAATTGCTTATGTGATTTTATTACAGTTCGAAGTGTATGCCCTGTATTTTGGTGTTTTGGGAATATTCTTTATATTTGTGATGGTCATGAAGTGTGCTCGGCAAAAGTAGTACACATAACATTCTCTTCTTGAGAGTTGGACCTTGGTAAGTTAACAATAGCCTCTTCCAATTTTGCTATATTTAATACTTTTATTACTTGATCCGTAACATAAACGTATAAATATTTCTCTATCAATGATTTTTTAAATATTGATCAACTTTTGTTTTATACTCATGTTTTCAGAAAATATAGACAGTTTTGTATTGTTCTTTATATTTCTTGATGTGAAGTATCAGCTATAACAGAATGTGTTTTGTTTCAGAGTTTTCTTCACCCGTCAACAAAAATGTTTAAGATGAAAATCTTAAGGCAGTATTTTATTCACACAATTTTTACACAAATCAAATTATGTTGAAGTCGAATACATATCATACATAATCCTCAAACAATTAAACTAATTGTTTGGTAACTTTTGGAGAATGTAGGGAAAGGACTAAAATATGAATAATCAAAGCCCCCACTGTTATGAAGTGAATAAAGAAATTACCACAAGGTGAATTATATTTTGTGAGTTTAATTTTCCATATAATTTTTTTACTAAATGTGTACTTTTGTTATTGTGTGTGAATTAATAATTGCTTAGTTTGTGTAACAAATATTGTGTTTAATACTTCCACAGTTAACATACTCTTTTTGATTATAGAGCCTTATAATAAGCTAAAATAGTCTTCTACTGCACATGACTGTCCTTGTTCATAAGAACTGGATAGTTCTTGGCATTTTGTTTCTCTTGAAGGTCTACGAGGATGTTGATACATTTATCTATACATACAGTACTTATATTTACTTTCAATCATCCAGTTTTTGTAGTAGATAGTTCTGTTTGAAAACATACTGAGAGTGGAAGCTACATGTAGTTATGTAGCATTACTCACATCTTACACTGCTACTACAATTACAGTCATGAACTACACACAGGATAAGCACAGCTCTACTTTCAATCATCCAATTTTTGATAGTAGATAGTTCTGTTGGAAACTACTGAGAGTGGAAGCTTCATGTAGTTACATCGCATTACTCACATCTTACACTGCTACTACAATTACTGTCATAAACTACACTCAGGATGAACACAGCTCTATAGTGTACATCAAGAAATTGCGAGATATGGTGAGGTAACGGCCAACTAGTTTTGTCTGTAAACTGAAGCAAAGTGACACATTAAAAGGCAGATTTCTTTAATACCCGGGGAGCCATGACAAACAAGAGTCCATACCTATCAACATGTAACCAAAACAGTAATACACAAAAATAATTAAATTAATAAAAAAAGTTTTCAAACTTGATTTCAATAAGGACTTATAAGATAACATGACCTACATCCGTACAATGCTCGAGAGATGCCACTATTAAATCTCACAGGTGTTTTCCTGATGCAAAGGAAGAGATTTAAAACAGACATAGTAAAATTTCAACTCTGAATGTTCAATTTTCAAAAAGGAGCCAAATTCCTGGGTCATTAAGGACGTGACAGGTCTTTCTTATAATCATATATGTCCATCTGTGTGATAACTCTTGATGGAAAGGTCTCATACATTTGAAACTTGGTAGATAGCTTCCTCTTGGTCCTGGAAAGAACTTTTGGAGTTTGTGCATCTGCTGTAGAATCATACTGAGGCAATAAAAAAGACGTTTTTGCTGTTTGGATGGAGTCCAGCTGTAATATTGAGGATTATTGAATAAATTAATTTTCGATAAAGTATATAAAATTTTAAGTTTATTAGAAAAATACCTAAAATAAAAGTTACAAAAATCTTAAATATATTTGTTAAATCAATTATTTTCAGGCAGTCTCATTACTGTTTGTGTTCCCTTTCATGGGTGCAATCAGAAACTTTTCACAATCAATAAGCTTGACGAAATGATCATGAGGGTAACAGGATTTTTCTGGTCACTTGAAATCAGTGATACAAAAAACCAGTAACACTATGTTTCAAAATCTGATCTCTTCCTCAGGTGAATAACTAACCTAACACATGATTGCAATCTAGGTTAACATAAGTAAATCTAGGTTTGTAGTTATGTGTTCCACATAACCTAACACATGATTGCAATCTAGGTTAACATAAGTAAATCTAGGTTTGTAGTTATGTGTTACACATAACCTAACACATGATTGCAATCTAGGTTAACATAAGTAAATCTAGATTGTAGTTATGTGTTACACATAACCTAACACATAACTGCAATCTAGGTTAACATAAATAAATCTAGATTATAGTTATGTGGTAGTTTAGTTATTCACCTGAAGAAGAGATCAGATTAAAGATCTCAAAATGTACCATTACTGATTTTTTTGTATCACTGAACAATGGAAAATGTCCTGAAAAATCCTGTTTTCTTCATAATCCTTCCATCGTCAAAAATAAACTTCAAACAAAGAAAATGAACATTTTGTCATATAGATCAACAATTTTCCTTGGAAAAGTTTATAGACGGTCCAATAACATTCTTTCAGGTCTTTCGATACTCCATTGTATTGGTTTATTTAACTAAATATTAAATAGCAAATTTAATTTTATGACATTTTCATTTACTTCAATCTTACAACTTTATGCAATATTAACCCTTCCCGCGCTACGGCAATTGCCTACAATTGGGACGCACCATACCCAAACGCTACATGTACCTCAAAATATTTTTTTCCATAAAGTCAACGCTAATGTTGTATTTGAGTTTGTTACCATATAAAACGAATTTTGGGAACGAAAAAAGTATAATTATTTTTAATACGTTTATTTAAATTATAAAACAATATAAATACACCAAATTTAACGAAATGTTGAACGAAATTTTACTATCGTGTATAATATTATATTATAGTATATTATATGTATAGTATGTATATTATACAATTAAAATAAAACATTAATGGGTATAAAAAGATCTAAAATTAGCCATCACGGTGTTCAAGATAACGTCAACGTGTGGTACGTCATGAAACACGTATCCGGGTGCAGGTTCGGCCGGGCGGTGCATGTCTCGCACACGTAAATGGTCTCCTTGCGTAAACCGTTGCGTGTACACACAACACATCTTCCCAATATGTCAAAAACTAATTTGAGAACGTAAACACAACAGTTCCACTCGCAGTCCGCGAACGAACTAAACCGGCGAGTTAATTCGTCAGTAGCGCTTGTGTCTGGCAAAACAGGCAGTGGCATGGGTAGTGCGCCGCCATTTTGCAGCTTGGAGAAAAACCGGGAGGCGGGGACAACACTATTACTGTGCTTTTCTATTGAGGGATATATGCTCCAGCAGTTGCTGCACTCCACCGGCAAAACTGGGAACTACTTACTTCCAATAATAACCTCAATGTTTAAAAGCGAGTATATTTGTCAATAGCGTTTTGAGCAAAGTAAATATTGGCGGTTATATTTGTCAACAGCGCGCGAAGGGTTAAATATTACTATAAATTAACCGATTCTATTATCAAATTAAGAATATTCAATATTTTTATAAATTAAACTAGTGGCATATTTTTAATACTAAAATACGCTTTTAAAAGTGCAGATGTTTATAGGATTATGTAAATGTGTATATTGTATATATTATAACTTTGTCATTCACTTCTCGGCTATGGTCAAAATTTCAAGTCTCTAGGTCTTTGCAAAGTGAATAGAATCTTTTATTTTTTTAACCATTATACATTGGATCCATCCCTCTTTGCATCAGTAAACTGTCAACAAGCCACAGTTGACGCTAAAAAGACGATGTAGCAGGTGAAATTGATAGTATACTAGCACATGTAACCCATGTATACCCCGAATATGGAACAGATCAATCAGTTAGCTTACATACTGATGCATTAGTACTGTACAGGGTATCTACTGACCCTGTAGGCTTATTGTTAAAGTGATATTGTAGTAGCACATATAAGTCATCATTCAAAATTTCATATTTGTAAATTTTGTAAGATAAAATACAATACAATAATGTTGTACTTCATTATACCTCTCTAGTTAACTATGTAGATCATAGTTTAAAAATCTGTAATCTGTTTAAACTTGCTTCTGCATTGAGTCGTTTTGGACAAGTTATGAATCATTTTAAAGCTTTTAAAGCTCTAATCTGTGTAGACCTATAGATAATGTCTGTTTACTTTTTATCTTATAATTTATTCTAAAATTGCAGAAATACTACATTGTAAGTCATTCAATAAAGGTCAAGAGCAAGAACGTAGCAAGGAAAACATTTTTTTTTGGGAGAGGGGAACATATTGAAAACAGATATATTCAACAAGACAAATAATGATATTTTCCCAAAGTGGACAGAAAGTGAGGTCTCATTTTGTTCCTTAAAAAGTTCTTGGCCCAAATCTAGAAAGCAGTACATGTCAGTAATACTGAATTATTTAAATAATAATAATCGTTTACTAAAAAAGTAATTGAAACAATTGAAAATTGGGGAGGGTCCGGGCCCCTTGTACCCTCTTTCTGGCTACATCCTTTTTCAAGAGATAAATTCACTATAAAACGTTTTGATTAGATTGCAAAAATTTCAGTTCGGGTCATTCAGCACAATTTGCAATCGTTCTAATCTGGGAAGCGTAATAGTTATTGGGATTTTGTGAATTATTACATTTATCTGGTTTGTTTATGATATGGATATATGTAATGATAATAATGATTTATTCAATCCAATAAATTGCATTTGAAAACCTCATTATTTAAATAAAGATGCTACTCAATGTTAGTTGTGGTAGCCATTAAATATTATTACATGTTAAGAAAATTTTGAAAACAATCTATTAAGTCATTAATTAACTGTTATATGTTGTTTATAGTATTTTGAAAACCATAACTGTTATTCTTCATTTTAAAATAGTAAAATATGCTAATGAAATGGAATAAACATACAAAACAGAATACTCTTCATTTCTTTTCAAACAGTTATAGAGACAGAAGTATTAAGACACTCTACTTCTGAGAAATCAATCGGTCAATGATTTTAAGTTTTAAAAAAGTGCTAGTTGAAATGAAATTCCTACTTTTATCTTAAGATTATATAAGAAAACTAAGTCTAAAATTTTAGTCTAATTAAAACACATTTCCCAGACCTTTTTAAATATGTCAACACCATCCATTTTTATGATAGTTTTTTTGGTTTGCCATTTGGATCAGTTTTGAAAGCAATATTATCAGGTTTACAACATCTCTAATCAATGTCTAATACTTTCTCAAAACCATAATCCAACCAGCTTTACACATGTCCTGGAAAGTTAGTTGCAATCAGCAGTTGGACGAAAAAAATACTTCTTCAGATAACTTTTTATAGCAAATGATAAAATAAATTGGAGTTGGACTACCTAAATTGAAAAAATCAAAAAACACAAAGTACCTTGGAATTAATAGAGATGATAATAATTCTATGTTGCGACCTTGTATTGACCAAAAAAGTGTAAAAAGGTTATCTTAGGAGCACATGTCATCAGATGATAATTATGTCAAACAAACAGGAGTATGATAGCCAAAATTGCATATTCTGGACTTTTTGAATCGCATCTGGGATATGGCTTTGCATTAGGGTTTGGAACAATAAGCTCAAATCTATAAAGAATTCTCGTTCAATAGAAAAGAGTAATTGGGTGCCTTATAGGATTAAACTAGTAAAACACTATGTCGAGAATCCTTTAAGTACTGAAAATATTAACAGTAGTAGTATTGTAGTCATACATAAGAGAACTTATCTTGCATGTAGTAAGAAGTAAAAAAGAGAGGTAAAGAGATATCCATCAACATAACATCAGACACACAACCAATTTTACACTACCATCTTATCATCTTAGAATTTATGAAAAGAAGACCACCTATATAAGATCCTTGTTCTACAACATTGAGTCTGGGCATCTCAAGAAAAAAACTGGAGGACCACATGGCTGACAGATAAAAGTTTTACTAAAGAAAGAATTCTAGGAGGGAGCCATTGACTAATGGAAACATAAAGAATTTACAAACATTGACTAATACACTTATCCCATAACACTAACACCATTTTGACTTTTTATGTTCTCTAGGAATATGTACAATTAAGAATATGAATATAAATCAAACACAAACAGATCATTGAACATCTGAATAGCACATTCCTCTTGTTAAGTGAATTAAACAAAATCCCAACTTAATATTCCAAAAGAAGCAAATTCCATCTATGCTAAAGATGCATTTACATTTTGATTGTGGAAGCACAAGCTTCTTTACTTGATGGGCCGAGGCCCTGGGATGCGTGAGGTTTTAGGGATTTTTGGGAAGAGCTTCCTTGAGGTATGGCACAAATTATAAAAAAGAATGCAGAAGGTTTGCTGAACCTTGAACCATGATTTTATAGTATGTTACATTTGTCATTGTAAACTATAAGTATAACAAAGTTTGTACATGGTTTTGTTTTATAACAAGAAGACATATGTTACTCTTTGACTAATAATATTCATAGTTGTGTGAGCGCTTTCTACACCTAGGTACAGGCATTTGAGACAGAACCTGTCTGCTTATCAACTAAAGGGATTTGGAAACATGGTGAGGTTATCCATACTCAAGGTAGCCCAACACTAATGGTCCTTACTAGCACCTGAAGTAACAATGCCTAATTCAGAGACAGAGCAACAGTGCTGATCTGTGAAAAGAGTAGAAAAATCTAGTCAGATTTAGGCATATTTTTAGTCTCTTGTAATTGTTCTAAAGATTCATACTGATCATTATGAAATATTTCTGAATGGACACATTAATACTTTGGCTTCCACAAGTGGGTCAATATCTGATAATACAAATGTAACTCAACACTGCTGTACTCTTTGGTAAGGAATCTAAGAGATCACTCAGCCAAATCTCAGGATAATTTTGAGATTTTTCTTAAAAACTTTTTAAAATTCACGCTCAGCATGAAAATGGCTTTTTTTATTCGTTGATTAACTTTTCATTTCCTTTTTTACTCAAGCAATCCCATTAGCTGATTTCTGATCAAAAATTCAGCTGATGCATCCTTAGTCATAGTATTGGATCTCAATACTGAACCCACACTAATGTTTTAAAATAACTTCCAGATCAATAATAATTTTCTTTCCAGTGTTTGACTGATGAATTTTTGAAAATCATCCCAGGAGAGTAAGAATCATCACTAACTAATGTCCTCAGTCGATGGTTTCTTTATTGAGTTATGCTACATCGGATTACATTTTCAGATTTAAAAAAATCTTGACTGTGCTACTCTGATTGACTTGACTGATTGATCAAAGTATTTGATTGTATCTCAAATGCAAAAAAAAAGAAAAATTGCAATTGTTAAGGTTTCGGTGGTAAAGAACTTGGCTTAATGACATCTTATTTGTGTAATAGGAAACTTATGTTATATCAGAATAATGATAATCTAATTTTCAATTAATTAAATCTGCTGTTCCCCAGGAACCTTTGGCCTTGGGACCTTTCCTATTTTTAATTGCAATAAAATGACTGGGAAGAAGCAGAAATAAGTCCCATTGTCTCAATTCCAAGAAGTGATATATTTAAGCTTTTTAAACATACCAAGAGCCAAAACTAAGGATTGTGAAAATTGATGTCCAGCCTCACACATGGAAAAACCCACATGTAGATTTTATGAGCAGCCACTGGAACTAACTGATCTAAGCACAAATCAATCTATTCTCAATTTTACCAGTATCACTTTAATAAGTACAAAATTGTAATAACATCAAATAAGAAGAATTAAGCAAAAATTACTCAAGCAGTGCTAAGGCTTTAAATTTTACCTCCTTAAATACATATCCCATGTTTTCAGTTCTGTCATTTTCTAGTGATGTGTGATCAGGAATGATTGGAAATAAAATTCAGAAATTCTAATCATTTTTAGATACTAAAATATTTCTGTTATCCCTGATGTAAACAGGTGTAAAACCTTAACAGACCATCAAATATGAGTAAATATTATGTTTTGTCTATGAGACTTGGAACTACTGTTCATAGAAAGAATATAAACGTGAGATAGGATAAGACTGACCTTGAAAATAACTTAGTGCTGGCTTGTGAAAATGTCAAATACATTGTATATCCTTAGTTATGTAAAGTTCCACTATATTGCAAAGTGAAAATTTATTTGTTTACCAAAACATTTTCTGAAGACATCTCCAGCACTCATTGTTTATATTGTTGAAGTACATTGCTTAAAATGCAACAAGCATAAACAGACATTTTAAAAAAGTTGAAAAAGTTATATGGTGAAATACTAAAGAAGCTGTTAAAATAACATTTGACTATCCGGCTATTTTACATATTTTGGTTAGATGGCAACGGCAGTAAATTCTATTTTCTTCTAGAGTAAATTCTATTAAGTTTATCACGATAACAATGTTTATGTAGTCATAGGCTTCAAAAGTACTCAAAATACCATTCCAGTATCTTGTCACAGTGTACATATTTGTCTTGCTAATGATAATATCTTTCTACTGTCCATTATTTTTTCTAAGACATTTTGTTGTTGTAGTTGTGGCTTGTGTTTTCTTTGTTGTTTCAACACAGTTCCTTTCAAGCATTGTGATTTTGTTTAAGTTGATAAAAAATAAAGAAAAGTAAAAATATAATAAATTTTAAAGATACAATTTATTGTCAATCACATATCAGTAAGTATGCCTATGATAATATTCATAACATGGATATATACTAGGTGTATAGCCAGTATTTTGTAAATGTATTTATTTTGGACCACTAACAACAGTTCAAGTAGTCCATCTGGCTCAGTAGAAGAAGCTCGTACGTTTTGAGAACACTCAGAACAGAAATATTTATTATTTATTTCTAATGGTATTTACATGTAATTGATATCTATCTCAAAAACCATTCAAGATAAAAAATACTTTAAAACTAGTATACATTACAGAAAACTTTTTACTTTTGTCAGATTTGTAAATAAACACTCGGAATGGGGGTGGTTTTAGGCTCTGGGTGTCATGTTTGGTGAAGCTACGTAGAAATTTTCTTTAAGTGCTACCATGAAGATAATTACAATAGGGCGATTATGGAGTTATACTCAGTTACTGTAGGAATTGTATGTAATTTTAATAATTTTTCTTCATAAATACTCAGTTGTTCTTCATTACATAAATACAAAAAAATACATAAAAGCTTTAACCAGTCCATCCAATAGTCTGAACAGTACCTTTTTCAAATTCTTCCATCAGATAAGTCAGTTATCTCAAAATTGATGTCAAGAGATTACAAATTTTGGAGTTTTCAGGTGGTTTCTGCCGTTAACCCTTTAACAAATTCACCTGGATTTACCATAGTTATGCTAAAAGCTGCTATGTATGTTCAAAAAGAATTCAATGTTGAATAAATTTAAATAAATATGAACCTTTTTTTGTTTTTGTTTAACACAATTTTTTTTAAATACGATAAAAATATATTCATGGCAATAAGTGTTATCCTCAATTGATTTGAATTCGTAAATATTTGGTTTTAAACAGGTCTATATTAGTTTTTAAACTTTCAAGGAAATATTACCTATTTTTTATGATATGGTTATGCATTGCCTTTTAAAAACTGCAATTATTGTGTACGTTATAAGCTGCTCTATTAGTTTAAGTAAAGATGTTTGTGTGATTATAAATGGAGGTTTTTGGATTTTTTAGTAAAAATATATTTATTTATACTTATCGCATGTTTAGTCAAAGCAGAGTAAACATTGCATTAACAGCAATGTGCATTTACTATCTTCTGCAAATCTTCATCTAATTAAAAAAAATAAATAGCTATACTAACCTTAGTAGATTTCTTATCCAACTTAGTATACTATACCTTTACTGAAATAAACCTTTTTTTAGTATGAGTTGATTAATTTTATCTGAGACTATTACTGAGTTTAAACTTTTGGAATTTGCTTCCTACTGTTGATACGTTTAAGGAAACCTTATTGTCTGAAATGTAAATAATAAGCTACATTAAAATTTAACTTGCATTG
Source organism: Homalodisca vitripennis (assembly GCF_021130785.1). Classification (NCBI taxonomy): domain Eukaryota; kingdom Metazoa; phylum Arthropoda; class Insecta; order Hemiptera; family Cicadellidae; genus Homalodisca; species Homalodisca vitripennis. The sequence goes on along the minus strand of NC_060210.1, from coordinate 122,975,605 downwards.
TTTCCTTAACTTGAATTACTTTAAAACCCTAAATGCTCATTTTTTTAATAGATAGTTAACAAATGGATAGATTTTCAAGAGAATACTTTTCTATTGTACAGTTGTGTTTAGATAAATACAGCCTCCTTCTGCTTTTTATTTGCTTTTTGCATTAACAGAAGTACTTCTTCAAATGAACTTTCTTCTCCATTAGTCTAAACTTTTACCCTAAATAATTAAGATAACATGTTTTAATATTAACATTTTCTAAATCTATAGATCAAGGAGTATTCCCGGAACAATTAAAAATTGCTTGTGTTGTTCCTATTTTTAAGGGGGGTGACGGCAGGGAAATGTCCTCATATAGGCCTATCTCTTTGATTAATACCTTAGCAAAGATATTTGAAAGCTTAATAAAAACTCAATTGTTAAATTATTTCATCAATAGTTCATTAATTTCACAAAATCAATTTGGCTTCCTACCAAACAAAGGTACGGATATGGCAATTGAGAAACATATACAATATATCGCTGAATCTGTTGATAAAAGTAAATATACAATTGCAATTTATCTCGATTTTCAGAAGGCCTTCTACCTGGTGGATATTGACTTATTGTTAAGACAGTTAAAGTTATATGGGATAGGAGGTAGGGCCAGGGAATGGTTAACCTCATTTTGTAAAAATAGAAGTCAAGTTGTAAAGATAGGTAATCATGTTAGTAATGTTTTACAACTGAGATTTGGGGTGGCTCAGGGTGGAGTACTGGGACCTCTTATGTTCATCATTTATATAAATGAATTATTGAAACTAAAATTAAATTCTAAAATTTTTGCTTATGCGGATGATACTGGTCTAGTTTGCTCCTCCTATAATAAAAACATTTTGAAAAAACTAGTAAGTAGTGACTTAAAGTCTATATCAAACTGGTTAATAGAACATAAACTATTAGTAAATACCAACAAATCAAAATGTATTCTTTTTTTCGATAGAACTAAAACTTGTAGCAATCTTCAGAATGAATATGAACTTTTTTGTCATAATCATCAATGTATATATGACTGTAAATGCATAAGAATAGAAATAGTCGAGAAAATAAAGTATCTTGGGTTAATTATCGATAGAAATTTAAAATGGGATTGTTATGCATTGGATTTAACTACAAGGTTAAGTAAAATAAACTATGCCTTGTATCATATGAGGGAATTTCTCAGACCGGAGCATCTTAAGCAACTTTATTTTTCATGGTTTGAGGGAACAATTCGGTATGGTATTATCCACTATGGAGGTACATACAGTACTATCATGAAAAATGTTATTATGATTCAACGATTTGCAATTAGAAATATTTATCATCTAAGAAAATTTGACAGGGTAACACATATTTTTGAGGAGTGTAATATATTTACTTTCAATCAACTATATGCACTGTGCTGCTTATTGTATATTCATAAAAATCTGTACAGATATGAATTTAATGAGTATTCTCGAAATACACGCCTGTCTTCTAAATTTACAATTAAAACTGAAAACCTGAACAAGGAAATGGCTAGAAAACAGTTTACTTATGCAGGAATTAAAATATTTAATAATTTCATCATACAAGGCAGTGACGAGTTGTTGTTTGAAGGCAAACCAAAATTTAAGATGAAAGCTAAACAATATATTCGCCAAATTATAATATAATGAAATGCTCCATGATGTGATTCCTGATTATGGCTTTCCAGTTGAACAGTTTTATACATTTAATTATATTTATTGAGTTCTGTTACTGAATTTTTTTTGTTTAAAGTTTTATTATCCTGTTATTGAATTTAGAAGTTTATTATTTGTTATTATTGTTGATATTTATTGCTGTTATGAATTTAGGTGTTTATTGTTAGTTATTGTTGTTGTTCATTGTCATCATTATTGTTGATCTTTATTGCTGTTATGAATTTAGATGTTTATTGATAGTTATTGTTTGTTTATCTTGTTATTTATTTATTTAATTAATTAATTAATTTATTTAATTTATTTATTAATCAATAACTTATAAATATGGGTGTAGACTCATGAGAGAGCTTACATGTACTGGGAGTCACTTGGAATACCTTTTAGTCAGAAAATGTGTGTTTTGTTGGTGTAATTGTAATAGTATTTATTGTATTTTGTTGGGGTGTAGTTTTGTTTTAAAATTTTGTATTTGATAGTTTTAAATTGTTATTATGGATTGTTATTGTTATTGTTATCATTATTAGTTATAAAAAGTAATTTCATTCTAGAGTAGACTTTTCCTATATTGGAGTATTCCACTGTATAGTAGTCGTATAAAAAAATTGTATTAAAGATGCTTGTTTTTTTCAGAATCCCGCACGTGCTGTGTCAGGCACATGGGATCATGTATCAAATAAAAAAACTGTTAATAAATAAACATATTTGAACTGTGAACTGTGTGTGAACACACACACACACACACACACACGCACGCACGCACACGCGCGCACACACACACACTCACCTATAGAAGTTACATTGACACAGTGACTTTTATCCTTGTTTTCTATTATTTAATCTTTGAAAATGTTTGATTTTGTTACACACTAAATCAAAGACCAAAATAATGTATTTGTAAATACAAAATAATCTTCTTAACAGTCTTTTTTGGAAATAGTAAACTTCCTACTTACCAAGGATTTTATCAAAACAATACTTGTAATTAAAATTAAGGTCATGAAATTGTTTGGAATTTAACATTGCTCTTATGGGACTAAAATCAAGATTACCAACAGTACAGCCGGCTCAAAAGCAGTCCTAGGATCCTATTTGCTGTATAAGAATTTAAATTAGTATTATAATAGGTTATGACTGCTAAAATGCACGGTTGAAGAGAGTGTGGAATATAATACGATGATTGTACACTATATTACTTTATCTACATTCTACTGTACAAAGAATGTGGTACAAACCCTATCTTCATAAAACGATTGTTATATATTTTTTAAACGTAACAGATATCACTACTATAGATTAACCACATGTGAGGACAGATAACAGCTGTTTGTTTGTATAAAACAGCTGATAATAGCAACATTAATTAATCACTCACCAGAGATCTGTTAAGTACTGATTAACTCACTTTTGAGAGCCTGCCACAAGGCCGTAATAAGGCAGACACAGATAAAACAGTTGTAACATTGTAAAGACCTGAGTGTGGTACAGTAGGCAATACCTAAAATCTTATGTTTACTTGTTTTTTGTTACTTTTAAGTACTGATTGACTAGTGGCTACAGATTTACAAATAAATACAATGATAAACATAACTAAAACACTATAAATATTAAATAGTTGTATTATATACTACATACTACCTATATTTATTTCTAATCAAAAATATAAAGGTTAGTTTATACATATAGAATAAAATAATCTACATAGTTCAATATAGGATCTGAAAGCATAGATATTCAGATCTGACTGTGATTAGTTATTGACAACATTAATCTAGTACATGCTTCTTGTCAATACTAATTATCAGAATGTAAGCAGTACTTAAGCAGTAATTTAGAACGTTCAGTTGTGAGTATCTTGATTTTTTATACACTGATGAAAAACATCATTAACTAATAATTTTAACAAATTTTTAAATCTACTATAAAATTCCTTTTTTTGTATGTGAGTCAAAATATGTATGAACAAAAGTTCCAAATAATCTAATGTGAAATGAGAAGCATAGCAATTAAAGGATAACATTAACATCGTCTGATTGCTATCTAGAAACTCATAAAACTGTATTAACTAAAAACATATAATTAGATTGATCAACTATATTTCTTACCTCCCTTTATTATTTTAAGAAACGTCATATGAAACACTTGCATAAACCAGACACACTGATAATTGCGTACAACTATAACTCTTACTTCAGAATAGAACCATAATAATTAATTCTCTTAATCTGCTCAGAAATTTTAATTAATCTCCTCAATTTAAAGGTCTATCTATCATATAGATATTGTGTTAACCCTAAGACACTATCTATAGACAGCTGGTGATAAACATTAATGTCTCCTTTCTTTCATGTTTCCCACTCCACATACCTCATTCTACTGTTGGTGAGTCTATGTTGTACATTCAGGCAATTTCGTCCTTTGTTACGAGAATTCTGCTAACAGGTTTGAGTTAAAACACAATAAAACTAAATTAGCTTGATAATTAATTTAATATTTCTGTGACTTCAATGTTGCAGAAAGCTGTCTTGTTTAATGTTAAAATGTCATCTTACCTTATTCAAATTGATATCAATTTTGAGAATTTTAAACAATAATAATAGTAATATAACTTTTTTTAACTGTTATCAACATTTTTTAGATATTACCACCAAACAGCTATATGCAATTATTGATAGTTTACAACATATCAGTGAAAAGTGCTTTTGAAGGAGGAAATAGTAACTTATTTGGTCTGTGACGTAGTAGTTTAGTCAACCTTGGTGGGAAACCCTACCTTTAATTACTGTATTTTGCAGGTCACACCGTTGCCTTTACAGAGCATTAAAGGTGAGAATACTTTATTTAATTGATTCATTCTGAATTCAAAAGTTACCAATTCCTTTATCTGATTATATTGTTTGTTTTTGTACTGGTTAGCTTGTCATGAAGTAACCTTATACAGGATTTCAAATGAATTCTAGATATTTTGTATCAATTTAATAATGATTAATTCTATAATACTTAACAATAGGATCCTTAATGTCAAATTATATTATTTACAAACCATGTTACTTCACTCTTTTGATGATCTCGACATTCAGGGAGGAATTTGTGTGTCCACATAATAGTTCAGAAGCCTAGAGCCAATTTCTACTGTCTAAGCACAAATACAAATAATTGAATATGTATCAGACACATGGGTAATAGTTACATCACTTCAGACAAATAGATAAAGAGAATGCAAGTTACCATTTTCAGCTAAATAGTCGGTGTGTATGGTTAGTTGATGCTGACAACATATACAGTATTTATTACTGATGATTGGTTTTAAGTGTGTCAAATTTAAGAAAAATATGATCTGAGGAATAATAATTTTTCATATTTTTAACTCTTTCAATCCCCTTCCATTTCAACCTCCACCATGATTAGTGCAGCTGACAATTTATTTATTTCTTGGACAAAAATCCCTTTAACGATTTCAAGAAAAATAGGTTGTGTGTTTATTCAATCTGAATTGGTCCTCAGATCCTAAACTTTAACATTTTCAATGGCTAGTAGTCAGTAAAAGCAATTCTTTTCTAATATTATTTTTATTATTGGGACAAAGCCTTTCAAAACTAAAGGTTTCATCGTCAAACAAATCCACAACGAATATTACTTAACTTTTATTACAAATAATGCTAAAATATCATACAGTGTGAATACAAGTATTTGACATTGTTACACCCAATAATATTTTCTTGGGAAAATGTTACTAATTTTGAATGTATTGTACAAATAATGTTTAAAGAACCATGTGAGTTTTATATTCAAGCAGCTAGATATATTTTCTATTTAATATGTTTTGGGCAGCACAGCGTCTTTTTCATCTTTACTCTTATGGTTCTTAATGCAACCAACCACTATTATCATTGACCAAACAGACCAATGTATGATTTAAATCATCATAGACAATATAATACCTCGAATAACCACACTAAAATATATTATTCTTGCATTTTTTTTACAGGTACATTTACTTTGTAAAACATTTTTGTGAATAACCAGTTTTATCTGATTAATTGTATCACAGTATGGAAATGTTTAGTGTGCAATCTATAATTATTACCAGATCATTTGAAAGGTGTGGACAAAAAATAAAGCAAGATCACAAAACTTTTTGAATATGCCACAGGGTAAATTAATATTATTAAAATGCATATTTAATATAGAACAATTAATGGTTTTTTATTTGGATTCTAAATCATAAGATATAATAATCAAATATTTTTATAATTTTATGGTAGACATTAGTGTCTTAAACTTCATGTTAATCAGAAATCAAACAAGACACAACAAAAATGCTGTATATGAGTTATTTCTATTATGTTATTACTCCACATTTTTATACTCTATTGTTCATGTTTTTGCTATGTTTATTTCTTTTGTTCTGCTTTATAACAATATTTTACAAGTAATATGTATTAAAATATGTTTTCCTCCCACCATTGAGATATATTTATAACTGTATAACTTTTGAATTATATTCTTTTCAGAAACAAAAGCATTATGGAAAGCTACTTAAAAATATCGGTTTTACTTTGCATATATGGAATCTTCAAAGAGTTTCGACCATCTGAACCTTACTTGGTGCCTATTATGACGGAACCACCATTAAACTTTACTGCAGCACAGGTAACTGATTTTTCCTATATTGTGTCTTCTGTAATAATTAAAAAATAAATTTAAAACTACTAATTCATCCCTTCACTTAAACATAAGCTGGGCAGGCTGTTCAGGGTATCTGTGGACCTCAGATACATTCCTCTGTCCTGGAGTGTATACAGGATAGTTTTTATACCAAAGCAGGGAAGTCTAGCCTGGATTGACATGTCCTTTAGGCTGATATGTCTGTCCTCCTTTCTTCTCAAAACCATGGAGAAGATGATTATAGGTTTTTTGGAAAGGATCTCTCTTGGAGTCAAATCATTTCCAAATCAGCATGCTTACACTACAGGAAGATCATGCAACTAAGCTCTGCATCAGTTTGTATGCAGGATTGAGAAGGCGCCAGCAGCGAAAGAAGTAGCCATAGGTAAAATTTCAGGGCATCAAAGGAGCTTTGAACAATACAGGCACTCAGGTGATTGTCAATGCGGTCTTGAGATGTGATATTGGTGGTCAAATGTGTGACTGGATAAAGGTCCTACCACAGATAAGGTGGTTATTACCACTCTTATGGGTAAACATCAGTGTAAATATTTCAAGGGGTTGTCCACAGGGTGGCATCCTTTCTCCTCCTCAGTGGAACCTAGTCACAGACAACTTACTGTGTCTTTGATCAGCAGTGCTGGCTTTGCACAGGGGTATTCATTTGACATTGTGATTCTTGTGAGTGGCACGTTCAACACAACAGTCACGGAATGCTGCTCTGAACATGATGGGAAACTGGAGAATAGGCCTTAGTATCAATCCCACCAAGGCTGCCTTGGTTGCCTTTACAAGAAGGCCTCAGTTGAAAGGTATTGGTCCACTTTTATTGAGAGGCTCTTTCATTGAGTTAAAGTCTAAGGTCAAGTACCTGGATGTAATCCTTGATGTCCAGAACTGGAGACCCCATCTCAAAAAGGTTATCGCCAAAGGAAAATGGTCTTTGATGCAATGCAGGCATGATTGGTGTGTCTTGGGGACTTAAGTTGGCTATGGCTTTTGTATTGGCTTTTTGACTCAGTGATTAGACCTGCACTAATGTTTGAGGCTGTTGTCTGGTGACCAAAAACGGAAGCCAAGATGGTGGTAGCTGGTTTGGCTAGTATCCAAAAGATGGCTTGCCTTGCTATCACTGGGGCTTTTCCAAGTACACGGGTTGCAGCTCTAGACTGTTGTTTCAACCTCCCCCCCTGGACATTGTCATTCGGACTATGGCCAGGAGGAGTGCCTACTGTCTTCAGTAAGTCTGCCTCGAGCTGCAATATGGGGCACTGCAGAATTAGCATCCTGATTCAGAGGACTCCTCTGCACGTGATCTCTGTTTAAATGCCACAAAGATTTTCATTCAACAAACTCTTCAAGATTGTTATACCTCTAGGGAGGCTTGGTCGAGGGGAAAGAAACCTCTTCCACCAGCGGAGCTTGAATGGCGACCTGATAGATTGTTCTCGGCGGTTTGTAGCAAACAGCAGACTCGTTGCCCTTATTATTTTTGTGTATTTCTGGGGTGCACAAAAAACCCTTAAGGCTTAAGTGCATGGCAATAGGCTGCCTCTTAGAAGAAGAAGACGAAATTGATGGAAATTTCTTGTATTAGAATTAATTAACAAACGTTCACGCTGGCGTGGACTCTAGAGTCCCACTCACTCTTAAAATCCAATGTCGGAGTCTAGAGTGAATTTAACCCAGCCATATTTTCAATAGACAAAAATAATAGAATAAATGTATCATTTAGCATTTTGCAGTGGCTTTTAATCCTTTTTACACACAAAACACTAATACGGTTTTTAAAATATATAGTGCAAAATACATTTGACATTAAAAAATGAATAAAATCATATGTCATAAATGTGCTAACAGTGATTGAGAATTACTATATCACAAGTAATCATTGCAAAACAATACTTTAACCTCTTCAGAACCAAACTAAGGAAGTTAGAATGTGTTTTCTTCAAAAGTCAATAATAAACAGGTTTGTAGTAAACCCTAGTCTAATTTTGTTCATCATTATTTTTAATTCCACTAATTGGTTCATGGAGATTCAGCATATTCATGTCTTGTTTGTCAATACAATATTACTTGTAACTTTATTCAAATAAATAATATCTAGCTTGGAAATTGAATGAAACAATACACTTATAAAACTAATTAATATAAAACATTAATTAATTGGATGAATAGTTTTTAATTTAAGGCATAGAATTATTATTTTTGAATATTGTATTAAAAGAAGATAAACAATATTTAAAGTTATTATCAAATGTGTTTTTTGTTTTGATAAACTTGTTTTAAAGATTGTGTGAGAGTATTTTGAACTTGTAACTTGACTTCTGTAAGATTGTAATACACACATTTTCTAAAATATAATTTATAGCAAGTTTATCTTGTCACCTCGTGATAATACTCGTACATAGTATGTAATATTGCAAAGTGCAAGTTTTAACTGTATACTTGGAGCAGCAGTATGGACTCTTTTCAATATGCTATCTTTTCAATCAGCGAGCAGCAGACACTGAATCGAAGATTAATGAATATAGCAGTCAATTTCAAACAACAATCTTTCATTGACAAACGGTTCATTATTGTCCTGAAATTTGTTCTCAGAATATCTTTCAAACTAGAATATTTAAGTAACAAAAGCTGTATTTTGTCAGTGTCTAATAAAAAATTCTAAATTTAATAAAACGTGAAGATTAAAAAAAATGTTTTACTATATTTATTTTAAAATTATGTACAAAACAAAAAATTATCAAAATGATTCTAATATTATTTTATTTTAGTAATTAAACTGATGTCCATGAAACTGGTTGTTGGGTGTAAATTTTATCATATATACATCTTTATACATAATCATAAACAAAGTTGCATAAAAACAAAGTTGCATAAAAACAAAGTTTTATCTAAGTATTCCATAAATAGATTGGATTATAAATTAAAATTTGTTGTTTTGTTTTTAGGTGTCTCAAGAAATTTTCCCTGTTTCAACATACTCGTCATTTATCTTTCTTGTAATGGTCTTCTTAATCACGGATTTCATGCGTTACAAAGTAATCATCATATTACAAGCAATTTGTGCCACAATTACATATCTAATGATCATCTTGTGTAGAGGAGTTTTTCTAATGCAGGTAAGGAAAAATTATTACTTGACCTTAAAAAAAATAGATAACATTGTTATTTATTTATTTTAAAAGTCTTGAGAGACTGGACCTTATGTAGCTATAAATCTATTAAGATCCCAAGTATTATACGTTTAGTGGGTACATATTCTGGCTTTTCAATTCTGTAATCATTTTTAGCTTATTTTTTGTGTGATAAAAATAAATATTAGTTTATAACGGATTTGCTTGTTTAAAACAAATTAAAAAAACCACTTGAAACTTGATTGGGAGAGCTTTTTATAGCAGGAGGGCACTTAAACTTGTATAAACTGTGATTTGTTTGTATTATCAGTAAAACTACTAATGCAAATGCATGTCGTATGAATGCATATATTTGAATAATTATTTATGTATGTTTGTAATGTTACGACTTGCACAAAAAAACTGTATTGTTCTAACTGTGTTGACGATGAAATTTGCTTATTGTCAGTTAGATCACAGAATATACCCTTCTATAAAGAGGCACATTTGTTAAAAAAATTTTTTATTTAATTTTACTGAACATTTAAGATACAGACCTGATAAAATTACTGTTTAGGACATAAATGGAGCAATTCAGATTCAACAACAGTTATTATTAGTGAATACGCTGTGTTATACAAAAGTATTAGTTACTTCATGAAAACTGTCTTTGGTCTATTACACCTTCAGAGTTGTCTCATATGATTTTCCCTGGAATGTGAACCCAGGAATTTTGCTCTAACACATCTTAAGTTAGAGAACTTAACAAAACAGCTATTAAACACAGGCTCTAGCTTTGTAAAAATCCAAGTACAGCAGACTTCTGTTCATCCGGCTAGGTTCAAGAGTTATTATAACGTATTTAATATTGTTACATTATATGATATTAGGGTAAAATGAGTAAACGCTAAATGATATTATTCATTATTGGTCTGTCTAGTAGCAGTTGCAAGGCTGTTATTCAAGAAAATTGGGTATATGCAATTTTGCAGTAGTTGACGCAGCCAGCTGGTGAAATGGGATTTAACATCATGGGGTATAGCATGTTGTTTACTGAAATTTAGCCAAATTATTTTTATTGATATACTAGCGGGCCCGGCGCGCTCTGCTGCGCATTTCAATAATTTTTTGCAAAAGTTGGCCCGCGGCTTCGCACGCAATTTCCCGTTGAAAACAGTACACTATATTCACTTATTCTTTTTCTATCACATTCTAAACATTGCTGAGATAATTGATAGTCGTTCCATCGTGAGCCTCTTGGGCGTATTATGAAGGTATGTACCATATTCCTGCCTCTATCTAGCTGTTACCCACGGCTTCGCACGCAAATCTTAAGAACCGAAGTCCTTATATTACTTAATAAATTTTTTTTTTTACTATAATAAATTTTAGATTAAATTAGTTATATCTCCGATGCCACGATTGAGCTTGCTTTGTTGTCTCGATCGAGAGAATATGTACACACGGAGTTTTGAGAACCATACTTCTGTCAAAAAAAAACAACTAAGGTTGATTTTATAACATTCTTTATATTTGTAGCCAACGTAAGATAGTAATTATGATATCTGCATTACTCTTCTGATCAAGCATGAGCATGGTTTATATTAAATAAATATTGCAGTTAAAGGTGAATTTTTACGTCAAATTTGAATTGTATTATCTGGATAGTAAAGTCTATGTTTAACAGTGATTGCAAAAACAGTTTAAACAAAATTTGTCGTTTCTCTTAAGCTTACTCTATGCTTTAAAACTATAAGTGTAATATATGTTTACAAAGAACAGCTGATTAAAAATTTGAAAAGACGTTAACATATGTTTGCTGCAATGCATTTCTTATGGGTATTTCTGTAACCAGTGGGGCGGAATCCTGAATCGGGAAAGGGATGGGCATAGCTTATAAACCTTCTCCGTGGAAAAATACATATACGTACAAATTTTCATCATGATCGGTCCAATAGTTCACGATTCCATAAAGGACAAACATACAAACATTCATTTTTATATATATAGATTTTACCAATACATTTTACAATAGTGTATTTGTAATGTTACAACAATCTAATAAATATTGTATTATAACACTCAGTTGCAATGAATGTGTTTCAATATGTAACTATGAGTTGCTTTATCTATGAACAGTAATTGTACATGAGCTAAGTACAACATATTATATCATTTATACTCATTCACTATAATCATACCAGGGTGGCAATCCGTTAAATAGTTTTTATTGACATTACTGTCTTGTAGCATGTAAATGGTAGTAATGTCTTTCCAACTTTAAATTATACCAACTCAAAATGGAGTTATTTAAGTTTCAGATTATCCTGCCATTTTTTCATCAAACTAGTCTGGAGTGTACCATATTCACAACACAATTGCAACCACAAATTGAAACCATGTGTTTAGAGTTTTAACAGTAATACATTTTAGTATGGCAATTAAATACAAAAATAATTACTGTATTTTTCAATAGTTTATCAATTATTTTAGGTAATGCAAGTGGTGTATGGTCTGTACATGGCATCAGAGGTTGCGTACTACACATACATCTATGCCAAGGTAGAGAGAGCCCATTACCAAGAGGTAACCAGTTTCACCCGCAGTGCCTACTTGCTAGGCAGGTGTCTATCGGGGGTGGCGTCTCAGTTGGCGGTAAACTATAATCTCACCACATACGAGGGCTTACTATGGATAACAGTCGGAAGTATGTGTAATTTTAGGTATTGAAGCGTACAATGTTTCTGCTAACTAGAAAACACAATTTTGTTACCCTGAATGTGTACACAAATATTAATAAATGTTTGGTTTTAAGTTCATGTAGTAATATTCTTATTTAATTACACATATTATTATATTTAAGCGAGGAGGGAGTGAGAGAAAGAGAGCTGTTGTTTCTCAATTAACCATTCTAAATTTATCATATTTGAACCAGCCCTATGCCAATACCGTTCTGCTTGACTATAGTGTGGCTGCATCTCTCTTAACAGCATTGTCGTTGTCACTCTTGACATGATATATCATTTCTCTATATCATCCAGTGTTTATAGTCTTTGTCTTTTGTGCCTACTGCACAGATTATTTTCTCTATAAGCCATCAATCTCATCCTCGTTGCATCTCTCCATTCTCCATTATCATTGTACTTCTCGTTCTCCTGTGATTTACCCTTTGATGTGACACGTGCGTGGTAAAGTGAATTATCTCCCATGAACTTGGACTATTATGAAGTCACATTAAATCATGGTTGTTGAAGCTAGAGCCCCCCTTCCCTGGAACTTTCTCGTCTCATGCGTACTAATCAAGGACTCCAAAGGACTTGCCTATGCTCGTGATAGAAGACTTTGGTGAGTGCGTGACTTCATTCACATTCCATGAGATTTCTCCCATGTTCCTGCAATATATAACTTATTGTCCTTAAATTGTGAGCTGTTGGAGACACCAACTGGCCCTTCAAATATCTTTTATATAATCATTTTGTTTTTAATTCTCCTCTCTAAATGATGACTAAGATTTAAGTTATGTACTGATTTATATTTAAGTGATATTAAAAGAAATGAGATTACAGTTAGTTTGATTTGGTTAACAAATAACTTTAATCATGATTTTTATTGAATTTCAGGTGAAGTTCTTGCTTTAATTTGGGCAATATTGCTACCTTCAGTTGATAAGAGTATGTACTTCCATCGTGACACGTCACCAGAGCAGAAGTCTACCAGCGAGAATGAACCTGTGAGTTGGTTTTGATGACTTCAGTTTATCACTAAATATCTTTGATTTTTGCTTAAAGTTCATTATTGACTATTAGTGGAGCTCCTGGGTGTTCATATCCTTTTAATACTACTTAAAATGCAATCAAAAACAATCAAACAAGATTCTTCATCCTACAATGTCACTAAAAGGCAATAGGATTTTGATATTGATTTATCTTGGACTTTTTAATTTAATAATTTTTGTTAGTTTCTCTATAATATTTTTAAACTTTCTTTTCTTAACTCTATTTGGCAGAGTATTGTTGGTGTGTCATCTTATTAAAATCAGACATAGTCAAGAAGATGTATCTAAATGACCACATGCTATGTATAGGGTTAAAATTTTAATTATTTCGCCTTTTCCTCAGTACTGAAAAATTATACTTAGAAATGGCTTACTTCAAGTTTGTATTGATGTTTAAGAATGGTTTTCTCGTTTCAGTACTGAAAAATAATATTTTTTAACAATGACATATCAAATTTTGTATTGATGTTTTAGGATAATAAAAGCAACAAATGCAGTCTGGTAGCTAACTTCCTCTGGACTGACTTCAAAAGTGGCTTCACTAACGCGTACGTTGTAAAGTGGGCTTTGTGGTGGTCACTGGCAACGTGTGGTTACTACTTGGTCACCTCTTATGTCCAAGTCCTCTGGAAGGTTATAATCACTGAATCTGGCTCAGACACTGTTCAATATAACGGAGCTGTTGAGACCATTTACACTATCTTAGGTAGGTAATTTGTCTGATTTGTTGCTTTGAATACCAGGGTTATTTATTTTTATGAGTATTTCTTAGAATTCTCTTTAAAAGGTGGAATTGTTTATTAAATAGTATACGAGTGGAAAAATGGGATTTTTGCAATTCAAAAGTTATTTTGATCATGATAGAAAGAGTTGTCTACAAAGATAGTATAATTTGTTACCCCTTTGTCTTCATTCCACATTAAAAATATGTGTAGTACTTCCTTGTTAGTCATTTTGTTTGTTTCAATTGTGTTTTTAAACTGATGTGGGCATTCTTTTATCTTAGCATTATGATTTAATACTGAGCTCATGTCAGCCATATACTGGTAATTGGCCAACATTGTTTCCTAATTTTATAATCATGTATTAGACTGATTTGTGTAATGTTGCAAATATAACAATAACAACAGCAATAATATTAAATAACAATATTGTGTAATTTTTAATTTAACTGTATCGGAGGTCGAGTCACTGATAGCGACCAACTAAGGGCGGTTTTGACCGCTACCTCTCTGCCACCCCCCCTCCCCTGGAGTCAAGTTCACACTCTGTCACATTGACTCCAGACATTAGCATTGTATGTATCTAGTTGGGGTTGTGGCTTTGATCGATTAAACCAAACAATAATAGTTCAAAACTTATCCTTTTTGGAATAGTTGTTGAATTAATTGTTTTTACTTTCGGGTCTACACACAGGCCACATTGCCAATGTAGACCCATTTCCTTAGAGCAACTTTTCCTCAGTCAGATGAGATAAGAATTTATCATAAGAAACCTGTTTAGGTACTTTTATTTGTTCCTTCAGATTAATAATAATTATTACATGTATCTTTTCTGTTCCTGTGTATATTGTAAAATCTTGATGGAAATAAACTAATTCATTCATTCATGTAATTTATTTATTATTCATAACATTGTTTCTGTAACAAGGCTCCTAAGAAGAAAGACAGGAGAAGATTTGAATGAATCTGGATTAATAGATATACATGAGTAGAAACTTTATAGTGTTTTCTTATGGTATGATTAAGAGCCGGCTGTCTTAATCATACCATAAGGTTTAGCATTAATCTTTATGGTAACCAAAAATCAAGGTTGTTTCATAACAGCTGGCTCTCAGGAGAAAGTTTGCAATAGAAGTTATGCTTCATAGTCGTAACCTCATCTCCAATATAGCCATATTTCGTTCATTCAGTTATATGATTTTGTTCAAATATTTATATACTTGTTAGAAAATTGTAATATTTCTGTCCTGTTTTGTGTTTAGGAGCATGTGCATCAATTATAATGGGAAGAGTGACTTTGAACTGGCAGTTTCTTGGAGAGTTTATTCTGGGAGTGTGCTCTCTTCTGATGACTTTTCTTCTAATGACTATGAGCATGACAATGAACGTGTTTGTTGCTTACATCACATTTATTGCACTAACTATAATTTACCAAACAATGATAACCGTTGCCTAGTAAGTATTGAACATAGCTTTCAAATAAAATGATTGGCGTATATTATCGTGAGGTAATTTGGAGAATGCAATGTGTGCTGCTACAGTATATTCTATAACGTAATTTGAGTGTCACTAAATTGTTTTAAAAGAAGAACAGAAAATCTGCTCTTTATTTATATAGTCTTATAATAATTGTTACTATTAACCCTACATCGGGCGTTAAACGGAGTTTTCCTCCGTGTATTTTTTAATATTGAAAATATTAGTACTTTTCTGATGTTGGCAGTCGTTTCCCGCAGTGTACTTCACGAGCATCTTTCGGGGAAGCGAAACAATAGCCTCCCGGTTATCTTTGTAAAAATCTGTCAGTATGAGGTCTACTTCCGTGCGTGACTGGACGATTCCTCCGTGAGCGCCTTATTGTGTTTAGTTTTTATGGAGTAATAATCCGTGTGCGTTTAAATGTGTGACCTGTGATGGTTTCTTTTTAAGTTTTACAATATATTTTATTTGACTTTTGTGAAATGGAGAATGAAGACGAGAGACTTGTCAGTATCAGTACCCGTGTGCTAGGGAACATTTCAGTACTGTTTATGGAGTGAACATTGTCGTTATAAGAACCAGAAGGAAAATGTTTTGAAACTATGTGAAGTGTTTAAAAAAATTTTTAGTAAAGAATAAATTTTTATTTCAGAGTAATAATTGACATTACAATTGTATAATATCTCAAGAATTGAAGTAAGTTGTTTTTGTAAGAAGTTAAAAACTAAGTAAATTTCCATATATTATTACAGTAGGTTAAACATTTTTACAATTAATTGCATTATTCCTTAAAATAAATCATGTTGTTATTATACAATAACATTTTTTAAGATTTTGAATTTCTTATTTGGAAAATTCATTACATAAGAGAGAAATTATCATTTAATTTCTAATAATGAATATATTACATTGTAATTAAATCAGTATAAATTCCCACAATAGTAAATCTTTATATTTTTCAAGTTTTATTGTATACAAAATCTAATTTGAATCTTTTTCATACAAGACAGGAGATCCATCAATACAACACTAGGGGAAGGAATAAGATTGATATATTGCCTCACAGACTAGCTAAAACTAAAAGCTCGTTTAAATTAAATTTTATAAATTTTTTTAATAAGGTGCCTGATGATGCGAGACTTGTTTCCTTTAAAATATTTAAAAAAAAGTTATATGATTGGCTAGTGAAAAATCCTTTTTACAGCATTGAGGAATTCATGAATTGCCATATTAATGTTAGGTTTTAGTTTATAACTAACTATAATTACTTTTATTTATTGCTACTTTACTTAAATTTCATGTGAACTTTTTACAACACTTTTGTGTTAATGCAATTTTAGCTCTAACAATGTATGTAATTTTAAAATGACTTGTCCTATTTCTGTAAACAGATCAATGGAATAAATGATTCTTATTCTTATTCTTATTCTTATAGTATGAATATCTAAACAAATAAAAACAGTTTAAACGACTATGATATCCATTATTCGCTAACCTGGAGGAAACCTCCGTGAGCACCTGATAGTGTTTCTAATTTTAAGCGCCTGATGGAGGGTTAATGGATAGGAAAAACAGCAGACAACTTGAAAACTTCCTTTCAGGGTCTACTGATTTGAAAGAAACACACAGACACATATTTATAAAATTTTGATTGGACTAAAATCTTTCTCAACTAGTAGAGATCATTCCTTACTGCAGTGTTTATTAAATCGTGTCATAAACTTGCCCTTGTTTCAAAATGGGAAAGGAAACTAAAATGTTCCAATATCAACTTTTGTCTTGTAGCCCCTCAAATCAATGAGCTCAAAAATCATCCGTTTCCATTAATAAAATTGTTATGTAATCCATCCAGTGGTGAGCTTTTAATTAGAATTTCAAATTAATAACTATTTCCTTTGAACCAAAATGTTTGACATTAATTAAATATTGCTTCATGGAATATTTACATGGCTAACATCAAGAACAGAGTCTAGCTATTTAAAACCCAAGTTAGTAAACCTAAATAAATAAATATACCCAGTTTTATTCAGAATTATTCTATCAAATTATCTCTTATTTTTTTCAAAGTTTATATTAATTTTATTCTTAAATTTCCTCCTTACAGTAAATAAAAAATATATATACTTGGAGCAGTTTCTTTCTTGATAACTTTCTCCCCGATTGCGTTTCTTGCAAATATATAGTATGAATGTTGAACAAACATCATTTTGATTTAAAATCTTCACCATTTTAGTAGACCATTGTTTTGTAGACCAGCAAACATAATTCACTAGTGACTTCTGAGTTCTAACTTTTCTATGATTTTGAGTTTGTACAGTTTAAAATTATAACCTATTACTTACTCCTGTGGCCACTTAAAAACCTAGTCGGGCTTTAACCTCACCAACAATGTTCCTTCATGCTCTTCTTTCTTGGCCTATCCCCAGATCTTTTCCTATCTTCCTGAGCTTTGCTTTTGTCTGATCTCTCCACCTCATTCTTGGTCTCGTTCCGGCTGGTCTTCCTTCTCACACTTTTCGAATGACTGATTCCTCCCCTTCTATTAACATGGTCCAGACATCTTAATACTCTACTTCTTATATGAACAACCACATCCTGTTTCTGGTACAAGTCTCTTAGTTCTCTATTTTTCCTAATTCTCCATTCTCTTTCCTCTTGAATAGAGCCATATATTGTTGTTAATATTTTGTTTTTGAAAACAATTACATTTTCTTGTACAGTAGAACAGGCTGGATCATTACTTTGCAAAACCTTATTTTGGTTCTAGAGGTTAACAGCTTACTTTTAACTTGATAAGGTGACCAGGCTCCACTAGCTACTGCCCTGAGCTTGTTTTTTTTGTGTTTTCTGTATTGTTACTTTTGAAGGTTGTCCCAAGGTGTATACAATCATACATTTTCTGAAATGTATATTTTTTATAAAATATATTTTAACTTTAACTTTATATTGCCTTTTGTTATTTGAGGAAGGTCACCTGCTAATTTATTTTTATATTACATTATAGTATTCACAAACCTTCATGAGCACATTGTTGTCTATTTCATTTTCTTTATAATGAATTGTGAATTAATTTTCATTCCTTTTTTAAAGCTCAGAAGTGGCAAAAAATGTCAACAGAGACAGTCACGGTCTGATTTTTGGGGTGACGACATTTGCTGTGTATCTCTTCCAGAGCATATTTACATACATTGCTTTGCAAGTGTACCAGTTGGAGATCAGAGTACAGGTGAGTTATTTCTCTTTTGTTTCAACTTTTTTTTAAATTCAATATAGTGTTTGTTTTGTTACGTTTCATGTTGTTTTGCAGTTATGTGTTTACAGGAAAGATATTATTGCATATAAATAATTATTATTAGTAATTTTTTTTATATTTTATAGGTTTTTTTGACTATTGGAAGAGAAATGGATATAAATTTGCAGTATGTTTTATATTTCAAAAGTATTGCCTACTGCTTAACATTTATACTATTCATGCACTGTGTAAGATAGCTGAAATGTGTTTCTGTGTTAGTACATAATGTTTGATAATTAACACCTACACTGGCGAATGATACTGAACGACCTTGACTAGTTGTAATGATTTATGATGTACTAACTGCAATCAATATGTTAAACTACTGTACAATAACTATTTAGCTGCATAGTTAACACATACATGTAGATAACAACTTCACTGCTCTATATCGAATGATTTTGAGTAGTCGTAAGAATTAATGTGCAACAACGTGTTTACCAAAGTTAATGTTTTAATCAGTGGATAGTCAACAATCCTTTCTTTTATCCAAACTATTTCACCACCCTCATTCTTTATTGAAGAATACTCCGTTTTACTAAACATAACAATAATGGTGCACCATTATAAGTTCATAGTTAGTGGTAAATTGTAATTCATTGGGCTCAAAAAGGTTTTCCTCCCATTCTCAAAAACTTGTTTGAGAGTTTGGGAAAAAGTTTTCTACCAAAGGTGCAAAATTTATGTATGCTTATGATAATAGCAATGAAAAACCTCTCGGTTTTTGGCCCCTTTGGCCTTTTTTCTTTATTTTCAACTTGGTTTTCACTATTTTGAAACAACCCAATTTGGATTGTTCAATTAATGACTTCACAAATTTCAATGCCACTCAGTGGTGTAATTAAGAGGGGGGATGAAGGGAATAAAACCTCCCAGAAAAGTCCTATAAATTTGAAAAAAAAAATAATATGTATAACAGCAGTCCAAGTAGTTTTTAATATAATATTTAATATATGTTTTTTCTTTGAATTAGATCATTTATTCATTTATTTAAATTCAGATATATTCCATACCCTTGTGTTGTGGTGTACTTTTCAATCAGATTCATCCTCTAAAGCCAAGTCCTAGCTACACCACTGTTGCCACTAACTGGTCAGTCATTCCATATCTAATTGTCACTATAGCAAGTGACTGCACTTTCTCTTTACTTTATAAGTTTAATAATTTTAGAATGGGCTAATTTATATTTGAAATTATTAATTAATTATGCATACAATACACTGACTACTACTAATACACTGAATACTAGCACTATAATGCATGCATGAAATATATTTTTCATTAGATTTAACAATGTTACTTCAGTTGGGAATGAATTACATAAAGTAATATGAAAAGTAATTTTCTATCATTCATTCCAGGTAAAAAGTCAAGTATTTTATTTGCAACCCACCTACCCACTTATTTATTTGGAACTTTAGTTTGAAATGTCTATTTTAGAAGTATATTTGAATATATCTTCTTCCTCTCCCCAAGTCCATTCTTAAATTGGATATACCATCCTAAAATACTAGGTTTGAAAGTTGTACCTTCATTTTACGAGGCATGTATTTTTAAGTAAGTATATTTTGATATAAAATGAAATCAAGATTACTTTTTGTAACAATTTTATTTTTATATGAAGGTCTACACTTTTACCTACTTTGATACATGATTTCCATCAATATTAATGTACTTATCATGTCTAAAAACAACCTTTTTTATACTGTCATCATAGAAGATTTCTACCTGATTTAACAGCAATTGCAACATGAGTATTTTGATGCCATTGTCGTTGTTGTGACACTGACCTTCAAGATGCTTCTTCTGATGAGAAAACAAATGATAATCAATGGGCACTAAATATGGGCTGTTGGGAGGACTATCTAATTGTTTCCAGCAAAATGCTGTGATGATATCTTAAGTTCGTTTAGCCTCATGTGGAAGGACATTTTCATACAGCAGAACATGTTTCTTGATAAAAATTTCATAGCATACACATCTTGAAACTTGAAGAAATTCTTCTGACAACAAAAAATTGTGAAATGTCATTTTCACTTTATCATTCACTTATGCACCAAGTCCTTGTTGATCATTGAGGATCGTTCACTCTGTTTCTATCACGGACAATCTTTGGGCCATCTTATAAAGCTGATACCTACCCATTTGAATGCCATTCCTTCACTCTTTAATGTTTTCTCCATATACTTCACAATACTTGCAGTGAATTTCAACTGCTTTCATGCCTTTAGTGCCAAAAAAATTAACAACATGTACTTCACAGTTGGTGGGATTCTCAATTGAGGGGGCATTTGAAATATGCATTAACAGGTGTAAAAACAATCCAATTTCACGTGATTTTGTTTATGGCGTAACTAATAGATGAAGGTAGACAGAGCATAAGAGCAGGACACTGACCGTAGGGGTAAAGGGGCAGAATTTCAAAATGGTACTTTCGTAATAAGTTTTAAATTACCTTACAACTATACAATTATTGATGGTAAAATAAAATTACAGTTCTCTTGATCATTTATATAACCATAAACACTTTAGAAATGTGCCGTTGAAATACGTCTACTATAAATAAAGCTTATTCAATGCAACATATAAAATTACATAACATCTATTTCATTATCTGTTTCAGTTTGAAGTTTATGCATTATACTATGGAGTCTTGGGAGTAATATTCATGGTCATGGCATTCGTCAGTTGCAAGGCACATCTCTTCTCCTGACCATCAGATATATCTGCTTTAGGTACATCTCCTGTACAGGTTTGTATCAATAATATTCTGTAACAGTTAACAGTGTACTCAATTTCTAATATGCCAATTGATTACAAGAAATATTTTGAGAATACATGTATAAAAATTGTATCATTAGGTTTTTATTCACTGAGTTTACCATGATTTTGTATTGTTGTAGGATTTATCGGATGGTTGTGTAAAGCATACTCTTCTGAAGAGGAACAAGAAAGAGATGATTCTGATTTTTTCATGAAAATGTGTGACTTACATATGAAAAGACAAAAACATATTGTATTATTATGCATTTATTCTAAACTAATTCTATTGTACTTCATTCTGAATGTAATGACTGATTATTTAATGTATTAATATATAAAATTTAAAAGTTTTAGTAACTGTAAGAATAATTTTTATTACAATCCATTGTTTTTTTTTTAAATCAACAAACACTTTTGTAGAATTAAGAGGAGTGTATTATCTAGCTATAACTTTTTTATATCCAATACATTTTTTACTTCATGTTCTTCAATTTATTTATTCTCTTATAACCATGATAAAGCAGTGTTTTGTAGTTATTGCTGTTTAGTCTGGTATAAAATTTCTCAGATGCAACCATAAAAATGTATTAAATGTTCAGTTGCACTGTTAAGGTCTTTAATAATTTCTTCTGCAACGTACATACTTTGGACTACACCAGAGGACAATCTCTTGCTGTTGATGAGTTTCCGGATGGCTTTTGATTTATTTTGAGATCTAGCGATTAAAATTTCTTTGCCACTTGTCTCATTGTCATCAGCTTCAGATACTTTTTCCTTTTCTTTTTCCACTTTATTGCGCCTTCATGAACTTCTTCCTGAGCTCATAAGATCCTGTTTGCTTAGTTTCAAAATTAGTGAAAAAGACAGGCAGTATCCTCTTGCTTCTGTGAAAATTTTCATGAAAATAGAAGATTTTTATGTATGAAAGAATTTTCAAGAAACAGAGCTGTCCAGTATAATCAGAGATACCTGTATTGGTTATTTGAATATGTGATTCGTGTTGTTTGATTGAGTGTACACAAAAGAAGGCAGACTGTTTCTTCAACTGAGAAGGTTTATAACACTGTTTTGTGAAGTGTTTAAGGAATGATCGGTCTATACTGCTTATTAAAAGGGTAAAAGTATTGGGTAAATTAAATTTTAAAAAAGAATTCCTAGAAATCTTCCCATGGCTGGAATACCAAAAATCCTTTTTATCATAAAATCACATCATCATCACACCATAACTAAAGTTTTAGTTCCAAAACTGCAACAGGTGGTTTTCCAAAAGTTCGTAAATCTTCCCTATCCTCTACGTTTGGTAATTTCCACCTATCCTTCAATGTAAATTGAAAGGCTGATCTAATGTAGATTTGTTTCTAACCAGCATGAAATTCCAGATTAAAGGCATATTTTGTGTTTGCAAACCAGTGTTAAACAAGGTCCCATGTGGGTGAAAATTGTTGTTTGTTCCTCCAAGATTTACTAATTGATATTAACCACGATATGCCTAGGCTATCTCATCTCCTTTAGTTCACATAAATCTTTATGAAACTACCTTTGTGCATTCCATAATTGTGTTAGACTAATTGTATTTTTAGATATAAAATTTAAAAAATTAAATCAGATAAAACCAAAACTTAATTAGTAACTACTTATATGATAAGAAAAAATAATAAGTAACCAATAAAAAGATTAAAGCTAATCAATGGTTTTAAACATTGTAAGTGTTTAAATTGCATTTAAATCCATAATTTAAAGGTTCGAAGGTCAAATACTGCCATTTACATTCTAGTCAAAGTGATGTACATGGTTACACAATTGCCGAGTGCAGATTTCAAACTCAATTACGTACGAGTCATGGGCCAGTGAGCTGAGATGACAACTGCCCGAGATTTTATTTGAACTAGCAAGAGAATAGTAGCTTTATGAACACAAAGGGTTAACTTATGCAACAAATTTCCTAGGATATATATTCTAGATGTTAAAAAGTCACTTCTTCAGGAAAAGAAAAGCTTATATCATTGGTAGTAAGGATTTTTAACGTTTGAACAAGTAGATAAAAACATCTATTAGAATAAATGTTTTTAAAACAACAGTTTCTGAAAATTTACATCTTCATGTTCCATTTGTTTACAGCAATAATAATCTGAAAGCGTTTAAAACATGTTTTAAGGAAAGTTCTTTCTTAGTATATACAATACTGACAAAACTAAATTGTTTGAAGGCTGAATCATTATGAAATTTGTCTAAAGCATCAGATTATGCATGAGAAATGTAAGATATTGTATCTCTTACAACCTTTAGGTATGATATATTATTCCATTTGAGAAAATTGAGTTGTGAGTCTTCACATGTGATTTTTCCAGCTAGGAATTTCTGGTCTAACTGCTCATGTAAGAAGATAATGGTGTAAAACTGTACTCATGTTACCAAGGTGTTGCATGTGCTCAAACACTTTCTCTATCTGTAAACAATTTTTTACGTGTAAAGTACATCCGAGAAGTTTTGTTACGTGGGTTCAGTTACTACCTTTGTAAATAAAAATATCTCATGGTTGTTACAATAGCACAGAATTTATTAATTGTAACTTGAAAGACAGTCAGAAAGAAATATGACAAGAATATTTATAATCACACTCATGCCGGAAAATGAGAAAAACAATTAATTAGTGTAATTTACATCTGATTAAATGACTTCTCTGTGAGAAAGATATTGTATTTGAAACAGATAGTTTTATTTGAATTTAATATCACATTGGTTGATTGGAATGAACATTTTGTTTAAATACAGGTTTTTAACACGTTCAAGCCCAGCCTAAGATAGTCTGGTAGAAGTGAAACATCATAAGTTTTAGGGAATTGTATTGGTTTAGCATTATGATTGATAAATATTTACAAGCAATATTACAGTACCAGCTGCAATAACACAAAACATAAAACAAACATAAAATAAAATTAATGATAAAATAATTGTGGCTTAAAATATTGGCAGCCATTACTCTAGATCCTAGAGGATCAAAAGACAAACACGAGATGAATTAATATTGTTACCAATGTTCCGTTTACTGGCATTATTTGTATATATTTCTTATTATCTTATATTTCTATCAATCGTGTTCACCTGCTACATTAAACAAATCTTCCGACAGATAGAAATCAATTCTAATGATCAGCGCTTCAAGTTAATGTACTGGTGAGAAGAGCATACACAGCCCTTAAAAATCTACCAGCTTAAAACCATCACTTATGGTATAACATGTTCCCCATTTTTGGCGAATAAAGTGATTCAACAGCTCATTGTAGATGAAGGACACAATAATTATCGACTAGCTGCTCAGACTCTTCAAGACAAACTCTATGTCAATGACGCGCTTCTAGGCAGTGGAAGACGTACTTCTTCTCCAGCTTAAGATGTTATCCAACTTCTCAAAAAGGGTGGCTTCAAACTTCTCAATTAGGTATCCAACAGTCAACCGCTTCTCAACTCAGTGTCTCAAGACTACCAGAAGACTCAGCTTCAATTCAATTCTTCAGATCAAACAGCTTTTAATGTTTTAGGGCTTAAATGGTCTCCTCAGAATGATGTGTTTTCCTACACAATTAACACCAAACCGACCTGTTTGTTCTGCTATTGTGCGTATTTATGATCCTTGTGGCTGGCTAAAACCTGTTGTACTATTGTATTGTATGCCAGCTGCCAAAATTTCTGGGTGTAAAAATGCATAGTGTTGACATAAGAGTCATCGAAAAAGTTCTGAGATATGGTGATATAGGCAACCAATGTATCTTTCAGAAGTTTAAGTCATGGAATTTCTCTATTCTCTGAAGATCATAAACATTGTACTCTTTTTGGTATTGAAACAGCATTGCACACCACTGCTTTTCAGCAATTTTCTGAATTTTGAAATGAATAGTCTGCTTCTTAACAATACACTTTCAGGAGAGTGACATTCCCCCGTTTTCATGTCCTAAGCCCTTATCCAGTGCAAATCATATAAAACGTTACAATTCAAGAGGACAGAAACTACATATACACCATGATTGAAGGCCCTTATAAAACAGAGAACACAACAATACAAATTGTAATGTTAACAAAATAAAGGATATCAATAATGCAACATAGCACATCTATGAACAGAATCAAGTTGTAAAAGTGAATCTGCCCCATTACCAGTAATTAATATTAAAACAAAAATTTCCATTGGGGGTTGAAGTTAAAGGCTTCATATATTATATAGCATGTGCTTGCAGGACATATCTCTATGACTAAACGGCTCAATAATTATTAATTTAAGACAAACACTCCAATAATATACTTTTATATTTCTGTGAGGCCTTTAATACTCAATGAGCACATCATCAGACTCACAAAACTGAACTGAAATAAAAAAAAGTATATTATTGGAGTGTTTGTCTTAAATTAATAACTAATTCCATCTGAATTTGGGATAATTCTTTACTGTCTCATCATTTTTCAAATTTTATAAACTGAATTGATTTTTATATATATATATATAAAGTTTCTTTCAAGAAGCACCATCATCAGGATAAATTCAAAATACATCATTTTTTTAACATTCTCTGTTGTAAAAGTACAATAGTGTGTTTCTGTAAGGCCACTAAAAGTTACAAACCTTTTTACCAATTTCATCAAACTTGGTATAAAACTTCCCTTCTGAAAATCTTTGATATAGTCATAGGTCCTAGCGACAATTCTAAAATTACTATTCCTCTACATGTATATATGTTAGTTTACTTTTTAATGAGGTTAAGTGGTAGAAAGGACTTGATAGTCCTAACTTCGCCTCTAATAAAGACAAATTTCATTTCTTAGTTTTATTTCAGTACATCATTAAATTGTATACCATTTCAAATTAAATAACTGGTAATAAATATTGTATTAATAAGCTTTTATAGCTTGTCTTAAAAAATGGTATTCAAATATAAATTATGAACAGAAAATATATACAGAAAATGTGAGGTTTATCCCAAAAATATATAATCTAACTTTGATGGCCGATGATTATGTGACCGATTGCCTCAAATCAGCTATGGAGCCCTCCAGAATTGAGTCACAGCCCCCTCCTTCGTATTTTGTTACACGTAATTTGTGTTTTGCCAGAAACAATTCTGCTTCATAAATAATGTCTATGATACATAAAGCCTTTCGTGGCAACTTTATAGGTGGTATTGAGATAAAAGAGTGGTTTAGGCAATTCAAAGATGACCACATTTAAGCAACCGCAACCTTGCAGGTATTAATGGCCAAACATCAAACATAATTGTGTGGCAAACAATGAAAACCGTTGATTGATTGCATGGCAGCTTGAAGAAGATATTGGTACTTTTAAACCTGCAGTTTTTGAAATTTTACATGAACATTTAAATATGAATTGTACTTTTTTGGATTTCTGACTGTTGCAGGTCAGCCAGATCGCAGGTCACTATCGACTGAAATGTACCTGAATTATCTACATCACTATTTTATCTAATAATCACCAATAAATTTGATGTAAAAAGCTTTGTAGATCACAGAAATTATCTATGAAGATAAATTACCATTTCTGCAAACTCTTTGCTCAAGACTTCACTCACAGTGAAATGCAACAGGTAATACCATATGAAATAGATTCCTGTGACACACACCTTCCATTGATTTCAGAAGGGTCCCCCTTCATCCCTAAAACCAATCTGAGATGGTCTGTTGCATAATAATCAGCCAGCAAAAAGAGGTAGGATACTTTTTGGATAAACTTCGTACACTTTGGCCCCAAAAGTGACTGGACCGCACATAAACTTTGCTCCTATCACTTTGTTTTGTCTTGACTTTCAATTTAGTAGCTCTCTACCAGTTTGTTCTATCATTCATTCTTTCTTTCTTTCTTAGGTTATTCATTCCACAATTTTTGCAGAACATAATGTTTGTTTTGAGATATTGCCAAAATAAATTATATAGTGACAAATAAAATGTATGAGTAAGTAATTAATATTTTTATTACAAAAATTTACAAAATCTTTTAAATGATTTAACATTGCTTCTATATTTTGTTCTATACAGTATAACAAATATAAATAAACTATCAAAGTATAAAAATATATTACAAATTAATACTTAACATTTTTATAAAAACTACGCTCTAACATATATTGTGAAAAAGTGTGTTTACCATTAAACACTACTTTCAATTCATAATTTTCTATTAAGTTTAATATTCCATAGCATTAGCGATACATACTATACAACAAAATAATATCTTACTCATTTATGCATTTATTACTTACAAAAGGTTACATTATGTCAACAGTTATTAAAATGTAAATGAAAGGCCCTGTTACATGCACTGTTTTCTTAACAATTATACAGGCAATCAAGCCAATACTTGGTCATTTTCCTTATGCTTGATAAACGGAAGGTAAACCCACACTGCGGCTCCTGCGATTAAAGTTACTCCTAATGCCTCAACAATCGGTCCATAAGAGTTTATGTATTGGAAAGCAGCGCCACATATAGGTGGACCTAACAGCTGCAGAATACCATTGACAAACAGTGAGATACCATAAGATGAGACTAGTCGGTCCTCACCTAGCAGGTCCACCATGAATATTGCTGTAATACCAACATACACACCGGAACTGAGACCATACGCCGCACAGAACACTGCTAGACTATTGTAACTGTAAGCCAAGGGCAATAACACCAGGGAAATTCCAGAAAATAACAATCCTCCGACGTAATAATATTTTTTATCGATCGGAAGCCAATCTGACAATGCTGACCCACCAACTCTCCCGACTAAATCTAAAGTAGAGACGATAGAAAGAAGATAGGAAGCCTTATCTTTGTCGAACCCTAAAGAAATGGCGTATGCTGGTAACAATATAGTAAAGTTTGTGTATCCTATTGCTGTGGTAGCATTAGAAATTAAAATTATAATAAATACAGGATCTCTCAATAATGACCAATAAATGTCCGCCTGATTTCCTTTCTTCTCTTCCGTTTCTTCTCCTCTACTTTTGCAGAAACAGGGGCAAACAGAGGAAAAACAAGAGGTTTTTTCTGCTGTTTTCATGGTGATCTGAGAGGAGAACTCTGGGTTAAGTCCGACCAGAGTACTGCCGTGGAAGGGTGTGCTGATGTAACGGAAGGATGACATGGAGCCTACGCTGATCTTACGGGACATGGTAGTAGCGCTGGCCACACGAGGCAAGGGCCGCGACACACTCATCCTGCGCGTGATCTGGCCCGTGCTGCCCATTAGATAGGAGTTGCGACCTCTGTACGATCCAGTGCTGATCTTCCGAGAGATGTGTTGAGCACTGCCAGAGTTTGCAGTTTGTCGATTCAGACTAAGATGGCTGCCACCGTTTCTCATATTTGAGTCACCCTCTAAAATTATCAAGGGTTGACTGACAGCTGACATGTGTAGATCTTTCTTTGGTGTCGAAGGATGATACGCCAAAATTACTTCATCCTCTTTTGTTGGTATTTCTTGTGCCTCAAAAATAACTGTATCCAACAAGGCCTTTTCTTCAGGAAGCTTCACAACTTCTCCATTTGCTTTTTTGTCTGTGTTCTCATCTGCATTATGGTGTTTACTATCCTTTTCACTTTTGACGACTGGAACTTTTTTGAGATGTTGTTGAACCGGATCATACAATGATGCTCCGACTAGCACGTTCAATATCAGACCTCCCAGGATCAGTACTGCTCCTCTGAAACATGAACAATTCTTTACAAACATGATCAGATACATTTATATACTCAGTTTTACATACTCTTGTTCAGATTTATAAAGTAACTATCGCTTTTGCAGAAAACTTTCCATTAGTACAAACAAAAACATTATACAAGGTAGAATCTAAAGTTTCTGGAATAATCTGCATTCAAGGAGTAATACCTGAATGAGAAATTATTTTTCTTATCATTGTTTAGATTGCACGTGAAATCTTTCATTGCTCCTCTCCATTACTCCTGTCAAAAACTGCAGGTTTTTTCTAACATAATGTAATGTGCCAAAATAAAATCTTACATTTTCCTTTAAAAATCACCCACCATCTGAGATCTTAAGGTGCTGAAGAGACCATATGGAGATGATGAGATGATAAAAATGGTGGTGCACGAGTCGGCTATATATTTTTGTGAAGGTCATGTAAACATCAAAGATAAGTTTAAAATTTAATGTGAGAACGTCCCTCCCCTCCATTGTGAATGACAATATTTTTCTTTTTCATAAATCATGCACTTGAACAGCTAAAGAACTATGAATGCTTTTACCACTGTACTCTTTCTTAATTCATTACAAATTTGGAATTTTACAACATAAGATAGTTTCTTTGAACATAGTCATTTTTTCATATACGGTTTTCACATGAGACAATATTTTTGATTCATAACTAATATTATGCTTGGAATATTTGTCATTAAAATTATTAGTGAATGTCTTTTATAGCTATACCTCCTAAAAAATAGAAGTGTGAGTAAAAATTTTCAGGGCCATGGGTTTTTAAACATGAATCACGAAAATAACATCTTCTTCAAGAATAAAAGACACATATGTTCTAACATTCTAAAGATAAGGAGTTTATGGCCCTCGCAAAAAAAAACTCAGCACACAGTTAAAAAGGTGACATAAAAAATATGAGCAAACACAACTCTTTTGTCAGAAATTACCTGCAGATTTTGATAACATCTATAGAAAGGAATGGCAAAGTACTTGTCGCTTTCCGCAGCAGTGCTGCCAACTGTAGGAAAAGAATTTACTTTTCAGTGAATTTCTCCTTAATATAAGTAACAATTCCAGGAACTTATCAACACTAGTATGTATTTAGTTATATATTAAACAACACAGTTATGTTGTTCAGTGTTTATTTCATTGAAACATTAACACATTGTTTATTGCAAGAATAAGTTGTTTAATTGCATGTCTTTACTTATAACAAGACTTTTGAAATAGCAAAACTTTTACTGGGACCAAGATACAGCAAAAGTTTACAATCCCAACCAAGCCAATCTTTACCATTGTTTAGTTATAATAAATTTTAGGCTCATTCTATTCTTAGTTAAGAATGATAAGTGTGAAAATTTGTAATTTATTTGCACTGAAGCACAACAAAAAACCTATTTTTCAGCCATTGGGTTATGTTAACTATAATGTTTTTTATTGTTGTTTACACTAGAAAATTGCATTATATATTGCAATATAATATTCTATACAAGCACCCATACTACTAATAAGCGTAGCAAGTCAGAACAAGTTAATAACAAAGCAAAGCGAACCTAAAAATGTAATCCCCAGTATTAAAATTAACACTATTATATTTGAACAAAATTAAGTATGTATGCACAAGTAAGTGTACTTTAGAATTTGTTGTAAGTCGTTTTATACTAGCTGTTATTTTGTAAGATGTAATTACTTCATCAATAAAAATTACACAATTTATTAAGAATATTTAATGAACGTTTTATGCTTGTACATTATGTATGCTTTGTACACTAAATAAATAAAAATTGTCTTTTGTTGCTTGTTTATGATTATTAATTGAAATTGGCCTTATTGCCAAAAACCTTTTTGCTATGGTGAATACTACATTTTTATAGTGCCATAAATATAATTCTTGTATGGAAGAGAATGGAAGTGTCATGTAGTACGCTATTATTACGGTTGGAGGATTAGGAAAGGAAAGGATTCATTTAAAGAATTTTAAGTTGAGTTGTACTAAAAACAACTTATTAACATATAACCAATTTTAAATACTTAAAATGCAATATTTATTACTGATCTTAGCGTGGGATTGATTCCTTTGATCTCCTTCTCGGCCACTTTAATTATGCCATATCAAATTTTTAATCCTAACATATCAGGTGAACATAACATTAAATACAGCCATGAGTTTGGAAAAAAGTATAAAATATACTTTTGCAGAAAAACTCTTTTTGTTATTATTATTTGTTTACAAAATAGAATGGAACGGCATCTATTTTTTTAAAATAATAAATGTTGTAGACTACAATATCTTTAAAGAGACGTTTGCTAACAATCAAAGGCATCAGGTTTCGAGTGTGGGTTGGAAATAACAGTTGAACACTTAATTTGACCAGAACAATTTTATACTAATATTGTACCGACCCTTCCTTTAAACTGGCATTTGATGTTGTATGGAGAGATTATTCATCAACAAGATAAGTGTCTTACTCTCCACTCCTGAGTATGACTGAAAACTGTTATCCTTGTAGCAGAATTGCTGAAATCTGCAACTGCTTGGTTATTAAACAGAATTTCCAACTTGACTTTCATACATTTTGAACGCTCGTAGTGCCAATGAGTGTAATAAAAGTTACTTTGACCATTACCATCAGTTCACACTTAAGATTATCTCATAGTGGTCTTCAGACCTATCTGTCCCTAAAAAGTATAAACAAAGACGGACAACAGATGCACAACTCATTTTGAGAGACGGAATGATTGTACTTTATCTACCAAATTTGGAGCTCAGATCATGCTGTAATGTTGAGTCAGACAAGAAACATTACGTGCGCCAATTCAAACCATGGAGAGATTGAAGCTTTGGTTATAAACCCTAAATATATAATTAGAAGTTGACAAAGGGTTCATCCCTCAACAACCTTAAAAATTAAGCAAATCTTTAATAGTGTTGATAATTGCCTAAATACATTACAAGTAACTAGGTTAAAGATGTGGAGCACGCTGATTATGGTTGCAGCTATCAACCACAAACTCATTATGTCGATCGCCAAATGTGGATCACCACACAATCGCCAGGTAGGTGGAATGCTACCCACCTCAAACTGTGTCACGAGACTAAATTTACTACTGTTATAATATAAACTTTAATTATATTTATATAATCAAGGATATAAGTTTCAAATATCAAATAAATCTTTTGAGGAGATCCAAGGAAACAGCTGATTCTCAATAATGAAACTCTCAAATGTTTTTATATTTTTTGTGAAGTATGTAGCATAGGATATCTATTACATCTTTCCAAATTTTTCACAAAGTATTTTGGATAAAATTATCCACAGGATGTCCCAAGTTTTGTGCAATGTTAAATTAATGGAAAATGTTCACAGAAAACAAGAATGAGAGAATGGCTGGATAATTGGCATTTCTGGAGTCTTATAACAAAGAAAGTGACTGATTACCTGATCGAATAATGACTAGAGAGAAGCTTCCAATTCTCTTTAAAGTCCATTTTGACGCTAATAAAGAAATTATGAGCAACATGGCAAGCTTATGAGAAACAATATTAGGCTATCGTATAAAATACATGGTCAAATGATGCTAACTAAAATATTTGACTGTGTAATATTCTCTTGTAAAGTCAAAAGTAAAGCACACACCCATTTAATGAAAATTAAGGGTTGTAGTGCAAACATATGAAAATCCTAAGATTTAGTTCACATAACAATAACTGCTCCAAGACGTGGTTGAATTTAATGTTAAGTAAAAAACCAAACTTTAAAATAAACGCAGTAACTTGGCAATCCCGCAGTTTAATTATTCTTTCCATCATTCACGTAGCTCCCTTAATCTTCTTTCCAATTAATGTTTAAAGCGTTTATGTTTAGTAAAAACTGAGAAGGAAAGGCAATAAAAGTAAGAAAAAACCAGAAATTTGTTGACGTTAATTCTTCTTCCAAGGGGCAGCCTATTCCCAAATTCATATACCTCAAGGGCATATAGTGCTGTCCAAAAGTATGAAATAAAGACTTAGCAGCTAACAATTTCAGCAGTTCCATGAAATGCAGAAAAAACCAATTCATTTATTCCTGAGGGAACTTGCCATCCTCGTCCAAAGGTCTTTCTAAACGATTCTTAGCTAACACACAGAAGTCAAAAAGCAAGTGTTCTGCAGTTTTGCTCATTGTACAGTCTACAGAGTGGATTTTCTCTTTATCCACTCTGTGAATATGTTTCCTCAGACATCAATGTGAGTAGGATCTCTATCCAAAATAAAAATCTGCTTGTTAAGAAAATCCCACCCAATTGAAAGAGATGAACAATGAACAACTTTACTCATTCTTAAACCTGCCAACATACTTTATCTTCTTGTGTGTTCAGTGTACATCCATTTTGATACAGCTCTAGACCACACATCTGGATATTCCACAGAATGGTTAATGCTGAATCGCTTGCTAATGCATCTGCCTTTTCATTTCCCACAACATAATATTCCATGGTTTCTTTTAGTTTTAGATTTGGCCTATTGTATGTTTTATATCGGCTCAGTAAATCATTGAACAATTGATCCCATCATGTCCTGTAATTCAACAAAAACAGAAATACTGTTGATCCTACAGAGACAGGAAACAATCTGATAACAATCTCAAACTAGTTTGGAGCTGAACTCACAAGGTTCCAACACTTTCCTAGCTGCCTGGCTATTAGCAAAAATGTCTATTGTCTTGCCACTAGTATCACAGATGAAGATTTTTGCAAGCAGACTCTACAATAACAGAATGACAGTGACCTCTACATGTACAAATATAGAGCAAAGTCCATAGGGTACATCTGCTTCCTATATGACCTCATCCAATACCAATGCCACCATTGAGTCATCAGTAAATAATTCAACTTGTGGAAGGAGCTGTACTTCCTTCTTATAGGTGGGCTTTTCTTCTTTCAGAGGAATCAATACCATGAAGGATTTGTCAAAGAAACATTTTTTAAGCATGATATAATACATGCTTCCACTTCTTCCTATCTTACGCATCTCCTTCAATGACCTTCATCTTGTTCATTACTCTCAACATCACTACCAGTGGAAGCAAATCGTTGGCAAGGCCAAAGATCACCTTTGGGTATTAGTGGTCATGGGAGTAAATAAATGAGTTGTAGTTTATTTTGGAACCTGAGTAGCAAACTATCCCAATCAACGTACTTCACTACCAATGCCAAAGTTATTAATTATTATTTATTAATCGATAACAACTTTCAAATAATATTAAATTCAATTCAATAATTCCATCTTATCTGGTCAACATGCTACAACTATCTTGGCTTGCAATGTATAAACTTCAATAAAAATTAAAAAGCAATAATATTTTAGAGGTTTATGCCTTATTCTACCACTAATCAAATTTCTGATTGTTTCTCACAAAAAATACTCGTAACGTAATAGCAATACAATATTGGCATAAACGCTACAATGTAATCGTATCACTTTCATATTCACAAATGTGGCAGGTAACATATAATTTTTAAACAAATATATAATTCTATTCTATCCCATTTACATTCCATTTGTTCAGTTACCTCAATTATAGTACTTAGTTTTAGTGAACTTTGCTATAAAACTATGTGCATTACAAATCTTGGTAAATTTCATTTTCATTATTTCCATAGCAAAATCAAATTAAATTAAACTAGGTAAGACAACTGCTTGATAGTACCATTACATTTTATAATATGGAAAAAGTTGCTTACAATTAAATATTTCCTGTTGACCCACAAATATGAGAAATTAAAACAAGTATTTTTTACATCAGTATTTGGTATAAGAGCAATGTTTTAAATATTGAATGATTAACTGAAGGACAATAAAATTTAACAAATTGCTTATATTTGATCTGATTTTGAAACTGTACTTACACCTGATGGAACATATTAAAAGTCAATTTTATTTTAAAATTTTGCGGTTGCCATAATTTAATCCACGTGAGATTAGTAAAAAGACAACTGAACCTAAAATCCAAGTTTTCTACATCAAGGGAATCTTTAAGTACGACTGTATGAAAATTAATTTTCCTAGTTTATAGTGCCCACTGCTAGTTTAACAATTAGCAATACCTATCTTTACAGATACAATTAAATTAGAATAAATTATTGTAAACATACAACAAGCAGATAATTTGTAAGTAATATCTAGTAATTAATTGATGTATTTTTTCTAGAAATTCAGTCAAATACGAAAAGACTAGTTGTAGATTTTTGTTAACAGTTTTCCCCCAAAATACGCACTAACTATTAAATTCAGTAAAATCTGTCCTCAAAAAAGATTTTAAATGTATATAAAATTATGTATTCAATACAAAAAATTCCTCTTTAAAAGGAAAGAAAATAATAGACAACACAACATTGTTCAATATTACACATAGCTTTAAGACACCAAGTACTCTGCACAAAACATAAACCAAATTGAATACAGAGAACGACCCTTCTTTGGAACTCACCTGTACCCGTATGTTTCTAAAAGAAACCTTAAAAACGGGGGTAAAATTACAGAGCCCAGTGCACTTCCAGAAATAGCGATACCATTCGCTAGTCCCCTGAGACGGACAAAGTATGAGGTGACAATAAATACCCCTGGGGGATAACAGAGGCCAGCACCCGTGCCAAGCAAAATTCCATAACTGAAAGCAAATAAAAGGAAGCATTTCAACACATATTAAAACCCTACCAAAACCTGCAAAAGACATGAGTAGTGCTTGGCAAGAATAGTTTAGTATTGTACTCCTAATAATCTGCTTTCACAACATGTTACAAGCAGCAGAATTAGCTAGCACAGATGGCCAAAGCCATTGTTAGTCTTCAAGGTATCAGTTACTTTAAGCAAATTTTTAATGGTGACGATTAGTTAATTATCTAATTTTACACCACATTCTAATGTTCATTTCAGATCTAAATATCAGAGTAAACACATTAATTACAGAAATTATATTTTTTATTAAGTGCAAGCATATTTCCTTGCAGATCAATAGAAAACAAAGATGATTTGATGCAAAAATCAATTAAGACCATATGAAATTAACAGCCAAAAATTGGTTCAATTTGTGTATAAAATTTATTACAACATACTCTACTTTTTTATAACTAAGTAAAATCTCCAAAATTATTTGTTCTTTCTCTGCAACATTTACAAGAGCTGTCCAGAAAGTAACAGACATTTTAGAAAAAAAAACAAACCAAATTTTATTGTACCATGTGTCCAGAAATATATCAACCAAAATTCATGAGAGAATTGTTATAAGACTAAAAATTATAGTTTTTGGGATATATAAGAACTGTAACCACCACCCTAAATTTTAATCAAGTTCATTTTTGTGTTTC
Organism: Homalodisca vitripennis; assembly: GCF_021130785.1. NCBI lineage: Eukaryota > Metazoa > Arthropoda > Insecta > Hemiptera > Cicadellidae > Homalodisca > Homalodisca vitripennis. Next base: position 122,939,041 of record NC_060210.1, on the reverse strand, counting down.
TTTAATTAAAAATACAGATATATAACAAAAGTATTAATATTTAGCGTGTATTTTAAATTGAAACTTTGGCTGGCCACCATTTTATACTAAATTTGGATAGTGATCTCTGGTTTGTGGCATTGTTATTTGACTTTCACTCAACTGTGTGTACATTTAACAATTTTAACTTACCCCCCAATTACCCATTCAGGGTGGGGGTTGAAGTTATTAAATATCCCAAAATCCAAGATTTTTAGTCTTATAATGATAATCGTATGTACACTATGAGACAAGAAGTGGGACAAACTTATTTTCACTGTATCTACTAAAACCCTTCTACAATCCATTGGTAATGTCTTAAGTTCTTATCATAGTATGATATATGCACCTACATCATGCAAACCATATAAGTTGAATTATATGATATAACTGATTTTATCAGTAGACAGACATCAAAGTTGATATACTTGTTATCATAATTCTTACTTAAGGAACCCTTAAACTCTTATGCAGGTTATTGCAAACTTTTTGTTTAACTCTAATGTATGTATGTAATGGTCAGTTCAGTTACTAATCTTAAGGAGGAGTGGGAAAACATGGATCAGCAGATGATCACAGCCATGATCGACAATATGCCTCGCAGACTACAGGCAGTCATTGCAGCCAGGGGAGATTAGTAACTGACCAGTACAAACATTAGAATCAGACAAAAAGTTTGCAGTAGCCTGCATAAGAGTTCAAAGGTTCCATAAGTAAGAATGATGATAACAAGTATAGTAACTTTGTTATCAGTCTACTGATAAAATCAGTTACATCAGATAATTCAACTTAAATGGTTTGCATGATGTAGGTGCATATATCATACTATGATAAGAATTTAAGACATTACCAATGGATTGTAGAAGTGATTTAGTAGATACAGTGAAAGTACTTTTGTCCCTCTTTTTTTGTCTCAAAATGTATATTGGTTGATATACCAGTGTATATTGGTTGAACAAGAATACTGGTATTCTTGTTCAAAGTTAATAGGTGATAATAGGGACTTATAGGACTCCTGGTATAAATTTCAAAGATACATTCTTAAGATATGTTTCCATATAATCGCTATTCAAGGTGTGGCACTTATCATAACATAGCACAAGTTTTTCAATACCAAATCTGCGGAAATCAGTTGGTTATGATTTCAACAATTAATTTATACCGGTATATGTATGCAGTTTGGCATCAGTATAAATGTGTTAATAAATGTCTCATCCCTAGTTATAGCTTTTATCATGTTTCTTACAATCTTCGAGGAAGAACATTGCTGTAGACGGTCTTTGTTTATGTTGTCTTCTTTTAGAATTTTCGGTACCCACCTAGCACAAAAATATGAAAATAACGGTAATCAACCTTTATCTCTACAAGTTCATAAACTAAACTCAGTGAAATTTGGGAAAAAATTTTCAGAAGTTTCATCATTGTGGAACAACGATTTTCACAAATTGAGTCATTAGTTTTCACCAGTTCATCAGTTACAAGGCTAGGCTTATCAATGAAGTTTTTATTGTGAACACGGTAAGGCAATTTTTTTTATTAATGTACTATTGCTTCACTTGGCTTTCACTCATTATTAAGGACCCAACCAGTAATTGTTGAAATCGAGTCATTCTCCATCCGTTACTCAAAAAACCATACAGCACTCCACGATCTGTTTGTCTATTCTTCAGTGCAATATCTCTTGATAGAAAGTTCCTAGAGATTTGAAGCTTGGTACATACAGTAGATTCCTCTTTGTCCAAGAAATAAATCTAATTATTTTGTGATCAAAAAGTAAAAAGAGCAGTTCATCTGTGCAAAAACTTCTTGGTCATGTTCTATCGAGTTAGTGGTGTTTATGGATAACTTTTAACTAGTTTGTGGATTTTTCCAAAATAAACTAATCACAAACTGCACTTAACAAGTGGTGGATTTTCTTTATCAGCACACATTTAAACATGTCAGGAGAGAACAATATGCTACAAGAAAAGAATGCATGACACTAAAATAGTATCTTAAACCCAGCCTACCGTTACAATAACTCAAAATGGCTGTTATTTTATGGACAACCCTCAAAAAACAAATCCTCTTTCAAGACATTATGTGAACTTCTGGAATAAAATTCTTGTATTTTATATATAAAAATATGTTTCTAAAATCTTTATGGTTTCTTATGGCCCAAATGAACCCGTAGTCAAAACCCAACATTACCTAAGATATTCGATAAGGTAGTACATAGACATAAGATTTGACATAACTTTTAGTAAGAGCTGTAACACTGCAACAACAGAGACTGCACAACAGTTTCCGTACGTTTCTCCCTCACTCATACAGTAAATGTATACTAGCAATTCCCAGCTCAGAAAGCTAAATAGAATATTTAAACTCAATGTTCACAAAACTGTACATTACACTCAAAAATGTAAGATAAAATGGGGATTTATTTGAGGAAAAACAGCAATTATTTAATTCTGAGACTAAATTTAAGATGAACAAAAATGTGGCTCTATCATATATGTATAAACATTACAATCTCTTTATGTCTCAGATCACTGTTACAGCTACAAATGAATTTGGCACTGGTAAAATTCAAGAAATCATAGACGAAATCGAATTAGTTGTAATTTTAAATTATTGTATATTTCATAATGGTAAAACTCAAGAAATATTTAATGGTGAATATTAGCAGTTCTTATCAGTATATCAATATATAATAAATTTTTTTAAACCAGAAGCAAAACTATGGTCCAAAAAAACACAAATATAAGTTTTTTCAGTTGACTAGTAGTTTAATATTCAGTTTGTTGTAGTTAGATTTGAAATTGTACTAGTTTTTAGAGGTAGCAAAATTAAACAATTCTTCCATTTTACTACCACATATTAAATCCTATTAAGGTAAAATTGGCATTGGTTAAGCTAATTACTAACCCATATTCATAAAAAAGTGAGCATTAGTACTACTAGCATTAGTAGTCGTTGTAATTAGGGTGGAAACAAAAATATTAAAGGGCATTTTTCTTTGCAAACATCAAGTATGGGACCAAACAAAAGTAGAAGCTATGATATTATAAATTCATATATTTGACATTTTAAATTGTCACTACAGAAAAAGCAAACCATGTTCATTTTTACGTCCCATTTCCTTTAGTTTATACATACATATAAATATACATAAATTATGAGTAAAAATATGAAAATTTCACCATTTCTTCATCTAAACATAGGAACTTAATTGAAAAGATTATTTACAGAGAACACAGTTTGGTGTTTAAAAAATTACATCATAATATTTCTCATCACTTTTTTGCGTCAAATAAAATTGTACAGATTACGCAAACACATTAAAGAATTTTTCTTCAAGAGCTATAAAAATAATAGAACAGTTATAGTGTACTCAGTCAAGAGTATCTATTTCTCCTCCACTTTGACAGTTGATGAACGTAAATTATTGAAAAAGTTGTATTCCTCTAATTGATTCTGCTTTAAAATCTTTATTATTAATCTATTTTAAATATAAATTACATACTTATATAATATGCAAGCATTTTTGCTAGAGTTAGATGAAATTGTTTAAAAACCACTGATACAGGAAAATTTTGAAAATAAAAGCAATTTTCATTAGAGCCTAATGTAAACGTTAATAAAAATATAATTTTTTACTTTAAAACCACAAAAATTTATTTTTCTGTCGTAATGTATAACTGTACAAACACGGTTTTCAGAGTTAAATCTTTATATTTTCAAATCAGTAATGAACGTAAACTAAAAACTTATTATTATGAAATATATCATGAATAATTAAATATAAATTGATCTAAAAGAATCAAATTGACATTATCACAAAGAATATTAAATTGATAGAGTCAAAAATTAGTATTGTAACTTTGCAGTCTAACACTTAAATTTGGACTCCAACTCTCAAATTCCTGTTAGATTAACTGTGTTATTTTAAGATAAATTTATTTCTCCAACTATGTTTTCTATTCTATTATAATTTAAGAAGATAACTTTAAACTGGCTATTTGTTCTGAGACTCTAGCTTTCAGATATGTTTTTATTATCTTTGATTCTAATTTCTGAATAAATCATTACAATTTATTAAGGATTTAACAGAGCCTTATTCAAATAGTATTTTTGTCTGTCTGTCTGTGCCATAACTTATGATTGAAAGATCCTATAAAGAATTTAAACTTGGTACATAAGTTTATCGTGGCAAAAGGAAGAACCTTATTGATTTTAAGGCCAAAAGACAGTCCATCTGGCAGTCTGTTTGATTATTTGGATCAAAAGATCCTAGAGACTTGGAACTTGGAACATACATTCCTCTTGGTTCAAGGAAGAACCCTATTGATTTTGTAGTCATAAAGTCAAAGGGCAGTCTGTCTGTCTATCTGTGTGATAACTCTTGATAGAAAGGTCCTAGAGACTTGGAACTTGGAACATACATTCCTCTTGGTTCAAGGAAGAACCCTATTGATTTTGTAGTCATAAAGACAAAGGGCAGTCTGTCTGTCTATCTGTGTGATAACTCTTGATAGAAAGGTCCTAGAGACTTGAAACTTAGATTCCTTTTGGTCCAAGAAAGAACCCTATTGATAAGGGTATTAATATGAAATTTTATTTGCTACTAAGTTTCAAAAATTTATTCTTACGTATAGATCAAAAGCATTTAGATGTTTACATTTACAAATTTAAAATGCTGTTTTCAAACTAAATTTTTTAATTAACCTGATAATAATCACAAAAGTATGTCATAAGTTATCTGATTCGATCTCTAGAGGACCTCAAGTGCAAACCTGTATTATCTTGTATGGAAATTGTATTGCAGTCCTCACAGAAAGCTATTTCAAGGTCAATGTGAATATAAGAGTAAAAATGTATAAACATGATAACTAATTAAATAACTAATAAATAATTACTTTTCGAATAACGGATGAAATAGTTTAATCAATTAAATGTGGTTGAATATTTTTAACTCTTTAACAAATTATATTTTTATACAAAGTCTGTAGGCTGTTATATTTATAACTGATTGTTTCAGACAATATACAGATCCCAATATAATTTATCTCATAAAACAGCTCATTTCAAAGAAATGAGAAGGTGATCTCTTACCATATATAAAGGTGCGCAATGTGGGTGGCGAACACACTAGCGATTACGCCTGACGCAGCAAACACTCCTCCCAAGAGCGTCACAATCCGGTAACCGTACTTTGTAGATAGGTAACTTGCCAGTGGTCCTGCAACATCATGGTACGATCTATCAAGTCTGCAATTGACAATTAAGTAATAGTTCAATTTATATTGCAATATTTCAATTGCAAGTTATATAAAATATCTTTTAAGTTTATTCGAAAACACGGTACTTCCAGCTTTAGATTGTCTTTATTGCTTAAAATAAACAAGATGCTAACTCTTCAATAATGGTTTTCTCTATCTGAATATTAAACATGATCAAAGCTGGAGAAAACAATTTTAATCACAGAAGTCTCACTGGATCACAGTTCACAGTGCTATCATACAACCAGACTTAGGAGTTCTCCTAAGAGGTCGGTCTCCTATTCCAACTCTCAGAGGCATGTACAAAAAATTATTTTGGAGTGCATTGACACATTGTTTTTTAGGAGTAAAACAGGTTAAGTATCCTCCAAAAATAGGGACAAAAATCTTACCCTGGGAAATTGTTGAGTTTTAAGACTTCATAAAAGTGTTTTAGCTTTAAAAAACATCTAGGAGCAACTTTGCTTGTTTTTCAAAATTTTGGGAGTGGGTGCTCTTCAGCCCTCTCCTATATTCATCCATGGCAACACTAGAGATTTGCAAGGGTTACAAAAGCGCAACATTTGCTAATTCAGACAGTGAGACATCTAGCCGACTGTCTTTAATTTCAACAATTTCAAGATAATATATTAATATTCGGTAGTTTAAATCAACGGCTAACAAGAGTCATAATCATTACAATATTTCATATCAAGGAATATAATATCCAGATTTAAATACTGTATCATGAAAACAAAGTATTTTTCTTTCTTTGTTGTTTTTGAAATGCCAGTTTTGTAGTTGTAAACAAAATTCAAAACAAACATGGAAAATAACCAAAGTTGTTTTTGTTGGGTAAATTTGTTGATTGGCTAGTTCTGTTGATTCACTTTCACAGTAAGATATCAGTAGAAGAAGTAGTTAACTCATTTTAGGTTATTCCTCATAAACACGATTCAAATTTATTGCTTACAGTGTTGTGTTGAATGTATCAAATAAACCCTATTTTTATTAATTTTAAGAGAATAGTTATACTATGTAGAGTAGATAGTGTATATAGAAAATACATTACAAAGAACAATGCATACTCAACACTTTCAAAAGGTGACAATATTGTTATATACTTTCTTTTAGGTCCCTTACTTATTATTATCTGCCATTTTTCATGTTCCTAACAAGTTTTTGATGTTGCTTTCAGTGCTTCTTCAAACAGAGTTATATGCATCACCACAGATAAGTTTATTAAGTCCTTGTAAACTCTGTCAAAGACACTGCATAAATTTTAAAAAGTGTGTAGTATTTAATTAAATTATCTTTCTTATAAATTGAGATTAGTATGTTGAAAATCATACAAATAAAAAAAGCTCAGTCCATATTTTTGAGCTATAATTACATATATTTGATTATAGATTAAAGGTGTACTAACAGTTGACTATAATTAACAATAATAATAATAATAAGCAATTGAACAATTAACAACTTGAATCTCAGAACGTAAAGAGACTTTGAAAGCTACATGTTATTTTGAATGATGGAAGTGTAAACTAACAAAATAGTAGAATAAATTACACTTTGCTGGTTGCCTTTCTACACTGACTTATTTTAAATGAATGACTTGTTCAAGCAACAGCAATTAAAGTTATTGTTAGCCTTCCACTGGTAACTAACTGTCACTTGCTTACCCAGAGAGCAATAAAGAAAATACGTTAAGGCGGGTATCCATGATGCGACTGCAGGAGACAGGTTAAAGACTTCAAGGAACTCTACGAAGAGGACACCGAAAGACTTGATGGTACCAGGGATGAGTAGACTGACCAGTACACTGCCGAGTAGTACCAGCCAACCCCATCCTCCGTCCGGGGGCACGTACTCGTACTCAGTCTTGTCTGGAACAGTCAATTATACCAGATCACATATGTGATAAAATCATATGATATATCAGCCAGATTTACACACCAAATACCATGAATATTGTTTTTGGAAGATGTATTGGAAGGCTTGCAGGCCCAGGAAATACTCGCTCTCAATCTTGTCTGAAACAGTCAATTATACCAGATCACATTTCTGACATAATCATATGATATATCAGCCAGATTTACAGACCAAATACCATGAATATTGTTTTTTGGAAGATGTATTGGAAGGCTAGCAGGCCCAGGAAATACTCGCTCTCAATCTTGTCTGAAACAGTCAATTATACCAGATCACATTTCTGACATAATCATATGATATATCAGCCAGATTTACACACCAAATACCATGAATGTTGTTTTTTGGAAGATGTATTGGAAGGCTTGCAGGCCCAGGAAATACTCGCTCTCAATCTTGTCTGAAACAGTCAATTATACCAGATCACATTTCTGACATAATCATATGATATATCAGCCAGATTTACACACCAAATACCATGAATGTTGTTTTTTGGAAGATGTATTGGAAGGCTTGCAGGTTCAGGAACTAGTTGTGGTACGATTACAATCAACAGGATGTTTCTGCAGTTGTCAACAGATATCCAAGATTAACTATCAAAATTTACTATGTTTAGCAAACATTACTCGTCTCTTTACTAGAAATGTTACTCTTGATATATTTCATAATTTACAGACAGTTGTTAAAAATCCTATGTACATTGTGAATATTTTGAGAACAATAAATTAATGCTGTCTGCCTGATCTCATCTTGTTGATTTTAATTAAATTTTAATGATACTTGTTGATTTAAAGACCCTTTTTTACTTTTTATTATATTTACATATTTTTATGTTTGATACAATGGATATTTATTGATTGTAATTACATGTCTTGATTTAATGACAACTGTTGATTCTAAGCACATCTATAATAATTTTACAATATACAATCAGCTTTTATACCTCTGTTAGTGACATACAGGTACTTCTAGGTAGCTTACTTAACATTACATTACATTTTATGACCTGCCTAGCCCAATACATGTTGTAATGTGTAATCGCTCAGTAAAATTAATCATGATTTATACATACTCTTTAAATGGTTGTCATGTTTTAAAATATGTACAAGTGATGCACTAAAATAATGATGACCTAACTTAAATATGCACTGAAGTTATGAAAAATTCACAAGTTGATGACATCATAACCCACAAGTGCAAAATATGGTAAATATTTTGAAGAAACCAGTATTTTAAAATACGTCTAAGGGGCATAAAAGTAATTTTATTTTGTTTCTAAAGTTATTTTAAGTCAAAAGTTATCATTACCAGATCTTAAAAATGTAAAAATACTCTGTTCAGTTATTTGTGTACAGCAGTTAATTTACTTTTTATATGGAATTAAAAACCAAATTCTTTACTTTACTATCACAATCCTGAAGTCAAACCAATTTAAAACAATATTTAATATAGAGAAAACTAATAAAATTAAACCTGTCTTAAAGTTTTATGGTATTTATGCAGAATGCTCTTATTGTTTGCATACTTACGAAGGCACTGTGCTATTAATTTATTTTATATACTGCACACACTAATGATAAATTAAGTTAAAATTTACTTAGGTTATTATATAAGCTTATACTTTACTTATGACATAACAATTAATTAAATAATTATTGACAAATATAATTAAGTTTTTTAAAAGTAAAACTAAAATATACTTGAAATAAAGTCCAATATTTAGAACACATCAGTACCTATTTTAAAGAAATTGTAGAGGGAATAGAGGCCTGTACTATCAACAAGCAAGGGCGGATCCAGAGGGGGGGGCGCGAGGGGCGCGCGCCCCCCCCCTCGGTAGTCACAAATTCAAATTTTTGTTTGTTGTTTATAAAAGATTTAAGCTTAAAGTAATACTATATTGTTCGTTAGTAAAGGGTGCTTTCATCGGCCCACACTATTCGTAATTGGTACTGTCGGTGTTTCAAACATACATTTTGTACTTAAGATTGTAGATTTAATTCGTGTATGAGTAGAGGGGGAGGTGGTAACAGTGCGTATGATCACCGGAAGGGTGGGGGAGCGGTGCGTGCGCATGAGTCGTCCTAGTCCGCCCGCCCCAACGATAGGCCTACACCACACCGCCTACTACGGCCACTCAGTTGATTCAGTGCGTACGTTTCGTGAATATCGTGAAGTACCCGTTCGCTTGTGTTTAATAGCTTTTTGAGTGTTAACAGATTTTTGTGCAATATGGATTCGTTATCTTGTTAAAAGACCAAAGTTAGACAGTGAAGTTCCTTCTTCAAATGTTGAGGTTTCCACCCAGCATGAGGTTACAGACGTGCCGCTGCCACCACAATCGGCGCCATCATCCTCCAATTCACAAGTTAGTATCTCCGAAAAACATGTGCTCTTTCGACATCGGGTCTCACATTAACAACATCTCTAAGATGAGTGACCATACTAAGTATAGTATTTTTACTAATCATTGGAAGCCTAAAAAGGACTTTAAGTTTCCTACATCCTCTCATGTAAAACGAGGACGGGAAGAACAAAGAAAAGCTAATATTGGCCATTTTGAAAAGTATCCATGGTTAGTTTTTTCAGAAGCTAAGCAAGGGCTATTTTGTAAATTTTGTGCAGTACTATGCCATCAAAAGTTAGTTGGAGGACAGCATACAGTTTCTTTAAAGAAATTAGTTACTGAACCTCTACAGAAATATGCTAAACTCTCAGGCAAGGACGGAGATTTTAGAAAGTCACGCAGCGACACAATATCACAAAGATGCTGAAATTGACGCCAAACATTTTTATATCTGTTTTTGAAAAACCCCTGAGGGAGAAATTCTTAATTTGTTAAACGAAAATAGGAAGGCCCAAACCATGCAGAATCGTGCAAGGCTTGTGCCAATAATTAAAACTATTTTGTTGCATGGTAGGCAGAACATACCCCTTAGAGGTCATAGGGATTGATGGCAGTTTGATTGAAGTTGGAGATGATCCAGTACAAAATGACGGCAATTTCAGGGCACTTTTGCGATTTAGAATAGATAGCGGGGATGTTCAGCTTGAAGATCATTTGAAGTCTGCAGGAGCAAACGCCACTTACATCAGCAAGACAACAGCTAACTGCCTTATAAAATGTTGTTCTGATTAAATTTTGGAAGTGATAACTCAACGAGTATCAGAAGCTAAATATTATAGCATAATATTTGACGAATCAACAGATGCGTCTCATACTTCTCAGCTAAGCCTTAGTTTACGTTACCTGTATAACAATGCTATAAGAGAAGACTTTGTAGGTTTTGTTGATCTCCACGGTACGGGTACGAACTATTCTGATCAAGAAGTTGAACCTGTTTATCACGGGGGAGGTTTTAGGACAGTCTGTGCTGAAATTCATGCAACAGCTTGGTTTGAACATGAATAACTGTGTAGGGATCGGTTGTGATGGATGCTCTGTCAATATGTCTGACATGCGAGGAGCAGTGACAGAAAATTAAAAAAATTGCCATAAAACAGCACCTTATGTGGCTGCAGTAATCATGCATTGAATTTGGCTATTTCAAAGTGCAATAAAGTCCAAAGCGTGAGAAATGCAGTAGGCACTGTAAAAGAGATTTCTAGATTTTTCACCTCCTCGGCCAAACGGAACTCTATTTTGAAAAAAGTACTGGGACATCAAATGAGAGGATATTGTGAGACCCGTTGGGTAGAACGGCATGAATCAATTTTTGAGTTTACAGAAGACCTAACAAAAATAGCCGAGGCACTTAAAATTGTCTCAAAGTGGAATGATAGCTCAACAGCAAGCAAAGCAAATTGCTTATTGTGCTCTATCTCCACTTGCGAGTTTATAATAACTATGCATTGTCTTAGTGATATAACGGATGCAACCTGTGTTCTTAGTAAATATCTTCAGTCAGAAACCATAGACTTGTGTTTCAGCAAGAGACAAAGTAATGCACACAATAAAAGTACTTCAGAATAAAAGGCAAAATCCTGATCAATTCTTTTCTCTGATTTTCAATACTGCTGAAAAGACTATGGAGTCTATGGGCATAGAAGTTCGTATTCCAAGAATTGTGGGACAGCAAGTAAATAGACCAAACTACCCCTCAACGTCCAGTGACAGTCGGGAATGTACAATACAACATTGGAAAAAATCCGCATACATAACAATCCTGGATAACATTATTGCAGATATGACAGATAGATTTTCAAGCGATTCACTGGAGTGTTATATGCTGAACCTAACCGTTCCGACAAACTTGGACAAAATAGTGGATATGAAATCTAGTTTTTGAGCCCATATGTATGAAGTATTGCAGTTTAGTGTCATTGAACAAAAACACGATGCTACTGAAACTTATGAACGAAGTATGCTCCCTCAAGAACATTCCTAATTATAATGAATTTAAGACTATAACTAAAGCAATGAAATGTTTTTGAAGCATTAAATGAAAACAGCTACCCTCTTCTAAGGGCTTTGGTACAAATTCTGCTTACTCTTCCAATTTCAATAGGTAAGTAATTTTTGTTTATATACTATTTTTTCAAAATTATTTATTAGCAGATAATTTCTAAAACCAGTAAAACTAATAGTATTTTCTTAAATCGTGTGGTTTGTTAGTAAAAAGTATTTTTTTTCATTGGTATGAAACATTTGACCTTTTTTGCCAATCTGTTAGAACTTATTGTTTTTTTCCAACAGCAACGGCAGAACGATCTTTTTCAACTCTGAGAAAATTGAAGGTCATGGATCAGAACAAGGATGGCAGAGGATAGGTTGACTGGACTCGCTCTGCTAAACGTGCACAGGGACATCGAAGTATGCCCCGAAAAAGTCATTAACAGATTTGCAAGCCAAAAAAACAGAAGACTCGATTTTGTACTTTAAAGATAAAATTTTGTATTTTTACAACTTTTGTCAGATTATATACAGTTTATTGGAAATATTACATTGTTTTCATTTATCACTTTAGCCCTTTTTTTTCATTAGTATACAATAATAACATTATATGTCAAATTACAGAGCTTTGACTACCAACATGAATCATATGTGTAAAAAATCTCCCAAAATCTCAGACCGCCCCCCCCCCCCTCACAAAAATCCTGGATCCGCCCTTGTCAACAAGACATGTTTTAATGAGTGTATGTACATTTTCAAACATTATAATTATTTAAGTAAAACAAAAGATAATTAAACATAATCTTTATTACTACGGTACTTGTTAAGATTATACTGTAATAACCTGGTTTTTAATGGTTGTTTTTCATCAAGAGCCAGCTGTTCTAGTGGTAATCTTGGCTTTAATAATAATAATTAAAAAAAAATATTAAAAAATAAAAAAAAACAGAGTTAAACCTCAAAGATTTCCACGCCCTTAATTTGTATTGTAAATTCATGGTAAATGTTTTCATTTTAAAGACATTTATAAAATACGACACACGAAAAAGCTTATTTCATTATTAAATAGTTGAAACCGAATATAAAAAATTTTACAAAAGATTTAAGTGATTCAAAAAATTTCCTGTATACTTTGATACCTCTGAACAGTCATTATGGTGGGTGGCCGACGTTTTGAAAAATAAAAATACCACCATAGTGCAAAGTTGAAAAATTTTCCATCTTTTCTGTTATTTTCAACATTTATTTCCCAAAATTAACTTATAAAAGTTTGTAGACGTATCTTATGGTCATGGCAATTGTAGAAAATGTTAAGAAGTATAAAACATAACAGTGATAAAAGTATCTGGTGTGGAGATTATATTTGTACATGTCTTGATTGTGTTTATTATTCATTTCCAATTAACTACAAATTTATGTAGCTTTTATATTTGTGCACAACTTTTCTTTAAATCATTTTACAAACTATACTACTCAATTAAATATTTTGAAATTGTGACCAAATAATGCAAGACGTTTTTACTTTTATATAAAAATGATAAACCCTATATAAATGTTAAAAAGCTTAATTTTTAATTAGCACAATCTGTGACTATTTAATATCTAATGTTTCAATACGGTGAGTTTTAAAACTTCTTTTATATATCATTATGTTAACTTTAGATTAACTTGTCATTAAATAACCATTATAGTAATAAATTTGTATGAATAGACTTTCAAAACTCTCGATATATCTGCAATGTGCTGGAATCTGTATTTATTCTGACTGTTTGGTAGAATAATGTTATGTTTATTGTTTAATATTATTTGGTAAATCAAATAATATTTTCTTTAGAAAGGTACATGGCACTATAGCATACTTAAGATAATATTTAAACAACTAAATAGTAGTCAAATATCTTGGATTTCCTGATTTTGCAACTGTTAAATTGTACATCTTTTGCTTAATAAAACAATGAAATAATTAGAAAATACATTTTATATTATTAGACAGTTTTTTGCAAGTTAAGTAATAATGCACTTCTGCTGTTATTTTAAGTTCTTTTTTAATATTATACCCATTGTTAATCCGAATATATCACATGAGAATGTTAATATGTCAATGAAAAATGTATGATCCAACATTTGTATTCAATGAAGGTAAGCGATGTAACACTAATCATCTCGAAAAAACAAATGAACTATGAAAATTGTATTGGCCTTCTGAGAACAAAGCAAATATGTCTTGATATTTCCAGATCATTGTCATTCTTGGTTGTGCTCCTTGTTGTCTCCATCATTAGAGGAATACAAGTTCCCATCCTTATGTGGTGAGGCATCATATTATCTCAAATATAGTCCTAGGAATAAAAACGAAATGGTACTTCGTTAATATCCGGAGGCCACTATTTTTGGAAGAGTTTTTCTTACCAGGGACCTAAAACACTACATTATTAGAAAAATTATACTTTATTTGACTTACTGCGAAAATTACAAGTCATTATGACGATCGGCTCTAGTTTTCTGCCTCCCAAAAGGAAGCGATGTCGACGAGAAGGCAACTCTGTCCCTACTACTTGGTATTACGCGACATGCCGATATAAGTAGGTTTAGATTAGGTTATCATAAATATGTTACTAGTAGTACCAAAGTTAAAGATAACCATTACGAGCACTCACGTGATCTGAGCTTGAAATTGGGTACTATCTCGAGGGATGATTTTCTTTTTTCGTCAGAAGTGCGGTCTAGAGGCGCCACCGTCCCAGACATTAGATCACGTCCTAGATTGTCAAACATTACGATGTTAGATAACGTTGGAATATTTCGCTCGTGAACTTGAGGTCGGGAAAATACTGATTGGAAATGTCCCTGGCCATCAGTGCGAGCTTCGGTCTGGCGAAAAAGGAAAATATCCCTCGAGATAGTACCTAACTTCAAGCTCAGATCACGTTAACTTCAGCGTTCGTTAACTTTTTATAATTATAATACGTAAGTTTGTATCTACCTACTTATTTAACGTAATAACAAATAGTACGAGTAGGTAGTGGCCTCCTTCTCGCCAACATCGTTTCCTTTTTGTGGGACAGAAAACAAGAAACGATCGCCATAATGACATGTAATTTTATAGTAAATCAAATAGTTACTTCATTCTAATAATGGCGTTTTTTTATGTCCCCGGTAAGAAAAACTCTCCCAAAAATAGTAGCCGCCGCATAATACTAAACTATCGAATAAGTAAGTACAATTATTGTTTTCAACCTTTCAAGAATTTTAGCCATTAGTTTTTCATTATTTTCAGCTTTATACTAAAATAATTTTTTTTTAAATAGAACTATTATTATTGGTGTTTACCACTGTTACCAACTAATGCAATTCCCAATGATAAAATTAAAATTCTGATGTATGACACGAAAACCCACATTAAGATGAAAAATGCAACATTGCCTGTTGAATAAATCAGAAAAGTAGGCTACTCGTCGAATACTAATGTAAACTTAGTGAGTACTGAGTATAATTTTGGATCATAAGTTTATATTTTATCTCGTTGTTCAACATGTGTCACTCATACATATGCTCAGATGGCAGTGACTCGGAATACAATCATTATAATATACGACATATATCCAGTGGCAGAGTGGAGCCTCTTATCTTGTTTACGTTTGCGAACCATCTCTTTAATGTTTAATTCAACGAACCATAAATTTAATGCTCGGTATTGTTTTGTCGGCACGAGGAAAAGCGCAATAAAGAAACCTCATACTTGCTCTTCCTGGAATGAGATAAAACATGTAGTTCGGTTAGTTTTAAACAACACTCATTGCCAAGAACCAAGTCCAGTGATTTTTTTACGACTTCCACTGAAACATGTGAGTCTCAGTTAATATTTAACAGAATAAGAAATCGATTCTGGTGCATGTCCCTCCATAGGTTTTCGCTGATGATTAGCAAACAATGTTCGTTGGTCTTAAGGGCAGTCCGTTGGGTTGACATACTAGCACGTATGTGGAAGATATGTAGAACAAATTTAATTTGTAGGCATTGCATTTTGCATGAAACTTGATGCGTGGATAAGAATGAATTCGATCATGGTGCATGTTCACCAATGGGATTTGGCCAACTGTCATTGGAGAATATAAGTAGATTGGTAAAATTTCTCTCGAGTCAGCCTGGGGGTTGTAAAAGTGCTTTTCTGCGATTGTCGGTCTTTCTATCCGAAGAATATTTCGAGAGCGAAATGACTTGAAATTTTGCATGCAACTTCAAGCACAGTCTGTCACGCGACATATGACCTGGCTTACTTATACAGTACTTTGTTATACCTTACAGATATAAGTCTGCTATGTAAGTGTATATACATTTTTTAAAGTTTAGTAAGAAATACAATTTATGTCATTAAAACGTTTATGTTCAATACAATTTTAACTATTGTAAGAATATAGTACAATAAAAAATTATTCTACCCTAAAAAAGTCCCGAAGTAAAATTTCTATTGTGAGGAACATTAAAATTAATTAGTTGCAAGATATCCTACTCTACCCCTCCCCGCATGGAATACGCGGGTAGACCAGGATTAAACTAGGTTAATGAGTTACACTTAAGAAACGAAAAACTAAATAATCGAAAACTGTTTATAGTAAAACGCCGTTCTAATTAAATTAAGTTCCTTTTTAAAATAAACCAAAAACCTATACGAGAGTTGGAACACTTTTTAAATTTTAATGTTTTTGTGACAATTTAATACGTTTCCTTAAGTGAAAAACACGTAGGCGTTGCTGAATTCAAGAAATAAGTTCTAAAAACTTTAGTTACGTATTACTTACTATCTAGAATAATTCAATTAGGATCCCGCATTATCAGGAATGAGGATATATGGTAAACTGTAAAACAATAATTTTATTGTCAGAATTTCCATTTTTTACACTGCGTGACAAGGTCAAGTTATCTTATGTTACATACATTGTTATGGGCTAACTACACTAAAATGTAGAGTAGCCTGGATACACATGATTACAAAAATTGCCTTCATTTAGATAAATATAAAATTCAAAAGATAAAAACAATAATAAATAACAGTTAACAATATTCAAAGAAAAAAGGTAAAGGATGTGTATCCACATAATGTAGCCTACTAGACTTAGTATGTTAGTAGACTAAGTATACAAGTGCCTGGCTCATGTAAGCAACTGAGGTAAAAATAGTCCGAGGTGTTCAAATAAACGACGCGTATTGCGTGTGTCTAGCCTACCTCACCCAACACCACAAATTATGTCGCTCAACCATCACGCAAGGGGTAGGTGGTCGACGGACCGCATCGCTAAATCTCCTATTCACTGTTACTATCTGCAACCTGCTACTCGAATTGTATCGTATTTGTGTAACATTCATCGCAGATAACTAATATGTATAATATAATATCTACTGTTATACCAAGTATATCATGATATTATATACTACTTTATTTTACTGAACATGTACGTATATGAATGTAATATAGAATATAACGCCTTAAAATACTTCATTCAAGTATGTTTTATTTTTTTTTTAGTTATTTTACTATCATTCTAATAGTAATGTTACGGGTTTGCTTAAATGAAACACTCGGTGAATATTGAATCCACTAAATATTTATTAATCTTAATATTTAAAAATTTAAAATTAGACTGTCCTTAGATTGTTTACAAAAATGTCACTTATATACTGTAACAATACCACAATTAACTACGAGATTGTCTATTTACACACGAGTATATATTTTAACACTAATACAGTCATCAATTATTAACATAAATCCATCTGCCACGATCACAATTTCATTTCTAAAACTCCACTGAATCAAAGAAACTGACCTAACCCACTGAGCGCTCTCTCTCCAACGGCGTTATTCACCTATTATCACTTTTTTATCAGGGACCTCGAGTGTTCGGTCACATTCCCTTTGTATCAGAGGTGTGCCTGTTTATATGGAACATTCTCCCACATTCTCGTAACAGTACCGTTCTAATCTGCGTAGGGTTATGTTTTTAATTTGTATAGAGATCTACTTATTCAATATATCCTTCAATTAATTTAGCCTATTATTATTATTAAACTAGCCAACGAAAAGTGAAAATTTGTTACGATTCCATTTATTTCTGAATTAAAATAAACAACTGTTTATATTCAGGATAATTAAAAATTGATAATATAATAGGAAATTACATTGAGCAGGCATTCCAAAAAGTACAGACAATTTAAAAAAACAAAAGGCAATAAAACATATTTAATTTCGCATGTGATCTCGATTGAACCTCAAATGAAGCCATTTTGCACCGTTATAGATCCAAAGTTAGTAAATGAAACATCTTACTTTGGAAGCAACGTATAAGGATTAAAGAAGATTAATTGACATTGTTTCTATAAATAACTGTATTATTTCCACAGGAATTTCAATATTTTATCAAACTAAGCTTTATGTACGAACCACGGCACAACAAATCCTTAAGGTTCTGGAACGTGAATTTTTTGTAGTTTTTGTAATTGGCACATATAGTGCAAAACATAACAAGCATGAACAATAGCTGTCAAGTTTTTTTTAATGTAAGATTTCCATTTTTGGGCCAGATAAGATAAGTTCCCAAATGTTTAATGGGTTGATTGGAGCAAATTACTTAATCAAGGCATACCTTCAGGTTCGACTTAATGGAGCGTGTCGGGCTAATTACGAAATCGGCCTAGTTCGGTCTTGCCGCTGGGCCATCGCTTGGGTAGTTTCCTTATATCTAATGGAGTCGTAATTGTCCAAAACTGCTGAGTAGGACGAGGTGAAAGTGTAGAAAATATACGTATTTAGATGACATGCAGGTCTTATTAAAGTGAAAATGTTTGTTTAGAAAATTTGTTACCATTCAAATGTGGTTGGTAAACCATTGAATTATCGACAATGTTAATGTCGTATATTGAAAAATGTCTTAATGGTACTTGAGAGGTTAGGATAGTTATAGAATATTTTCAATCAGTTGAATGTCGAGATTGAGAAATAGTATAGGCTATAGAATTGAGCCCTGGGGAACCCCACTTGAGCTCATCTTGAGTCTTGTTCATATTGCTAACTTTAATTTAACGCAGAATGTTATATATAAGTTATAAACACTATTAATATTTCTGAACTAGTTGGAAGACAAGGATTTCAATGTTTAACGTAGTTAATACGTTTAACAGTTATATCATCAGTTATGTTATTGAGAATCTCTAAATGACTGATAACTTTTTGAATGTATTAGTGAAATCTGTTGGTTAGATTAACAGCCTTGTTTGAAAACACGACTTTTACTATCAATCTGATGGTAATGTTCTATTTTGCGTAGGGTGATGATTTTTAAATACGTCTATAGATCTGCCGTATGCGAGTTTTCCTATTAGATGAATCATACGATTTTGTAAAACATAATGTGAAAATTGTACAAATCCGGTTTCATTTGGAGTAATAATTAAGTATAACTTTGTTTGTCGTCTTGCGCAGTGCTATAAAAATTTTATTATGTTTAAGATCCATGCAGTAACGAAAATAAAACGCTGTATTTTGTTAAACTGTTGACACTAAAGTACACGCAAGGCAATCTGCATATACACTGCACACCATTTATTACACCTGATGTTGTCATACTGATAAAGTGGTGTAGATTTTAGAAATTTTGCAACATTCTTCGTATTAATAAACTATGTTCGCTACATCTTGCAAGATGATGCGATTAAACGTTTACATAAACTTTAGCAACTTAAGTTTACGGAACACTGTATAGTGTTTACTGCTATAGCATTATCCTCTCAGTCTCAACACTAAATTGCACTTCAACAACAGTTTGTTCTTTGTTTAAAGTTTGTTATTGACGGTGGAAGGTTTGAAAGGATAATAGTGTTTCGGACATTCGCCATCGTTATATGTTACAAACACTACGTTGTGTGAATGTTAGGTTTAGCTTCAGTTCACCCTCCTCTTAGTTATTACATTGAATCAACCCTTCTCGCCATAGCTACACTACGTTATTATTAATTTTTTCATACCTTTTAATCCTCGAAACGTAGTGTTGTAGATTTTGTAACATATAACGATGACATACGTTGGTTTATATTAACTTGGCAAATGTACACATCCTTTGATTTAGAATATTTATTCATTAGATATTGCTCTCGTTGTTTAATTTGTAAGAAATGTATTTATATAAACTAATAATTTATTTAAATGTTATTTTGTTAATTCAACTATATTTCAACATTTCTACAGTTTGTTGTAATCAAATCAAAATCAAGATTTTATGAACGTGCTTAAGTGTTTACTCGATATCCTCACCTTTTTCTCGAAATATTTCACTACAGTAGTAAAGATATTTAACAAATAATAACCCTCTCATTTATATTCTAAAAATTTTAATCTTCAAACATTTGTTAAAAATGTTACCCAAATTTTATTGAGAGTAAAATAGTTTATATGGAATAAAATGTATAAATAATGGGATAAAAACTGTAAATAAAGAAGACAATATGCAAGAACCAACAACCAACTTCAGGTTAAATTATTATTTGTTATTTGTCAGAAAGACTGGAATTACTTCTTCCACTTTTAACATCGAACGTCCCATAAACGGGTGACTGTTAATATTATCGTTATTTACACTTATCATAATTCATAATTTCTGCACTCAGTTTTATGTTTTAGATTCTAATGTTACTTATTTTTACAGTTACTAATATTTAACAATTAGTATCTTCCAAAAAATCTTCAATTTGATTTCTTTATCCCACCTCTCCCTGTGTTTTTGAAGCCTTTCATTTGTTATTTACAATTCTTACTTACTTTTTAGCATATTCTCAAACACAATTATTTCATTTTTTAATATTTTAAAACGTTCATAGAATGCCATAACAATTTTATTTAACAATAACAATATTTCCAAAAACTGTAGAGGAATAAAATGTACCCAAAATAAAAGTACTGTATTTTTCAACAAACTGGATCCAATTAGGTATTGATGATCAGTTTTATAAAATGTAGACTACGCATGATTGAAATGCCACGTTCTTTGATTTCTAACTTAGGTGTGAGAATTCGGATAAGAAAGAATAGTCAGATAATAGGTGTATGCTAAAATTAGTTGTAAAAAGTGCATTTCAGTATCACTTACAGAAGTTGTATAATTATAGTCTTATTTACTGTTAATGCACTCTTCAATTACTAGACTATAAATAATTAGACCACATTTTCCATGACATGTTACATGTACAATATACCCCTGTAACACAACGTAAAATTAACTGTAGTAAAATACGAGGATTGCGAGTGTAATTGCTTTGTTTACCTTCGTCTTTTCCTCTCTCCAGCATCGCCTCCTATTGGACGAGGAAAGGACCGACCTTATATATCATTCTAGTTGCGTGACCATGTAATTTAGCTACTTCAGAGGTCCGATATATCTCCTCGTGTCACTTGACGTCTGAACATTTGGGATTAGAAACTGCATTTCAGGTTCCGGTCAGTATGTAAAATTCAAAAATTGACAAATTGGTAGTAAAAACTGCATTTAAGGTCCATGCCAGTATGAACAAGTCAAGTATTGACGAATTTGGAATTAGACACTGTACTTTACAGAAATACATTAAAAATAATATCGGTAGAATTTGCGCTATCAATATGCATAGGCCGGAGTATTAAAAGTATATAGGAACAGATAGTGTGCTTTAAATTCCATACCAATGAGTAAGAATATTGAAAAAATGCGATCTGTAACTGCATTTTAGTTTCTTGCCAATGAGCAAAGACCGGAATAATACAGAATTTTGAATAACACGTTACATTTTAGGTCCTACCTATATGTAGGGATAAGAATATTGATAGAATTTGGGATCAGGAACTAAATTTAACTTCCTACCAATTGTTAGGATTGGGGATAAAAATGTTACTTCAGCACCTTACCAATATATAACAGACTGAAATATTGATATAATGAGGTAACATGAACTGTTCTTTCCTTTCCTACCATTACGTAGAATCTGCAATATCGAAAGAATTCAGGTCACCCACTATATACCAGCTAAATGTATTGTATTGTACATATTGTATTTCAGCATCCTACCAGCACGTACAGACTGAACACAACCCGGTTTCTGCAATGGTTAGAACTCCGCATAAAACTGTAATATACTGACATTCATATCCTTTATATTAGTATGGACTGAACTACAGTTTCCAATCCCGGATACTATCAATACTCCAGTCTCTAGAGATAGAAAGAGAGCTGAACTGCAGTTTTTATCCCAACATTTATTTATATTCGATCTGTACACATTGCCAGGAAGGTAAAATAGAGATTTTTAGCCAAAATTCAATAAATATAATCAGTAAATAGTAATCAGTGACTGGCCTGTTTATTAATTATAATATTGTTAAAATGTTCAATGTTAGTCCAAGTTTACACTCAGTATATTCACAAGTATTGGTATCTCGTCAGTATCTGGTAATACCAACATGTCATCATCTGGGTCAGACGCCAAATGCGTTATAGCCAGTAATCATATTGCAATAAGAAACTAAATGAACTATGATAATCGCAGTAGTTTTTGCAAGGCCTTCACCGCAAGAAATACAACACGATAAGTAAGTCATCAAGTCATCGATTAATTTTTTCATGCTGTAACCCAAAAAACATACAAAACTATCAGACAAATAAATTGAAAGATAATTTTTAATCCGGAGTCGACCGTTATGATACAAATAAAAGCGATATCTACCCTTGTGACATATTACATAAATTATCTTATCAGACATTCTCACCCCACTGACCAGATGACAAAATTATGTATTACACTAACTGAACCGGCCATGCTTCGCGGTATTTACTCTAAATCACACACTTAATTATAAGAAAACGCTAATTATTAGGACTGGTCGCAATAGGCCCGCACTCATCGACCAACCACATAGAATTGTTTTAGAGTTATTGTGTATGTATTCGACACACAGCATGGTTGTTGTGATTCGTGACTTATGCGTGTCACAACGCTCCGGTATGATTTGTTTATTTTAACCTAGATTGTAGTTATGTGTTTGGTTAGTTATTCACCTGAGGAAGAGATCGGGTTGCAGATCTCGAAACGCAGTGTTACTAATTTTTTTAACTCGCTAAACGATGGCAAATGTCCGGAAAAATCCTGTTTCCTTCACAATCCTTCTATCGTCAAAACTTGGTTGTAAGTCTGCTTTTTAATGACTATAATAATGAGTAGATCTTCACAAATCACTAGAGTAGTAATTTATTTGAGGTTTTGAAATACTTTATTATGGTGGAAAACAATTGATGTTGTCTAAATGTAGCAATCTCGTACATTGCTAACATTGCGATAGACAGATTCAGTCTTTAGTCCAACAGTTACCCTATGTGAAACCGAGATTGAAGAAGTCCACTCAACAAAATTCTTTGGAATACACCAATACATCGAGGGTTGACATGGGATTGTCACACGTATGTGCAAAATTGTTCTCATGCATTTATGTACTGAGACAGTTATCCAAATACTGCCCAAATCCACGTTCTGATGACGGCGTATTGTGGATTAATCTACTCACATCTCTCCTATGGTGTAACTTTATGAGTAGGTTGCGCAAACATACATTTTTATCGAATGTTACAAAAATCTTAAACAAAACGTCAGAATATTGCAAAACTGCAGATTAATGAGTCATGCAGACCAGCATTCAGAAATCTGAAATTGATGACATTTCCCTGCTTCTATATTTTGGAGACGTCAATTATTTTAAGACAAAGTGCAATCCCATAAGAGGTAGCGACATACACTCTTATGAAACTAGAGGCAGGGATAACTACCGAATTGGGAGACACATAGAACAGTAGCTTATGAACGCCTTTTCAAGCAGGAGTTCAATTTGTCAACCAGCTTCCAAATTCAATTAAAAGTGCTGCGATGCCCCAAAGCATTTAAAACTCACCTAAAACCGCGTTTATATCAAATGCGTTCTACAGTATAGACGAGTTTAGGACTCCACGTTTGGAAGACCACATGATTGGCTGACTGACTCACATAAGTGAAAAGAGTTCGGAACGAATGAGAATTGGAGTGAATATAAAATGTGTATGATTCAAATGTAGTGAACGAATGCTTAATGATAGAGAGTAATTTATTTTAACGGTTGCGTTAACATGTATGTGTTTATAAGCAATAAAACATTATTATTATTACCACAGTCATTTGTGGGTACAATCAGCCGATAGAACAATCAAATTTGATGCACAAGTACTGAAAACTATATCACATTTGTTTAGAGTTAGCAACACTCATGAATGTTTCATTATACTGAAACCTATCCTTATCACTGTACAAAATGCAATTTCTCATTATTGACAAGTCATCTTCGGTAAAGCCAGTATCGCCATGGAGTAGACGTCAATCAATTTAGACGTGATTTGGCATCAATCGAAAATTTTTCTCAACAACCGTCTGCAGTGAAAAACATCATTCTTATTTTTATAGTACACTGATAAGATATATATGATAATGAATGAGTCTAAAAGCGTTTGGGATTTCGATTTCTTGTAAAGTAATTCTTCTTAAGCAATACAAGTTTTATATTTTTATAAGTAAAAAACTTTGATTGAATGTGTATTAATCGTATTTAAAAAAATGAAACATCTCGCGTAATGAAATATACGGTCATAAAAGTGTTTGAGGTTTTCCATTGTTCTGTGAAGATGTCTTGTAAAACAGTTGATTCTTAGATAAAAATAAAGGTTCAATATTTTTTTCATAAAAGTCGTTTTTAAAGTGTATGGTTTTATCACAAAAATATCTGGCATTTAAAATTAATGCTGTACAAATTAAAATGGCTTATACACTTTTTGGCGTATTTTCTTGATTATGGCAACAAGGCAAACTCATAACTAGTGTTGAAAAAATAATTCACTCGAACCAGTAGTGGTCATACACGTGCAACGCCTGCTAGATTGTGTGCAAATCAGCGGGTAACTGCTACCAGTGCAGATAAGAGACAGAGTAGTCCAATTTTTACTATACATTTAAAGATTGTTATGAAACCTGTCTTAGTTGTCTTTTGAAATGGTTACTCCTTAGAAGTAAGCTTCTCAGAGCTGTGTAGGTATCTATACGATTTCTTAATCGAGAAAAATAGCAAAATAAACAAGAAGGAACAAAGAAGAGACCGGAGAAAATTACAATGGTAATAATTATACACCTTTGAACACATTTTCTTGTGCGTGGCAAGAACGCAAATTCAACATTGGCGTTGGAAATATAATTCACTCGAACCAGGAGTGCTCATACAGGTGCAAAACCTACGAATTTGCATGCGAAGCCGCGGGTAACTGCTAGTATAATATGTGCTTGATAGATGATAAGCAACATGGGTTATGAAATTAATTCTTAACTAACTACTGGATGTTTGGTAATACCTTAATGCAACTATTCCTGCAATAAGAATAAGGCAGGTACTTCCGCAATAAATCCTTGGAGTCGTCTTAACACTACAAAGTACACAATAGCGGTTCACCTTGAGGTAGAAAGTGCAAGGCAGAGAGGAAGCTTGCCTGACGTAAGTTGCAGGAAGAAGAAAGTTAGCAGTCGGTCAGACCCGAGGGTTTGAAAGCCAGTTCTGTTCCAAAAGATCGCACGACGCTCGGGCATCTAATTTAAAATGTGTCATTTTATACACTGGTGATTGCATGAAGCTCATATTACCGTACCAAGTGTGAGAAACAAATTTCCCACGACATTGCGACCAACATTACCAATTACTGGTATTTAAAAAAAACCCAATGTATACTAACTCTGTAAGTTTTCAAGATACGCGTTTAGACCTCCAACTCGATTACCAGCTGGAACCACTGTACAAAAGGCCAAAAACAACTTTAATGCTACTGAATGAGCTGAAACGCCAAAACTGGTTATGGCTTGGCCGAAATCCAAATATGCGAGGGTCGAGTGGAATATTTTCGCAAGTGGATTTTCTTTGTTAGACTTAGACATCCGACTCCCATTCCAGCCGGCCAGAAAAGGATGCTGGAGGCTTATATTGCTCTTTAACTGTACTGGATAGCAAGTTACGACTACAATAAAGTTCCGCCAGACTTTAACTGCTGCTACACTGTACGCATAAAGAACACTCCACCCAAGTGCTTAGCTATCGATCACTGTCCCACACAGTGATGTCGTAAAGTGTGCTATACTTTATACAAGTTTTACTGCTACGAATAAATAGGACTATACTTTCTTTTTACGACCAATTTTAAATACTTATGTGAATATGCTTCGTTATCATTAATGGAATATTTCATTATAAGCTATGTTTATAAACTTGAAGATAAAGTTTCAAAAAGCTCACATATATTTTTTTCCTTCAACAGACAAACAGGGACTGGACCCCATTTTTAAAACACGCTTAAAAATATAAATATAAATAAATTGCGTTTAGTTTGTTTCCTTAGACTAATAATGTGTGCGAGCTGTAATATGTAGGTTAAAAACGATAAATATAACAATTATAAATTTGCCCTCGCAAAATGCTGTAGTGTTGACGAAAATTTTAAACTCTTTGAAAATAACCCTGTGTATGAGCTTTTAAAGGTTTTGGACTCAAAACTGTACAGTAGCTAACACTTTATTATATGTAGAAACAATGTATGAATGTATTAATTCTATCCCAATTATAGTACACAAAGTCGCAAACATATACAAAATCTGACCATCAAAATACGAGTATAGGCTACATATTATAAAACACTGGTTTCATAATTTTTGATTGGTTATTGATTAAAAATTTTCTTAGGTCCATAAGGAAAATTATGTAAATTATTTCACAAATAACCACAAAAATTACATTACAACCAATGTAATCAAGTATAGACAATAAAAATAAACACAAACTTAAACGGCACAAGGAGTCCACTGGACCCCAAAACAAAAAAAGTTGTTTATTACTCAGCTGACAGATGGCAACTAAGATGGCTAGTGGTAGACCTAAAAACCTAGGTCTACTGGTAGACCTGGTTCAAACCTAGTGGTGCCAACTAAAACTAAATGGGTACCAAAAATTCCAGCGACAAACAAACTGAGAAATTATAAAAATAACTTGGGACCAGTTTGCTCTTTGAAGGTTAAAATAATTATCTAATGCTACATTCTAAACTTATTATTAAAAGAATTCATGATTTGCGTGCGGCAATTTTAGGCATCTAAAATATTATCATAAATACGTATTTGGTATAAACCAAAATCTAAACTCTAAATGTGCCTTTGTTGATTTATAATAAACCAGTATTTAAGGCTCTGCCTCGCGAGCTTTCAAAGTTCCAATGTTAATCTTATGAAAGTAGTTTTGTTCAGTTTAAAACAGCTGATCACTAAAGCCCACGAGTTTAATCAGTTAATATCAGCTGATCGGTTATAAAATTCACAATCGGCTTATTTCTTTACTAGAAGTTACCCACGGTTTCACACGCAATTATCAAAGTGAAGGACGAGCTTATTTAATGAAAGCAATTATGATGTAATATGATGCAGCCCTACGACAATTTTCAAACATGCATATACATATATTTCCGGTAATGAATATGTATATATATATATACAGGGTGAATATAAAGTCAGGACCCCCCCTCTATTTTTTTCTATAGGTAATATAAGAAGATATCCTTTGGGTAGTGGTGCAGTATGGATAGGAAGTTTCATTTTATGATATTAAAAATGTTTTTTGTCCCCCAAAAATGCGAAATTTTGGGGGCAACCCAAAAATTTCAAATGTAAACCCCTATCAAGTGACCCCTCATTTTAAAGACAATGAAAAACTTAAATATTGGTGAAAACCAGAGATTGCTATCTCTTTCCTAATCTGAAATAATAGCCAGTATTACCAAAACAATTTTAATAACTCACCACGTTCACGAAGTCAAATCAAATGTTCAAACTGAAGCCCCCCTACTATTTGGCAGTGAGATTAGCGTAGGGTGAACGCCTCTCTGACGTTTTGGAAAGTCTGAGGTGGTATTTGGTTGCAAGAATTAATAATCCTGTTTCTTAAATCTTCAAGGTTTGCTACTGGTGTTTTGTAAATTGCGGATTTTATGTGACCCCATAGAAAAAAGTCCACGGGTGTAAGGTCCGGAGACCGTGCAGGCCATTCTATTACACCACGCCTACCAATCCACTGACCACGTAGCCGAGTTCCCAGGAAATGTCGTACAGCACGATGATGATGTGATGGGGGACCATCTTGCTGGAAATGAACGATTTCTTCTTCAAATTCATGTTGATTCTCCCTAATAACAGTATTTATTACAGGAAAAATTGATTCTTGTAACATTTCCAAATACAGTTGACCATTGAGATTTCCATTAATAAAAAATGGTCCTATAATGTGATTCCCAAAAATCCTGGCCCAAACATTAACTTTTTCTGGGTACTGGGTGTGAGATTCACGGAAAACATGGGGATTTTCTGTGTCCCAGTACCTGCAGTTGTGTTTGTTCACATCTCCATTGACGAAAAAACTGCAATTCATCACTAAACACAACGTTTCGAACAAACAATGTATGAGCAGAAATTAGTGCTTCCATTTCTTCACAAAATTGTAGACGACGGTCTGGATCGTCTTCGTTTAACTCATGGATAAGCTTAATTTTATAGGCGTGAAATTTATTTTTTTCAGTAACTTTACCACAGACATTTGGGAAACATCACAAAGATTTGCTACTAATCTGGTGGACTGCTGCGGATCTTCAACAAATTGTGCAACAATTTCAAACTGTTTGTCACCGCCTAAAGGAGGCCGAACTGAGCGTGGGGCATCTCTGATGGAACGAAATTCTCGGAATTTATTTACTAAAGTTCTTAAGTATTTCCTTGTCACAGGTCTATCAGGTGTGCCAAATTAAACCGCCTTTCTGCCTCATGATAATTTTCATTCAAAATCCCGAAAGTAAATATCATTTCTACTTTGTCTTCGTGACTACGTGCCATTTATACTCGTAATTAGTATTAATTAGATAATATTATTTAAAACTTACAATGCGAAAGTGCATCTAAATAAATTATTGTAATAACACTAAAACACATAAAACCTTCTCAAAATACTTCACGGAATAGTAACCACACAATACCACTGGATAATAATGTTCTACTAAGATAATAACTACTCGCTACCTTGGCTTGACAACGTTCCAACTAATATTTTTATGAAAATTGAGTACAATATTTTGCAATTATTCTATTTAAAACGCCCTCTATTTAATGCACTAACTCTCATTGTCGTAACTATGTTTAATAATAATAAAGATACGAAAGTGACAAAGTTCCAACAGCATGATCAGCTGTTGGTGTCAGCTCTACTGTCTATTATAAATAATAATGCATCAGCTGACTCATACTGCTTACCTGTTCTTACAAGATTGAAACAAGGAATGGACTAGTTTGTACTAACTGTACTTCGAACCGGGAAAGCCCAGTCACTCATTGACAATAAACTCCTTATCAGTTTACTTTCTAATATTGGATTCTTCGTCCATTGCATGCCTCACTCATTGAGAATACAACCAACCAATAAACCTGTTTCCACGCAGACGGAAACTGTACCCAAACAAAATAAATTTAGGTAGGTGTAAAGACTTAATTACAATTTTTATTGGCTATGTTGTTGGAAAAGAGATAGCGATCTCTGGTTTTCACCACTATTTAAGTTTTTTCATGCTCTTTAAAATGAGGGGTCACTTGATAGGGGTTTACATTTGAAATTTTTGGGTTGCCCCCAAAATTTCGCATTTTTGGGGGACAAAAGAAATTTTCAATATCATAAAATGAAACTTCCTTTCCATATTGCACCACTACCCAAAGGATATCTCCTTATATTACCTATAGAAAAAAATAGAGGGGGGGGGTCCTGACTTTATATTCACCCTGTATATATATATATATATATATATATATATATATATATATATATATATATGCATACATAAGCATAAAAAGACTACTTCGCCCAAAAAACATATACTTCCCCTGTTTGTGTTCTCCTTCCGGTATAAGGATAGGAGTGTGTCATCCCTTTGTTTTCCTTAAGGTACAGCAAAAATGTCATACACAATGTCAAAGGAGCCAACCAGTTTCAAGTACCCTACGTTCAAACATTCACAGCTTTGTTCATTAATTTGGGTTTTATAACGGCGTTTAAATAGTATTTACAATGCATTAGATGGTTTCAATTCATCACTGGTTCAATATATAGTAAAAAGTAACTTCGTCTTTGCATAATGAATTACACTAATCACAGTACATTTAATATTCTAAAATTTAAATGCAAATAAATGTTTCTGTCTGTTTTGTGAACTTCAGCTGAAATTGCCAACAGCTGTGTGTTAGTTAACTTGAAATTACATTTCGTAAAAATAATTGTTTTCGAATTCTCAAAAATATAAATAGCAAAAACTTTTTTGCTTTGTATGATTAAAATATTGATGTATCGCGCCTAGGAAACTGCCCTAGTTCATAACGAAGTCGACATTCAAAACCGAATCAAATCTGTTGAATAGTTTAGAAAATATCGATGCACAAACAGACCAACACAAAGGGCGACTTTGTATTGATGATAATTTACATCCGTTATCTATTGCGCAATTCATACGGGTCTAGTAAGCGGTCGAGTAGGGGACGCAAGCACAGTGGTGGAGTGACTCGACTGTTCTCTCGACCAATGTAAACAGTTTCTAGTAGAGAAGAGCTATTAGCTGATTGCACCACACAAAGTAAAACTTCACAGTTTATTCGCACTCTACTTATGTGTAAACGATCCAGTATACGGTAGAGCCGTGTAAGCTGGTAGAGAAGAGCTATTAGCTGATTGCACCACACAAAGTAAAACTTCACAGTTTATTCGCACTCTACTTATGTGTAAACGATCCAGTATACGGTAGAGCCGTGTAAGCTGGTAGAGAAGAGCTATTAGCTGATTGCACCACACAAAGTAAAACTTCACAGTTTATTCGCACTCTACTTATGTGTAAACGATCCAGTATACGGTAGAGCCGTGTAAGCTGGTAGAGAAGAGCTATTAGCTGATTGCACCACACAAAGTAAAACTTCACAGTTTATTCGCACTCTACTTATGTGTAAACGATCCAGTATACGGTAGAGCCGTGTAAGCTGGTAGAGAAGAGCTATTAGCTGATTGCACCACACAAAGTAAAACTTCACAGTTTATTCGCACTCTACTTATGTGTAAACGATCCAGTATACGGTAGAGCCGTGTAAGCTGGTAGAGAAGAGCTATTAGTTGATTGCACCACACAAAGTAAAACTTCACAGTTTATTCGCACTCTACTTATGTGTAAACGATCCAGTATACGGTAGAGCCGTGTAAGCTGGTAGAGAAGAGCTATTAGCTGATTGCACCACACAAAGTAAAACTTCACAGTTTATTCGCACTCTACTTATGTGTAAACGATCCAGTATACGGTAGAGCCGTGTAAGCTGGTAGAGAAGAGCTATTAGCTGATTGCACCACACAAAGTAAAACTTCACAGTTTATTCGCACTCTACTTATGTGTAAACGATCCAGTATACAGCAGAGCCGTGTATGCTGGTAGAGAAGGTATTCTACTCTAAAGCAGAGTAAACCCGACTTTAATTATCTAATCGAATGTCCGGTCAGTTATAAACAACAAGAAGTAGTCATTAAAGTCTAATAACACGGAACGATTCTCGTTCAATGCATGGACCATTTCCCAAATAGACAACATCGGTTTTCTTTATCAGTAAGGTTCAATGATCAGAAGTCAAACCTTATTTTCTGCACGATTAACTCTCCTTACATCCATACTACCATAGGAAGCCTTCTGGAATATAACATATTCGATTAATTCGAAATAAGCAGTTAAATCGCTACTATAACATTTCAGTAACCTACTGGCACTTGAAAACAGTAATTTTAAAACAACTAATTTCAGTTAACCAAAGTATTTTCTTACAATTTTGATAAGTAAATGTTTTGTCGGTAACGTATCACATTCTTGTAGATAGCATCAAAAAGGTCTTGAACTGTGTAACGGTTATATGAAGACTTTCCATCCAATGTTAAAATCTGTTGTAATTTAAAAGTGGTAGCGCACTACAGTAGAACCCCTCATATCCGGCCATCACGGGACCGAGCCCCTGGCCGGATAACGATTCGGCCGGATAAACCAACCTTTAGTACACAGCACTTGACGAAACAAAACAATTGTACTGTACTGTACTAACCGCACTGGAAATAATCAACGAACTGTTTACAGGTTAAACCTATTAGCTCAACTGAGGACAACACAGGAAAATGTAAACAAATAGATACACCAAAATAACGCGAGTCGTGGGAGACTAGTGCGTGCAAATGCGCGTCTGCAAGCCGTGGTAAATAAATTTCGATATTGGCTTCCGGGAAGTGGCCGGATAAACCGAGGTGCGGTAAAACCGAGGCCGGATATGAGGGGTTCTACTACCAAGCGAAAAACGAAATTAAGTTATTATTAAAATATTCAAATAGACTAGCAACAATAATATCAATCAATCGCCGCACAGAATTTAGCGGTACTGTTGTTTTATCCGGAGGCCAATATTTTTGGAAAAGATTTTTACCGGGATCTAAAAAACTACATTATTAGAAAAGGAGGATACTCTGTTCCTATCTACTATATGTTATTAGGCTATACAGGGTGGTTCACGGAGATGTGTAGAAACTGTGGGTTCTACATATAAAAATAATTAAAAAATGTTATATAAACGTGAGTCCGGAAATGCTTTGTTACCGAGTTACGGCTAACGAAAGATTTCGCTCGTATTTCAGCTCACCATGTAAAACGAGGTCTTCTTGAAACGCTGGTAAGGTAGATTAAGGGGCGAATTTAATTGTTTAATATGGTGTTTGACTGGATAAATTGAACGAAACTGGTCCCAGAACTGTTGTAACCTAGGTAGTTTTTGAGAAAACCTGTGCGAAATGCAAAACATGAAGTGAAAACACATTTTTTTTCTTTCAGGTAAATAATCTGATTATTTCAGCAAGAAACTGATCAAACTATTTATTAACACTTATACACATTTTTATTCTGAACAAAACGGTGGTAATAAGGTACACAGAGAATGAATAGATGTTTGATTAAGTGAATTTGTATTCATAACAGTACAAAGTATAATTAACCGGAAATTAATCTAAACCCATTCAACCAAATTATAAGTACATTTTCAAAAGTATCTCCGCCGACATCAGTGCATTTTTGTGCTTGTTTAACGATGGCTCTTGTTACTTACCGTAGTCCAACAGGGCTTTCCTTTAACTGCGGTAAAGCTTTATTAAAAGGTTTAGCTGAGCTTCAACTTTGACTTCGTAAACATTCTCCCTCATCCGTTCCTACTATGCAAAAAGGGGCTAGAAGGTGGCCACTGTATAGGATCTTCACGACCGATCCATTTATTTAAAAAACTATTGATTCAAGTAGGTGAAAACAATATTTGAAAAATGTGACGATGCGTCATTATTTTGGAAGTACAGCTGGCGTCGCGTTGCAAGAGGAACATCTTCAAGCAATGCCGGTAGATCTTCATGAAGAAACTATAAGTATGTCTGACCTGTTAAGCGAAAATAAACGGTCATTCAGCTAATTATAAATAATACCACACCATACGTTAATGCTAATAATGCTAAAACGCTGTTCAAAGTTACTTTCAACTGTTGCATATACCTTATCAGAGTTTCAGGAAGACATCGTTTTACATGGTGAGCTGAAATCCGGGCAAAACCGTTCGCTAACCGTAACTCGCTAATGAAGCATTTCCGGACACATGTTTATATATTTCCTTCTTTATTTTTACAAGTAAAACGTTACTTCCACAGTTTCTGCATATCTTCGTTTATCACCCTGTATAAGTACGTAAATACGTAAGAATTATAAAAGTAAAAATGGAACAAGCGCTCACGCGATCTGAGCTTAAATTTAGGTACAATCTCGAGGGATGTTTTTAACGTTTTGTCAGAAATGCGGGAAGCTCTCGCTGATGCTTGGGGCATTTCCGATCGGTACTTTCCCGACCTCAGATCACGTGCCAGATCCTCTAACATGTTCTGACGTCGGAAAAAATTGATGATCTGGGAAGTGATCTGAAGTCGGGAAAGTACCGATCGGATATGCTCCTGGTATCAGTGAGGACTCTTTGGCGCCCTCAGCGCCACCCGGAACTTCTGGCGAAGAAAGTAAAGCATTCCTCGAGATAATACCCAAATTCAAGCTCAGATCACGTGACCGCTCGTAAAGGTTATCTCTAATTTTGGTACTACTAGTAACATATTTATGATAACCTAATCTAAACCTGGTTATATCGCGTAATAACAACATTAGATAAGAACAGAGTGGCTTCCTTCGAGTCGACATCACTTCCTTTTGGGAGACAGAAAACCTATTATCATAAACACGTAATTTTCCTAGTAAGTCAAATGAAGTCTGTTGTTTTTAATAATGTAGTTTTATTAAGTACCCGGTAAGAACAACTCTTCCAAAAATAGTGGCCCAGAATACCGAACTAGCTGTACCGCACAAAATGTCTTCAACCTAATCCGCATATGGATGCGAGGCCTATTCTCTTTTCGGGTCAAAGACAGGAACTACAAATTTTATACTAGGATTACTATCAGTGCCCAATCCTCTACTGGCACTTAAGATAAAAACTTTTGGAGATTATGATTACCAAGAAAAAATAATCCGACCCTTAATTAATATTATGTAATGTTTAACTTTTCTCAACTATTTTTCTATCGACTAACATTCTATGATTATTGGTCGATCAACTGTCAAAATGGTCTAGAATTACAATTATGACACCTAATCTAGTATGTAATTCTCCGAGTATAGAAACTTATTTACTGAAACCTTTGCCGCTGGACTTCACAATAGTGTCTAATATACCTTATAATTGAGTCTAAATTGTAGACCTGTATGGGGAAGAAAGTTTATTAGGTTTCAAATTTATCTAATTTTAACTTTCAGCATAATAGATAACAGTCTAGCATTCAGTGTAATTACATTTTATATATTCACAGCAATGGCTAACTCGTTAGAGGGTATTACATACGCTCAATTTCAGTTCATAAGTGTCCTGATTAAATATTAACATCTTCCAATGATAAATCTGGGATATCTACTTACGAATGTAATGCATATTGAGGAGACATTATTTTAGTTTGCTTCATTGTATATAAGTGATATGACTTACCAAAAAACTAAGATTTTTTAATAATCGAAAGATCATTTTATATACTTGTAAATATGTTTTGCTATATCAGTTACTTCGAATGGATAAATTATACCGAACTAAATTTTGGAAACAAAGTTTATCCTGGTTATCTGAAAGTTGAAAAACGAAAATGTGACTACGCCTCATTACTCTTGTTAAACAAAAGGAATCATCTGTTTCTATTCAATTATCGTCGCTTGATATTGGTATGGCGGGTACCAGGAACGTACCCAGGAAAACATTTTGGGGGTTAAGACGACTGATAGTAAGTAAGGCAAGTGCAGTCAATAGTCCGTTCACGATTTTGTTCCTTAAAACGTTCTTAACCTATTTTAATATTGAGAAGGATCTTTCAGCAGTACATGTCAGTAATACTGAATTATTTAAATCATAATAATCGTTTGCTAAAAAAGTAATTGAAAAGTTAAAAATTTGGGGGGATCAGAACCCCTTGGATCCCCTCGATGGCTACGTCCTTGGTGGGTTCAAAAATATGAGATAAATACACAGATACCTTCCATGTCAACACGGAGTTCATTGATGGAAACTAAAAACAACCACAACACACGAGCCGTTGATGAATGGTTGCTCAGTCAGACATTGTAATTATCTTAATCCGCCCCTAATTAGGCGAATTGTCTGGTAAGTCCCTCTCTGTTCTCGAGTGGCGCCGACAGCCACTTGACCTAATACTGACAGTACTACACTGCTCACTTGGCGGGCTGTTTATCTCTTCTGCACCCAAACATCGCAATATGTCCTTGTCTTTGCCTTGAAATTTTCTTTTTTCAAGGAAAGTTCTATTTTTTTATAAATGACTATCAACAGCAACAGGACAATCGGACAGGCTGGAGCTCGACAGTCAAGATTAGAGAAAATCTAGAAATAAGAAGTTCCACAGCGCCATTCGACGGCCAGACCTAGTATCGGATCAAAGAGTATAGCCGCCAGAGTTGGAACATTAACCACAAACTAGTAGAGCAAAAATACGGGGGTTACTTTAGAAATTTTCGTCCATTATTTTTGCGTAGATGATATCTTTCTCCAAAGAAAATGGCATTTTTTATAAAAGAATATCAACAGGAACCGTCGACAGTCGTAGAGAAAAATCTGGAACTCAGAAGTCCCGCTAAAACACTGTTTACAGCGCCATCCGACGGAGTTACTTTTAAAATTTGCTTTATTATTTTTGTGTAGATAATCTGATATCTTTCTTCAGAGAAAATGGCATTTTTTATAAAAGAATATCAAGAGCATCGGTTGACAGTCAATCGTAGAGAAAATCTAGAAATAAGAAGTCCCATCATTGGAACACTGTTCACAGCGCCATTCGACTGCCAGACCTAGTCTCAGATCAAAGAGTATAGATATACGAGTTTGAACATTAACCAAAACCAACAAGTGGAGCTAAAATTACGGGAGGTACATTAAAATGTAGCTTATTTATTTTTGTGTAGATGGTATCTTTCTTCAAAGAAAACGGCATTTTGTATAAATGATACCAACAGCAACTGTCCGAACAGACTGGAGCTCGACAGTCAATCGTAGAGAAAATCTGGAACTCAGAAGTCCCGTTGGAACAATGCTCACAGCGCCATCCGATGGCCAGACCTAGTCTCGGATCGAAGAGTTATATACCCGAATTTTAACATGAGCCACAAACTAACTAGTAGAGCAAAAATACGGAAGTTACATTGGCATTTAACTTGTTTATTTTTACGTAGAAGAAATCTTACTTCACAGGAAATGGCATTTTTTATAAATTACATCAACAGCAACTGTCCGGACAGGCTGGAGCTTGACAGTCACTCGTAGAGAAAATCTAGAACCAAGAAGTCCCGCTGGAACATTATTCACAGCGCCATCCAACGGCCAGACTTAGTCTCGGATCGAAAAGTTATATACATACCCGAATTTTAAGATGAGCCACAATCTGAGATAAAATTGCGGGAGTTATTAAAATTTATCATGTTTATTTATACGTTTAGACATATAAAGTAAAGTATTTACAAACAATAACTTCCAGGTTTTATTTTGGTAAGTACGAGGCGAAAGCCGTCCAGGAAGGCGTTGATTCACCAATCTGCCACCAAGAGAGCGGTGTTGACTCGCCAATATGCGTGTTCAAGCGAACAATCACTGGCCTCTATGAATTAACAAAACCTGCCTAATTAAATCTGTGTTAAGAATTAATCATTTTGAACAGAGATTGATAAAATTACACACCCTAGATGACTAGTACTTTAGGATGTCCATAACGAGACCAATGCCGAATGTTTGAACAACATTAACCCGCGTAAAGTTAGTACACAGATTATAAGAACACAACAAGAACCCGCTGGAGCTAGTACACAGATTATAAAAACACACCATGTACCCGCGTCAACTCGGGCAAGAATAAAAGTTAAGACGGTAATTACTAAATTTAGTAACAACGTTTTTCATACCACTCTGAAATTCTAAAATTTCAAACTTAAATACAATACACTTGTAACTATCTCGTAAAAAAATTTGTCTCAATCGAATCAAAATTTTCCGAGTTATAAAAAGTTGTAGTTTGGTAGAAGAGTACCAAAAACCGTCACTTATTTATATTAGCGACATAACAAATGTAAGATTTTTGTAAATAATTTGCTTTATATGTCCAAACGCAGAAGTAAACCAGGTAAATTTTTATGTAATTCTTTTTATATTATCTCTTCTACTTATTTTGTGGTTGACGTTTAAACTCAGGTATTTATACTTTTTGATCCGAGAGAAACTAGCACCGATGTGACATTCAGTCGGATGGTCCCGACCTCGGTGGGACATCTTAGGTTTGTATTGCCTTTGGTCAATTTGTTTTTACGAAGGAGTCAAATATTTTAAAAACTCAAATAGGGCTGTAATTTTTACAAGGTTTTTTTCTTCAAACCAAATTAGCAAATTATTTCAGTCTACAATGGAACAAACTAGCACTAACACTTCATTTTTAATAGAACGACAATTCGAAAAAATTACGATTTTTCTTGAATGCTGGTAAAATAAAGTGAAATCTTAAAAAAAAAAACTCTGTTGTAAACCGATTTAAAAACGCATGTAGGCGCTTCTCTGCGAATTGATATAGATATAAATAAACCTTCCACTCCTTCCTGAAAGATTATCGTATAATGTACAATATTTTTCATTTCGTTTAATCTCCAGAAAAGTCATTAGTATCATGACGATAAGGGTATATCTTAGTAGGAAGTTGATACCAGAGATGCTTTTACAGAATGTAAATATATTTATTTGAATATAACGAAAACGCCAGGGAACAATTAATTATACCAGAAACATCAATATGCATTTCGTCCACAACTACTTCCTGAACCCCCCCCCCCCCCATAAGACCCAGGTTATATTTCGTGAAGTTTTCGAGAGTACATATTTATTTATTTTTTAATTAGTGTTTAAATTAAAATTTAAGTCTCGATACCTCGATACAGATACTTGCAAGACTCGAGAGAACATTTATATACAATTTCAGTTGATTATTAAAAACATTAATCCAAATCTGCTTAGATGGACCGAATACGAGTGCGAATATAGAAATACAGTTTTCGTATTATTCGTAAAATACACACAACAGAAATAAAGATAACTGTGTTATCCATATTGTGAAAAACAATACGAAAATACAGATAATATAGAATTGTCGCAATTCATGTATACGAAATCAAACTACGAGTATTTAAATATATACTGGAGTTTTAATAAATGTTATATTAGTTTGATACGCAATTTCATAATAAAAAGATACGTTCTGCTGTAATATTTTCTAGAATTTTGACCATAATTGTACTAAACTGCACGAAACTGTACTTAGAAAATTTCATCATTGTTTTTACCACTTTAAACAAAGTAGTGAGTACAAACGGTTGTAGGAAACCATTTACTAAAGTCTAGAAACATTGTTTAACAATTTATTAATAAAATATCCAAGACTTTATCCCTACATTGTAATAAAATGTGTGTAATTATAACAAGAATAAGAAGTTGAAGACACAACAGGAACCCGCGTGGAATTAGTTACAGATTACAACACACCATGGACACGCGTACAGTCAGTACACAGATTATAACAACACAACAGGAACCCACGTAGAGTTAGTACACAGAATATAACAACACGACAGGTTATAAAGTGTGATAGTATCCTTATGACATTGTTAAACGTATGTATTGTTATACTCAGCGTGTTGGCTCTTTATAACGTAATGGAACAGCTGTGTTGCGCTGGATCCAGTGAAACGATTTTAATTAACGAGCTTGCAAGAGATTTAATTAAGTAAAAGCTTCCCTGTGAAATAAGCCAAATACTCGTACACGAGCTGGAAGCAGAGTATGTCTAAAATTAAAAATACTAATTATTATAATTTTAATAAAATCTATTATATATGAATGTTATTTTTACTAAGCGGCAGTAAAATCTATTAGAACTCATATCAACCTCATACAAGAATAACTGTTTATTTATATCCCAAGAAATTCGCAATGTTACAGTACATAGCAATACCTCATAGTAACAAGTGTTTAGAGTAATAACAATAATCATATGATATGTATCAAATATAACAAAAATAACAATACAAGACAAGATGACGATAGTGCTATACATAACTAAATAAAACAATAATGTACAATAATCCAATTTAGGCGATACACAAACAGGAGCATTATTATTAACAGATTAGAGACAGAGAATTTGTACTCGTTGAACATTGCCTAATTATACAATATTTTGTGTGAAACCATATTAAAATCCTTCCTTTTTCATTTAAAGGCAATTCATAGTTTTCAAATATATATTTATTACGATCAGTTCAGGAAACATTTGCCCATCTTAGGACTCATTACTGAAAATCCAGGGGTGGAGTAGTCTATATAATGAGCTGAAGGTCACTGCTAAACACATTATTTTTGGATTGTGAGAGGCTCGAGGTTAGGAAAGATTTGGAACCTCACAGCCAAGTGATGAGTTCGAAGACATCATTGGGCAGAAGCTCTTGGATTTCGTTGAAGGTGTGTATAAAGGCAGCGGTACTGGGGGTATGCAATAAGCTTAAGTTGACGCGTTGGGATCTAAGAGTCCTTTATAAACCCCCTCCCCCTCTTACTCTTATCTAATATTTAAAACACATATAACCATTTGATAACGTACTCATGAAACTTTTAAAGAATTGTCACAGTACATTAGTTTAGCACCATTTATCACGCTTGATGAATATAAAAGTCGTTTTGGGTCATTAATCTCAGCAAGCTTTGTCCCTGCTCAACGGTTCATGAAGCACTGTGATGCATTTTTAGAGCATAGAGCACAAGACAAACGCGATAACCGCAGTATAATATTATGCTATTTAATTGTTCCATTTATCTTTTATTTCACGAGTGATATTTAATTTTTCATTGGCCTTCTTGAAGGCTTTGCCCTTTTACTTCCGGTATATTACGTGTTCCAATATTTAGGGTTTCCCTGTGCCAGTTTGCGGTCTACGGAAGCATTGACTTGTGGTAGCTTCAAAAAGACTTCTCGGTTGAGGGGGTTGAGGGAGTTCCCGGTCTCCGGAAGATCTCGGTCTACAGACGCTCTGTGCCTCTTGGAAGTCACGTCCAATGAAATAAATTAGAATATCGCACCTCTCGTTTTTTTTTGTAAATAAAACCAGAATAGTGATGAGCACACGTCGTTCGCCAACTCTGATCGGTATGTGATGGGTGATACACTAGTCTAAATGTCCACAATAGCTCTCGCGGCAGTGTCGAACATTACAATTTCAATTATAAGCAATTTGTATCAAATTTTGTATTGACGCACAACCAGTGACGCACAGCTGTCTCACATACTTGCGACACTTCTCGCGTGTAAAATTTTTTATCCTTGTTCACGTTATGCGACAGACAGTATCAAGTTCTCAAGCAAGGTTAAATGGTGCAACTGGTGTACGGTTTAGTTACATTTTTGGAAATTTTAGGACCTTTACGATGCTTTTTTGTATGTAGGATAATAGAAAGAGAGTTTTTTCATTGTTCCACGAAAAATTGCATAGATCCAAAGTAGTATTTAGCGGTATCTTACAATCAGCTCCACAGAAAAACTGTGTAGATAGAGATATGAATTTGTACAGTAAATATGCGAAAGATGACTGGAGAGAATGACACACACACACACACACACACACACATATATATATATATATATATATATATATATATATATATATATTATATGTATATGTATTATACAAATTTCTTATGAACAATTTTCATTTTCTTAAGTCATTACTGAATAAAAACGTGGCTTTCCCTGAAGTCACGATTCATATACTTCGTGTACATGAAAATAAACTAAGAATATTCCCATCTCATCTTTAGCCATTTTAGATTAATGGGCCCGATTAAACAACTTCCAAAAGTATGTTAAATTGTATGAGGGGTCATAAAACAATAAAATCTTTTCTTTATGTTATGTGTTTAGGAATGATATCTTAATGGTCTCTTAGTCTGATGTAATAAATTAGCCCATTCTCAGGCAACTGCACCACTTCAAAGCTCTAAGTTTCCTCAGAGGTTCAACCATACTTCAGTGAAGCTGAGATTGTGAATGTTGTCAATCTGTCATTTACAAGTGTTTCTTATTTCAAAATAAAAGGCATAAAATTATCTTAACATTTGTCTTTTTTCTTCTGTGTGAACGATCGAATATTCCCCTGAACTTTTACTTGGGTCTATAATCTGATATTATCAACAAATGTCTATCAGAGGCGGAATGGTTTTTTGCCACATTTTACTTGTGCAAAATTTACATCAAACAGCGGATTTCGAAAACATTGTATTAAAATTAGACTCATTAGATTCAACTTTATACGACTTATGATAATATAAAGGTTAAACGTACATGTTCGTATACAAACCATTACTGACCATTCGGCTATGAAAATGATGAAGAATTATTCTTTCTCTTTCATGGCCGAACGGTTTTCCAAAATTCAGGTTTAATTGTAATTGTTCCATTGAAGAGATATGTATTACATTCATTTTTCTGTGATAATCTCTCGTGAATTCTGAGGTACTACAGTCTGTTTTAAAAGTCTGGAATCGCTTTAACATTTTGTTAAACCATTGCAGATAAAATATATAAGCTATCTTAACTACTCTATTATCATAACCATCAAAAGTCTACATGGGAGGTCAACCCATTTAGGGTGTCAAATAAATCTTAAATGTAACCATGAGTCGAGTCATGCCTTATTTTGAAATTATCATTAAGTATTTTCAGATTTGCCTTTAAACGTTGATCCCCAATCAGTAATGGCGGCGTGTAGAAGAAACCAACTATATATACACAGTTGTGCAAAACAACCGTTATTTATATAGCGAAGCTTAGAATAACGATTAATAAAAGATAAAGCAACAATCTACAGTAATAATAGCACTTACAGTTGCGGTAAATGTTCAAAAATGTTTTTAATTGTACCAACCCTGTGCTAAAACTCACCTCGATGTAGGCATTCGATGGTTATTGCATAAAAAAGTAGCTAAGACTTGTAAATCAGAATCTGTAATTTTGAAGAACGCTTGCTGAATAAAGACGTTATTTATTTATTTATATAGGGCTATGTGATTTGTTTGTTAGTATAAAATAAGTTGTAATTTGTTATCCCTTTGCAAAATACAATACATTGGTTATTATATATTTATATATAAATAAATAAATAACGTCTTTATTCAGCAAGCGTTCTTCAAAATTACAGATTCTGATTTACAAGACTACTCTTGCCATATCATACAGGTAAATAACCATCATTCAAATATAAAACTAAATAAAATTGCATAAAAATCTTTTTGACGTGATTTTTAAACGAACGGTTACACATCTATATAACTTCTTCAACTCGACCACGATTATAGATTTTACATGACTTGTAAAATCAAGATTAAAAATTTAAAAACAAGATTTAGGGCAAAATCTAAAATATTCTAAGATCTGAGACAACAGTTTTACAAAGAGGTATCTATTGCAACCAAAACAAGATATTGCGTATGTCGGAACGGAAAACGTACAAATTACACCTATGCGTGTACTGTACAGTGGCCATATTACGTTCAGATATGTGTCTATTACGAGGACTGACAATATCGGTTGCGATTTCTCTCCGGATATTAGCAAGCATGTTGGTAACACTGTTTACAGTTCACCTCTGCAAACACCCTCAAGGACTATAACTATTAACAGATTCTGTGTATTCTTTTATTAATGCCATGGTTTGCCACATTACTATTAATAGTAATGTGGCAAACCATTCAGTTAACTGTAACATGTTTTAACTGTAACATGAACTTCAACTTCTGTAATAGGAAACACGATATAAATTGTTTACGACTACAAATATTGTTTTATTGTTTGTTCTTTAATCGTTCTAGTGAGCGATTTAAATTAATTAATATGTTTGAATGGGAACTAATATAAGTGTCAGGAAGGGGGAATATTTTTATGTAAAATTTCTCTATACTTTCTCGGGTAAAAAGTCGTTTTAAAAAAAAACCCCAAGTAAATAAAAAAACAACATACTTCAAATCTAATAAATACATATAAATTGATGTTTGTTGTTTAATGCAAAATCAGATTTTATGAACGGTTTAGTGACGATTCGAATTACAAGAACGTGCCCTAATCGCCAATTTATTGCGTGCAATATTTGAATATTGTAAGTGAGACAATTTTACTGCAGAATAGTGTTTGTGAGAAGATTACTATGGTTGTTTCTACCCAATACAAGAAAGGCATCTGCTCGCTCGCCATCTTATTACGTGCAATGTTTGAATGTTTTAAGTGAGAAAACGTTACGGTAGTGTTCGGAAAAAAATTACCTTATCGACACATGTTGCTATATATGCCCAGTAATTACGGAGAAGGGCATATGCTCACTCGCCAACTAATTGCGTGCAATATTTGAACGTTTTAAGTGAGAAAATGTTACTGTAGAATAGTGTTTGTGAGAAAATGACCTTATCGACACAAGTAGCTGTCTATGCCCAGTAATTAATGAACTTGGCCTTGTTGATAAAACTCAGGGCCTTCGGCCGGCAGACAGTTGGAGTCGTACGATAAACGTAATTATTTCCAGGAACTATTTCGGGAAGGAGTTTGCAAATAACTTAGTATTAATAATAATAGGGCTATGTGATTTGTTTGTTAGTATAAAATAAGTTGTAATTTGTTATCCCTTTGCAAAACACAATACATTGGTTATGAACACTGTTTAGATGAAATCAATAGATAATTGATAATAATCAAGAGACAGAATTGATCGATTTAATTGTTTCTGAATAAATATGTCAATCATGAAAATTCAGATGTTTCCCGTCTTAATTCAGGGTAGAGTAAAGTTCCAATAAAAAGCATTTACATATTGGTACAGTATACATGTACATAATATGCCCAATTGCTGTAGTACCTTAAATTTGTTAGGATAAACTAAATACTATGTTGAAATGGAAAATTGAGTTTGCATGATAAATCTGTCAAAAAGCGAAAGTTGGATTCAGCTCTGTATCACCTTCTGCTTTTGCAGCATCTGAAATGTGAAGCTATCGTAGACTTGACTCCTGGACTCTGAGTCAACATCCGTCCAAAGAGTTAAAAAAGTCGATGACGAAGAAGCTTAAAACGAACTCTTAGCATCGTTTCTGCATAAGAGACACCTAGACTACAAAGGAAGTGTAATCTAGGTGAAGAAGTGTTCTTATTGTCTCATCAGGTACACAATTGAGTCAAACCTTCCCACTATAGCCGAATATTTCTTACAAATTAAAGCCTGTTCTTTGGATCATACTGTTATTAAATGACTGCTTCAAGGGGAGGCG
The DNA here is from genome assembly GCF_021130785.1 of Homalodisca vitripennis. Taxonomy (NCBI): domain Eukaryota; kingdom Metazoa; phylum Arthropoda; class Insecta; order Hemiptera; family Cicadellidae; genus Homalodisca; species Homalodisca vitripennis. The sequence goes on along the minus strand of NC_060210.1, from coordinate 122,894,290 downwards.
GAATCCCTATCTCCGTAATGCTAACTTTATGTTCTTTTTCTCAAAATCTATTAGGCCTATCATTCTGTAATTTTTACCAGTTATTTATTTGGCTTTCATACATAACCTGAGTTTTTTCACGTACTTTAATCAAGTCTTAGCCTAGATATGATTTTTTTCTACCTGTATATAAAATATTTTTATATTTAATCAGTTTTATTTTTTTCTTATAAGTTATTCAACTTAAGACCTTAAAAAAACTCAGCTTGTATAGAACAATAATATTTATTTTGAGTAAAAATTTCAACTCTGTATCTATAGTGGTTCCTGAAAAAAGGAACATTACAACTAAAAAATACAAACTTGCGGAAAACGGCAATTAAATGAAAATATTCTAAATACCTAATAAATACCTAAAACATTCCAGCATCATATGAAGTGGCTGCTTCTTCATCTTCTTCAAGTTTTCTCTTTCTTAACTTCTCCAGTCTTCTTGACTGTCTCAAAAACCCTGAGATAGCTTGATCGGCTCTGCGGATGCGTTCGCTGTCCAAAAACTTCATGGCACGAATAGTATTATAACTTGGTTCAAGTCCCAATGACTTTAACACTCGATACTTAGTTATGTTACCATCATTGTAGCTGGCCACAGCTTCAAAGACACCAAATTCTAAAGTTTGTAGTGTAACAAAATTGTTCTTAGGAATTCTGGTCCATATAAACGCTGTTGACACTCTCGTTCACATTTTGTGTCTTGCCATGTGTATATTTTTTTAATAAATTTGGATCAATCAATGCTTTGAATATGGGCTTGATTGCTTGCATTATAGGCTCTGGTAAGTTGTTCTTGTGCTCATACATTTTGCCCTCAGCCTTGGCCTTGTTTTACTTACACCAATATTTTTCACCTTGCGGACACAATCGGTGTTCGGGTTTTTCATCAGAAGATCCCGTGTGGCAATAAATAGCCCATATGGCTTGTCGCATATCTTGAACAGTTTTATTCTCTTTTATGGCTTTGCCGTAGTATGACTGTATCTGGTCAATTTTTTTATCTGTTAGGCGATTCTTTCCTCTCAAAGACTTTCCATCGTCGAGAATCTGTTTCTTCAAATCCTGCTTCAGTCTGCGCAATCTAGCACCCATTCTCTTACTAACGTGGTTTATACACTCTAATTTTTTAATTTCAGTATTTCCATAGGGTTTTAATGCAACAATGCTTTCAAAGCTACTACTGTCTCCATCACCTAGGTAACTATCATATCTTACTTTATACTTTTTTTCAGACCTCAGAAAAATTTGTCTTATACCGGCACCCTCCATGCTGCCGATCGAGCCTTTATGGTTTGCGTAACAGTAGGCATCATGATTTTGCTTGTCCACACAAATACAGTATTTAGACAACACTGCCAAATCCATAACTTTACCACTATCAATGCTAGTACATGTTACCACTCCATTAAGAGATTGGTGGCCTCTACGCTGCCATGTACCATAAAAACCAGCTGATACGTCTCGGGGTTCTCGGGAGTCAAATGCAGCTATTTTACATTTGTTATGTAGTATGGTATTGTATGGGGAAAACTTTGTTGGAGGTTGAGGAAGGTTCAGAATTCCGCACAAATCTCGACCAGCAAGTAATCCCTTTCCGATGCATCGTAAGCCGTACTACACTAACATGATATTTACATCAAAGTATGTTTTATTTACATCAGGAACTTTAAATTCCTTAGTGGTACTGAATTTTAGAACAAAATCACAATGTGAACAATGCAGAATCAATGTAGATGCCAAACCAACACAGTTTTCAGAACGAATTTGTAAATCGTATTGTTTACAATTTTTACAAATATTATTTTGCAGTAATATAATATCTGACAAAATACTTAGATCAATTAGTTCATTCTTATAACTAGTGTCAATGTCATACTTATCATATTCAGAAAAGTCAATCTTCTTTGAAGAGCTTGATACCTTGTAAGGCTTGCAATTTTCAAGCAAGTTAGGCCTAGGTTGTGGTTTCAGCACTATCTGTTGCATTATTAGAATTTACCACTTTCTTCTTCCCACGACCACCAATACCTTTTCTACTTTTGGTAATCTTACCAATAGCTCGCGGCATTATACTTATAAAATATATCTAATTCTAACCTGAATTCTCAAAAGTAAACAGTAACACACAGTCACACCAATAATCTTGACAAAATGTTACGATATGTTTGATTCAATTCAATTCAATTTGACAACTGTGACTCAGTTCAGATACATTACTTATGCAGTGTGGCCAACATATGGACAAGAAATAGCAAACAAAAGAAAGACTGGTTGTATAAATACAAGTGTGAGAGCGCGCAATATTGTGATGTAAAAATTTCTAGGTATGCATATTTGTTTCAGATTTTTTCAAATAGGTAACATATTTTAATAGCAATGTGTTATATATCAAATTGTTCAGAAATAAATTCTCTTCAACATAAAATAATAATAAAATTTTTTTATTAAATTTTTACCTTACCGCCTCCCCTCAAGGGGGACAAATACTACATAAATCTTATTTTTTTACATTTGAGGTGTTGGTGCCTTAAATAGGTGGGTTATTTTTAACTAGCTATGACGTTCATACCTATATAAAATAATTTAAATAAGAAAAGTGCAATTTTTTTTATTTTCTGGGCTATAATATGTATATATCTAGGAGAAGCAATTATACATTGGATACAGATCACGCTTAATTTCAACAACGGTGCATTTAAATTAGGCAGTCATGGAATATAACTGGTATTTATCCAGTGTACTTTAAATCGACATCGTTATGTAAAATTCGATTATTATTATCCCCGGAGATAGGGATTAATTACTGGTAATACAATTAAAACAAACTTAATTAACGTAAGTGATTATAATATAAGTTATTTACAACTAGATTATTGCAGCATTATAAATAGCAATGAGACTATTTTCATGGTCAATCAAATAGAAATGAATACACTCCAGGGTACATAGTTAACTGATGTTATAATTGTAGGGAGATAACTAATATATAACTGTATATACATTTGTTGACACGCTTATTAATAATTACGAAAATAAACTAATTATATCAATTCAACATTGCGAGTTTCATTCGTAATTAATTCAGTACATAATAAACCAATACTATATAACTCGAGTTGCACAGTGTTCTGAATACTTTGTATAAGGTATGATAAAAAATGTGTTTCGAAGATGTGCAAAATATTTTTTTTTAATCAGGAATATTTTAGGTGCATCGGTGTGGGACTTGATTAAGTAAAGTATATGTAACACATTTTTAGAATCTAAATTCGCTTTACAGTCGAACAAAATAAATGGTTTGTAATGTTTGTTCACTAAAAACACTTGTCAATAAGACCAAAAGAATCTAGAAGTACTTATCAACGTATTATGTAGAAGATAAACTCCACAAGATAGTGAGGAATTATTACAGATGGAAAAGCCTGCAGTGACCTCTCCCGGCTAATCAATAAATTAGCTGCAGCTGTCATGCATCTTACTGACCCTGCAGCGAGGCGGCGAACTTCAAACAACTGTGACATAAAGGAGTTATTGGATAATTAACGGCGTTTAGTGGACCAAAGAGATAAACCCGATCATTGTCGCCTCAATAACATCGGGCGATAAAAGTGTTGCGATGCGAAATTAAATCTTAATCGGTCTGTCAAAGGTCAACTACGAGTAATCTGCAAGTTTAGAACGATGAGTAATCCAGGAACAATTTACCTTAAGCGGAGATGCAGTGTAACGCCCTTAACTTATATTTTTACACTATATTATTAAATTATTATAAACAAAATGAAATAATGTTATTATTCATATATTAAGCCCCCAAATAACAATGTCAAACTTCAAACAATTTGACGTCTTCATTTTTGGCCGTTGCAGGAGGTTTATTATTTCAAAAGCATGCGTACAAAAACCTTCCATATTCTTTACATTATTTATATTTGTTATTCTTAAAGTTAATAGTACACTTTTTTGGACTTCATCATTTGAATATTCAAAAGGCATACATTTTACAAAAACTAAAAACTATTTTAATGCGTATTAGTTTTCGTACAACCATCACGAATCAAATATTATCAATAAGGGCGTAACATTTTTGAGGTGTAAAATTTGCTCTTATGGGGTAAATATAAATAGTATTTTGACACGAAGAAAATTATTTAAATGAAAAGATAGGTTAATATTAACAATCTTTATAATGCGAACCTTATACAAAATGATGTTAAGTTCACGCCTGCAGAACATAGAAAGATCTGTGATACAGTCCTACCGTCAACACAATGTTAAGTTCACGCCTGCAGAACATAGCAAAATAAGTGAAACAGTCCTACCATCAAAACAATGTTAAGTTCGCGCCTGCAGTACATAGAAAGATGAGTGATACAACCTTACCGTCAACACAATGTTAAGTTCACGCCTGCAGAACATAGCAAAATAAGTGAAACAGTCCTACCATCAAAACAATGTTAAGTTCGCGCCTGAAGTACATAGAAAGATGAGTGATACAACCTTACCGTCAACACAATGTTAAGTTCACGCCTGCAGAACATAGCAAAATAAGTGAAACAGTCCTACCATCAAAACAATGTTAAGTTCGCGCCTGCAGCACATAGACAGATGAGTGATACAACCTTACCGTCAAAACAATGTTAAGTTCGCGCCTGCAGAACAAAGAAAAATAAGTGATATAACCTTACCGTCAAAACAATGTTAAGTAGCGCCTGCAGAACAAAGAAAAATAAGTTATACAACCTTACCGTTAAAACAAATTAAGTTTGTACCTGCAGAACAAAAAAATAAGTGATACAACCTTACTGTCAAAACAATGTTACATTTACTACTCTCAAAACATTTCAAACTTAAAAAACTAATAAGCCCAGGTGGTAAGTGACGAACTGCCCCATTTGGAACACAGAGCGCGGGTAATGGCTGGTAATGGCTATTGGCTATCATTACTCTTCCTCTCACCTGTTTTTGGCTTCACCAGTGAAACAGTGTATGTTTACGGTTAATGATTTATCAACAAAACTGATGGTCGTAAGCTCTAAGCGTGATGTTAGCATGGTGTATGTATTTATGAATCTATCAAATGAAATTGATATTATAGAAAATATGTACTTTGATTAATTTTTTCACTTAGGGCCAGAATTTAGGAAACCTCTCATTGCACTTCGTCCTAAAAGGACATTTGCACTGTTTCTGGAGTGACAGGACATTCAGGATGTCTGGAAAGGTCGAGATCCAATGAGAGGGATTGCGGGTTTTGTCTCCTTGGAAGAAGGGGAGTCTGGGAGTCTAGCTCCGTTCCAGAAGAGTTCCAGCAACGTCCATTCCGAGCGGGTAGGGGTTAGTACTCCCTCTCTTTTTGCTAGCCACAGCCTAAGGAACTAAGGAAACTCCAAAAGTAGTCCTCCACAGTAGACTAGACCTATCTTTCTACCCTTACACCCCAATATCTCGACATTCGCGGTTAGTAATGAGTCACGCCTGGACATCCATAAGGTTACTCAGATGTAAGTGACATGTCGGTTTTGCTGTACCCAGTGTAGGTTCAACCGGAATGTATAAATCAACCAAGCGCGAACCCACGTGGTGTAGGTAAATGTATTACTAAAACATGACATTTACAATGCCATGTATATTGTAAATACGCATTCAGTAAAATATTAATACTGCATTTTTCTCAACACACCATCTCATATTTTCTATACACTTCAGACTAAAGATCAAATTAAACACAGAACGTAAGGAGATGTAGATTGGAATCTGAATCAAGTTCATTTTTGTTGGTCTTCTTAATCGAACAAATAAATTAGATTTTTCTTGGTTTTACGAGTTTGGTAGGCCATCTAAACGTATATAGTATGTATATACTAATATTTTCACACTTAAGGGTAAGGAACAAAAAAACTGAGTATAAAAGGAGATTTAAATTAAAATCTGAAACAAGTTGATTTTGTTTGTTGATTTTCTTAATCAAAAAAATGAAATAAATCTTTTCTTGATTCTCCGGTTTTGTTAAGCGATATATCGGAACTAAATCATAAATCTTCACAAAAGATTTTTGATTTAGGTTCCGTCACGAAATTGATATCACAATTCTGCCAACATACTGGTTGAATAAATGCCTTAATATTTCTGAATAATTATAAATGGTGTTAAACTAGACGTGACTATGTGTGTTTTAATAGTTCGTCAAATACATTTTTAAACATTAATACAATTCAAATACAAGACATGATTTTACATAGTTATTGTCTCTTAAAGTATAGGCCATCTTCCCATAGTAAAATATTTTTGTAGTTTTAATGCTATAAAGAAGCAACATTTAAAATTCTAATATACAAAAAAAGCCTTTGTATATTCAATACCTTTTGAGAACACTTAATATTTATCCACTATTGTGTTCAAATGTCAATAAATAAGTTAGTTCACACCGTTTTAGAAAACATAATTGTAAATATATACCTTTTGAAACTTATGTTATTAATTACTTTGTAGATATCTGCAAACTGCTAATTTTGGGCACGATCTTTATTCGCAATGCAACTTAGTGACATTGAAAGAGAGATTTTAGTCAAAGGGTTTAACAAAAATATTCAAATATACTATTGTGAAAAGTATGCGTTTTGGTTCATTTATATCAACGGATTTTCGTTTTTTAGTATAAGTCCCGAGGTTAATCAACATCTATTTAAGCTAGGTGTCTGACAAATACAAATAGGTGTATCGTGGTTCAACCCTAAAGAATTCGCTTCGTTCACCCCGTTTAAGAAAACCATAAGAAACAAACTTGCTGTCTCTTAATCAGGAAAAATAATATTATGAGTGACTCGATGAAGGGAGGATATCGTTCTGACAATGGAAAGATGGAAGTAATGACCTCTCAAGAAAGAAACATGAATTTCAATACGTACGTTCCTTTCAATATACCTAAACAGGTTGTCCGCGGAGACTTCCTTTCTCCTTCTATTTTTGAGTGCAGATACACTTACTCCAGTGAACTGTAAAATTTCAAAAGGTCTTCGTGGAAGAAAGCTATAAGTATTATGAGTACCTCCAACAAGAAAGTATCTAGGAAAACATTTTGGGGGGAGGTCCAGACAACTGGTATTTCCCCGTAGTGGACAGAGAGTAAGGCCCCATTTTGTTCCTTAAACAGTGACCCGTTTCTTTGTTGAGAACAATCTTTCAGCAGTACATGTCAGTAATACTGAATTATTTAAATAATAATAATTTTTTGCTTAAAATTAATTGAACATTTGGGGGGACACGGACCCTTTGAACCCCCTCGCTGGCTACGTCCTTGACCTCCAAATCTAAATCGGCTGCATATTAAAATTCAATTCAAGCATTGATTATTTAATGTTATTGTTCGTTAAACTATTTGAAATAGTAATAATTATATCTCTTTGGGGTATCTCTTGTTTAAACTCAGCTCTAGCTAGCTATATTAAATAAATAAATAAGGTCTTTATTTAGCAAGCGTCCATCAGTACAAAAACTGTTTTTCATGAAAACTCTTGTCAGACATATAGAATACATGGAGAACAATAACGTAAACCATAAAATAAACGTAAAACACTAAACTATAAAAACTAAACTAACCTGATGCATATGCATGGGTCAGGCAAACACCACCTTCACACTCCCCTTAAATTTCTTACAGCTTAACTTTTTAAAGTGGGTGGCAAAGCATTGTATTTCTTTGGTCCAAAGTAACTAAAACCCTTTTTCCCCGTTTCCAGCTTTGTCTTTGGTAGGTGCAATAGGCTGTTCTGACGGGTACTACGCACATTAATTTCTTGCCTGAATACCAGCTTATTCCTGAGGTATTCAGGTTTTCCCGTCTGAAGAATTTTGTGGACCAGATTGACGGTTTGCAAGTCGGAGACATCCATGATAGACAACACCTTAGCATTTAATCTGTACTCGCTGATGTGGTCGAATTTTTTCAGATTGTAAACGAATCTCAGTGCTCTGTTCTGCAGACGAGTAAGTATCATCAAGTTTTCCTGAGTCAGACAACAAGCAAAAGCTGGAAGAGCATAATGTATAGCAGGAAATATTGTTGACCGAACAATTTCCAGCTTGGAAGATTCTGGCAAAATTGTGCTTAATCTGTAAAGGGCCTTTAATCTCATTGTCACTGTTTTACATATAGCTTTGACATGATTGGAAAAATCGAGTTGGGGGTCAATAGTAACACCAAGAATCTTTAGACTATTACTTGCCATCAAAAGCTTACCGTCCACAAATATACACCGTTCAGCGCAGCTATTCACAGACTGACTACTCGAAGATAACCGGTCTACAAGCATCACAGAACATTTATTAGAATTCAATAGCAAACCATGATCGTCTGACCATTTCTTTACACTCACTAAATCAGTATTGACATGACGGACAGCCTCAGCCGTTTCAGAGTGTTTAAAAGAAATCAATAGCTGTGAATCATCCGCGTAGGAATGCAAAGAACAGTGACTTAAGTGATCTTTCAAATCTGCTGTGTATATAAGAAAGAGAATCGGTCCTAAGCAACTGCCTTGAGGAATACCGACGAACCTAGGAAGTGCTGTCGATAACTTCCCGTTTACCTTTGTACGTTGCGTACGCCCAGACAAATAAGATGAAAACCATCTAACTGAGATATCATCAAACTGGTAAAATCTTAGCTTTGCTAGCAACAAATCAAAATTCACCGAGTCAAAGGCTTGGGAGAAGTCAAGGGAAGTAATCACACTCTCTAGGCCCTTATCTTTAGCTGAAATAATTTCATCAATGACATTGAGAAGTGCTGAGCAAGTGCTAAAACCCTGCCTAAAAATCCTGACTGTGTTTCAGGAAGTAATCCTTCAGATTCTAAATATAAGACTAGTTGTTCTGCCACAGCTTTTTCCAGTATTTTGGAGATGACAGGAAGGATTGAGATAGGTCGAAAGTCTGAAACTAAGGTAGGATTGAGATTCTTTGGCAGAGGAACCACCACGCTCTGCTTCCAACTAGAAGGGAAGTTGCCAGTTTTCAATGATACATTGACCAGGTGAGAAACTGCTCCAATGCAAAAGGGACTCAGGCCTCTAACCATTTTTATGGATATTCCATCCACACCAAATGCAGTACTTGTGATACTGTTCATCAACTCCTTTACCTTACTTTCGGATACAGGAGAAAAAGTGAAAGTAGAATCTATCCCTGCACATTTGTTACTGTTAAAGAATTTCAGTTTTTCTGTGCTCACTGTCCCGTTACAACCCATAGTTGAGAAGTAATGATTTAAATCTTCTAGTTCAACAGAATAGTCCTTTTCTTCAACTGACCTCATCAAACCACCATCTCTTAAAGTAGCCCAGAAAGTTTTAGAGTTTTTTGTATTCAAAGTATCAGTAAAATACTTCCTTTTCGCTGATCGTATGGCCACATTGAGTGCGTTACGAGCCCTGCAGTATGCATTCCTAGAAACCTGTGTTTTCAGAGACAAATAAGTATGTTTACAATTATTATTCTTTTTTGTAAGGTATGCTATGTTTTGAATCTCTCCAAGGAGCTTTCTTTCTTGTTATTCTTTTTCTCACCAAGGGTGCACATTCATCAAACACTTGGACTATTTTTGTTGTTAACACATTAGCGATATCATCCACGTTTCGATGAGTCATTATGTTATCCCAGTGTATATTGGAAGCAACATCAATAAACGTATCACCGTCAAAATCTCTAAAATTCCTATATGTAATAAACTTTTCTTTGGATTTGGATTTTTTGCAAGGCACGTCACAGTAAGTCAACCTGTGGTCGGTGATCCGTCTACCATTGTGAGTAAAAATGTTGGAGGTATCAACCATTCCTACGTCAAGGTAATGGGTCTTGTCTACAATTATCAAATCAATAAGAGAAAATGAACTTTCTGTGACACGTGTGGGCTCCTTAATAATCTGAGAAAGGCCCATTGATTGAAAAATTCTTTCGAGATATTTTACATCTGCCCTCTTTTGGTTCAGAAGATTCACATTCAAATCACCCAGCAAAATCACTGAATCAACACCTGGTGACTCGTCGATGTACAGAGCGTGGATTAAGGAGCTCAAGGTCGAATAAGGAACGTCTGGGGGCCTGTATGCAATGCAGATAAGTAGCTTCAAACCTTTAAGATTAACCACACCGCTGATGTATTCAATACGGTTGTCAACATTTTGAAGATAAAGACGAACAAACTTAATTTCTTGTTTTACATAGAGAACTATACCTCCACCACCGTCTCCCAAACCAGTGGGTCTATCACAACGATGGAGTGAATAGCAAGGGACATCAAAAACATGAGAGGGGGTCTCCGAAGATAACCATGACTCTGTGATTCCCAACAGGTCAAACTGGAAGTCCTCAATCACCGAACACAGCTCCTCAAAGCCTGTATTCAGTGATCTAATATTAACTTGAGCTACTCTACAACTGTTGGTAAAGTCTCGGTGCCGTTTCCCGACAGGTTACTAATTAAAGAAGGGGAAACTGAATCATCAGTATGGGATATCTGAGGGCTGGGACACACACCTTTTGGCTCAGCAGACACAGCCTCATAAATTATTTTCAATGAGTGAAAAATAAGATCACCAAAACAGTCATTTCCCTTCCGATTCAAGTGTGTCCCATCACGCGCTAGATGATGATATTTAACCACAGCGCTAGTGTCAAGGAACTCTACGTTGAAATTATTGCACATCAGCATTAGCTGCTCATTAAAATAAAAAAGGGCTTTCTGATTGATATCCTTTCTTGTCAGAACACTATTTACAATTATGATAGAGTTTGGGAATTCTTGTTTTGCTGTACTCAACAGGTCAGCCATAGAGTGAAGCACCGTGCGCTTACCCCAACCACCAAGGTTGTTTGTACCAACAAGTAGATATATTATTTTAGGTTGTGCAGATTTATATTTTCCAAGCTTATCTTTAATATGAGAAATTTTTTTTTCCCGGATTAATATCCACGATAGCCCCACCATCTGCACACCTCTTCCCTGAGTAACGCAGAAGTGAGTCCCCAATCAACAAAACATTAGACATAGGAGTTTCCTGAATCTTCTCATTTGCTTGTATTGTATACTTTGGACCGCTTATGTCACTAGAAACCTTTACTCTTACATCTGAGTGCAGGACATTGCGATGAGTAAAGGTTTCTTTACCCACTTTAGAACTACTTTGATTTGGTACATTTACAGAAACCCTAGGTTTGTTTGTTTGTCGTATGAACGACTTTTGTTGCCATTTACCAGATGAATTGCAAATTGTTGTATCATTAATACAGGTACTCTTCAACTCAAGGGCTTGAAAACGGTTTGTACATTTTACAATGTGGTTACTTGGGAGGGAATTAACATTTGTATTTTTGGTACGTATACCCTTAGGTTTTACTTTTACCAATTTCCCTGATTTTTTATTTGGTGGAGCACCATCACAATTGATATTGCTAGAACTTAAAACTTGGTCTATATTACGAACATTGACAGCGGATGGTGAACAGTTTGGGACATGATTGGGCCTTGCAGTTCACCTAAAAGTTCACCTAAAAGAGCTTTTACATCATTACAAGTACCATGGTTTACAACCTGAGTTACAGAGGGACCCATAAAAATTACCCTGGATAAGCTGTCCTTGTTATTACTACTAAAAGACTGAAAGAAAGTATCGAGAATTGTGTCATCCACCCATTTACTTTTAAGCCAGGACTTTTCCTCAGCTTTTTTAACTGAGGATTTTAGATCAGTTACAAATCTAGTCAATTCTAGTTTTTGATTATTACTAACCGCAAGGTCTGACTTAAGTTTAGCAATAATTGAATCATTCTCGCCAACTAAAGACTGCAATGATAGACATTCATCAGACTTATTTTTTAACTTAGTTTTTACATCAGTAAGGCTAGAGAGCATTCCACAGTTATTTTTTAAAACAACGTCTTTTTCTTCACGGATGATATCCAGTTCGTTAAATGAAGCGTTGAGATCAGATTGCCGCTGTTGTTTTTCTCGTTCCAGTCGGGATTCGAGAGTCAAGATGTTGCACTGAAGGTCCTTAATAACTGCCCCAGAATTCTTTTCAGAAGCTAAAGCGTTGTCCAAACGCTGAAGTAGGCTGGAGATATTCAGCTGAAGGTCTGATAAAGTGATGTGAGGGTGATTAGCCTCTAACTTTTTCAAAACGAGGCAGATATTTGTGAGAAGAGTTTCTGTGTCAACGTCCAGATTGTCTGTGTTGGCAAACGCCTCCTCAATTTGATTGGATGCATAATTAGACCTGCCCCGCGTTAAGGCCATTTTATTGTATTGACACAAACACTTTGACGTATCGTAACAACAATTCTCCTCTGAGTAATATATATTACAGTAAATATAACAAATTTAAAATTCAGGTTAAAAACTATAAATATAACAAAGTTAAAATTCAGGTCAACAACTATTAAAAATAATAAATATTACAGTGTTAAAATTCGGGTTAAAAACTATAAAGAATAATAAATAACAAATTTAAAATTCAGGTTAAAAACTATAAATATAACATAGTTAAAATTCAGGTCAACAACTATAAAAAATAATAAATATAACAAGGTTTAAATTCGGGTTAAAAACAGATTAAATAAACGTTCCTTTGATTGTTTATTTTAAAACAATCAATTTATTTATTATTTGCGGAAGCAAAAAGTATTCGCCCTGCCGTGGATCCGATTCAAGGTCCGTTGTTGCTGATATGTCACAGTCTGAAGCGATGTCACTGAGCTATCAGTGCTTGCAGGAGGTACTGAAGGCACTGGTACTTGAGCCGCGCAGATGTTCGAACAGCGAGCGATGGGACGTGCTTATTGACATGTGCTTGTCTTGGTTAGCTTGTATTGAGGTTATGTCGTATCTACGACTATCGCCTTTACTCACTCAAATGTTCCAAAATGTCACTCACTGTCCACTGTCTCAGCGCTTGACGAGTCTGCAAGTTCACTTGTTACTTAAAGTTTTATTTTAAATTTAACTACTAAATTTGGTATAAAATCACTAGCCGATTTGGCACAGACTTATTTCCAGTGGCGCCACCTATCGCCCCATATATTATGCGTTGTTAACGCCTTCACTGCGACACGACTTCAGGGCAGCCGGGATACTCAGTGTATTAATATGTATGTATTAATATTTATCTTTTACCTGCGTATAACTGAAAATAGACGAAATATTTACACTTGTGTAAATTAGACATTTGTATGGATATCCTTAAGTACTTATAATCAAGATTTAAAAAAACAGGATGTAAACGAAAGCCACTTTAGTAACCGATTAAAACAAATGAGACTATAGCTTTAATTGTATTTTTTTTCTATTGTTAAACTATAAAAACATCTGAATGCGTATAAGACACACTGTTAAGTCATTTAACTAGCAATTACAATTTTTTAGGTTTCAACAACTTCAAATTGTTACTATTTTTGACATGGCTAACATAACTACTTATAGCTTCGCCATTCTCCTCTTTTCATCAAGGCCTATAAAATTACGCATCACAGGGCGGGAAAAGCATGATCATCTGTTTCAATTTTCTATCCAACAAAAAAGTACTATCACTTAGATTGGAGAGGAAAATCATTCATAGAAGCAGTTGATTCTTTGTGCAGTCATTCAGGGTTACAAGAGGAGTTCAAAACCCTCAATGGTTTAAAATAATGGTCTCAGAGAACAAGAGTGACGCAACCTGACGAAGGCCTGCAGCACATTATACATGCCAGCACGATCGAAACGTTATAGCGACGCGACGTGTTATACGATCATGCCAGAACTGCAGGCCTGCCTGATACGTACAAGGCTGGTATGTTTTATTGATTTGATACCAGCATCAACTGACCTTGCCATACACTAGGGATTACTGTGCTTGTCAAGCACACGTGATTTTAAACAAGCAGATAATAACAAACGGCGCAGCGTAGTTTTATAAATGCAGTTTTATACACTTATTGGTATTCACCAGGTGGAAGGCTAAGAGAACTCGCTGTTGCGCAGGTCTCCATCCTCACAAAGGTTGTGACTACGCAGCGTCTACTTTCGTTTTCTACAAAGTGATTGTTTTTCGTTACTTTATAACAGGAATATGAAAAATCAAATAAATAGGCGCACAATTAAATATTTTTCAGTCCGCTATCTTCAAAACTTATATTGCCTTAAAATGTATTTTCATGTTTACTGTCACAATAAACCCATGATTATTTTGGTACACACAACTCTTATATATTCTCATTGTAGTTGAAACCCGAGATAAAAAAATAAAGTAGCAAATCTTAAAATGCTAATCGGGTATACGCAATCTTTCACAACTGCCGTCGTGTACCCGATCGGGTGCACACCGGAAGTGCGTCACGCGCCCGACGGGGCACACGTTGCTATGCATTTCCTTATTGCGTTTTTATTGTTTGCCTGTCTTGGTGGTTTGTTAAATTTGATCACTCGCTTTAATAAATGCTTCAGACTATCGTGTACCCCGTCGAGCGTATGTTTGTTTATTTTCTAAGGCACCCCTTTGGATGTACGGAAAAAATTGAAAAACTATATTGAAATAATTTTTTGCGAAATTGTGAAGCCTGCATATTTTCCTCGTTATACTTGGACGTTTATCGTAAAAACCGGTTGCGGATTTTTGGCATTATTATTGAAAAATTTGACGGCAATTAAAAAAGTCCGGAAAAGCCGTCGTCGTGAACGTGTTAAAAGATAACATAAGGAGCATTTGTATTTTCAAGCTAAGCAATTTTTGTATTTGAATTTTTTAGTTTTAGTATTAGTTTTCAACAACACTTTACCGTGTTTTATTAATTTAATAATAAAGTGAAATATTTTAGCGTGATAAGCAAAAATACTTTTAAACCAACATAAAGGTTATACATATTAATCCTTTAAACTGTTAAGTGTACTATTCTAATAAGAAACTGGTTGTGAAGTTTTACCGCCATGAGTAAACAATTTATTCGTGTTTAAAAATTTGTTATCTGTTTATATAAAATACATCATTCATACGACTGCAACAATGTCCCATGTTAAAGCTCCACATACGTATAGATAGAAGCTAATGGCCAGTGTGTGACGTCATACCCGGAACAGACCGGTGTTCAACCGCTAGCGGTGACTGAACACACCCTTGTATTTTTCCATTATGATGCGAGCTAATGATGGCTATTAGACATACATTGAGACAACACTAGGTTACACGTTATCTGACAATCGCTAAATGTTAAATGTCAATAAATGTTACAATCACTACAATGTGTTCACTGCGACCTATACGTCCATCACGTTATATTCGTCCATATTACTGTGCTCACTAAAATAACATTCTTCACACTCCACCCAATTGTATTGTCTCGTGAATAAAGTAAAGTTGATTGTAGTACGAGACATATTACTGCAAGGATTGCATTTTGGATTTATTATTTATGAATAATGTAAGGAGACCTCAGTTAATAATGTTAATACTGGTAATAAAAACAAATCTTCTATAGTAGACCGAAGTTTAAACAATATATTTTATGCTGAAACGTATGAAACAACAGTGCATTTGCCGTATCCCAAGCATGTAATGATACATCTCATGCTGTAGTACAGTAGCGATTAGCGATTCTTCCAAAATCGAATACGAAAAATTCTAGAAGTTAGTCGAATTAACTATTATTCAGTGACACTTCACCTAAATTTAATTGTATTATCCTAAATAGTATCATTATTCTCAAAATAATAAAAGTATGAATAATATTAAAGTTGCAGGCATACTTTTTTAATACTTTTTGGGCAGGCATACTGTCTCTTCTGTCTGTGTTCTTGTTTTTTCCGCTGGGTATCTTAGAACGAATTCAACTACAGGTTTGATATTTTGCATGAACTCATAATATTTTGCGGTGCCCATAGTAAGTTTGACTATAGTCTCATAAATACGAATATTAGTAAATATATTCTTATTGATAAGTCTAATAACTACTAGGCTACATTTATGTATGCATCACATATCTATTATGTAAATGCTGGCTATATCTAACTACATAAATAGTTTACATCTCAAGAATATACAAACGTATTTCCTGTTTATTCATTGCACAACGATAAAGTTTTTTGCTGAATCAGAAGCATATGATTCATTGCTACGGAAGAACGTGATATTGTGTGAAATTTGATAGATGTCTCTGTGACACGTTTATAGATTAGGATCAATGTAATACTTTATACCACATTCGGTATAACTCTGATATTTTGGGCGAATCTCATCAGATTTGTATAATAATGTTTGTGAGAAAATTAAGTAACTTTTACTAATCTAAATAGGTTGCTTATGTGAAAATGCTTGTTTCTCCAAGATTTTAAAGTGTCGTTATTTTTAAAGGGTATAAAGAAAAACTACCGTTTTTATAGAAGGTAACCAAATTTAAACTTCCATTGGAATTGTTTAAGAACAAAAATATATTTGTGAAAGTACACATACGGATAGACAGACAGAATATAAGCGTCTTTGAACATGTGTTTCAATGAATTACTTTCCTGTAATATGACGCAATTTCTAAATATTCTTATCCGTTTATGATACTTGTTTAGATAAGCTTTTATTTATTGTTTAAGTTTTTT
This sequence comes from Homalodisca vitripennis, assembly GCF_021130785.1. NCBI lineage: Eukaryota > Metazoa > Arthropoda > Insecta > Hemiptera > Cicadellidae > Homalodisca > Homalodisca vitripennis. The sequence continues at coordinate 122,877,642 of NC_060210.1, read as the reverse complement.
TCACACTATACAAATCAAATTGCAATAAAACCTACAGATAAATTTACAAAGATTTCAAAATAAATTAATTAATTTTACCGTACCAAAGAAACGGAAATTAATTGAAATTGTTCCCAAGCTATCATTATTGTATAGTCTACTACTATAAAAACTTGAACATATTTTCTGCAATGAACTCCACAATACTTTCTGGAAGGAAAGAATACAAACTGTAGATGACTGTTCTGAGTGTAACAGGAGTGAAGTTATCAGAAGAAGGATATTACGAGAGATGGGTTCATTTCGTCGAAAGAATACGATATTTTAGTTTCCTTCCTTCCCGTCATTTCTATTTCCTTTATATTATATTGTAATGATTTAACAGCGAATTGTTATATACGATCATTAAGTCTACACATCTAGATATGGTGAGACAGGAAAACGTCAATTACCAATTATGGTAATAATGAAATAATTCCGGTGATAACAACCGAACATGGTGGCCTTAAAACACTGAATTAAAAAAAATAGTAGACAGTGCTGTAACCATCAGTTCCTTTGAGGTGGAGACTATGTATCCTGAATTAACACAAATTGATGTATAATTAATTATCTTTTCTTAAATATTGACAAAGTTTTGAAATGAATGTACGACATTTCACCTGTTTGAAACAATGCTATTCGAAAAGTAAATGCCGTACATATTCGGCTGATTTTTTTTTTTTTTTTTTTAATTTTTGATCTTTCCAAGATATTACATTTTTTTATTTAAAGATTCGTACTTAAGTTTTTGGAAACGTACAATGTTTATATAAATTTATAACAATAATTGTTTTGATAAATTATAAGATATATCGATATTTTCTGACTTCAGTTAAAAATACTAATATTTCAGTATATTTCTTGTATTTTTTACAAAATCTTACTTGAATACACGCAATTTTATTGCTGAAATAAACTTTAATCCTACGTAATTATAGCAAAATACAAATAATAGCAAAATAGCAGTAAAAACATTTTTCCACTTTTTCTAATTACGAAAAATGGAGTGATCAAAGTTTTGTGTTGTGTATTCAAAACTTTCGTTTTTACACATAGTTTTTCGTAACATCTGGCTTAAACATTTTATAATAACCGCGATTCGGAAAGAAGTAAAAATATTTTCTTTATTTTCAGCAGTAGGTTTGTAATAGGATATATTCTCATGCCTGTTCTTAACACCATAATTTAAACAGTTTTGGACTTGTGCATATTATGGATGAAAACAAAAAGACAGGTAGGCGGTAAACAAAATATTTAGGACAAATGTTTGTTTATAACCTCTTATCCAAGATCCAAGGAACCACGTTCCTACTAGATCTGATTGAAAAGTGATAAAACAGCCATTAGCACTATCATCATAGGATTTTAAGGAATTCATCAGAAATCCTCTAGATAGGGTAACAAAACTGATCTCAACTCAGTTTCGTTAATCCCATAGAAGTGTTTTATAAGATTCAAAGTAATATTTAAATCCAATAATTCACTTGTAACTTAGACATCTTTCCATTTACAAATCAGTTATTGTATGGGTTACGATGAGAAGTCTAAACAAAGGACAGTTCGTGTCAATGCAGAGTTGTATCTATTTTTGATTTGTAGATACAGTAGATCAACGGCTTGAGGTAACTTTAAAAAGGTGCAGTTTTCAAATAGAAAATCGCTCAGTGCCAGTGGCGTATCAAAGGTAGGCTCCAAGAGGGCAACCCCCCCCCCTAAAATTAGAGAACAATAATAAAATGTTCTTATAACTGGTTATAAATACACTAACAAATAAATTTAGTATTAATGAACAATAAATAACATTTTAGTTTCAATAAATTCAAATTTATTTCTTTTAAAGAACTATATGAACTCACTGATACTTGTCATTGGCTCAGTGGCAGGCGAATTAGCTGCAACGTGGTGCACCGCAAAAGTGGTTAAAATTCTTATGGCAGAATAAATTAATTGAATTTCATAAATTTAACTGTCCCGTAAGAATCTCTGTACTTGTAATACGCTACAATCACCTCCCATCCTTGCACTTTCGTTTATAAATATTTATAAAATAATTATTCCCAGGGTACCAAACATTATAGCTACGGCACTGGCTGTTCGAAACCCACATTCCAGAGGATAATTACCACGTACTTGCAAAAACAAGTTTTTACCCGATTTGATTTATGTTATTAACAACTCCTACTGGCCAAAGGTTGGATATGCTGCAACTGGCGGACAGTGCACCTTTTCCTGTGATTGATAAAGTACAGTATGCGATAAAACTTGTGTTTTTTTTATAAGTCATTTAAATTGGAAGTCTGGACCATCAATCCCACGAAAAATGGCTAAAGATAAGAATGTTTATTATTTTATATTAAATATGATTGTGACTGTGACTTTTTCACATAAAAATTATGTCATGATATGAACCAATATTTAATTTTTTTTTATCCAAAACTAGTGAAGTGGCTTAAAATATTTTTTCCAATCCAAGGGAGCTTTCTTTGATAGGTTGCGTTGACGAAATACAAAATAAATGGCATGATTAATAAGTTATAAGTTTCAAGATGGCAATCTTTCAGAAGAGAAAATTACAAAATGCTGCATCATTATTAGTAACAAATCTTATTTTAACAAGTTCTTTGATATTATACATACAGTAGTATATCAAGAATAATGTTTAGCTATACTTATAAGGCAAATTTAACTGTGTCATGTTTGTTTAAATTGTTTAACAAAAAAATAGTTACAGCCGTTTTACAGCACAAGTGATTAAAGTGTAGGCTAATCACACCTCATTTCCATTTGTTTACTAATAGTTTTGCATAATTAGCAGGTGTTTTTACTTAAAGTGGAACATGTATTCCTACAGGGAAATTTCTATTTTATACCTACAATTACAATAGTCGTAACTATTATTTTTACAATTTAAACAAATAAAATAACATTGTATGTATCATTGAATCCCCTACAAAACATTCAAACTGTTATTTGACAGACAAACTTTCTCGCTTAGGTGATCCTGATGACCTGGCTGGTCTGACAAAAGCTTCGTATGTAAATATCGTACAATATTTAGACGAACTAGTTACAAAATGTCTGTAATATGTAATACATAGAAATATTTGCATAATTTCAAGAAAGTTATGAATAAAAAGTACTTGCGACGGAGCCATGGATCACTATGGAATGTTTTAATTGCGTTCCATTTATACAACTCTATCGCTGTATCACCAATAGGAAAACACAACGTGAATTTACCAAAACGGCAAGTAGTTAGTAGAGTATTTAAAATTTTAAATATTAATTTTAACTGAACTTAGATTTCTCAGGTAAGCCAAATACTATTCGTTATATTTCGTGACTGTGTGTACAGAAATGAGCAAAACCTGTTTTATACAGATTAGCGTATATGCGTTAAACAGATCTTTTAATTTCGTATTTCGTGTCATCAGTGAAGAACCTCACTCTTACGTCAGCCTTTCTCCATACGTGAGATGTTCACAAATATCTCTCTGGTCAAGACTTTTAGGATGGCAGGTACACAAGCCTTCTTGAAAGGTATATGAGCCTTCTTGAAAGATACATGAGCTTTCTTGGAAGATCACAAGCCTTCTTGGAAGATACACGAGCCTTCTTGGAAGATACCTGAGCCTTCTTGGAAGATACACGAGCTATCTTGGAAAATATACGAGCCTTCTTGGAAGATACACTAGCCTTCTTGGAAGGTACACGAGCCTTCTTGGAAGATACACGAGCCTTCTTTGAAGATACAAGAGCCTTCTTGGAAGATACGCTAGCCTTCTTGGAAGGTACACGAGCCTTCTTGGAAGATACACTAGCCTTCTTGGAAGATACACGAGCTATCTTGGAAGGTATACTAGCCTTCTTTGAAGATACACGAGCCTTCTTGGAAGATACACTAGTCTTCTTGAAAGGTACACGAGCCTTCTTGGAAGATACACTAGCCTTCTTGGAAGGTACACGAGCCTTCTTGGAAGATACACGGGCTTCCTTGGAAGGTACATGAGCCTTCTTGAAAGGTCCCATATGTCCGCTTATGTTACTTGTCCGCTTATGTGAATGACCGCATTTATCACACATCCTTCGCAACTATCCCCCTCCTCGTACCTATTTACTAATATAGCTGATCAAAATAGTATCTCTACAAAACGAAACTGACTAATACGTCCAATTATTTTGGCATGAGCAAAAGGTGTGGCGACCCGCCAGGCACAGCTGATAACTATCAAACATGACACAGCCTGTAGTTGCCGCCGCGTCGTGTATGTAATTATATTCAATTTTCTCAGTAGACTTACATAACGTTCACCACTTACAATAGAAGTGCTTGTATTATACGCCGCACTGAGTGAAAGGATTTTACATGTGCAGATCGTTTTAATTTCTTTCTGTATTAAACCTTCACTAGGGACAAAACAAGTTATACTGTTGCTCCCAACTGGAAAGCATATTTAAACCGTTTTGTAAGTAAATTAGTCCACCTTTATAAAGGGTGAGGCAGAAAGGATGAACGGTTTTCAAAAAAGCATTATGTCGTTACCTGTGCATAAAAAAATATTTATTTACAGAATAATATTCACACGATCTTACCATTTTAGAAAATTAATGAAACAACAATCTGACAGGTGACGGCCGTTTTCAGCGATGCACTTTACAAGCCGCTCTCGGAAGTTGGCTTCTACTCTTTCTAACATTGCCCTGCCAATTTATTCGACTTCCACACGAATTGCTTCCTTTAATTCTTGAAGTGTACGTGGTTTTTGCTGGTAAACACCTGACTTGAGGAAACCCCACAAGAAGTAGTCGCACATGGACAGGTCTGGGGAACGAGGAGGCCAATCAATGTCACCAAACCGAGAAATGATGCGACCACGAAAAACAGCCCGAATTGCTTCCATTGCATTTCTTGCTGTGTGAGCTGTCGCCCCGTCCTGCTGAAACCATACTTGCCAGATAGGAATACGTTTCTTCTTAGTTCAAGTAGGAAGAATTCAGTGAACATCTGTCTATAACGTTCCAAGGTTACAGTTACAGTGGTCCCGTTGTCGTCTTCAAAAAAGTATGAACCAATGACAACTATACTGCTCAAAACACACCAAACTGTCACCTTGGGACTGTGTAATGGTCTCTCATGCATTAATTTTGGATTTTCATCTGACCAATAACGACAGTCCTGCTGATTAACAGTACCATTCAAATGAAAATGTGCTTCATCTGTCATAAACAAAATGATGTTTCCATTTTGGTCAAGTATGGCCTTCATTTCTCGAGCAAAATTTAGCCGCTTTACATAATCGCCAGGATTCAATTGTTGAACCATGGCAATTTTGTAGGGATGAAATCCTAGATCGTTATGTAAAATACGCCTTACTGACCGATTACTGATGTTCAGTTCAGAAGAATGTCTCCTAGCAGATCGACCAGGACTACGGAGTATCGCTTGCCGAACTCTTTCCACATTTTCTGGAGTGAGTACAGTGCGATGAGCCCCTGGCGGTCGTTTATTCATCACTGTTCCTACTAAACGAAATGATTTAACCCAACGTAAAATGGTGTTACGAGTGGGTACACTGTTATTTCTCGCAAGGTTGAAATGACGACAAAACTCGCGCTGAACTGCAACAATACTCTCTTATTACGAAGAAAACTGTCGTAAGTAAACACACGGTCTTGCACACTCCACGACTCTATGATGACGACTAAACAATGACTAGACAAAATGGTATGTTCTAGCGAACACATGGCCACTTCAGTCGCCCCACTCCCACTACCCAGATCAGAATACTATCTGTTCTAAAAACATCCATCCTTTCTGCCTCACCCTTTATAAACCCGGTCACAGATGAGTAAGACGACCATACAGCAATACATAAAAAATATAATATCACACTATTCCTCCGTAGTTGTTACTAGCGTCCGATTGCAAAGCTCATATTTTAATTCAAGAACCTAACCTAAAGTCATAGAGAAAAACAATATTACATTATATTATCACACTAAGGCTTACTCTAACACAACAGCATCGGACTGTAAAACCGGCCTCAGAATACGAGTCGAGGACATTTAAATAGAATTTATATAGCATAGTGTGACTAAGTCCATAGAATTTTATCTTTGTATAGTTAATTCTATAAGTGGGTTATGTATTTTAAATACAAAGTTATTATGATATAGAAGAAAAATAACATTTCCGCGTGTTTTAAAACGTCGGTCGCGTCGACTTTATTTCCTCCTTCTGTATAGGGTTCAACAACCTGATTTAAATGTTACATTAACTAACTAAAGATGAAAGAATGTTAAGAAAATGAAAATGTCTATAATAACACAAAAATGTGTTGATGCTCTCAAATTTCAAAATATTAACAAAGACATATTGAAACACAAAATTTTCATTTATACAAAAAACTAGAAGTACAAAAATACATTCCTGCAATGTTCTGTTATTTGGTACTTTCATGAAGCCAAACTGCTTTCGTGGTATTTAGTTCTGAATTTAAAAAGTTACCATTTTAAAATGAATAACAATTTAATATAAATTTGTAGCATTCTGTTAGGTTTTAAAATAAAACTCCTTTTGAAATGTATAACTTATTTTATAACGAGTTATTATATTGTGCACTATACAAACATACAGTTAATTTAGTCTAAACTTGTTTGGTTAATGTTCCTCTCTGATCCTGATCTCCCTGATCCTACATGTAGGATGATTGAAAAACATAAACAAAAACCTTGTGTAATAATCAAGTCAAAATAACCAAATAAATATATAAATACAACTTTGAGTAGCGTTTAATATTTAACTAACATTTCTGGCGAATTAACATACATACGTTACAAACCTTTAATTTTAAAATAATATAATAACTAATTATTCATTAATAGCCTAGCCTATCACCCGGATCCTTTGTCATTCTCTTGTATTGTTATCTCTTTAATATCACACGATTCAGTATCGTTGTAAAGTCTAAGTGTTAAACAGTAGGATTCAAATGTTAGAAAGAGTTTTTAACACTCATAAAGTTGAATGTCTTACACAGAAAAGCCTCCGCCAGTTGATTAAATGTATACTGCATAAAATACAGAGAGTATTTAATTCCTAATTAATTTTCCTTGGCAGTAACTGTGTTGATTAAAGCCAAGCAATACACAGGAGAGTTGTATACAAAGAGCTTGCATCCAATACAAGCCGGCCACGACTGCGAGTTGCAGCTCATTCCGATATTCTTGTCACGGCCACATTTTTACACAGCTAATTAGTCTTGTAAAACTAACTTTACTTTCGCTTTCGCTAACTGCGTACATTTTAAAATTAAAATATTATTCGTTGTTCCCTTGTTTGTTCTCTGAAATACATAGAAGTGACGTAAGACCAGTGAAAATTAACATTAACAGTGAATTATTAACTGCTTTATTTTAAATTTTTTTACTTTTTTGTGTTTTTGCACTATATAATTTTATATAAATTTTACGTATATCTATGTAAATTAGACTCCACCATTTAGAAACACAGTAAAATGTTTTATTATATACATCCTAAGTTGTACAATTAAAGAATCTCCCGTAAAAAAGCTACACACATCCTGTCGATAATGGCGCCATACAGCATAAATAATCGGCGCTCTACACAGTATACATTATTTGTTTAAAGTTTGTTATTGACGATGGAAGGTTTGAAAGAATAATTCGGACATTTGTCATCGTTATGTTACAAAACGTACAACACTACGTTTCGAGTAGTAAAATCTACCCTCTTCTTCAGGAGCACAACGTACAACGTAACGTATAATAATATAAATGTCGTGACAAGACTGTATATGAATTATACCGAAAGCAGTGATATTTATAAATCTTGAAAATTTATGTTACAACTAATTATTGCCTTTAATTGAGTATTTTCTTTTTTTATTGAATGATTTGCAACAATCAACTCAACAATATAAATAGTTTACATCTAAGTTAAGTTTTTTTTTTCAATTTCCTCTAGTTAACATGGGGAATTCCATGTTAATTGACGGTATTATCCACATGCTCATTTTCCTGTCTCGTTCTCGCCATAGGCGTAGCCACGAGAAATAAATCGATCGCGCATTGAAATTGCTTTTCTTACGATTTATGACGAACGATACTCTTTATTATAATACAAAATAGATTCACTTTAGATTAAATAACTTTACTTTTAAGTAAACAGTGCTGGTAGAAATTAATTTTCACTCGTGACAGTAATTTTCATAACAAGAGATGGACAGAAGTTTTACTTGGCAACTAGAAGAAAACGTACCGTTACACACTTTTCCCGCTCTCTTCTTGCCAATACAGATTCGTTTAACTTGTCTGTGCGTATGTAAAATAGAGGGTATTAACAATGTTCGAAACATACTACACTCTTATAAATTATTACTGTTTTGTGTAGTATGATGACAAAATATTACATTACTTCAATTTTCAGAGGAGGTAAATTAGAAAGATAACCCATACACAATAATTTTCATTGATTTATATTATTTAGATATGTAATGAAATTTTTCACTTATGTGATCGCTGCTTCACGTTTTTCCGACATATTTAATTTTAAAATTCTGTAAACCACGTTCCTCAATCGTACGATAAAATCAATATAAACTTTTACTTTGACTGTCTCAGCTGAATTATTTTTCATACGACTGGTATGTATTATTTCAGTCCGGAATAAGTGTTATGAGCAGAAAAGTACAAATACCTTACCATGAACGTTAGTATACCTATCCGGACTATACTATATATAGTTCATACAATCTTATTCTAGATTCAAATAATGCGCAGCAGTACTATAAAAATAATGTTTCTGGGCAGCCAAAGTTGTCATAGTTGATATTTCTTTTCTTAAACAAAAAATCTTATGGAAGTGTCTAATAATAAATATTTCTTTACTTTAAACAATTAAATTAAACACGGTTAAGGTACGGCACACCAAGAGTTGCACAACAGGCTTCACTAAGGTTGCATACAACTTTCCAACCTATAGTTAATTTCATTCTGCGTCGAAGAGACGATATAAACCACAGACAAAAGAATTTTTTACATCCTCCCGGCAGATAAAAGAAAATTGTATCAACCTACTGAGTGGATATGTTTCCATGACGCTTAGCGAAATTCCAATCGTTGACACTATCATAGAAATCTTTCTTGGCTATGTAGAAATAAATGTTCATGACAAATTTAAAGTCTGCAGACGATATTGATCGAGATATCTTGCCACATGATTCACTCACATGTTTGTTCATTGAGTTAGGTTTCATATCAGTGTTTAAATAATAAAAGTTCCGTTATGGCAGAAAGGGTACCACAACACACAAGAGTTCACTATCAGATCTTGCTACCAACTTTTAACATTGATATTTTTGATTATTGACTCGAGTTTTTCCTTTTTACTGTACAAATAATCCACATTTGATAATATATCACCTGTTAAAATCTCGTATGCTTGTATTCAGATTGTTTAGGAATTTATTTAATTTTATATTTTCTCATTGTCATCTTGGAGGTTACCCATAAGACCGTTGTAGAAATATTTACTAACGCTCAGCCAACTCAGTGTTACTAATATGTAATTGAAGCTTCATACAAATTTCACGTCTGTAGGTCAGTTCGTTTTCGAAATATCGTGCGGACAGACATACAAACAGAAATTACATTTTTCCAGCCCCATGAGTGATAGGCTTCGCTAACGCTCAGCCAACAGGTTCAACGTACCACATCATCAATTTCGGTACTTTCTGATTAAACGGAGGCCACCGATAACTTAGCAACTTTGGGTGGGCAGTTACACAATAAATACTAACGGTTAGGTTAGGTTAGGTTATGTTAGATTAGGTTAGATAGGTTAGGTTAGGCGATTTAGGTTAGCTGCAGCGAACTTTGAATAGGTGGCCTCCGTTTAATCAGAAAGTACCTCAATTTCAAACTAAACCCAGTTATCGCGTTTATTTCATTAATTCGATATTGTTTAATTCCTCAATAAACCTCCTTGCACCTGAAAGAAATTTAATAACGAATATGAAAACCGATCGCTCTGTTTTGCCCATGTCAACGAGCAGAAAAGTGAGACAAGTTCGACGACCTTGTAAGCGCTACGCTCGCGCTAGTTCAACAAGATATTGGCTGTGACCAGCTGTCATTCATGACGTCATCAGTCGCCGCACAGTACCAACAAACAAACCTTCACCTCAATATTGTCGGCTAAACGATTTGCGCCAACAATGTTACGCTGTTATCTCGCTGTCTGGTAGAAAACAATAACAAACGCACAATTCCTGTCAACAAGAACGAGCCGACTATAACCACCCGTAACCAGTCTATTGTCGTCGCATTTTTCACAGGTTTCATCTGTTTTAAGACTCATTAGATAACTTGCGGAAACAAGACCTACGTAAACAGGCTTCCCCCGCATTCACATTACACTGTTCTTTATTCACATCAACATTTTTCGTGGATTCTGAAAACAGGTGTAGTTGTGGGGACAAAGACTAAAAAATGTAATAAAACGACTTAAGTTTATTTAAAAAAAAAACGGAATTCAAATATTTATTTTCCCGGGAATTATTGTACAAAAAATATTAAAGAAAATTGCACTCCCTTTCGAAAACGTTAGGACGTTACTTTATTCAGCCAAAATGTTTATGAATTTTCCTGAAATTTTTCACCATAAATCAGTCCATTATTTTTATAAAAACAATGAACCAGACATCTCTAATCTGAAAACTGTTTTGTGTAGGCTACAGGGTATAGATTAAAAATACTCTTCAAGCTCCTGTAACTAAAAAAAGCTACACCGCTTCCTTAACCAAAACTCCAAATATACAGTAGACTTTCATGACTTTTGAAATACATATTTCTTGAAATTGTGTTTGTTATATTTCAATTGTCCCCTACGTTAATAGGCTAGACGCATAAGATGTTTCTCATTATTAATAAAAATAAAAATATAACAGTACAAGTTTTCTTTTTGGCAAAATTAAGATATTTAAAATAATAGTTTATTCCTCTGTTTTAACAATCTAAAATTGTACAGAAAATGAAAATATAATTGAGTATATAATTATATGTTGGACCGGTTTACATTATTGAAGTAGGGTCTCTTAACAAGCATATGGAATAAAACATGTTTCTAAAATTCGTTAATCTTATTTTATTACAATCTTGTAACTCAAAACCCGATTTAAACAAGACTTTAAAAGTAAAAACATTAAAATACTGAAAATTAATCTAGATATTCACAAATTACACTCAAATTAAAAAATTGATAGCGGCACTTGGCTTATAGCAATAACATCACCAATCCTAATTTACAAGTTTTGTGGAACTGTGATAAAAACTAAAACACAATCCCAACTGTAAAATAGTATCAGTCTGTTACTGTTTCCAATCAATCCCTAGAGTCTGTTACATGTGATACAGGGCATATTATAACAAAACGAGGCGATACTCTAGTGATACTTGTATTACATTTCTTCAGACCAATTTTATGAGTGCGGTTAAGGTAAGAGTTGACCTTTTCAAGATGGAGAACGGTAGGTTCGTTTTATGGAAGGAAGAATAAACTGGAGAGGTCAGGCCAGGATTAAGAGCGGGTGAATTGGAACTTGTCCAACCTCTTGCGTTACAAAAGAAATTAAATATTCAATTTCTCTTCAGAATACAAGCTTTTAATCGATGAGAAACGATTCGTCATTCATTTATCAATGCAAACTCGATACATAAAAATACATTTCAACCTCAAAATGATTTTTTTGTTTTATATAATTTTTCTGGCAAATACATAAATATCTATCAAAAAATAAACAAAAAGTCCATAATTCCAAAGCTTCAATTTTTTTGGAAAAACTGTTATAATACTACTTTAGAACGTCGATTAATGAGAACAGATTTAAAATCAAGATACCTCATGATTTACGAATACCTCATTTAAGTTGATCAATCAATCAAATTAAAAAAAACTACTTCGTCCAGCACATTCGGAACCAGTAGGTAGACTTTGTGCAACTGAAATGTTAATGTGGTTAGATTAGAAAAGTTCAACTACATTTGTACAAAAACAATTTGTCAATAGGTTCATAAATACCGGAGCTGTGGCTCTTTTAAATTTGGCCGCCCGCCATATTAGGACTAAATAGTGCACCAAGCTGGCCAGTGTAATTAGCCTAGATATGTATAGCTTTAACGTTTGTACCAATTCGGTTCAGCAATTTTTTGCTTAGTGATCGAAACGTTGTTATGGGATTTGCATATATAGTTATCTTAAAAACATTCGAGATGAGAGATATGTTTTATAACAAATATTTTAGAAACCGCCTCTAAAACAAGGACGTAACCATCGGGGGATCCAAGGGGTCCGGAACCCCCCCCCCAATTTAAAATTGTTTAATTATTTTGTTAGTAAAAACTATTATTATTATTTAAATAGTTCACTATTGGTGTACTTTTGAAAGGTCGTTCTCAACAAAGAAACCGGCCAAGAACTTTATAAGGAACAAAATGGGCCCTTACTAGTAAATGGAGGTCCACTGCGTGAAAATATCAGTTGTTTAGAACCCCACCCCCCACATTTTTTTCCTGGCTACGTTCTTGCTCCAAAACACTAGGTCCATAAATATCGGAGTTATGATATTTTTAAAACTGCTTTCCTGTCGACAAATGGCGTATTAAGCTGGCCAACGAAGTTTATTTTAACTGAACAAGATATTTATTATTGTCGTACCAAGTTTTCGTACACTTTTTACTGACCGTTATCATACCAACAATGACTTCTATTGAAATATGCTAATTTTCTAAATACAATTTGCTTAACACTTAATACTCGTACAATAGTAATTGTGACGTGTGCAGTATCTTTGTCTTAATGAATTATTAAATTCCTTGATATGAAACGTTATCAAATCGACCTACGTCACGGCTACGACCGGGTGCGCGCAACACATTACGTACCGCTACCGGTATATATCACACCTATCCTGACCTCATTAACTTTACAGGGAGTCTGGTGCCCTCGTTTGCCGGATCGATTTCCGCCCACGCCTTCTTCAGGGGTTAGGGGAGATACAGTTGGCCTGCCCACTACACGTGTTTTGTATCGGATTCTATCTTTAGAACATTTAAATATATCCTTCATGACAAGGGTGTAAACTGTCTTCAGATTGCTTTTATTTAGCAATTTTTTTCCTTTGTTAATAAAATACAGTTCTTTTTGAAACTCACTTTTTGACGGCATTGTCACTGTAAGTTCACTGTCAAATGAAATAAGTAATAATCTAATAATAATACTCTTTATTGCAGGAAACAATCAACAATAATTGTATTGCAAGCGTCATATAAAAAAATGAAAGTCCAACTCTAACTAACACAATTTAAGGTTAAGCAAATAAATAGAGATAAATATCAAATTAAAATTACATTTTCAGTATATGACACCGGTCTTTGGTTACTCGATTGTGGCCGACTTGCTTTGGATATCAGAAGAGAAGTTTGTTATTTTTCGTTATTCTGTGTATTTTAGATTAATTTTTAGTTTGTATGTATTTAGAGTTTTGCTAAGGACATTTTATTTATCTCAGTTTTGTATGTGAAAAAGTCTTATATAGTTATGTATTGATGATTGTATTTAAGACATTGCGAACGTATTTTTAAAATGGAGAAAATAAATAATTTATTATTTATTTATGTTAGAAAAATTATGCTTTAATTGTTACTGAAGACTATCCCAGCGGCCCATCGCAAACTCGTCAACTGACTAAATGCTCTACACATTAGGAATTGTTTTAATCGAGATTTAAATTGTTTGTGGTTATTGACGCGTTTTATATCTTCAGGGAGCTTATTGATTAGCCCGACACCTACTTAAGATGTCAAGTACTATATGTCAGACTACTGTTATAGTCAAAAACAGTAGTTCTGTGCTGTGCCATACGAAAGTTGTCCCGGCTAATCTATAAAGAAAAAGTATCTATACCACTTTGGTCATTACTTCTATCCTAAATTATTTTACTGATCATTCGTGGAAAATAACGTGTTTTCGAAAAACGAGTTCTTTGTAAATGGCCATTATACCAAGCGCATTGACCAAATTCAAAAAATAATTTCTAAACTACACAATGTTGACGACATGGCAATACTAAGTCTCACATAGTGTCTTCCCAATCTTATAAAGTTAAAGTTGCGTAAAATTCACAGGAAATCTGTTTAAACATAAACTCTCGTTTCTTGAATAACTGTTTCTCGATGTGTATTCCATCCTTATTCAAGAAAATAAATACATTTATCTCATTGTTAACATCAACATCATCCTTTCTACATTTTCCCTTTGGAAGGTTGCTGCAGCATATATTCTAACGTCATAATATGATGTTAGTAAGTAATATTAGATACTTCTGAATAGAATGAATTTAATTTAGAAGTAATTTAATAGTATATTAAATTTAAGAGGATTGTTCCAGTCTTTCTGAAGACTTCTTAACGACTAGTAGGAATGGATTTAGTCTCTGTGACATGCTCTACCTTTTTTGAAGAATAAGTCTTTTGGGATCTATCGGTAAAGTCCTCGCAACATTATTCAGAAAGGTTTTATCTGGAAGAGCTGAATTTTGACAAGGTAGCAGACACAACTTTGCCCAAACCTAAAAAATGCCAACCGTGGGCGATGTGCCATTTTGTGGTTGTGACCTGCAAACGGAAAAAGGAATATACAACCAATGCATTTCGAGTAACAAATTCGACGTATTACGAACGAATCTCAGAACGACATTGAATCGTCTTGTTGGAGTCGAACGGGTCACTTTCGTGCTCCTCTTCTAGTTTTTTAAAACATACTAATAAAAAAAGTCCTAGTTTTGGCAGCTATTTTTTCTAGTATAATAAATTAGCCTCGTGACTTGGCAACTAGCCACTAAAAGAGTAACGTACACAAAACAAATATACTGGACTTGCTTTTAAAGCAGTATATTTTTTGAAACTCTGGCACTGTACATGTGCGTAGACCTTGTTAATACTTTTTCCTAGATTTTTATAATTCATAAATAATTTAGACTGAATTCCGTGGATTCTTTATTGCGCAACGAACCACATTAGTTTTCCTAAACATTTACATTATCAAACGATCCCAGCCCAACAGTCAGGTAAATGACCTTGAGTGAGTTAATGAGCCTATGCGTCACGATTCGGTTAGATAACGCTTCCGGCTGACCAATTACACAATAATGGGTCTTGGAATTAAGTCATCCTAAAATAATAAATGCAGAAGTGCCTTTGATGTGTGTGTTTTTTTTCACACGTAAACTATTCAACCGACTGTACAAGGTCATTTTACAAGGTCATTCATAAGATCCATGGGTTGAATATAGAGACCTATATTTCGATAAACCTCCTGGCTACGCCTCACTGGTCTTTAAAATAGTAAAAAGTCCCACCTTGGTCTCTAAATTTGCGAAATATTAATTAAAAGAGCCTGTTTAATGTAATCAACTGTCCTATGTAAACTGTTATATTGTGTCACTAAAACAATAAGTTTAATTAAATTCGTTAAATTTAACGCTAAATTCTGTTATACAACCCATATTAGTTGTCTTTTGTCAGAAATAGGCTTCTCTGTGTATTTATACATAATTTCTTTATCGGGAAACAAGAAAAAATCAATCGACTATGGAACAAAAAATATTGAGACCTGAGTAAATTACAATGGCCATAATTATAGACTTTTTGACAGATTGTCTTAATCCTGGCGAGCGGTAAGGCACAACTTATATTGGAGTCTGAAAGATGGTTCACTCAAACAAACTGCTCATATGCGTGCAAAGCCTACGAAATTGCGTGCGAAACCGCGGGTAACTGCAAGTACTAATTACGCGTATGTAACTTTATTCAAGGCCTAAGCAATCATCGATACCATACTTAGTGTATATGTACATATATAAATAAATAAATACCTATATGTATATATATATATATATATATATATATATATATATATATATAGTAGAGGATATGCATATGCTTTAACACCTTTACTGCTGGTATATACTGAGTGATGATAAGTATTATAATAAGACAGCAAGCGCTCTACCGCATCTAACTTGTTAATATCATATTTTAAGTAATATGATTAATCTTAGAATACCTTTAATCATTCTTTATAAGTTGGAAAAGTTACAGTTACTTTCAATCTGATAAAATCAGTGTATTTTGCATTAAAACAAGATAGTCCGTGTGTGTAAATGGTTATAAAGAGGTGGCCAGGGATTCTAATCCTTAGTGGAAAAACTGGTAAAACACGAATGCCAAGTTAAAAATATTTGACATATTTTCTGAGTTTCATAAATTATTTTCAAGAAAATTTATTAGCAAATGGTTGTTAATTTGTAGACGTTTTCGTTACATTTATTCATACATAAATACGTAGTTACTAGATCTTACCACTGGCGACTGACAAGTATCCAAAACCGTCCTGATGCCCAAATATTAAAACTCTAGAAAACTTCAGGCATACGTACGACAATCAGAGTGAAAATAAGCTAGACAGTCATAGGTCACGTTGTTTTCAAGTTCCGTAAAAGTGTGCAAAAGTCACTACCAAATGGTCCAATGTTTGTACTGTCTCTATGTCTAATTACTGGATGACTGGCTCTAAAATTGGGACTGATGAACATTTATTTCTAAAGTAAAAGGTACATTCCAAGAAATCTTACACTCAAATTTTCTTCTGGTAGTCCTTGAAATCTCACAACTCACAAACCATCAAAAAAGTTTCCTCTGCACAGCTTCGGTTGTTATAATTGTGTAATCTAGGTCTCTGTTTTCGACAATGTGGCGTCGTGTTCAAAGATGACATCTGCCCAAGGAAGGATCTGTAAACACCAGTAAAGAACCTTTGTCCTTAAGAAATCGAGCACCATTACAAGGCTCAAGTGTTTCCTAATGTTCTAAACAATACAGCTTAGGCCAAATCGTTTATTTGCAATCAAAAATATACATTCAATAGCAAACGTTATTTATTAAATCCAAAATTGTTACATTCAATTCACATCACGGCCACATTCAAAATTACAACATTCAAACATGCAAACCCTATTCACCCCCTGCCAATTACAACCCACTTTCAGCGCTGGAGTAATTTTCTTATCGCGTGCCAGAAACGTGCGTGGGAGAAATTTTCGTAAATGCCAGAAACTCGTCAACACTGTAAAAATGTCTTGTGCCAGGGAGAGTTTGAGACGAGTTTTTAACACCTTGGGCGTCGAGGCACTTTTAATTGAGTTTGGCAATCTGTTTAGAAAATAAACACCCGTCTGTGAAGGCAAATGTTCAAAAACCACCGTTCTGCACATCCCCGTACGGTAGTTATCTCTGCTTCTTTTCTTATATTAATGTAGGCTTACATCTCGTCCTTTGCTTAAGGCACATTTAGACAAACAAAATAAGTTTGCTTCTAAGATATAGAGATCTGGCAAAGTCGAACTTTTCAGGTAATATCAGCTTGGACTCTACGAGACAAACAAGACAAACTACCACCGTTCTACAGAATTTCAGAGGTATTTGGATGATTTCAGCCCCCACCCTCCCAATACAGCAGAATCAGTAGTGATTGGGAACCAATGGAATGTTCTGTCACCCCGATGATCGGTAGAGACATTTTAAGATCATGTACATATAGTTTGTTCCCCTATTTCAGGATAGAGCAGGACAAATAAGTACAGCCCAAGAGAACTATATCATGCTCTTGTATCTAGTCACATTTGTCAACAACCAGCTGAGTTGGTTTGGCGTGATTCAACACCAAAGTTCAACAAATCTAATGATACAAACTGTGTAATTGTAACCACCAAAAACCAAATCGTTTAAGTAACAACTGCTCTATACTGGATTCGCCGAGTGTTGAGAGTGTCGCGCCGCCCACCACTGTTGTGACGTAGAGACGGACCGGTTCACGTGCAGTTATCACCAGTGCCGACTCGCTCAATGGCGTTGCGTACACCCCCGCAGCCCCTGTATTGGGGGGGGAGGGGTGCGCTGCATGTCAAGGGGCGCGACTCGGAGTGATGAAAAATGAGGGAATGTTAATAAAGTTAGTAAAAATGCAGTCCGATGTCACCATGTTACACTTTTATACGATGAATATTACTATTTTCATTATAATGATATAACACTGTTTCTTATGACTAAATTCACGAGAAAATCCGAGATCTTACTTGTTACAGCAATAAGGTAGCCTTCAAAACTAAAACACGCAAACTATTTACCGAACTACGCGTACCACCGCGACACGCGCCGGCGCCAATCAAGTGTATTCGCAGATCGTAGAGTGTGTGCGGCATTGTTTCATGTTGTCGCTTGAATACTTCCTCCCCCTCCCTATCTATTCATTGTTCCCTTCTTAGTTCTTTCGCAGAACTTATTGGTCCGTCGTTGTGTTTGCTGCACTTCTCGGAAGTGGTAATTTAATTAGTGCGACTGTGGAAGCTTTTAAAAATAAGCTTTAACTGTGCTACTTCTTAACAGATGATATACAATTGTTAATCAGATTTTTTAAATTAAATTAAAACACAATGTCTCAAAAATCTAGTGGTGCGGAGTATAGAAAGCGAAGGAAGGAGCAGGAAAAAAGGAAAAGAGTCATTGAAAAATATATTTGTTTTTTTAATTCGATGTATTTATAAGTAAAAACAATGAAAGAGTAGGGAAAAATTAACTTTCGGCTTTATTAATTGGTGTGGTGCAATAAGCTCCAAGCTACCTACCAATGAGACTGAAAATTAAAAATCCACACCGACCCCACCTTAACTCATAAATAACGAACCAGACGTAAGTTCATATTTATTTTTTTATAGAGATAAATATAAAAAAATAGTCATAGTTGTATGGTAGACATTGATCAAAACAATTATCTTGGTATTTACCCATCCCGAGAACAAATGAACCCCGTCGGGGAAGTATGCTATATATAGAAATATAGAGTAGGTCGGAAGAGGTGGGGGGAGGGGATTCTGGAGCAGACAGGAAGGGCGCATTTCAATACGCTGCGGGGGGCGCCACTCTGTCTAGCTACGCCACTGAACTCACTGCAAACGTTTAATTACTCATACAATAAGCTCCTGAAGAAACGCCAATCACCTCCACCAGTTGGGTTACTCTTATTTAGGAAAGAGAACAAGCCCAGAGTGACCGGGTGTGAACTCGGCGTGTCGGAATTCTGGGAATCCGCCGTCACCATTGCTACCATAGCAGTTACAGTTGCAATAAGAACAATAGTTCCAACAATGGATGTGCTACTGCGTTGTCTTCCGGCGTATTGTTTATAACGTTTTTCCAATAATTCATCGCGGTATGGTTTAAGGATAATTACGTCAACTGTCCAAGAACAGATAGCAAATTTGCGTTGTACTCGTATAAGCACATACCCTGATTTTTTTCAATCAATAGAGGAAATGTCCTGAGAAAGAAATTGATCATGATCCGCGTTAGTTTTGGCGGAAGTCAAAATGGGAAGGTGAAAGGAAGTGGGTGAAAATGTGGGACAATATTTTTGTCGCAAATTATATTTTTCTTACCTTGACACACGTAAAACCAATCGTCAGAACGTAAATAGATGTTAAGTCAGTGTCAGATAAATATACACAGACCAACTATTTATCTGGAAAATTTCAGTATCTTTATCTACTTGCGTAACGAAGATAGAACTATACTTATGAGTCAAACAGTTTATTTAAGAGTGTCAAACCAGGAAAAATAGCATCTAAGGAAAAATTATCACTTTATATTTTTAACCCATTCAACCTCCACCTAAACTAGGCCACCCGACGATAAATTTGTTCCACTTCAAAAAAAGGCAGTTGGGCGTTTTTTCGTTCACCGGAAACGTGCGTCTAAAAATATACAATTGTAAACATGGTGCATACAGTACATTTAGCAAACTCATCCAAATATACATTTATTCATGTGCTTACTAGGTGTCATACAACTTACCACTTAAAGTTCAAGGAAAAGATTTGTTCACATCTGAAGAAAAATACAAGGATTAAAAAATTATTTTCTTAAATTCCAGTGCAATTCTTGGAGAACTTGCACAGCAGGTAAAACTTTCCTCGTGGAACTTTATGTAATTTCGGATCTAGGAAAGTTTTGAAAAAAGTTGTATGACAAAATGTTATCACTATCGTATTGTTATCATAACAAAATTATATTAACGAGTATGGGTTCAATTATTTCATAACAGTTTACTTCATATTTTAAAAGGTAAATTTACCTGTTGTAGTTAAATAATAGTAAACTAAAATAAAGGTATCTCTTCCACCGAAAATCAGTAACGGATCCGCTTTAGCTCTATGGGAGTGACTTCTAAAACAGAAAACCGGAACAACTGCTCTGCCATTTAAATACAAGGTTAACAACTAAGATTCTCTCGTTGCCACCAACAAGATGTGATACAGCACAATTTCATTCCCATTTATATTGTCAATTACAAACATAGAATGGTAACGGCTAAAGTCCACTTCAAATGGAATGACAAATTCAAAATAAATTAGAAAGACAACCAGCCCCAGAATTCTTTCTAAAAACTGGTTCGTGCAAGCAACTACAAGAAGAATGCAAACATGCATGTGGTTGCATGTAGTCGGGACTGCAATGTTTGCTTTGCTTGCAATATTTACACTGTTTGCTTTGGTAATTGTGGGAAAACACGCTCGATCAACCCTCTCGACAAAGAGTTATGGGCGTATTTTGAGCTATTGATAGATAGAATGGAGAACTGAAAACCATAAATATAGTGATGGAAGAATATAACGTGACTCTGAAGAAACCTTCGAAAAATACGTATTCCCAGTACAAAAGAATATTTTTTTAGTACTCATAAATGTTTCTTTAGCGTGTAAATTATTAATCATAAATATTTTGATTACAACCACAATTCTATGCACACAATTATGTTCTTAATATTTACTGTACAAACACAAATACGAGAGCTCGAAAAAATGTTTTAAATTGTACTCCCTAAAATCATTTTGAGCTCAATTGTTGCTGAAAATATGTAATTTAATTAATCAGTGAAAGGATCATCATATCACATTTGTTTGGTAACATAATTCGTACAATTAACGTGCTTTTTAAAATAAAAAATATAATCATAATTTTTTAATTGTGAAAGGTTGTGTACCAAACTAAGATTTTAACACTGCTGACCGTTGTGTGTGTACACACTAAAATAAATTTACCGCAGTTTAAGAATCAAAACTTCTTTCTAAAAACGAATAATTTTACGAAATATAAGACAAACACTGACGTTTATATTCACATTTTGGGAAATTTATTCGTGATTCAGAACAAAACTACCAACTTCTTCCTAACCGTGTAGTTGTATTATCATATCCTCACATTTTAAATTGTGCTACATTTTTAAAGTATGTTTGAAATAATGTATAAAACTCTTACTCATCCATGATGGCCGTTTCGCACTTAAATTGTAACCAAACTATATTTATGTTTTGAAATAAAAATAGCATCGAGTTCCTTAAAAAGTAAATGTTGCTAAATGAAATCGCGTTATGTTACATTTTCGTTGTATATTTCCATACTTCCGAAAGACTGGATGCGTAACTGTAACATATAAAACAACGTATAATAATGAACTATAATTACTTTTAAGAAGACATTTTATTACACAGTTTTAGCTCTGTGACGCAAAAAGTACTGTACCACTATATTTGTTCGTTTGCTGTTTCCCGTGGCCCATGCGCTATCACTGAAGGACGAAAATTTGAATTTTCCGCATTTGTCCAATCAGGTGAGAGACATATAGAAGCCTCAATTACCCTACCTCTTGTGCAGATTAACTACACTATTATAATAGCAAAAAAACAGCCTCCTACATAGAAATGTGGCTATACAACGCATTAATATAAGACGCGACTGTGCTCACCATAGCGGGCTATATCATAACGAATTTTATCAGTGAGTGGACATATATATAGAACAGACGAGATAAAGACGATCTGCTGTAGTCACGATAACGCGTATGAAATTCAGTACCTATTTATATCTATACTTAGTCATCAGAAGCGCCTAAAACAGAAGTTATCACGGGACAGGTTTAAACAAAGAGCAATAGATTTCTTTTACGATTTCCACTATCTGCTAATTTGATATGTATACAAATAATTAACACTGTATCAGTACACTCAAGAAAGGCAAAATGGGTCAGTGTAGGAAGGACTGCGATAAGATAATCATGTTGTTTGTAACTTGGTTTACTCCTATTATCCCAAAAGGGAATATTTTGCATTGTTATTAATAAAATGATCTGTCTATTTTACATTGTTCCTACAGTTAGCAATTACGTATTGACATTATACAAAAAATTCAACTACTGCAAGGAACTAATACAGTGGATCCCAAATCTTTGGATTTAAAAATGTCGAAAATACAGGTGTTTTGCATTTACTAACCTATCCACTCTAACATTTGTGTTTTTGACGTGACAACGTCTTAAATTAGGTTGCGGCTCGGAGTCACTCATGAAAAAGTGTAACGCCCGGTAACGTTACGATGCCCGTCCAGTGCGTCCGCCGCACGGGATCCGCACGGGATAAAGCAGATAACTGTGGGTCCGCCGCACGGGATAAAGCAGATAACTATGTTTATTCGTGAAAATGTGGAGTGCTTAGATTCGTCATTTACAACAACTACAACAATAAAGGTAAATAATTGTACACTGATATTTCATTATCGTAAACTATGATTGATTGATTAATTGTTAGATTGACACAAACGTTGAGAAACTGAGTTTATAGGTTATGTCATACTATTGACAAATGTTGATAGTGTTAAGTAAATTATTAGTTTAAATAACTCTGCAACCAATCGTAATTCAGTCGATTGAGAAGAAACAGCGCGTATTGCTAGTCAAACATTTAAAATAACAAATTATAACCTCTAACCTGTCATAACAGTGCGACCAAACAAACGAACTAAACCGACCAATCACCACGCGCGGAGTTAGAATTTAACTATGTTTAGCAAGAATTTCAAATTCCAATTTTAGTAAACGTTTTATTCAACTTTACCATTTACAATAACAAATTTTAATTAATTTCAAATTATGTACAATGTTTTAGTAAACAAAATATATTTCTATAGTTAAAATTTGTGCAATTCTTATTTTCATTCAATTCCTTGTTCCTATTGTGCAATTTAATAATATTCATATCAATAAATATTCTACCGAGAAAAAGACGTTGTCACGTAAAATCTTCGCCCGTAAAACCGACTTTACAGGCAACCATAATTTTTTTTCATCCTTATACATGTTTAAATTTTTTTGCGAAATTTGCTTTACTATAAAGATGCCGCTATTTCCAATAATCTTAGGCTAATTCGCACAATAGGGCCTACTCATATTAAATATATGTAAAAATATAAAAATCTTAAATAGTTACCTTTTTGTGTCTACCATGAATTTAAAGATTTAGTGTTAAATGAAACCTGAAATATTTTCGACAATTTAAACCTATAAGTTGCAACTTAACTATAAATCTGTAACCTCTATGTTAAACTCCACATACAAACGACGAACCCAAAATTAACCTAAACACTTACCATGTGTGCATTCTAAATTGTTGATCTCGAGGTTGAGCTTATCTTTTGAATTTTTCTTTTGTAGCGCCATGGTCCGACTAAAATAACAACTCTAACAAAAAACACTGAAATGTTCTAAAATCACAAACACTTCCACTTTTGATTGTTTGGACTGTTTCAAATTGCATAGTTCTTCTGTCAACCTCACAAGGAAAACATGACTGACTGCTGCTGCAGACGAAACTTGACATAAAACAGCTGACTGCTCGGCAAGCCTTGAGAGACTGCCTTGCGCCGAACGAGGTATGCGCCACTCGCCACTCGCTGTCGCTAGGCAACCAGCCCCACTCCACTGATCTGGATAACCGACTTTACCGACCTCATCAACACAAAACAATGTGTCCCGATATTGATACCCTTAACACTCACATGTGATTGTCAAGGGCAGAGTATCGCGACCAGTGCTTCCGTATTCTGCTCCCAGTTTTTTTTATCGTCAGCGTTAAACTGACACTAGACAATCAATCACTTTCATTCTCATTTAATATTGTCAGTAAATTACCTCATAAACAGATCCTTGACGGGTTATCTTTCATTCAATGTTGACAGTCTGATTTATAATTAGCACCAGTTAACCACGCATGCCATACGTGGACAGTAATTCTCAGTCCTATTTCATCATTCTTCTTGTTTTAGCTCGAGGATACATTCTAGAATTGTAACAACTTCCAAAATGTGCTCAGTTTAGGGATACTTCGGGATTAGTTGGTATAAACATAGTAAAATAGAGGTCTCAATTATTCTTGATCGTATTGTCTGCAATGCTTTGATTTCAAAATGCCATAGCGATGGTTTGAGATTAAGCGTTATTCTTATTGTAAAATAACAGGCTATCTCATAAAACCATCTCATAAAATATTTTCTTGTAATTGTTCAGGTACGATTGGCTAAACAATTATATTGTTGTGCTTTCGTCGTGTATTTTGCATGTAACGAAAATAATTAGTAGGCCTAAATGCAATCTACATTAATGAATATTATTGATTAGATGTATAATAGTAAGTTAATGATTCGTAAAATTTTCTCACTTATAAATTTAACTATGCGTAACTCAATATTCTAATTATGTTATTCACTATGTACTTTTCCTGTTATCTTCCTCCTTTTCCGTAACCATACTCATACATGGTATGTGTGAACAATATTTTGGTGACTCCGAAAAATTGAGATTTTTTAGAAGACATTCGTTTTTATGTGGGTCACCTTAGAAAGCATTATTTACGAGAAAATGTATATGTAGTCGTAGTCAATCACTGCTACAAATAATACGGATTATTTTAATGAAATTCTGCATCTAAGTTTGTTTTCATTTCCAGGTGTAAAACACTTAAGCGAGAACGCTTTTAATCTATTGTAGACAATTCAATGCTTAACAAAATCGGACAAATTGCAACTACCTATAAATTTACGTTCGAACGTTTTAAGACTGAATTTTAATTTTTAAGCGTTAAGGGACCAAACGAATAGAACAAATCTGACATGTGCCTTATATGATTAAAAACATGTTTTTTCTGGATTTTTAATATATTTTTTTACCCAAATCAACTATAATATCAATAATAAAATACGGTATATAGTTTTTGTACACTAAAACGTCAATTATGACTTGGATAAAATTTTACTACTTCTAGACCATTTAATATCAAATAAAATGCCATAAACACTTAAAAATCGTAATCCGAAAGTTATAAAAATGTATTCTCTAATAGAAGGACTCAATATTCTTTAAATATATTATAGCCTACATACACAAATTTGAATTATTATAACACAAATGCATATTCGTTTCAATAAAAAGTACCTAACTGGTTCAACAGTTTTGGATAAAACTACGTGTGGTACTTAAAATTTAAATTCAAACAGCTTGTAAAGCTGGTGATTGTCCATTATTAAACGCAACAAACGGCCGGTGTCATATATGATGAAATATTGCCAGCCAGGTCACCTTGCCTCAATGCCACCTTGAAGTTGACAACAAACATTGTGTTTTTACAGCAGACTAATTCCTTGAGACAAGGATACTGGCGAACTGAGACAATACCGTCCTAAGACTAGTGGTGTATTAAAGCCATCATGAAACCCGTGAGACACTATATAGAAGACACCTATATTTTTCCAATATTACACCGAGACTGGCCAGGTATGAAGTTTTTCTGAAAACTAGGCTAAGTAATATTGCCGTCCTCCGAGCCTCGAAAACATGCACGTGTATCGCAAACGCGCACGGGTCAATTGTCTTACAGACCGTACCAATCAGCTTGAAGCGCGGTGAGGGGAGGTGACAAGGTCCCCTTCGCGGCGTACACCGAATTCAGCCTGTTCCAAAGTTCTGGACAGGGAGGTTAGCTCATGCATATGCGCTAGCCGTTCATGCTACATGGTTCGGTCTGTACTATTTCGTAATTCATAGTACGCATATTTAATTTTTAATTTTTTTCTTTTCATTTAGTCTACTCCAAATTGAATTAAATTTAATATTTATATTTTTAATACTTCTTGTATGTCCTGAGGTACATATTTCTGAATAACAAGGCTTCCTAGACACATATCAATTATGAATGGGTAATAACAATACTTTTTGGAAATCCATAACAAATTAGATAACTTTGAGCTACCAATGTAAAATCAAATAAAAGGTTGTCATTTAAAAGAAGTGAAATGAATAAATAACTTTGGATTTTGAGATGGGCCAATGCCTTTCAGTACCTGGGGCTGTCCATTTGGCATATGATCCCACTTAAAGTGCCTATAAAATCTTTGACATATTCGGCTGTATCTTTGCATGCAGATTTTCCACAATTAATGAAAACATTTAATTCATTCACAATAATTCTATCAGTCCATTCACTAAATCTGTTATCATCCTCAGTAGAAAATCAATGCAACACGTGTTTATGGTGAATAAACTATGTACTTTAAATTACGACTCCAAGGTGGAAAATTGAATCTGATTCTGATGTTCAAATTTCATTACTTTCTTTATTACTGACTGTCTCCAGTTGTGAAATGATAGTTAACATTATAAACTCTACAAATGGGAATTGACTGAATAGGGCAATTTAAATGTCTAAAATACCTTTATCTTATTTACAGAGTAGAGTTTACTGATACTACTTCATTAGCCTGATAATACCTCACTAGCAATACAATGTTAACCTTTAGTGTGCTAAATATATCTACAGTGACTCGTGAGGATCTATATACTCCAGGTAGGCTACTTATAGTACACTAAGGGAAGTGCAATTATTCATTATGAAGATGAGAAAATTAGTTTCTCTCTGGCAAATTATCACAGTAAGTCTGTTTGAAATGTACCACAGAGAATTAATATTAAATAAATACAACAATATTCCCTAAAACTCCCATAAATTCATTTTGGATCAAAAATTAAAAATTGTGGGACATGAGATTGAATGTCGGAGTACAACATATAGCTTAGCACAACTGGGTAACTATCAGAAATAATTCCATTTTAAAAACCTCTGATATAAGAAATGTCCTGCCAATGGTCAGTGTCAAGTAGAGTCCTTTCTACTAAGTAGCAAAAGTCGCTATACTGCTAGTCCCAGTGGCGACGGTTGTGAAGACACTGACAAGAGTTGCGCTGGTACTTCCCTGTAGTGCAGGACGGGAAACGCTTTTTCGGTGGGCTTAGCACTGATGAAGAGGCTAGAGCCAGACAACTCAATCTACCATTGGATTTATTTATTTATTTACATACGGTATACACCATTTCACATTTGTTATAGGTATTGAGAAAATACAAGAGGCTTGATATAAACAACTTACATAAATAGTTTACATGCATACATGCTAAAGCAAACAGAGCAAAAAAATAAGCAAAACAAGTGCCAAATAACATCAACATCGTGAATAAAAAGAAAAATTACAACAGCAATATAGTTCATAAACAAGTGCAACATGAAGGTGGAACCGTAAAAAAGACTTAATTAAAGTACCGGTAGCGTATAAAATATAGAGTTACTTATACTGTATACTACTGAGACATACATATGCATATGAACAAATACAATACGAAAGAAAAAAATAAAGATTAGCGTAGCCTATGTTCATTGATATATATATAAAAAAAAAAAAATCACAAGAAACCATTTCCATTTAGCAAAATATAAAACATGCTACAATACATGCAAATTTTGATGCTATTATAATAATATATGAACAAAAGTGTTAAGAAAATAGCAAGCAATATATAACATTCACAAGAAAACATCTCTATTCAGTGAAATATACAATATGCGACAATACATGCAGGGTTTGATGCCATTAAATATAAACAAAAGTGTTAACAAAAAAAACAAAAACAAAAAAACAGCAAGCAAAATATAACGTTCAGTGTCAGAGTTTCACGTGTGGCCAGAGAGATATTTAGTGACCTCCCTCTTGAATGATGTGTCGGACATGCTGAACAAATCAATATGCGCAGGAAGACCATTTCCCAACCTGTGAATTCTCGGTATTGTACTGTTGTACGCATAGTTCGTAGCGAGGAATTCCCTCTCGAAAAGCTGCACAGATCTTGAAGATGGTCGGGGACAACGAAGATTGATCCTCTCTAAAAGTCTCGGGGAATCACAAGACGACGACAAAATCTTCTTCAAGAACATCAGGTCAGCAATTTGGCGTCTGGTGCTCAAGGGTAGGAGCCCAAAGTGGCGTTGCAGATCTTCAACAGGAACCCCGTCGTAGGCAAATCCAAGTCTCAACCCAATCAGCCTGATGAATCTTATCTGAATTCTTTCAACGAGTTCAACCTGACCCAACAGGTAGGGAGACCATACAGGCGAACAGTATTCCAATATTGGTCGAACCAACTGGACGTACAGGGCCCGAAGTGTCCATGGTGAAAACCCATCTCGAGAAGTCCTAAATATAAGACCGAGAGCAATAGTGGCTTTCCTAGTAATTGCAGACAGATGCTGTTCAGGGCTCAGTGACGAGGACAAGATAACTCCCAAATCCTTAACTGTACTTGAGCGATTCAGTATGGTTCTCTCCATCTCGTAGTTGAAGACTATGACCCCAGCTGAGCGATGGAATGAGACCACAGAGCACTTTGCGAAATTTATATCCATGCCATCCCGCACACACCAGGAGACGACACTTTCCAAGTCAGATTGCAGAGAGGCGCAGTCTTGAAGTGTGGATATCTCCCTATATACCTTGGCGTCATCCGCGAACATTAACAGGCTAGACGATGTGACGACATTCTGAAGGTCATTAATGAAGATAGAAAAAAGGGCAGGTCCCAGCAGAGAACCCTGAGGCACCCCAGACACCGCCTCAAATGCAAAAGATGTCTCACCGGCATGACGCACGACGAGGAGACGATTCGCCAGGTAACTCTCGAACCACATCAAGAGAGATCCAGTCACTCCCCAAGTCCTAAGTTTTGCTAGGAGATGAATGTGGCTTATCCTGTCGAAAGCCTTTGACAAATCAAGATAAACGCAATCGACCTGGTGGCCCAATCTGAAGGAGGATGTAATGTCATTCTGCAAAGTCACGAGATTGGTTGTTGCCGACCTTCCCTTCATAAAACCGTGTTGAGCTGGAGAGATGATGTTCTTGGCTTCAAATGAAAGTCTACGTAAGACCAAGGACTCAAAAACTTTGGCTAGGGCAGGCTGAATTGCAACAGGTCTGTAGTTCTTGGCATTTACTGGATCACCACTTTTCAGGATAGGTGCAATAAAGCTCGACTTCAGGTTCTTAGGGAAAATGCCCAGAGTTAGAAGAGCATTGAAATATTGGGTGACATGTGGAGCCAAGATACCACTACAAAACTTCAATACTACTGGGGGAATCCCATCTGGCCCCGCGCCCTTCCTTTCATCCAGCCCAGCTAATGTCTCCTCCACTTCTTCACATGAGATGTGAAAACCTGACAGATGGAATGAGGTTTCCAGCTCCAAAGGAACTGGAAGTGTTTGTGGGAGCCTGTATACAGAAGAGAAATAAGAAGCAAACAAGTCACATATGCCTTTAGGGGTGTCCGCTGTCACGTTGTCAAGGTACAGGTTGGAAAGTGCTGAAGACTTGCGTTTCATATTCCTGATGTGTCCCCAGAAGACCTTCACATTGCTTGGTATGGAGTTTTCAATACGAAGTATATGTCCCTGTAACAGGAGGCGGATAGAGTCCTACACCTTGCACGAACACTACGAAATTCCAAGTAGTCAGAGTCTTTTAATGACTTTTTGAACTTGACGTGCAGCTTCTTTTTCAAAATGACTAGTGCCTTCAGCTCTAATGAAAACCAACAAGGGAAGTTGCGTTTTCCAAGTACTTTCGTGGGGGTCAAGTCCCTGATCACCCCACTGAGAGAACCACAAAAATTAATGAATGCTGTCTCCACACTATCCCCCATCACGTTGCTCAGTTCCGGATACGGCCAACCCTGAATCACTCTAAATATCTCAAACAGATCACTCCTCCTAAAGTCGTAGATATGGGTCCTATTATTATCAGTGACTGGTCTGAAACATGGAACGGTAATATCGAGAGCTGGATGATGTGATTCCACCTGAACAAGGCGATCAAGAGACCATCGGACACTGATGTCTATCCTGGAAGAGAAAACTAGATCCAGTAATATTCCACGGTCGTTGTTAACACCGTTGACCTGTGTAAGATTGAAGATATGGGCAAGATCTTTGATTGGCTGGCTCGCAGGATCATGAATTTGAGAGCCGAGAGGATCCCAATCCGCGTTGGGGAGGTTAAAATCGCCCAACAACAGGATAGGTTCAAAATTTTCAGAGGTGAAGAGCAGCTCTTCGACAATTGAGGCAAAATCAAAGTATTGGCTTGAGGGCATGTTAGGTGGAAGGTAGACTCCGCCGACCAGCATCCGATGACTAGATGATAATTTGACAGTAGCAAAAACACATTCTACAGATCTATTCTTTGGTATGATTTCTTGGGATAGTATGTTATCCTTTATTGCAAGCAAAACACCTCCCCCGCTAACCTTAGATGAGGTCAGTTCTGAACGATCACAACGAAATATATTATAATTCTGCAAACCAAGCTCAGCACTACAAATGTCGGCAGATAAATTAGTTTCGACCAGTATTAATATATCATAATTATGGCAGACAGATATTGATTGTTTCAATGAGGTAAACTTTGTCCTTAAGCCGTTGACATTTTGGAAATAGAGTTCCAAAGCTGACTGGTTTACCCCAGCATTTTCTAGTTTTTTGGCTCGAAGGTAGTTATACAGGGTGATCCTTTCAAGTAACGTATAGTGATGTTACTTTCCCCATTCACTTCCCCATTCCCCATGGATTGCAATGGACTGGTCCTCCAGGTTGGGGGTTGGGCGTAAGGCTAACAACCTTACCCCAGAAAAACCTATTGTTCAGAACCGTCAACAAGCCTCGGAACAGGATGGAAACTATGGAAATAGACCCCAGATCAGACAAAAGGACTTGAATTTTGGATCATGAAATGTTAGATCCCTGGCTGTCCCAGGGAAAATAGATATTTTGAATGATGAATTAGAGCTATATAACATGGACGTAGTAGCTCTACAATAGTGCAGATGGCCATTTTGTGGCAAAATAAACACAAAAAGTTACCAAATTCTTTATAGTGGCTGTGATGATGGTAGGCATTATGCAGGAGTAGGCTTCGCCATCAAAAAAAACTTGGCTAGAAGCTATGATAGACTATAAACCAATTAGTGAGAGAATATGTTACCTTAGGTTAAGTAGTAGATTTAACAATATATCCGTCATTAGTTTTTATGCCCCAACAGAACAAAGTGATGATGAAGATAAAGATATGTTCTATGCTCAACTAGAGGCAGTAACACTAGACATACCAAATTATGATACTAAAATTTTGATGGGAGATGCTAATGCAAAAATAGGAAGAGAAGCAGTGTGGAAGAAGACGGCAGGATCGGAAAGACTACATGAAAAATCCAATGACAACGGTGAACGGCTATTAAGCTTTGCAGATGCATTAAATTTTTCAATAGCCAGCACACGACTTCCCCGTAAAAACATACATAAGCAAACTTGGACCTCACCAGATGGACTGACAAAAAATCAGATTGACCATGTCTTGGTGGATGAAAGGCACGCTAGAGCTGTTACACAAGTTAGAAGCCTGAGAGGAGCAGAACTAGGATCAGATCACTATCTGGTCAAAACCAATATTAGACAAAGAATAAAGATAGAAAAGAGGGGAAAAAATAAAGTGGAAGGAAAGATAATCTTTGAGAGACACAAAGTGGTAGAGTACCAAATAGAGGTGAGTAATAGGTTTGCTGCACTACAAACAAAAGAAGTAGAACCTGAATACAATGACCGGGAAGGACAAGTAGAAGAAGTAGAAGAAGTTTGGTCAAATTTCAAAACGGCTATAAAAGAAGCAACAAAGAAAATCTTTACTCAGAAGAAAAATCCAAAGAAACCATGGTTTAAAGAAGAATGCAGATTGTTAGTGGAAGAAAGAAGGAACATAAAGAAGAAGATGCTGACAAATCCAACAATCGAAAACAAAGAGGAGTATCAGGAGATCAACAGATGTGTTAACCGTACATTAAGAACAGAGAAAAGAAAATATATAAATAACACCCTCCAGAAAGCGGAAGAAGACCTCACTAACAACAATACAAAAGATTTCTATAGAAGAATAAGATTCTTCCAAAAAGGTTTTAAACCAAAACCCCAGGGTGTTAAAGATGAAAGAGGAAGAATAATACATGAACCTAGAGAAGTACTCAAGTTCTGGGAAAACTATTTCAAAGATCTTTTAAATTCGGAAGAACAAGCAATATCAGAAACAGAAGAAGAGCAAGAGAAAGCGGAAACAGAAGAACAACAAGAAAGACCACCAGGTTATGACAAACAGATATCAGAACCTACATTAGAAGAAGTAAAGGATGTGCTAAAAAGCTTAAAACAGGGAAAAGCACCAGGAGAGGATGCAATACCAATAGAGTTAATAAGACATGGAAGTGACTCACTTGTAGAATACCTCCACAAAATGATAATAACAATATGGAGAACGGAATTAACCCCGAAAGAATGGAAAGAGGCAGTTATTGTACCTATTCACAAAAAAGGCGACAAACTGGACTGTAAAAACTATAGAGGTATATCTCTACTTAACACAACCTACAAAATATTATCCAAGCTAATATTGAATAGACTCAAAGAGTATGCGGATAAAAACATTGAAGATCGTCAAGCAGGCTTCATGAAAGAAAGATCTACAATAGACCAGATATTTATAATGAAAGAGCTAGCTTCTAAATACTATGAATACAATAAGGATCTGTATATAATACAGTGTCATCGAAAAATAATGCCTAGATTTAATACAATTATAACATCAAAACCTTTCATGTTAAATGAGTAATTCTTTCACTGGACGATAACTGGTGAACGCAAGTTTTGTTTTTAGTTCGTCTGATTGTGTTTCCCTGTCTTTGTGATGCGCAGACAAGCTGCGCAATCGTCAAGGTCAGCCGGCCACAGACGCGCCGCCGCTCAGTACGATGTTGACCGTGCAATAAAAAGCACAGTGCGTGATTTGGTACGCGGAGTCAAAGTCAATTGTCAGTGTACAGCGGCTCTTTCGGAGAACATATCCGGGTCAAACAGCACTTGATAACAAAGCTATCGTTCGATGGTTTAACCAGTTTAGGGAAACAGGGACCGTCGGCAAAAAATCTAGACCAGGCCGACCGAACGCACAATGCTTCAAAAGGGACTTGCATTGATAATATCGTGTCTACATTGCATCCGGACAGATGGACTGCTTCTGTGTTACATACACCAGTCTCCGATCACAATGCTATCCTTTTCTGTGTTAGTTTGGAGTCTGCAAACCCAGATAGAATAAAATATAAACACATAACAAGGCCTATAAGTGATGAAAACTCTGCTAGATTTTTGTATAATATTAGCAAAGTAGACTGGTTTGTTGTATATAATAATACCCTAGATATTAATGATAAGTTTAATGTGTTCTTTGACCTGTTTCTATGGGCTTTAAATATTTCTGTACCAATAAAAACTAAAAGTATGGATAACAAAAAACCAAACAACAAATGGTACCACAAAGGATTAGTTAATTTAAAAAAAGAGTTGGATAGGCTTTACTTTTTATTTTGTAATACGTCAAATAACAATGTAATTAGGGAAAAGTACAAATCACTGAAAGCAAAATATAAATGTGAAATTAGGAGAGCCAAACTAAACTACAACAACAATTTTATTGCTGGATCAGTGAATAAGCCAAAGGCTTCATGGGCAGTTATTAATGAAGGTAGAAATGTAAATAGTAAGCCCTTGTATATACCAAATTGTCTTTCTGCAGATATTTTTAATTCTTATTTTATTAGTAGTATTGAGGATATCATTAAAAATGTACCAACTTGCCCAAATGACCACAATCTTTTCTTAAGCAGAAGTATAAAAAGTAAAATACCTTTAGGTGAAAAGTTTACTATCAAAGAATTCACTGTTGAAGAAGTGTTCTTAGCCATAAATAAACTAAGAAATAGCTCTTGTCTAGATATTTATGGAATAAATGCTTTACACTTAAAATTAGCTTCTAAGCACATAAGTGAGGTCTTAGCATACTTATTTAACATATGCATCACACAGGGCTTTTATCCTGAAAAACTTAAACAAACAAAAGTTATACCAATACATAAGAAAGGTCAGAAAGATTTATGTTCAAACTATAGACCAATATCCATTGTGCCCACAGTGTCGAAGGTCTTGGAACGTCTCATACATAGTCAGATGATAATCTTCCTTGAACGAAATAATCTTTTATCAGAGTGTCAGCATGGTTTTAGGCCTAAGCGTAGCACTGTTGCAGCCACTCAAGCTCTAATTACAAACTGCTTTGAAGGTCTGGAGGCTAAAAGGAGTGTTCTTTTTAGATCGTATGATATGTCCAAGGCCTTCGACACTGTAACACATGATGTGCTGCTAGATAAGCTGTATTTTTACTCGTTTGACAGTGTTGCCATTTCTTTTTTTAGATCTTACTTGGAAAATAGATGGCAGTCTGTATATTTAAATGGCTCTTTTTCCAATTCTTTGCAGATTGTACAAGGTGTACCACAGGGGTCTATACTTGGCCCGACCTTGTTCATAATTTACATAAATGATCTTCCAAGTAACATCATGGAGCAACATGTAGAGTGTTTTATGTTTGCAGATGATCTGGCAGTGTGTGTACAGGGTATTAATCCTCAGAAAGCTAAAGATATTGTTACCTCTAAATCAGATGTAATACATGACTGGTGTAATGCTAATAAGCTGAGCTTAGATAGGGAGAAGGTTCAGGACATACAACTTTGCCTTCGTTCTGGTTCAGAGAGATTGGCATCTTTAAATTTCCTGGGCTTCCATCTCCAGTCCAACCTTAAATGGCACTTTCATATTGACAATCTGGCCGCAAATATTCTAAAGGGTCTATTTATGATTAGATCATTGAGAGGGAATGTGTCTCCTGATGTTCTCCTTTGCATCTACTATGGTCAGGTTCATAGCCACTTGTCCTATGGAACTTCACTTTGGGCGAATTGTTCCTATGCTCACAAATTATTTGTGTTACAAAAAAAAGCTGTCTGTCTTATCTGTGGTGCAGACTGGCAGGATCACTGCAAACCATTTTTTGTTAGGCTAGGTATCCTAACTCTGCCGTCAATGTATGTTTTTTTCAGTTCTTATGTATGTAAGGAAAAACTTGCAAATCACAACTAAAGTCAGTGACATACATAACTATATGACAAGGAATAGACATAATATAGCACAAAAAAGATGCATGTTTTCAGGGACTCAACAAAGCTTTTTGTATCAAGGTATACAAATGTATAATACATTACCTGAAAAATTAAAAACTCTGACACTTCATAGTTTTAAGATAGCACTTAAGGAAATGCTATTGAATAAACCACTGTATAATATTACAGATTTCTATGGTGAAATAGCTGCACTATTTCCTTAAGTCTACATTTTAAGTTTCAAATTGACGATTGTCATGCATTTTGTAAAATGTCAACGACAATAAAGATTTCTGATTTCTGATTTCTGACCAAGAACATCAGAAGAGAATGTTGAGCGTATCCGGCAATCTTGTGTTAGGAGCCCAAAAAAATCCATTGCTCGACGAAGTCTTCAACTAAACATTCCAAAAACAACAATACAAAATGTACTGCACAAACGGCTAAGACTTCATGCGTATAAAATTCAGATAAAACAGCAAATAAAACCTACCGACCGCCCTAAACGAACTGAATTTGCAAGTTTTATGTTAAATGAAATTGATGATAATCCAAATTTTCTACAGAGAGTGTTGTTTAGTGATGAAGCTACGTTTCACATAAATGGATGTGTAAATCGTCACAATTGCCGTGTATGGGGATCGCAACAGCCAAACGAGTATGTGCGTGATTCTCCCAAACTCAATGTGTGGTCCGCGTTATTTCATGACAAAGTTATTGGACCTTTCTTTTTTGTAGAAAAAACCATTACAGGCCTAGTTTACCTGGACATGCTTGAACTGTTTGTGTTCCCCCAATTAGACGATATCGAACAACAGACTGGACAGCGAATCATTTTTATGCAAGATGGGGCTCCACCTCACTACCATCGCGAGGTA
Source organism: Homalodisca vitripennis (assembly GCF_021130785.1). Classification (NCBI taxonomy): domain Eukaryota; kingdom Metazoa; phylum Arthropoda; class Insecta; order Hemiptera; family Cicadellidae; genus Homalodisca; species Homalodisca vitripennis. The sequence continues at coordinate 122,841,306 of NC_060210.1, read as the reverse complement.
CGCGCTGCACTAAACGCACGCTTCCCAAACGGTTGGATTGGTAGAGCAGCCCCCATTTCATGGCCTCCTAGAAGTCCTGATCTTACCCCTTTGGATTTCTTTTTCTGGGGGTACATAAAAAATATAGTTTACGCAGAAAGGATTCGGGATTTGGACCATCTTCGGGAGGGAATTTCTTCTGCGAACTTAACTGTTACGCCAGATATGATTGGACGCACGTGGCAGGAAGTTGACTACAGACTTGATATCTGTAGGGCAACGAACGGTGCTCACATTAAAACATACTAAGGTATGAAAAAAAATTTATTTCTTTCCGCACATTTTAAGACTAAAACCTTTAAATTACCTTTAATAGTTTTTTTATGACAGTTATTTAAAATCTAGGCATTATTTTTCGATGACCCTGTATTTATAGACTTTAAAAAAGCATACGATAGTATCTCTAGAAGTAGTCTATGGAACATTTTGAAAAGGTTTAATATCCCAAATAAACTGATAAGTCTAGCAAGACTCTGTGTAAGCAGCTCCAAAGGAAAAGTACAGGTGGGAAAGGAGTACACAATCTTGTTTAATATAAATACAGGAGTGAGGCAAGGTGATGGAATATCACCAATTCTATTCAACTTTGCTCTGGAAGAAGCACTAAAAAAGATAAAGGGGATGTCTGAAGGAGTAAAATTAGAAGATAAGTTCAATATCCTGGCATTTGCAGATGATGTAGCCATTCTAGCTGAGAGAAAGAAGGACTTAAACAGACTAGTAGAAGCCTTTTTAGTTGAGGCTGCAAAAGTAGGATTACAAGTAAACGAAGACAAGACGCACTACATGAAAATAAGCAGAAGAATGGAACAGGAAGGAGAAAAGCTAGAAGTACTCAACCATGATTTCAAGGCTACAAAGGAATTTAAGTATTTAGGAGTGACGATAACACATGACAATAGAGAAGAAGTCGAAGTCCAATGTAGATTAGCAGCAGCAGATAGAACATACTGGAGCCTTGCAAAACTTATCAAAAGCAAACTATTAATGAGGAAAGTTAAATTAAGAATTTACAAAACCATGATCTTACCAGTTTTGATGTACGGGTCAGAAGTATAGGCACTCACAAAGAAATCCCAAAAAAGTTAATAACCTTTGAAAACAAAATACTAAGAAGAATTTTTGGACCAGTTCAAGAAGGAGACATATGGCGGATCAGGAAGAACAGAGAACTAAGAGAAATATACCAAGATCCCGATGTGATTGCACTGATCAGGAGTAAAAGAATGAGATGGATGGGCCATGTTGCCCGTAAGGGAGAAGATAAAATGATAAAGAAGGTGTGGCGAGGGGAACCAGAGGGAGTGAGGCCATTGGGAAGACCCAGGATGCGATGGAGAGATCAGGTGGAGAAGGATTTAAGAACGATTGGCGCTACACTGGAAGTGGCTCAAGATAGAGGAAGTTGGAGAGACATTGTTGGCGAGGTCAAAAACCATCTGGGTTTCGAGTGGCCACAGGAGTAAGTAAGATATAAGAAATACTTCGTGGTTCCTAACCCCTTACGATAGTCATATAGTTTTATATTGTAAGCAGCCTTCAAAACATTAAACAAAAATGAGATTCCACCCTATTTTTCCTAAAAAGATTGTTTTTATTACATTATCTTAGCAAATTAAAATAAATTTTGTGGAGAAACGTACTGCTCTCTAATATTTTTAACACTTATTTTTTAGGAAAAATTCTTTATTACATGATTGTGCTTAACGGAATAAAAATTTATAGAATTTAATGGCTGTATTAAAATTAATTTTTAGCAATAAGCTCCGCCATTTTTTGTTTTAATTTAGGGAACAACTAATATACTCACTTTGGTTTAAATTACATCTTTGTCCTACATAAGCACTATTACAATGTTTTAACTAGATTTTTTCTTTTTGTTTTATACTATCTATATTTTCTTCCATTAAATTACTTTTGAAATTTGGTATGTTTATGCATGTTTTTTTTTATTCTTATTGCAAAAATATTATTTGATACTTAGTCTCCTAAATTGTAGATTGGTTAATGGAACTCTGATTTAGACTCCAATAGTTTGTTACAGTATTTGGAATCTCAATATCAGTAAATTTTGCTACATGGAAAAGCAGCATGTTTAATTCTTAGATTCATTAAAATATTGTTTAAATCTTAAAATACAATTAATAGTTTACCAAATTCTTTTATATCAATATCAGTGTTTTCACTCACACTATTACTGTTTTAACAATAATTATGTTCTGCTGCTCCATTTAATAAAATCAAGATGTTATTGTTAAGGAGTTTATTAAGAAATCTGACCACTACTATTAACATAACTCTTCAAAAGTGATACATAAAGTAACTTTAAGCCAAGTAAAGTTTGAGTTAAAATATTAGTTTTTTAGGTTTTACCCTTTATTCAGTAAGCAGTTCTGCACAGGTGTTGGCAATTATATAATACTAACAGTTTTATAACCAACCAGCTGATGTAACTTTGTTAGTGGATTAAGAATAGTACACATTTAAGCACAATCAGGGTTTCAATAGGTTTCAAACTAAACAAAAATATTTTCATAAGATTAACACTGGAACTTTGGAGGCCCATGTAGCAGAGCTCTATATCGGGTGTATTTCAAATCAACAAAAGGCACATCTATAGTGCAATAGATTTTGATTAATACTAAACATGTACATAAAATAATGACTTTAGTACAGTGGGAATATTGGGAAGCTGTGTATACACAATATGTTAAGCGTACAAAAAGTAAATAATATATTAACAAAAAGTGGTTGAACAAACCAAAATTGGAAAAATAAAAGATTTTCAATAAAATCACAAATTAGCAGAATCAAACTGTTTATTTACAAAACTGTAAAAAATCTAAAACTACAAAGATCACATTTCACTCTTACAGCATTTATCATAATGCAACTTCATAAAAAATATATCTTACAACAAAATTCAAATTATACGAAAAGTTGTCCCAACAAATTTTCTGTTTAGCTCTGCCAGTATAATAGAACACTGCAACTGTTTTTCCGCATTAAGCACAATTGGTTCATCATCTTCTTCCACATCTCTGGCGACTTTATTGTGCTTCTTTTTCTTCTTAGTTTTCAAGCCTTGTGTCTGAGGGTTGTTGGGTGGTCTGCCTCGAGGATTGCCTGTCCCTGTCCGCTTCTGAAATCATATAAATAACCACACATCATTCAGTTGTTTTAATATAGCACTCATTGTGACATCCTTCCAAAATGCCAATATTGCTCAAATACATATGTGAAGAACCGTTCTTATTTGAGCAAGATAATGTTATACAGCTGTGGAGCAGATAGAATATTATCTTATGAATACTCTTTCTGTGTCAGGATGACAAATAATGTGAGCAACTTTTATTGTGGATGATATTTTCTTTAAAGTTTAAAAGTGAGATAAATGAATTAATTGTCAGTCAGCAGATGCAACTTAACACCCAGCAGGTCAAGCACCACGATAGCAACCATGATGAGGATTGAGGCAACTTGTCTCTAAAGACCAACTTGGCAACATACGAGGGTGTTCAGAAATGTACCGCTTTAAAAAAAAGGAAAACAATATTTTTCAACACAATTTTATTTCTACATGAAAGCCCAAACCTTTTTTTGACATAGTTTCCACCGATGATCAAACATTTGTAGCGGGTGATAAATTTATTTATAACTCTCTTCTTAGAAGATTCCTGCCAATGATTGTAGCCACGACTCCAAGGCAGTTTTCACTTCATCGTCGGTTTCAAAGCGTTGGCCGCCTAGCTCATGCTTCATGTGCAGGAACAAGTGGTAGTCAGACGGTGCCAAGTCCGGGCTATAGGACGGGTGATCGAACTGCTCCCAACGAAATTGTCGAACCAATGTTTGAGTGTCACCATTGGTATGGGGCCGAGCATTGTCGCGGAACAAAACAATTCCGTTACTAAGTATTCCTCTCTCATGGCGTGAGTCGATAGCCAGTGAACAAGGACGTCTAGTGTGCATGTATGGAACACCGATTGCAGCGCTACAACAGTAGTTGAATGAAACGGTACTTACTTTCTCAACACGTCTTGAAATAGCAAAATGCTACAAAGCTAAAAACATCTATAGACAGTAAAAGAGATAGATGCCTAGTTTTGGGCTCTCCTGACCTTTTATACTCCTACTTAGGCCTGAAGCCCCCACTGATTATGACTTCAGCTCCCCACCATAGATTTCCAAGTTTTCAATGGTATTGTTTGCTCTCAAGAACCTTGTGGACCACACCCAAGTTCCTGCTCAGCCTTGAGGTTGACATATGGTTAACCAAAAAGAACCATTTGCTGACCACATGAGGTTAGCCAATATCCTACTCAATCTATATGCAAATCTAGAGTGAAATCGTGGTTGCATCAAAAATGGTAATAACTTTTTGTTATTAAATGTTAAGATTCTGAAATGCTCCTAGCACAACAGATCGACCAGGTGAAAAATTAATCTACTTCTATTCAATGCAGCGTTCAAACATGTCGAGGTATTTCTCCCAACTGATAATACAGATTTCTAAACAAGTGACATTTCTAAAGGTGGCTAGCATGGCTATATACAACACTTGGCCCTGTTTAGGGTAGGAACATTCAGTGTTCCGTCAATAGACAGGATCTTCTGTTTAGGTAGTCTGATATATGTAGTATGTGGTTACCTCAACCTGCAGCTGGTTTCCTCAGACATAGTTTCCAGAGTTGTAGCATAGTTTTATTAAGGTAATGGTATCTCCTAGAATATTTTATCTTCAAACGATAAGTCATACTGCTCTCTTTACCTCATGTCTGCTGTAAGATTTCATAACCATTCATATATAACAACTACTATGTATACAGCATCTCATATTTCATCATTTATTGCTAACTTCAATCAATATACACATAAGGTTTTATCAACTACCAAAACGATTTATAATGGAGTCAATTCAATGACCACACATAGAATATTAAAAGCTACATTAAATTGGAATAATATCTAGGTAGTATATTTCTTGAAATTACTATTACTGAACTCAATTTTATTAAGTTATATTTGAGTACATGAAGCTAATGCTCTTGTTAAGTTACTTGAGGTTGAATCTCCTACCATATACTATATAGTGATACGGAATTGGAAATGTAATTTATCACAAACTTTTTTAATGTAACTTGATCATATGATTTGTAGTTGGTATGTATTTCCAACATAATCATATACCGGATTGTCCTAACAGTTAATAACTGACTGAATTTACCAGTTTATCCAGAAAGTACGTGTTTGATGGTAAGAAAATCCATAGTTTTCACCTGATATTTTTATCAATACTCTGATATTTTTATTAATAAAAGATTTTTAAATTTTTGCCGCAAAACAGGATGTTTTATCCATAAAAGAAAACATAATCCTTCCATTTGAATACAAACAAAAAATTCTTTTCAGGAAAACAGATAGAATAATAGAATTTTTTGTCATCGCCTAGAATACCATGTTCACCAGTAATTGTTACTTTTGAATTAACTTTGGTAACCTGAGATCAAATGGTATTGGTCTGTATATAATCCAGAACTATGACATGCAACCCCGGTTATTTGTTGTCATGTTACCAATTCACCACGTTGAAGAAAACATCACTCTACCGCGTTGAACATTGCAACCACCAGCTATCACTACAGTTGCATAGATTTGGTCAATTGAAATCGACTAAACCCACTCTGTTCATAATCCAGACCAGGACTTTACGATCAGTCTGCCCACTCCAAGACAAAACGCCACCATATAATTTTTTTCCATGCACCAAAAGGTGCTGTGGGCATTTTGGAGGTTGCAACTGTCATCCACTGGCTGCACCTCCCTTATCCTTCCTGTCTCTTGCCAAATCACCACAGATTCAAATATGAATTTTAGCCATGTAGAAAGTGAACAGCATATTATCTGAGCACAGAAACTGTACCAACTATTCTTAATTAAGTGAATTTACTAAGATTTTCCACAATTGAGAACAGTTTTATAAACTTAGTTAAGAATTGACAAAATCAATAAATTATCATTTAATCTTCCCATGTTAGGCAATTTTAAAACAGTCACAGCAATATATAAATGTAACCAGAACTTTTGATTATAATCAATACAAAGCACCATCCCTTGAGAACTAATAAACTAATATTCTGGTTATTATAATATAACATAGAATAAACATCAGATGAAAATTTAACCAAGTTATATATACTCTAACATTAAACAAAACATAAAGTAATGTCAATCAATCAATAACTTTATTTGTCAAAGTACAATGTACAGTATGAATGGTGTCAGATAGAAAATTTAAAATATACGTGTATAAATTATAATTGAAAGAAATTCGCATGTGTAAGTTTTACATAAGTTGTGAAATTCATAAAAGAACACAGTACATGGTATAAAATTAAATTAAATAATTGCTTAGAAAAAATTCAAAAAATCAATGTTACAGTGGGATTTCTTTCAAAAAATTCATTAAATTGGTATATTGGCTTCAGTACCAAGTACTCTTTCAATTTATTCCCGAAAATATTAAATTTACATTCTTTTTTTACAGAAAAACTTTGAAAAGAAGTCTAGATTATTCTCGTGGGTTCAGAAACGAAATACTTCTTCCACTTATTTGCAACGCGTTAAATTCCACATGAACTTTACTAATTATATTTCTATTTCTTTCATTGTAAAATGAACTGTTTTTATTCGATTTAGCAATAAAATATTCGGTTTTTACAATATTTTACATGCAATAGAAAAAATAATATGAGATTTAGTTACAACATTTGAATTTGGTTTTACACATTGTATAATAATGATAGTTTTAGAACACAGAAATATTTTTAAAAAAGTATTTTTTTCTTCTGAACATCAGCAATGAACAGGACGGTCTCAGATTTCCTTGGCTGTTAAGTCCCTTACAGGAGTGGTTGGTTGAGGTACCAGTAAACGAGACTAGATTTTATGTTATGGAGACTGCTGGCTGTTGATAGACTTACAGCATTGTAGGATGTGGTACAGGTAGACGAGACTAGGGAATCTGGTTTTACGGAGACTACTGGTTGATGATAGACTTACAGCGGTGTGGGATGTGATACCGGTAGATGAGACTAGGGAATCTGGTGATGCGGAGATTGCTGGCTGTTGATAGACTTACAGCAGTGTGGGATGTGGTACAGGTAGACAAGACTAGGGAATCTGGTTTTACGGAGACTGCTGGCTGTTGATAAACTTACAGCAGTGTGGGATGTAGTACCGTTAGACGGGACTAGGGGATTTGGTATTAGAGACTGCTGGCTAAATAACAATGAAGAAATTTATGTTACTGAATATGCCATCTTGCATGTCTCGCACATAAGTCAGCAAATCCCCATTACAACAGTCCCTCTATTTTTCCAATATACCCATTTTTGGATTCAACGAAGTAAAGTCATCATCATCATCATCCAGAGTTCCAACAAATATTTTAAACCTGTCGTGACTGTTTCAATTAGTTCTGTCTTTCTTTTCTAGTTCCTTCAGCTATCAAACTGTCATTTCTATTTTTATCCTTTACTAAACCTAGCATTACTGAAACACCTCTTCTTCCTCTATTTACCTCTTTAGGGATGACACTACTTTGTTGCAACAAATGTTGGTATCAATGAGATCAGCTAAGTAAAATAACTTTGGTAACTTGAATCCATTAATCCCTTGAAACTGTTATGTCACACTCTTTAATAAATAGTACAAATAACAACTGGCAATATTTTTTCTCACATTTCAACACATTTCGTGCCTAGATTCCCAGTCATTAACCCTGCAATGAAAAACTCACACAATTAATATACACACAACCATCAAAACACAAGAACCCTCATAACCTAACTTTACAGTAATACTTAAATCTTCTGAATAATTATGTGGAATTCTAACTACATCATACCTCTTCACAACACTTAAGACAGTAATGATTCATATCTCATCCATACATTATCTCATTAACTGCAACACATTCTTCCAACTAAACAATTAAACTCTTGTATTTACTCAACAACACAATTCGAATGATTACAATTCAAATTTAGTTAGGCAATACACATAAAAAATTCTCACTACTAAGGTAACCCCAGAGTATACAAGGACTCAATTTTGAAGCATTAAACTATGAGGTGATAAACTCTCGGCTAGCACCGAATTACTACTAGTAGATTCATTTAATACATCACGATGATCATTTTCATTAATTAAACCATCCATACGGTCCCTAGTGAAAAATTATTTGGCCTAATGAAAAAATGAATGATTGATGATTAATTTCTCTTCCATGCATTTAATAGAATGGCTACTGATGCACCTGGAATGTTGGTCTCAATCTAAGCTAACTTCATCCACATAATGTGATAGCATAGCGGCAATCACAGTATGTGGTCTTTCTAACAAACCGTTAGTTGATGGATTAAAAGGAGAAGTTTGGAACTTATCAATAGCCAATAATTGACATGTACTTTTGAAATAATTACAAAATTAATACCTTTATCGGTTAATAATATTAATGGTACTCCTTGGTATGCTATTGCGTGAATAACAAGTGCCTTAGCTACTGTATATCCACTCTTTAATCTTTCCAAAGTATTGCTTCTACCCTTCTCGAATGATAATCTACAAATTTTAAAACATACTTATTACCAGATTTAGTGACAGGAACTGGTCCCACAATATCATGTGCCACATAATCTAATGGTTTATGTACCGGTTCAAAGATTTCCATTGGTTCTATATTTTTGTTTCCTGGTTTATGCGTAACGCATGAAGTACAACTTGTAACGTAATTTTCAGTATCTTTAGCCAAATGATGCTGATAATACTAATGTTTTATCAATTCCAGTTTTATTAATTCTTAAGTGAGCATTAAAATGGCATTATGACTTTTAGGCAAAACTCCATACACCATTCATTCCATTAGGAATTATTAACTTGTGACCATCATCAGCTTTATAGGCCATAGCAATCAACTAGAAACTTTGAATTTGGATTAGGTTTTACTCATCTTCCACCAAGGTTTTACAAAACTCACTCAATGTTTGAGATCGTAGAACAATTATCTCTAGACCACAGGGGATCACACACTGTATGGACCTGCGATAACCTAACCGCTTTGACATTCTCACCCCCGGCACATATGGTGCCAACTTCACAGGCGCTGCACTCTGTGGGTTTTTTTTTGCTCAATTACACTAGTACATCCTAGAGGTCCCTTTTTTTTCCCCCCCTTGGGGCGGCCTACTGCCATGCACTTAAGCCTCAAGGGCTTTTTGCGCACCCCGGAAACACACCATGAGGCCCACCAGTCTATAACTTCAGCAGTTCAACAAACCGCCGAAAACAACCAAATCCTCTTGGGAAAATTCACCACCCCTGTCCAAACTACCAAAGATGGCATACCGCTCTCTTGCTATTGCAGGGCAATCAAAGAGCAGGTGCTCAGCAGTCTCCTCCTGCTCATTACACCTTCCACAGAGCGGATCCTCCTGAAATGTGCCAACTCTGTGAAGATGCTTCCTCAGGTGACCATGCCCCATAATGAGACCAATGACCTTAGAAGACATTGATCTGTTTAATGAGAGAAGGTCCGAAGCCACCTTTGAGGTCCCTTACCATCATTTAATAACAATCTATACTTCCATAGCACCAAAAATAAAATGTTTTTAATTTTTTTCGTATAATTGCCCTAACTTATTCATTTGAACATTCTTGTCTCCTACATTTCCCACAAACATACTATCCCATAATTCTTCTCCTTAATTTTTAATTTCCTCTTTAAATTTTGTCCTTATATCTCTGTTTTTCTGTTACTAAATTACTATGTACTGAGTTAACAAAAACCGTATTAAATTTATCATTTACATGTGACACAACTACTTTCACATAGCAATTATCATCGACATACATATTCACGCCTTGCCTGCAACATCTTTAACACACTTGCGGCTACCTTCTGTCTTTACCGACATCACTCACAGCTTCCCTGCCAACTTTATTTAATACCCTTACAGCTACCGTGCAGTCCTACTTACATAGCTTGCAGCTACCCTGCCAACTTTGTTTAATACACGGCTAAGATTTTACTCAATTCTCAGCCAATTTCTCAAAAACACTAGGTTGTATGCTTATACATGCAAATTTGATCATGGATCCTACACTAATAGCTTTGATACAACATAAGAGAGACAATAAATAATGTTTTGTCATTATAAGCATTAATTAATACCTTTTTTGTTTTCTTCTCAAATTCTGAAGCATCATAGTAGTTGGGTTTTTCTCTTTTGATCCTTGACGTTCTTCTACTGCTCCCAGAAGGGGTATCTTCATTGGTGGAAGAAGACTGGTAATTATTCAGTAATCCTAAGCTTTTTTGTTTCGCTTCATAAAATGAATGTTTGCAATTGGGGCAGTTCTTAGATGCTACGGCCACCTAAAAATTAATAATATTTTGTAACATGATCTGTGTAATAATGCACAAGGTAAGAAAATTTAAGGTCACCACTAGAATATTATAACAAAATCAAATTTATGTAAGATTTTGGATCTCTCCTGTCCCGGGTGAATAATTGTGACACTACTGAGCTGAATAAAATCCGGCTATTCTGTCACAGAAAAACACATCCAAATTTTACTCATTTTAAACACAATTCTATTCAAACAAGAAAATTGTTTAATTGGTTGTATTTAAAAAATTATAATTTTAAGAGGATTAAGTTAATTAAGATTTTGGATTTTTATATACACCTTTTCATCTAGTACATAACAAGCAAACCAATGGTAAAATTATGATAATAATTTCTTTAGTAAACATTAGATGTCATAACAAGTAGCAAAAAATTCCATTAATTACGTGATCTAGGAACGCAAGTCAGAAGGAACTGGAATAACAAATTAATGCAACACTGTCCATGGAGTAATGTATTAACCTGTCGAGGAGTACTGACGGCTACAACTGTCAGCCTGTCTAGAATGTACTAGAGTAAGCAAAATTATCATTAACGCACTCCAGGGAGTAAAGTATACTCAATAGTTGTATTCATTCAAAGTTTATTAAAATATTAAAAAAGATCAAAATAATGACTTATTTGCACCTAGGCGTTAAAACTGTACATTTCTTTTTAGTATTTTGGCAAAACATGATAATTTTTTTTAAACAAATTCACAATCAGTGCAATCATCTTTTCTTTTATACTCTCTCATAAAAGAAGTGTTTTTGATGGCATGTTACTTAACAAGAACACTTTAGTCCACATAATCACTAATTTTGCCACAATATTCACTCCAGTGCAATAACTGAGAATAGCCTATTAAGGAGTTGGTGCATAAAAACAACAAGACATTTAGCAGCGAAGCTGTGATTATATATACTGTCGCTAGGAGCCAGGACCTCACAGCAATAATTATGTTGAACATTTCACAGTGGAAATAGTACTAAAGAATGCTACTAGAGAACGTCAACAGACAGTATATTATTTTTATTATATAGTACATTATTATTATTATTTGAACAAGCCTGTGACGGACAATTAAAACCATCAGTACTCTTTGGAACCACTTTCAGTTACTCCACCATTGGTTAAACGTAACATTTTAACAAATTGTTTTAATAATATAAAAGACAAATTTTTAAAAGATAGAACTCTGAATAAAGATTGGTGCTGTTGTTTTTATTATACATTCAAGGGCACAGGAACACAATATTAATCTTCCAACTAGCAATGGTAAAACTGCTTAATAGCAGGTCCTTTATTTAGCAGAACACAAGCATTTTTTTTTCAGAAATTCGTAAAAATGCTGTTTGTCCAAGAAATATAATCATATGTACACTTAATTGAAAACGTAAGATTCTGGAGAAGACATACAGTTATCCGTTTCCGGCTGTTTTGTATTTGAAATATTAAAATAAATTTAACAACCAAGCATTAAAAAAATTTTACTCTTGGTCTCAAAAGACACTATATCTCAGTTTTTTTAATAAAAATTAAAAAATGCAAAATATTACTTAAGTATTACTGAATATAAAATATATAGTACCAGTACACAACAGTAACTAATTTTCTGTAAAATATGTTTTAGTACATTTGTATAAGAAATACTGTATGCTATTTTTACACAAAATCAATTTACATCTCCTAATAATTGTTTTGTAGAAAATAAAAATTTAAAAAATAAATGTATGAATTTTTAGAGTACTGTTAGAGTGCACTGGAAGATTTTAATATAACAATAAAAATTATTTTTGAGAGTAGACTATATACGATTTTACTTTACTAAATTTACTTTTTTAATTTTTGTTCAGTACTGTATCATACATTTCATAATTATAAGTTTCACCATATCCATAGGGTTTGTTTGTTTCTCATTCTAATGAGTTAAGGAAAAAATACAAACCAATGATCAGTACAACACTGTTCACAATGGCAGAACATGAATAACAGTAAGTAGATGGAAACAGTGGCCAATAATCAGTGTAAAAACAGTTTAGTGTTAAGTCTTAAACCTAAATCGGTACATCGGTATTAAGTAGAATTATTCTTCTGTTTAGGATAAAACAAAAACAACCAGATCTCTGCTACAAAAATAATCAATCATTTGTTTTACTTATGGTCAAAATATCTGACTTCTGCCAAATGACAATGTTCCTCACACTCGATTCTAACACATTGCAGTAAAATTTAAATATTTCTTTTTTCTAAGCGAAAGAAGATAACGGATTACAGAAGCTCTTCTTAAGTAGTGACTTCTACTTATGAACCACTTTTTCTAAATAACAACTACCTATATGAAGAAGGGTTATTTTCAGTGAAGCAGAGTTGCCTCTGTTTGTAGTTTCTTGCAAAATATTTACAAACATTGAATTAACTGATTGACCAGACCAGGGGTTCAGTTTAAGAAAACCAACATCTGATTAATCAAGCGGCCGAGGTTCAAAGGAAACCACCAGTGTCCAATTAATCAGCCATTCAGAAAAAAACATATTAAAGTTTGATTTATTGAATATGTTTACTTTTAAAGTTTACTTTGACTGTTGGGGGGTTTTCATTGAATTAAATAAGACTGCCTGTAAACAAGTCCTAATTTAGATTGCCCTAGTTTTTTTTTTATAGACTTTAATTAGCTTATTAAAGTCTCCCCATTTTTTTAATTCACAAAATTTTAAATGGAATCGTTCTGTATACAATTTACCAAGTGAGTACAAATGAGTACAGCTCATGGCACCAAACAGTAAAAGAGCAAGGTTTAAACTTTAAGAAACGTGCCCATCATTATGCCATCCTTAACATGTACATTTCAAAAGGTGGACAAATATGTACATTTGTAAATATTTTCGTTAACATTTTAAAAATTTGTTATTATTGAAAGGTTTCGCTTTTTATAAAAAAACAAATGGTACTTTGGGATTATACCGACCACACCAGTATGAAGAACACAAAAATATAAATTTATAGAATAAAACATGATAGAACTAAAAACAATTCTTTAATTACAAAATTACAAACTTACAACGATTATCAATTGTTAATGGGGTCAGATTCCGTTAAATGCCCCCAACGCTTAAACTTTTTTCAATGAACTTAGAACGTTATAAAACGATGTAGTTGAGTAACAGAACCAACATTCCATCAATCAACAAGCATTTCCAGGTATTGTGATCGGTATTGTTGTCGCTGTTATCTTATCTTTCTCGAGAATACCGATTACGGCAGGCCGTGCGGCATCACATGATTATTTAAGTTTTTTGCACGGTACATAATTGCCTTTCCATTACAATTCAATTTATATTTCTGATCAGCCCCTCTAGAATTTGATATTTTACTGATAGGTACTATCTCGAGGGATTTTTTTCTTTTGTTGACATTGTATTTAAGTATTCAATGTCAGATTTAGTTGTAAGGCATTGCATTGACAGTTAAGCATCTTGTAGCATAGCTATTGTTATATCCAATTGTCTGTTTACTCATTAAGTTTTTGCTGTTTTTTTTTCTTCTTAACATGTGCCATCAACTTGTTGTAAAGTGTAAATTGGTGTATTGCTGTTGGTAAATAAATAAATAAATGTCTGGGTGTGGTCGGTATAATCCCAAAGTATCAAAGAAACTCTAAAAATAACTATTGGTAGTGAAAATGGCCATTACCTTACTAAATAGTGTTCAATTATTGACAACAATTTTACATGCTATTTATGTCTTGTAATTATAATGGCTACAGTATAACAAGAGGCCACCACCACAATAGAATCATATTTATGAATCATATCTAAACTACATAAAGAAAATGATGACATGAATTACATTATATAAAAACTATCTATTTTGTGTATTTATAACATGTAACAAACAAAACAGTTTAACATTTAGTTACTTTTTACCGTTTTTAAGGATATAGCCTACTATGATTCTATTGTGGTGGTGGCCTCTTATTATATTGCAGCCATAGCACCTATTTTTTAATATCAAAAACCTGAAAAAAATTTTTAAACTATTTTTTTTAAATAAAGAAATTTTGTAACAGTATCACATGTAACAACTTTAGAAAATAAATTTGTTTGCAGCATGTACAAATGTTTTTTTTGTAGTAACGATTTGTTAGAATAAAGACAGTTTTTATGTAAAAAATATTATGTTTGGCATTGCCACGTTAAAAAGTAATACACAATGTTTTGTTAACAAACATAAAATTAAATATATTCAATACAGAATACAAAAACTAAATAAAAATAAGTGAACGGGTAGGGTACGATAAGCGGACCCGGTTTTTTATATAGAAGAATATAGTCATCGATACCTAATATTCGCATCTCAAATCATAGACTATCAATCGATATAAAAGTACCTACAGTCCTCAATAACAATCATATGTTTTAAATTAAAATATGAATTTAATATTTAAAGTGATCAAACAAATATTATTTAACCAAAATTAGGAAGTTGACTGAAGACGACCATATTTACCCCTCTCACAGTTACATTTGATCCTTTCCCACGAAAATCACATAATGGGTTTTTCGGTACGAGTCCAACATGTTGAAGCCACGAAAAAACAACGTCATGTAGTTTTCTAAAATTGACTGCCATTTTTAATAACCAGAATTACTTATGTAAAATTGAAATATTATCCTACGTGTATTATTTTAGAGTGTTTACAGCTGTTGATATAGATTATTTAAGTTACAGAAATAGTTCAAAATAATTAATCAGTATCGATTGATTATATCAATGGTTATGATTAAGTAATATTGTTTGCCAATTTCGATATAAAAAACAGGGTCCGCTTATCGTACCCTACCCAAGTGAACTTCCTCTAAAACTAAGGACAGTACATAGCGAAATGTAATACATTGCAAAAACGTAGGGTAGAGTGCGATAAGCGGACCCGGTTTTTTATATCGAAGAATGTAACCATCGATACCTAATATTCGCATCTCAAATCCTAGACTATCAATCGATATAAAAGTATCTATAGTCCTATGGTAAATAATAAGATCAGCGACTACCGCTCCGATCGCCGTAAGGCTTTTCGTACAAACACAGGTTAACGTAATTTCACAAAAAAAAATAGTCCCGATTATCGCTAACATATAAAAACCAGTTTTACGGCAGTACAATGTTGGCAATACAAAACACATAAATAACAAGATTTTCGACTATCAAACTAAAAACAATGGCCGACCATGGACGTTTTGATGAATTGACAGTAGTCACGTGACAAACAGGAAGGTTTCCGATTGGCCGGGCGGATCACGTGACCTATAGTACGGCTTCGATTGACCGCCAGATATAAACAAACAAACCCACATGGAAAAGGAATAATTAGTGAAATTATCGACATGGCTTGCAATGGTTCTTGTCACACGCTATTCTTTGAAGCATGTTTATTTGATGAAAAACGTGTTATTAACGTGTTTTGTGCGCACAATGTGCTTCCAACGAAGACAAATTGTGTGAAGTGCGGAAACTCGGTGAACTTGACAGATGACTTAAAGTTCAGGTGTGGAAAGATTGTTACTTTGCAGAAGAAAGCCCGGAAAAAGTGTGGCTGGCGTGTTTCAGCTAAGGTCGGCACGTTCCTGGAGCGAAGTAAAGTTAATATTAACACATTGTGGCGTTTTATCATAACATATCTTTTCACATCACCTCCGAGGCACTTATTTGTTAAAACCCATCTTCATCTCACAGACCCGACAATAGTGGACTACTACTCATTCATCCGGGAAGTCTACATTGACCATTTGAAAAGAAACAGCCAACAGTTGGGCGGACCCGGCGCCGTAGTTGAGATCGATGAAGCCAAATTTGGCAAAAGAAAATACAACAGAGGACGGATAGTAAAAGGACAGTGGGTGTTGGGGGGAATAGATCGGGAGACCAAGCACACTTTCCTTATCCCAGTTAAAGACCGTACGGCGAAGACTCTGATACGGTGTATTAGAACTTGGGTGTTGCCAGGATCCACAATAATAACTGATTGCTGGAAGGCCTACAATACCCTATCACAGTATCAGTTTAATCACCTGACTGTGAATCACACAAAGAACTTTGTTGACCCCTTAACATCCGCCTGTACCAACACAATTGAACAGAAGTGGCGTGACGTCCGGTCAGAAGTCCCCAAATACGGTCGCAAGAGCAAGCACTTCGTCGGCTACCTCGCGGAGTACTTGTTTAAAACCAAGTACATCCCAGAAGAAAGGGTTCACGCTTTCCTCGAGGCAGTGGCTGCGTTGTACCCCCCAAAATACCATTAAGGTAATTTTTTTAAATTTTAATTGTTTTTATTTCAATTTTGTTTAATTTTAATTTTTTGTACTTTGGGATTATACCGACCATACCCAGACATGAATCGTTATTTGAAATTTTGCTTCTACTGATTACTAGATTAGCGTAGAACAATATTTCGTCAATATAAAACAGGAATTGTCTTATCTCAAACCCCTCCCCATCCTCAGACGGAGGTCAAAGTCGAGCGGTCTAGTAGATAACGTGATTGCAGATAGAGCCTAGCTTGCCTATTCAAAACTCAGATCACGCGATGCTTGCCCGCTGCGCAGCGCTTTGCGCTGCTTGCTCTTTTAGAAAAAAAATTAACTCGAGCTTGCAAAGTCCAAGCCCAGATCACGCCATGACTGCTTACACGCACAACACTCAGACAGAACTAACGCAGGTTTCATTACAGGCAAAAGATAAGCGGCGCGCGTTTATTACTGATAAGATAAGACGAGTTTATACTAGAATTAGTACATGGACTACTGCCCTACGAACTAATAACACCATAAAAAAACGAATAAATGCATTGTCAGTCAGGTTTTTCAAATTTTGTTTTTTCCAAAATTTTTTTTTTGGGGGGGGAGTAAACGGCTACGGCGATAATCGGGACTACTTTTTTCGGTGAAATTACGTGCCCTGCGAACTAATAACACCAAAAAAACGAATAAATGCACTGTCAGTCAGGTTTTTTTAATTTTATTTTTTTCAAAAATTTTTTTGGTGGGGGGGGAGTAAACGGCTACGGCGATAATCGGGACTATTTTTTTCGGTGAAATTACGTTAACCTGTGTTAGAATGCAAAAAATTACGGCGATCGGAGCGGTAGTCGCTGTTCTTAAGATTTGCCACAGTTGTTTCTTTCCCACAAATTTCACATAACTTAATGGGTTTTTCGGTACAAATACAACACGTTGAAGTCACGAAAAACATATCTTATTTCAAAGCAATGTGGTGTAGTTTTCTAAAATTGACTGCTATTTTTAATAATCAAATGTTAATTATGGAAAATTGAAATATTACCTTATGTGTATTATTTGAAAGTGTTTACAGCTGTTGAAATAGATTATTTAAGTTAATAATTCAAAATAATTAATCAATATCGATTGATTATATCGATGGTTATGATTAAGTAATATCCTTTGCCAATTTCCATATAAAAAACCGAGTCCACTTATCATACCCTACCCACAACGTACAGTAGGCCATGGTCTGTCAGGTAGTACAGCAGCCTAGGGCACTGGTAAAAACAGGTAGGACAGCAGCCTTCTAAGACGTTGGTGTTTAAAGGGTTAAATATATGGCACATTTAAGATTCTACATGATAAAAAACTATTTCTAGACAGTTACTTACATTGTGGTAAGCATACCAGATATTTTTACATATAGTAAATTAAATTTACAATAACCTAGGCTGAGTAGTAGTCTAAATTTTGCAAATATGTGAGCCCAAGTTTTAATATTGGCGTTTTGTCACCAAAATTTATCTTCATAACACACACTTTACTGTTTTTATAGTGATTCGAGGTCTAGAGCAGCAAGGAAAATATGTATCGTACAATACATCTAGGGATAAATTATTTACCTGACATCCACAAAATGGGCAATTTTTCTTGACACTAATTTTATTTTTTGCCATTTCCAAATTATTTCCTTCATTCAAATTGAATTTTTCTTTGATAAACACAAGCTACGAAATATAAAACTACCTACTGTCATAATTATTATAACAAAGCGAGCCTGTAGTACGAAAAACAAACACGTCAAACACTAGCTTTGACTTTGACATAATATTTGCAAGTTTCAATGTTTGTTTTGTTTTAATGTTTTCTTATTTCACAGCCTTTTTTTGATTAGATAGATATTTGAATCATGAAACCTCATAAGCAATTGAAGCTGTCAGCTGTAACAAGAATATTTTTTGGCAGCTCTTATAAACTTGTTTATTGGCCTCCTTTGATTTTTCTTCATTATAAATATTGTGTAAATGTATAAACAACGTTATGATTGAAATTATGGTAAATTTTTAATTTAAGGACTACCACACCCATTGCAAAAATGTATTCTTTATAAATTCTCTGGTTAATTTAAATATTTGAAAATTGTATGAAAACATTAAATAAGAATTACTTTGTAAATACAGAAGGAATGGTCCGTTAAGTGTTATCTTTTAATTACAATTATATTTTGTGTTAATTCTTAAATTGTGTTCGGCGATACCAAATCTGCCCCATAGTACTAGCGTTGAAAAACCCTCATTTCTTTCTCAAACAAAATGATAATAAACCTTGTCACGATTTTAGGCATTTATTTTTGTTTTCTAATTTTCTTCTAAACCTTATCAAAATTCCAGAGCATTTGATCATGGATTAATCAGAAAAATGTATTAAACTTGCATTATTCAAAAACAATTTGCAGCCGTCACTTAATATTAATTATACTATAATAATTAACAAAACATCATTTTGGTAATTTTGTATACTATCATAAAATAATTTCTCAAGGAGGAACATCTTGATTTTTTTCCGAAGAGTTTTTAATGGCAACTCAAGCAACAAGCTTGATGCTATTTTGTAGTGTTATTCTGTCTGCCAATAAAGAATTTCTGATTTCTGAGTAATTGAAACAAAAATGTCTCATCCCATTGGGAACGGACAAGTGCTGCAACGAATGGGTAAAATCTGTATACTCTGTGGTCCTTTACTCCTCATCATTTTCATCTCACGTTATTTTGTCGTTATCACCAGCTGACAGTGGTCAGTGATACGGATACAGGCAAACATTTGTTTATGTAAGGCTAAATAACGTCTTGCTATCTGTAATCGAGGTTATCTCAGGCAATGAATTAGATTAAATCTTCTAATTGAGAAGTTGAAGTAACTTGTAACTTTAGTTCAGATTCACCCTCGTTGTAGCCCGTAAAGAAATGGAAAAACTTAAAAGTAGGTAACCAGTACTTTTATTATTATTATGGTTTATGGTGCTTAAGCTTAATTATTACCTAAACATTTACTCTTCATGAAAAGGAATAATGAATAAATACTACTACATACATTTAAAATCGTGAGCAAGACTATTTTTTTAACTGGTCCAAGCAATACTCTGCTGCATTGGTAAGTTATTGCATACATTTTTGAGAATATGTAAATAGTAAGCCTATTACACCATGCAGATTAAATCTTCCAAAATAACAGTCTACATTTCATCATTTAGAGAGTAGTGAGTCTGCAATTACCTAAATATCCTGTACCAAATAAATCCTGTTTGGTATATAAATAATTGGGTAGGGTAAGATAAGCTGACCCGGTTTTTTATATCGAAGAATATAATCATCGATACCTTATATTCGCATTTCGAATCCTAGACTATCAATTGATATAAAAGTATCTATAGTCCTAAATAACAATTATATGTTTTAAATTAAAATATGAGTAGCCTATATAGGAAAACTCATAAATAATTAAGAAATGGTATAAATAATAAATGAAGCAGAATGAGAATGATCAAACAGGAAACCTCATAAATAATTATGAGCCACAATTCATATTGTTTATTTCATAATTATTGAATTGTTTATAATTATGCACACATAATTATATTATTACGTGTACCTATGTATAATAATTATTATTGTTATATAAATGCGTAATCGTATATTTATATAATACGGTTATGTGTATTATTTTAGAGTGTTTACAGCTGTTGATATAGATTAAGTTAATTGTTCAAAATAATTAATCAATATCGATTGGTTATATTGATAGTTATGATTAAGTAATATCGTTTGCCAATTTCAATATAAAAAACCAGGTCCGCTTATCGTACCCTACCCAAGTAATTTACCAAATTAGTACACACAATGAACCCAACCCTACAGTTATATAGGTTTGTATATGTGTAGTTTACATTAGTATTATATTCATATACAGATTAGCACCAAGTAATTTTTATGAAATAAATTACTTTCAGTTATATAAATTCAATGAAAGTCTAAGAACAAACAGTAGATCTAAGAAGAACAATAGAGTAGCGAGAATGCAGATGGTGTGACTGACATGTTTCTGCCATCACTGCTCCTCTACCATTACTCAACACGCATTCCGCACATAACTCATATCCATAGGGGTGCAGTATAATAAGTGATTACCACATCAATCGAATCTGTGAACTAAATTATGGATTAGAATACTAAACATCGAATAGAGAAACATTCTAAGTATAGATATTTAAATGAATTATTAGCTGTTTTTATTGTAATAAGTAACAATTTTGTTTTAAATTAATTCAAAGTGAAATCATTTATATGGTATTTGAGTAATGGCCACAAGTACAATGGTGATGAACATGAATTAGATTGCCTACTTTGGTATGATACGGAGGTGGAGGTCACTATTTTTGGAGTTTTTCTTACTAAGGGCCTAAAAATACTACATCATTAGATAGAACAGACTTTATTTGATAAGTGGTTCTTCTTTTCTGCCTTCCGAAAAGAAGCAATGTTGACAAGAATTGAGTTTGAAGCATCGTCGCCAGTCGCCATTACTCCCAATTATCATGTATATATTCCGCCAAATTAGATGTCTAGATGATGACAGAGGTACCTCTTATTTCTCATTTTGCAATTCCCCACAACTTTGTAACTTGCCTCAGTTTCTGGATTCATGAAATGATACATTCACCATGAAATGCACAAATCCTGCTTTCCAGAGTTCCTCAGAACTATAAACCTTCCAACAGTCAGAAAATATTGTTATGGGTTCAATATTATTTTTAATTTTACACTTTTGGTTAAATTACCACATACTCTATAAATAATTAAGTCAGCCGAAATAATAAAAAATTTGAAAATAAAAATATGCTTCAGTTGTTTGAATCAGAGATAAAAATTATAGTTTAAATAATAATAAATTTGTTTGTTTTTAAGCTCTTCGCGTTGCATTAGTGCAGATGGCTGTTGGGGAAGACTTAAGAGAAAACCTCCAGAGAGCTATTAAGCTTATACGAGACGCAACTGCCAATAATTCCTCTCTAATTGTGTTGCCAGAGTGCTTCAACAGTCCATATGGAACAAGTAAGTGTTCATTTTATCCAAGATTTATATTAACAACTGATAGGTCGTACTGTTAGATTGAATCACTGTTAAATACAAGCGATAAGAGCTATATTCCTGGAGAGTTAAGGTCACAATTATTTATTTGAAGTGGGGCTCTCAAGAATCAGGGAAGGAAGGTGATTAGATTCATTATAGTTCTTGGCTTCTAGTGACCTGTAAGTTGTTTTCCCCTTTTTTCAATATTTGTGTTTCTTAACTGAATTTTTTTGTAATTTGTTGACATGAAGTTTGTGTTACAAGAAAAGTAGATTTACCTAATCCCACTGCTATGAATGCGTGGTGCCATGTAAATCCATATACATATAAAATACTGTTTCAATCACAGTTGTTTGTTTATGTCGAATGTAAAAATCTAAGAATGGAAACTAATGAATAAACATACCATCAGAACTGTATTTATTTGTAATTCTTCACCTGTATAGAAAGATATTCAAAGGGGTATAATTCACGATTTAGTTTAGTTTATGTACTTCAAGTTTGTTGAGTAATATTTTTCCAACCAAACCATTATATAATTATATTTTGAATACTGGTTTTTATTACATGATCTTATTTTATGTTCTTATTTTATTGATTCAGAAATGTACGATGTGTCAACTAATGACTTTGGAAGAAATATAGAGTTGGATCTTCAAAAATTGAAATAATCTATATTTCTAAGTTTAAATATAGAACACGTTAATATTGTTTCTAATACTAATTTCTCAAAAACCCCAATTGAGTTCTAGTTGTCTATGATAAAAAATGACAGTGTTATAAATTTTGTGTTATGATTTGTTGTTTATTAAACATTTAAAGTCAATTTGTATAAGTGGAATTGCTAAACAGTTTCAAATTTAAGTAAATCAAGAGTAAAAGGTGTATTTAGATTAAACATGTTATGGAACCAATGGTGTAATGTTTTACAGTATAACCTAAACTGGGTTAAAAACTTATGTCCGGAACAATAGTAACTCTCAATTGCCTCATTCATTATACTTATTATAATAAGAACCATCTTATTACCATAACCATTTACCGTTTGACTATGTTATTTGTGTAGTAACATAAGATCAGTCAAAATGTTCATAGTCTTCTCAGAGAAAAGTAGTTATATTTAGTTATTTATATTTTTCTGGCATTGATGAACTACTTATTGGATTTTAAGACAGAGATAATCCTTGTAATTCTTCTTTTACAATTAAAACTCAATTATTTTAATAGTTTGAAATCATCCTAATTAATAGTAGCCTACATGAAGCTTTGATTGGCAGGTAATTGTTGTTTATTAACTCTGCTGCTGTAGGCAATTTGCTTACTATATGTTCACATATTGCCAGGCTTTTCATTAGAGACTTGTCTTAAAGGGTCAGCCCAGTTTCATACATTTTGCAGAGTTTTACATCAAAATTCATAACACTGTCATTTTTTATCATAGACAACTAGAACTTAATTGGGGTTTTTGAGAAATTAGTATTAGAAACAATATTAACGTGTTCTATATTTCTTCCAAAGTCATTAGTTGACACATCGTACATTTCTGAATCAATAAAATAAGAACATGAATACTTTTATAAAAACATTTGCATAACATTTCTATAAGGTAATGTATATCTTTTAACTCTTTGAGGACCAGCAGACTCACTACTGTAAGAATAGTATTAAGTGGGTGATCTATTGCTTGCACTCATTTATGCAAAAACAATTAGTACTCTTGTCTCCTGTAATGAATAGATCGAGTAGTGAGTCACAATACTTTTCTTAAGTGACCAAAAATGTGAATGAAGCAGCCATATACAAATTTTTATGGGAATTTTGTAACAGAAATGATTTTGGGTACCCATATCACACAAAATTTATAGTAACCCAACTTCTGTGTAACAATTTTGTGTAACAAACTCCTTAAAATTTGAGGAAAACTAAATGAGAGTTCTGTTATTGTGAATCGGCGGTCTCCTTTAATCTTCTCATCGACTTTAGAGACAATTTCATCAGCCACAATGCTTGGCAGTCCACTTCATTCATCATCATGAACAATGGTTTGGGCATTTTTAAACATAAAGACCCACTGACACACTCCACTTTCAGTAATCACATCGTTCTCTTAAACTTCACAGAGTTAGCCATAAATCTCCTCTTTAGCCAACAAAAACCGTATTACCGCACTTCACAACTAACGGAATTTTTAGGTGCGCCACACATTTTAAACTGCTATTGTAACAAATTCTGCAAATATACAGAAATGTTTTGAAACACCTTAACGTTTTTAAATCATTGCTGATAAAATAAAGAAACTTTGCACAATTATATACCCTATCGTAAAATACTTTTTTTATACAATAACCATCACATGCTAATATTGGGTGGATGGCCCATCCGATGAGAGTGTCTTGGAAATTTTATGTATACCAAAGATTTCTATCCAGCCATACTCTATGGAGTAACATGCACCATCATTGAACTCGATGTTACCGATATAAAAATAAAGCGTCAAGCAAAATTTCAAGCCTATAGATCAGTTTGTCAGATGTGTGGACAGATGGACAGATAAAAATTAAATTTTTCCACCCCCTCGAATGATAGACTTGCTAATTCTCAGCCAATGATATAATATTTGTGTAGCAAATTTGCCCTTTATTTGATGTTGTTAAGGCAATTAATACGAGGGGTATTAGAAAAATAAGGTTCCCTTTGCCGCTGAGACAGAATGCGATGTGATGGGAGAAATCTGGCGACACAGTCTTACTCATCAGCTGTCCCTCTCTCTATTCATACCACTCGCGCCTCGCTACGTCCAAAAGTGCCGGCCTAGCTGCCTTCAAAGATGGAGCTCTTTATCGTTGTTACCGCCAGATGCGAAATTCGTGCTGTGATACGTTTTTTAAATGCAAAACAGATTTCACCTATTGAAATTCATCGTCAGTTAATCGAAGATTATGGGGAAAACTGCACATCTGTTTAACACGTTCGGAAATGGTGTAGAGAATTCAGTGAAGGCCGCATGGAAATCCACGATGAAAACCGAAGTGGACGGGCTTCAGTTTCGTCTTTTGGGACAGGAAGGGTCTGCTTTTGATCGACTTTTGCCTCATGGAACAACAGTAAACTCTGACAGATATTGCGACACATTAAGAAAACAGACGCGCGATCCAGAACCGCCGGAGAGGAAGATTGTCCAGTGGCGTGAGGACGTTCTCCGTGACAACGCTCGACCTCATGTCTCACGTCAAACTCAAGAACTGCTGACAAAGTTTGGCTGGACTATTGTGCCTCCATCTCCCCTACAGCCCAGACCTAGCCCCAAGTGATTATCGCTTATTCCCAAAATTAAAGGAACACTTGGGTGGCCAACGCTTCAGTACCGATGATGAAGTCAAGGAAGAGATTACTCGATTCCTCAAACGTTTGGCGGCAGAATTCTACAACATGGGGATAGAAAAGTTGCAGCATCGTCTACAAAAATGTTTGGACAGAAACGGTGATTATGTGGAAAAATAGCTTAACTTTTAAGTTTTAAATTGATGTATAACACTATGTAGAAATATAGAGCTGTCTATTTAAAAAATCATGGGAACCTTATTTTTCTAATACCCCTCGTACTAACTTTAGACAGATGGAAATGAAAATTTTCCAGCCAATTAACTGTTAATATGTACATACATTTCATACTTTATGGCCTAATTGTATGTGCTTTTTTAAGATAAGAGCTGCATTCATTTACTTAATACAACAGTAATTCTCTTGCTTACCAATGTAACTTGATCGGCAACACTCTTGGAGAAGTAAGTGTCTAAAATTTGAAGTATCTAAATATTTTAAGTTTGATATTAAGCGATGGGTTACATTTATTTATCTGAAACATATTGAAGTTTGTTAGGGTATAATACGTTGAGCTGTCTTATCGGAATTTCAGAACATTTTCCCAAATATGCTGAGCCTATACCAAATGGTGAAACATCAAAAACCCTCTCTGAGGAGGCGAAAGCCAATAAGGTGTTTCTGGTTGCGGGTTCCATACCGGAACGGGAGGGAAACAAGTTCTACAATACTACCACCGTTTGGAGTCCCAGTGGTGAGCTGCTGGCTAAACATAGGAAGGTAAGTTTGTGATATTACGTTAATAAGTTTGGGTAGATAAAATTGATCGTTATTCAACCAATAAACAATTTTCAAACAACCATTATTTTTTAAGTCATAATTCTATGGTATTATCTGAGCGAAATAGAAAAAAATAGGTTTAAAAGATGGTTAGTAAATGCTTTATTGTTTTGATGCCAGTTAATTAAAAGAATTCTTGATTTTTGTACTGTGATTTTACGTATATGAAACTATTATTTCACGTACATATTTGGTATCAATCAAAAGCTCTTTCACTCTATATGTGCCTTTTGTGGATTTGGAACACATCCATCCATAGGACTCTACCTGGGCTTCCAAAGTTCCAATGTTACCTAATGAGAGTGATTTTGTTTGGTGTCAAACAGCTAATTACTAAAACACGTGTCGTTGTTATCCTCAATCCACCAACCAAACTTAATATCAGCTGATTAGTTGTAGAAGTTTTACTGTCTTTTCCGTGTTTGTAGATTGGAAATCCAGATGGGTGTTGAACAATTCTCCTGTAATTATTGAAAAAAAATGGTGAAACTAACATAGGAATATGAGAATGAGAATGAGAATGAGAATATCTTTATTTACAATCTTTGAGATTATAAACAGTGTCATTAAATACATAAACATCAGGGAAAGGTTTTTTGAAGATACTCTTCCAGCGTGTAGAATGGCCGGTCTAGAAGCCATTGATGTAGTGCTATCTTGAGTTCCTTTCCTCTTTTGGACAGCAGGTGAGGTGGTAGGAGATTGTGGAGCTTCATTCCCATATATGATGGTTTTCGCTCATAAAGCCTCAGACGATGTACAGGAAGGCTGTAGAGGTGTACATTTCTGGTGTTGTAGTGGTGTACATCATTGGTCCTTGGAAGATTCTCCCCATCAGCGTACATTATTACTTCTTGAATGTAAAGCGAAGTGACAGTGAGAATCCTCAGAGACTTGAATGCCTCTCTACAGCTCTCCAGAGGTTGTAATCCCGCCAGTGTTCTAATACATTTCTTTTGTATGATAAGTATCCGTTGGAGATTTGAAGCAGTAGTTCCACCCTAGGCAGCAAGACCATAGCGCAGGTGAGATTCAAAAAGGGAAAAGTAAGTTACTTTTGCTGTTTCAAGGCTACTGAGAGAAAGAATTTGCTTGATGACAAAGTGACCAGTGTTGAGTTTTTTACTAAGATTGTCGACGTGATTAATCCAATTAATTCGGTATCCACTGTTACTCCAAGGAATTTTAAATGATCTTCAATACTGACATCTGGAATGGTTGGGACTTCTGATGCTCTCCTTCCAAAAGCGATCTGGTTAGTCTTTGATGGATTTACTACAAGGTCATTTCCATAGCAATATTGGATGGCCATATTGAGAGCTGTATAAGATGAGACCGCAAGGCCATCTGCTGAACGTTGGGTCAGAAATAAGGTAGTGTCGTCCGCATACATTAGAGGTGTGCAGTAGTTTCCTAGGTGTTGGGGTAGATCATTGGTAAAGAGAATGAAAATCACTGGTCCTAATACGGAACCTTGTGGCACACCTCTCAGCACTGGAAGGACTTTTGATCTGACTGCCTTTGTGATACCATTTGATGAGTGGTAGAGCTCTACTAGTTGGGTACGACCCTTTAAGTAGCTCTCAAACCAATTATTTGCTGTCCCTTTGATTCCAAGCAATTCCAATTTCTTCAGAATGATGTTGTGGCTGAGGCAATCAAACGCCTTACTTAAATCAAGAAACAAAGCTGTGGTCAGTTTTCCCTCTTCAATGCTGTCTGTCACTGATTCTATTAGTTTGATCAATGCCGTTGTAGTTGACTTCCCTTTTGTAAATCCATGTTGGTTTTCATTTAAGAGATTGTGCTGAGCGCAATGGTCCAGGAGTCTTTGGAGAACAATTCTTTCACATAATTTTGAAAATGTTGAAATCAGTGAAATTGGTCTGTAGTTGTTTGCATCATGTTTGCACCCACTTTTAAATTTAGGGAACACTTTCGAAATTTTTAATTTTGAGGGGAATTGACCCTCTTTAAAAGATTTGTTGAATATGGCAACCAATGGGGGGGCTAGTTCGTCAGCACAAAATTTTAATACTTTGGAAGAAATTTCATCAATACCGGCTGAATTTTTGAATTTGAGGTTTTTAATTGTATCTTTAACCTCTTCGATGCTCGTTTTGGTCATTGTTTCCATTAATGCTGTTTCATGTGGTTCCACAGATTCCAATTCTTTCTTCTCATCCGCTGGGATTTTTTGTAGTGTTGTTTCTGCCATATTAACAAAAAATAAATTCAGATGATTAGCGACTTCTTGAGGGTTATGTGAAAGTTGTCCATTTATTTTCAGTTTTATGTCATCTGTAGAGTTCCTGTTTTGGTTACGGGCATTATTAACTATTTTCCACATGGCTTTGGGCTTGTCGTCAGCTCTTTCTATGAAGTTGGCGGAGGCCTCTTGTCTCAGTAGTTTTAAGCGTTGGTCATAGGATTTCTTAGCATTTGCTGCGTCTTGTTTGATGTCGAGTTCCCCTGTTGTTTCAAACTGATGTTGTAGTCTTAGAAAGTTTTCTTTAAGCCTGCTGGCTTCTTCATCTGCAAAGAATTTAGGTTTTAATTTCTTTCTAGGTTTCTTTAATTTTCTGGGGCAGGCAGCATCCAGGGCCATTGTCACTGTCCTTATGAAGCTGTTGTAGGCTTCTTCAACGGTGTCAAATTGTTCAATGTCATGCCAGTTTTCATGTTGAAGTAGACATTTTAGTTCAAGGAGGTTTTCTGTCTTGAAGGTTCGATATGTACTACTGAAATTCTCAATTACGTACTCTGTTTTAATAGTACAGACTTGAGCAGTGTGGTCTGATAGACCAGAATCGTACACAGTTGTAGTTAGTTCTTCACTTCTTAAGTTAGTAAGTATATCCAGTCAATTGATGAAATGGTGTTGGAGGTTACTCTGGTAGGTGGTAGCTCCAGCCTCTGAATGCTGTGAGAAGCCAACATCTCCTGTAATTTACCTGATCTTCTGTCAGGTTTTAAAATGTCTACATTTATATCTCCCATGATTAGAAGGTTTGAACTTTCCAGTTTACTGATTTCAATAGTTTTTGAGAGAATATTAAGTGATTCGTCTAAGTTGGATGATGGTGATCTGTAGGTACCCATTATGTATAAGCAGGTGGTATTGAGCATAACCTTTACCAAAGCCATTTCACATACAAGTTCTTCGCAGTACTGACTGATTGGTACGTTAAAGGTACTCCTTTCTAAGGTATCTTCTACATAAATTGCAACCCCACCCCTTATATGCTTTTCCCTACAGAAATGTGCTCTGAGGATATATCCAGGTATTGGAGCAACATTTTCAATTTCCTGAGATTTGAGACTGTGTTCACTTAGTATTATTATATTAGGTGTTGGTTTCAGATTTTCTATAAAGTGTATCAGTCTATTTGATCTGTTAGATAAGTCCTGTATATTCTGATGGAGAACTGTTAAGTTAAATATTTTGTTTCTTGAAGATTTGTTTTGCTCTAAGGAAGATGCATTACTTTTTATATTGGAGGTCTGACGTTGCTGCCTGGTTCTAAAAAAGGTGAGATGTTCATTTTTATAGGAGCAAGTTGATTTCTATGATAATTGGCTTTGACATGTTCTATATTCTTTTCATAAAACTCAAGGAAGGTTTCTGAGGGCTCAAGTCTTGTAGCAGTTATGGGTGGCCTTCTCATCGATAAAGGGGGTGCAAGGGCAGGGGCTTCAACAGTGGATGCTTTATTTATTTCAGTTGATTTTGGTAGGTTGTTACTTTCTAAACTAAGTCTAAGTTCCTCATTGGTGTAAGTTTTTGTCAAATCCACTGCATTAGACTTTTGATTGCATAAACCATTATCCTTTTTATTCTCTGCTTGGGGTTGTTCCTTTGGAAGAGGGTAGTTTTTATTCTGGAAAGCCTTAAACTTTTCAGACTGGAGAGAGATACTGATTTGGTCTCTATGTTTACCCCAATTAGTCTTCACATCTTTAGGTCTTTGTATGTTGACATGTGTGTTTGTGGTAGACAGGTAACATCTTGTGGTGTTTTGTAGGGGGATATTTTCAGTCTGGGTGCTTTGCTCATATACAACTAGCTTTTGCTGACTTGATGAACAGTGGCACTGAGGGTTAACACTCAAGTCTTTAAGGGTAGTCTCCATGCTGTTCTGTCTGGATTTAATTTGGGATATTTCTAGCAAGATAGCCGTTAAGTTTTGTGGCTTGTCTTGCGTAAAAAATTCACATTTTTCAGTTTGAGTTACAGTGTCAGTTTTGCTTGAGGTTTTCAGCTGTTGTTTGGCTACTTCTGCGTGCAAAACTAAAAGTTGTTTCTCGAGATCCCTGCTTTTTGTAACATATTTTTCAATTATCTGTTCCTGTTTCCTGTCATGGTCTTCAGATAAGTTTTGAATTTCCATTACATTTTTCTTTTCTTTTTCAATCTGAGCTTCAGCTTCAGCTAACTTTTGGGATAAGGTTTCAATTTTCCCAAGAAATTTTTCCTCTTCTTCAGCCATTTCTTCAATCTTTGCCTCATTACTGGCTAATTTACATTGTAAACATGCTAACTTATTTTCTACAATAGTCAGTTGTTCTTTTAAAAACTTGTGACAACATGTATATCAATACTAATTACATGTTGAATATTTATAGTTTTGATTTTTGCTATTATTTAGTGAAGTTTGCATCAGTAATATCTATCTAAGCACAATATGTAACAGACAACATCTATATTGTAGTTTTAAAGTGGAATAATTTTGTTAACACTGTTTTGTTTTTTTTTTAGATACATTTATTTGATATTGACATTCCAGGAGGAGTGAGATTTAAGGAATCCGATTGCCTCAGTGCAGGAAAAGATTTGACCACATTCAATATTTCAAATCTAAAAATTGGAGTTGGCATATGCTATGACCTCAGGTTTAGTGAACTGTCGAAAATTTACAGGAAACAAGGTATTCATAATTCAAAATATTACTAGGTGTTAGTCAGTGCTATACAAATAAAATTAGAACTATTGGTTTTTCAATGGAATATTTTTTTTATTTTTAAAGAATATATTGATCACAGCGATTTATAACAGTTATAACAGTATAACAAATAAAAATAAATCACAGTTTTGATTAAGTAGTTAGTCTACATATATCATATGAAATATTGCAAATAAAAAACAATAGAATATTCACATCATAGTGTACAAAAAGTACGCTCATGTTTATGCGTTATTGAGCTTCTATGGACTCCTTCCAACCAAGATCCATATTTTTACAAAGATTGGCATGTCCATGACGTTTGACAATCTACTGCAACAATCGGTAGCCAGTGTGAACTCTTCAATGTTCCCCCAAATACTAAAACGTTGCCAGAACTGTGACAAGCTGCTGCACGCTGCGGTCAGCCAGCTCGTGCTCGCTCAAGTAAACCACTCCATTTAATCTGGTATTCTAGTAAATCATGCCAAGACCAATCACCATGAGTTGCTGCTGTTAGGCTTGCTTAATTCTCACTCATATGTGAACCGGACCTAAGTTTCATTTCATCAAGTGTCATTTACTAAGTTTAACTTTCACAACTTGAGCCAAGACAAGAAGTTTGTTTTTGTCATTTATATTTAGGTAGATTAATAACCTTAGAAAATATATTAATATTTACAAATAATCGTTTACCTGACATTTTACTATCGTTATTTATTTTACAACTATAGTACTTTATAAATAGATTTTCTCACCACTGCTAATAGTTTTGTATGGTAAGAAAAGTGCATTTAATAATGATTTGGTTATTTTAAGGGGAGCATGTCAGAATTACACCTAAATTTCGTTACCAATTTCGCGTGATGAAATGTTATTGTGTTTGCTGTGAAAAATATCATTAAAATATCAACTTCTCATGAAGGAAACAGGATTTGATAACACATTGTTACAATTAGTGTTCCTGATTGTATTTTATCACTGATTGTATTGTATCTCAATGGCAAATGTCCAGAAAACCCCTGTTTCTTTCAAAATCCTTCCATCATCAAAAACAAACTCCAAACAAAAAATAAACTTCTGTTGCCAGTTTTGGATCTGAAACTTTAAATACAGGTGTTTTTCATTTCAGTTCTGATGTTATTACCTTTTAAAAAAGTGCGACTTAAACTTTGAATGGCTTATAATAGAAGTATAGTGTAGTCCTGTTTGTAGAATCAAGAAACAAGTTAATATTCCACACTTGTTTGTAGATGATTTTTCGGACATTTCGTTATAACTTTTTTTTTAATTCTGGCATCTTTCTTAAGTTCTGAGTGCATTAGCATTAGGTAAAACTATCATGATAGAAAACTGAAACTCAAGTTGGAGTAAACTAAATTGTCTTGACATTCTTCTTTCTTTTATGCATCACTTTAAATCACGAAACAGAGAAGCATTATAAAAAATAAAAATTATTCTTAGTTGATGTTTCAGCAAGAGACTACTGCTGAATGAGGTGGGGAAGGGGAACTTGAATCGCAGTAGAATGCTAAAACTTTCGTTGGCTGTCTGAAAGTACCCTCCTATTTCGCTGCCTCAGCCAACAGCTTTTATCTGCATTCCATCAGCATTTTGAAACCACTCTAAATTGCACCTGGACCGATCCCCATGAGTTGCTGTGAATAGGCTTGTACAATTCTGGCTCGTGAGAACCACTCCTATGGGCAGAGTAATAGTAAGAGCTCTGATATGATACAAGCGGCAATTGTTATCCCCTTTTATGCTCATTATTTAACAAACCTACCGCCCCCTTCTACTTGTTTTATAGCCAAGATCTAAAATCAATTTCTATTTTTTAGTTGCATCCGTTCATTCTAGCACACATCGTCGACATCGTTAGTGAAATGTTTTAGATAGTTTCACCATTTTGCCGTGTCGGAGAAATGAAACACACCTGTATTCAAGCTGAGTTGAGATGAGTGAACCGGCAACAGGTGCCAAGTCCCAGTCCATTGCACATGTTTATGGCCCATTTTTGCACTAGATACTGAAATCGGTCACTCGGTGTGAAAAATACCAACTTTTTCTATTTTAATTTGTATATTACTATTTTTTTACCATGAATTTAGTGATTTGAGTGGAAACCCTGAAATTTATTCCTAAACACATTTAAAGGGGAAATGTGGAATTCTTCAAATTGTATTTAATAAGAGATCACTTGGCTGAAGAACATTCTTTAGTCTTTAATGGTGGATTTCATGGAAGTCTGACAACAGGTTACACAGCTTACTCAGTACTAGTTGTAGTAGTTGAATCCCCTTCCACTACTTTTTATTTTTCTCTATATGTGCATATCTGGTTTCTCAACTCACGTCCTAAAAAAACAGTAATCAAACTATCATAACATAATAAAGAGCTTGGATCTGTATTTACCAAATAGCTTCAAATAACTGCAGGGTGTCGTATAATTGCTGATTGCAATTGACACAGTATCGTATCAATTAACATTTAACAGAGTAACAACAGAGGTGGCAGATAAAAGTTGACCTTATTATACATTTGCTACCTACATGTAAAAAAAAACTAATATGGTTGACGTGTCTATTGAGATGCAACGTTGTTTGCGTAATGAGGTGGTGCCCTATCGTGCATGAACCACATATTTTCCAAGTCTTCATCAGCTAAATTTATCAATAAGTTAGGCAAGTGATTAATCAAAAAGTCTTAAGAGTCTGCAACAAGGTGTTCTGCAAAAGAAGTAAGGACCTACAATATTGCTACCAACAATAACACACCAGGTATTCAAAGTCCAGTACGTCATGTTATGGTGTTATAGCCCACAACCAAAAATTCATTCTTTGAAGGTAGTTATCAGCATGCAACGCGTGGTGTAGTGATAAACTGTACGGGTGCAATTTATTCTCTCTCAAAATCCTTAACACTGACCTTTGGCTCACACCTGAATCAAGAGGAACTCCTGGAATAGTCACTTGGATTGAGTTGAACAGCTATCAAAACTTCTGGTGCCCTATCACTTCTTACAGCCCTAGCCAGTGTCTTTCCTTTATTTTTGTTTGGTTGTGCCTGTCTCTTTTCACACACATGACAAGCAAGTCTTTGAACGCCATTCATGATTGAGGTTCATTGTCTGGATAGCGTTCAATGTAGATTAGTTCTAAAAACATTCACCTAACACCATTAACATTTGGAATGCTTCTTCATTTGTGTACAGCATTTCTAAGAAACACTATAATTTACAGTGAAAGCACACAAAAAGTAAGTAAAATGATGAATTAATAGCTGTTAAAAAATAAATTAGGTTCTAGTTAAGAAACTAACAGAAATTAAATCAACAATGACCCAACACATAATAGAGTTAGTGGTACAGTGAAAATTATCAGCTGATAAATCAATCATAAGATTAATTTTACAGTAACCCAGGAGCTAAGTATTAGTGATACTGAACAGTGATTGGCTCATATATTGCAGGAGGTACCTCAGCAGTAAAAATATGTAATGGTATTGAAGAAGGATCTTATTGTTACCTACACAAGAGTGAAAAATTACAGCATAAACTGTTTTTGCAAATGAGCTCCTTTTAACAAGGCCTTTCAAATTATGTATGATTTACCCTATGCTTACATTAAAAAAGTTTTAGATTCAAAACATTCGACCGTTAATTTTGGAAAACCCTGTATGAAGACTTAGATGAATATATCTTCAATGGACTCCCCATGGGCAATTATCAGGAGAACACTTTGTTTTATGTAAATACACCAAACTGTTTTGCTGCTATACATACTGCTCGGGTGATCTGCCTCACCCGGTATATATAATTGTAGACCCCCACAATTATTGATGTAAATTTTGTGTATATTTGTATGTATGGTTTCATCCCACAGTAAAATATAATGCAGTCTACATAAAACATCGATATGATTCAAAGTTAAATAGATATTATTCATGAACTGTAAAAAAATGATGTTTTTAAAACACTGTATATGAAACTATTAAATTGATTTTTATCTCATTGTTTTGGACTAATTTTCTGACTGTGAAGTGTGCCAACACCAGGTGTGGATATGCTGTTGTACCCCGGAGCTTTCAACATGACCACTGGACCGTTGCACTGGGAACTGCTGTTGCGTGCCCGGGCGGTCGACGAGCAGGTGTTTGTAGCAGGCGTCTCTCCAGCTCGGGACACGACGGCGGACTATGTAGCCTGGGGACACTCCATGGTGGTGGACCCCTGGGGTAAAATCCTTCAACAAGCTGACTCCCAGGAGGAGACAGTCATTGTGGATTTAGGTAATGTTATACAGCTACTCGTATAAATTTAAAGGTAATAGAATGTTTTTTAGCCAATTTTATTGTCTCCTTTCGTAACGGTCTTGATTACTAAATTATAACTTTATTCATTAATATATTGATTTTGAAATAAATAAATATATTTGAATAGCCACTCATATGATAATGAATCAATAAAAATTACTTATTTATCGAGTTTTGAAAATAGTAATGATCAAAATCAACACTGGTGATAATTATTTGTTCTCAGGTTTTTTTACATAGTCAAATTTAGCTTTGATTTTCTGCAAACATTACATTCCTAGGAATCATCTAGACATGATGTAACCCCATGGACCTTGTCCAGATTATCTAAAATTATGCTTCAGTTGGTCTATTATAATGTTTGGATTAAATTGTCTGTATCAATAAAAGGTCTTAGCATTCGAAATATACTTGGTAGGTCTTACTCTCTGACAAATAGACAAGCTCCTTTGTTTTAAATATTCTTTAAGATCAGTAATAGTGTCATTGCATTTTCGATAAACAGGTACTATTTGGGTCTTGATTACATAAAACATTCGTACATACCCAAAAAATCATGTCCACACAAGTATTGTTAAAAATGGCTGGTGATATCATCAGAAGAATATTTACGTACTAATAATTCAGTTAAGTAGTAAAAAAGTACTTAAAACAAGTTCAAAGTTACTTCAAAAGTTTTGCTAAAGAAACTTTTATACTTAAGAGAATGGTCATTCCACCAGCCGATTATGAAGTTCTGTCTTCAGTTTAAATGCCTGATTTGCTTTGCAGCCTCGGAGGTAGATGGTTGTAGAATCTTCTTCCCATGTATGTCAGCTTCTTTTCATAAGTGGTAAGTTTGTGAATCGGAAGGGTATACATAGATGTATTCCTAGTGTTGTGCTGATGTACATCTGTGTTCCTTGATAAGTTTTTCCCATTGATGTAAAGTACAACAGTTAGCATATTGAGGGTTTTGAATGACTGTCTACAACTGTCCATATTCTGAAGCCCAACTATGTTTCTGATTGCTTTCTTCTGCATACAAGGATTCCCTGTAAATGTGATGCTGATGTACCACCCCAGACAGCCAGACAATATCTTACATGGGACTCAAAAAACGCAAAATATCCCATTAATGTTGTGTGTGAGTCGCAGATAGTTCTTATGCACCTTAATGCATAGAGACTGGTCTTAAGCTTCTTACCTAAGGAGTCAAGATGGGGAGTCTATGAGAGGTTGGAGTCGAGCGTGATACCCAAAAATTTGGTTTACTTTAAAAATTTAATATCAAGATGCAGAGTATTTGTTCTGTTCGCCTTCCAAATTCTATTTGGGTACTCTTCGAAAAAGAATTTATTGTCATGTAAAAGAAATTTTAACATAAAATCATTAGTTTTTTAAATATAACTATTGGCACATTATCATATTCTGCAGTGTACTTACTTTTTATACCATAAATAATTTTTTACTGAGTATAAGTATTTGGGCTTGAGGTTTCGTAGCAATTAATTTCATCTTTTAAAAAATGATTGAGAAAATTTTTTTACCTGAGAAAATTTGTTTTCTGATACGAAATGTTCTACTACATAAATTATTATTACAAGTATTAATGTGTTCAATGTTCTTAAGATGTGCGCTTTTGTTTGTTTCAGACCTGGCTGAGATAGACAATGTAAGAAAACAAATACCAGTATACTACCAAAGACGGGAAGATTTGTATGATACCATTGAAGTAAAGAGTAAAATGTGATTAGGAAAAGAACTGATATACTTACTGCCTATGAGATGAGTAAAGAAACTAAAAGTTCATGTGTGGGAAGAACGTATTGATGGTGGAAGGGGTTCCTTTCCCATGTTCTTTGCCAGGTAGCTCTAACCAAAATATCAAGTAAAAATAGTCATTCACTCAACTTTTAATAACCTTTCTTTCACTAGCTATGTGATGTTTTTTCTAATAGTAACAATTCTCACAATGTTTTTTAAAAATTTTAGAGCAGCTAATACAGACTGAAATAACTAACAGTTGGACAATGTTGTCTCAGTTGTAGATGCACAGTAGCTGCTTCATAATTCTATGTTCTCAATATCACAGTACCTTTACTCACCTCTTTGGCTTTAAACAATATATATTTATTTGAAGGACATTTTTCTGATATTATATTATTAAATAGTTTTGGAATTTTTGCTGTTGTTACTTATGTTATAATTAACTCTAGTTGTGGTGGGTATCATTTACTTGACATGATTCAGGAAGGAGCCTATCCTTGAGCTGTTTACTAACACCATTTGTGCAATACAGAAAATATACGGATGATTCAATCAACAATTAATTAAGTTGTAATTATTTTGGACTCATTTCTGTTCAACACAATTGCTGTGTCTGCTATGTGTTGAATCTCAGTACTTTCACGTTCTTCCAGATAATTAACCTATAAAGCACCATATAGTTGCTGCCTAACTTTAGATTAGTGCTCAATAATTATCAAAAATAAACACTATATTTTCTTAAAGCTGAATTTAATTTACTTTTCTGTGTAAGAAAAGGAAAATAAAATATATGTAAATAATTTTAGATTCTTTTATTTGCCCACAAAAAAAAAGATTTGTGGGCACATAATAAACACTTGCGGCTTTGAACGATACTACCAAACTGCCTTTTGTGAAACAAAAACTGGTCTAGCTTTGATCAATAAGCACAGAGGCTGCCACGTGGTGTGCAGCACATCTCACTAGTGAACTATACTTCCCACACATTAGCGGACTAGCTCATAACTACTATCATTACAAATCAAGGCAAACAATTTTATTGTTTTGTGCGTATACGTGCTTTCACTGTTTAGAGCATAGTCAGCCCTCTGTAAGTTGTACACCTTTTTTAATATCTCTATAGATTTTAAGATGGCAGCCATTTAAAGTTTTGAAAAAGAATGGTTGATTATATATAAGTTATTATGCATTATAACACAAAACAAAAGTGTTTTAGTATTATCGGGGCATTTACAATAATGTTAGTTCATGATTAAATAAAAAATAACTTGGTTTCCAGACAGCGGGCATACAAAGTTTTAAACTAATATACAAATTGGGGGAATAATTATGAACACAATGTATATCATAGTTCTTAATAGAAATAGACTAAACTTTGTACAGAGGCAGTATTTATATATAATTTGGACGAATTCGTTAGCCAGTCTTCACCAATAAAACATTTCAAGATGGCGTTTATTCGAATTTCGGCAAATGTTTATCTTGAGTATTTCACACGATAAATCACAATTGACACACTTCATAAAATTGTCAAGTGATTCTAAGCAACATTTATTCTTGCTTATTTTTTGATAACTTTAAGGTTTCAAGATGGTGGCCATTTAGTTATAGAAGTATTCAACTGAACTATTATAAGTGAGTATGTTTACAGACATAATTTCAGATTAATTGTATCAGAATCATGCCCACGTTTTTTCAAAGAACTTACACGGTTATAATAATTTTTGTCTTATAAGGTTTCAAGATTATGGACTTTCTAAATGTTTGAAAGTGTTGTTACAATTGTATTAACATGCCGACATTGAGGATTACTGTCCCATCAGTGTTGTGCAAATTAAACATCTAAACTAATAATGCATCTTTAGTTTGAAATTTTGAGATGACGGCCACACGTGTAATCTAACTTTTTTCTGACTGAGCCGGAAGGGATATTTATAATAAAAAAGTAACCTTTACATAACATCTCAAAACAGTCTGATAGTAAACATAATAAAATTACTGCCACTACTACAGTTAGTTAACAAGTGGGTCATTGTGTATATGTTATATTTCAAGTCTGGATTTAGGTAAATAGTTTTAAGGTTACTAACAATAAATTCCACCTTTTGAGAACCGGGTCAAAAATCGGTGTGTGCAATAATCAATTTGATCATTTCAAGCACTGTTTACTCAAACTGAACTTAAATGGTATAATGCATTAAAAACATCAATTGATTTGGAAAACATGTGTATATCAAGTTGTATCCAGTATATTTTTTGTTCTGTTATGTTATGTTTGAATTAAAGTTTTCCACAAAAAACAAGTTATTTTGTCATATATAGTTTTACAAAATAAAAATTTTTGCCTGCGAAAAAATTTAATTTT
Source organism: Homalodisca vitripennis (assembly GCF_021130785.1). Classification (NCBI taxonomy): domain Eukaryota; kingdom Metazoa; phylum Arthropoda; class Insecta; order Hemiptera; family Cicadellidae; genus Homalodisca; species Homalodisca vitripennis. The sequence goes on along the minus strand of NC_060210.1, from coordinate 122,801,877 downwards.
TTATAATTGTATTACAAAAATACAAACACATAATATTTTTATTGGGAAGACATTATTTAGTTTTCTTTACATTATTATTAGTGAGTACATAAAACTAATCTCAAATGTTTATTTATAAAAGCATTTGTATATTATGCTTTTAAAGATTGTAAATAAAATTCATTGTAATATATTGAGTATCTATGAGTTATCCATTCTCACAGTACAAAACAACACAACCAAGTGGGGTAGGCTACTTCAATACCAAGACTGATGGTAGTTAAATCTATTAACTACTAGTTGTCTAACTACCAAGAGCAGCTGGTGGCTGCCATTTCCACTACATCAGTGGCTGTGGCAATTTTGTTTTAATTTTACTATTTTGAATAAGTCAATAATATTATTTATTATTCCATAAAACTATTAGTAGAGATGATTTGCTATTTAAAACAGCAATTTTTGCATAAACAAATGTCATCCAGAATTACAAATAGTCCTCAGAACGTTAAATGAAATTCTATTGAAGGGTTATTAAATGAGTTGAATCTTAAGATAAAAAATCTGTTTTAATTAAAATATTCTGTGATAAGGCTAAAATGTATTGAACTGGGTCAGCGTTGTTATTTGCTATGGAAATTGGATATAAACATTCTCATAGACATCTCTATGTGACCTTCCCGAAAACACTTATGCTTTAACGCAGCTGTTTTTTTGTTGTATTATCTCTACATGCTCATTATGTCAAAGTTCTCAGATAGTGTTTTTTCAAGCAAAATATTAAATTCTATATTGGAATGTTGTTCTAAAGACAATATTTCAAAATTCATAGGAAAATTCCCATCTCAAAGTTTTAGTCATGCAATACTTTGTAATTTCTCTCTAAATTATTATGGACCTGACACATCCTTCTTAAAATCCTTCATCCTGGGCATCCTTCTTGCCAGTGCAATAACTCTTAATAGACAGTTCCTGTGACTTGGTACATAGGGTTCTCTTAGTCCAAGGACGACATCTACTGATTTTGGTGTCATAGGCCAAGTCAGTTTGTCTGCATCTGTGATAACTTTCACTATGTCCTGTTGGTATCTACGCCTTACATGCTACAGAACAAGTAGTGTTGTCCTTCAAAACTCTATTTTTAATTTAGTCATGGTATTTATGCAATACATGCTTACAGTAGCATACTATTACTCAACACTAAACGTGGCTCAAAAATATATAACACATAATTTACTTTGTACCAAACTACTAGGCAGTCAACAGACCAAACAAATAATAAATCCAGGATTGTCCAATATCCAAACAGTTGATAAAATTAAAACTAGATTTTACACTTGATAAAAATATGTCCTAGAAGAATCATTGACAGACTCTGCCCAGTGCTTAATTTCTAAAATGTTAGGTGTGGGAACTCTTAAAGCGGGAAGCTCAGACCGGTGGGTATGGAATACACCCCAGGAAGGAGGGGGGCCCTCACCCAGGAAAACTTTTGAAAATTATAACTGTAAACCTTTGTTTTTAGGCCACCCAGACATAATAATACATTCATTTTTATAAAATACCAAGTGATATTTTAATGCTGTTTATTTTCTTTAAGGTGCTTGATTAGGATGTAAGAAAATAAAAACATGAATTTAAATTATTGAGTTTACTCTCTACTCTACTCTACTCCATTAACACCTTGTTGCCTACTTTAAATTTCCCAGAAATATTTGGTTTGATTTCATTGACCATTTTGTTTGAATCAATGAAGCTCGCCAATATTAATTTTTTAATGAATGGTAAAATAAAAACAAATTGAGCCTTATTCACAGTTTTATTTATACACATTACAGTAGTAATAATAATACATATTAATATGTAAATGGATGTTTGTTAATATAACAGCTTTTTTACAAGTTTGCATATTTTACAAAAAAATTGCATACCTTATGGGTACAAAACAATATTAATACATTCAAAATAAACCAACTTCTTGGAAAGGAAAAGGAAGCGTTTAATTACACACAAAATAAATGACACACAGAGTGGAGTAACACGGTTTCATTTTTAAAATTTAGTGTAGTTTTAAAAAGTTAAGGTTGATTATTTTATTTGCTTATTAGTTATTATAACAAATATGTACGGATTTGTAGTATAATATTGTAAGGCAATGCCAAGACTGTTGGTAAACTTAGTTTTAGTGTTTGTTAATATTTTAAAGTGAAAACTACAAAAGAAACAAAACAACAATACACAAAACTAACTGTAAGTACAAAAAAGAACTCAGAAACTTGAGTTCAGAACACAACTATAAGTTAGGCATAGGCTAGTTATTTTAATGAAAACTTAATGTTCTGAAATTCTAAAAGATATTTAAAAAACAGATTTAGGAAAAAAGTTCCCACAATGCAATGCTGTCTTCATGGTAAGTTTTCTGCCCTCGTTGTTTTGACTTGGTGTCAAGTGCAGAATGGTGTTCCTTCGCCAGCCAGGTTTTGACGTGTGGCTCGGGATTGTATCTAGCCACAGGAGGTCCTAGGAGCCTGATCCGCAATAAATCGCAAACAGCGCTAATGTAGAGTGAAGATCTAAGAGGAGACATAATTAGATTCATTGCAGAAAACCCACGTTCACATTCAGCACTAGACACTGCAATACTATTTATGATGGAAATCAGTTTCTTAAACGACGGCGGTTGCTCTAGAATAGTAGGTTTCTCTCCACTTAACATAGGCTTCAGTCCCTGCTTGAAGTGTCTGAAGTCTCTAATTATATCCTGAGAGCTGCTAATCTTAAATCTATCGCAGATTCGCTGGATCTCACATTCTCCGTAGGTGATGGATAAGTCTTTTGGCCAATACATGGGGTGGATCACTTTGATGTCATTCATGATTTTGGTGTAGTGTTCAGCCGCATTTGAAGATGATGATAGCAACCTTGAAGTCAAGTTGTTAGCGAGGCTCCGATAGAACTGTTTTTCTGGAATACTGGGTATCTTGGATCTTACACAGAGTTTAACATCTTGAAACATCAAATCGTCAATAGCAATTTTAGCTTCCACTGAACGTCTACCCATGTTTTCAACTTGGTTTTAAAACACTTTGATTAACAGTGTTACATCACTGTGGGCTTGGATAAGGTTGAGGCTTGATTTTTGAAGCTGTAAGGACAAATCCGATAACTCTTCTAGAGCATCGAACATCAATGCCAGGTTGTGTACAAAAGTTGTAGAAGATAATGTACTACAAAGCCCTTTGTAAGTTGAACGTTGCTTCGAGTCCCTTTGTTTGTCTTCAGATGCTTCAATGAAATGATTGTATAAAGCTTTAAAATCTGTCCAAACTGCTTTTCACCGCCATTAAGCTGGAGGCTACCCAACGAGTATCTAAAACACACGGCCGATTTTCAACATTTGCTCCTCTAGTCCTTTAGCAACTTCTGCCAACTCCCTGCTGTTTTTCGGTGAACAACTAAACATGTTTCTAATTTTATCCATGAATATCTTAAAATGATTGATTCCAGCTACTTCTTCTATGGAATCGTGCACGGCAAGCTCTAAACGATGGTTCAAACAATGCCAAATGAACAAGTTGGGGAACGTTTCAGTAAGCTGTATAGCAAGGCCAGATTTCTTGCCTAGTAGCACTGAAGCACCATCACAAGTTAGAGCAATCATATGGTCTTTCATGAATTCAAAGCTTAGACCTAATGCTTGTAACTGATTTAAAAGTTCTTGTAATATACCAGCTGATGTTGTGCTATTTAGCTCAAAAAGTGTTAAGAACACTGTCATAGGGTTTTGCATTCCCTTTAGAACAGTTCTGATATAAACCACCAAAGCATTTTTGTTTGAAACTGAAGTGGCTTCATCCAAAAGCAGGAAAAATTTAGAGTCTGACTTGATTAGGCCATTTATCAAGTCTGATTTCATTTCATCAGAAATATGATGAATTATATTGGAGCAAGCAACATTTGAATGTAGGATTCGCCCCATATCTAAGCCATTCATTATTTGAAGATCAATTTCAGTTTCAAACTCAAAAAATGGCCTATTTAGTTTAGCTTGCTTATAAGCCGTGCGGAAAATGCGCTCAGTTACAATCTGCTGCTCTTTATGCATAGAAGCAACAGCTTTTTTCATTGTATCTTTCTTAGCTTCAATGAGTATTTTTTCAGCTAAAGAATGAGCTCGAGACCCACGGTGTAAAAATATCTTTTTCCTAAGAGAGGATTGCTGGTCTTTTTTATTGTTTCCATAAGCGGTAACAGTTCCTAAAACCCACTCTTCGCTAATCTTTAGGCCCTTCGTTTTCTCTGCACCTAGAGTACTCACACTACGGCAAACGTTGCAACCTAGTTCTCTGTTCACAATTAACCATGGATTTTTAGCTTTAAATTCAACAATTTGTTCTTCAGACCAACAAACTGGCTGTTCACCCCTATTAACAAAATCATTATTTTCATTACTAACCTTAGCTTCGTCTGCATCAGATCCCAAACCCACCAACCTGGATACTATTTTGACCGACGAGGAAGTCGAAGGGGAATGGTAATCGCAATTATCCTCATTGATCCCGATTGCGTCTTCTTTTTTATCTTGATCAACAATTGAAGTTGTAGTCAATGCTTCCGAACTGCAGTTCTCATTATTCGCATAACCTTTTTGTTTCTTAGGGTTAGGTTTAAAGAAATCAACAATTTTTCTGGTAGTCATAGTCAATTAGGAAACTATTTAGCTGCACCACACTAATAAGCATAAACACGAACACAATCAACGACCTGCACCTCAAAAACGAACTTAAGCGTGATGGGATGCGATGCAACTTGTAACTTAAACGCGAAACACACCAAGGTCAAGTCAACTAGTCAACACACTAGTGAGGTGGGGTGGGTATTGCTTTGTTATTGAGAGGCGCAGCCGCGCATGCGCGAACTAGGATGACTCGCCCGTCACCTTCCTCCTGCCTGATTCCGTGCAAGCAAGACTCATCACAGCACAGCTCACAACTGCTTGTACGGGCGCTTACTATCTGCTTACGAGTCACTCGCAAACAAAGCATAGCATAATATTGATCCTACCTACAATTTTTTTTAACTAAAACTTGTACTCGTAGTTTTAAAAGCGTTCCCTTGCGTTCCGGCACTCTTGGGAGGTAAGGGAACGCCGTTCCCTTGCGTTCCCACTGAAATTAACCACTGACTCTGCCTAGTTTAGCTCAGTCTTGTTTACATTAAACAGATCTAATCGTAGTAGTCTTGAAACTAGAGAATAAACATATTATTTTCTAATGGAATGCCACCTGTTATGTGGTTCATCAGATAGTAATCTTCAGCAAGTAATTCTTCAAAAAGAACAGAGCATTGTAGTTGAAATAGAACCTACATAGTTACACAAGAACATTTCCAAAAACTAAGAAGCAATAGAGAGGTGTTCTTTTTTCTGGAACCTGAATTGAAGCTAAGACCTCATTCAAATAAAAAACTCCATATCCATTACACCAAACATGCAAAAGAGTACTCAATACTAACCCATACATCAGTCTCAGCTGAAAATAAATCCTTATCTCTGAATAAAACAGCTAGAAGTCTAAAATCCCGATGACTACAAAGAGGATCATCTGTATTGGACCAGGTGTTTTACAGGGAAACATTTTCTTTTTTTTTGGGAAACCTTCGCAAGATCCATTTACCTTTTTCAATTTTATACTTTTGTAATTATTTACTGTAATAACTGTATGTATTTATTATGACTTTCAACCACAATTTCCTACAGAATATTTGTATCAGATGATCTTCCATCACTGAATTACAGATGGTTGCTATCAGGGGATAAAAAAGGAAAACACAAGAGTAAAATGACATTAACTTACTCTTTAATCATTAACAATAGTAAACGACATTTAAACAGTGCGCAGACTGGATTCAGTGTGAAAACATTTAATACATAATCTACATTACTCTTTCTATAATCTGAAATGACATCACAGTAATTACATCAAACAAATTTAAAGCTTATTTACAATTATCAATAAATAAATCTGTACAAATTTCAACTGCTGTTTACACTCTGGACATCTAACAAAATTACACTTACATAAAATTTGTCGATAAAACAATAATTTATAATCAATTATTTACACAAAATGGACCAATAAAATAAATTTCATTGTGACAGGGCCATTAGAAGAGATCAGGTGTTTGTACATATTGTGTGATGTACAGTAATCATATCTTAAAAATAAATTTTCTCCATATATATAAAATAGCATTAAAATTACTTTAAAATAAATTCAATCATGTATAAAATACTAATACCACAAAGGTCACCGTAACTTTTATATATGCATTTAATTTTAGTTCCAGTTATGCTCCAAAGATGTTATGGAGACCATGTTTCTCATTAGAACTAAAACTATTTATTTAAAAACAAATTTCGTTACATATCATTCATACTATCAAAAAATGTTTTGTGCTATGATCGTTTACAAAACTCATGCATGTTTTCAAATCCAATATTAAGACCTAAGTTCTAAATATAGAATTTTATGTTTACAATGTATTTTCAACTTCATATTTCATACTCAGCAAAGCAGTAATGTTTTATACTATACTGTTAAGCCTGCGTCATCTGACACCCTGACAGCATACTTTATCAAAGAGAACAATACAATTTCCTCATTGAGAAGGTATTATTAACATGCAATTACACTAATCTTCATTACGTATGGTGGAACGAAAAACAATATAAAATTCAAGAGACAAGGAACATAGACATAGAATAAAGCAAATAGATTATGTAGACTAAAACTCTAGTAATGCCACATTTTACCAAATGGTGGTAACAGCAGGAGTGACTAGTAAAATTAGCACTGTAAAGAAATAAGTAGATAACAGCCAAGTAAAATTAAATGATTTGGACAGCTTACATCTTAAGTAAAACGTTCGTTCTTGTATCCAGCGTGTTTTACTATGTATCCAGTGTAAAACCACCCCAATTTCAATCAACCATATAGTTGTAATCTGGCTGAATGTTTGGTCCCTTGGATCTTCAATGAGAGAAAAAAAACCCTTTATTGAAGAAAAATTTTGAATGAAAAGCTAACTGATAATAACTTGCATGCAATTCTAAAGTGAGTTTATTTTAAAAACATCATCATTTCAAGATTATAATAGTGATCATAATTCAAACGGACAATTTGTTCAAGAGCCAAAAAAGGAAATAATGAACTTATCATTATAGAAACAACCACATCATAAGTTGTACACCTTTGGCAACACTCACACCACACAAAAATATTTCATTTCAATAAAACTAGCAAATACAAAACAATAATTGAAATTGTTTCTTTAATGAAAAGCTCTGTTATTTAATTCACTACATTAATGTTAATTCTTAAGTATTTTTTTTTTTTTTACTTTTTCATGGCAATTAGTTTTTTTTGTACTTTATAATACTTTTGTAATTTTTTTTTAGATTCAAGATTCATGCTTAACTTAAACAGAATTGACTGGCCACTCTTCCTCCACCCAGCTGTCCTCGGAGCTGGTACTGTCGGAACGGGTCAAAGCGTGTTCGTTTATTGTCGGCAGCGTTTTCACAAGCCTGTCAGTCGGTCGCAAGTATCGTAGAGTTCTGTGAGACAATTTCCATACAAGGCGTTGGCGATTGGGTGTTTGTTGCTGGGAGTTGTATCGACCGATGATCATTAGAACAGCTTCATGGCACTCGTAAAAACTGAATTCATCAATCTAGGGAAGAAAAAGAAATACGTAAAAAATGTGGACAAGAACAGAAAAAAAGTATTGTAAACATCTGACAAAATGACACTGTTTAGGTGAAAAAATCTTGTCAAATTTTGCATGTTCAATAAATATTGATGCAAAATAAGTACTCGCTCCTCTGGAACTGGACAAATCTTGCTTGTTGGATAAGAGATTTTACAGTCCCAAAACAGAACTGTCACTTATTATGATTCAATTATTTTGTAATTAGTTGTTAATTCACATATGTTCAGATAAGCAAACTAAAATGTATCAGGCCAATGTTATTAAATGAATTAACATATTGGTTGTGGTGCATTGGATATGGTCGTTATAATAGGATAGGATAAGAACTTCTACAAAGGAGTACTCTTTAAGGAGGAGAAAAGATTGGAAGTGCTATCAGATTTGTATGACACAAAACATTTTGTATGTTATAATGAGGAAATTATGCTAGGAAAATGGAAGGAGAAAAGAGTACAATCAAGCAAACCCATTCATATAATTTAATGACAAAACAGAGGGTATGTATCGGAAGGATCTTAAATATACTACAAGTGATACTAGTCTCTTCGCTAGTAGAAGGTTTTTGTTCGTATAGTGCAGATGGTTGTTATCAATGATTATTACTTTATTACTTTTCAACCTCTAATGAAAAAAAAACTATTAACATTTTATAATTATAATTTTAACGCTGGGAATTATTAAACAACTTTATCCACTAAAAGACAACATGTTACAACAGCGACTAATTGTACATGTTATTTCAAAAATACGTCAGGTCGCTGTGATACAGACACAATTAAAACCAACCATCAGACACAAAAATAAAAGTTAGCACCAACCAACTGTATGAACACAAAATATTTGCCTGAAATAGGTGACTTTGTCTCTTTAACTCATTGGCTGAGAGTCATATAATGATTACTATCATCATGTGTCTGACAGTTGGTTTTCAGTGTGTCAAGCAACAAAACGTGATCAGGAAAAAATATTGTCCACTAATTTCAATCTTTTTGATCCACACCAAAACTATTGCAAATGAGCAATGGATTTCCTTATGAAAGAAAATTCTTCTAATTAATTTCACGAAAATGTAGGACGTATGCCTATACAATGCAAACTGGCAATTTGGTTTAAACCATCAATGATATGACGACAGATTTACTCATCTCATTGTAAGCAGCAAATACGCGTTAATATAACATCAAATATTATTTGTAGGTTAACACCTGCACCTCAAAACAAAGTCTCTGGACCTGATTTTGTTTTACTTTGTGTTTTTGAAATATATGAGCTTCATCAGCGGATGTGGTGACGGGTACCCTAATGCTGACTGATGTTATCATCAGCACCAAAGACACGATTTGCAGGTGATTTCTATCATCTTTTTTAGGATCCAATAATGTTTATGTAAAGCTTGCTTGGGCCTACATTAAAGATTGCTATCTGGCATGTTTCACATTAAATTTTAAAGTTGTATAATGAAAAAATTAATTTCATTCCAATTAAGACTGATGCAAAAGAACTACTTGTGTTCTTGTCTCAGCATAGCAAGCAATTGCTCTTTGTTTGTAAACTTAGTGCATATTGAGGACAGACTGTCAATACCAATGAATAGTAGATAGTTTAGATGAAGTGAACTGAATCTGAGAAATACTGATGAAATTTTAATGTTCCACTTTAAGCAGTGTAATTTAAAGAATACTTCATTACCGGATTAGTCAACAAATCCACAGAACAAAGGTAATAAAGCTGAATATCATACAGCCAGTCACATGACTTCCCCTCCCACCCCTCCTCGTGTTTTGTCTGGCTCCTACACTTATTCCACCCGTAGCACCAGTTGTAAACAGTAAACCTTTTGTCTCTGCATCAAAAAAATGTATCCAGAAAGAACGGCGTGTGAACATAAAATATCTTTTCAAAATTGGAAAATTTGCAAGTGAAACATTTGTAATGTTACAACAAGTGTATGGTGATGATGGTTTATCACGAACACAAGTAAGATTTTGCTTCTCCACAGTAAAAATAAGCATTAATGACAAAATTAAAATCAAGGTCATTATGATTGTGTTTTTTGATACCAAAGGGATCATGTACATTGCATGTGTCAACACAAAAATTGTACCTTGCAATGTTTCTGGAGATGAGTTGCAAAATTGACAACAGCGGAGACGTGTTCATGGGCAGGCCTGTGAGTGAGTCGAGAGACTCCAGCATCCATCTGCACGCAGATCACCACCAAGGCCACTTCGCACGGACGGAAATTGCTCACTGCAGCATCACAAGCCACGATTTCCAGCTTATGGCATAATTCACTCCCTTCCACCATTCTGTGGAGAATCATTGCCTTTCAACACTTTTAGACATACACGTTAATAAAATTACCTACTAATAGAATCTGTATGAAGATTTTATTTGTAAAGAACACATACAGATAAAAATCTACACAAGATAGGACTATACAGTATGACGATACTTTAGGAGCCAACAAGTTATCTCAAGTTCAGTTGAGAGATATATGGACACTTATATTTTATATAAATATTAAACATATAAAGAAATTGTTTTAATCTTATCATCTTAATAATGATTTAGTGGTATTTGTACGAAGAAGAGTCCTATCAATGTTTGAATTAACTGCTTGTCAACTAGAATGTATAACTAGCATGACAGGAAAGTGGCTAGTATCAAGATAACCAGTCATTGAGGATTGAGGCTAGCTCGAACCTAGTGTCAAGCGCAGTGCTGATTGTCATATACACTGCATGCCAGAAAAGTGGCTAATATGTATCAGGATAACCAGTCATTGAGGGTAGCTCTCTGATAGATGTGCCACGTCAACGCTAGCAGCATTGTTATTCATCATACACAATTGCTTGGCATGAAATGGGAATGAGTTTGAGACTATTACTCATTGGCCTCCTTGATGGAGTAACTTTGAAGCAGCATAATGAACAGTTTCTCAGTAGAGAAACCAGTTTGTGAGGAATAGGGTGAATTATCAACATTGTTTGCTCTAGTATCTATCCATTATTCCTTTCATCCATCCCTTTCTTTTTTCATTTCTGTTTTTTCATTTCAATATGTGGGGAATCCAACTAATTATTGTAAGTAAACACTTGAAGGAGAACAAGGAGAGAGAGGTAATTGGCAGGTGGTTTTTAGTTTGTTGTATTTGATGTATATATTGAAATACATCATTAAGGATGCTGTATCATCAATAGTTTTTTTACTAAAATATTAAACTCTTACGTGGAATAAACGTTTCCTTCATCGACAGCAAGGAAGAGAGTATGAAAGACCTTCAGGAAATCCACAGCTGTGATTGGTAGAGAACCATCCTGGGAACCAAGCTTGGAGGTGATGATGCCCTGCATACGCTGGAGGTCACCATTAGTACATTTGCACTGTGAGATCGCGGCCACCTCGATAGCCTGAGGTACCTGTGGACAGCCCACTTTCCCTCGACACACCATCTCCGCCGCCAGTTGGAATGACGCGATTGCGATACAGGCCATGTGCTTGGGATGAGCCTAAAACCAGGATATGTGTAACAGTCTCAAATTTACACATCAGAAATACTTTATTTACTGATATATGTCAGTACAGTTATATACACCTTCTTAATCAACCACTTATGGGACTGAAACCGGATTGTTTGAATACAGAAAAAGTTCTAAAGCTAAAAAAAATTATCATTACAATTCCCTGGGATTTGAAGTATATTGAGCTTACATGTTATTTATTGATGTTTGTTTCATTCGATTATGTTTATTCTTATCACCGAGTGAATTGCTCAAAACACAATACTTTACATTCATAAAAAAGGTTCAAGAAAAGTGTAAGCAATATTGCACACAATTGTATGGCACAAATGATGACTCAGAACTTTAAAAGTAGAAACATCCGACTTATTGTGACTGCTCATTGATTTGCGGTTGATCTGAAAGAGGATGCCTGTTGTATACATTTCAGTTTATAACCTTTTGGATACAAAGTATAAAGCATACAAAATATATTGATGTAAAAATCAACAAGGGCAACAGAATATTGTGGTCCTTTATTCAATCTTACCTTCATTTTAGAGAGAAAACGGTCCACTAAATTGACTGCTACGAAGAGCACTTCAGAAGGCATGTCATACCAGATCTTGAGGCACCTCAGCACATGGGCTGTACCGTCCCTGATACCAACAGTCACATCCCCTCCCTGAAACAGGAGTTACCTGCTTGTTATGGTATCATTGGCAAAAACATGTTCACTATGTGAATATTACCTGGAAATAATACCAGATACCCCCTGCCCCCAATATTAACTTTTGTATATAAATAAATATATCTCAACCAATAAATCAACTCAAGAATTCAACATTGATCTCCAGAAAAGAATTACAAATTTTATTTTAAAGTGTTTAATAACAACCACTTGTAAAGGATTTTTTTCATATCTTAATATTTTTAATCTCGATAATCAAAATAATCAATAATAACATTATTTTAAGTTATCCTGTATATTTTAGCTTGCTATAAATGTGTATACAGTTATTTGTTTGACACACTTTCCAATTAACACCATTTCGGTACAGTATTTGGATCCTTAGAATTAATAAGCTGCTTCTGATGTATTCTGTTATCCTCATAATGAGTTTCATTTCTCAATGGAACTCTGAAAGCGAACTTCCCAAAATAACATACATTTTGACGTCACCACAACAATTCTGAAGTAATAAGAATATGGTGGAAATATTATTCCTGGATAAAAAATCTTGTTTTAAGTGATAGCAGATGCAATGATTATGCTTAATGTAAATTATATTTTAACATTGACCATGTTAAGTTCCCCACATGTCAAAGAAGGTGTTGTCCTCCTATTTCTGGTAAACGAGATGTTGTCTCACCAAGGAGTAGTGAAGAATTGAGGAATTATGTCTTATAAACAATTTGCCCATACAATAAAATCAGGCCCAAATTATAGAAATTTTTTGCAGACTGTGAATGTCTGTGAAAAATCTTTGTTTCCCACAAATCTAATTTTTTTTATTCTCTCAGTATTAACGTTTGAAAATGTCTCTATGTAAATAAGGAATCTGCATGTGTATATAAAGAGTATATATCACCATGAGTGAAGTGAATAAAAAACAGTACTTGCTTCATTTGCTGATTTTTAACCTATGACTTCGTTTACAGAGAATAAAAATGAACGTTCTATCAAAGGACAGTACTTGCTTCAAATTTTCTGGACCCCATACTACTTACTACATATTGAGGTGAACAAAACATAACAACTACTATCTTTCTGTAGTAACTGCTTCGCATTTTTGGAGTCTGGGTTAGGTCAGATTTTGTTTTAGTTCAGTTGGCATCAGAGCGATGTTGCGATGTTCATACACGTTCATGATCATAAGTTGTATCGTGAGCTATCACTAATAAGCAATATTTAGGGTTTGAGGAAGAATGTAAGAATTTTCTAACTGCTGAGTTTCTATATGAAAGTGATAAGGCAAGAGAAGAAGGTTTGATGAAAAAAATTATTTCTTTTTGCGCTGTGGCTAATAATAATTTAAGATTTATTTGAAAGCTATCAAATTTGTAAATTTTACTTTACCATGAATTTCTATGATTGGACATTCTGTAAAATGATGAACAAATAGAGCTCTGTTCATGCAGCTCTTTTCCGGAGTACCACTATCTGTACCTACAACTTCATTACTGTATAAAATCATTTAAGCTTTGCGTTTCAGTCAGGCAAAGCTCATCTTATTGCACAGCTCAGGGAGAGTCAGGAGTAATAAAAGTAGAGCAATTACTATGATGTAGTAGTTGCAAAGGAAGTAAAAACTACCATCTGTTCCGGATGGTCTGTAATAGTAGTAATAACTACGTATTATAGAAGTTACTTATTCACTTTGTTTCAATAAAATGCTATTACTTCATAGTAGTTACAGTGACAATTTACTAATTTTTATTCACTTCACTCTATATAATTATGTTCAAATGTAAGTTTTTAAACAAAATGTTTTTGATGCTTTACGAATGACATATGTCATTTACAAATAGGAGAATCAGTTTGGTGCAGGGTGCATGAAAGCTAAAAAAAAATTGTTAAGATTCACTTACAGGACTACAAAGAGGAAGTTGGAGGTTAGGCTTGAACTTGAGCTCCAGAGCCAGATATTCTGTGAGCTGGTTCAAGAGGGGCTGGAGAGCATCCGGAGGGCCTTGGTCCATTCCTGCGATGTCACCACACTGGACCAGTCACACCCCAAGAATGGTCCAAATTCTGGCCTGTTATCTGCAACACGCCAGACACCCGAGCTTAGTTAAACAAGCAAAATGTGTTACTGTACTACAGATTTAGTCAGAGATATCATGGCTAGTTTGTAAGTAACTAAATGTTTATGAATTAATTTTTATATAATGTTAATACAGAGTAAGAGCCTAGAGCACGTATGCATAATTCAATATAATATTATACTTTCTTTATTACGAAATTACATCAGTTTGACTGAAGCAAGGCAAAATGTTAATTAAGCCTCAGACCCATCTAAATTCCGAATTTTGGATTTATGCCTCATCAAAAAGTTCTACACCTTTTACACTTAGCTTTATTAAGGGTATATTAACCCTTTTAATGTGATGTAGTTATGTTAACTATGCCAACGTGCACTCCAGGAGCGCGTCTGGTTTTTCTTATTGCAAGATTAAAATTTTAAGTCAAATGCAATCAAATCTTGCATAGTACTACTGTATCTACGCAACATAGAGATTGAAAAAATTGATACTCTGTGGATTGTTGTCATGACGTTCAGTTGACGGGTTTCTTCAGTTTTTCTTCAGTGTTTGCTTATCATTGTAAATTTTGTTTATAAGCTATATATATATATATATATATATATATATATATATATATATATATATATATAGAATATATATATATATCATAGTTTTGAGAAAATCGTTTTATCTTCTATATGTTTTTCAAGGTAGGTGTTTCAATTTGTGTGTGTGTGTGTGTACTTATAATTAACGGAGTGGCTATATGCCCGGTCACCGGTCTTGGTTTCAAAGAACGGGAACGACTATGACGTCACAGACTGTGACGCCAAAGGTTTTGAAGTAGCTCTAGCACTTGCATTGTTATTAAAATGGCGGGTTGTAGAAAGTTTAGTTTTTTTGACCAGTTGAAAACTTTTATCAATAATAAAGAAAATACGGACCATATTCAATTAAGAATAAGTGATTCGAGATATGCTATACTTTAAACTGTACCAATATCCCTTCTTACTTACAGTCCTGCTAAAGTCCGATAATACATAAGTGATTAATAATAAAACTATTTTTATTCGGTAAATGGAAGAATTGATTTTCAAATATCTCAAGACGAGATACTAATTTCCCTCTTACCACTTACATACAATATACAATGAAATCATAACCATTTGAGTTATTAGTAAATAAAACAAATGTTCCAGTTATTTTATGCTATTAAATGACATACATATCTAATATGACAAAAATTATTTATAATTAATTATGATTTCTCTTAATGACTATTAATTGAAACATTCCAGTAAAATTGAGAGAAACAAAACTATATCTTAATAAACTACAAAGTGTAGATTCTGGTACATGGTTAATTTTTAGTTGTATATTTCTTCTTTTTAATTTATTTAAGCGTACACGTTTATTACATTACCGTTCAATACATTACCAATGCATAATATGCAATTAATAAAATAGTCTACAAATTGTGTTTTTTTATATTTCTAAGGCAGTGGTGTAAAGGTGACAGTTATGGCTGCCCTTTCGTTATGTTACGTTTGACGTCACCACTCATCGCCCGTCTGTCTAATCTACAGACGGTAGCCGGCCATATAGCCACAGCGTATAATTAAATGTAGAATAGTTTTTATATATGGTTATATAGCCTCAAACTCATTTTTCTTGTTTTTAGTTTTTGTTTGTTTATACACATAACAAATTATAAGTTGGTAAAAAATGCCAAATTATTTTTTTTAACAAGTACATTGTTAGGCAAAAAACAAGACATCAATGGTTAATGTCTAACAATAAATACAAAATTTATGAATTATATAAAAAAAGGTGTTCAAAACAGCAACATTATCCTGGTATTCTTCGCATTTACTTTAAAAAAAGGCCGGCATTTTTTATAAGAACTTTGAAAAACGATCTTATAAAACTAAGAGAACACTATGAGGGTAAATTGTTACTTATTTTCAGATAGTGCAAAATGTTGAGATGGCACAAGTGATTTTACATCCAGTTCTGTAGATAAATGATTCAGAACAAAAGTTCAATAGTTTATCAAATTTGTCTTATATAACTTGTTTAAATATACATTTCAATTGTTATCAACTATAATCCACATTGATTCTGTTGCAAATGTCATAAAGTCAGATACTTGTTTTCTCAGAATTCTAGTATAACAAAAAATTCAGTGCCCAACAAGTACTAGACCACATTTAAGTTGGAAAATGCCCAAAAGATATTGAGCGGTAGTAGACCTCTAAAGTTATCTGCACACTATCATCAATGATGAGAACAAAATGTAGTTGTTGCTTATATTCAGAGGTAGAAGACCACTAAAGTTATCTGCACACTACCATCAATGATGAGGATAAAATGTAGTTGTTGCTTATATTCAGAGGTAGAAGACCTCTAAAGTTATCTGCACACTACCATCAATGATGAGAATAAAATGTAGTTGTTGCTTAAATTCAGAGGTAGAAGACCTCTAAAGTTATCTGCACACTACTATAAATGATGAGAATAAAATGTAGTTGTTGCTTATATTCAGAGGTAGAAGACCTCTAAAGTTATCTGCACACTACCATCAATGATGAGAACAAAATGTAGTTGTTGCTTATATTCAGAGGTAGAAGACCTCTAAAGTTATCTGCACACTACCATCAATGATGAGAACAAAATGTAGTTGTTGCTTATATTCAGAGGTAGAAGACCTCTAAAGTTATCTGCACACTACTATCAATAATGAGAATAAAATGTAGTTGTTACTTATATTCAGAGGTAGAAGACCTCTAAAGTTATTTGCAAAGTCTTTGGTTGACTGTATTGCTTTTCTTGTAGCACTTGTCATTTTTCATAATTTTTGCAATATGGGAGCCAAGGAAAAATAATTTTACTGTAATGAAGTCTAACAACTGTGTGGAGTTATGTTTTTTGTGCAGTGTTATGTTCCTTGTTTACAATAATACAAGGAATATTGTATAGAACAAAAAAGATTAACTATATGTTATTAAATGTTTTAAATAAAGAATTATGTAATGTAAATTATTAAAAATTCCATTTTACCACACAACAAATTTACTATCATTATATTATAGTTGAATTTGAAATTTATTTTATCTTCTGATACAACAAAGCAAGTGAAAAATGCATTGAAAAACTAAAAATACAATTTTTCAGTTCAGTTATTTACTAAGATTGGGACAAGTCAGTTATACTTAAGACTTTCACATATATTTCACGCGTCACTAACTAGTTCACGAGGAAATTGTATAACGTGACAATACAGAGAAAATATAAAAATTTCATGGAATACATCAATACCTGCTTTGAGAAAGCTAAGTTTAAGAATGTGCACTGTTGTTTATTTGGCATAGATCCTCTAATTAACGAAACTTTCTCTTAACAGGTGCCTTGAGTATGGGATCCATCCTTACTCAACGCTTTCATTAGTACAAACTAATGAACTACACACCACATCTTACTGCAGTTATGATATGTCTAGAACCATAACAATAAATTAGTTTGAATTATTGGATAAAGAATAGCTCGATATTTGAACCAATCATCTAATATATTTTTGTTTTCATGAGCCAATATAAACACCTTACTGAACAGTTGAGTTTAACAATTAAAATTCAATTTGTATTAACCATTTACTATCCTAACTAATAATGTACACAAATCCTTTCTCTCACTGCACCATTTAGTACCTATACCTCCTTATTTATTTCTTTCCTTATTATTTCTTTTCTTTCACTTTTATATTTCTGTCCTTTTGTCACCATATTATAAGCAAGTCAAATTGGGATGCACTCAATTTTATTTATATCACTGGCTAAATTTTCCCTTGAAAATACTCTCATATAGTATTATAGTATACTTAGCTTATTATAAAATACCAAGCTCTGATCAGTACAGGGTTTTAGCACAGTAATTATATAAACATAGTACAATAGGCTGACTAAATTATAGAAGTATTTAATAATTTTACATGTTTAAATATATTTTTACTATCCTAAGTTTTTTAAGAGATGCTGATCACCTTTTAAGCCTTATTTTGCCTATCCTCAAGAGCCACTGGCCTGTGTGAGGATCTTATCAAACAGAATCGGAGAGTCAATACAGCATAAAGTCGATAGTATTGATAAAAAGTGAAACACCACAGTCAGGATTTGAACCTGTGCTATCTTTAACTCAGAACCAAAGTACAACACCTTAGATTGCTCAGACGGTACTCCCAATATAACATATATAATACACTATAAGTTACACCATTATGGTGTACCTGTATGGTGGTTAACCCGTACCATTGTCCATATATATATATATTAAAGAATTCACTTTTATAACCTAGATTGCAGTTTTTCTATTTAAAATATCAGAAAAAAAGAAAAACATTTCTGCATTAGTTGAAAACAATATTTTACAAAAAGTAAAGTTATTGGATTTTGTCCGCTTCCAGTGGGAAGTTACACATTTTTTGTTACATACTAACACAGTGAGTACATACTAAAATTGATCCCCCACAGGCATCCATTGTTTATCTTTTTTTTGCAAACAAATACTTAATGTAAAAAACCCACTAAATATCAATACACAAATTCTTAAAATTCAATCCTCATTAAATATGATCAATACATTTAGAAAGATTTACATTTAAGTGTAATTTTTAAATAAATATAACTAAATAATAACCTTTATACAATATAACTGGAAGCATGTCATGTTCTTTTAAACTTCATTATAAAGTTCAGCTTTATGTTGCCAGTGTTAATCATGTTTTTGACTATGATCTCTGTTTGTATTGATGCACAAAGATGCAATCTACCAATTATGCAACATTGTTTTGTAGATTTCTCTGTTAGCAAAACACATGTGCACTAGTCATTTGGTCGTAATGAAACTGTTTACTAGATTGAATTGATAGTTTTGCCATTTAAAACCCTATTAAATTATACACATTCTACCTACACATATTTAGATTTAGGATTTACTGTATTTTAAATTTTTTATAGACATTAGAATGTTATGTTATTTTTACTCATATATTTGTTTTCTGTTTACATCTTGTACTGATTTGGAAATATTACAAATGGTTTGTATAATCAAGTTCTTTTTGGATTCTCGTAGCTATCTATACATTATTTAATGAACAACTTATATTGAATATTTATATCCAAAAATAGAGACTTGTATTAGTAAGATTTTTATTATTTCTCGTAGCTAAAATTTAAATTTAAAGACTACAACAATAATTATTGGAGTAAACTGCAACTGTACTTATTCTAAGAGACCAACAAGTATTTTTTTTAATGCAACATATAAGTTTCTTTATGTATAAACGCATATATATGTTTCTGTATATACAAACACATATATAGTCTATGTATAAATAAACTATAACAATAATTAGTGGTATATTTAATTGAACTTATTCATATCACGTCCCTCTCAATGTCTTCAGTTTTGGAAACAGGAAAGATTTGGCATGAGCCATTTGTATTTTTTGTATTAATAGTACATTTTTTTGTAATGATTGTACATAAGTACTACAGAATGGAGAGCCATGTTGCAATGGTGAAGACCACCCACTTCCCACTTTGGCACAGCTCACGTTTCTTCCTTGGGAGGTATTTGACCAAGTCAAGTTTAGTCTGATACGGTATTCTTAATCTAAGTGGTGATAGCTCCATAACCTGATTTTATTAGTAGTTTGATTTTAAATTATTTCTTCTACCATTGTATACTTCTATCTCAAAAACTACTTGACCTGCAAAGTTGAAATTTCACATGGTTGCAACTTTTATGATTTAGATAAACAGTATTCTTAGGTTTCAGTTTTATGAATATATAATATACTAAATAACTTTTTACGTGCTTATAGTGGTAAAAACCTCTTTTCTGACAACTTTTACAAGAAACCAGCATTATAAATATTCCTACATGAGTTGATTTCTTTGTTGTATAAATCTTTCAGAGGAGTTTGCAATTTTGTCACCTAGAAAAATAATAAAAGACTCCAAAACCTGATTTTAACTGTTTAGATAGGTACAGGGAATTTTTTCTACTAATTTTTAACAGGAAGAGGGCAAAATGTATGTTGGTGGTAACAGGACAATGCAAGATTAGCCATTTTGATAAGGTTTAGACACTCCATAATAATTTTACCTAGGTTAAATACCTGAAGTTATTGATACTTAACTACCACTATTCTCTTACTACTTGAACAAAATGACCTGAGATTTAGCCTGTTTGATTTTAAAGATCTCAAAATAATACATAAATACACATAAACCATCAGGAATGCTGATGGCCGAATGGTCTGACAACTGACTTTGGATCTGAGTTGGGGATCGTGCAGAGTGAAATCCTGTATGTGACAACAGCACTTTTTATCAGTACCATCAACCTAGTCCTGTATGTACTCTCTCCTTTATTCTGTTTGACAAGATTTTCGCCCAATACAGTGGACCATGAGGATGGGCAGAATAAGATTTAAAATTAGGTCTCTCCTTTTACAAAAACAAATAAATAAAAAATACACGATTCTCTAGAATTATGATTGAGACCAGCTAAAAATATTGAAAATTAGTTTTTTAATGTATCAAAGTATTTTCTATAAAGTACTGAGGAAAAATACTCTCGTAAAATTGTAATTACACAATGCCTTTTATCTTCATAATTACACTGATTTGGCTTTAATCCTTAAATATGTTTTCTTTTAGATTGTGTCTGCAAGAACCATAGAAAAACAAGTTGTCTACATCAATATTTCAAATAAAGCAAAAATTGAGGACCTCAAATAACTAATATTTTTTACTTTCATTTCTCAATCACTGAATATTACGATGATGGTTATATATTCAAATATGTGATGGATTTATGATATATTAACAAACTATTCTTTCAGTATATTTTTAATGGAACTGGGGTAGTACAAAAAAATTGCTTCCGCTAAAAGAAAGTGAACGTGACTGTTGTAAACGTGATGCAATTTCATTAATCTATAGTAGTACCATCACGAGTGGTGATCAAAGATCAATGGCCGGTATCTCCACAAGGGTCATGTTATCTATCATGGATAACATATTAGTTGTTTAGTTTGCAAAATACTAAACTATACAAAAATATGCTCACAAAGAACATTAAATGGAATTAAGTTATTTACTGCCGAATGAGAATTCCTAGTTAGTTCTGTAATTTGCCTTTGAGCTAAGATGTAACTGTGACTTTGAATTAACTTTACTTGCCTACCTTGAGGACTTATATTTTTGCTTTTTTTCAAAATATATACTATAAGTTTAGCTAATACACAACATCAACAAAAATCAAAAATATTTTACACATTCATGAGGACGGCTAATTTCCCGACCTTTTATATGCTGTAAAATTTTTTAATAGTAATCGCAAAAAACCGTAGTTGTTGTTTTTTAACGTTTAAAATCTAAGTATAACGAGAAATGTATGTAGGCTTCACAACTTTGCACAAAAAAATTATTTAAATATGTTTTCCAATGTTTTTCTGTGAATCCTAAGGGGTACGTACAAATTAAGCAATCGTGCACCCAACCGCGTATACAATAGTCCGAGGTATTTCGTTAAGCGCAGGCTCATATTTTACAAACCACCAAGACGGGTAAACAATAAAAACAATCATAAGAAAATGCATAGCAACATGTATCCCATCAGGCGCACAATACACTTTACAAAAGCCTGGTGTGTACCCCATTAGGTATACAACAGCAGTTGTGAAAGATCTTGTGTACCTGATGTGGTATATGTCGTCATGAACGTGTTAATGAGTTCTAGACTTGTCTAGAGCCACACAGTTGGAAAGTAATCTCTTTTTAAAGTAAGAACTTTTTTATTTTGTTCCAAGGATCAGTATTATGAATATTTTGAATATAGTTCTTGAAAACACCAATTTTATACTAGCCTAAATCATAAAACATCGATAAGTCACTCTAATAAGGTTTCTATTAGTACAGGAGCCAAGAGTCATTTTGCATTGTATAAGCACAAAAATAGTTTTCTTGAAATCAATAGAGAAAATTTGTCACACTAGTTTTGGTGGAGTTCAAAATGGAAGGGTATCAAATGCGTAAAAAAATATGAAATAATTATTTCTCATATCATGTTTTTCCTAATCTGATACATTTAAAACCAATAATCAAACCAAAAATAAATGTTAAATCAGTATCAGCTAACTGTACAGACCCAAGACATATACAGACTGAGTGGTGACATTCAGTTTCTTCATCTAGTTGTGTGAGAGAGATACAACTATTTATGTGTCTGCCAATTGGTTTTAAGCTATAAAACCCATAATCTGAGGAAAAGATTACCATTTCATATTTTTAACCCACTTTATTTCCTCCCAATCTGATCTCCAGCTAAACTATTGTAACTGATGATCAATTTCTTCAAGTTTTAAAAATTTCTCAACAAATTTCATGAAAAAACTTGTTATGCACTATTACAGTAGAAATTGGTTCTCAACTCCTAGATGACATGGTTTAGTGATTTACTTGTTGATAATTTACCTCCTATAAAACAAATCACCACCAAATAGAAAGTTAATTTAATGCTTGTGTTAACAGTATGAAAATAAAATGATTACTTTCACAATATTTATTATTAGTTAGCAGAACATCAGTAAATCTAAGTCAATGTAATTGTTCAAATTAATTGGTTCTGCTAAAAAAAGAGGCAGAGCCGAGGAGTTATTTCAATTCTGCTGCATTTGGCAGACAGTCAACTGAAAGTAAGGAGTGTGGCCTACTAACATATGGTACTCCATCTATAAACATCTCCAGGGTCAAGACCAGATCTCTTCCATTACTGGAAGAGCCATAATTGGACGGACTAGCGGAGGGAAAATAAATGTGATAGAATCAGATTAGATAATCAAAATTTGCAGCCAAACAAGTTAATAATAATTTAATTTATAATGTAATATCGTCATAATTAAACAAGACCCTAGTTCTACAGGTAAATACTTTGAAGATCCATCTACTCAGCACTACACCCAATATGGCTACCGTTATAGAGCCACTGAGTAGCTCCACCCTTACATAAGTTCAACAATGGAGTTGAGAGTTAAAATGTAAACATTATGTACATTAGCTAATATTACAGTTAACTTTGCGCTCCACTAATAACGTGGCTACGTCTTACATAAGACCAACAAGGTAAATAAAAGAGATAAAAACATGTGCAATAGCTATTGATTAGTAGTCAAAAGGTAAAAAGCCATACAAAGGCACCCCACAATAAACACACGAGACTTATCACAACCAGGAACATCCAAAAATCCCAATTACTACTGTTCCTGACAGTCCCACCACTGACCACCAGATTAACAAACAAAATAGGGACAAGGGGTCCCACTTTTTCTCCAGGCAAAACAACATTATTTGTCATCTCGCTGTACAATAGATTATAAAAGCGAGCTTTCTGTGCCAACTAAATCTAAGATCAACTCTCTATTCTTCACAACAATGTTACATTTGCTAACCATCTCGCATCAAGATAAATAAATTAAACAGACAACAATCGTTTTATCTAATAGTACGATGTGCAATAACATTTAAGTCAAATATTGATTTATTCCTAAATGCATTTCGAGGTAGCACATCCTATATTTTTGAACTATTTCAGTGCTATCTGTACAACACGGACATTGGCAGTTTTCCTAGACATGCTGATGTCCATATACTACAGAGATGCTCAGTTATCGAGACTACAGACTGCATGATTAGCCAACATGCTTCATATTTGGATGTTACAATGTCTCCTTACGATCATTGTATCGTTTGTTTCTTATATTGGTAGTCAATGGCCTTTAATAATAATAAAGCTAATGGGGGACTCATCAGTGCAGACAGCCTGTGTTTACATAGTATGAAATTGTTATTTGTTTCTAGATTATTACAAATAATACATTATTTATTTGTTATTATATTCAAGACGTGTATAAAAATTGGGGAAGAAGAAACTTCTGCAAGAAATGTGAAAAGGGAGTCCGTCTCCAACTTGCTATGATGTTTTTTTCTTATAAATAGTGCAAATACAGTTTTGAAGTAAATATGTGATAGTGTTATGTTTTAAAATCATGTTTTATTGTTTGTTAAAGTAGAGTGTTAATTAATATATAAGTTGATAGATTTTACCTATCATTTGCTTACTACTAAAGTGATTTAATTATAACTATACCTAAATCTATTACTTATAATTTTACAGAGAACACATTAACTAAAGTAAAAATAAAGGATTAATATTTGTTTGATAGTTTTTATAAACAAACTTAATTAACCCACTAAGCTTTTGTAACTGGCTAATACATAACACTCTGAATATTAGCAACAATGGCACTTGGTAGTCAGTGTTAAATATATCTAAAAATGTAGATGGTTAAAATTCGTATAATTTTCTTTTCTTTTGTATTATGTATAACATCTTCTTATTACATTACAATTTATTAACATAAGACATATTTACTCATAGGCATATTCATATTTACTAATATTACCAAATTTTCTTTGACTTTGTTCATATTTAAAACATTTAAACCGATTTCTATTTTCAAAGGGAGATAATAAAAAAAATAATAAAACAAAATAACTTTCTTGTATTTTTTAAAATAAAATAAGTAAATTTAAATACCTACTTCTGACTAATTAAACAGTAATAACAAATAATATTAATTATAATTGTGTATATTTTTATTTGATTCCATCACAGAAGTTGTTAAATATTTGGAAATTCTCTTAACAGGTATTTTAAAACCAAAATGTTAGTAAATATGAAGTAAGGTTTGGGCTCAAGTATAAAAATGGCAACCAGTCGGCCTTCAATACAACAACAACATTCATTGGCCTTAACCTTATTAGGCACCAAGTCATTCAACATCACTGTTTTCTATTGATTCATTTTTGAAAACAGAAAACAGTTTCATTTTGACTTTGGTTGTTGCTGTTTACTGACCTCATTCACTCATTAGGTTCCAAATAATATTTACTCATGTGCTATAAATAAATCATTCATCAATCAGGTTTTCATGTGCGAATCTTTTAAAAATAGCACCACCTGACAACATGTTTGTTACCATCTGTTTAGAGATTTGACTATTAAATAATTTAGCTCCTAGTCAATAAACTAATTTTGTACAATGTATTAATTTTCTGTTCAACACAACTTAATTCCATTGGTTCTGTAAACTTTACAATGAGAT
This sequence comes from Homalodisca vitripennis, assembly GCF_021130785.1. Classification (NCBI taxonomy): domain Eukaryota; kingdom Metazoa; phylum Arthropoda; class Insecta; order Hemiptera; family Cicadellidae; genus Homalodisca; species Homalodisca vitripennis. The sequence goes on along the minus strand of NC_060210.1, from coordinate 122,776,647 downwards.
GAACCTAAAAATGCATTGACTGTATTTCTTAGGAAATTTTAAAAAAATTGGGCAATGTTTGATTTTTTATTGTTTCATTTGTTTACAAAAAAATTCTATTGTCTGACATTGTAACTTTATAGTGTAAGATAATATTTATTAAATATAATTTTATTATTTAGCATATATTTTAATCTGATACAGACATTACTTAAATCAGTTTCTAAGCCATCTAGGTCTCACATGCTGTTAGCAAAGCTATTTCTCACTCTCCTTATATCACATATCTCCTTAGTCCTTGTTAAACAATATAGTGTCCAGAAATTACTCTACAAAATAAGTAGTATCATAAAAAACATGGTTCTATTATATCAAGTTAATTGTTCGTGGATTTGTTTTTTAGAAAAAAGAGTATACCCAAGTCATATTTGATTCTATTAGATTTATACAATACAAAATTTCAACAAAACTGTCCTCAAATTCTGATCTATTCCAAAAAAAGTTTCAGAATAATATTTCAGGTTTCAAAATGCAGGCCATAGTGGCCTTACAAAATATTCAAACTAATAGCTAAAGAATAGGCAATTGTTTGAAAAATGTATACAAAGAGTAAAATATGGGGTACTTTTAACCCAAGAGCTGGCAACTAAATTACCTTTATTGGTGAAGCGTATAATATAAGAAATAATATCAGTTATTTGATTATGTATTGTGACATATAATTTTTTCATTGAAATCTGTATTTTTTACTTTGCATAATTTCATAAGTAAAATTATTATGGTTTTTTTTGAAAATTTGGAACTTATTTATATATATATATATATATATATATATATATATATATATATATATACATTAATTAAATTTGTATAAATGGCAATAGCCGAATTTAATTTCAATAAACATTGAATCATAAATGCATATGTGGCAGATACGGCCAAATACAAAATAATTGAATTGTAAAAAGTAAGGGCTCTGTAATGTAATGGTAGCACATTTATCCAGCAAGTGAGAGCGGAACAAGTACTTTTTGTGATTCAATGTTTATTGAAATTATATATACATATTTTTTTTTTCAGGGGGGTGGAACCATACCTTCAGAAGTGGTATATTTGTACTAAATCAAAATTCCAAAATATAAAAATTTTGTTATTTTATGCAATTTGAAACAAATACATTTATTTCACATATAAAAGTGTTTTATCATAATATGATTTTAAAAGCATAAAACTTAATTCAGTTCGGTCTAAAATTAATAATTCAAAGTAACATTGTGTTTTGAAATAAATTTAAAATTAAAATCATGTGTTTCATTATTGACTAATGGCAACAAGAACAGTGACGTATGTGTCTTCTTTATTTCACAAGCAGTCACGTTTACCCTTGAAAATACATGAGGTAATTAAATGTTGTAATTATATATTATTTTTAATTTGTAAATTATATTAATATATATATATATATATATATATATATATATATATACAGGGTGAGTCAGAAATATGGTAAAATATTTTAAGACGGGATTCTAGAGCTAAAAATAAGAAAAAAATGTTATATAAAGGTAGGTCCGGAAACGCTCCATTACTGAGTAATGGCTGGCGAAAGATTTTGCTTTGTTTTCAGTTCACCTGGTGAAATTAAGTGATTCTGAAAGGTTTTGTTCTTACTTTTTAACTCAAATAAGATGGATGTATAAAGAAAATCACCTGAAAAATCAAATAAAACCACTCTAGAGGTTGTAGTGTGAACAGTTTTTGAGAAAAAGTATGAAATTTGCCAAAAATCTAATAACAAAAATACCGTCTTAAATGTTTGATGTCGAATAACATTGTTAAATGACCAATAAACAAATTGTTTTTCCTAATACAGATTGTAGAGAATTTAATTCTGAAAACAACCATAATAAACAAAGTTAACTAAATGTGTCAAAAAGTTATGGTATTGACTCCTCACGTATCACACTACACAGCAAACGTTTGCTGTTTTATAATAAGGAATGAGTATCTGATTGGTAACAGCTGGTGAAAAATAAACATTTTTAATTCAAAAGTTTATTTCTAAATACAATAAACATCTACAATTGCTTTTAGTCTCACCGGAAGATTAAAAAGGATGCTCTAAATGACCTCCATTGTTCAAAATGCACGCGTTTAGGCGTCTTCTCATCAAGTTTCGGACCCATTCAAAAACTCCAGGTGTCTGCTTAATGGTTTCTATTCCATTATAAATGTTTAATCGGAGTTCTTTAGTGGTATCTATTGGGGAAGAGTAAACTAATGTTTTTAAATGTCCCCAAAGGTAAAAAAGTCCAAAGGATTTAAGTCCAGTGATCTTGCTGGCCATGAAACTGGTCCACCTCGGCCTATCGATTGATTTGTGAAACTCTCATTTAGGTGTCCACGAACAGCCAGAGAGTAATGCGTAGGTGCCCTGTCATGCATAAACCACATGTTTTGGCGCATATGCAGAGGTACATCATCAAGCAGGTTAGGTAGCTCGTCTCTTAAAAAGTTCAAGTACACCACGCCATTAAGCCTGGGAGGAAGCACGAATACGAGAAAATGATCTGCTAAGATTCCATCCCAAACATTTACTGAAAACTGATGTTGCGGGCGATTAGGTTTGATAGCATGAGGATTTCTGTCTGCCCAAATGTGGTTGTTATGGAAGTTAATGATAGCTGTTCTTGTAAAGTGAGCCTCATTGGTAAACAAAATTGTATTCAAAAAGTTTGGATCAGCACATTCAACAGAAGCCATCGACAAAAACAACATGGGGAGCGTAGTCTTGCGGCAAAAGAGTTGCTGAAACATGGAGTAGCTTGGACATGCTGGAAGTGGTATGGGTGTAACTGGTACTCGTGTAGTATTCTCCGAATACTTGATTGGCTGACATTGAACTGTAGTGACAATTCTCTAGTGCTGTTTTCATGATAATCATAAATTGTATTAAGAACCAACTCTTCTAATTCAATAGTCCTACATGATCGGACGATGCCTGCATTACTATGCTCCGAAGACTTCAAAGAACCTGTTTCAGATAGGCGTTGATGAATAGTGGCAAAAATTTAGCGCTTTGACACCTGCGGTTAGGAAAGTTCTTTTGCTAGACAGACGTCTTGCTGAAGTACTACTGCAGCATTCCAAACCATACATTAAAATGCATGTCTGCTAAATCAGAGTTTGAAAACACATAAATATTACCTTCCATTTTTAATAAATGAAACACACAACACTACATCACTAATAAAATGGATGGAAATAACTAGTTAAAATACTTAACACAAGCACATAGTATCTTTACAGTTTGTTGTTTTGTTCAACAATGAGGTGACATATTATGTCATCTAATAATAAATGCCCAGCTAAATATTTATTATTTAAACAGTTGTTGTTTAAACAATTAATTATTACTAGCTGTTACCAATCAGATACTCATTCCTTATTATAAAACAGCAAACGTTTGCTGTGTAGTGTGATACGTGAGGAGTCAATATCATAACTTTTTTACACATTTAGTTAACTTTGTTTATTATGGTTGTTTTCAGAATTAAATTCTCTACAATCTGTATTAGGAAAAATAATTTGTTTATTGGTCATTTAACAATGTTATTCGACATCAAACATTTAAGACGGTATTTTTGTTATTAGATTTTTGGCAAATTTCATACTTTTTCTCAAAAACTGTTCACACTACAACCTCTAGAGTGGTTTTATTTGATTTTTCAGATGATTTTCTTTATACAACCATCTTATTTGAGTAAAAAAGTAAGAACAAAACCTTTCAGAATCACTTAATTTCACCAGGTGAACTGAAAACAAAGCAAAATCTTTCGCCAGCCATTACTCAGTAATGGAGCGTTTCCGGACCTACCTTTATATAACATTTTTTTCTTATTTTTAGCTCTAGAATCCCGTCTTAAAATATTTTACCATATTTCTGACTCACCCTGTATATATTAATATAATTTTATATATATATATATATATATATATATATATATATATATAATATATATATATACGTTAATTTGTAAGATTGAAAACAAGAAAAACCATATTATTCTTTGAAATATCAATTACATTATTTGGTTTCACATTTTATTCTAGTCTTTGACAGTTTGCTTTCAGTCGTTTGGATAATCATAAATATCGAACATTCGAATAATTCAAAAATCATAATCTGGTTGTGTTGGTGACCACTTATTATACTGCAGCCTAAAATTTAAACCAGAGATATTAAATAAAGTTTTGATTTTTGTTTAATGTTAGTAAATACTTTAATATTTATCATTTACAGTCATTTATTCTGATTAAGTAATGTAAATTCAATTGAACACTAGTTCAGCCTTAGTATAGGCTAGTTATTATAATTTAATCAGTAGAGCAATGATAATTTGTTACTTTGAACCAGAAAAATGACTAAGTTAGTTTGTAGAATGACTCAATTAATTACAGTCTTGTCTATACAGACTATGGTCACTCAAACTGCAAGATTTAAAAACTGTCCTAATAAAGATAACTAAGTACAGAGATTTGAAAAATTGTGAATTAAAAGTATCAAGTAATAACAATCAACGAGTTTATACAACAGACCAAAGAAAGAAATAGACTGGGTATTCTCATATAAAGCCCATTAAGTAAGTTGAAGAGGAATCACAGTCCCATATTAGAGGTAACATTGAACCAATGTTCTAAACTGGTACATAATTTTTAGAAAGTCTAGTTTGTTTTCTATTTTCATATAATAAATTATAAAATTTAGCAACAATTTTTTTCAACTGAAAAACATCAACCTTTATGTGAGAGTTTTGATTACAAGTTGATCTAGCTGTTCTCAAAATTAGCATTTAGCAAAACATTCGTTCATTTTATTATAAAGAGATCAATGGGTAGAGTATGATAAGCAGTCCCAGTTATTTTTTATCAGTTATTATAATCATTGATAATTCATATATTGAATAATAGAACTATCAATTCAAATCGACATATCTGAAATAAAATAAAAATGTAAGTTTGAAACTAAAGTAATTAATATAATGCATACATTGACATAATATCAAAAATTATAAAGAAAACTTAACCACCAAAATAGGGCAATTATATCTCATTTAAATAATTAAGAAACTATAAAAAAACCAAAATCTTGAAAAAAAGAAAAACACATTTCATCATCTTCAACACTATTTCATTTGATAAACTTTGATGTGCCTATCATTTTAATTAGACTAATTCACGTCAAAACAAAATATTATGTTTGCAATCTGAAAATGTGTTTAAAGTTGGTACAGGTGATTTTCTTTAAATATAATTAATCAACATCATTTGATTATATCAAGAGGTGCAATTAAGCAATATCGTTTGATAATATCTATATAAAAAACCGAGTCTGCGAATCTATTCTAGCCAGATAAATAGGCCTAAATAATATAAAACCTATAGGTATATATCCTACTTTCTTTATTGAAGCTTATGTACCTTATTACATAAAAATCAAATTTAAAATGGTAGATTCCTTGGAAAAATCCCACTAATATTATAAATGCTAAAGTTTGAATGTTTGGATATTTAGATGTTTGGAGGTTTGTCCTCGAATCACGCTGAAACTGCTATACGGATTGTGCTGAAATTTGGAACAGGTATAGCTTTTGGTCTGAATTAACATTTAGAGTGCTTTTTACCACCCAAACCACATTCATTTCACCAAATAAAGTCGAATTAAAATTGAAAAATTAGTTTACTTACATTCAAATGTTATGATAAGATCGAAACGTATTTTGACAGCTGTTGACAGCTATAGATCGACAAACATTCTAAAACATCTGTTTACATTTGAATTTTACCAATAATAAGTAAACAGTGCTTAATCGTTAGTGTAATGCAGATAGTAAATAAAACATTAATATAAATTTTACTCCAGATTTCACCAGTGACGAATTAAAATCATCTAATGCATTAAATACTGTTATAAAACTAACCTTAATGAACAAAGTTATGAATGTTTTCACATAAGTTACTTTAAACTGGTGGGCTTCCTTGACATTATGATATTACAGTTTAACAATGGCTTACGGAAAAACAGAGAAATGAATACTAACAGTACCTTAATGATTCATTCTTTCCCTGGCTACAGTCCAAAAAACAAGTGTAACGCAAAACTTTAATAACGATTATTTTGGAATGTTGCATAACCTTAATAAGGATTTCCCCCTTATACCAGAAATACATATGAAGTAGGTAGAACTTCCCCTAGGTCGTAATAGGCTTTTCAGTCCTAGCAAACTCAACTATGTCAACACGATTTTGACCAAAGTAGATTTCCGAGAACTAGATAATCGAACGTATATAAAATTTGATCAAGGCAATATGGCAAGCTAAACTGTGACATAGTAGGTAAGTTAATGTAAATGTAGGCACTATTTAAGGGGGCAACGTACCCAAAAAATTGATTTTTTCTAAAAAAAAATTTTATTTTATTTTTTAGTTTCTAAAATGTTTGGAAACAATAATCAATTATTGGTTTTGCATTATCATTGCCAAAAGTGTGTTTTTTTTAATAAAATCTATTAGCGTGTATAGCTGATTTTTTCTCCTCCAATCGGCCATTACAAATGACAAGCTTTATATCATATATCTATTCATAATATATCATATAACTATTCATTACTAATGTATTTTTATTGCTGTATTCAGTATATTAGAATGTCATAGTTTCAGAACTAAGATCCCAGCTTTTTTATGTGTGGTAATCACTCAGTAAATCAGCTGTTGTCAGTGATCAGCTGTTAGTTCCAGTTACTGTACTCTAACCTCACTTTGTGAATAACATGTGTTTGTTGTGTTTTGTTGAACAATTTAGTGATTTAGACTATTAGTTTTGATTTAGTCATGAAGCAATCAACTAAAAATCAATATTCTAGAGACAAAATTAGTAAAAAAAACTTGAAGTATAAAAAATACCGTCAGCAAGTTAAATTGAAAAAGATGAAAAAGGAAGAAAAGAAATTAAAAAAAGAAGGTGTTACCTATGGGGCTGGACTCTTTTAAGTGTAAAATATGTTTACACTAAACACAAAAACAATGATTATGTAAATAGTCTTACTTTTCATATCTAATAAACATATGAAGTTTTTTGCCTTTTCCCGTAAGTTTGTTTTTTCCGTGTTTTCCAACACGTTTTACAACGTAACTTCTTTATTTATTGACCTAGAGACCTCATATTTTGTACATATGATCTTCAATATATAGTGCACAAAGTGTAGTATGGGATCAAGTATATTTTAAATTATACTCCTAATATAATTTTTTCCATTTATAGAAAATTACAATTTTTTTGAAAAAATTAAAATAAAATGTCACTTACCTATTTTGATAACTACACAAAATTCCATACTACACTTTGTAAGGCTATTTATTAGCTTTAAAAAAATATCTAAAAATGTGGAATAGGTGCAATACAAAAGCAGCTATGGTGTAAAACAAGAATTCTAATTTTCTTCAAAAACCCCCTCCCTTTCCCATGAAGAGTGGTGGGAGGGGGTTAATAATATATTTTCTTTAAACCCTGTCCTAGGGAGACACTTTAATGAACAAAAAGAGTAATTAGTGGCAGAAATTAAAAAACATATGTTTTGGGTACATTGCCCCCTTAACCGAAGTAGGCATCTTGGTCCTACGTAAGTATATATATATATATATATATATATATATATATATATATATATTTCTTCTTCGCCAGAACAAACAAGGCAAACTCTACTATAGTACTGGAAATATCTTAAGACCTGAAATATATGACAAGGACTGGAAATATACGCTTTTTGACCGAAGTAAGTTTCCGAGACCTGTGTGATCTGAGATTTGTGGGGGATGACAAGGCAGATTCAGCTGTGACGTTATGTATATAATTAATTAGAACCAGAAATGCTCCTACACGTGCCAAACATGATATAATAATTAAGTTAAACTCTGATACTATTTACCACGAACTTAAAAATAATATCTACCTGATGCTACTTACGTTTTAAAATTTTTATAGGACTCCCATCATATTACATCATAACTGCTTTTACTAAGTAATATAAGGACTTTGGTTCTAAGATTGCATGTGAAGCCGCGGGTAACAGCTAGTAGAAACTAATTAACTTTAGGAACTACCTCTCTTAGAAGTTACTTTACGCTTTCAAAACAGCCTATAAAATGTTAACCATGAATCATGTCTAACATTTATTTTAAGTAATAAAATTTATTATTTCCCGTTATATAAAACTTTTTCTAAGATTACCTTAATTGTTAAAAGGAGACCAAATAAGAGATAGAATAAGGCTACCAGAATTTATATATTTTTCAAACCATTTTCAAAGCCTTCAGTTCGTTGATATTAAAAAAATCAGAATTTTGCTGAGCCCTTTTTCTTTTTATTTACGGTAAAATTAGTTAAAATAAGTTACAAAAGTATAAAATAACTTAGGCCTAGCAAGAGCAATGAAAATTGTTTAAATAAATTTCAATTGATTTCACTATAATAAACAACTCTATACAATAAATAAAACTCACCCGGATGCACCTCACTCGTTTAATATCTTATATCAACCTATTTTGTCCGTTTTTAGATGTGAAATTTATAATTAAGAAATAAGAACAAGGTTGTTACTATGCTGTTTTAGTACTGGAAGAGAATTGCGTCTTTGCGTCTCTTTGTTTTCTTGTCTACAGCTGATCACATATCTGACTGACATCGCATTTTCACTTTCGACTACAACAATATAGTTCTATGATAAAAGAGAGTAAACCCAGAAAAAATACATGGATTATAATAAGTATATTGTATTATGTTTGTATTAATTAGTACCAATGAATGCTATGTAGATTATTAACCGCTAAAATTGTAGTCTCAACGTCCTAACCATTTCTCATTATCGTATGTTTTGTATTACTCCGCTAGCTCTTTACAAGGATGACTTCATAACGGTTACAGATTTCAAACGTGAAATGAAAACAGTTAAGAAAGTAATATTTCATTATTCAAAAAATACTAATATATCCAAAATTATTGAATTAATTCATATTTTATGTTAATTAAATTATTAGAAACCTAATAAAAAGCAAAATCAAATTTATATTTAAAAAACTAAATTATAGTGGTACTACCCCATACCTAATTATTCCCGCACTCGGCTTCCACTCCACTTATTATAAGTAATACTGAAACTGACTAAAATGTTCCACTTAACGGTCAATGATCTGTTATATTAGATTGTAACTATTTCTTATTCACGCACATTATTTCAGATTACAAAAAGTTTTTCTGGCTAAAAAAAGGCACTTGAAGCGAGCGTAGACAAACACCATCCCGCCACAGTTCAACCAAACGAGTACAGTGATTGATTCTTTATTTATCATCGGTGAGTGGTGGTGGGTGGTCGCCAGGTAGTGGGCAGCGGCTACGATAAGGTCACGATAAGAACTATGGAATATAAAAACCCTCTCGATGGAGATGGCAGAGAGAGATAGTTCCTGTCTCTAAAACTAAACCTATATTCTTTTTGTACAAAAGAATGTTTATTCATTGTGATTTTTCTCAACGAAGCTATATTAAATGAGTAGAGCTGTACCTACAAATATAAGTTCCCATATTTCCTTAGTTTTTGATTGTATTATCAAATGAGTAGAGCTGTACCTCCAAATATAAGTACCCATATTTCCTTAGTTTTTTATTGCATCTTTCTTACCTTTACTTGATCAGCCTTGCTCTACCACAATGGCATAGGCAGAAACTGTTTTAATTCACTGAGTTTGCTATCCAACTATTAGTAAATATTTCCTTTGAGATTTTTTTTTTATATGATTATTCACAAAAATATACTTTTAAATATTCCAGTAACAAACTTTGGTGTATTCCAGATACACTTGTATGGGAAGGGAAGCAAATCTAACAAATATTTCAAGAAGGGGAGGGATAGATCAATCTCTTATGTTTTGAATATTATCTATATCTATACTATTATATTCTCTCTCTGTGTGTTTGTGTTAATCAATCACATAGAAAATACTAAACCGATTTTGCTGAAATTTTACATAAGTAACAAGTAAGCTATACACCACTGGTTGTGAAAACTCAATCTTTGGCTTAATCAGCAGATATGTGAAACCTGTATTTACAAAACGTGTCTTATCCCAAAAAATCAGATATTGAGTTATATACATTACTGAATTCGTCTGCTACAGCCGGATCTTAATATGTTGGCTGTTTGTTCCAAAAAAATTCTTATCAAATAATATTTCATGTTGAAATATTAAAAGTTTTCCATAACGTGTCTTATCCTCTTACAGTTTGTTCCAAAACACGTCTTATCCATTATGTTCCAAACAAAGTCTTATCCTAAGTAGCCATATTGGAAATTAATATTTAATTTTCCAAAATGAGTCTTATCCATTCAGATTTTTTACTATTGACCAAAATTTACAGAACAAACTGTAATTTAATTTAGTTTCAAGATTATTTTGTGTTGAATGTAACCTAAATTTGGCTAGCCTGCATTTTACAGACGTTTGTGTCATTTTTGTGTGTAATAGATCCCAACATCTGGAAAATCTCTTGACTCTTGACTGACATTGTTCAATGTTCATGTTACTAGGTTAATTATTGCTACTAGTTTCATTGTTTGTGAGAAATGGAAGACAGTTTAATAAGAAAAGCTTCTCCTGGAGAAGCTAGATTGAAAGGGCGTCATCCTGAAAACTGGAAAAAGACCAAAGAGAAGAAACAAAGGTAAGTAAATATAAGTTTCTTATTAGGACCGTGCAAATCATAACCTCATTATCCTAGCTTACACGTCATCATTGTTAGATCTCGCTTTATTATTTAATTGCATTAATTTATAAATTAACGTGACAAAACTGATGTTTTGTTTTATTTTCAGAAATCAGCCAAAGATGTTGCCAAGTCATTCCAGTTACCAAGAATGGAACAGTCATTCAGTTGGGGAGTGAAGGATGTCCCAACTTTGACTGGAAACAATCTGTTACTGAGATTCAGAAAAAGCCAGCTAATTGGCATTTTCAATTCAATCCAAGTAAAAGGATTAAGCTTAAACTCAACAGAGTTAAAAACATTGTTTACGTTCGTGGAGAGATGAATTACAGAACAAACCTAAATGTCTTCCGTTCTGTTTTGAAATCTGGCAAGTCCTACGAAGCCCTAGATCCTACGATCATTCAGCCTGGGAGAGCTATTAACCAAGCTAAATTGACAGACGTAAAAAAGTTATTGACTGCACGTTTTGGAAATGGATGGGAGCGACTAGAGAATTTATCTTTTTATACCAAACTAGCTGAAGTAGGAAGAGATGCTGAAGAAGATGATGAAAAATCTGTGCAGACACTCAACTGGAAGACCCATTACAACTCACATGTATTTAAAAATATGTGTTCTTAGTGTTATAATCTTTTTGCAAAACTAAGTAATTAAGTTAATTTAAATTTCATAAAATGTAGGTTTGATGTATTTTGTTCTGTTTAATATGTTTTCCAGGTTAAAATTTAACTTATTTCTTTATAAACTAGTATTTAAAAAGTATTATTAAAAAATTTCTTTAAATTAAAAAAACTTTTCATGTATATTTCTCAATTTAAAAATGTCTTTATTTAATAAAGAAATGCATAGAAATTTTTGTGTTTTTCCAAAACATGTCTCATCCCAAGCGTTATGTTCCAAAACTTACCTTATCCATAGTCAATTCCAAAACGGGTCTTATCCAACTTTCATATAAATAATACAAATGAACTAATGAATCTAGTTAAAAAGTATTCCTTAATAGTAAATCTATAATTCTTAATAATTAAAATGGTATAATACAGTGTATAAGCAAACTATTAAAACATAGTGTAACAGTTTTTTGCATTTCCCCAACAATTGTGAAAAAGTGGACAAGGAACGTTTTGGAAATACACGACTCATGTGTTTTTAATTTCTGCCAAAGTATAGAATAATAAGTATTATTATTAAATATTATAATTGATGCACATTTAAACAGGTAATAGTGAATGTTTATTGTTATTCATCTGTCAAGTTACCATACACATTACAAATGTCATGTTATGTGCAGAAGCTTTTCTTTTTCTGGGTTTGTTTTTATTGAGATTTTACTCAACTACATTAAAAAGCCACTATTTATTACATCACAAGTGTGCTAAGGACTTTAGTCTCTCGTTAGACTTAGAAATTCTCCATGCTGGCCCATACATTGGAACAATTCAATAAAATATCATGAAATATTGGAGAGAAATTTAAGAGGAAATAAAAAAAATTACCCTCCAGACTTCGGGTTCCCAACTACTTAAATTCAAAATGGATACAACAATTTTAATATCCATCAGCGACTATCACTTACCTTAGGATTGATTGGAATATCATCTAAAAAGTACATGCTCATGGTGTCCCTGTTAAAATTAAATTGTGTGCAAAGGTAACACAATTTAGTGCTAGTGTATTATAAATACAGGGTGTTTGGAAAATACAAATCAAAACTACAAACTGTTTCATGAATTTATTAAAAACATTAATCTAATAATTATTCTCTTTGTCATCTATTTAGTAACATGCTTATAGTTGTCACTGTCCATAGTGTTGTGTTGGATAACATGAACTAGTCACCATATTTATTTTATCTGACTAGCTGTCTACTCTTTGAATACCTCCGAAGACACCCGAAATGCATTTCAGGTATAAGAAATGTTTCTAATCCGACTTGTAACATATTAACCAAGCATGCAATGGAAATTGCTAGACTATAATATACTGTATACAAGATCGTATTCCTGCAGCTTTCTATGGCACCTGAAAATAACTTACAGAACTATTGTAATGAAAATAAAGGAAGTTTTCACATAATAGTTACATTTTCCAGTCTAAATTTAAAAGAGCCTGATACTAGTTTCCTAAAACCCACTATGCGACCAATAATCCAATCGGAAATTCATTCTGATGTTAGGATTTGGTGGAAATAGCAGCTACTAATGCTAATTTGTCACTTGTAAATCCAACCATTTCATTTAAATTCTATTGATAAAAGTCAGTGAAACATGCATTTGATTTAAGACAAAAGTTAGTTATTAAATAAAAGTATATTGTTGCCTTAAGATTTAACTATCTTCTTTGGGGAATTCCAATCCACCTGAATATGCTACTGAATGGAGGTATGTCATAACACACTCAGTTTTCTCTGCTACGACATGATTAGGGTTGCAATATATTCTATTATGTGGTTTTTTTCTTAAATGATTGCATCAGAAAAAGAATAATATGCGAGACATGTTTTCTAATACAGTGCAAAAGATCAAGTAAAAAATGAGACAGATGGAAAGAACCATAATAGATGCAAATGAACAAATAAGAGAAGAAACTGCAATTTCACTAGAAAGTATACATTTTTCCTTATAAACTTATAATATTTGGTTAAAAATTAGATAATAAATACCAGGAGTAACACCATCAACAATAATGACATAGTATGTAATGAAGTTAAAAACCAGTGCAGTATTTCCAACAGAAACATCATTGGTATGAAACATATCATATCATTATTTTTTATAATATTGCTAATTTATTTACTATCTGATATTTTTGCATATAACTTATAAAAAAACACAACCCAAATTTGTTGTCAGTAATTTTTGTTTGGGGGGGGTACATTAGAGGAATATAGACGGGTTTTATGTAATTAAAATGTTATTAAAAATATTTAATGTCCGCTGTATTAAATATTCTTAATAATTATAACATAAATATGAAAAGTATCAGTTGTGTAGTGTAAGTATGCCAATAAGTTTTAGTTTGAAACAAAACACACAGATAGACAGATAAAAAGCATTATGGAATATATCTTCAGAGAAACATTTTCTTTTTATATATACAGAAATAATTATATTTTAAATTATCAAGCATTTCTATATACACTATGTATATTGATAAGAAATACCTTATTATGCGATTAATGTACTATTACTTATGTCACAGCACAAACAATAATAAAAACAACCCTTACACTGTTGCATTTAGACATAGAGTTTAGTCTTTTTCACAGTAAGTGCTGCAATCTGCATTATTAATTTATGTGATTAATTTTGTTATGTTGTTTATACTTATAAATAAACATAAAAGAAAAATGTTGATCAGTATATATAAACTGAATTAGTGAAGTAACTATGGTAGGAATGATCGATTCCACATGAATGTTGAGTTTAGCTCCAGTTCACCTTCCCCTTATTGAACCTCTGAGATCTAATGTTGTCACAGACTTGACACCTGAAATTTGGAGTTATGTTCGTCTGAGGAGATAAAAAAGTCGGTGACGAAGAAGCTCAAAATGAACTCGTTGCATCGCTTCAACATCATAGACACCTAGACCAAAAGATATAGGTAAAGAGGTATTCTCATTGTCTCATCAGCTGCACAGCTATGGTGTGAAGGGTAGCACTAAGAGGAATGTGAATTGGAGCATTGAAAAAATCAAACAAGACCTTCACAAAAACATACAACGAATATTTTGTATGAACTTAGTATTGCTGTCACACTTGACTGTTGTTAATATCTATTTAGAGGATACAAACCAAGTTGTAGCTCTGTGGTACAGTACAAATTATCAACACCTAACAGAGAATGAATTTTGGTTTATCCCATAAGAGTGTTCCTAAAAGAGAATGTAGCTGACCAAAATATAATTCTTCAAATATCTCATTGAATATCATGATAAAATACATATAACTTGTAATCAACTACTATCATCTAATTGGCTAAATATTTTTTTCTGATTCATTTCATTAGGAGGTATTATAAATTTACCAACAATTAGCATGATCTTATTATTTTACATTATATATTATATACAGTTCTTATATATATATATATATATATATATATATATATATTCGTCATTACTCATATAGTTTGATAATATACAGTAGACTACCACTCAACCGACCATTACGGAACCGGGCATAGGTATAATAAGCTAAAAGTTGGCTAAAATTAAAATCGTAAAACTCAACCTCAGAAAGTAAAACATTGTAGAAGTAATTTAACTGATTGCGCAAAAATACAATATAAATTATTATATTTATAATCAACTATATTGTAATAATCATTTACTCATCTACATTAGACATCATTCACAATTCCTAGTACTGCAGTAAAAAAACACTAACACATTTAAAAACAGAGTGTCACCACTTATTTTTTTCTCTATGATCTGTTGTGGCCACGGCGGAGGTCATGTCTTCCTGGAAAGGGTCAGTTAATTCAAGGGCTGTTGATCCAAGGGCAATCGATCTGAGGGTAGTTGGCCCGAGGGCAGTTGTCTGAGAGCAGTTGATTCGAGGGCGGTTAAGAGTTATTGATTGCTAAACTGTATAATTAGTTATAGTTTTATATAAAATAACATGAAAATTTATTTTGGAGAACTTGTTTTTTATATTTGAATTGTCACTGCAGTATCTGCTTCTTGTCTTTAAAAATTATGTAGTAATATTTCTGATGTAGTAATTTGAAGCAATTGTGTTAAAACCAATTTATTCATTATAATAGTACAAAATCCCATTCATCAAGTCTATCTTAACATTAAGCACCCATAAACTATAGCTGGGGCACAACTGAAATTTGGAAATATCACATGTTTATCTTTATGTTAGAAAAGCTTTATCTTTTATTGGTTCATTCATCTTCTGAGTATAATAAATTGGATTAATCTCTGCATTTGTTAACCCTTATAAGACCATTAGCTATTCAATGTGGTCAGGCCTTTAGAGCCTATAAAAGATTGCTGAGAAACTTTGAGTTTGAAGAATCTGGCAAAATCAAAAATCATCTTGGATAAAACAAACTTTAATAAGTCTTAAAAACAAATAAAAGCTATATTAAAACCATACAACCATGTGTTGTGT
The DNA here is from genome assembly GCF_021130785.1 of Homalodisca vitripennis. Classification (NCBI taxonomy): domain Eukaryota; kingdom Metazoa; phylum Arthropoda; class Insecta; order Hemiptera; family Cicadellidae; genus Homalodisca; species Homalodisca vitripennis. Next base: position 122,760,726 of record NC_060210.1, on the reverse strand, counting down.
GAGAAATGCACCTCCGACCTATATTATCCTACAGAGGCAACGATTACTCATTGCTGAAAGCAACCAAAACAATGAAATAGCTATAAAGCTTAATTGCTCCTATTCAAATCAAATAACAATTTTTTATATTGCCATAAAAGCACAAAAAATTATTAACAAAGTTACATTTGCAGCTACACCTAAGTCTGTCTCTGTTTTAAAAAACTAGCTAAAAACTTAAATAAAATTAAATCTGGTAAATACAGGTTCAGCTCCCAATAAAATTGATATTCATTGGGTAGAATTTTTCGATATCTTAGAACTTTGATAAATAAGATTTAGAGTGTTATAGATTTTGTACAAAATATTCTTCCAGTGAATAAAAAGAGTTGTCTAAAAGCCATACATAATATTTTTTAATGAAAACCTTTTGGTCATATTTTTGAACTGATGATAACAATTGATTATATACTTTTAGAGAAATGACGGAGTGACTATTTTATGTTTTGGTTGGTCTGTTAAAATACATTAATACCAAACTCATCTGCCTTGTGTTTGAGTGATTATCAATGGGGTTTTAATAGTTCTGGATTTTGAAAATCATATCTAATTAAATTAGAAACATACAGATTTATGACAGTTTGAACTTTTAAACTTTTAAAAAGAGGTTTACAGAGTTCTAAACTATGTGAATTAGTGATTATTTGTATGACCTTTTTTGGAGAACAAGTTTTTATAAGGCTATTTATATTATTATAAGACTAAAACATTACATGGGTGACAACTAACAAGAGACTGATTAATTTCTCAACAATTTCCATGTACCCAAATAACAGTTTTTACTAAATAAATAGGTTTTAAATGACAGTTAAAACATGTTTAACTATAAAACAATTTCTAGAATTGGTTAACTAACTTGCAATACCGATAATTTTTTCTTTTCAACCACGGATGTGAAGGAAGCATTGGTAGACCTGCTTACTAAACAATCTATCACCCAAGGATATTTCCCTCAGAAATTATAAAAACTGAAATTATTATAAAATATTTAACTCTCTGGGGATCTGCATTAATGAGAGTTTGAGTTGTTCATACATTAAAAAAACACTCACTTAAAATCTTATAAGGATTATCTTTTAGGAAAGGACCAAACACACATTTAAATGCTAAGTGACAAGTTACTCTCACACAGATGTGAGATTTAATTTGTGTCAGTTTGAACATAGAAAATGAAATGTATTTTGTGTTTAGATCTATAAAATAGTCATGATTTTTCATTTTGTACCTTAAATGATTGTGTCAACTTGGTCATGTTTTATGGCATGATGGGAATTCACACAGAAATGGTATGTGTTATGTGTTTATCAAATAACTTATAAACTTTGAACTATTAATTGTTCCTCTGCTAAGAAAAGACAATATTAGTACAACTAGGAACCCATCATCTTAATTATTTTGTCTAAATTCCATTGTTTGTGTTCTTAGAATAAAATCTACTAACAATGAAACATTTTAATCATATATAACTACATTAAGCTCACTCTGTTATAAATTTTAATATTGAATACAAAACAATTTTAAACTAGCCATGTTTTCTACTAAAATCTTACTATAATATTTATACATAAATGAGTAAAACCTTGGAGATATCTGAATAATTGAAGATGCAAATGTTTGTTTAATTTATAAAATGTGAATCTTTAATTTTGAATTTAGTTATTTATATAATGTTATGTTCCATAAATTCACATCCACTGTTTAGAACAATCTGGACAATAAATGTTTTTTTTATGATTTGTTATTGGTTTTTAATTTAATACAGTCTGAGTTTGTTGTACAATCTTCTTCCTGCTTGAAACAGAAGGTTTCTAAATAAGTCTGTGTTGTTGAGGTCTGGGGATTTGATTATACCATGTGTTGTGGTTGTGGTAACCCCTTCCCTCAAATCGTTTAGAACTTTGATGTCAAAGTCCAATGACATTTCAGAATAAATGTCAAAAAATCTCAGAAAACTCCAAAAATAGAATAATTATTTGATAAATTATAAATTAAAGTTTATTTATTATTTTGTTATTCAACACTTTAGGAAATTTGATACTAAACTCTTTAAATGGTCATAATGCTTAAGCCAAATATGTACCTTACTCTATTAGTTTTTACCACTCAGTTTGGCTATAAGACACAAATCTATGATTTTCCTGAATTATTGTGTTGTAATCTGAACCATTCATGGACCATGATTCTAACGGTCTATGAACAACACATATCAATAAACATAAACAATTTTGGTAGATCCCTTGGTGTATTTATTTATCTTCTTTTCACCAACACCCTGAAAAGTTTGTAAGGTGTTGAAAATATACTACAGGAGTCAATAATTAGTTTTCATCTTTTCCCAAAAGAAAGAAAGAAAGATCCTTTTATTGTGGATAAGAATATATCCCATGAAAGTACAAATATAATTTGAAATTTAATCAGAACTGATTGATATATACTCATATATGGGTTGGTTTTAGCTTCTTTAATAATTTCATATTAATCTTAGTTTTTATTTGTAGAAAGTTTCCAATTCCACTGTGTCCAGGACAGGCAACAATTCAATTTTGAAAGCTCCTGCACTCTAGTTGCATTTGGAGTTCTAAAAGAAAGAATACTGGGTCCCTTGTTTTATACTCTGATCACAGCTGATTGGCAACAGATGAAGTAATAATCATTTTCACTGTATCACGTACCTCCCATCCTTTACTATATGTATTTGTTACTTCAAATAACTAAAAATAGCAAAATAACTAAAATATGTAGGTACATTCCTGGACAAAGTAACAATAACCATACACCAGGACACTGAGTCCTCCAAACTCAAACTATAGATAAAGGGTGATGTGTCACTTATATCGTAAAAAATACAACTGATAAGTTACCAAGGACAGGGAAAAGCCATGGAAGATGATGGCACAGCACGTTGCCAGCACAACATTGCATTAAACTGAAAAATCCATGGTTCACTTAGCGTCCCGATGAACGGTTCCAAGGTTAAGCTGAATATGAAAATATTAATTTTACCCCCAAGTTCAAATTTGCTATACCATACATGATTACAAAAACAAATTATGTAGTATTGTAAATGAAGACTGTAAAATTAAAATTTGCCTCTTCCCTCTCAGTTTATATCTGAACAGCGTACAATCAAAATTCCTCATACATTTTCTTGTTGGTCTTTGATACGTAAGGTATACTCAAGAATTCTGTATGTCCTGCTGTACTTCATTTTTGTACATAAACAACCCAACCAAAAACCTTTTTTTTCGTGAGGGGATGAAAGAGCAGAAAGCACTACCTTTGTACATTGTTGCAATCAGTTCCTGAAAATTTCAAACTATGTAGTAATGGCATACTTAAAATGAAATAATGCCTACAATAGAAATCTACTTGTCTAGGTATTATATAATACTCGTATCTGTATAGCTGAATTTTCTAAAAAATACAATTTAAAACTAATTTAGCTCACATGGGGCATACTTTTTGTATTTTATGGCAAAGAAATGTATAGCCTATAAATAGTATATTCAATTGTTAAACACATGATGCCAAGTCTCTTGCTTACATGTCACTCTTTCGTCTAACAATAGTATATGACACTTGTTTAGAACTTTTGATATACAATATAACAGTGAAACAGTAGGATGCTTACGTAGCAGTAAGTAGATCTGCTGAACTGTAAATTGAGGCCTCCTCAGCAGACAATGTGAGGGAGTTTGTGAGTCATCGTTTAAGGCCAGAGCTACTGAGTATTCATTGTTCACAAAATAATTTTGACTTTAAAAAGACTGATTTTTATGCATCTAAACATTTACAATTTTGATAACAGAAGTTGTAATAAAATAGCACAATCAAATTTTTTTTAACATCCTAGCAGTGTGAGGAAGGAAATATAAGGTGAGTTTTCTGTATACAGTGTTTATATATAAAAAAGTTAACTTAACTAACATTTTTATTCTTATATGAAACCTACACTTTTATTCATTTTACTAAATAAATTAAAGCAATCATCGAATAGCTTTCGTAAACGGTTAGCGACCTGATTTAATAGCCACTGGAATACAGTTACTCTTGCTTTTTCCTGTAACTTTCTGTACTAACGTTTTTGTTGTAAATTTTGGTTAGTTGAGCGGAAAATATGGCCAGATCAAGTCATGCGCTTCACAACAGTGAAATTGATTTTTAAATGATTTGTGATGGTGACGATTCTAGTGACAATGATATTGTTGACAACTTTGTCATGAGTAAACACATTAATGTTAGGAGTGATGGTAGTGGCGGTGAGTCTGGTGTAGATGACCTTGGAACTGCTTCTGCCCGATCAAAAGCTCAGGCTCGGCACCACCATACTTTGCCTGTGCTCCTCAGTCTGTATTTTATAGTTTATTTTTAAATATTTATTATTAGGTTTGAATAATAAATGATTAAATAATACCAAAACATGTGTTAAGTCGTGAACGCCATGAGTCACTCGCTACGAGTTGATGTAGCGAATTAATATGGTTTAGTAGCACCGTGACCGCCTGAAGTTATTACGAGCAGAAGAGGGTTAAATTTCCAATAATAATAATGTCATAAAGAACCCTACTTAAAACTTGAGGAAACTCCTCTGTATTGTGAGCCATACGCTTATTTTAACTTTTTTGTTCACGTTCTGCACCCAATTGTTATTGATCACCCACTCTGTTCATCATGAACCTTCTTTCAACCTACTTTAAAAGGTTTTACCATTTGAATATCTCTTAATCACTCATCCACTTCACTAATCTGACAGTTGATTTCAACTGTTTTCAAACCTTACGCACTTACAAAACAAATAACGACGCATATAAATGGCATTTTAAATGTTTATAAACAGATGTAAACAATCAATTGTTACGCAACAATGTTCATGGCTTGCAAACAGATGTAGATACACATGTATAAGCATGGGGGATACTAACCACAGCACTGAAGTGGAAGAATTTTTAAATGGTACTGAATTTCAAATTCAGTTTTCTTAATATTGAAATTATACAACTGTCTCATATTTAAGCACAGTGATCCTCATATGACCAAGAAAAAGAGAAATGACACCTTGAAGTCTTTTTATTTTTTAGAGTATTATTACTCTTAAAAATAATATTTTGCTATTTCTTTTGGTAATTTGATAAAGATGTCATCCTTTAACAATATGTCATCTGATAAATCAAATAAATGGAACAAAATTTTGAAATTTAAGGAAATGCTATTAAAGAATCTTAACTATAAAACAATTTGAGCATATAAATTTTGCTTAACATTTACTCATATTTAAAATTCACATTCCACTGTAAACTGTACAGTAAATTTCTTATACTTTTGGGATTTCTTTCTATGTAAATAATGAGCTATTCTTCATATTTTTACTCGAATCAAAAGTCTACATAATTTTTATTCCAACAGCAGTCTGTATTTTACAACTTTTCAGTGTAGGACCACAAGCTTTTACACAAAGAGCTTTTACAAGCTTACACAAGCTTTTACACATTATGTGTTATCCATAATGCATATATTACACAAAACATGATAATGGTTGGCTAGTTTTCTTGTAATATTTTAAAACAATTTTAAAGCTGTTATAAGTTTTAAATATAAAAGTACTCACTTTATAACGAATTTCTGTATGATGAAGTGGTGATGAGACTAGGATGCACAATTTAGCTATCCGTCTGACAATAAAACAGAATTCACTTATCAGTACAGGACATCTACTGTAGTAACATCCTGCAACGGCTGTTAGCTGGACAATCAATGTTCTTTTTCAATGTCATCAGCTTTTAAATATATCCAATTAAATATTCAGTTATACCACGCATATATTTGTCCATAAAAATTCTGCAATAAATAATAAGAAATTGTATTTATTTCATACAAATGGCTCTTATGTACATTACAGTACTTTCACTAGTTTAAGATAAGCTAAAATGACAAGACAAAAAATCTCGTATGAGTAAATAATGAGAACTATGTGACATTTCATGTTTTGTCAGAAAAGTGTTACGGTTTTAAATTCCAAAGATTCTTAGTTATAAATGGCAATTTAGTACTTTTACTTGAAATTGTATAATTAAATCAAATTGCAAATAATATTTGTTATTTTATTAACAATAATTTTCTCTATAAAACACTATAATTTTGTATAAATCACCACAAAAAGACAGTAATAACTTTTTTTAAACAAACGTGTTTAAATATGTGACTTAAAAAATTTTCATTTTATGACCATAAACACAAGCTCTATAAAGACATGTTACATACACTAATTACAATATATTTTAGAAAACAGTATTGTTATGAGTGATCTGTAAACTTGTTACAATGATCATGTGTTGAGTTGTGTAAAAATATTATTCCCTTAACAGGAGTAAACCTGTTAACGAGTGCGCACGGCATTTGCCGTGCCGCTATGACGGTCCATACTGAGTGCCTCATTGACCAGTGACAGACTTTTAGGGAGTAAAACAAAAAAAACTTTTAAATGTTAATAAACTTGTTTATTGTAGTTTAAATGTATATAAAAATACATTGTAGATTGTTAAAAAACCAATAACCTCGTTTTAAAACTTTGCTAGTGTGTGTGATACTGCTCAAAACAAGGATATATACAAAGGGCGACCTCACATGTTGAATATTCATAGTTGGTTTCTTTTCTTCTTTGTCCAGTTCGAGTGGTGTGTTTACATGCACACATAGCACTGCCTGAGTAGTTTACGCTTCTTTGTGTCATTCTGGGGAAGTGGCCTTATAAAATGGCGACCTTGGAGGCGTAGCGGGTCTTGTGTCCCACCTCCGTAAAATAGTTTTTAAAGTTATCATCAGGTGCCACCACGATACAGGACTAGCAACACTGTACAGCGACACTATTAGGAATAACTGAAAATTTCCATAAATCTCCGCTCGACACCACAATAAGTCAGTGAGAACGAACTTACAGTCATTAGTCTGCAACGGAAAATGCTGTGCTCCCTCATACGGGACCAAACGGCAAATGCCGTGCGCACTCATTTGGGTATGTTTTGTTGTACTCGTCAACAGGTTAAACAACAAAATAAATTCTTTAACAGCAAAATATTTTTTACTTGCTCTTGCACTATTCAACAGAAATATGATAAACAGCATATTGATGCACATCGCTCAAATGGTTATTAAATTCATAGAATCTTGAAATTAGCACATTTTTATCCTGATTTATTAGCCTGATCCTATTAACCCTTTGAAACCCAGGTGATGATTTATAGGTACTAAACAAATGTGTGAGCAACCAACAGGAAACGATTTATCCAATGCCGCTACTTTAAGAGCGTTTATCGGTCTCAAAACCTGTATTCATTATATCCGTGAACCTGCAGATTATTTTTCACTAACTGGCATGCCGTCTTAGCGCAATTTGCAGACATTTTTTCATAAAATAGGAAAAATAACAAAAATATACACAGTAAAATTCCATTTATCCGGCACCCTATAGTTCGGCACGCTTAGTAATCCGGCACTAATGTCTTTTGGGTAAAGTAACATTTTCCTGAACAACACAAAACATGAACCATTTAACAAGTAACAATGTTTTTTCTGTTCGTGGTGAACACAGCATTTAGTTGCACATGAAGAAGAGGTTAGACGTCAAATTTGGCCGACTTTGGGTAATATCAATTAGACTCGAGTCACGTGTCGGCTGTCAGCCAGTGTAACCAGTTGCACTTGAGTATCAATTCAATTGAGTCTAGTAACGGTAAGTCAATCTCACAGTTAATGTGCTCAGCACACGTTTGTGATGAAAGGACGACTCTAAACGACTGATATCTCCCACTGCCTTCTGACATAGGTAACCAGTGTCTAGAGAAGCTGGCAGGGGCAGTAAGGTATGGGGCTGTGATGAATGCACCCTCGAACTTGACCGCGTTCTGTTCAATTACTGTGATGTGTAGACTACACACTGTAAATAGACCATTTCAAAAGAATAGTTCTTGTTGATCCACATACAACGAGGACTACTTAAAGGTTATATATGAATAATAAAAAATTTTTTACTGGGATTGTTTATTTATGATGTCTAGATTATTTTTCTGATACATATCCAATAATCCGGCATATTTTATAATTCGGCATGCCTCTAATCCTGACCATGCCAGATTAAGAGAAGTTTACTGTAATAAACTATTTATACATGATATTTTATGATTGTAGCTGCATGTCATATGATTTTCAGAATTGCAAACATAAAAAAATTTTATGAATAAAAGTTTTCAACGATATATAAATGTATGTAAAACAACTCTTTTTCTTTAATTTGGTATGCTACACATATCAATTGACCCTTTCATAACAATCCTCGCTAATGCATCGTGATCATGATTCTAAGCACTTCTAGGGTTAAAGTCATGTTTTTGAAGTGACATATAGACTAATTATATATTTTACATGGGCCTATATCATATTTATTTAATAGTATACATACTCATTTTGAAATAAATTTTTAAAACAATTTTAGTAAGTATCTAGCTATCTCCTGTAGAACTCAAGCTATTGCAATTTGTTTGTAAAACCATCGAAACAAACCACAGCAAAATAGGATTTCCAAGGTGCTAAATCCTTTTTAAAAATAGCCCTGACCATGGGTTGAAGATTATTCTGAAACCTTAAAATATAACCAATACTTTTGTCTACTATGGTATATAAGAAAGGATAACACCATATTACTTTGGTGAGTTTCCATATAAACATGTTTAATAGCGTATGTCAAAAAAATATTGGCAAAGAATAATTTATAAATTCATATCTTTACTCAAGAGGTTTAAACCAAATCAAGTAATGCACATTAATGGAATGAAAAACAAGTTTATTAAATAAATAAATGCAATCTTTGGTGTAAAATCATAAAATAAATTTAAATCATATTATAAATATAAACCACCAGTTCTATAATAAACATTAAATGTGATTAAATTATATTACAAGGGCGGTTTGATAAGTCAGTGACAAAAGTCCCACTGATTTAGTTTTATTCATTCAAAAATTAATAAAATAAATTTTTTTCAGTAAATAAACGTTTTATTTTTCAATATAATCACCTTTTAGCTTGATACATTTAGTCCACAATTTTTTTAATTTTTTTATTTCCTCATATGTTTCAGTAATGACTTCTTCATTCAACCCAAATCTCCTACCGCCCAGCCATTTCTTTAAGTTTGGAAACAGGAAATAGTCGCAGGAGGCTAGATCTGGAGAATATGCTGGATGGAGTAGCAGTTCGTTGCCCAATTCATGGATTTTTGCCATTGTAACAAGACAAGTGTGCACACGTGCATTTTCTTTATGGAATAGCACTTTCTTCTTTGCCAAATGCAGCCGTTTTGCTTCAAATGAACGTCGGATCTATCCAAAAGCTCTGAATAATATTCACCAGTTATCATTTTACCCTTTTCAGGGTAATCAATGCTAATGACACCCTGTGCATCCCAAAAAACTGTAGCCATAACCTTGTTGGCTAACTCATCTTGGCCTTTTTTGGTCCATGTTCACCCCCGAGCAAGCCACTGTTTCGATTGTTCCTTGGTCTCTGGCATGTTGTGGTGAATCCATCTTTCCTCCACAAACATGTTCAAAATGTTACAAAACGGCACCAAAACTCGTCCGGAATAAGGCTGAACATCGCTAAACACTCTTTTGAAGTGGTCACACGGTTGCACTCATGGTTGAGTGTAAGTGATAGTGGCACTCATCTCGCGGAGAGTTGTCCATGTACAAATGTTAGTGTAAAATGTGATGTACCCGTTCCATTGAAAAACCTACAGCATGAGCCAACTCACGCACTTTCCTTCTCCGATCATCTAATATCACTCCATAGATTCTATTGACGATTTCCAGTGTGATCACTTCTTTTGGGCGACGTGAATGTACTCCATCACTAGTGCTGATACAACCACAATAGAACTCTGTAAACCACTTCTTAACCATTGAAATTGAAGGTGCAGAATCCCTGTAGTATTTATCAAGTCTTTCCTTAGTCTCAGTAATGGATTTTTTATATTAAAAGTAAAGTAAAAGTATACAATCAGCATACGAAATTCACTTTTTCAATTTTCGTGATTATCTGCTTTGAACCGCTATCAAACACCAACTGCATGTCGCAGCTTGCTCAAAATTAGAAAGTTGTCCACTGATAGATTACAGTTGACTGCAGCACTGTTGCATTTAAAGTTACTACACAGGAAATTCAAAAAGTTATGAACTTATCAAACCACCCTTGTATATCTGTGAGAGAACTTTAAAAGTCCTAACTTTGCCTAAAAATGCTAATGTCTTTAATGAACTTCAATAAAATAACAACTTTATAATTATTATAAATTCAAAAGGCACTGAATTATACTTTTATATTCACTTCAGTAAAGAGATTTGAACATATTCAGCACTTTGTGAGGTCAAGACACATTATTACGAGTACAATTATCATTTTTTACTTAATATTATAGCTACGTACAGAAACAATTATCAATGTATAAATCATAATGAAGCTCTTTAGAATTTGTTCTTCAGGAAAATCCCAATGTGTATTTCTATAAATCTTTTGTGTTGTATGTAGACACAACAAAATATATACACAAAACAAGGAAATATAAAAACTAGCAAAGGTATAAACAAAATAAATTAAAACAGAATTATTAAATGTGACATGTTAGTGTTATGATATGTTGAGGTTGCCAATGGCACTGGCTAGAGCACCACTGGTCACAATTGGGCGTTGCACATTGTTCAAGTTATGGACGTGGAAGTCCTTGGTGATGACACTGAACGACATGTACACTCTCCCCTGGCTTCGTACTCTTGTCACTGTAAAAAGAATCAAATTTGCCATTAAATCACTTCACTATAAGCATTGATACTAAATCAACAGAGACGTGAGCGATAAGAACTTAAAATTTGCCACATTGTTTATGATATAACTCCCAGTACTCACTAAGGAAATTTACCTCAACTTACGTCTAACAACAAAAAGATTTTCTTTTAGTTCTAGTCACACTTATTAACTATTAAAACCTCAAAATTAGGGTATCAAAAGACAAAACAATACAGTAGAAGTTAAACTATCTGAGTTCCATTTATACGAGTAACCAGATTAACCAATTGAGGAATTATCTATTAAAGCCTCTGTTGGTCTTTAATTTTGATACAAATGTAAGAGTATGGTTATACTGTAATAACTTTTCAATAATAAAGTTTGAAACATTGCTTAGAATAATAAATATTCTTCTATATTGTTATATAAAACTGAAATTAACAAAATATATTTGATTTAATAATTCATTTTACATATATAACAAATTTTTTACAAAAATTAATCTAAATAACAAACAGTCGCACCTTTTAAGTAAACGACTTTCAAATATGCCAAAGAAAAAAATAATTAACTAAATATCTAAAGATTCTATCTAGGAACAAAAAAAAACTAAGTACACACCAACGTGTTTTTCTTTGATTATTCCACACACAAAATTCAGCAATATTTTGTTTTAAGGCAGGATTTATAGTTCACAAAACTGAATTTTAAAAGGTTATCAAAATCTTTTCATATACATACTGTACATAATTATATGTATATTATTTACATGGTTACTGTTCTTTCTTAAGCAATTTACTAAAATATAAAACCCTTGAAACAATTTTGCACAACAACAAACAAAGGTGCAGTGGGACTTGGCATTGTTCACACACCCATCACTATCACCTACTTACTTGTATATTCACAATCACTACTAAACCTTACCAACTTCAGAATCACTCAAGTTTTCACAATCCACCATTGTATGTCATGAAGACAGTGTGTCATCAAAAGAGAAAATAAAAATCAGCAAAAATCAAGTTAGCCACACTCGTGAAAACGAAATAATTTTGTTAGTTATAATGTTGCATCTAAAAAGTCAGTAATGGACCTCCCAATATTTTGAGGGAATACGGTGCTCTAGGTAAGCAGTTCAATATCAACAGACTACATAACTGATGCATGATTCAACATTCGGTCCCGGCGGAGTGTCACTTAAGGGGAGCCAGTCGCAAAAATATGTCAAAAAAATGGATATTTTAAAAAATAATAATTTTTAATTCTATGTTTCTTCCAGATTAAGAATATATATAACACTTTATAGTTATTATATTTCGTTATTTATTTAAAAAATTGTTAGTAAACCCTTACACTCAATTTTGAAGCTCGCTCTAAGACTGGCCTGCGTTAGGAGTGAAGCTAGGCCTACGCTACACCCAGTACTTGGGTGATGGTGACTCAAAGGGTTTTGCAGCGGTTCTGGAGAGTAAGCCATATGGTGATAATGTTAGTATATGTAACAATGTGTTGGACACGTACAGAAACGTGTAGGCACCAGATTGCGGAAGTTGAAAGAAAATAAAGGCATGAAATTGAGCGATGGTAAGTTATTGGCAGGAAAAGGAAGACTAATAGATGAAGAGATAGACCAGTTGCAAAGGTACTATGGCCTTGCCATTAGGAAAAATACAGAAAGCGTTGAGGCTATACAAAAAGTGATATGGGCCACCTTTTACCATAAGTTGTTTTCTGACGAGAAGCCTCAGCACCAGCTGTGTCCTAATGATAGCGAAATATGGTGTCAGTACAATAAGCAGAAACAAACAGTAGAAGCCTACAGCCACAAACACTCTTTGCCAGATGCTGTCATGGATTTGAACAAACCTGTTTTTAGAGATTTGTCAAATCCAAATCTTTTGAAACGGTGCTTACACGGGAAAACTCAGAACCCGAATGAGAGTCTGAATGGTGTTATTTGGCACAATTGCCAAAAAAACTGTTTTTGTAGGACTAAATGTAATTAAATTAGGTGTAACTGATGCTGTCATGTGCTTCAATGAGGGATCCATAGCCAAAACTAATGTCCTCAAAATCCTGGGGTTTCAACCCGGAAAGTTTATGGTCGAAGGCCTACGGAACATTGCTAGCGAAAGAATAAAAAGAGCCAATATAGAAGTAAGAGAGGAAAACAAGAAGAAGAGAGTAAGAAGGAGGCATTTTAAGAAGAAACGAGAAAAGAGTGAAAGTGCTGATTACTGTCCTGGTGGGTTTTAGAAGTAGTGTTTAGATTTTTTTTTACTTTAAACTCAATTTCCCGAAACCTGTGTTTTTTTAAACTTAGGTACCATTATTTCAAAAACTATTCAACGTATCATCTTCAAATTTTGTACATACCTTCTGCATTATATGGTGAGTAATGCCATGCATTGAAGTTAGATTTTAATCAATATAGGATATAATAAAAAAATATATAACTTTTTCACTGGTCATTCATTTATTAAGCAATATTTAGTTTTGTTTTATAATTTGAACAATTTATGCAATAACACTCAAATTGCATGAAATTATGCCTTAAGTAAAAACAATCACCCACCATAAATTTCAAGACTGTATCTTTAATACTTTGTAGTTAAACGGTACCTATGTGTCGTTATGTTTCTCCATATAAATAGCATGGGAGGAGCCTTCGCGACTGGCTCCCCTTAAACAGCATGAGTATCAACCCCATTGGTTTAACTGAGGCCACATTCTTAAAAATTAATAACCTTTTAGGAAGGTTGCGTGATCAAAATTTCACAGTGGTGCCATGTAGCTTCAACCTTTCATACTTAAAATAGACTTTAATTTCATTTTGAAATGAAAATAAAATGAATACTTTACAATAAAAACACAGACTGGTTTCTTTAAGATGTCTGTCAATAATATCCTTTACCATGCTTTTCAGACATTTTCCTAGCCTCTGTAAGCTTACACAACTGCTGAATTAAATAAGAAAAATTATTTTACCACCAGGTTAGTTTATTAAGCATATTTGAGCAGAACACTTATAAATAATATCTATACTGAAACAGACAGTATACTACATGGAAGACTATTAGATATACTGCAACAGCAACAGTTTCTTAGCTATGAAACCTGATAAGACATTAAAAAAGGAGGTGGTTTTGGTGTGTTAACTAAGGTCGTTATGCACCCAATAAAGAGTGTGTATACTCCCTTCTCATTAAAACTGAGCTTCACCATACAGTACATCGCATCACTGCATATAACGTACATTGTATTTTTCATTTTGCTAGCACGTTCAATTAACAGCAACTCACTGTTTAATTCATGTGTAATTTTACACATTTTTGCATTAGAATTAAGCCAGCAATTTTGAAGTCCATTCAGAAATTGAAAAAATAATACATTACCAATATTAGATTTAGATATGTTTTATAAATGTATACCTATTGCATAAGAAACATCTGGCCATAAGGTTTTTCTATAGCATATAAGGCCAAACTAAATTTGAAATAAGTTGCTTGTTAATAAAGAATATATATACAATTTGCAAGTTATATAAAGGAGTTAATTTCTATTCATACTTGAACTTTGAGGATACAATCAAATTTTTGAACTATCTGCGAATAAACATCTCTGAAGTGAAATTTAATGATCAACACTAAAACTTGCCTTCTCTACCATCTCCTTGTGCTAAGATGCGTGGGTCAATATACTCTGGTCTACGGCCCGTCAGCCATGACGTCACTCTCTGTAGTACGGAGCTGGACTCAGGTACACACATAGCTACACTGTAGAGACAAAAATTAGTGTTTATGAATATTTTTTTTTTGTTTCAGTACTGTATTATTGAAGTTAAATGAGCTAAATAAAAATACAACATAAAAATAACATTTAAAACAGATATCACTGAAATATTACAAAGCCATATAATTTTTAATTACAATTTGAAAGTGACATCTAGGAAATAACAAAAAAAATAAATAAATAAAAAAATAAATAAATAAAAAAAAAAACCTTTAAACAAAGAATAGGAAACAACGATCTACTTTCAGGTATTTCACAATGTAATGTCACTCATTTTCTAATTCACACATTATAACATATTAGGACAAACCGGTTTCCAACAATTTCGCATTAACCCTTTGCGATCGGCATTAAACTTATATGATTATCCTTTGAGACTGCCTGACCACGAAGGTGACCATGGCTGTTCTCTGTGTCAGGTCGGTCAGGTCATTGATTTATGACCATGTCCTCTCCCTCAGCTTGACGCAGCACACCTAGTGGCCCTTGCTATTTTGCCGGTCAGCTCGTCAGGTCATTACGAGTGTCATGCTGTATTGCGCAGTTACAAAATTAAATCTTTATACATTTGTGGATGGAAAGTGCTGTAATCTCTCGGGCAAATAAGTAACAAAATTAATATTTCTCTATTTCAGCACATACCGTAGTACACATCGTTCAGAATTATTTTTTATTCGAGTGTAAGTGTCACTGTAGCTGTTATAGTGTATACTATCAATGTATGTGTATGTACCAATGAGACTGACTGCATTTTTGTCCTGCAAATAAAAATACTTTTAAAACTTTTAACATAAATTGCATAATTGAACGTAACTTAATTTGTTTAAAAGGAAATAATAAGTACCAATCGATAAAATTTCAACCTTAAAATTAATGTACTTGTAAATTATTTGAGAATTTAATTTCTCAATCATTTAAAGAGCCGAAGGTTAAATACTGCATTTAAATCCGAGTAAAACCGAAGTACATGGTTTTGCAAGCACCAAGTGGTGATGCACTACGGGTGGCCGAGCAAGCAGAGAGGACAACCACCTGAGACTCCATTCGAATTGAGCTAGACATAATTTTTAGCCTCAATAAAGATTTTAGACAGGGACTTAATAGAAAGAGACATAACATATGTAATTAAATGCATGAAACTGCACAGACTGCCATTTGTATACTCACAAGTTATGATTTGATAAAATGACAATGAATAATATCTACTCACTAACAATAAAAATATATAAATTAATTCTATCATTTTTTTTAAAAACAAGTTAATTAAAATTAACTGATACAAAAAAATTATGTTTTCCTTTGGCACATTTTATCTTGTGTTCATTTATCATACAAACATCTCTTTTGCATAGTTACAATGTTTTATCAGATAATTGAAAAAATAGAACCCAATACCACTTTGTTAACCCACTTGCATTTAAGTTTTCTGCTCCTAAAAATTTCCTTTTGAAAAATTCAATTAAAAGTGGCAAAAATGCAAGGGTTTGCTAAATTATTTGCCAAAAAGGTTTACAATTAAAAAGACCAATTGAGGTATGTTTGTTTATTTTAATTATCAGATAGTATAACATGCTTTCATTAGTAAGTGGAATACCAAGCAAATTTTTGCTACATAAATATAAAAACTATTACAGAAATTTTGAAACCTAATATTTTTGTACTAATTTAAAAATCTGTATGTACAGTATGTATATATATGGATATTCTTTGTAATATTTCATAAAAATAAAAGACAATCAGAAAACTTATAAATTAACTCAAATATATTATTTTATGTAATTTTCTCTAAAGTATTTTCAAACATTAAGGAGTGATCTTAGTTCTTATGCTTACGTGGTCTGGTGCCATATACGCATATGTGTACGTGTACGCATGTGGTGGCTGTGCTGGTCTTATAACTTGCCTTTTTCTGTATTATAACATTTAATTTTTTAAAGTTCTCATAATATACATAATAATCATATGTTTTCGATACACTCACAGCATTTCTACTTTGTTCAAGTTCTTTTTAGATTTCTTGACACAGAGACACTGCAGAAGGTAGCATTTAATTTTTTCCTTAAAGCTAGATTCATAGCTTTTTTAGTTTTTTCTGTTACATGTTTTATTTTATAGAATATGGCCACACTACTTGTAAATGAGGCCAGAATACTTTCATGTAACTTATCAATAACTGTACTAGTTTATTAACAATGAAAATAAAATCACTTATTATTTATTTATTTAGACTGTGATTTCTGGCTTCATATGGTTATAGTTCTTCGAGTGACACTCTAAACATCTTGCACCACAGTAAAACCATATTATATAACACGTTTTTGAGTACAAACCTCTTGTGATATTGTCCAGCTGCAATAGGAACATGGCACACACCATAGCCCCGTGGGACATCATTTCCGAACACGTCTGGACCGTAAACACTCAGTATGATCTGAGGCCCTAAAGTCACAATGAAAATTGTTTTCAATGTTAGCTTTGAAAGTAATTCCACACACAAATCAAAACAATTATCTGAGCCTAAATTACACTTAATAATAATTGGTATTGCTATTTTACAAATTGCCATTAAGTCAATAATTTTAAAACATTTTTAGTTTTCACCTGGCAAAAGGAGGTGTTAACAGTTTGAGAGCCAACTAACATCATGTTCAAATATTAACATTTTCTACAACTATTATTTATTAAATTCTGGAATAAACTTAGGAGATAACAATGAGTGATTTATCTACATTTGACATTTGAATACAAAGTGTGTACCAACCAAAATCTACAGCTATTTTAATGAAATTGGATAGGACTAGAATTTTCTCTAATAAAACAATTTTCCTATATGATTTAATTATGTATATTCTAATTCCTATAATGTACAATAAGTTTTCTAAGAAAGCAAAGTTATTGATAATGATACTGTTATCTTACTTGAAATAATCGTCTTGAACTATTTTAGCATATTTAACTTACACTTAACACATCACTTAGTATAACTGTTACTTATGTATGACGACAAGCAGAGTAGCATATCCACATTTCTCCAAAGTTGACTCATTTCTTTAATGATCTGTCGACTGAAAGTCATGATCATGATGTGGGCTTATTTGGATCTTTAGCTGATGACAAAAGCATGTACCATGATAATGTTTGTTTGGTAGAATGTAATTTAAGAATAAAAGTCATCCTGTTGCGTTTATTGGTTTACTTGGTACGTGACCTCAGAGATATCACCAGTACTGTGTTTGGCTTTACACGTCAACCACAAGTTACTACAATTACTTTGGCACTTAGTTTCAGGAATGAACATATTTCACTTAGGTTTTGTATGCCCAGGAAAAAGTATGTTCATCACATCTCTTATCTAACTTCATGACAATTAACAAAGAATTATAGCTATTGATAAAATTGAAATAATCATTTAGCTATGTGTTATTTTATGATTTACACTACACAGACTACTTTTTTTAGGGGGGTTCTTTCTACGCCAAAGGCATTTTAATTGAGTAAACTAAACAGTTTTATGGGAAAATAGTCCAAACCCTCTAAGAAATATTTGTTGACCTCCCCGGGAATTGAACCTATGACCTCTCGGATAGAGCCTCAACTTCACCCCTACGCTATGGTGAAGGTCTATTGTTATAATTATAATTTAACACAATATCATTATTAAAGTAAACTATTTAAATCAAATCTAGTTTTAAGTTTACAGATACAATAATAAATTTTACTATGCATATCAAATTTTATTTTGAAGTTTTCATTACACTTTTTATGAGGGTTGGAGAAATTATTTCAATTCAAGTTTTAGCTACTTTTAATAAAGTATTGTTATCTTAACCTACAAAACATACTATAATTCATTCACTTTTGTAGATTTGGTTTAATGAAAAATTTTTAAAAAAACCGTTAAAAGATGTTTTGAAACCATTGTATTTTTAATGCCAGTTTAGGTTCTCTAATTTCTTCCCCCCAACAAAAAGCAACATTAAATAAAAAAAATGGATTGAATTTTCAGAATTGAAAGCAATGAGTTTCATCCAACTATAATCGTTCTTTGAGGAAAAAACTAATTTTCCATCACACAAACTAAGCTTCATGGTTTCTTTTCAGGAAAAAAAGTTGTGAAAGAAGTACCTTGCTTGGAATCAAAATGTTAAGCTCTAGGTTATATGTTTAAATTTTAATTAAGAGAATAATAGCAGCTTGTTGTATACCAAACTAAATGATAGTATTTGTTTTATTTTTTTGCTGACAAAATATTTAATGACTATAAGCTAATTAATGATTTTGTAATTAACTTTTTCAATGTGATGTGTTTTACTAGACTTTGATTTATTAAATAAATGGAATCAATTAATTTAGTCTAATCAGTTACATCTCCAATTTGTCTCATTTGACTATGTTTTAAAATATTATGCTTCATATTTATTATAAAATATTACTGTACACCTAAATTAATTATTACATTTCCTAAGGGTATTCATTATCAGAAACAAAATTCTATTCTTGAAAATTAATTTTAATCCAATTTTCTAAATTAATGTAATTTAAGATTAACCCAAAGAAACTACTTACATCCAAAAGGATTGCTACTCTTGAATGTCAATTCTAAAGGATAGTTCCAAACAATAAGCTCACGCTCATCAAGACATTTCTGTCCGATCTGAGATATTCCTTCTTCAGAGCCCTGAAAATTTTAAACAGATTACTACAGGGGTCATTCCATGTCAAGTCACCCAGTAAATAATTAATTTGACACCCACCTCTTTAGACTTTGACGAAACTTGGCACAATTGTTGCATTTGCTATCCTATTGATAAATACCAAATTTTATTTCTCTATCTCTTATAGTTTTTTTTTCTACAAATTTTTTAATTTTCTTAATTTAACGCAATTTTAGGCCTCGGATTTCGCGTCTTGCAATGTAACTTGTAGCTTAAAAAATTAATATCTTGAAAACTATTTGAGATATCACCATGAAACTTTGCATAATATTTAATTAATATATTTAAAATAAAGAAAAAATACATTCACTAACCTATTGCAACTCCAAAAAATAATAAAAATATTATAATCAGAAATTTTTTTAATTTGAAAACCGTTGTTGGGATTTACTAAAATTGCAATATCTCAGGTCTCAGACCTGGTAGAGTGTTCATATTTTTTTTACATACTCCTAGATACATAGGCTAACAGATAAACAAAAAAGATGTATGGCTTTTTCACATGTTTAGTTAATATTCCAAAAAGTAGAATATTATTAGGAAATTATAAATTTGCGGTTTACTTACATTTAATAAATGTGAAATAAAATAAAAACTGAAGTCTAAGAATTAATATGTTTTATAGAAATTATTAGTTCTGCTTGTTATATTTTTTCCACTTCATCAAACACTCTTCTGTTTTTCTGATACACTCTTTTTTGAAGTAGTACATTCTGCCAGTGCTATTTGATTGCGGTGCATCAACTGTACTGATAATGTGTTCCAAAGGTATTATGCACAAGTCTTCTCTTTGAGGCCAGTAAAAGCTGGCAGCAGGTCCTGGAGGGTGAAGAAAAAGAATTTCAGCATCTTCTTCTTCATGAAACACAGTTTTAACGAGTCCAAAGTTCCACTTTCCATCGTAGTTTGCAGCCACATAATCGTTTAAAGATGGTTGAATGCAGACCCAATCCGTAGCAGAATCAAAAGAAAACATTAGAGTAGGATTAGGACTATCAGTAGTTCTCCTTATTTCAATTTCATTTGTATTTAATGGTTTGAAATAATGGAAACTTCTAGTACCGGGAATAGTCTTGGTGGTGAAAAATCGTGACACTAACTCCAATCTGAAAGCTTCAGCATTTTTTGTGTCAATAAAGTGAAAGTTTATTTTTTCAATGTTGACTTTACAGAAGTCATAAACTGCAGTTGCTGTCTTGATTTGATTTTCATCTGAAAGTTGAAGGCTGGCTTTTCTCAAAATTCTCTTAACAGTTCCTCCCAAGCCATCACATATTGATTTCCCGTGGCTTGTTGCAAAGAATGAATGTTCGGCTTTCATTCCAAAGTCTTCATGATGGTTTGTTAGGTTTTTGAAACTATTTCTATTTTTGTATTGACCAGCACAGCCGTCAGTGAAATAATGAACTTGGTTTATTTCGGGATGATTTTCTTTCAGCCATTTCGAAATTTCTTTTTGTACGTAATTTACAAAACAAGTGTCATGTTGTAAATCATCACTTATGAAACAATGGTTGGAAATTAAAACTTTATCATCCTTTTTCAAGTAGAGACCAACTGGATGAATTGTGCATCCACCTCTGTTCCAGTGATAACTTTGGATTTCATTTTGAATGGTGTAAGAATAATTTTCACTGAAATCCATTACTACAATTGCTGTACTCAAAGGCGGATCTTCTTTCAGTTTTTTGAAAGTTTTAGACTGTGATTTTGTAATATATGAATGTGGGATTAGGTTTTCTACAGATTTGCTCAGTAAAGAAATAAAGTCTTAACCATTGATTGCTTAACCATTTCTGTCCTGTCAGTATTAACCCATTGGCTTATAATTATTTCTTCTTCTAAATCATAATCTTCGCTCAATTTTGCAGTTAATTATTCAATCAGGGCATCATCAGACGGACAGTTGTCACAATGGCGTAGCATACACTCACTGTTTTCTAAACAGTCAATCTAGGTAAAAAATCATGCAAACCCGGAAATCGAGGTATAAAGCTGAATTTTGGCACAGATGTTCTTTATGATATCCTTGACCATATACTAAAAGTCCCCTACCGTCCCCTGTGTGCTTCTTCCGGTATAACGAAAATAGGGGGGGCAAATATTACTTAAACGCTTACTGCTTTAGAACGGTAAGATATACAGAAATATAAAAAACTGATTTAGATTCAGTAAAATGTGGCCATTAATAAAGGTCATGTGATAAAATGTGATAACTGTAACCGTTAAGCATTAATAATTAATTTATTTATTGTTTTACTTTCTTTTTAGCTAGAATTGTGTTATAATGCTATATTCTAGTGTTATTTCTTGATGTAACAAAGTTGTAAAAGCTCTATTACATGTTAATAAAGTATACACAACTTATAGACAATCGTGAGTGTTTACTTAATAGCGAAGCCGGACGCCCGCCGCGCCGCGCCGGCACGGTGCGATGACAGCGGTCGCGGTGCGGCAGAGGCACAGTCATCGCTGACAGGATTCAACGTGAACGGCGTGTCGCGCATGCGTTCTTGAACATGTTTACAACTGCACTGTAGTTGAGGCGGAGTGCCCGTTCTGTTTACACCCAGTGCGTGCGTTTTGTTAATATTTCACGTTTTGTGCGTGCGTGTCTTTTGAAGTGATGTTAGTGTACTTTCAGATTGGTTGTATTTTTTGCATTAAATATGGAAATAGATTGTTTTTTGTGTGCCCATGGCTTTGGTGCTGGTTGTGATTCTAAAAATACACTGAACATTGTTAGCGTAACTGAGAAAGGTGTAGAAGGACTAAAAAGTGCAAGTGAAAAACGCGGAGATGGCTTACATGACAAGTTTAGTACAGTTACAGACCTGAAAGTTCATGATGTTTGCCGAAAGAATTATACCAGACCTACAAGCATTAAGAAGTATATATCTAAAAATGTTGGAAGTGAAGTTTCAAGTGAACCATCAACCTCGTATAGAACAAGATCTACAGAAGTAGAAGGTTTCGATATTAAAACTCATTGTTTATTCTGTGCTAAGCATATAGATTTCCAAGCAATAAAAAAGCGGGCTTTAAAGTATAGGAATTCAGCTCATCACGTTGAAACATTGACAGTGCAGACTAGAATTCTCAACATTGCTTGCATTCGTGGTGATGATTGGGGCAGAGAAGTAGACACACGTGTCCGTGCAGCCGGTGATCTAGTTGCTGCTGAAGCCATTTACCATGGAAACTGTTTAACTCAGTTTTTTAAGTTAAAAAAAAATACGAAGTCCGATGATAATGATTACAAACATGATGCCTTTTTAAAGTTGTGTAATAGATTAAATGAAAACGACGAATGCCAGTACAGTTTAGGAGAACTTTCAGATATCATGGACACCTTTTTGGATGGAAAAGATGGATATACTACTAAACATCTAAAGAACAAACTTATTGACCATTATGGCTCCGATATAATTATTACTGACATACCTGGGCGCAGTACAATAATCAGCTTCCGAATGGCAACACATAGAATTTTACATGATATGTGGTATGAAGACAGAAAATCCAATCCCGAAGAAGAGCAACTGAGGATAATTTCTGCTGCTGCTGAAGTAATTAGATCAGACATTCGCGGCTGCGTTTACAATCTTGGTGAGTATTCTACATTGCACCCTGATTGCGTGGATTCACAAACTCTAATGTCTTTAATACCTAAGTCCCTTCAAGTATTTCTTAATACTGTAGTTAAGCATAAGGGCACCAATGAAGAAAATACTGAACTAAAAAAAGCTGCGATAGGCCATGCTATTATAAGTGCATGCAGGCCACGCTCTTTCTTATCACCACTTTTGATAGGTTTGAGCATGTATGTTCATAACCATTATGGTTCAAGGCTTTTGGTTGATATTTTGAATAGACTTGGTTTCGGAGCAAGCTATACTGAAGTACAGCGTTATGAGTATTCTCTTATGGTACAAAAAACGGTAGAAAGTTCCCAAAAAAGCTACATTCAGTTTGTATATGATAACGCGGATGTAAACATCCGAACACTAGATGGAAAAAATACCTTTCATGCAATGGGAGGTATTAAGTGTTCCACTCCTCAAAATACTACTAAGCCTAGCAACGTCACACGAGTCTTATCAGTTCCAACAGCTGCAGAAATAGCTAAAAAGGGCTCCATTCAGATTTCTTGGTATAAAAAACCTGCAACATCAGGTCTGAAAAGAAAAGTTATAAAAGAAATATGTTCTCCATCTGACCCCAAAAATGAAAATCTTAGTACATCCATCGATGTTTTATGGATGGTGGGCTCTTGGAAAAGTCTGTCTCCTAGGCCGTCTTGGAATGGTTATATGCAAGGAGCGTTTCTGGGATCTGGATGTGGAGTGAAAAGCAGCATAGAACCAGTTCCTTTTATCAACCTTGATCCAAGCAACTTGAGCACGATCTATACGGCACTACAATTTGCAGCTGAACAATGTAGAAAGAATGGTCAAAAAAGTTGTTTTGTGACATTTGACCAGCCTCTGTATGCAAAAGCTGTCGAAATCATTGCTTCAACTACAGACTCAACTCTTGACAATGTCATAATCAGATTAGGTGGTTTTCACCTTTTAATGTCATTTTTGGGAGCCGTAGGCTACATAATGAATGGGAGCGGCCTTGAAGAGATTTGGATGGAAATTTATGCGAAATCTTCAATCCCACATATGATAACAGGGCATGCTTATGCTAGAGCTCTACGGGCTCACTTTTTGACACAGTTGGCGCTGGGAGTTATTCTGCTTGAGATGGTGGACAACGTACCAGAGGAGGACTTGCTTGTACTTAAAAAACTCCACACTGACTTCCTCACAAATGAGACTAAAATTGATGATGTTAGTGCTTCAAAATCACTGCAAAGACTAGAAACAGCGTTAAACCAAACATTTGATGCAGAAGAAACTCGTAGTCGCACAGGAAAGTTGTGGGTGCTATATTTTAGATTAGTTGCGCTAATGCGCCTTTACATAAGATCGGAACGTACTGGTGACTTCACGCTTCATATATCTTGCATCAAAGCAATGCTTCCGTACTTCCATTCCTCAGGTCACCTCCAGTATGCAAAATATGCACACCACTATGTCCAGGTAATGGAAGATTTACCACAGGTTCTAAGTAAAGACGAGCTCGAGAGACTCATTTCTTTAGGTTTCTTTACAGTTCGTAGGACAGAAAGGTTCTGGGGTGGAAACTGGACAGATATGGTGATTGAGCAGGAGCTCATGCGTTCTTTGAAAGTGTCAGGTGGACTTATCCATGGAAGAGGCGTCACTGACAGTAACTTAGCGAGATTTGTCCTAGCGCGTCCAGCCTGTTCTGTTGTCACGAATGCGTTTGAAAAATTGTGTCACATAAACTCTGGAACTACAGAACAACATGTTGAGCTACGCGATGCTCGGCAATCAAGAGATGATAAAGATTTGGACAAACTACTTTGTTGGCTAAAGTCACATTCGCCTTTCAGTGTTGACATAAATGGAGGTTTAATTTCTTTGTCGACTGGAACAGTTGCTGACGCTAAAATAAACCCGGAGACCGCCACAGAAACAGGTCTTCTTGCAATGACTCAAATGACTGGCCAAACGTTTGGTGATGTAAAACTTAAAAGAAAACGTAAAGTTACTCCTCTTGCTGCTATTTATGCCACTATCAAAGTAAGAGGTCACGATGTTATAGAAGTGAATCCGAATCAACTGTTTCTTAGAATATCATGTATTTTAAAATCTCCATCTGACTATGAAGATTACATGGCCTTTGAATTGGCTCCGAGGCCACCTTCACTCTTTAACGGAGCAGCGATGAGAAAAACAGCTAAGTCAGCACTTTGTGATGTTATAGAAATGAGCACACCTACCCTTCATAGTTGGCCTCAAGACTGTGTTTATGTATTGGACGGAGGACATTTGCTTTATCATGCTGTTTGGCCTAAGCCTGCCACATATGAACAAATTATTTCAGGATATGTTGAATTTATTCGCATCCATTACGGTTCAAGTGTAACCGTAGTTTTTGATGGCTATGAGGGACCAGCGACCACAAAGAACCAAGAGCAAGATAGAAGAGCATGTCGAATTCAATCAAGAACAATACATTTCGACTTAAACATGACAGCATCAGTGACTCGGCTGAATTTCTAGGTAACGCTGCAAATAAAAGCCGACTTATAAGTGAACTGAAATCACATTTTGATCGAGCTGGCTTTTCAGTTGTACAAGCTGTAGCAGATGCTGACTTTTTGATTGCTTCAACAGCTCTTCAGCAGTGTTCTAAAGGTATGAAAACAGCTGTGGTTGGTACAGACACTGATCTTCTAGCACTTCTTGTGCATGGAGTTAAAAGTTCTGATACATTATTCTTCATCAAACCAGAAGGCAGTAAAGGTTCCTACAAAGTTTACCCAGTAGCTGAAATTAGTAGTAACTTAGGCAATATGAAAGACTGTATACTGTTTACACACGCATTTTCTGGATGCGATACAACATCCGCCACGTTTAGAAAAGGGAAGAAAGTGCCATGGAAAGTGTTGGAAAAAAGTGCGGAACTTCAAAAAATGTCAAACATTTTCAAAGATCCAACTGCTGAGCCTGACATGTTAACATCATGTGGAGAACAATACTTTCTTGCGATATACGGAGATACAAAGTGCAAAACATTAAATGAACTAAGGTACTTTATGTTCAATAAACTGATAGCTAGACAGAAGATTACTTCAAGCTTTGATTTGTCTGTTTTACCACCCACTTCAGATGCCGCACGCTTACACACCTTGCGGGTTTACTATCAAGTGCAGAAATGGCTTGGGAAGGATCTGGATCCATGTTCATGGGGTTGGCTTGAAAAAGACGGTGTTCTTGTACCACAATCTATGACTTTGCCACCGGCACCTGATAAACTCTTGAATTTCATTACATGTGATTGCAAGAAAGAGTGTGCCCGATCGTGTGATTGCATAAGGTCAGGATTAGCTTGTTCGGCAATGTGTGCTCATTGTCAAGGCAGAGACTGCAACAACACACTGCAGACAATTGATTTAGAGGAAGAGGACGTTGATAGTAACTAAAGGTCAGTTTTAAACAAGATAGTGGATACACACATTGTTCAATACTATTATTTTAAATTAATAATATTTTATGATTGTACTTAAAAATGTAATTGTTAAACCATTAAATTTTACTGTATTCTGTACATTATTTATTTAATACCATGCTAATGTTATACTTTTTAGACCATTGACCACGTTCATTCTACATACTTCAACTGGAGTTTATTCATATACCAGTTTATTTCCCAACTGAAATATACATTTAAGGAAAGAAAATAAAGTGTAGTGTTGACGGAAAACCATTGATAAAATAAAAATATAGGAGAAAAAAACTTCAGTATAAAACCTTAACAATAAAGAGTAAATCAACATTTTTTTGTTGGTTAACAATTTTTCATGCACTAACTAAAACTGATT
The DNA here is from genome assembly GCF_021130785.1 of Homalodisca vitripennis. Classification (NCBI taxonomy): domain Eukaryota; kingdom Metazoa; phylum Arthropoda; class Insecta; order Hemiptera; family Cicadellidae; genus Homalodisca; species Homalodisca vitripennis. The sequence continues at coordinate 122,733,887 of NC_060210.1, read as the reverse complement.
AAAAGAAAATCATCATAATATTTTGTAGCTTATATTTTTCTGAATTAAACACAGTTGTTATTTTTCCTCCATCTGCTTTTGTTCTCGAGTAATGTGCGTTTAAGTAAGCCGCGCCCCCCTCCCCCCTTTATTTCGTTAAAACGGGGGACGCACACGGGGGACGGGCGGGGACTTTTAGGATGTGATTTGGTATACCATAACGGACATCTGTGCAAAAAATTAGCTTTATACCTCGCATTTCCGGGTAAAAACCTAGATTGACTGGGCTAAAAGATCTAAACTGAGGCAGTGTTCAGTGGTTAGCTGTAGAGCTAGGAGCATGAACCAACATGAAAGGATCCTGTTGAGACAAAATAGATGAGTCATACAGGCTGTGTAAATATTAGTGCTTATAATGTCTCTTTTATAAATCTTTGTCATGTCTTAGTTCTGACCCCTTGCTCTATCAATAATTAATTGATTTTAGAAATAATTATAAAAAATAAGTGGATATATAAAATTTTAAACACTTCATAGTTGATACATGATCAGTAGTAAATAATTTACAATTTATCTTCATAAAGGTTTTGTAAATACTTTTAAATTGAAAGTGACTTGAGTACTAAGTTTAATTGAGTATTTTTATTTTGATAACAACTTAATACAAGAAAAGTTAAAATTAAACTTTAATTTACTTTCAAACCAAATGTTTGAAATTGCGTATTCTTTTAGTTGGTCTGTAATTTTGTTACTCATAAATAATGTTGAATATCAGTCAAACATGTGATAAAGCCATACATCTTTTTTGTTTATCTGTTAGCCTATGTATCTAGGAGTATGTAAAAAACATATGAACACTCTACCAGGTCTGAGACCTGATATATTGCAATTTTAGTAAATCCCGACAACAGTTTTCAAATAAAAAAAATTCTGATTATATTTTTATTATTTTTTGGAGTTGAGATAGGTTAGTGAATGTATTTTTTCTTTATTTTAAATATATTAATTAAATATTATACAAAGTTTCATGGTGATATCTCAAATAGTTCTCATGATATTAATTTTTTAAGCTACAAGTTACATTGTAAGACGCGAAATCCGAGGCCTAAAATTGCGTTAAATTAAGAAAATTAAAAAATTTGTAGAAAAAAAACTATAAGAGATAGAGAAATAAAATTTGGTATTTATCAATAGGATAGCAAATGCAAAAATTGTGCCAAGTTTCATTAAAATCTAAAGAGGTGGGTGTCATGACCTGGTTGACTTGACATGGAATGACCCTAAGGATAAAGCAAATGAAAAATGTCAAACATTTATTTACTATACAAATATATTACAATATGAAATTGTCATAATCCATGGAATAATTCATACCCTGAATCAAGTACGTCAGCTAGACAATTTCATTATTAGCAAGGAAGTTATGTAACATTGGATGATAATTAAAGAACAACAAGAGACAAGACGCACTGTTCAGGATATCATGTTCTTACACCGCTTGGTCAACTTGGTGGACTGCCCCAACCTTCTCCAGAAAATATCATTCAGAGTCCCCGCTGGAACAAGATCATGTGATGTCTTTGCGAGACCAGTCATCTTGATGAACTATGCCAGGAACACTCTGTTAAGGATGCAGGAGAGGGCGAACTTTATCTCCGAGGATTTGGACCTCTTCCATGTGAAAAATGGCCCTGTCAAGAATTGTCTGCTGAGCCTCCTTCATTAAATACTATCACACATGCACATCCACAAACAAGCATCGCATTTTCTGATAATCATTTTCCACTATTAATATTGTTAATGCTGTTAATTTCTTCAATCCTACTCTTGCTATTGTTTTCATAGTTATTGCAAAACTATGCCCTTGTTGTGATTTGTTGTTAATTTTAATATTTATCAGTTCTTATTTATTTGTTGCTGTTGCAAATACTTGCCTTATATTTTGTAATGTCTATCCTTGTAAATATCCTCATTGGGTCATTCCATGTCAATTCAACCAGTCATTTCACCAAACACCTCAGATTTTTATGAAACTTGGTACATTTGTTCTATATATAGAGATTAATAACACCACCAAATTTTAAATTTTTATCTCACATACTTTTTTAGTTATGGCACTTTAAAGTTTTGGTCGTTTCTCAGTTTCCGAGCATTGGATAGTGCTCCAGTAAAACGTTGTATTAAGGATAGAAAAAAAAATTCTCATTCACTTATTTGGCACCCAATCTTGGTGAAAATTTTTAAGGTAGGTTTATATAAGTATAAGGAAGTTAAAAAAAAATATATAACATAACCCTAAGCTAAGCATAAAATATTATAAAAAAAATATTTTTTGAACTTTTTACAATTTAAAAAAACCGGGAACATGGCTCAGCGTAAAATTAAATATCTCAAAAAGGGAATGAGATAATCAAGATTTTCCCCCCTAAATTATCTATATGAAATGGGCTTTAATTTAATAAAAATAAAAGTTTTGTGTATTTTCTTCCTTCTATTTATTGATACCATTGAAAGTGACATTATATTACTTACAGCAATGTGAAGTTCGCCTGGTTTCAATAAATGGGTATAGCTTGTTTAAACAAGGATAATAAATTACATTTTTATGTTTGGAAATCATAATTCACCCTTTCACTGTACTTATTTTAAGGCTTTGAAAGTTAATGAACCATTAGCTTTTCAATTAATTTTATGCACTCTGGTGAGAATTGATATGTTCTTCCAGTCGAGGTGTGTGGAGGCTCAAACCACTGCAAGGATGTGTGGAATCGGCACATCACATATATCATCTCGTTTTGGCCAGTAAAATGAGGGGGATGGTCCTGCTGGATGAAGAAATTTTACTGTAGCGTCTCCATCTTCCTTGGCAACATTTGTTATTATCCCAAAGAACCAAAGATTGTCGTATTTACAAGCAATGTAGCGTGAGGGGTTACAAATCTTCTTCTCTTACATTTAAGGCCAACCCTCTCTTAAATTGTACGTTAGGCTAGGATGTTCATCAGTACTAATTCGCCTTGCTTCTAATGTTCCTGAAGAGTCCAAGGGTCTAAAGTTGTGAAAAACTTCTGGTACCTGGAAGAGTATTAAGGTTTTCAAAACGTGTTTCAAGCTGTCGGCGAACATCATCTGCTGATTCTTTTGAAATGAAATGGAAATTTATTTTGGATATGTTTGATTTACAAAACTCGTAAAAGGTAGCTGCTGTTAGTATTTTGATCTTGAAGAGGCCTTTGAAGACTTGCTTTTCTCGCCAACCTTTTAACAGTTCCCCCCAATACCGTCACATTCAGTTTTGCCGTGGCTTGTAGCAAAGAAAGACCATTGCCTTTAATTTTTGAAGTCTTTTTCATGAAGTGAAAGGTTCATGAAGTTGTATTTGTTCTTGTACTGTCCGGCGCAACCGTCACTGTAATAGTGAACATCCGTGACATTGGGATAATTTTCCTTGACATACTCTAACAGGGTTTCTTGTATTTTATAAACCTACAAACATCATGATTTAAGTCATCGGAGATTACACAATGTGATGAGACTATTTTTTTCCTCGTCAACACACATGTTAATAATTACTGGATGAACAGTACAGGAGTCTGAGGTCCAATGATAACCCTGCACCTCATCTTGAATCACAAATGAGAAATTCTCACTAAAGTCCATTGATATAATGGCTTCGTTTGGCGCACAGTTATCCTTTAAGCTTTTAAAATAGCTGGACTGGCTTTTTGCAATATAAGAATGAGGGATCAGTTTTTCTATTTTTGTTGCCAACTCGTCAACAAATTCATCAATAGTTGAAGTTTGTGTTATCATCTGTGTCCTGTCTGTAGCTACCCACTGTTTGAATTCTATTCTATCATCTTCTTCATAGTTTTCAAACTTTGCTTGTAAGAATGTTGTCAGATTGTCTTTTGAGGGACATGTTTCACATCGCCTTAACATGCAGTTTTGAGTTGGATTTTCACATAAAAAGAAGATTTTGTAGATCTTTGTGACTCTCTTCCAGTTGTGCTGCATGTATTAAGAGCAACACATTTTGATGAATAGTACACACACAAACAGAGTGTGTTCCACTAGCACCAGCCAGAACACACCATTTGGGACGAAGAGTACAAAACTTGGAGAACCCTATTTTTATGTCAGGATGTTCCCTTTTGAAGTTTGCAAAATATTTCATTGAGGTTACTTAAAATTAATCTTTTCTTCTCATATTTTTTCTTTCCCAGGCTTACTACATCTTTCATACCTGGCAAAAACTCTTGATTGCTCGTCGCTTTGATAAAAATTTGTGACCAACTCCACAACTTCAGGACTGAGTTTCTTTCCTCTTCTTGGTTCAGGTTCAGCCAAAAGTCCTTTTTTTCTTTGTACAATTTTTGTGCCTGTCTAGCAGAATAATCAGACACTTCAAAGGGCATCTTTTGATTTTTGTTCTCGACCAATTCAGTGATGCTGGAATCGTTAATAGTTGTATTTTCTTTTTTGATGAAAGTTTATTTACTTCACTTTTTATATTCTCAACAAGCAGGTCCATTTCATCTGCTTTTTTGTTCAGCTGTTTTTTGCAATTTAGGTATTTTTGGTGGCAACTGAACATCTAAAACTGTTTCAATTTTCTTTTTTACATTTTGATGCAGTTTTTCTAATTTATTTTGTGCATAACCAATTTTGGAGTTTTTCATTCAACGCATGTAATTTAAGAGGTGAACAACCAATAATCCGTTTAAAGAGGAATTTAGAGAATCAATAGCCTCTTCTTTTTGTAACTGAGTTTCAGTTTCAGTCGGCAGTGTAAAAAGATCATCATCATGTGATTCTTCTTCACAGTCATTTGGAGTAGAGAATATATTTTTTAGAGCAATTGGTGGTACAACTTTTCCCCTGGTTTTACCTTTAAACCTTTTGTGATACAGGCCTGACTTTGCTGAATACTTACAACTCTTAAGCCATTTTTAATGGGTTTCTTATGTTTTTTAAAAGGATCACAACAGACTTTTTGGAGGAATTCGTACTTGGTCAAAAATAAACTCTTATGATGCAAACAAATGTTAATTATTTCCTTATCATCTAATTCACTTCTTATTTTAATCAAGTTGAGATTTTCTTCAGACAAATCACTAACATTTTCTAGCCCTTTTTTTTGTAACATAAGTTAATTTGTGGCATTCTGTCAGTTTTAATAGCCCTATACTACACTTATTGTCCATTTCTAATTGATTTAAAAGCAGGTTAAATTTCTCTTCTTTACAAATGCATCATAAAACAACGAAAATTTCAAAAATTAAGTTCAAAAATTTGATCTATATACAAGTATATGGAATATCATTAATCTTTGTATTAATATTAGGTTTTTTAAAGATTGGCACCTTAGTTAAAACTCAATTCAACACTCAGACACACACACTAACACAATATCATAAATCCAAAGAAAGGTAAACACCACTTTATAACCACCACAGCTTATAACACTGTTACCTCTTGGGACACTAGTAACAGACTGGCTCATAACTGTCAGATACACTGCCTAGAAAAAGCAGCCTGTCATGACATGAAAACCTCGTGTTGCAACTTGCCCAGATTTAGGAGGTAGAATATCTGCCTGTTTATTTCTGTAGTCTAATCTATTTAAACATGAATGTTGACATTGAACTTAGGTACAGTACTGTGTTAAAACTAAACTTCTATATAAATATTATAATAATTATAATGTTTATATAGAACATTATAATTATTAAAATGTTAAATTAAAATTATTAAAAATTTTATTTAATTTTTCATTAAACAATCTGTAGCCATTGAGACTGGTACAACCTCGCTTTGATTGTAATTAATATATTGTAACTTGCAATGGCCTTAGTTAATAGAAGGAAGAAAATACACAAATCTTTTATTTTATTAAATTAAAGCCCACTTCATATAGATAATTTAGGGGGGAAAAAATTCTTGATTATCTCATTCCCTTTTTGAGATATTTAATTTACGCTGAGCCATGTTCCCGTTTTTTAAATTGTAAAAAGTTCAAAAAAATATTTTTTTTATAATATTTTATGCTTAGCTTAGGGTTATGTTTATATATTTTTTTAACTTCCTTATACTTATATAAACCTACCTTGAAAATTTCACCAAAGATTGGGTGCCAAATAAGTGAATGAGAATTTTTTTTTCTATCCTAATACACGTTTTACTGGGCACTATCCAAGGGCTCGGAAATTGAGAAACGACCAAACTTTAAAGTGCCATAACTAAAAAAGTATGTGAGATAAAAATTTAAAATTTGGTGGTGTTATTAATCTCTATATATAGAACAAATGTACCAAGTTTCATAAAAATCTGAGGTGTTTGGTTGAAAAAATTATTTTTTTCTGGTTGAATTGATGTGGAATGACCCCATTGTATATATTTATTACTAGTGTATTATAGTTGAAATGCCATTGGGTGCATGAGTATTGCCTTTAGCACCACCCTGCACTCTTGGCAAAACAAGTAAAACATCTGAATTCAAGCTAAGATCAGGTGAACACTTGTTAAGATTAAGTTTGACTTTTGTACTACTAGTAACATATTTATGATAACCTTATCTAAGCCTACTCATATAGCGTAATAACATTCCATAGTGTAATATTTCCATTCCTACCCTCATTGCTTACACCAATTTGCCTCGGCTGTTACTGGTTACTGAGTAACCTAATACCAGCTAAAGTCGTTATGAGAACTCCAAATCATTCAGCACAGGTGTTACTGAAATAACAGTATTGCTGGTAAACAAGTTATTCTGGTAATAGGTTACACTGAATAACTTGTTAATGACACTAATATTGCTCATCTGTAATGGCCACAAGTATAATGGTGATGTACATGTTTTATTTTTGTCATAAGGTGTCAGACATGTTTATCCTTCAAAGCAGTAAAAAGTAAGTAAATGTAACACTTTTTCGTTTGTTACATTTTATAAATATAAATAGCCTAGATAGTGTTTTATTCATCATAAATTTAATAATTTTTATTTTAAGGGGAACTATACTGTAATTTGAGGTACCTATAATGTAATTTAGCTTAAGTAGTTATATCGAGGATTTCTTACTCATGAATATCGGTGATTCGATAATTATGAATATTCGAGTGTTGTCTGTTTATTATACTGCAGCCTTATTATACCTGTAATGATAGGTACTATCTCAAGGGATGTTATTCGTATGTTTTTTTTTTTTTTTTTTTTTTTGTTTTCCGCAGGAAGTTGGCCCATTTTAGGGCTTCTGCAGGTCCAAAACTGCCCTGTATAGGAGGGACAGTGTTTAGGGTAGGGTGGGGTGTTCCAGCCCTTTACAATGATCAAAAAATTGTTCCATGCTATAGAAGGATTGATCTATTAGGAAATTTTTTAGCTCACTCTTGAATTTTTTGTTACAATTGATTGTTCTTATTATTAGTGGTAAAACTTGATAAATTTTTAGTCCAGAGAAATTTGGTTTTTTTTCAAAAAGAGTAAGCCTATGTTGCATTGAGAAATTGTTCTTAAATCTAGTATTGTAATTATGACTATTGTTTATAAATTCCAAGTTTTGAGATTTTATGTACCAGGCACATTCATAAATATATAGACATGGAACTGTTAATATTTTTAGGTTTTTGAAGTGATCACTACAATGTGAGCGGGGAGGCAGGCCCAACATGGCTCTGATGGCCTTTTTTTGCCAAGTAAAAATTCGTTTGAGATTTGAGGCTGAGCCCCCCCACAGGATGATTGAGTAAGAGATGTGAGACTCGAACAAACAGTGGTATACAGTTTTTCCCAATTGGTTGTTTTTGAGTTTTGCAAGGTTTCGAAGGACAAAAACGCCTTTGGCTAATTTGCTTTCAATTTTGACCAACTGTTCATTCCAGTCTAACCCATCATCCAATATCACCCCCAGCAGTTCTGCTGATTTTGTGACATCCATCTCCCTGTCACCTATGCACAAGCTAGGAGTCCAGGAATTTTTTGAATTTTTCTTTTGTTTTGTTTGGATGCAGATGCATTTTGTTTTTTTTTTATTGAGTTTGAGAGTGAGATTGAGGATGTCGTGCGCTGATGGCCGGAGGTACTGTGTTAGGCCATTTGAAATTTTATTCTTAGGTCTAAATTAACAAAAACGTCTTTTATTTGGGTAAAATTCCCTTGATTTCAGGATTGTTGTTAAATGTTACATATATAAAGGGCACAACGGCTAATGACAGCAGCAACCAATATGTGGTTGACTCATGGTCACAAGACCACGTGACGCCCAGCACAGACAAAGAACAAGGTAATATTAGTCTGTGTGCTAAAAGTAGTTCTACTTTTAATGTTATATAACTTTGTTTTATATGTCATTGCCACTCCTTGAACATTATTATTGTTTTGTTCAAGAGGACGGTAGTAATAGGTTAATAACGCGAAACTCATCTTTTGCCACTCCGGCCATTGATTTCACATTTACCACTAACCATTAAGATGCATGATTTTTCTACTGGAGGAAACGACACCTCTATAACAATTAAATGACATTACTACGGCTACAGTATAGTAAGAGGCCACTAATGAAATTGTATCAGGGTAACAAATTATCAATTAGAAATACTTAAACTATCAAATACAAAAATATTTTAATTACAGTTATTTACAATATATACAATGGGTAATTCTAAGCAATATATGGGTCAACCTCGATTTTTCTCATATTACAATATAATGTTCCAATAGTCAATTAGAAAAGGAAATGACTAGAATTTCTTGCTGGAAAGCAGTTATAGGGAGCAGGCAACCGCGAGAATTACCTATTAGTGATCAGGGGCACTGACGTGATCTGGGCTTCAAATTTGGAACTACTCGAGTTAATTTTTTTTCTAAAAGAGCAAGCAGCGCGAAGCGCTGCGCAGCGGGCAAGCATCGTGCGTGATCTTCGTATATACTGAATTGATACAGGCCACAGGAATGACACAGATTCCTTTACCAGATTTTTACGGAGATTTTGTATTGAGCGGATTATATTGCTTTACTTTGCTTTCCAGTATGTAATTATGTGTTTAAAATTGTTTTACATACAGTACAATACCTACATTATATTGTAATATGTAATAACACTTTATCAGAAATTTTTAATAAAAAAAGGATCACGCACGATGCCTGCCCGCTGTGCAGCGCTTCGCGCTGCTTGCTCTTTTAGAAAAAAAATTAACTCGAGTAGTTTCAAATTTGAGGCCCAGATCACGTCAGTGCCCCTGATCACTAATAGGTAACTCTAAGCAATATATGACCGTCTGGCGGTTGCCTGCTCCCTATAACTGCTTTCCGGCAAGAAATTCTAGTCATTTCCTTTTCTAATTGACTATTGGAACATTATATTGTAATATGAGAAAAATCGACGTTGACCCATATATTGCTTAGAATTACCATACAATGTTTATCAGCTCTTTTTAAAGTATTAAGTAACAATATTGTTCCAAATTAATTCAAACAAAGTATAATCACTTTATGGTATTTGAGTAAGGGCCACTAGTATAATATGTGTTGTGTCACTAGCTGTCACTCACATTTATCCTTAAAAACAGTAAAAAGTAACTAAATGTTAAACTGTTTTTGTTGTTACATTTAATAGATATACATAACGTAGATAGTCTTTTATTCATCAATAAATTATTAATATTTTAGATTTAAAACAGCTGAATTATATTATAATTTAAAATAATTTAAAACGTAATTCATGTTAACATTTATTTTTTATAGTTCAGATAATTATAAATATGATTCTATTGTGGTGGTGGCCTCTAATTCTACTGCAGCCTCTTCATTACCTGTTAAAAAGATAATTAGCAACTTTGGTCAATAATTTCACTGATAACAAATTTAGCATTTTACAGTCACTAGACCAGACCATGTATTTCAAGGTTACCAAAAGAAATAGGTTTATATTGTACTTACCGAAGTTACTTCCCAATCAGGTCCATAGTTAAAACAATATTTACAATATAGATTATCAAAATTGGGAAACTCTGCTTTTTCTATTCTTCCTATGACGGAAATGTAAAAACCACTCATATTGTAAGTTCTAAAATACTTAAGTACTGTTTTATATTTTATGTCCAGTTATGTTCCTCATGCCAGTTATAAATGAACAAAACGTTCAAATTTTTAATAACCCACTTTACTTTGTAACACACGACAAATATAAACAAACCACCAAATGTTTAACTGTCACTGTCAGGTCAGGTCAGTGACTGTCCTCCACGGTCTACTCTTTTTGCCATTATTTAGGCAAGCTAAAGAATTACTATCCAAGAGCCTCTTTGTACCCCATTCGCCCGCTATACACATTGTCTTTCAGTCTTCCACTTTTGTCTGGATAGTTTATTCTTCCCATAACGTTTCCATGTATTTCCTTATAAAAATTAGAATTTCTCTTAAATTTTGTTTTGTATTTAATATTGTTATGAAACAATTGTAACAGTGAATATTAAATAATAAACAAAACTAACAACCCACTGTATAGTAATGGATACAGTCCTTCTGGCTAGTAATAAATATTTATTTTTAACCTGATGCATGTTGCCATGTTAGAAACAATATTGCATTAGTCTGTAATATTTAAGTGCAATTAAAAATGCTTGAGACAAAAAAATGGGGGCTTTACAGTTTTTGAAGTTTAACATTGACCTTATGGGGAAAACTAAAGATCGTATAGTTACAACCAAACTCTTCCCGTAAGTACATCCACGTGGTATAAGCAAGTCGATTACCTACTAAGCTATTAGGAAATGGTTCAGGAGATACGTACTGTCATTGGTGGCAGAGTTTCTCTGGGCAGTCATTTGGTAAGAATCACATTAAATGTACTAACATCCAGCTCACTAACTGGGTAACGAAGTTAAACAAAGAACTTCTTATATAAAGGTAACTTATTTTATTAATATAAAATTCAATTCAAGAAAAATCTACTCACCTTAGCATCACTAAAGATCTTATGTTTAGACTATGTAATCAGCCGGAGGAGACTGCTAACAATGAATAACTAAAGCTGCTACAAATGGTATTTTGGACTATGAGATGTTTTGGAGTTAGGAGAAGAACGCTGTTTGGACCTCACAGCCAGGTGATGAATTCGACGTCAGCATTAAGCAGAAGCTCTTAAATTTTGTTGAAGATGCAGATAGTTCCTACTAGCAGAATTTGGGGGTGAGCAATATACTTAGATTGACCCGGTGGGAACTAATGTGTCCATTATATCCCCCTCTTTAATTTCTATTAAAGAATCTAATCTGAGTACATTAAACTACGGCTGATACCGTTCCATTTAAAACATATGATTGAAAAAGTGCTTGAGAGATTACTCGATGAAGGAATATTAGCTCCAATAAGCTGAGCATGCTTCATTCAGCATATAATACCAGTTAAAATTAAATGGAGGTATAATAAAGTTAAGATTTAACTGTAATATTAAATCCGCACGTAGAAGGTGATTAGTTTCCTATTTCCATATTATAAGCTTTGTTGCAATTTTACAGCTTAAAGAATGCCTTTTGGCATTACTTCACCTCCGGGGTTTCTAGAAAATAATGCAACAAACTTTTCAAGGCTTGAAAGATGTGGCAGTATAAATTGGCATTATCTTAGTCACTGCAAAAATACATTAACGCATGTAAATGTACTTAAGGAGATAGATTCTAAAACGCCTAAGTTACTAATTATTCACGCTAAGAAACGGATACATGTGAAGACAGTTTCTTTAGATTTTCATGCAAGGTTGAAGTAACTAAGTTATTACCCATAAGTGTATTCCTAATTTGTCTTTTATACTGAGATTTATGTATAATATGTTGCATAAGGATGTACCTTTTAAGTTTTAATTATGTAACAGTATATGAGAGTGTATGCATCCGATCTGTTGTCACTTGAAATATTGTAGTTTCACGCTATCTATGTGAAAATATTTCAGTGATTATAATCACATTCTAGAAAATTATTAAATATTCAATAATAGTGTAAACTCTCATAATAATACAAATACGCACTATTTTCAGTTTAATTAATAAAAGTAAATTAATTACTACAATATTAAAATGGTTTACGACATACAAACTAAAGATTATGTTTAGTGGCGCTATCTATGCTTTACGGACCAGAATTAATTAGCGCAAGAAAGTTATACCACATAATTCCCATGTGGATGCAAGGTGTATTTTCTGGACAGTTAAAGTTTGAAGTTAACCAACAGCTTTTCATAAGGTTAAAGATTTATACTTGTATCATCTATAATAGCACACCTAGTTTTTTTTATCTCATTTAAGCCCCAGCGTTAGCTATACCGGCTTCGAAGTGCACGGATGTTTAATTATAAGTACATAATTGGACCTCCCCAGGATTTGAACCCGTGATCTCTCGGTTAGAGAGCCGAGACTATAACCATTAGTCTACGGAGGAGGACAACACACCTAGTTGCTTATAATGAAGTTAGAAATAGATGCCTCTTTGGTTACGTTAAGTTACGTATTCAGAGTTGTGATCCTTTAAACATTAAAAAGCCTATAGTTCTCACACATATTCTTTTATGCCCTGAAATCCAGTTTATGACCGTAACACAGGTCATTACACCTTATTAAGTAGTTTTGGACCAAAAATGGTTACAAATTTGCGCAGCATGAAAAGATAAGGTTTGTTTTATCGAGGTATGATTTTGATATTCAGTGTGTTAAATCAGCTAACATGTCAGTATATCATGTGTCATTGTGTATGTCTTGTCGAATTCGAAAATCGAACACACTTTCGACAGTAAAGAGTTTAAATGGCACTGTTAAATGGTAGGCTACATATTACTATATTAAAGAGAGTTCTCAATTGTGGTAAAATAAGGGGGTAAGGTCTACTAACCATTTAAAGTGCAACGTGGGTAAAGACCGGAATTACTCGAGTGGTAAAGAACGGGTTCGCAGTGAGTTATAAGGAACTGTTAAAGCAGGAGGAACAAATGTAGCAAAATGTTACTGGGGCATTTTATCACGTTAGCAGAATTAAAATTATGGCAGAGAAAAGGTAAATGGAAACGAAAATAGTACTCATTGACTACAGTAAGACGTAACAGTTGAGAGAGAATACATTTTTTAAGTTCATATTCCTGCATAGGTACTGTTACTTTAATAAGGTGACCTTGGTGTTTAATTTAGCACAGCCTGATGTTATCCTTCTGACTTCTTCAAGGGAATAATTTTATGGTACGTTTCCAGTAGTACATAGTCAATAGTCAATTATTTATTGCGGAGACAAAAAGTACATTTGTATAGGAAACATCTAGTATCTAATAATTTTGACACACATGCATACATGCATTTTCGAACTCTCATTCATGCATACATTTTGACACTCACTCTGCTCCATTCATCGCCAATTTTTTACCCACCTCAATTCGAGAGCAAGTCTTCAGATTTTGCGGTCTCCTAGTTATACGCCATAAACTCGTTCATGCTATAAAAAGTGTTGGACATTAAATAGCGTTCCAAACGAGTTTTAAATGCTTTATGCGTAGGCAAATTTTTAATTTCATTTGGCAAGCTGTTGATGAGATGAACTCCTGCCTGTGAGGGCAAACGTTCATGAACTACCGTCCTGTGTCTCCTGGTTCGGTAGTTTTCTCTGCCTCTTGTCTCGTACGAGTGAACATCCCGTCAGTTGGTCAAGGTTAAGCATACAATATGACGATGTTTCTAAAATGTAGAGACTTGGCAGAGTTAACAGTTGCAATTAATTAATTTTAATTTTGCAATAATGCTTATCGCTCGTTTTTGAAGCTTGAACGCTCTTAAAAATTGGATACTTGCACATGTTCCCCACAGCACTAGTCCATAGGTGAGATGTGGGTAGATCAAGCCATAATAAAAGCCGTCATTATAACCTGAAAAGGGCAGTATTTAGCTAGAGAACTCAACACATAAATGCCAGAGGCTAATTTGGACCAAGCGTAATCGATATGAAAATTCTATGTCAAACCTGTTTTTTTCCTTTTAGGACAAGAAGCTTATAAATTGCACTTAGTCCTGTAAGAACCTTTGTGCTGCTTCCGGAGTGATGGGATATTCAGGATGGGTAAGGTTAGGGAGTAGGGGCCGCCTCCTATCGAGATCCATGAGGAAGAATTAGGGCACTACATCTCAATGTCATCCCGGAAGAAGGGGAGGCCAGCTCTGAACCAGCCTCTCCAGTTAAAGTAGGCAGGGGGTGGCACACCCTTGTTGACGTTAACAAGAACCTCTGAGGTAAGGGAACGAACCCCACCAACTCCAACAGTCTTCCACAGTAGACTAGACCTATCGAATTGCCCATGAACCCCAGAATATCAACATGATGTGCCGCTACTGGACATCCATAAGGTTGCCCAGATTGAAGTGGCACATCGGTTTTTGCTGTGTGCCCAGTGGTGGGTTCAACTGATAGGTATAAACCAGCCAGAAGTGATCTCTGCTGGGTGGTGTCAAACCTTGATCAAGGTAAATTCCAACGAATCTTGAGGAACAGACCTCTTCTAATATGGCCTCATCCAACACAATAGCCGGGCCATATTCGCAGTCTATCGAGCGCAAAGAAAAATTTAGATCATTAGATTTTGAAGAATTTGTTTTTAGATTGAGGCTGTGAAAATGTTGCATACAACTGTTTACTGCAACAAAGGTGTTTTGTTCTAAAACTGATTTTATTGTTTCATTAAAACAAAGAGTCGTATCATCCGTATACTGCATGATTCTTCCGTGTGGTAGTGATGATTCTGTCATTGACAGAGAGCAGGAACAGAATAGGGCTGAGAATTGATCCTTGAGGGACTCCATAAATAATGTTCATTGAATTAGAAACATGGTTTGAAATTTAGACAACTTGAGATTTATGGCTTAAAAATGAACTATCACAAGAGAGGCACACCTCGGATGCCATTGGACCCCAATTTGTCAAGCAGCGTAACATTCTGTTAATCCCTGGGTAGAACATTGTTTCATGGAGTTGGCATAACATATATGAACTGGTTGCTCGTGACAACATATCTGCTGTTTTGACATTCTCGGCTCCTAAACGGTAAACGATTTTAAAATTGTATGTCAGCAGCCTCTTTCTCCTCTCGCGTCACAGTGAATCCTCTCACTTTTGAATAGGGTATGAGCAAAGAAGACTATAGGCTGGTTATCGATTGAGCGAAACGAGGGAAAATCTAAGGCATCTGTTTCATAACAACAACCAGAGGGTTGTCGTGAGTTATGGTTCTGAAGATAGCATAGGCTATATCTTGTTTTTTATTTGACAATCGTTTATTGTATCAGGGGGCAAAGGAAAAGTATTGCAAAGATAAAAATGAAGTATATTGGGAAAAAAGAATCTGCTTAGAGGAGTAGGCAAAACATCCAAGAACACGTTTGAGTGAGGGTTGGTCTTTGAGAGCTGGAAGGTCAAGCATGGTTTCATTCCTCAGTGTCAGGTATTGTATAGGTTTTGTAGCTCAAATGGTATTAATGAATACACAATTTCTTTGGAAAATACATACTTTGACTTACTGATGTCTAAAATGTATTTTTGGCACATTCCAATTTTAAAATGATATGTAGAAATGAACTAACAAATATATTTACATTCTCTAACCTTTTTTTAAACATTAGTAATAGTCGACCCTGAGAATATGTCTTAATCAGATTCTAGCCATGATGGAATTTTAAGTTAAGGAATGTATTTAAATACACCCAAGTTATATAAACCAAATTTTTAAATGCCAAAATAAATGAGCAATATCTAAATTGATTTCTATGAAATTCGCCAACACATTTACAACAAAGACATATATGTTTATAGTTGAGCAATTAAACTTAAGAGTCCAAATCACAACTGCCTAGGTTGAAATTTAAAGTATCAAGATATACTTAATGCATGGATTCACATGACAGCACTTATATAACATTTCTCTGATTCATTCATAGGATTTCATAATTTGGTGTAATTTTATAAATTTAACACAAAACAATAATTTTTATGAATTGCCAAATATTAATTCTAAACATTATCATTAATAATATTATATTATTCAAAAGGTTTAAGGAAACCCGTATGTTTACAGTTAGTGCTCTTGCTATTGAACGTTCACAAATCTCCCTATCACTAATATATGATATTGTTACTGAAAAACTTAAATTTAGAAATCTTTGCTCACATTGGGTACGCAAAATTCTTACTGAACAACACAAATACAACGGATGGGCAGTGCACTTCAGTTCTTTATACGCTACGATAAAGACGGCGATGAATTTATTTCTCTGATAGTCACGGGGTATGAAACTTAGTTATCTTAGGACACCCCCTGAAACTAAATGGGAATCGATGGAATGGAGGCACACTTCATCCACAGCAAAGGTTAAGTCTAAGCAAATCTTAACAATTCAAAAAGTCATGTGCACCTGTTTTTGGGACAGAAAAGGCAATTTGCTGATTGAATCAGCAAATATATTTCCTAGAATTTATCTATTAGATTAAACATTTGAACTTAATGCCCTAAGTAATATTCATGTTAAGCCAAGACATGCACTGATGGTGGTGCCCTACATGTGCACAGTGCCCAACTCTATTGCAATTGTTGTTGAATTACTGTCACTGATTCTCCAGACTATGTAGATTTAAAGAAAATACCATAGCAAAGGATTAACTTGTTCGTTCTGAACGTATGGCCATCAAAACAATATCTGTACTACCTCTATCTACTACAGGATTATCTTAATTATCCTACACACAAAGCAATCACACAGATTTCGGAATTTGTGCTACTCTAGAATAATTGCTTAGTATGTCATCCAATATGAATCTTAACTGGTCACCTGTCCTGACCGCCTCAGTGCCATGCAGTTTTACACCAGTGCCTGGCTGGTTACAAATAGCTTTAACCATAATTTGTAACAACTTTTTTTAGGTAGTTTTAGTATTCACTGTTTTATTTTTATCGCTTTTATTGTTGGTCATTTTTTCCCAAGACACTAAGTTTAGTGCTATTGTGGTTATCCCTTTTTATCTTAACAGCTATTATCATGGTTTAAATTTGATAATAAATACCTTGCAAAACATAAAATTATACAAATAAAGTGAGTTTTTAGTGGTTAATATAGACAAAATTCAAAACTGGTGTTTTGGTTCTGATACACTTTTACAAGTTAACAATGATTCCATCAACTTCAACTCAAGCCAACCACAATTCATTAAAGGTAGACACTCAGATAAAGGTAGAACAGACAAAATGTCAAGTGTGGAGAAATTGAACCAATGACTGCAAGGCCGACTACCATTGTTGAAAATAGCCATGAAACTATCCTAAATTTATGTGCATATAGCTCACTTAAGATTTCACTCCAGCAGTGCTCACTTTTCACTTTAGCAGCTCTATAATGCATGCGTTTGCAATTCGTCGTGCTTATGTATGATAGCTTAGAGTGTTAAATAAGTTTCAGAAAATTGTACTGTGCTAGAATGCTGGCTAATTTATTTGTTATGTTTTCCATACTCTTGTAATATGCTACAACTAGTATTGTTCATTACATGTTGATTAAGTATCATTTAATATAAATTTACAGGAATCTCTACATTGTAATAATTGAATTTTGTTTTACAAAATGATTGTTGTTTTCATCGAATTATTTATCAATTCCTGGGCAATAATAACCCACACTAATTTAACACAACTGAGAACTAAACTCTTGAGAATCAGTTTTCAACATTGAAAACACAACTGTTCTTTAGGCAGTTAATTTTAATCAATGATCAATGTTAAAAAACTAAAAGTTATGAATGGGTACAAGTTCAATCAGAATTTATTTATAAAAAAATAAAATAAAAATAGTATGTAATATAAAAATTTATTGAATAAATTTCATACCATAAGAATCAAACAACGCTTAAAATTTCAACACATTTTATTCAAATTTATGAATTAGCATTAGGTCCCCTTCTGCGACCGAAAGTCTGGACTACATTGACAAATCGTCTGTTATACTGGATCCTCCTTTTTGCTCGTCCAGTCTTCTTCTTTTTCTTCTCCTGCTTCTCCACCTGCAAGTTACAAGTCATTTATTAAAATGTGCTCATTATATACAAGTTGACAAAACATAATTCTACATATTTAGAGAAATTAATCTTTTATAGGATCACTGGCATTTGTTTTTGAACAAGCAAGTCACCTACATAACGCAAACCAGAATATCTTATAAGAATCGATTGGCTGAGCCTTCAAACAATTGTTTAGTAGGAATTTTCTATAAAGATATTCTTCAGTTTTACTGAAGAAATCAATTCAACAAAAGTTGGAGGTAGTTTATTAAAAAAACATTTTAAGCCTGAACGAAATAAAGTTAATTCAATTAATTTACTGTAATTTGTATTATAGGTTAGAAAGAAAATTATGTGTATGGTTGGTTGGGATGGGACGTAACCGAATTCACCAACTTTTGTTTTTGTGTATGTAATGTAAGTAAAACGTTCATACATATATCATGATTTTAAAGTCGGTATTTTATGTTCTTTAATACACTTTAACATGAGGCATTGTAACTATCTTAAGGCGTTCTTTAACAGGTAGATCAGTGACTTGGGTTTTCAGTAAAAGCCCATTGTACAATATCACAATTATTCATTATTGAAAAGAAGTAATAAATTTACGAGTCGTCATTAGTCATTTGTAATACTTTAGATTTACAATTTGTTGCAATATTCTCTAAGCATTTGAGATATATTTTCCAATTTTATCTTTCCCGTGTACTATTATGTCAAGTTCTGAAGAATACAAACATCTAAATGGGTGTTGTACATAGTTATACATAGATTTCTAAAAGAAAAAAAAATATATATATAATGACAAACATTCATTATAACACATAAAAAATTAATTTATTTTTTATTTTGATGGTAGATTATTAATAATCACCAAGAACAAGTTGTATCCGACAAATCCTTCTGGGACACTTCATTACTTACCCACTTAAGTGCGATTTAAACCAATTTAAATTATATACACTTTTTAAATGTTCAAACGTTAAAAAAAACTAATGTCAAATAGAATCAAATGCTTAAACACAACAGCCGTAATCTGAGATCTGTCAATGGCTTTAGCAATTTTACAGAGTGTATACTTTTTGTGTATTTAAATAATGAAATTTTTAGGAATAACCAATAATGATATTGGCAAAAAAATCTAACTATTTGATGTGTATTAACCCTTCGCGCGCTGTTGACAAATATAACCGCCAATATTTACTTTGCTCAAAACGCTGTTGACAAATATATTCGCTTTTAAACATTGAGGTTATTATTGGGAGTAAGTAGTTCCCAGTTTTGCCGGTGGAGTGCAGCAACTGATGGAGTATTTATCCCTCAATAGAAAAGCACAGTAATAGTTGTCCCCGCCTCCCGGTTTTTCTCCAAGCTGCAAAATGGCAGCGCACTACCCATGACACTGCCTGTTTTGCCAGACACAAGCGCTACTGACAAACTAACTCGCCGGTTTAGTTCGTTCGCGGACTGCGAGTGGAACTGTTGGGTTTACGTTGTCAAATTGGTTTTTGACATATTGGGAAGATGTGTTGTGTGTACACGCAACGGTTTACGCAAGGAGACCATTTACGTGTGCGAGACATGCACCGCCCGGCCGAACCTGCACCCGGATACGTGTTTCAAGACGTACCACACGTTGAAGTTATCTTGAACACCGTGATGGCTAATTTTAGATCTTTTTATACCCATTAATGTTTTATTTTAATTATATAATATACATACTATACATATAATATACTATAATATAATATTATACACGATAGTAAAATTTCGTTCAACATTTCGTTAAATTTGGTGTATTTATATTGTTTTATAATTTAAATAAACGTATTAAAAAAATTATACTTTTTTCGTTCCCAAAACTCTTTTTATATGGTAACAAACTCAAATACAACATTAGCGTTGACTTTATGGAAAAAAAAATTTTGAGGTATATGTAGCGTTTGGGTATGGTGCGTCCCAAATTGCCGTAGCGCGGGAAGGGTTAATTATATTCTTAAAATGAACAATCCACCACATTCTACAATCAAATATATGCATGTTACAAGGGTTTTAACACTTTTCTTATGGTGCCATTTTAAATCAAGATGATCACAGCCAGCTTAATGAATAGGTTAGAGCAGTGTTAATGCTCCTCTTGATTCTAATGTGACGGAATCAAATTTTTAAACATAAAAAATTATTAAGAACCAAATTGTATGATTCATATCAACATAATGTTTTCATTTGTAAATTATTTGCTTGTTATTTTTAAACGTAGAAATAAAGATCTTCAATTTTAATGTAACTCTTGTTATTAATAGCTCTACTAGTTTGTTTGAGGTTAACTTTTAAACTCTGGTATCTAAACTTTTTGATCAGAGTGCAGTACTCTAACAAGGAAATTTTAGCTGGGTAAGTGACCCAGGCCTTTAAATTTGCAAGGTTTTGTTCAAAAATTATTACGAGGTTTAATTTTATGGCAATGGTATAAAAATGTCCTAATGTAACTTTTTTTTAGTTATATGTGAAACTAAATAAAATATACATTAAAAATAAATAACACAAATTTTTTTGGGATATTCTGTTAAGAAACAAAAACTATTAACTGTCTGAAATTATTTTTAAACATTAAATGCCATCTCGTTAGTATATATAACAACAACAAAAATCAGAAGCCTAACTTAAAAAATAATGTCTAAAGATACATTTTTAGGTTTCTATGCAATAGCTGAAGTGTGTAAGATTAGTTGGCTGAAATAGACAGACAACTAAATGTTGTTGCTGTTTAATTCAGAACAGTATGACATACAATACTCAATTTCCCAACAATTGTTGGATATAATGTATACTGGTTTTGAAAGCTATAAATGGTATTAAAATAAGTGGCAAAATCGCCTTCTAGGAATTTTCAATAGTATGTAATAGCAGAAAAATTGTCACCTGGGGCTAAATGAGTTAAATCTTATCTCTGTGTTTTGAAAATCATACCTAGTAATCTAAAAATAAAACTTTTTAAAACCACAACATACCTTGGGGGTTTGTCCTTTTACTTTACCAGCACGAGCCAAAGATCCGTGGACTTTACCTAAATGACAAAGAAAATTTATTAAGATATGTGTTTTATTTTTCTAGGATTATATGGAACATACAGTATGTTCGTATTTTAACATAATGTGTAGGCTAATCTAAGAATGTAAAACAACCTACTGTAATGCAGTATATTAGATAAATGCAGTAGAAAATGGTCACATATTTAATGAATTTTATTACTCTTGATCATCTACAAATATTGCAGTGTACACATCTCTATACCTCAAGCTTACATGAGAATACCCAAAGGAAACCAGAGTAGTATTGACGTGGGCAGAGCTTGTGTAGTACGCATTTCTGCTGCTAGACGTGTATACCGCAACTCATAGCCAGTTCAGTGTCGCCTGTGTTGTCAAACTGGCTTGTTCCATTTATCTGCAGTGATTACTAGTGCTGTTTTGGTTTTGTTTTTTTATGATTACAAGTTTAAGTGAATAACGTGCAGCTGTGAAATTTTGTTTTCTACTCAGTGAAAATGCTGCTGAAACTGTTTTAATGTTAAAACAGTTTACCAAGATGACACTATGGGAAAAACTGAAGTGTACGAGCGGTTTGCTCGATTTAAAAATGGCGACATGTTGATTGATGACAAACCTCATTCTGGACATTCATCAACTGCCCGAATTGACAAAAATATTTAAAAAATTGGACAGTTTGTACTCACAGACTGTCGACAGACAATTGATTATCAGAGATTAGTGGGTTATCTTGGTACACGGATCAGTGAATTTTAAAGGAAGATTTAGGAATGAAAAGGGTTACTGCTGCCAAGTTCATTCCTCGGGTTCTGACTGACAAAAGAAACATAGAATTGAAACATGTCGTGTTTTGAAACAACAACTTGAAATTGATCCAGATTTTCTGTCAAAGATCATTATTGGTGATGAGTCATGGTGCTATGGTTAGGACCCAGAAACAAAGCTACAGTCAAGCCAATGGAAGACGTCATCGTCACCCCGTCCAAAAAAATGTGAAGTCAAATCAAACACAAAAACAATTTTTATTTACCTTTTTGATGCTAAAAACATAGTTCATTCAGAGTTTGATTCCCCAGTTCAGATCGTCAATCAAACCTTTTATTTCGAAGTTTTAAGAAGATTGTGCAACAGTGTTTGTAAAAAAAGACCCGATTTGTGGCATACAGAAGACTGGTTCTTCCACCACAACAACGCAACTGCACACACAGTTTTTACAATTTTAAACACTTTGTTAAACAATTTTTGGTTACAAATGTCATGGTTCCGCTTCCCAACGCACCTTACTCACCTAACCTGGCACCATGTGACTTTATATTATCTTCCACGTATAAAAAGTGGCATGAAAGGACACCAATTTGACCAAATCAAAGAAGTCAAGGGGAAGAGCTGTAAGCCATTTCTACAGATGAGTACAAAAAAGTTTCAAACCGTGGAAACACTGGTGGGTCAATTGTATTAGTTGTGTAATGGAGAATATTTTGAAGAGAATAAGGTTTTGTTTAAAATATTTTAAAATATATAGCTTTTTTTAAAAAAAATGGCTTCTTTTGGGTGCCTCCTTGTATGTAACTAAAAAACTGACAAAATCCATTATATTTCTGTCCAATTAAAACAATAACAAACCAAAATGAAAACAATTAATAAATGAAGTAAAAATGTAAAATGTATTTGATGCGTATGGTTTTTGCTGTACCTTATGTAGAGTCAATCGAAAGATATAAATCAGCGAGAAGTGAACCTTTCTTCTGGGGTGTGAATAAAATATACATGTATTTCACTGAAGACAGCTACTTAAGAAACAACAACTCCATCTTTTAAAGTTTATGACTAGGGAAATAACTGAGCACCACTGTAGATACTTCTAAAAAAAACTCCATTTAAAAAAATGTATGACTATAGGTCGACCGCTATTAACCCTTTTACTGCCGGCCATTTTTTTATCGTACCAGTCAAAATTGCCAAGGGGGAAAATCGCTGTTGTGCATTCATTTACAAAAAATGCTGTATCTTTTTTATTTTTCATTAGATTTGCATTAATTTTTACTTTATTTACTCGTATTTAAATGCTGTTTTTCAAGTAATAAAAAGAAATTTTAATTTGAAACAAACTCATTATTTAATTTTAAAAATTATGTAAATAAAAAATAAATAAAAAAATAAAAATTGTGTTTGGCATCTGATAATTTATTTTAAAAATTGTACTAAAATTTTGAGCATGATATCATTATAAACTAGAGCAATTGCTTAGAACATATACCAAATTTGAAGGTGCTACCTTGAAACATAGCTGCACTATGAGGATTTTCCCAAAACTGGTAGGCCTCCTCTAGGCCTACCAGTGGAAGTTGAAGGTAAACTTATCTGTGCCACATCCCCCTCACTATCTAATAACTCCTCATTATCTGATGGTAAGATAAAGTCAGGATCGTCATCAGTGTCATCCACATCACTTTGATTGTCATCAATAGCCCTAACACTAATATCAGAATCGTTCTCGGCATCTGAATCTGACAAATTCTGAAGGAAATTGTCACTCAGTTCGTCTTGCACTTGTACACCACCATCGATTAGACTGTTAATTATTGTTCCCTCACTCACAGGAGAGTTAGATGTAACTCTTTTACTCATTTTATCCTTGATCAACAAAAGTAACACTTCAAAAAACTTTCGATAACATTGTAAACAACAACAATGAACGAAGATTTCAGTAATCTAACCCGATCATCTGGTTTTGACAGCTGTCTAGGTAGTTCGTCAATTCTAGTCAAAGACGACGAAAATAGAAAGCCAAAGTTCTTCAAATGGCTTCTTTCATTATCCTTTCCTCCTAAACAACCAAAATACCGAATATTTCGGCATTTGAACATAACAGTAGCCAGTAACAATAACAAAAACAGACGTCCGACATATCGGACGTTGGCGTTTTCGGCAAAAATGCCGACGTCCGAAATGTCGGACGTCGGCAGTAAAAGGGTTAAAGAAACCTGCGCAGAAGCAAATTTCTGAGCAGTACCGCGCAGGAGGGGCCCCCTCCGGCGGGGAGTTGGGGTAGGGAGTGAGACCAGCACCTTCTTGTATATGTTTATCAGCTGTGTGGATCGTATCTTGTTCTCACAGTTTTGTTTACACTGCAGCTACTTTACCTGTTCTATAACTATATATTTTTGTGTGTAGGCATATACAAGTGTCGAAGTCTAAGCGTAAAATATTAATTAAACAGATTAATGTAGCCATAGATGTTCCAGGAAACATTGTTATTTTGAGGTTAGCCGTGCAGTGGCAGTGGCCATTAGAGATGTGTCCTTCAATTCGAATGGGTCAGTCAGGTGAACAAGTGATCCGGATCAGAGTGTTTCAAAAGACCCGTTCACTTTGAAAGTTTTGTTCAATTTTGCCTGACAACTGAATAAATTTGATAATTTTTTTCAAAATCAAGTATATGAAATGAAATGAAAATGGTTTATTTTCCCAAAAATAGTACAATAAAACACATATACGAGTACATATACACGTAGTGTAACAAACGTATGCACATACATACAATGGCTAAAACCCATGTATCAGAGTATAACAATACGGTACTTATAAATAGTTTGTTATTTCTTATTATATAAACCTTGTAGTAATTCTATTTAATTCAATTAAAATTTGAAAAAAGAAGAGAAGTATAACTGGGAAGAGCCTACATCGGCCTAGGGCCTGTGCTAGGCTCTGGTCGTGAATATTGGAACTCAAAACTAATAATAGAACAAATGATATTATAAGTAAAAAAATAGTAGTTTGGTAATTTTTGAGATTATTAATTAATGGTTATAGAATGTATTTTTACTTCGGCTGGATGGCAATGACAACAGTGACCACGCAGGCAATTGATAAGTCACATTGATAATGATACTTAACCGAGGATAAATCTAGTTTTGCTGCACTGTCATATGAAGTATTAGTTATGGTAATTATAGTGAAGGACAAACCGAATAACAATAAATATTGAGGAAGGGTTCAGCGATAATAAGGGACAAGTCTATATACTTCTTCGCCATCTAACGATAGTAACCAATCCTTCACGCGTTTTTTAAACAAGTAAAGATTAGGTAATTGAAACACATAAGCGAAGTTGTAACTCAAACACACGCTATGGCACAAAATATGAGAAATATAATACAAATTTGTTACGCTGAATGTTTTTTTTAATATAGAAACTGTAATGCTGACTTGATGCGAGTATCGTGTGTTATGAGTATAAGTTGTCAACGCAAAAAGAGTATGAAAATTAGTGTATA
This sequence comes from Homalodisca vitripennis, assembly GCF_021130785.1. Lineage (NCBI taxonomy): Eukaryota > Metazoa > Arthropoda > Insecta > Hemiptera > Cicadellidae > Homalodisca > Homalodisca vitripennis. Next base: position 122,708,514 of record NC_060210.1, on the reverse strand, counting down.
AGTAAATAAGAATTGCTTTGATAAACCAATGTCTTATAGTCATTAGTTTTGCCTCGAAAAAAAGTAATTCTGAAGAATACGTTGTACTCTTAAAGAACATTTTTAGTATTGTTTAACGGTTTAATAATTAATGGCTCAAGAACAGTTTTGAAAGCGGCACCATAGACTATAATACCAAATGAAAGTTGGGATTGAACGAAAGCAAAATAGGCCACTTTAATTTCCTTATCTGTTAGTACTTCTCGTAATTGTCTGAAGGCAAAAATGGACTTGCGGATTCTATTTTTCACAAAATTAATGTGTTTTGACACATTCACATTATGATGTGATTTTTTAAAATATATTTGGTATTGAATCATGTCCAGGAGCGAAATTTCCTCTCAAACTGGATACGTAACGTATAATCTTTTATAACAGTGCATAAGTTGAAGGTCGAATTAAGCCTATAAGATCGGTCATGGAAAAAAAATTGTTATATTTGAGCCATTAAAGTTCGCCAAGTTCTGACCAGCATTAGTAAAGAATTCATTACATCCGTTGGCTACTTCAAGCTTAATTTTGTCATTGAATAATTTGGTATTTGGCAAATATTTATTTAGCTGAAAAGAAACTTTGTTAACCTCTCTACCACTCAATTTATTTACAACCCCCCTCTCAAAACATTTTTAAATCCCCATTAGCTCGGTCAAATTTACCACAAAAATAATAATTTTTTAGTTGCTTTAAATTTCTGCTTAAAATGTTCCTATAATTTACATTGCGGGGTTTAAGCTCCACATTAAATGGTTGCTTTTCCACCAATTTAATTAATCTATTTCTTTCTCTTATAGCTTGGACTAAATCTGAAGTAATCCAGGTTTTAGCTTTTTTGACCTAGTTTTAAATTTATTCGACTGGCTATTGGAATCGTAATAATATTCTGAAGTTGTAGTGTAAAAACATTTACATTACTGCTGTTAATAATTGATTGCCAATTAATTAGCATTTAAAAGGTTATCATGTGGTAACACATGGTCGATATAGGTGCGATGTGTAAGGTCGATCTGAGAGGAGGCGTTCGGTGCAGTAGTGTGCGTAATATCATTTTAATGAATCGCTAGCCTGAGTATTATGAAAAGTGGTGGGAACTTAATCGGTTAAATGTATAAAATGTGTATAAAAATAAAACATTTGTAGTGAAATAACCTTATGATAAATCAAAGGCATATCAATCAACCATGTCCATTGTTCATACCTACGCGTATTAACATTTAAAATATTTAGTAATGTATATAGTAACATAAAATTAATTTTTTAATCAGTTGTAATAATATATATTTACATTTACTACATTCCTGAAACAATATATTTATTGTTATATATCTATCCATTTACTGTAAGATATGTTGTTTCTTCCTATATTCAAACACTTTTTTGCAAGCGGATCCTTTCGTTCACTTGGTCATTCCGTTCAGTCGTTCATTTTGTTGAACACGATGACCGGTAAAACACGCTCTAGCAGGAAGGCTTAGTAACTCTGTACTGAACGGGTCGCAGCAGTGAACGATACCGACTGAGCTGGATTAGTCAGCTGATCAAATAGAGAGGCGGCTGATCAGAGGAGGGGTATTTACCCCACCCTGCGTAAACTCAAATCAACCAAGGTTTTTTTGTTATGTAGCGGTTTACCTATAGGGAAATAACTGAGCATCACTGTACATATCTCTCTTTAAGACTTTATCTAAATTTAAGCTAATTATTAGGAAACCACTACAAAGTAAAGTTACCTCCAAGCAGTGGAACGGTGACATCAATGCTGTAGTCTCCCTGTAGCTGAGCCACACACGAGTCATCAGTCAGAGGAGTACCACAATTGTAAAAATACAGCAGTTCCTTGGGGAATTGCTCCAACGCTGCTACTCGCTCCTGTACACACACAGGTTCTCTTGTTAATAGTTTTACACATGAAAAAATCAGTTCTGTGGGCTCAAAATATCCATAATTATAATATTGTCTATATACACTACTAATGTAGCAATATTTGTTCTGATGTTTAAAAACAATTTGGACTTACAATGCTAGTTTAAATACAAAATCCATAATCAAAAGAAAAAATATTAAAACGGTTTAATAACAGATATGGTTTTTACTCAAAGAAAATCTGTACCTAATTAGTGTGGTAACATAGACCAAGAAAATACAAGATCAAATTTATGGAAAAACAATTACTTTGGTAAGTATTGAATTTATCGATGACAAAAATTCTTTATTAATGAATTCTAAGAGATACAACTTTTTGTTTTAGGCAGATTCCTAAACCTGTAACTATTATTTAACTACCACTGGTATAAACGAATAAAACATTTTCCAATATAACTTTTATTTTCCGCAAGGCCTTTCGGAATCAACCTGACCATTGTTTACCACCACAAATGAGGAAAACATTAAGGAGCAGCCATGTCAAATCTTACAGAACAATAAAAAGTGTTCAAAATAATTACTAATCAATATCTTTAGGAATTTTAAAATTGAGGTTTCTGGATATTTATGTACGTACAATTTTTTAATAGATTTGTATTACACTTTGAAAAAAATTCTATAAAAAGAGCTCAAATTGAACCTTTAAGATGACTATTCCAGCTCGATTAAAATTCAAATTATAAAGAAATAAAAATAAATGTATGCCAAAAAAAAATTAATTATAGTAGTTTCAGAAAATGTAGCCTACAACTCAAAGACCAATTGACACATTTTTTACTGTTTTGTGTTAATTTCTGCATGGGCTACTACAATACTAAATTAGGCACAATCTCAAGAGAGCCATATTGAAAATAGTAGGCTTTGTTGGTTTGTTCATGGGAACAGCCCAGTGTACTTCTCAGTTTACACTATTAATCACGGTACCAAGATGAGTGAATGTATATCAAACAATATATCATGTAATACTTAGTGATTTTAAATTATATGCATAGCATTTGTTATGGATACATTTAAATAAGCAATAGTAAATCAAGCTTTATTTATGCAGTGTATTTGGTATTTTCTTTGTATTGTTGAATTTGTCACCTTGCTTTATATTATTATTGTAAAATGGTATTGCTGTAGAAATGAATAAAAACAAAATAAATTAGCAGGTTATACAATGCAGAGCTTCTCTAAAAATAAAAACTCATCCTACATGAATGCAAATCATTGTAAAAAATTCTTCTAATTTAACACGTTCAGTGCGGGCCCCGCGGATCCGCGGGGTAAGCGGCGGCGTAGCAGTGCGCGCCACGCGGATCCGCGGGGCGTTGCCACAGTCTCGACTATTGCTCAGTGTGAGCCCAGCTCTCGGCCGGGACGGTTCGTACTCGTTGAGCGTGGCGTGTGGTTCCGAGTTGACCTTGACTTGTACTTCGTTTCTGTTTCCCGCGTTTTTAGCCTGTGCAAGTGATGCGTTCTTAGTGAGTTGTTTATTTATGTGTACTGACATTGTACTATTGTAATATATTAGTTTTATATCGCATTTCCGGTGTAGTGACATTGTACTATTGTATTATACAAGTTTTATATCGCATTTCACCACGTCTGCCAACCGTGCTACAGAAAATAGTGCTACTGACGATGAAGCATCAGATGTGGATAGTGAATCCAGTGGAAACACTGCTGTTGACAGTTCGGGTAGTGATAGTGAAGATATTGTAATAAACCCTTCATGGGCTAATAATACAAATGGACTAAGACAGATCCCTTTCACCGGAAACAATAGATTGCTAGTAGATGTACCAGGTAATGGTTCACCGATTGACTGGTTTTTTATGTTGATGGACGATCCATTCCTCGAAAAAGTGTGCATTGAAACAAACAAATATGCTCTAGAACTATTTTGTGGACCAACAACAACTACACAATCTCGTGTCACAAGATGGAAGGACATTGAAGTGGCAGAATTAAAAACTTTTCTAGGCCTACTTTTGCATACTGGCTCAATTCGTCTCAACCGACTCCAGGACTACTGGAAAACAAATAGATTGTACAATTTGCCACTTTTTAGAGAGTATATGAGCCGAGATCGGTTCCTCCTCATACTCAGATGCTTACATTTTTCATCAGAAAATGGAAACGAAACTGATCGTTTGGCAAAGGTGAAACTAATTGTTGACCACTTCAACAACAAGATGGACGAGGTGTACTATCCATGTAAAGAGTTGTCACTGGACGAAGCCATGGTGTTGTGGCAAGGAAGATTGGTGTTTCGCCAATATATAAAAGGTAAACGCCATAAGTACGGAGTGAAGTTATATTCTCTTACTGAGCCTTTTGGACTGACATTGAGATTTTTAATCTACTCTGGTAAAGACGGAGATTTGTCTGGTAAAGGTCATTCATCTAAGGTAGTGTTGAAACTCATGGAAGGTAAACTTGGAAATGGCCACTCCATTTTTATGGACAACTTCTATAATAGTTTTGAATTGGCAGCTAAGCTTCTCTCTGAAAAAACCTACTGCACTGGAACTTTGAGAGCAGATAGGAAACACAATCCGGCAGCAGTGAAAAGCGCCCAGCTAAAGAAAGGGGAAACACAAGCTCAGTATGCAGAAGATATTATGGTCGGGAAATGGCGTGACAAACGTACTGTAATGTACGTGTCAAACGAATTCGAAAATGAAATGGTCACGGTTGTGAACAAGAGAGCGCAGGAAATCCAAAAGCCCCTGCCAATAGTGCAATACAATGCACACATGAAAGGCATCGACCGAGCGGACCAGATGCTCTCTTATTACCCTTGCGAGCGTAAAACCTTGCGATGGTATAAAAAGATATTTATTCATGTGATGCAAATGATAGTAATAAATGCCATGCAGCTTCACAATATGCATACGATTGACAAAAAACTCTCTTTGTACGATTTTAGAAGCAGTTTGATAGAGAGTCTTTTACCCCCAAAGCAGCAAGCTCCTCTCATTACTCCGCCAAGAAACCCAACCCACAAACTTGTACAAAATGAAGAACGGGATAAAAAGGGTGACAGAAAACGTAAAGATTGTAGGGTATGCTACAAAAATGAAAAGAAAAGGAAGATGACAACATATACATGTTCTGTTTGTCCAGGTAAACCAGGACTTTGTGCTGTCAATTGTTTTGACATATATCACAAAGGCCAGCAGTAAAAGCTATGCCCTCAAGACCTTGTAAATATTGTACATAGTTTTATTTGTTTTTGTTTTGCACTGTATAATGAAATAGTTTCAAATTGGATTGTTTTTACGGTAGCCACTCGCGTTATTAGACTTTTTAGCCGCGCTCTGTGTGACAAAACTCTTTCCGCGTGCTGACCCCGCGGATCCGCGGGTCAATCTGTGACGTCATGTAATCCGCCATTTTGGATCACGGACGTCATTATCTGCCCATAAATCTGCCTCTGATAGCAAATGGTAAGTGTATTAATAAATATTAGACTTTAGCTTCTGGTGCAATTTACATGTATTTGCCGTCAGCAGTCAACGTGTTAACCCTGAATATTGAAAATTTCATTTTTTTAATGCTTTTTTAACATTAATTCTTGTGGTGAAGGTTTTGGTTTAACATGTGTTCACCTTAGATGGCTCTCCAAAGCAAAGCCAAAATATTTCATGAATTTAATTTTTTGGGAAATGTTTCAACGTGATGAGAACTACGAACATTTTAGACATTAGTTGTAACACTGATCTTGTAAGCCTGAAAACTACGGTACTCATTCCTTCTTTCTCCCGACAAATCTACACACTTTTTTATTAAATTTATATATTAAATATTATTAAACCACACTACGAATTACATGTTTGACAGTAGTGACTGCAGGAACATTCTCCATTCCAGTGCCTGGCTCTCAAAATGTTAATATATTATTTCCAACATTAGTTAACATACCTTGATAAAGGCAATGGATTCATTGCCTTCACATTCTATGATGTGGTTCTTCTGGCCTCTGACCGTCACCTGCATTTTGATAATCTGAAAAATAATTTATTTTAGTTTTGGTTGTCAAATTGTTTTTGAAAGCTCAGAGGTTAATTTGGAAACAATGGGAGGAATTAATATAAAGTAATGACATTTTACTGGAACGAAGTTCGAATAAACAACTGCTACAACTAGGTGCTTATTACTACAGTTCATCCACAACAGATAGTAGTTGTTTCTTCCTTATTATAAACTACACTGTGGCAATCACTTTATTAAATAATTTTAATCTATGTACTCTATGGCCAAGTAACAATAAGTGTATTTAGCAGAAAATACCAAATTTACATATTGGTACAGATTTAACCCTCAGAGTGTCCATCATATTTTGTAAAATGCACATCATTTTTATGAGGTTTTGCAGACTATCCTTGTCAAATTTATCTTAAATCTAAATAGTAACTTACATATAAAGTGTTATATACTATTTTTTTTACAAAGAACTGTCTGTGCTTTCTCACTGTGAAACTATTACATTAGAAAAAAATTCTTAATTGAGAGATTTGAAAAGTTTTTAAACAAAAAATAAAACAAAATTTGCAATAAAGTATGCACATATATTTAAAATATTACATATATTCAAAATTCAGGATAGCCAAATTGTAAGAATTTTTGTCCTGAAGACAGAAATGTATAATGTTGAACTGTTTATATAAGTAATTTAAAACATTTTTCTACTCACTACAGTATGTTATATAACACATTAATATAACAATGCTCTTACTTTTTATATTATACTAAATATAATAGCAAAACAACATTTAGAATAACCTACTAGTAGTACATTTTACCATGAACATAGAAATATATATTGCTGTAAGTATTTTTGGCAATTCATAATATTTACATATATAGAGGAAAGTCAAAATAGTGATTATCTTTTATGAAAATCATAAAAAATATTTTATATGCAATAATATAATTTCTAACATAAAAACAAATTGAAACAAAAACAAGGACAAAATAGATTGTAAACAGTGAAATTCACATGTTCATATCTGAGCAACAACAAACGATGCAAATGCACTTTGCTGGAAACAACAACCGATGAAAATGATGTAGACTAATGTTTTGTACAAAGTACAAGAAATCAAAAAGCACTAATCATAATGAAAAACTCATGGGATTTTGAACGGTATAGGTTATAATGCGATTTGATCGGTATAAGTGTCGGCGAAATGGGTTTTAAGACATGAATGTTTATCATACAAATTTTTAATGATAAAGTGTGTACAACTTAAACAGGCAGAAAAGAGATTGGTTACATTCGAGAATAAAATTTTGAGGAAAATTTTCGGACCTATTAGAGATGGAGATGGATGGAGAATCAGGCACAACCAAGAAATCAGAGAGATGTTTCAATCTCCAGACGTTGTAGGAGAGGCAAAGAGCAAGAGACTTCGGTGGGCAGGCCATGTGATGAGGAGGGAGGATGATAAATTGATTAAAGAGGTTTGGAAACACAATCCAGTTGGAAGAAGACCTCGAGGTAGACCCAAAAATCGCTGGAAGGACCAGGTGGAGAAGGACTTGTGGAAATTGAGAGCAGGTCAGGGGGATTGTGAAGACAGGGAGAGATGGAGGCAGCTGGTTGGCGAGGCCAAATGCCACCTAGGGTATCCATGGCCATGGGAGTAAGAGTAAGTAAAGTGTAGTGAAAGACTGAGTCATCAAAAATATTGACGATCGACACTTGGAGGTTTAAATGAGTCGCATTGAAAAATATATAGTTTGTGGTACATTCATTTATGTAGCTTTTTCATATTCAGGATGGTAACAAACAATAAATCAATTGAATGATTGTATTCAAATCCATAAAATAGAATTTTATGTATTATTTTACCTCAACTATATATTTAAAGGAGATTGATGTTGTTATAGTTACCATCTACCGTACTCCAAAGAGTAATATTTTTAGTTTCTTTGATTATTTGGAGTCTTTAATGATATTTATAAATAAAAATTTTGCAACTGTGATATTAACAGGTGATTTTAATGTAGATGTAAGAAAAGATTCTTCTGAAAAATGTACTTTTTTGAATTTATTAAGATCATTTAATATGTATTGTCATAATTTTGATACAACTAGAGAAGATGCTTGTCTTGACAATGTCGTTAGTAATTTAAGCAAAAACAAAGTAAAATGTCAAGTTATCGAACCAAATGTATCTGATCACGCTGGTATATACACAGAGTTTTATGAGTTGCATTTTTCAAATACAGTACCAGACAAAAATATTCTTAAAAGAAAAGTGAGAGATCTGTCTTTTGGTGCCATTGAAGGTTTGAAACATAGACAATCAGATTGACTGGTGGCAGCTTACTTTTTTTCAAACTGTTGACGATGCTTTTGATTTTTTTATACAAATATTAACAAGTTCACTTAAAGAATGTTGTCCTGTTAAAGATGTCAAAATCAAAATTAGAAATAGACCAAAGGTTGACTGGTTTACACCTGAACTATATAAACTTAGAAATATAGTAACAGTGTTTTATGATAGATTCAAGATAAGTAAGGGCACAGAAAATGAAGCTGAATACAAAAAAATGTATATAGAAATAAAAAAGATGTATAAAAATAGAATTAAGGAAGAAAAACGATTAGCCACTGACAGATATATTATGAGAGCTCCAAATAAATGTAAAGCTGCTTGGAGTATAATAAAAAAGGAAATTCATTGTAAGAAAGAAAGCGTTGAAGAATTAATAAAGCCTGATGACTTTAATGATTATTTTATAAATATAGTTAGTTCACACACACATTTGAAGCAAAATAATTTTGACACTGCTATTGAGCTTTTGAGTAATTATTTATCTAGATTTAATAATGCTAGTAAAACATTCCAATTAAATGTAATAACTGAATTTGAAATTATAAAATATGTATCTAAGTTGAGTGGATCAAAAAGCGAAGATTATTTTGGGTTTTCTAATAAAATCATCAAGGATATTATACCCTACATAGTAAAACCATTGACTTTTCTATTCAACTGGATGTTATCTGAGGGGATTTTTCCTAAAGCACTGAAATGTTTCGAAGTAGTGCCAGTGTATAAGATGGACAGCAAGGCAGATCCTGCTAGTTACCGTCCCATTTCTTTGGTTCCCATACTGAGTAAGATTTTTGAGTGTTGTTTAAAAGACCAATTGTATGATTTCTTTTCTCAAAACAATTTGCTCTGTAAAGAACAATATGGATTTATAACAAAATCAAAGACTGTGAAAGCAATAGGAAAAATTGTGGAAAACATTTTAAATAATTTTGAGAAAAAGATTATATCATCTGCAACATTGATAGATTTAAGTAAAGCGTTTGACTGTATTAATCATGAGTTGTTGTTAAAAAAGTTGTTTAGTTATGGCATAAAACATAAAGAATTACAATTATTGTCATCTTATTTATCTGACAGGTAACAGATGGTTGTCCAGGGGGAGAACGGGTCCAATTTCAGAACAGTGAAATTGGGAGTTCCGCAAGGCTCTGTTTTGGGACCTCTTCTGTTTATTGTTGCAATCAATGATTTTTCATCTAGCCTACCTTGTAATTCTGTTTTGTACACGGATGATACTACTCTTTTAAACTGTAATAAAGACTCACCACAAATCTTAAAATCTGATCAAGAACGTTCATTTAAATTAGCTCTAGAATGGTTTCAAGCAAATGGGTTGGCAGTGAATCATAATAAAACTGAATATTTAACATTATCTCTACACAATAATACTAAATCAGTAATGATTCTGTTAAGTTATTGTGTGTTATCCTAGATGGTAAATTAAGCTGGCAACATCATGTCAATTATTTATGTACTAAACTATCTAGAGTTATATACCTATTATGTAAACTAAGGAATACTGTTACTCAAGAGATGTTGATAACTGCTTATTATGCATTTTTCCATTCACACTTGAGGTATGGTGTGACTCTTTGGGGAAACAGTTCCAGTGCCAAAAAAATATTTTTATGGCAAAAAAAAGCCATTAGGATTTTTAAAAATGTTTCTAAGCAAGAATCTTGTTCACCTTTTTTCAAAGAACTTCAAATTATGACCTTGCCAAGTTTATACATTTACTGATCATTACTTGATGTAAAAGAAAATTTGAATAGTTTCATAAATAGACAAGATGTTCATACACACTGCACAAGAAAAAAGTATTTACTCGATCTACCCCCAGTCAGACTCGAAAAGACCAAAAACAGCCAGATATTTTTTGGTACTTTGGGATTATACCGACCACACCAGTATGAAGAACACAAAAATATAAATTTATAGATAGACATGATAGAACGAAAAAACAACTCTTTAATTGCAAAATTACAAACTTACAAGCATTTCCAGGTATTGTGATCGGTATTTTTGTCGCTGTTATCATATCCTTCTCGAGAATCCCGATTACGGCAGGCCGCGCGGCATCACATGATTTGCACTGTACATAATTGCCTTTCCATTACAATTCAATTTATATTTCTGATCAGCCCCTCTAGAATTTGATATTTTACTGATAGGTACTATCTCGAGGGATGTTTTTCTTTCGTTGACATCAGCACCAAAGGTGCTGCCGAAGCCCGTGCTGATGGCCGGAGGCACTCGCATTTTGGGTGGCGGAATGTGATCAAGAATAAAAACAAGTTTTGAGTGTTTTTTCAATAAAGAGTTTAGTTTTAGTTTGGTAATGTTCGTTTTTGTTGAATTTTTGTGTTTGGAGAAATGTAGAGGTAAAACACGGAAGTACAACAAAGCGACGAACCAGCTGAACGGGCGGCGAGACTCTGCAATCACGTTATCTACTAGACCGCTCGACTTTGACCTCTATCTGAGGATGGGGAGGGGTTTGCGATAAGACAATTCCTGTTTTATATTGACGAAATATTGTTCTACGCTAATCTAGTAATCAGTAGAAGCAAAATGTCAAATAACGATTCATGTCTGGGTGTGGTCGGTATAATCCCAAAGTACCTATTTTTCAGTATAAAATTATTTAATAAATTACCATATAAACCATGGAATGTTACACTTAATAATTTTAAAGTTACAATTGCAAAGTGGCTGAAAAATAAAGCTTTTTACACTGTTGAAGATTACCTAGCCTGTGATATTAGCTCATTAAGTTTTTAATTCATTGTTAATTTAAGATTAGGATTGTTAGCACATATTATATAGATTTTTAAATTATTTAATTGTAATTTTATTGTTTTATTCACATTTATATTATTGTTATTTAGTTCTAGCAATAGGCAATACTGTATTTTGTCCTATAACTGTGCCTAGTTTAAAGATTAGATTAAAGTAGGCTATATAATATGTTGACTTTGTCTATTGCATAATATGTATTGTGCTTAATGACAATAAAATATCTTGAATCTTGAATCAACATGACATGAAGATTAAAAAAATACAAAATTGTATAAAAATATACAGAATGTACAAAGACAGAAAGAAGGGTCTCCTCTAATCTGAGTTGCTTGAGGACACCTTTTTCTTCTGTCTATCCCCTATTGGTCAGTAGAATGAAATTAAACGCAACAAATTTAATATTTACGAGCATTAATGTTTTAAAGAAATTGATGTATTGAGTTACAAAAGCAAGTACAATTCCATGGAGCTCGAGGAGACCTATTCTGCTAACCAAGTTGGTCAGTAGGATAAAAAAAAACCAAAAAGTGGTACTTATGAGTATTTTTGTGTCTCTTTATGAGTTTTAACACTTTCACTGTGGCCAGGCCTAATGTAGGGAGGTCACATCTGATGTAGCAAGAGGTACTGAGGAGCGGCGTAGATTTGAGCGATTCTCTCGAAAACTAGCCATTATACTTCCCCTACCCCTCTACCGTAGTGTCTGCCTACCCCAATGTCACCTACCTGTCTACACAACGTCCATGTGCCTTATTCAACTTAAGAGTATAGTTAACCTAGTGCATTATTATTTAATCAGTATTCACAATTTAGTAGTAATCTGAATTTATTTGAAAATTATCATATGTTTAATATCCAGTGTGGAAGTGCCAATGGTTCCACCAAGGAGTTTCCCCTCACTACACCCACCAAACTTCATAGCCAGTACCCACCACTTGCTGAAGTGAGAGAAGAAAATGGCAGATGACAATCATTGAAACCTAACCTATAAACTTACAAATAAAATCTGTTAACTAAATAAAACACTGTCAGCAACTGAAATAAAAATAAACCATACAAGTTGCAACATAATAGCTGGCTATTTTCAGTGGCAGATTTGTAAACATAACAATGATTTACAGATTTTCAACTAGATGTTTCAAACTTTACTTTCTCCTTGAAAATACAAAACGACTTCAACAAGATACATATAGCACATAAAATTAAGTAATGTACACTACAAAATGACAAATTACATCTGTTTTTATGCTTTGAGAAATGTTTTATTGAGCTATCAATGAATCCGAAATTACATGTATAAATCAAATAGCTGGTGGAGCTAAAGTAAAGTAAAACTAAATGTTATTAGAACATGATTATTATGTTCAGTTTATATATGTAATTGTCATAAGGTAGGTCTATTTTAATACAAAACAATCAATCAACATAAAAAAATTAAGTGTTACATTTTAGGCTAATTAAATGAAGGAAAAAGCTATTAGGAAGGACATTAATACTAAAATAATCATCATATTATCAAATAATTAAAATAGCTTGGAGTAATTTTATTACATATTATTACATGGCTTACTCCAAAGAATTAAGATGTGTTTAATAATATTAGTACAGTAGAGTCCCGTTAATCCGACCTAATTGGGACCGAGCCCTATTCGGATTATGTGATTGTTCGGATTAGCCAGAATTACAGAAAAATACGGTTTTAAACTTTAGAATGGGTCTATTTTGTTATAGAATTATCAACATTTTTTATTAAAATATGTTTTCTGACTGTTGCATTGTATTTCTTGACAAATAAACGTGTTTGCGAATACTAAGCACATTTACCGTATTTAGTGTGAGAGTTCTATTGTTAAGCAATGTGAGCGTACTGGATATTGTACGGGTCCACGCGCTACGGGACAACGAGAACCTGGGTGATAAAGGAGAGTTGGTGCCACACGCAGACGGTGCAGCAGCGCTTAACCTTGCACTACGATACTTAAAGCGACAGGCTACTGCTACACCTGCCGATATCATGTTTATGACACGATGGTGAAACTACGCGTCATCCAATAGACTCTCTTCAATGCGACAGAAGACAATAACTGAATTTATGTCTTTTAACAATTAATATTGTACTCAATAATAATATCAGTACTGTACGTCCAATTTTTGTTTGATTTCACTTCTTAATACATAATTTAACTCATACTTAACCTATAAGTTTCAATTTGGTACTGTATTTAACTTCATTATTTATGTACTATACCGTACACAATTTGTCTTAATAAAATACTGTATGTCTATTTAATTAAAGTTTTCTTTGTTTATGTACGAAATGACGCACCCATTTTTTTTAAGTAATTAGTTCCTATAACTGTTCATTATCGTTATAAATAATTCCTCCTGGACCTGTTCGGATTAACCGACATTCGGATTACACGTGTTCGGATTAGCGGGACTCCACTGTAACTCCTATATTTCAGAAAGGGTAGGGTACGATAAGTGGACCCGGTTTTTTATATCGAAATTGGCAAATGATATTACTTAATCATAACCATCGATATAATCAATCGATACTGATAAATTATATTGAATTATTAACTTAACCCTTTGAGTGCCACAGCGTTGCTAATTTTGACGGTACAAAAAGTGCATAAAGTGCCAGCGTCGCCAATTTTGACGTTTCTTATTTCGATATTTTATATAGTACAAGATTATTTCAGCCAAATAATCAGACGGCTGTATTCAATAGGTTCCAAACTATCAATAACTACGAGTTTTATGTTGTTTCTCTACTATTTTATCTGTGAAATTTATGTTGTTTGGGTACTTATCAAGAAGCCACTATTTTTGGACGAGTTTTCCTTATCGGGGACAAAATATATTACAGTATTAAAATCAACTGACTTTATTTAAACTATTTTGGAATTTACAAGTTATTACGACAACCAATCAAATAAAAAACTATAAGAACAACGTTTCATTATTCGAAAATGTCAGGTCATTTGTGTGTCTATTTGGAGACGATTTGGAGATAGGAAGTATGACTCATCGAGTATTTTTCGATTCATTATGGAAGAAGGAACGTATAATGAAGTTTATTTTGATCTCTGATAAGGAAAACTCGTCCAAAAATAGTGGGCTGTGATAAGTACCTGTACGATGATTCTGTCTTCCAGTCACGCGACATAGCGGACGAGTACCGTGTTGCGTAACGGCCTCTCTTGATGTTTATGTGCCGATAACCAAGCATTTGAGTAAATACAAAATAAAATAGTAACTTATACAGTATTTTAACGTATTTCTTTACAAAAGTAATGTATGATTTGAGTTGTGTTCAAGCGAAAAACTTGAATTTTCAGTTTAAATATTATTAGGGTTATTATTTACTAAATGTAAACCTTTATGTAAATATGTTAGCAAGTATTTGATTCTAAATTTACTAATCATATTTATTTGTGTTGTATTAATGTTTTGTTAGATTTATTGGGAAAACTACATCATTACTAAGTAATTTCTAAACTCTGACAAATGAAGTACAGTTTATAAAATGTCGGTACCGGGCAGCATTTTGTTAATACATATAATGCCATGTTTTTAATATTCTAGAATACAATATTACACATGAGTTTTATTTAGAATCATATGGCCTTTATCATGGTATAAAGAAAAAAAATGTAAAACAATACCGTATACACACAAATTAGGTCGAAACTTAACTTTTTATACAAAAGTAAAAAAAAAAACTTATAAATACTGAAATTTTTATAAATCAAATTTTATTTGTAACGGTATGTATCATATTCTGCATTTAATAAGAAAAAAAACAACAATAAAATGATGGAAATCTGTTTGGTAGTTATTTTATAACAGCTTTTTTCCCAAAAGCTTACAAATATGCGAAAAACAGCGTGGCACTTTATGCATATGCCTTCGGAAAATACCCGTGGCACTCAAAGGGTTAAATAGTCTATATCAACAGCTGTAAACACTTTAACCCTCTGAGGTCGGTCGGGACAGCTTCTGGTCCCGGCATACTAGGGTGGCTGAGTAAAGAGCGGGACACCTGCTGTCCTGCGCTGTAGTGCTTTGTTCTTTATTTTGTATCTCCTAAACAAACTAACCTTTTCATGCAAAATGTTTTTTGTTTGTTTCTTAAAAGTTTGTATTTTTTCACAAAAAACAAATCGAAATTTTTGACTTTGTTTTGGAACGTTTACTTGCAAAGAAACTATTCTTTAATTTTTTCTGAAAATGGAACAAAGAAGCCCCTTAGTGACTTTCGACTAAAATTAATTTGATATTAAAACTACTTTCAATGATAAGTATTTTTGTAAACAGCTTCATTCTAGGTTTTTTACCACAAAACACGTTTAAAATGTAATGAAACACAAGTTTTTCAAACTAAATTAATGTAAAACACATATATTAATTGTCGGAAAATTCGTAAAATTAACTCAAAATAAAGTTAGGCCTAATTTAGTTTTACAACATAAAAACTTTACTTTGAATCAATTGAATAAAAAATAAGAAAGTTAGATGCAAATAACTAGAACGATGCGTGGGACATGAGATTGAGTGAAATCCCGCCGCCCAGAGAGGGTAGGCAGGTCCCGTGCGCACCGCCACTCAGGCACAGCGCATGTGAAATAGCGCCAACGTCAAAGGGTTAAAATAATACACATAGGGTAATATTTCAACTTTACATAAGTAATTTTAATTAATAAAAATAGCAGTAAATTTTAGAAAACTACAAGATATTGCTTTGAAAGATGATAAGACATAAATAAAATATATTGTGGCTTCAACATGTTGGACTCGTACCGATTGTTATTGAGGACTATAGATACTTTTATTTCGATTGATAGTCTAGGATTTGAGATGCGAATATTAGGTATCAAAGATTACATTCGATATAAAAAACCGGGTCCGCTTATCGTACCCTACCCTTCAGAAATACTGTTTAATTATATTAGTAACGTCTATATTTCAGAAATACAAAAATTAGATTATTTTTCAAGCAAAAAAAATGGGTCATAAAATGGGTTAATCCATTTGTGTGTGATGTGCCAATAATTTGTGAAATGTGCTTGAGCATTATCATCTGTCTGATGCAGTGTTCAAGAACTGCTTTATAATGCTTGTAAATTCACATTTGGAGAAATATCACCATGTTTAGTTTCCAATTGTTTTGGAGTCGATTTGTTCCCCAGAGAATACTAGCCTATAATGAGAAACACCCTTCCATATAGGCTAAATAAAATTTCATAACATAGCCTATATGGTAAAGACGATTTTTAATCAGTTAAACAAAAGCTAACAATCGTTTACTTGATCACAATTAACCCTTATCGTTGTTTTAAAATTAAATAGAAACGTGTTAAATTAATTTTTCAAAACATGAAGACAAATTGAAGCATTAATGCAATTGACATGGTAGGTTAAGAACATAACAGAAGACACAACATTTTTAGTACAGCATTCATATTGAATGCAACATTATGAATAAAATGTAATAATTCAATAACGTAAATAGGATAAACGTAATTTACTTCATTACTTATATTTTACAGTAAATTAATAAACTTACCACGTGCAATAACCAACCCAACACAGTACAACTTGTTCAGTGCGGAAAGAGAAAAGGAAGGGATGTTAACATAGAGAAACAAAAATACGAACCAAAAAAGAAAATTTCATTCTTCCTCCAAAGTTGGAATAGATTAACCGGTTATGGACTCGCTTTTTAAAATAATGAGGAAGGTAGGAATTTTAATTTTTAAGTGTTACAGCAGTAGATTTTAAAATGATTTATTTAAACACAAAATGTTGGGTTTACTCCAAAATTACTAATGCTTCTTTCTATTCGCTTAAAAAAGTAGATGGTTTCAAAGCACAATACTCAATACTTTTTACAAAATAAAATGTTCAATTGCAGAGTTGTAATACTATTATATAGTTTTAGAAAAGTAACATAGTCACAATTGTCCATAAAATAGTTGTATTCAAAATTATTTTATTGTGATTTCACTTTCTATGAATTGAACACGCTATTTCCATTTTTTTCAAATAAAAAGTATAAGTGTATTGTTTAAAATCATCACCTACGATAATTTTTTAGTAAACAATAGTAATATACATTTTAAATTTGTCACAGACACAATGAAAAATGTTATATGTTATGTTTTAATGTTTGTTAATGTTATATTTTATTTCGTCCTCTGTGATTGGTATCCAAATGGATAACGTCTTGTTGGTAGGCCTATCCAAAAAAATAAGAAACAGAGCAATCATCTAGTTCATCGTTGGAGTGTAGACATTTAAAAATAAACCCTACTGTTAGCCCCTATCAAAAGTTATAACTTCTTTGCTTTTTTTGTTGAAATTGCGTTTATACAATGCATTCCTTAATTTGCTGAGACCAAATAATATTCTTTTAATATCTAAAACAGGATAGTAGGACTCAGTTTGCACTATAGGATATAATAATAAATAATCTTACAGTAAAAGTTAGTTCCTGCTGAGATCTTCAAGGATGGTCTTGAGTTTATGCTTGAAAATCACCCTGCTTTGGTTCGGGCCAAAGTCAACACAGCCGGCGACAGTTTTGCCCAACTTCATTAGATGGGAGCATGTTGTTCTATAGCGAAAGTGGTTATACAAAATATTATAACACAAAATGTACTTTATTGTATATTAGTAAAGATACATTTTTAAAGAAATGTTAAAAAAATGTTGGTTACATATTAACCATATTTTTAAAATTATACATATCCCATAATTCTACAACCAAACATAACAGCGTAGAAGTATTGGAAGTTTAACATTTGTGAAATTTGTTAAAACATAAGGTCGTTTCAATACAACCGGCTCACTTCATGCTATCCGCTAGTATCTGGAATTGATTTCCCTCTGAAGTGATATTATTTTGCTTTGAGTGTAAACTCTTATTTGTTCCTATTTCTTTAGATTTAAAAAAAATATTATATATATAATATGTTATTTTTTTAAACGTTTATACATTACAACTATTTCATACTGCCATAAAATTAATTCATTTTTATAATTCTTTACAAAGAGTAACAAAAATGTAATACAATGGTATATTATTAAATGATAAAATGTTTGTTTACAATACATGTTTTATACAATACAAAATAATTGTATAGCTGATATTATTATGACGTCTTATCATTTCGCGTAAAATACAAATGTTATAATAAAATTCGTCATTATGTATAGTATATACATTTAATTTGGGACTAGTACAGGGCATCGTTCCTGGTGTTAAAGCAAACTAACATTAATAGTTCATATGCTTTAAATATGTTTAGTGTTTTGGCTGTCTGTTTGTGTTGGACAAATATAATATTTTAAAATCAGTGTTATATGAAAATATTCTATTAATATTATAATTATAAAACCTTGGCTACAAACGACACACTGTCGAATGTTTTGACACTCTGCATTCTGAACTCACATAACCTTTGGTTACGATGTATTGTTTTCAAATGTATATTTCTGACTTGCCACTGATGTAAACAGAATTTACACTGACCTGGACAGACAATACATGTTTAAAACATTAGAAAATTTTGGGGAATACTTTTAAAGGATGTCACAACTCAGGAAAAACTGTTTAGAAAAGATTGTATTGAATTTGTTTTAAATATGTTAATAATTGTTGTTCCGACTTGTAATATGTTGCAATAATAAATTGAAAACATTGAAGATATTACTGTATTATGGAAAACGTTTACCTGATAATGCCTACCTGAGAATTCTTGGTTACATCAAGAGGATTATCACTTGCTTGTATGCTGTAATACAAATTTAGATATATAATGAATGCATTTTCCATAAATATCTAGATGGTTAAAAAGAGCGTCGTTCTTTATATAACAGTAAGAAGTTTATTTGTTTCCAAAGGAAAATAAAATACATAAACATGTTTATCTAATCTTATTTCGTGCATGACAAATTATGTTGGGCCTATAGCCTTCTTCTGTGCAAGAAATCGGTCCATGGTGATCTACACAAAGATGAGCCAGACCAAGGTGTACCAAACAGTGGGTACCAAGACGATAAGACAAATAATGACGTACAATAATTTTAATTATGTAAAACATTCATGGAGTCATAAGTCTCTGTCAACTTTACCATTGAAAAATTTGGCATATCAAACCATAGTAACTTTATGATATCTAGAGTGACATTTTTCAAATTAATTTCAATGGATTTTAACGTTTCTTGAAAAAATTGTAGCCCTCAAAACCTCTAGGTCTATTTTTATACTCAGATCTAGAGATTTTCTTAAAAAAATAACTAAGCCAATTAAGCCACACATAAAACTAAATGCATTACCTCTGACACTAAGGATGCTTTAACAAGAAACTTTTTTAATTACAAATTCTTGGGATTGGATTTCAAACAAAAAATATCAACGTTGAAAAAGCAACAGAATCAGATGTACACTCAGAGAAGACTATCAAAGGATATTGGACAAAGTGACTCAAAAGATCATTTAAAGAAGCCCTCTAAAATACAATGCTGTTCAAAGTTTGTCTTCTTTGAATCTAAGTTTAATTAATTATAAAAAACAGTAACACGGCAATCTTAAATCATCAATATGATCTTAAAAGAGTTCTTTGTAAACAACATAATTTTGGATAGTATTGCAGAAAAACGAAAGTAGTATATGCAATGATTTGTAATGATGTAACAGCATGCTTAAAAATATCTAATTATATACATATTTTATTGTGAAAATAAAGATAATGCTAATTCAAATGAATGCACTCAATTATGAAATTAAAACCTATGAGTAAAACTTTAATTATAACTTTTTCACATGCTGCTAAAAATTACTGTTCATTACACATTCTTTAAAATGATTTAAATATAATTTATAATATGCGTAATGTTCCATATTTAAATTTGGAAACGTAGTTCGTATTAAACTGTAAGTACTTTTCTTGTATTATTTTCTATGAATAACATATGTTTATTTGTAAAAATGTAAATGCACAAGGTGAGTTTTATTATTTCCCGAAGCCTATTAGCCCAGAGCAAACAATTAGAGAAGAAAAAAGAAAATAATTTCTTAACTTTGATATGTTTGTGGTCAGGAATCATATCGTACGAGAGTTTAGAGATCATCTGAATTTGGTTTACATAGTCATATTTGGTATTATGATGAAAATCATCTTTTAAATTTATAAACTCGTTTCATCATTATTTACTTTGTGGTGTACAAACGTGAACTGTGTTAGAACATTTTTAGGACATTTTGTTGACCAGACAGCGTGTTGTAAAGTTAAGAGAAAGTTTACTGAAACAGAAAGTCAGAATCAAGGAGTAAAAAATGATCAAATGAATCCCGCCAAGTTAAACAAAAATCATTTATATAAAGATGGTATAATGCAGACTCAGCTGGGCCATATGAGGTTGTTGTAAGTTCTGTAAATAAAACAAGGGTTAATCCTTTCGCTGTTGGTAAACTCCTCTGTAAGTATGAAGGTAAGATAGACCATATTATTAGAAAGGGTAAGAATGTCTCCATCTTTTGTAAAAACCACGAGGCAGCAAACTCTCTCGTAAGTGAGAATCCTTATAGCCTTATTAACTACCATGTGTTTATCCCTAGTTATAGGGTACAGGTAACCGGAGTAGTTTTTGTTGAACCAGATGTACTCCCAAATGAGCTAGTAACGCGGGCCCTAAACCCAATCCCTATATTAGAGGCTTACCGTATCACTAAAAAGGGGAAGGATGGAGTGTATAATACTCACTTTATGAAAGTAGTATTTGAAGGTACTGAGCTTCCAAATAAAATCAAACTAGATTATGTAATGATGTCTGTAGAAAAATAAGCACAACCTGTAAGACAGTGTTACAGATGTTATTCATTTAATCATGTTGCAAGCGCACCATGTAAGAACACCAACCTATGTGGCAACTGTGGTGAACCCGCCCATGGCGAATCTAATGGTGAGCACTGCCAGAAAGCTGCCAAATGTGTCAATTGTAAAGGGGAACACCCCAGCTTTTCCAAGTCATGTCCAGAGTTTAAGAAACAATTAGCTATTAGGGTCAGAATGTCAGAATATAATGTAGATTTCTTCACTGCCTCTCAAGCAATTAATACAAAGAGCCACACACCAGGCACACAAGTTAAACCTCACAAACCTTTCTCATCAGTGGTCAGTCATAACGTCACAAGTCATAAAGACTTCCCTCAACTTAACTCTATTAGGCCTATTCAAAAACCGATCCTCGCAGATAATTACTATAACACTTTAATTGGCAGCGAGGGTGAGGGTGAGATAACGGAAGAAAGTGGATGGCAACATCTCACTAGAAAGCCAAAGGACAGACGAGCACCATTTAACAACAAGAACACAACTGTGTCTAGAAACAGAAATTTAAAAACCTCATCAAATATCCCTGCCAAAGGAAAAATTGCTGAAGGTTATAGGCCTAGTCCTAAGCAAAGTAGGTCAGGTGAGCTTACTGAGGATGTAAGAGCCCATCTCAAAAAATCGATAAAGGAATTCCAGGCAAAATTATATTTTGAAAAGCTAATGATAAATGCAGGAGCCGATAATGCTGGCAACCCGATGCAAGCTGTCAATATAGTTCTAGAAAATATTAAACAGATTCGTAGGCTTGTCAGTGGGTATTGAAATCGTCAGTAATGACAAACAATCCACCTCTTAGGATTATACAATGGAATATTCTGTATATTAAGTCAAAACGGGCTGAATTAGAACATTTTGTTACAATTAATAACATAAAACTCATTGTACTCCAAGAGACCTGGTTATATCCAGAAGAAAAGTTCACCTTTAAAAACTTCAGCACGGTAAGGAATGACAGATATGATGGGTATGGTGGTACAGCAATCCTAGTACACAAATCTCTAGAATGGAAAGTGGTACCAGTTCCAGGCCTGGAGAACTATCCAATCCAGTTTACAGGTATTGAAATATTAAACTTAGAAAAATCCTTATTTATATACAACTGCTATTGCGCTCCAAACAAATTAGATCAAACTCTATGGAACAAATTATTTCTTTTGCAAAAAGAATTCTCAATCTTATGTGGGGACTTTAACGCTAAACACCCCTACTGGTCCAGTGATGGGCGGAAGGATTATAGAGGAATTCAAATTTTCAATACTTACTATGATTCACATTATATTCTCCTCAATGATAAATCCAGTACCACAGTAGGATCCCTGGTAGGAGACCCTCTACCATTGATCTTACCTTTGCAACATTTCAACTGAAACAGAGGATCCTTTCTTGGAAAGTGATGAAGGACTCGATGGGTAGTGACCACTACCCTATTGTTATAGATATGAATGTTCAAAACCAAAATAATCCCACACCATTTTTAGACCAGGCAAGCTTCCAGGATAGAAACTTCAAAAAAGCAGACTGGTGTGCATTCTCCAATACTGCCGAGAAAGCCTCTGTACAAATTCTAACTGTCAAGGCCAAAGGTGACATAGAATATGAGGATTTTTATGAGGATGAAAGTTCTGAAAGAATCAATTATAAATGCAGTGCCAAATTTCACAATGGCCCAAAAGGTATTGGTTTTAACTCAAAATCCTTGTGGACACCAGAGTGTTCCAGGGCAGTTGCCATCAGAAGAAGATATTTTAGCCAATTTACGAAGGAGATGACACCTGTTAACTATAGCCACTACAAAAAAGCTCATTATGAAGCAAAACAAATCATAGTCAAAGCTAAACAATCTGCATGGCATTCACTATGCGAAAATTAAATTATAATAATAACTCTCAAATATGGCAAATGATAAATGGAAGCAAGGAAAGAATGCTTCAAATAGTTTTGAAAAGTATTTAGCAAATGACAGGGACCTAAGCTATAAATTCATGAAAACTATCTCCCCAGATTATGTTCCAGAAAAATCAGAAATTGACCTCCCCATCTTCATGAAAAATAGTAATAATCACCAACTTGAGGGTGAATTCAAAGAAATCCTAGATTTGATGGCATGTTCCAGTTCAAGTCCACCGCTCCTGTATTGGATGGTATTAACTATTTAATCTTAAGAATGTTGCCCCCTTCAGCCAAAACCCTTCTGCTAATTGTCTTTAACAACATTTGGCAGGGAAAGAGCATCCCGGAATACCTGAAAAACATAAAGGTAATAGGTATATTAAAACCAACAAAAGATAGGAAATCTGAAATCTCATATAGGCCTATCTCATTAATATCCTGTATTTCGAAAATATTCAATTTAATGATTAAATACCGCCTAGAATGGTTTACCACTAAGAACAAACTTATTCCTGACAACCAATTTGGTTTCAAAAAGAAGAGTGGAAGCAATGACTTCCTGCTGACCCTGATAACTGAAGCTCAGGTAAGCCTTACAAACGATAGAACTGCAGTTGTTGCACCCCTGGACCTAAGTAGCGCCTATGACTCAGTCTCCATACCAACACTTGTAAGTAAGTTATATGTTTTAGGAATCCAAGCAAAATTTATAATGCACATTTTTAAATGGTTTAGTTGTAGAAGGTTGACCTTCATCAGCAATCAGGGTACCTTCATCAGAATTGCATATAGAGGCCTTCCCCAGGGGTGTGTGCTCAGTCCAATATTATTTCCACTGTATACTGCAGACTGCGGTAGGTATATGCCAAGACAGGTACAACCTCTACTGTACGCAGTTGACATAACCCTAATCTGTAGTCATAAAGAGCTAGACATTAGTGCAGCTGGGATCCAAGAAGCCTTGTCCAGCCTTGAACAATACCTGTTAAAGGTATCGCTTAATATAAATCCAAGAAAGTGTAAAATTATCATAATAAGTAGAAGGAAAGAAATCATAAATCCCACATCGACTGTTGACAATCAAGTCATTCCTGTAGTCAATAGCCATAAGATCTTAGGTATTATAATCGACAATAAATTAAACTTTAAGGAGCACATCCAATCACTGGTAAGCAAATCCCTAAAATACCTTAACATCCTGAGGTCACTGGCTTGTGGGAGGCTAGGTGTCCACCCGCAGCTTCTAACAAAGGTATATAAAAGTGTAATTAGATCTAAGCTGGAGTATGGTTGCTTTATTTTTGGTCATGCCCCAAAAGTCAACCTTAAAAGCCTACAAATAGTCCAAAACCATGCTTTAAGATGCATTCTTGGAGCTATGAAATCTTCCCCAACTAATATTCTGCATGCAGAGGCAGCATTACCTCCCTTACATATAAGGAAAGAATTCTTAACAGAGAAAATATTGTTTAAAACACTAAGTAATCCACAACACCCATGCTATGTGAATATAAGATATTTACATGCAGTAGCTTATCATTATAAGTACTGGGTCAAAAAAACCAAACCTCTATACATGGAACTGGTGAACACAGTAGATAATCTGGCGAATCTAAACAATATTGCAGTAAGTGATTCAAATATTTTGGAATTCGTTGATAGCCCCCTACTGCTTAAGAACTTAAAAATATCATTTGAACTAGAAATTGATGACACAGTTGGGAAAAAATCATTACTCCCACCAGAAGCCATTAAAGCATTATTTCTAGAATTAATGAGAAAGAAATATGAAAACTATCTAAGAATTTACACTGATGGCTCACGAAGCAAGGACGGCGCAGGCTCTGTCGAGTATATACAGGGCTTAAAAATAGAATGCAAATATAAACTTCCAAACCAGGCATCCAGCTATTCCGCAGAACTGTATGCCATAAAGAAAGCTGTTGAAATAGCAAACGAACAAAATTATGATAACATTGTAGTATGTTCTGACTCAAAAGCTGCTATACTAGCCATAAAGGCAGCAAGTTCAGCAGATTATGAAGAAAATCTGGCATCAGCCATTACAATCTGCATGATGAGAGGTAATAAATACTTCACTTTTCAATGGGTACCAAGTCATGTCGGGATAGGTCCCAATGAACATGTAGATAGGCTGGCAAAAGAGGTAACCCAAGCAGGTGAAGAACCAACAACAGATTTTAAAGTGTCATTGGAAGATTTTGTTGGCGCAATTAAACAATCACTACTTGCCCCTGATAGCCCCTCCCCATGGTATAATAATTACAAACTTAGTAGAAATAAAATAGTAACGATAAATAGACTAAGAATCGGACATGCTTGGGTTAATGAAACCCTATTTAAGATAAATTGTTATTTCACTCCGTTATGCCTCAAATGCAATGCAGGTTCCATAGAAAGTCTTCAACATTTAATCTTTGATTGTGTGCAATATAACGACTTCAGATATGAATTGCTCACTAAACTGAAAGCGAAGAATATAGATCCACCTTATATATTGAAAGATCTTTTAACGAGCTTTGATATGGAAATAATACTGGAAATTGTAAGTTTTCTAAAATCTATAAATAAGGTAATATATATATATATATATATATATATATATATATATATATATATATATATATATATATATATATAACTGGTCATACATACAAGAATTGTTTCTGAGGTTCCATGCTCAAAGTAAGCAGAACCTGCTGAAATTCAGCAAACAAGAAGAAAGAAAGAAAAGAAAAAAGAGAGTTTTTGACATGTGTCAGGATCGAATTAAAAAATACAATGTCTTATATAACATTAAATACGTTCCAAAATACATATTTATTACAGGCTGAGAGTCAGGGGAAATTTATACATATACTCATAGAAAATAAATAAATTAAATTTAGATTTTCTATTTTAATGCTGTTAAGATCATTTAACTCTTTAAAGCAAAGAGATTCCAGCCATTAAACATTCTGTTAAAGAATTTCTGCACAAATTGACCGTTAAAACTAGTAATTTGAAAGCTCCAATTTGAAATCTGAAATGTTTTTACATGGACTTCTTATTTCTTACGATTGTGTTAGAAGGAATATTTAAGATTAAAAAATACTTATATAGTACTGTACTTTAAAGTAATACACATTTTAAAAATAACTACTTTTGCGCTTATAACTAATTAATTATTTCATACGGTTTCAAGATATAAACAAGAAAAAGGTAAACACTTTATATAGGTACAGTTTTTAAGTTTTTAAAGTGGATATTTTATATAAAGGTTCTCCAATTAGAAATTATAAAGGCATGTCAGCCATTAAATAGTATTCATAACAGCGTTCAGATCTTACACTAGTTACTTTATAATCTTTTAATGTATCTAGATTTATTTTCAGATGACTTCCGTATATGGAATACTAGCTGTTACCCGCGACTTCGCACGCAATCTTTAGAACCGGTCCTTATATTACTTAGTAGAAGCAATTATACTCAATTAGCCGCGGGTAACACATAGTTCGTCAATAAATTCGTAGTATTTTATAACGAAAATTCTCCATTTTCAATGAAATGCCAATTACGACCAGAGACGCACTTACCCACGGCTTCGCACGCGATTTCTTACAGAAACATTGGGACATAGGAGGCATGTTTCTTTTGAACGTCGTTATTACCCTTCTGAGATAAATGATAGTCACTGAAAGATACTCCAAGCTCATGATCTATTTAAGATGTAAATTTTAAAACAGTCTCAATATGCACCTGTGAAATAACTGGAATTTTTCTCCAATATTCTATGATTTTTGTATAAAACTGTATATATATATATATATATATATATATAGTTCGGGGTATACATATAGTTAAATACTTTTATATATAAGAGAATATAACCTTAAGTACTTATAATATATATATAAGTGAAGTGAATAATTGAATCGACAGGTAGATAATCAATTTTCATTTGTTACAAATTAATTTATGGAATTGGCAGCCGGATAACACTGAATAATAGTTAAAGAAAATACATTGTCATTCGTTCCGAAAAATATGCTGAAGAGTAATTATTGTTTGAAATGAATTAAAATAATTATATATATTTATATATATATAAGTCGAATAAACTGTATATCACTTTAAAATGTAATTTTAAAAGAAATATTGCCTATTTTAATAACCAAATCACTCTGATAATTCAAAATGATGTCTATAAGTATAGAATTTAATTGTCTTCAATTGCGAAAGGCAAACCACAAAATATTAACAGCTATGAGACCGACCGTGCGCTTATTACCAGTGAGTAATATTATAGTCTGCGTTGCCAGAACTCAGTATTTTAAATATGTGTATAAATGTAAAACAAATCTATATTTTCAATCCTATATAAAACTTAAATCACTTGTTTAGGAATAGAAACTAGTGAAACACAATATTAGTAAACTTGATAGGATATGTTGAATATTCTGTTGGACCCTGATGTGCCGCTAACCTTACATCTATTTAGTAGAATAATAATTACCTGAAAATTACTTTCATTTTGTCGATGTGCTTAATAAATTGTGTTATTGTACTAAATGACTTAACATGTAAATAATATAAGACTATTGTATGCGAATCTCTATGCATTTTTGTCACATGATAATAAACATGTGGTTTACAAACTCAGCTGACGAAATCTGATGGGTGTCGGTGTCGTGTTCGTTTATTCAATTCGTTCGTTCCGTTTGTTGTCGGCGTTCGGCAGTAGGTTACTTAGTCAGTAAATGAGTTTGTAGAGATGGGCGCTCTTGGCGTCGGTATTTGTATTGGAGTTTGCCCTCAAATTAAATCATTATCAACAAATAATGCTGAGACAGTCATAAACTTATGATATTTCTCCGATCTCACGTGCTTATCAAACCAGTGGTCGTGAAAAACGATTTTGTTTTTAGTTTGACCAACAGTTTTCCAAACTCTGGAAAGTGAATTTAAACGTAATATTTTTGTTTTAAAATGTATATATACTCCAGTCGATAGTGGATGAGAATTTTGTGTATAGTTAATTCATGTAATATCTTAGTTAACCCGTATAATATGGTTCTTTCATGTGTAAAGGGAGTTCTTCACAAGAGTGGGGTCTGTTTTCTGTTAATTTTACATATAACTTTTAGTGTTTTTCAATTTATTAGCTTATTATCATCCCACGCTTTAAAACAAATTAAAAACTTATATAGAGGACCTAGACATCAAATATTAAAAGGTGTATCAGCGAGTTTTTTGAAAGAAGAATTTAAGTGCTACCCAAAAGTACCCAGACATTTAGCAGTGGTTATTGAAGAAGATGATATCTCCTACCAAGACTGTATTAAATTAATATTGTGGTGTATATATTCAGAAATACCCTTCATAAGTTTCTATACTAATAATGGTGGTAAGTAAAAATATCAAATTGAGAAAATCAAGTCTTCTGCAACCTTTTTTTACTGGTTAACTATTCCTGTAGGCAAAGCAGTTGTATTGGAAATAGACTAGTTATAGGGTTATTAATTATTTCATAATATACTGTTAATTAAGATGAAATTACTTTACTAAATTTTTAGGTCTATTACAATTGAATGTAATTTAGGTCTACTTGTATTGGGTAGACTTTAATAAGGGCCCTACACTCGTTATTCGGTTGTTTTTATCGAATGGTTTGATTGTTTTTATCTGAAGGAATAATTCAATATTACAATTTATTTAACTAGCATATGATTCAACTTATTAGTTACAGTAATTTTTATGTAAGCGATAAACAGCAAGAAGTAACTAATATGCAGAATAATAAGAAGTGACTTTGAAACTGGCAATGAATATGAAGAAAATATGCGAGATATTTCTTACTAGTGACGAGATTTGTTTAAGTGATTTCAACGTGTGGATTTGGCTCCTACTAACCCATGGGGAGAATTATTTCCTCCATTTTACAAAAGCAGTTATTCATTTATTTATTATTATTATTATTTATTATTATTTCAACGGCATCCGCCAATATATAATAATTTCACAACATTTTCATGCAACTTAAATATAACATCAACAAAATAAATAACAACTAATTAAATTACAGAAAGTAGTGATTATGCAGTGGAATAATAAATAAGTATTAAGATTTGTGAAATAATGTTACAATAGTGAAAAATCACAAACATCATCTCCAACTGATATTAAGGGGAAAAAAAACTCGTTACTGTTGCAGTCTCTTTTTAAGGTGTGCGATCTGTCATAAAACATATCACCATCGGAAGGAATGCTGTTTCCACGCCTATGAAGTCGAGCAATAGGACCGTGATAGCTGTAATTGTTTGAGTGGTGGCACGTTGAAAACATATTCCTGGATCTGGTTCCAGCAGGCACCAAGAGGGATATCAGTCTAGACTTAGATATCAAAGAAACCTATAGTTGGAAGGCTAGCCTATAGTTGGTTTTGTTGTGTTATTGTTAAATTTATGTTTTTAAAATTGTAATGTACGAGATTCTTTTTGTTACTGTAATTTATTGTAACTCTTTTGTATATATATTTTACATATCGTAGTTGAATAATATATAAAATTGTTCGATAACAGCAATTGAATAACGAGGGTAGGTCGCTTATAATTAAGGTCTCCCCCGGTACTTTGGGATTATACCGACCACACCCAGACATGAATCGTTATTTCACATTTCGTTTCTACTGATTACTAGATTAGCGTAGAACAATATTTCGTCAATATAAAACAGGAATTGTCTTATCGCAAACCCCTCCCCATCCTCAGACAGAGGTCAAAGTCGAGCGTCTAGTAGATAACGTGATTGCAGTCTCGCCGCCCGTTCAGCTGGTGCATCGCTTTGTTGTACTTCCGTGTTTTACCTCTACATTTCTCCAAACACAAAAATTCAACAAAAACAATCATTTACCAAACTAAACTCTTTATTAAAAAAACACTAAAAACTTGTTTTTATTCTTGATCACATTCCGCCACCCAAAATGCGAGTGCCTCCGGCCATCAGCGCGGGCATTGACAGCACCTTCGGTGCTGCCCCGCGCTGATGTCGACGAAAGAAAAACATCCCTCGAGATAGTACCTATCAGTAAAATATCAAATTCTAGAGGGGCTAATCAGAAATATAAATTGAATTGTAATGGAAAGGCAATTATGTACCGTGCAAATCACGTGATGCCGCGCGGCCTGCCGTAATCAGGATTCTCGAGAAAGATAAGATAACAGCGATCACAATACCTGGAAATGCTTGTAAGTTTGTAATTTTGTAATTGAAGAGTTGTTTTTTCGTTCTATCATGTTTGTTTCTATAAATTTCTATTTTTGTGTTCTTCATACTAGTGTGGTCGGTATAATCCCAAAGTACCTCTCCCCCTTGTATTTTTGGTTTAACATAGACTAGGGCTTAGTAACTTTTAAGGCTAGGCCCTTCTGTATAGCCTAATAAATGTCCAACACTTGAATGATCGATAGTATCGAATCATCAATATTTATGAAAACAGAATCCTTGATATAACTACTTGTAGGCAAATTACGTTGTAGGTATTTCAAATTCCAGTATTAAAAGTAGTAATGTTATGGTGAATAAAAAACAATCTTGGCTATGTATATTTATAGAGTGTAACAAACAATGCAGTATAACATTTACTTACTTTACTTACTTACTTTATACTATTTTGAAGAATAAGCCTAAACATGTCTGACACAGATAAAACATGCACATAACCATTTTACGTGCATGTACAATACCGTTACAGATGGGCAGGATTAGTTTCAGTAACAGGTCATTCAGTGGTTACTTATTACCAGGGTACTTTTATTTCAGTAAAAGTTGGGCTGTATAATTTGGTGTTCTCATAACAATTTTCTGGTTTTAGGTTAATTGGTAACTAATAACTGCCAAGGTCATTTCATGTAAGTGAGGCTCGGAATGGAAATATTACTCTGTGGAATGTTATTATGTGATATAGTGTTATTAAGTAGGTTTAAGTTATCGTAAATATGTTAAGTAGTACAAAAGTCAAACATAATATTTGCAAGTGCTCACATGATCTGAGCTTGAATTTGGGTACTATCTCGAGGGATGTTTTATTTATTTTGTCAGAATTGCAGTGTGGTGCTGAAGGAGTGTACAATTTGATCTGATGGCATAGAAGTTTGATGATCTGGGACATGATTTGAGGTCAGGAAAATACCAATCAGATATGCCCCTAGCCATCAGTGTGGGCTTCTGTGGAGCCTAGGTACTACCCTGCACTTCTGGCGAAAAAAGAAATAGATCCCTCGGGATAGTACCCAAATTCAAGCTCAGATCACATGAGCGCTTGTAAAGGTTATCTTTAACTTTTTATATTTATAATACGTACGAATGTGTAGCCTGATAACAAATACTAGATAAGGCCTTCGTAGTATGTACCCAATAATTGTGTTGTATAGCGATAATTTCAATTAACCCATTTATAATTTGATTAGTTTATCAGTTTGTTACATTATATAGAGATAATTTTTGTATATTAACATGTTACAACAGTTACAGGTTACTGGAGCGTAATATCTCAATATGTTATTGACAGAGAACAGCATTTCCTGCCTCTAGCAGCCATTACTCAAGTACCATATACATGATTTAACTTTGTTTGTTTACATTTTGAACAATAATATCGTACTGAATTATTTTATTGACTTTTAAGATTGTATTTTAGTGAAACTTTACTTTTGTATGTCAAATAAATGATATGCACTTAACATTATAGAAAATAATACAACTTTCTTTAAGTTCGAGCAGCTTAGTACTTGCAGTTATTTAATAGGGTAAAAAGATTTGTCTGACAGTATTTAAATTGTTCTAATCGTGATTTGAGTTATCGATCATTCAAGTGTTGGACGCTTATCATACTGTAGTCAATTTTAGAATATTGGTTTAGGCCCTGGGGCTGCAAACCCGGATTAGCCTCTAAAAAAATCTGATAAAATATTGAACAAAGCGTATAAA
This sequence comes from Homalodisca vitripennis, assembly GCF_021130785.1. NCBI lineage: Eukaryota > Metazoa > Arthropoda > Insecta > Hemiptera > Cicadellidae > Homalodisca > Homalodisca vitripennis. The sequence continues at coordinate 122,676,638 of NC_060210.1, read as the reverse complement.
TACTAATAGCCATTACTAAAAAAACGAAATAACACTAATTATATCTATATCTAACACAGATGATTTTAATTTGATATATGTTTGTGTTCCATTTATTTCTTAATCTTTTACAGCAAATGCAATTTACATCGATTTTGTAACAACATGGTCATTCCATCGAAAAACCATCTACTGGTGATAACATATTTTGTCAATTTTTGACACATTGGAATCTATGCTGGTGTTGCATTTGAGCACCATTGTTTAATTATACAACCAGCACTAGATAGTCTATATATCCTGGAATAGTCAGCCCTGATAATGTCTCCCTCTTTTACTGAGCTTTAGCAGAGTGCTCCTTGTAGTTCCTCTCCAAGCACTCTTCTACGAATCACTGGATAACGGTATCTTCCCAACAATCTTGAAAAATGCTTGCATCATTCCTCTTCACAAAACAGTTATTCTAGTAACATTAGGAACTATCACCCTATCATGATCCTCCCGGCTATTGGTAAAGTTTTTGAAAGTTTGGTGTTGGACAGGCTTTAAAGTGATTCATCACTCCTAACATGGTTTTGTCCATGGTAAATACTACCACAAATCTCCTGCTTCTTCAAAAGTGTGTTCTGGCTGCCTTTCGACTGAACAAGCAGGTGGACACTGTTTATTTCAACATGGGTAAGGCCTTTGATAAGGTTGACTATAAAGTTCTCTTGTCTAAACTAAGTAGTTATGGTTTGGCTGACCTCTTGTTGTCATGGGTCTTCAGTTATTTGAGCGATTGGATCCTCAACATCACATAATTCTCTCCGTCTTCTGGAGTTCCTTAGGGTTCCTTACAAGGCTCCTGTCATTTCCACGCCTTTGTTAATGATTTCCTATAAGTTAGACAATGTCAATGCCTTACAGTTTGCTGATCTGTAGATCTTTAATGTCATCTCTTCATCTGAAGTGAAGACTCTCAAAGAATCTAATATAACTTGTCTGCAATTGAGGATTGGGTGCATTAGGAACAACGTGTTAGTGAATCCCAGCAAATGCTCTGTCACTACTTTTCATCATATCAAGAAGACTCCTACAGTGATTACCTACTCTATCTTAGGTATCCAAAATTCTAGATTCCTGAGTGTAAAAGTCTTGATCATTTGTTTTGACTGTGATATGTCTTTTGGGGTATATTGACTATATCTGCAATGAAAGAAATAGGTGCTTGGATTTATCTCTAGATTTTCTAGAGGTCTTAATAGCCTGATGACATTATGATCTTTGTTTTGTTCTCTTCTAAGGTAGCTTGTTGAATTCGTCAACCCTGTATGGATAGCCTCCTTACATAATTGGAGCCAAGAATAGATTAGAAACTTTGCAGCACCACTTTATTTGTTTAGTTATTAGTCTCTGAACCAACCAGGAAATTTATTCTTTATTCCAGTTTTTTCAATAGAGAATAATTCTGTCATACTATAGAACGTCCAACGTTTTAGAAAAATCGATGAAGTTATCAATATTTGATTTCTTGCTTCTAGTTCTTTATTTAGATGATTAGGAAAATCTTGAAGAAGTGTTTCAGTGCTTTTATTCTGTTGAAACCTATATTGACAGTAATCTATTATTTTATTATTTTCTAAGTAGGTACAGTGAGATGTTTAGATACATAATGTTCCATTATTTTATCCACTTGACAAGTATCGATAAAGGGCGATAGTTTTGAAAAAGGGCATGGCTTCCTCCCTTGTTATATGCCTAACTATAGCAGTTTCAATTTTACAGGGACTTCACTTTCCTCAATGGATGCATTTATTATTTTTGAAATAATCTCAGCAAAGGATTCAGAGAAAGTTTTTACATCTTTACTTCTTCCTTCTAAACCTGGGATTTTTTCTCCAACTTGCAAGTTATATTTTTTATATTGTATGTGTGTTATTTTGGTATGTAAAGATTTCTATTTATTATATTTCTATCAAAGTTTAAAAGATCGTAATTATTATTTGTACTGTCCAGTGTTTTAAAGCTGCATCTGTGAATTATTTTTTTTTATACCCTGGGTAAAAATCTGTGCAAATTCATTAGCAATCAATTCAATGCTATCAACTTTGCCGGCCATCTATATTCAACTTTTTATTTCTCCCTATTATTTTATTACTTCCCAGGTTTTCTCAATATCTTTTTTATTTATTTCCAAGTTTCTCTTGTTGTAATTCATTTTTACAAAATATATGTCTTTATTTCTTGAATACTCTTGCAACCAATAAGAAATCACCAGGATTTTTCGTACCTCTTTCAAATAGCCTATCGAGTTTTTTGCTCAATTTGGTTATATCCCATGTCATCCAAGGTTTTTTTTTGGAGCTTTGTCCTTTTATTTTCCAAGCACAAGCTTTTTTCGTAAATAAAATTAAAATTTTTAACCAAACAATAATACATTTCATTACATGAAAAACTGTTATCAATAACACGTTCCAATTGAAGCTTTCCAAATTAGTTTTTATACTTTTTTCAATTAAGTATTTATATTTACCAACAGTTGGTGATATAAAATAATTACCGTTTTCAGGTATTTGTAAGTTTAAGACACAGGAGTAGTGGTTAAATATCTGGACCCTCGTTACAGCAGACCTAGCTCCTATATATTATCTTCTCTTAGATAAAGATGATCAGATACCTAAACACTGTGCCCTACTTTATCTCCTCTCTGGTATTCTGGTCTACACAGGAATGAAAACCATTGGCAGACCTCATGTTCTGATATTCATTTATATTATTGCAAACTTAATTTTTTTTCAATTTAAATTGAAGTCACCGACTGTCCAACTCTGTACACAACTATAGTATTAACTTAAATTAATTTTATTAAAAAATATTTAGCTAATAGAATCGTTTCAAAAGTTTTAAATTTACCTATTTTTATCTCCTTCCGAACATAAATACTTCTTCCACCACCCTTACCCTTCGATCTTAAATTTTTAAAACAATCAACAACGTCTAGATGAAACATTTTTAAATATTCATTTGCATTCACTTCTGTAAAAACTATGACATCCAAGTACTCAATAATATTGATAAACAGTACAAAAGATTCATCCCAGTAATTTCTTATGAAGGCTACATTCAAATGCAAAAAGGAAATTCCCATTTTAAAATTGTTATTTTTTTATAATTAAATAAAGTATAAACATTCTAAAAACCAACAGCTTGTTGAGCTCTCTTTAAAGAATTACAATCTGCAGCTGTGGAGTAATTTAAAAACCATTTTGAAACCAAACAAACTGATAGTTCAACATCTTAGCTTTAGATTTTGCACTCTTTAACAAGTTTAGTTAAAATAAAAAGTCAAATTTTCACTTACGTAGATTCTACTTCCCTAAAGCCCCGTGACATCTGTGTTGGTCACAACCGTCTTTCTTGCTTTCAGCTCTCTGTCCCTTAGCTTCCTTCCTAGCAAATTGTACAATGATTGTAGCTGGCCGATTTTCAGTTCTGGTTTTTAGGAGTCGATGTCCTCTTCGACTCGGAAGCTGCTTCCGATGTCCTCTTCCTTCAGTATGACCCCCAACTTGTTTGCTACTTTAATCTGTAAATCTTGTTAAATTTGACAATTCAATTTGTATGCTTTAAATAATTTCCAATTTTTTGTTGACACTTTCCAAAATTTACTGATTCATTCAAGGATTCATTCGACTTAGGGGTAGTTTTACTATTTATAGAACTTGCATTCTGAGCACAGCCAGCCTATTGCTGTTCTTCAGACAAATTAAAACATTTAAGTTCATCTTTACTTTCCAAAATATCCTCTTTAAATTTGCAACAGTTCATAACTAAAATCAAAAGAAAAATCCCAGCCAAACCTGGTAATCAGAGAAAAATAAGGGAATCCACAGAGTGAACTGATAAGATAAGGATTTCCTCACTGGACCACTGCTGATTACTAACTGGATGAACTATTTTAATAACAAATATATAATTTGGTATTGGGTATGTTATATCAATAAATCCAAATTGTCATTGTATGTCAGCTCCCACATTGTCATATCAGCTGACTCTCAGTATGAACCAACGCAACAACATCTCTCTTCGTTCTGGTTGTTTACATCCATTTTTTTGGTGTTCGATTATTCTGCATGTGTAGTTCAATTTTAAATATATTGTGGAGTTTAGTTGATTTTGACATAACACTGAGTCACTGATACCAGTTGTTATTCTTCCGTTACACAATCCAGGCTTGTGTTGATATGTCTCATACTATAGTCCCATTGAGGAGGACTACCGTAAATTGGACAACAGTGGCCTGAGCTTGCCAGTATCTCAAATCGCTACGGTTTTATCCCCTATATTCTATTTCCATACTGAAGAACAATCTAGAAAACGTTTTGCTAATCACGGACTCACACTAGTGCTAAGCAAGTATGAACTGTGTGGACAGGGGATTTAATGTGCAGTGTATACCAGGGGAGAAAATAATGATATTGTTGCAGTACACTTGGAGTATACCATCAGTAATTTATTTTCATTTAGAGACAAAGAATCTGAGGAAGGGTACAGGAGAGTTTCGGAGTATAACGGGGGCATGGTAAGAAAGTGGCCCTTCACAGCATGGCGGATTTGCTCTAATCTAAAAAAACAAAATCTTAAAATTCTAAAATAGTTTTGAGTAGTGTCTTAATTTGATATAATATCAGTTACAAAGCCCTCTTTGACTTTAATTCATAGTTTAATGTCAGTGACACTCACTGACTTAAAAGTCACACTTGTACTACTGTACAATTACTATATATCCATAAAACTCAATATTATCAATACCAGCATACTTCCTTTATTTCTTTCCTCTCCTAGTATTATCTTATTTCCTGTTTATGTCCTTCACTGCAGACCTATATTGATTGAGACTTACTAGTGTGAGATGAGACTTACTTAAATGTCTGCTGTATAGTCTTTACAGACTAAGAACCTTGTAATGAATATTAAAGATGTTGAGTGTAGCTCGTATCAGTAACTTGGACCACACAATTAGTTTTTCTTTTTTTCTCTATTCAGATATATGAGGTGTGGCTAGAAAATAACCAGATTAGTATTAGTGGAGTCACAGAGCGCAATAAGACTGAATATCGTACGACTTGTCACCCGACACCGCCTTCCACCCTCCTTGAGTTTCGTTGGGCTTCCATACTTATTCCGCCCGTAGAGCTAGTTATAAGCAGTTAACCTTTAGTCTCTAGAAAAGTAACCTGTTGTAAGTTGTAAGTGTTGAGTAACCAGAAAAAATAGTGTGAGAACATGAAATTTCTTTTCAGATTTGAAAAATCTGCAAGTGAAATATTTGTAATGTTACAAGTGTACAGTTAGGTCAATCGATTCATTGGAAATCCCCTTTTTCTCCACAGCAAAATAAAGCACAAATGACCAAATCAAAATTCAAGGGCATGATGATTGTGTTTTTTGTATCAAAGGGATTGTGTACATTGATTGGGTATCAGAGGTGCAGGTAGTGAATTAGAATGACTACATTAGCACCCTGACTACCCTATGTGATTGTGTACAGAGAAAACAGGACAATAGTGGAAAAACAGGTCATTGATCCTCCACCAGGACTTTGCTCCAGCTCACAAAGTTTTGACAGTGATGGTATTTTTGACCAACTCTACTAAGACCATTCTAGTCATCCAATTTGGCCCCCTTTGACATTTTTTTTGTAAATTATTACAGAAAATCTCAATTACTTATACCAGCTGCTTTAAAAATGTAATGTTCTTTTTAATGCTAGAATAGTTGCCAACGCAATTGTTTTTTATATTCTTCTGGTAAATACTATATTTTCTGTTTCAGCAATTAATCCAACATCCTTATACGAGGTGCTATGCAAGAAGAGCAAAAACAGTTTGCAAAACATACAGTGGGGAAAATCATTCCATAAAAGTGTTAAAGAGATGGCCAAAAAAGATATCAACGGTAATGTATATTTAACTGTGTAGTACTTTCTTTCTGTTTGACTCTCCACCAACTATAATAAATTGGAATATGTCATGACATGTAAGTTTTATTCAAACAAATTAACAATCAGTGTAATTGCAAGATAGATACGTCAATAATTAGGCATTTCTCAAAAATAACAAAACTCTAAAAACAAAAATAATTATAAGTAAAAAAACTATAGACACTAAGAAAGTTAATAAGTCAATGCAAAATTATCCTTTTTATTTTTAAAACAGTTCTTATGGTCCAACTATCCACTTCAGAACTTAAGTAAGTGTTGAAAAGGGCTGTGCCATTGTATTTGAAAAAAGTTAACCATCTTGCTTATGAAAAAAATAATTGTCAATCTACACAAACAGCTATTGTACAGTTAAGTTAAAAGAATGGATACACTGTTTAGATTTTTTATGGATAAAGATGGAGGGATGGAACTTGGGACACCATTCTAGGAAATAGAAGTGAATTTTTTAGTCTCTGTCACAACTTTGCCCATTTCCCCAAAATGGGATTTTGGGGAGGGATCGGTTCAAAATTTTTAAATGTAAAGCCCCATTAAGTGACACCGCATTTGAGTGGTCTTGATAAAAGAAGAGCAACAGTGGAACTAGAGCTTTCTATCCCAACCCAGTACACAATGGCAGCTCATTAAAATTAAGTAAGTTAAATGTGTGGATGAATCCTGCTCAATCTTCAATTGACAAAGATAGAAAAATGAAACTCAGGACACCCCTCTGGGAAACAAAAGTAAACCATTTCCCCAAAATGGGCTTTTTGGGGGCAGTTTAAATTTTTTGTTGTAAAGTTACAGTAACACTAGTAATTACAATAACGTTAAACAATAAAACGGCTAAAACTTACTAACCTGTGGTTATTATATTAGATGTTTATATTATATTAAGCCTGCTGTCCCAGGACAGTTTGACAATGTTCAAGCCTGTTGTAGAAACTTGAAACAGCATGTTATTTATATTGTTCAGATTCAAATTTATAACTTCACAAAATCCTCTCATACACTCAATTTTTAATGTCTGATTTTAAAATAATTTGGCTAATAATAAATTTTTATAAATAAAATAAATTTATTGCTAAAATAAAAGAAGATGTAAAGAAATAATCTAATAGCAGAAACTGTTAGCAAATTATGTGTATATACATTTACGACATGTGTTCCAAAAGTAACGGGAATTATGTTGGTATTCATGCTCCTGAATTATAATATTTCCAGCTGTATTTATTGCTTATTTTGTCAGTGGCAGCTGCTAAGGTTATACATGTTTTATGAATTCAGTGATTTTCGTTTTTGAAAGAAATGGATCACAGAATTTGTATCAAATGTGTGAAAAATGAAATAAAGTGTAACAATGTTAAAAAAGGCCTATGGTGAGTCTACTATGAGTAAAACAATGGTTTATGAGTGGTATAAATGTTTCAAAGATTGCCGCGAAGACATTGAAGATGATAAAACCTCCGGACGCTCCAGCACATTACAACCTAAGAAAATATGAAAAAGGTGGAAGAAATGGTTATGAACGATCACCATGTTACCATCAGAGATGTCACTGATGATGTTGGTATATCAATTGACACATGTCATGACATTTTTTAAAATTGTATTGGGTATATAAAACGTGTGACAGCAAAATTTGTGTAAAAATTATTGAGTTTTGAACAAAAACAGCAGCGAGAATGAAAGTTGCTCAGGAGTCACTGAATGAAGTCAACAACGATGTAGAATTACTAAAACATGTAACAGGTGATGAAACATTGGTTTAAGGATATGTCGAAACTAAGGCTCAATCATCCCAGTGGAGGCATTTTGTATCACCAAGACTCGACAAGTGCAGTAGAACGTGAAGGTTATGCTCAGCATGTTTTTCGATTTAAATGGCATACTGCATCATAAATTCTTGCCACAAGATCAAATGGTTAATTAAGTACTACCTGCAAGTTCAATGCTGTTTGTGTCAAACAATCCGAAAAACGCCCGGATTTGTGGCAAAACAACTCATGGCGTTTGCACCATGACAATGCACCTGATGATTATGTCAATCAGAAATTGCATTTAGTGTCTGGTATATTGCTTTGTGATTCCACTTGCAGTTACCCTTAGTTTTACACACAATTTCATAGGCGTTGCATCTGTATGAACACTTCTGATTTGAGTAAATTATATTTCCGAAGCCAAATGAAGTAAACTAAAAAACTCTCCAAGAGACACAATGTATAATTTTGGATAAAAACATATTTGGCATTTTGGTTGAAGTCTATCATTGGAATATATCCATCTATGGCGTGGGAATGGTTAAGAAGTAAGAAAAGTGTACAACCTTTTATAAGTGTAGCAACAGAAAAAAATTAAACATTATTAAAAAAATTAAACATCAAATTAAAAAATAAATAAACGGGAAATACCATCATTTTATAATCAGCTAAAGTAAATATAAATATTTCTTCCGGCATCAAAGAGTGACTGATTGACTATAACATTGGTATCAAGAGAACATAATGTTTGGCACAGATAAAATTACCTCATGATTTAAATATTAGCATTCTCTTAACAATATGGTAGGAGTATACCACACCATATGTAGCATAATAGGCTTTGCTAAGGTTGTATGAAGAATTTTAAGTTTATAACTACACATGTTAGTTAAAATGTGATGATTAAACTCAATTTTTTTACAAATTTATGTATTCTGTGATTTTCTTGATCGAATCATGGTTACCCTTAAGACAAATGTAAAAATGTTTACTAACGCTCAACCATGCAGTGACATGCTTCATCATCAAACTCTGAACATGTTGTATGGTCAGAAATAAAATTTGTCCAGACTGTCAAGTGATAAACTTCACTATTGCTCAGCCAATTATGTTACGGAATGAATCTAAACTGTAAGAATTAACTTTAATTTTAGTAGCATTTTGGTTTAAAATTCAAACACAAATAGTTAATGTAATGCAATCTTAATGTATTCTGTCTTTAGAAGATGTCACTCAATGTTGTAGAACAATTTACATGCTATATCAGTCTAACTCCTAGTAAAAGATTGGGTAAATTGTTTAAGTATCTTTATATTGATTTATTTATTTTTATGTTTAGATCAAACTGTACTGTATTTATTTCACATTTTACCAAGAAAACCACAATGTGTACAGCACTTTTAAGGTTTAGAATTAAAAACACATTTATCAAATAGGTTTAAATTTTGTGCTTTCTGTCTACAGGTTATGTGTGGAGACCTATCGTGGAAGTGAATTTGTTCTCCTCCAAGTCTGTCAGTAACAGCATAGAGAGTGTGATGTTGAGGTTATGTGAGGAAAAATTGAAGCCTGAAGAAATATCGATAGATGCAGTTGATCAACACTTTAGGGATGAAATACCTTTACCAGATCCATGTCTGTGTTTAGTGTTTGGAAAGACATTCAGCACATTTGGTTTTATGCCATGGCAGATTAGGGTGACGGAAATTTCGTAAGTATTATCCATAGACTAAGACTTCTTTAAACAATGAATAATATTTAAATATCTGTTCTGTCTTAGTCAGAAAAAGGTAGATTTCACATGTGAATTTTAATGAACAATATTTCAATGAACAATAAATTAAATCAAAATAAAAGGTTGCTGCATATCTTTAAAATATTTTCCAAATTATCATTAAAAATATCTATGTTTGATTGGTTTAAATTAAGAAACCGTAGAGTCTTGTACAAAGGAAAGTTATAATGAGAAACTGTTCTACATGTAGGTAAAGCAAATAAATTAAATTCTCTAAATATATGATGTGGTACATGCAAACCTATGTGACTTAACAAATACGAACTATCAACTGAATTATTAAGTAACTTACATAAAAAACTTATTGAGGCTAGTTCCCTTCTTATGGACAATTTTTTAATCTCAAACATTTCCCTTAAATTAGAAGTGGGCATGTCGTAAGGACATACATAATTATGTTGTTTGTAAAATAAAAATTTAAGAAATTTGTTTTGTATTATCTCTAAATTGCTACACTCTTAACACATTTATTGAATTCCAGATAACAGAACAATACTCTAATTTACTTCTTATCATAGTTTTATACAAAGTCATAATTGTCTCAGTATTGTGAAAATATCTTGAATTTCTCTTGACAAAGCCCAGAAGTTTGTATGCAATCGACACCAGCATGTGGACATGATCATTAAAACAGAATGAAGAACTAAAAATTACACCTAAATCTTTAATTTTAGAAACATTTTTTAAAGCTTTATTATTTATGAAGTAAATGTTAAAATCAGGAATCCTCCTCCGTGAGTATGACATGGCAAAACACTTATTTACATTCAATTCCAACTTATTAGTCGAACACCAAATATACAACTGGTCTAAAGAATTTTGTAATAAGTTAACATCAAAATCATCTTTTATAGGCCTGTATAATTTAAGATCATCAGCGAATAATAGACATTTATAGTCAGAGAAGCAACGGGGGAGATCATTAATGAATATTAAAAACAAGAGAGGTCCTAAATTTGAGCCCTGAGGAACACCCGAGGAGCTTGTATAAACACAAGATGATTTGTTTAACATTGACACAAACTGAGTTCGGTTTTGTAAATATGACGCCATAAATATACAAAAATCAACTGAAAATCCTAAGAGAAATAATTTGCGCAGCAAAATATCATGATTTACCCTGTCAAATGCTTTTGAAAAATCAGTATATATTACATCTAGTCTACCGCCACTATCAAGTTTAGCTGATATATTCAAAGAAAGCTCCATTAAGTTTGTTGCTGAAGAGCGTTTGGGTAAGAACCCATGTTGTTCTGAGGAAATCCTAGATTTGATTGCACTAAATATCCGCTTATACAAAAGAAGCTCATAAACCTTTGCAAATGAATTTATCAACGAAATAGGACGATAATGCTCAATTTTATTTTTTTCTCCAGATTTGAAAATAGGAGTAACTTTGGCCTCCTTCCATTTGTCCGGAAACACACATGACGAAAGTGAAAGATTAAAAATAAAACACAGTGGTTTTGCTAATATCTCCCCACAACCTTTTACAATATACGCTGGAATTCCATCTGGGCCCGAAGACCTTTTTGATTTCATCTCTCTTATGGTACTCACTACATCACTAGAATTAAAACTGGGTATAAAAATAATTTAGATTATTAATTTCCACAACAATAATTCTCAATGTTGGCATGTCATTATAATAGCAACACTTTCAAACATTTAGAAACTCCATCACATTGAAACCTTGTTATAAGCATATATATTTCTTTATAAACATATTAAATTATAACGTTTAAATTCTATATTTCTACAACTTTAAACCGCCTCAATATTGGAACATTAAGAGTTATTGAAAAATAAATAAGAATAATGTTGCTTGGAATTACTTAAATGTTTGGAAAAGTGTCAATTTTGATTTATGCTGTTTATGCCAGAGATAAAACATTTTTCTCAAATACAAATTACTGACATCTTGAAATGTTTTATTGGTTAAGACTGGCTAACAAACTGAGCAAAGCCATGTGAAAATACTGTCTCTGTACTATGATTAGTCTGAAGCTTTTAAAAACTTTGGTAGTTATTGTGTTTACAATTATTCCCATAATGTTATATTAAACATGGTACATCCGTTATCTGGAAATCGTACGAAATATCAAACATAACAATAAAGGAAACACATTATTGGAAATATCTTGGGAATTCTAAAACATTTTTTACACTATAGTGCGTAATAACTAATAACCATTCCTTTTTGAATGGCCGTCATCTTGAAACATTTTGAAAAATATGTCAAAAAAATTTAAAGAATAAAAGTGTTTGGTTTAATTATCTAATATATTTTTAAATTTAACATTTTGGATCTATGTTGGGAACTAGTCAAGGTTAAACTTTTTGTTTGAATGCAAATGGCTGCCATCTGGAAGTGGTTTATTGGTTAAGACTGACTAATTAACCAATTTATCCAAGCTATGTACAAACATTGACTCTGTATTAAATTTAGTCTGAATTGATACAGAATTATGGTAGTTATCGAGTTCACAATTATTCCCACAATGTTGCATACTACTTAAAATATTGTATGTCCGCTGTCTGGAAATCTACAAGATATCAAATAACATGTAAGAAGAAACATTATTTTTAATTACCTGATGATTTTCTAAAACACTTTTTTGTCTTGCATTATAATTTATACATAACCATTCCATTTCCAAACATTGAATCTCCGTAAAATAATAAAAATGGTTTATAATTACCTAACATATTTAAAAAATGTATCATTTGGATCGATGTTGGGAATTAGCTAAAACTTTTTGCTCAAATGCAAATGTCCGCCATCTTGTAATTTTTTATTCGTTAAGATGGAGTAATGAACTCATCCAAGCTGTGTACAAATACTGCCTCTTTACCAAGTTTAGTCTAGATCTATTAAAAGTTATGGCAGTTATCGTGTTCACAAGCTTATGCGTTTTATAACATAAGTCAAAGCACACACACACACACACACACACGTATATTTTTGGATTATGGTGATTTTGAATTCTGGAGTCATGATCATAGAAAATGAAGAATAAAAATTTCCCGACAATTCTATCATGATGGTGATTGCAATAGGCAGTTTTCTGTGAAATTTATTTAAAAATATTATTAATACAAGTTCTCAGCAGCCACATATGTGTGTTTGGTGATGTGAGGTGGATGAATTTTGATACTGATTTATAAACGAACAGTTAATCTTTCCAGAATAGATAGGTTTACTCCTACCGAATAATTTTGACTTGCCAGAACATTATTTTTTTAATTTGCTTAAAAATCGTAGCGATGTAACGGAACATCATAGGTCAATATTTTAAAGAAAATGTTTATTATAATAAAAGTTATATATTTTTTAATGTAGACTAAATTAAGAAATGTTGCAACACGAGTGGTAAATTTTGTGGAGATAAATTGTTCTAGCACTAAATAAGTGCTAGGAAAATATACTAATAAGATCAATTTATTCTCTGACAGTAAGAAAATATTTATTCTTTTTTTTCGATGCAGAACTCAGATCTGGTGTAAATATCTTTTATATACACTCTTCAATATAATTTTTGTAGCAGTGGAGTTAACATTCGTGTTTCAAATCAGGATGTTTTCCACCTACACCACTGCAACTAAGAAAGGCAGAGTAAAAGATAATCGGTCATTTTCATTAAGTCAAGTAAACAAACACAGGTTAATGAAATGGCACGATGTGTGGCATTAAATATTACAGAAATTAATATATCTGTTAATAAAGGCAGATGTATTATTGATACGTGAAGTATTTATAGTGAAGGGAGTTTAAACTATCTCAAGGAAGAGTTTGAGTGTGAATCTAACACTGTGGTTATCGTAATAATAATTGTAGCACATGATGTTGGCCTAGGCCTTCAACAATTTTGAACCCGATTCTACATAGTTTAATAAATAAAAACAAATGAAAAAAACTATTAATAACTTGTTGCACATCGATTTGATGTGGTGTAGAGGGCACCACTGGGTGCAAATTATTTAGTGCACCACTAAATTGTTCCAGATCAAAGTTGTGTTTCGAACTTCCTCACTTAAAGTACATAAAAACATGTAAAAACATAATTAATAGTAGATTTTATATTTATACATTTAAAATATTCAATCAAAAGAAACAAATTTTTAACCAAACCAATTTACAGTAACATGGATTAAGTATAGTTAAAACAATAGCAAAGTTTTTGTTTACACTATATAAATGAAATTTATTAATTTAAAATAAAGGAAAGAAATTACTTTGATCTAGTAATTTTTATACGAATTTAAGTAAGGAATTCTTCAAGAAAATTTCAATTTTCACACACACACACACACACAAAACACATAAATCTATTCTAAAGCACAAATAGATATTTAAATAATCTTAAAACATCTAGGCTCAAAATAATTGGATTTACTGCGCAGCTCATTAGCTGACCAAACTAGTTGGTCAATTAGATAATAATAGCCTAGGTCAATGGAGTAATGATAGCATGAGTCCCTCATTACATCTTCCCATGTTTAAGAATATAGTCATTTTCTGATTGAAAAGTTAAATGTGCTAATATTTCGTCTAAGCACATTATAGTATTATATGGATACTCTTATTGCCTTGTTTTATCTTATTTTACTAGATTTATTTGCATGGGAGGAGAGGGGGAAGAATTGGCTGGTACACAGCAGGTCTACTGTTAGCAACATAATTAAGGAAATATTCTGTCTCTGAGCACATGCTTGGGATTTTTATCGCATGTGTGCTGCCATTGTTAATGACTAAATAACAATTTCATATACACTGTTATATTATTTGGTGTGTAAATCTAATATATATACAACCGCATGTGTAACTGACTGACTCACTCACTCACGTATACTAATTTCTAACCTACTTCCAGATGAGTTAGAGACTTGAAATTTGGTACACAGATAGCTTTCCACGTGTAACCACCAGGAAAATCCCGAAAAGTGAGAATTTTTCATTTTCAACCCCTCAAAAAAATTCCCAAAAAATCGGCGCATTCTTCACCCCTGCAGGCATTTTTTTTGTAAGCCCGATAGCGGGCGAACCGTTGGAGCTAGCTCGGATCTGACGGAAAATTCATGGTCAGGAATGAAGTGAACTACAAAAAAGGTCTAATGACTTTTTGCTCTATCTTCCATGGTTAAGCGACAAAACGCTCGAACATTTGAAATTCCAGAGATTTTTTTCGATAAAAATAATGTTTCAAGCCCGATAGCGGCCGAACCGTTGGTCGTAGCTCAAATCTGATTGATCCATCAAATTAGCAAATTGCGCGAGGGTCTACAGAAAAGGTCCAGTAATCTTTTGCCCTATCTCGATTGGTTTGGCCGAAAAACGTGATTGTGTACAATTTTGTTGTAACTTTTACGCGAAACTTTTGTTTTGGGGTCGATAGCGGCGAAACCATTGGTCGGAGGTCAAAATAAGACTAACGTTTTATTTAGGAAATAAGATGACCTACAAAAAAGGTCCAGTGACTTTTTACTATATTTCCCTTAGTTTGACCGCAAAACGCGATTAAGTGAAAATATTGGACGTTTTCGCCTAAAAATTTACATTCCGGGCTTGATAGCGGCTAAACGGTTGGTCGTAACTCAAAACAAATTTTTAAACGGGATTTAGGAAATCACGTGATCTACAGAAAAGGTTCAGTGACTTCGGGAGTTGGCTGAGCGTTAGCTAAGCGTCAATAGTAGATAGGGACAGAGGAATATTTATTATGTTCACAGACACAATACCCTCTAAAAAAGGCCCAAGTGTGTCATTAACCCCCGGTAATATTAACCCCCCCCCCCCCGGGGATTTCCTGGTATGACCTGATAACCTCCTGTACATTCAACCCCCTGATGTGTTAACCCCCCTGGTAACATTAAACCCCCCCAGGGAATTTCCTGCCATGACCTCATGTCCGAATTTTACCAGTCACCAAATCTCTTAACCCCCCCCCCTGGGAAGATCCTGGTATGACCAGATAACCCCCTGGAGACTTATCCCCCCGGTAACGTTAACCCCCCCTGGGAATTTGTTCATATGACCAGACAATATCCTGACGAAATTAAACCCCCTCTTGTCTTAACCTCCTTAACATTAATCACCCACCCAGGGAATTTCTCGCCTTGACTAGATAGTCTCCTGGTGATATTAAACCCCCTGTTCGACTTAAAATACTGCCTTGAGGTCGGTTTTTTATTATGTTTATACTAAACAATTCAAGATAGCTGACCCGTGCAGACTTTTCTCCCGAGCTCATTTCTGGCTAAACCATAGGTCGTAGATCAGATCTGAGGGCACAATCGAAAGACAAAATTAAATTTCCAACAAGAAAGGTCCAGTCACTTTTTGTCGTATCTCTAACGGTTTAACCGCAAAATGCCCTCAAAGTCAAAAGTTTTTACGAATCCGGAAAAAAAAATCTATGAAAAAGGTCAATTTTTAAATCCCTTGTCATTTACTTAATGTCCGGACTTAACCAGTCACCGAATTCCGCTTATCCCCGAATTTGCAAGCGTTTACTTTGGGGGCCTGGGGGCGTAGCCCCCAGCGAGCCGAAGGCGAGTGTTGTTATTATATAACGAGAAAGCATCTACTTCTGGAAGACCTGCACAGCGAGTATACTGCTTAACCCCAATACTCAATTACTCAGAGTATTGTCATTCGTCAAGGGGTGCAAAATGTTATTCATTCCAGTTTTTTACTTCTTCAGTTTGAAGCAACAATAATTTGTATTCTTTAAAAAATCTACAATAAAACTATTAAGCCTATTTACACAAACTAATTTTATATATATATATATATATATATATATATACATTCATTAAATTTTGTATAAGTGGCAATAGCCTAATTTAATTTCAATAAATATTGAATCGCAAAAAGTACTTGCTCCACCGGGACTGGAACACAGATCTCTCACTTGCCGGGTGAATGTGCTACCATTACACCACAGAGCCCTCACTTTTTACGATTCAATTATTTTGTATTTGGCCATTTCTTTCACATATGTGTTTAAATAACCAAACTAACATATGATCGGAAGACCAAATATATATATATATATATATATATATATATATATATATATATATATATTATATATACAGTATGTTATTGTATTTTACACCATTGTCTTTTTGATTAGTACTGTGGTGCAAATGAATCATTTTTGTTCTTTTGATTTAAAACTAAAGACTTTTTTATTTTTCAGGCACATTACAACACATCACAACCTCCAACTTGAAGACTTTTTGTGCGCCTTAAGAACATATGCATTTTGTGATCAAAGGTTTGGGAAGTAGTGAACAATATAAAATATATAGTTATTTATGTAAAATGTATATCCGGGTTAAGGGGCGTAATATAACGTGTAAAAAGTAACAGTGGTCATTATCGAAATGGGGTTTTAGATGTAGTTGTATTCAAGGTGTTCAGTATGAGTATTCGTGGAAAGTTCTTTAACCATTTCCTTCTGATATATCTTACTTTTGTTATTATATAGTTATAATAAAAGAATAAATCCTCAATTAAGTCAAGAAAAGTTTTAAGCTGGTTTGTCAATAATTATGTTACAAATTTAATTTTTTAAACATGAAATTTGTCACATCAAATTGATAGATTGATTATTTACCCATTTTGACTTGACATATATCTTGTATTTTTATATAATTTATATATATATATATATATTTATTTTTTTACTAAATAGCAGTGTTTTTAATTTTACATTCTAACATTTATGTTAATTTTTTCAAACCTTACAGAACGGTTTAAAATAAGTTGTTGAACTTTAATGTTTAGTTTTTACAATTTTTCAATATCTCGTAAATTTTTAGATATTTGATTACAATATTGTTTTATTTTTTTGAACAAATTTTTCATTTTTATGCTAACTAATAGTTTTTACAAATTTTGTGTTCAAAGTCATTATTAAATATAATAGCCTATATATATTGCATTGTTTTATAATGCCACTTTACTCCGATTTCATTTAAACTGAAGGTGGGTTGTTTAAATTTCATTCTCTTGCATTTTCATTCTCTATTTTATCTTTTAACCAGGATTTCACTAGTTGAAAAACCCATAACTAGCGTCTAAGAATAAATGCCTAAATATGGCTACAATTTCGACGTCAAGATAAACCTACAAAATTAATTAGCATTTATAACCACATTTTGGTCCATTTGACCAAGCCAAAATTGATTTGTTTTTGTGTATAACGGGTTCAATTAAGTTTGAACAATGGTTTTAACACAATAATGAAATAAATAACGAAGTCACAGGGAAGTAATGGTGCTGTCTAGCTGACAGAAGTTTCTTGCACATTTACGTAATAGTAATGGTTTCCTAGTAACTCTGAGAGATATACTAATAATAAGTAACTACATTTTGAAAAGTAAAGTTCCATAAACGACACACCGACGATTATTAATATCAGTATTATTATATATTCTTCATTCATATTCTTTATTAAATCAATCAAAAGTTTCCTCATTTACATAGTGTGCTACAAGTGTTGTTGTGTATATGTCCCTAACTTAATAATTGTGAATATGTCTTTGTTATTTATTTTGTATAATGTAACAATATTGGTGTTTCCATTGTTTAAAGACACCATAGTTAAAAAAATTAAAATATGGCAAACGGCAATCAACAGATAGTTGACTAGTGGATAGCATTAGGCTGACTAACTCTTGCTGCAGGTTATATATAGACGCTGAAAATTCCCTGTTAAAGAGCTAATTGCAATTGAACTATTAGAATAGTTCTTTGCCTTGTATAATTCTTTATGTAATGGTCAAGCTTTGATTATTCATTTAGCAACACTTTGAATTGACATACTTACAAATAAACTGGAAATACTGATGGCGAGAGAAAAGAAGAGACCTGGATTCTGGCCTATCTGAAATTTGCAGGCGTTACTACTAGTATGTTGCCGCGCCCTGTTTCGTAATTCCATTATTGTTTCACTGTTCCATTGCTAGGATAAACAATTCGCAGGGTTGGCTGTGGGGCGAAGCGCCTGAAATTACCGGGCGGCAACACACTAGTACACAGCTGTGCGCCGGCACGGGCCAGGTCTCTTCTTTTCTCTCGCCAACAGTAATAGTTTATTATAATTCAAATCTATTATTGTTGTGTGACAACTGAAAATTGTATAACAATGTCAGTATTTTACAAGTATTTCTAAAACTTATTTCACATTAGCAAAACACAATGACCAACAATTATTTTAAAATATGTAGAAAAATAGTTACATCAAATAATTTTAAAGGCTTATGTTTAGTAATTTTATGGTAATCTAATTGAGTAATAGCATTCTGCCACCAAATACTCCTTTAATTTGAATTCCAATGGTTTTTTATGTATTTTAGAAATTTAGGAAGCCTCCTAGAATACTTGAGGCAGACCGCCAAAGCCTCCTAGGGCATTTGAGGCCATTAATTTGGTATTAACTTTTTTTAACTTTTTATTAGGATTTCTTTTATAGGAAATGAATCCCAACTTGTACAAATGATAAAACTGAATGATTTATTAAAAATGTATTCTTAATGCATAATTTAATGAACTAACAGATTTTATGCTTATTTAATTACAACCTACAGTAAAATTCATTAATAATAATAAACGAAGTAAAAGTAATGAAAGTTATTCACATCTGTTCCCATCTGTTATAACTAATTTATTTTATTCATGCTTTCATTAGATTTTCAAAACCTCCCATTTAAAATCTTCAAACTTTCTCATGAGTTTACTCTTTCTGTTGTGTAATTTGTTTATTCTTGTAAAATATCCCTTTAAATACGATTTTAACCTTAAAAAAAATTAACTACAGGGTCTCAATAAAAATCCAGTACAGCTTAATATTACAAATGGAGCTCCAAAACTAAACATGTTGTTAATGAATATAAAAAATATTGTAATGTGTATTCAGTGAATTACAGTGTCTTAAGTGTAAAGTTTTGTTGTTGCATTTGTACAATGGTTAAAATAATATTAAGCTGTTCCAGGACTTAATTGACATGTCGTGTATTTGGAGTGTTACTAGCTTGCCATTTAGATAAACAACCTGATGTGTTTGTAATGTTCTACCCAATATTGTTACATGAGATATTTATTATTATATAATTGCTATTACCCCTTGCTTGATTACAACATCACCTGTGTATATGCTCAGGGGAGAAAGAATCCATAAGAAAATTATCAAATCAGTTTGGATGATTTCTGTATCTTTATCACCTGACCAGGAAATTTATATTAAAATACAGCTGATTTAATTTTAAATTATCCACTATAATCTAGTTGAGCAAGGGATAGTTTTATATTTCTGTTTAATGTTTTGAATACAAATAATAATGAAATTATTAAATTTTATTTGTGTAACATTTATATACCTCTTTATATATGGTAGTAAACTTATCTTTTTTAAGATTTTGGTAAGGCATTTATATACAACACAGTACCCATATGGTCAACAAAATTGATTCCAAATCTTAACCCTGGAAGTGTCGGTCAACCCATTTGGTGTCGATGAGATCACTTCTAAAGTGCAATCGACACTAACGGGGTTGATTCGTAATATACCGATAAAATGCATATTACCGGTCACAGACCTTTAAATTATATATCAATCTATTGCTTATGAGGTGCTTTTAATGTTTAGTGGTCTTTGATTATCTTTTGTGCTGTATCTAGGTGGCAACCAGCTTAACTTTATAAGCTGTCATTGGGCTCGATCGTATCTGTGTAGCGGAGATTGCCGGTTGTAAACAAATCATTTCTTGTTTCTTCTGGAGTGATTTATGTCCAGTTTTAATATAATTAGTTTCATTTTAAAACTAGTACTGGCTGATCCATGTGGATCTAGTGATATTTATAATATTCTCATGGAATCTTATGTACTGCCAGAAGAAGCAAGTGACTCAGAGTGAGAAAACCAAAAACCTAGTGTAAATATATTTTGTTTTTTTTTTTCTTCAATTCTAAAATGTTAAAAACTGTTTTATATATTGCTCTATATCATCAAACATAAAAAAAGGCAAGAAACATATTGAATATTTGTTTGATAGTACTTTTTTCATTGTGTTGCCTAGCAACTGAAAAATGGCAAATTTGCACTTTTCTGTATAAACATATTGTTATCACTTTTTTTTATTTTTTAACCAATAAAACTATATATTTTTGTGTTTATAACTAAATGTGTTACAATTTGGCTATCCTACATGTTCTATTCATCTTAAATTTTTGTAAGATGAGGATAGTTTTATGTAACATAATTTTTTCACACATAAAATTATAGTCACGATACATGGGATAATTTTTTAAAATTTCCTATTAAAACTTATTTAGTTTTATTCTCTGTTTTATAACAAAAACATTGATGTATAACAATTTATACTTAAATAAAAAAAACATTTTTTTATGAATTTTACCGTGAGAGCCTTGAAATTGCATGAAAAGTGCCGACATTTCAGAAATTCTGTTAGACACTTCCAGTGTTAATCAATTCTGAACTTGAAGTAAATTTAGTTTGTCAGACAGCCATTTACACTTAAGTCAACTGTATTAAAATGAACTTGAATTTTACCCTATTAGAACAATGTTAAAGTTTAAACACACTGCTGTTAATTTATGGAAGACATCTTGTTTCAAAGATGAATTAATACCCATAAATACACTTTTTAGTTTCTCTCGTAAAGTGTACAACCTTTATTTAATTAAACAACAAAGTACAAAAAGGTTTTACATTTTTTTTCTGAACAACCAATAAAATATATAATAAGCATTCAAATTCATAGTAAACGTGTTTTTAAATAAAATATCATCTGTAACCCTACAATAAAAATAAGGAAGTAAAATATTTTAAGTTCAACATTTTTATTATAGGGCTAATACTAAGAGGCCACTAGTAAGTAAATTACGGAAGAGGTAGAACATTGTTATAATATTATATACATAATATATAATACATAAAATTGTTTTATTTTTTACAAGCTGAACTTTGTTTATCTCAAGTTGAGTTTTAAAATAGCCTACTTGCATTTTTTATTGATAAATTATATTGATCTGTTAGTACAAATTGTTTTGTTAAATGTTATTTTCCCTCCAGTTTGAAAAGGGTTGAATTTAGTTTCAAATGTGATGTGAAATATAAGCAATTTAAATCAACCTGTGTTTATTTTTTCCTGTAAAGAGCATATGTTTATTTAACACATATAATAAACATATCCTAAATACCAAAATAAAAAAAAATAAAAAATGGAATCTTTACTAATGCAAGTAATGTGAAATTGTAATATAATATTTACACTTCTAGCTAGTATCCTGGATTCTAGTGATAATATCCATATGTATATATTGGAGATATGACTATCCTATGATGTAGATAAATTCTTTTCTGCAAGTTAGTAAAAAATTCTATTCATGCCTGTTCACATCCATACAATAATAGCAGTCTTTAAAAATTAAAGACCTGAAACGGTTATTTTTTTATATATTTTATGTACTATATATATAATATTGACAAATAAAACTGGATTTACATACTCCAATACATAAAAGGAGATAATATGTTTGGTATAATATATTTTTGAGAAGAAAGTTACAAATACCAAGGTAGTAATAATACAAGTTTGGAAAAAGAATACTATCAGGATAGCCACGCTGCAGGGAATCTTAAAACCCAGGAAAGAATCAAAAACTATTTTTATCTCAAGAAATGTATGTACATGATCAATGGTATGTACATGAGCTGCCGCAACACAGGTTGATTCAAAATACTTGATTCTACTACTTGTGGAATTGATTGTTATTAAGTCTCCTGTGCAAAGTGGTAGTTGGCCGTTCTTTTAAATTGACCCATTTTGAAAGTACTACTACTGCAGCTGAGTTGTGGAAGTGAGGAAGATGGTGCTTCTAACTGGAAGATAAAGTATACTTAGCAGCCGTGTAGTAACAGCAAAATGGACTGTTATTCTGTAGTGTGCTTAAAATACTTTTTGATACAAAAACTTTTGAAGACCAGATGATAGGATGTCCATTTCGGATAATGTTTATTTCATCAATAAAAAGTTACAAGCCAACATTTGCACTTCTTTTATTAAAAGAATGAGTCCCTGTGTGCCCACTTTATTTATTTACCGGGAACACCTGAAATGCACAATAAGATGATTCAAACTCGAATTGTATGGTAACCTTATTGAGTCATGAGGAGTTCACTGTTGGCTGAGCACCAATATCGCTGTTAATAAATACTCCATTCAACTCAATGTTGTTGGCAACTGCTCTGCTGCGTCTGTTTCTAACTACAAGCAGTCGTGCCTTGTTGCTGTTACCCACTACCATTGTAAATTTGCCTCCGTATAAGTAGAGCTGTGACAACTCGGTTGTTATCGCTATTGCTGTGTATGAGCAGTCTTTACACCAGGAGTCATAGAGCTTCAAACACAAACTTACTAAGGCTTTATACATCAAATTAGCAGATTGACCACTGCAGTCAACCTTCGGTTGAGTTTAGGTCACTTTTGCTAGGAATATTTAAAAAAAAGACAACTAGGAAACCTAAAAAGATTTTGACAGTCAAACAAACCTCAAGCAAAGAAATTCATACAAACACCATGACATTAAGATCCAGGACCAAAACATGGCGGCTGCCTTTACCCTTTTCCTTCCCGACCATCATCTTCCTGTCTCATTGTTTCAGAATGTCATACCATAGTACCAGAGGAAATTCCAACATTGAATTACTTGTAAGATTTCCATTTTTGCCTGTCCGGGTGTAACATGTTTGTGCTCTTGACTTCTGTGCAGTGACGTTTGGATTAATTTTTTCCTGTCTGCACTTCAAACTGTTGTCAAGTATGGTACCATTTTTCTTTCCTTTTTTAGTAGCAGTCCATTGCCATAAATGGTAGGTTTTAAAAATTTTGTTCACCTGAGAAAGAGAGTAGAATCCTTTCAATCATCAATAACAAACTTTAAAGAAAGAATTTAGTGAAGTGCCATACTATTTATATTTGTTAATCAGTTGTTCATACCTGGTAAAAGTCTTACATTTCCTAGAGTGCCTAACACTCAAGGGGTTGAAAAACTTTCATTTTTGTCTACCTGTCCTTAAAATCACGAAAACAAAAAGACTTATGGACTAAATTGTCCATGAAGCTTTATTTCTATATAGCAGAGAACATAAATATTTTATAATCTTTGTATACAGGCAACTTTGAATTCAATGATGGTACATGGTCCATGGGATTTGACTGTAGTGAACATGTTACATTAGTTTTATACATTTATAAACAAACTGAATACAATTATGACATTTTAGCATTTGACATCGTGACACACGTAGCTGTAGACTTTTGCATACAACCTCAGTGAAGTTTGTTACATATCGCATTGTGTTGAGTACTCCTACCTTTTAAATATTAAAAATTTTTGTTATTTTTGTACAAATTTCTTAGTAGGCAGCGGGGGCTGGCCATCACTTGGGTAATGGGAGCCAAACACTTTCGACTTTGAATTACCAACATTGCATTGAATGTAAAGTGACACAATAATTTTCCTTATTATTCTTAAAATTTACAGTGTAGCTCAATTTCAATAATCTGTTCAGGAAATAAACATAGAGAAATGGAATTTCCTGTATAAGATTAACAATCTTAATAAACTTTAAGATGTATATGTCAATTATTTAGAAAATCATCATAGTTGGTGGACAACTATGACTAGTGCTCTTGTTGATTATAAAAAACAAATCATGAAATCTGAGACGACCCCTACTGCTTCAAAGAAGACGACTTAGAATTTTGAAAGTTTAGCCCAGTCTGCACAACTTCAGGTGAAGATTGTACGTTGCCATGCAATATCAAATAAAACGCATGTATACAAACTAACACTTCTTTATTGGTATACACAGAAACAATACAAAATAGGATGGTCCTACTTTATGTTTAATTTGTACTAATAATTCTAATAACTAATTTAGAAAATAAGGGTAAATTATAATAAGAATGTTACAACAGCTTCATAAGAGCAACAATAATGAAGCATTCGTCATTTAAATTAATTCCATTGTTAATTTAAGTTTAACTCTTTTTCTCTCGAGTTAGCTTGTGTAAGATCTGGGAGTGATTTTGTTATTTTAATAATTGTCCTGTTGAATCGATTTAATATTCAGTACTTATAATCATCTAGTAATAACATTAAATGTGCTTTATTACCCATCAGTATGTCATCACTTAATTTTAAGTCACAACTTATGTTATACTCATTCAAACGCTCCATATAGAACTATTTTGCAACCTAGTGTAATGAAGGCGTTCAAAAACTACATAGATTTTAGTAACTCAGAACACATATTAACACGAAAACGATAACACTAGTCTCCCTCTCTTTTTTATATACTCCAATCCCATGTACCCTGTTCAAAAGTATTCCCTGACGCAAAAGTTTACAAATATGAACATAATCTGCTCCTCTTTTACTAACATTTTCTTTTTTTAAGTATAAACTTTTTTTAATAATATGTTTTCTAGAACATGTATTTGCTGTGTATTTTATTTTAGGATAATATTAGTCTTTATAAGATAAGTAAATTAATCTGCAGAAATATTTTTATGCTGAAAGAAACAATAAATCACTAATGCATATTTTTTAGATTTAACACATTTTTAAGAGTATACATAGGAACAACATTATTTTCAAATTTTAAGTATACAGTATATACTACACACAATGAATGCTCAGATGTACAAAAATAAATAACATCATTATTGTACAGTAATATAATTACAATACAAAAATACCCTTAATTTGTAGATAACTATTGAATCACACTTTATACATTTCGTACATATAGAAAACATGTGTATTTGCAATAATACTTCATAATAGTATTGCAAGCTGAAGGCCATAGTGATAATAATAGATGATAATAAAAATTCATATTATAAACTGTTAAAATTCTTGTAATACCAACAGAATTTTTAGAAATTATGATAATTTTTAAACTCAGAAACAATTAATTACAATCTAATTTTAGTTCCTTACGTTATTATGTTCCATAGATTCATTCACAGAGTGGGATGTTGTAGAAAAAATATCTTTGTCTTATTTGACATGAATTACAAGATAAAATATTGTAGCCCACATACAATATTATTCTGTTTAATAACCTTTTGGTTTATTTATTTACTATTAATTAGTTTTACAATTGACTATAATTATCTCTTATAATTGAAATACTAAAACGAATAACAAATACGTACTCATTACTTTATAAATGATAGTTGAAGTGTATATAACATGGGTATGGTATGGGCCGTTTCACATTTAAATCCAAATAGTATCTCATATTTATAACACCATATAAAGTATTATAACCATTTTCAAAACTAATATTTGAGTATATTTATGCTAATGACTAGATATTTATTATATTTAAATAAATTAAACCCTAAAGTTAGTAATGAAATGAACTAAATATTTATTTTGTAGGGACTCTTATGTTTGAAATATGTCGCTTTTGTTTTATATGGCAATGTGGATGTACATTTTAGTTGAGTATTATATCATACTGATCATTATTACTGATTGTTAATCAATACACTTTAGTTAAAAAAATAACAATATATCCATTTATTAGATCTTTTGGAGAGAATGAGTTTGCAAATTTATTTTCTATTTTATGAACACAACTACCAAAATGTGTACACAGAAAGCATACCATCGTGACTGATTATTTGCTTAATAATAGAAGAGCTATGAGAAAACAACTCATAACCGAGTTCACTGGAACATTCCAAAAGCTTATTGTTTAAGTCCTTGATGTCCCACACTTCCTGGTAGTAGGTCGGACAGCCAGGGCTCCCTCCTCGTTCCAGGAGCCAGACGACAACAAATTGTGGCTCTATCACAGTCAGTCTCCTCACGAACGAGTAGAAGCTGAACGCAAGACAGTACACGACTTCTTGCTTGTGTATATCGAGCACGTTCAAACAGTTGAACATACAATACAGCAAATACGAATCAATCAGTTGCATCTGTTCTGAGTTTGTATATTCACCTATTTCTTTCACCCATAGCAACTTTCCGACTGAATAACTGTAAAACTTAATTGTGCCAGGATGAGAAGTGAATGTCACAATAACATCTTGGGCATATCCACACCAAACTGTAACGCCCTCAAACGTAATATCTATATTAGTGAATTTTAGTTTTTTGAAGTCGTACACAACAAGTTTTGTGTACAATATACTATCTGGTGAACGAAACACGTGACGAATCATCCCTCTCGAATTATCTATCCTAAATATGTTAGTGAAAGCAATTTCGTTTTCAACAGAAAGTGAGGTTGACATCGACACAACTGACAGTTTCACTCCTTTGAAAACGTCCCACAGATGCATGGATGAATCAATCAAGGGATTGGGTATACGCTTATAACTGACCAGAATATTTTCAAAATTAATGAACCGAAAATCGTCATCCTGATTCATAAAATCTGCTTCAAGTATATCGGTCGAATTCAATAACCTTAACGGAAGATGTTTGTTTTCTTCAACCAAAAACCTGTAAAGAATTTTACAATGCTCACTACTATTGTTAAAGTCGTACACACTAGCCACATTCCATTGTGTAATAACAAGCGTTTTTCCACTTAGAAATACACCTGTATTTGGGCAACAGTCAAATATAGGAATTTGGGCATAAAGGAGTTGGGGTTTTGTATTTACATTCCATACTTCAAGTGCAGTTTCAGTCATGATAAATATCCAATGGATGCCATCACTATCTATTTTGACTTCACTTGACATAATTTCCAAATTAGTCCTAAAACTTAATGCTGAGTATCTGTTGTTTTTCCAGTTATTAAGTAAATGAACTTTACGCATGTAATGAATTCTCCAACTACACAGAGGCTGTAGCCGAACCTCATTTTCTTCTGGCAATCTAAAGCCCGGTTCTACTTCACAAGGAGTATTCTCTAAATAGTCCTTAATCTCTCTGAAACAGAATCTCCTCCAAAACGCATCAACATTGAATGTTTCCCTCCACTCTAAACTAACCGCACTACAAGCAAGCAGATCTTTCACACTAAATTTTTCCACTATTTTCTCGATGATTTCCTCTGGCAGATCAGTCAGTGCCATCTCGCTTCACCTTCTGAAATGAGAAAAGTTCAATAAAAAATTTTTACTCATCATCTTTATTTGTTGTTTTAACTCTTTTAAAACAAATAGAAAATTATAAATAATAAAATAGTCCTCATTCAGTTAGCAGAACTAGGTAGATTTTGTAATGACAGAAAAATTAGTAAGTCACATTGGGTACTTTGGGATTATACCGACCACACCAGTATGAAGAACACAAAAATGTAAATTTATAGAAACAAACATGATAGAACGAAATAAACAACTGTTTAATTACAAAATTACAAGCATTTCCAAGTATTGTGATCGGTATTGTTGTCGCCGTTATCTTATTTTTCTCGATAATCCCGATTAGGGCAGGGCGCGGCATCACATGATTTGCACGGCACATAATTGCCTTTCCATTACAATTCAATTTATATTTCTGACCAGCCCCTCTAGAATTTGATATTTTACTGATAGGTACTATCTCGAGGGATGTTTTTCTTTCCAAAGGTGCTGCCGAAGCCCGCGCTGATAGCCGGAGGCACTCGCATTTTGGGTGGCGGAGTGTGATCAAGAATAAAAACAAGTTTTGAGTGTTTTATCAATAAAGAGTTTAGTTTTAGTTTGGTAATGTTTGTTTTTGTTGAATTTTTGTGTTTGGAGAAATATAGATGTAAAACAAACAAGTACAACAAATCGACGCACTAGCTGAACGGGCGGCGAGACTTTGCAATCACGTTATCTACTAGACCGCTCGACTTTGACCTCTGTCTGAGGGTGGGGAGGGGTTTGCGATAAGACAATTCCTCTTTTATATTGACGAAATATTGTTCTACGCTAATCTAGTAATCAGTAGAAGCAAAATGTCAAATAACGATTCATGTCTGGGTGTGGTCGGTATAATCCCAAAGTACCTCACATTGTTTATAACAAAAAGTTTAGGAAATTTCATTAGCATTCCAGAACATTCAACTTTTTCTGCAAGTCCTTTTTTAAATTAGTCATGAATAAAAAATCTATTAATGGCTGCCATATTGGAACAAAATGGCATCTCAACCTAGAAAATAAACATTACAGTGATATTTATAAGATCAAAATTTTGTAAAAGGTTTGTACTTTACCAGTTCTTAGTCATAGAGAAAATCTTATGGGATTAACATATAATCCCTAACTGTTACTAAAAAACCTCTATTAAATTTTATAAGCATTCCAGAACACTATTTTTTCCTCTAGTGCCCACAAATAATGTAGTTGTGAACTTTTTAATGTTCACACGGATGCTATGTTGGAATGAATTAGCAAACCAATGTGGCCAAGATACGAGTATTTTTCATGTTGATCATGTTCGGTGAAGTTATACATACATTTTCGGCAAGTGTCACCATGAGGAAATTGCAATACCGATTTTGTATACAAAATGTACAGAAAAGTATAGTTGATTTATAGAAAACTCATCAAACTTGTTTCATTCCCAATTTACTTTAAAGTCAAAAGCCCCACTAAACAAAATGACAAGGGATGTTTGTTAGTACTTAAGTGTACTTAGTGTTAGTACCTTGGAGGTATGAACAATTGTTGTTGGCTTTCAAAAATGTAGACTTTGAAACACATTTCAGAAAAAACTTTGGTCAAAATTAGATAAGTTTGAAAAATAGGGGACTCTTGGTACCGCCACTTTCGGTTGGGGAACATGGCCTTTTCATTATAATGGTATTAGTCTAAGTCCTTGTACCCCCACCCTTTGTCATATCTTCACAGGGTGTTAACCCACCCCCTCCACCAAAATATTTTGAAGGGCCCTCATAATGTTGTTGGCTTTCCATAAAATAGACATTAAAACATGTTTAAGAAAACATTTGGTTCAAATCGTACAACTTTTCTAAAAGGAGGTTAATGGTACAAAGTGCTAAATATATTTTATGATAGAAGTGGGAATATTGAGTGCGGTGAGGATTAAAATCGAGAAATTCTGATAATGTATTTGTTCCAAAACCTAAAAAAATTTATTTTACCAAACTTGTTCATTTTTGCCACCTGGACTATTTAACTAAGTGCCTTATGCTATAAGGAACTTGAGTAAAAAAACAGAATTTCTTTTTAAATTGAGAGTTTGTCTTTTTAGTTTAGATAATATTGAAATTTACTTGTAAGTATTACATAAATTATTATTTTTTTTGCATACTTCCTTACTTAATTTTTATGATCTTAAATTATGTTATTTGATTTAAAAGGTTTGTGTTATTATATGATGTATAATAATAGTATATAATATTGCTTTTTTGTCCTGAAAATGTACAGTGCTCCTAAGTATAAAAATGCAGATATATCAATGCAAGTTGTCTGAGAGTACAGTATGTATGTTTGTAGTCAATGTATTTTTCTTTTCTTTTATTACTGTAGCACACCTTTGACCATTATATTTTGTTTTTTCATGTTAATAGAAATAGTTCTATTTAGAACTTAAGAATAAGGAGTCCATCAAGAAAGTACAATAATAACACTGATCTAAAATATTCATTTTAAATTCAAGGATAGGACCTCATCACAAACTCTGCTTTAGAGGCCCTGTATTTTTCTTAAAGAAAGTTAGTTTATGGTATCTCCCCTAAAAAGTGGGGGAGTCAGGATTTAACATGTACACTATATATTTATTATTGGTTATAATACACTTGCAAAATTTGAAAAAAACTGGATTACGGGAAATGGACTAATCCCCCCCCCACCACCAGAGCCAAAATATATATTTGTTCTTAATAAAATTGTGGTTATTTTGTATATCCTAGATTTACAAAAATGTTTTATCCTACCATCCTTATAAGAGGGTTGAAGCTATAAATTTAGAAAGATCATTCATTTATCACAGGACACTTTTTTGAGATTATCATTTACTATTCCATATTATGGGCTTTGGTGCCATCCTGCTCTTATGGCAAAACACAAATTGGGATAGTACTTAAATGTATGCCCAGATCACATGAGCGCTTGTAAAGGTTAACTTTTTCTTCATTTATAAATGTATGTATGTATTTACCTGCTTATGTCACATAATAACAAGTAGTAGGTGGCCTCATTATAATACCAAAGGTATGTAAAGTACCATTTTAAACTTACCAGATCTAGAAATTAAAGCTTGCAATGCGCCAAAGACCAAACGGCTTGAAATTATACTATGGCTGTAAAGTGTTTATTTGAGTACAATAAGTTTTTTAATACAATAGGCACGATTATATGGAAAGGTCACTAATTCCCAGTAAACATTGCAATACAAGTTTACTTACATGTCACAAGTACAAATGATATATCATACATTACACGTAATTAACTATTGTTTTAAGGTCAAAATAACATTAACACACCCGTAATCACCCACAGTCTTGTAAGAGTAAACCTGCTAAACACTAGCAATCTGAGTGACCAATGACCTACTGCACTGTATTAGGGCTGACCAATGACAATGAATGATAACAGAACTGTATTTCGATAATGATCTTAACGGGTTATGTCAGTGAACGAATGATCTGATCTGATCTGTGACGTTCGGAACAACTCGCGTAACAGATCCCGTTCAATAGATCTCGGTCACTGCTACGACCTGTTCTAAAGACCAGTTCATTACTGAAACTCCCGCAAGAGTATGTCGCGAATCTGTTATCGGATTTTCCAGCGAATGGCAAATGTAACGTAATGATCGTGTCAATTACAAAGAAATTGATTGGTTTGAACTTATGAGTGAAAAGATTGGACGCAAGTGAATTAAGAGGGTAAATATGTTGTAGTACAAGACATATAATTACAAGCCTAACCGTTTGACTTTATTATTAATTAATAATATAAAGAAAACGATTAGTAATTTTAATACTAGTCGCAAGAAACTAATCTGCTATACTAGTGTGGAATTTAAACAATATGTTTTAGGCTTAAGTGTATGAAACAACTGCATATTTACCACAACCCAGGCGTGTAATGATATGTCTTATACTATAGTCTCTCAGAACCATGTGAACCAATGCAGAAATATAGATATTTTTTAAAAGCTATAACTCATATAATCGTTACACTATAACATATGTGTGTCAATTTAACATTAACACCAATTTTTACTTCATATATTTATAATCTTTTATAATACAAGTTAACATGGAAGTTCGCTTAAAATTAGTTATATGACATAAAAAACCTTGTACAGAAGGCCACAAAACATTACATATTGAGATAGAAAATCTCAACTTTGGTGCCATTCCTACCACAGCACTTTGACTTTTTCTGAAGCCAGCTTACTTTTAATTTTTAGCGAATCCGACAGTGAACTCAAGAGATTAGAACAACAGTGGAGTGCATGGGAAATGCTGTATTAAGAACAAATTAATTACAAAATAATTATATTTTTGTTTATTTGCATTTAGTTATTAAGTGAAGGTAATACATCAATATTTATACTACTCAAAAGATTATTACATAATTTTATAGTCTTTATTTAATATTACTGCGACGTCTTAAAAAACCCTTTTCTATCAAAAATATCAACTAAACTATTAACATATTAGTTATTTAACTATTAATTCAATAAAATGTTCTTTGTAATTGGTGATAAATTATTAACTAGTTCTGAATCAGTCTACTTGATAATGTATACACAGGTTTGGAGCCAGGGCGACCTGAGATAGGAACTTAACTCGTGCAAAACTTTGTTTCGGCGCCCCGCCCAATCCGCAACTCCTCAACCTACCCAATTGTTTTAATTTTTATTGGGTTTCCTACACTTCTAGTACGAGATATATCTTTGCAAGCCGTATGCGCAGTTACCGCACTCCACTTCCCCCTTAGCGTGCGGCGTTGCCACATTACTATATCAGCTGATTCTCAGTACGAGGCAGCGCGACGATGTCTCTCTTCGTTCCGGTTGTTTACATGCGTTTTTTTCTTCGGCGTTCGATCATTCTGCATGTTTTAATTATTTTGTTTGCTTACGTCCTGTGGTGTGGTTAATTTAAATCGTGAAGGTACATGGTTTAGGAACATAGGTTAGCAGTAATGATCGCTCGATTGTTAATAATAATGTTGAAAATGTAGAGCTCTATTACTTGGATCTTACGAGTTGCAAGCAAACCTGTCGGGGATTTTCTGTTCATCTTATGTGGCATCTGTGTTTACCAGTCAATTTAACTCTACAGCAGTTTATTTTGACCAAATAGCATAACTCATTGTAAAAAGTTTAAACATTCTAGGCCTTTTAAAAGGGGTTTTTATGAATACCTGTGTCATGAATTAGTTATCAGAGAGCGAAGAGGTAACTTTAAGATTGATTGATGATTATAATAAGCACCTTGCCTTGCGGGATTTAATATCCAAGTTCCACACACTCAAAACAGTGAGAAAAGATGCACTGGAAGATTTGGGTGCAAAGTACAATATGGCTATAACTTAAGTTATGAATAAAATCAAGAGTCTGTGGCCCGATTTTTCTACACACATTCAATCATCATCCTATTCTACTACTACTACACAAACACGCCACCTGAGAGTACACGTGAATCACCACCTTTGATCAACACGTATAGCACGAATAATGTGTTTGTCTACTATGATCTTAGTACACGCACTACGATAACCAGATGTGCTGACCATTCAATAAAACATATTTTCTTCTTTCAATTTCCATATAAAAGCTTGTTTTGTTATTCTGCTCTCGTCAATTCAGTCCGTAAAAAAATATCCATTGTAATTAAGTATTAAAAAATATCATTTTTACTCAATCGAGGATTAAATCATGTAGCTCCTCAATAATAGCTTTTAAAACAATATAAATAAATTTCGATATTAACTCTTTTGAAACGGAAAATAAATACATCAGTGACATGAATCCTCCTGTAGCAAGGAATCCAAGCGTGATTGCTATTTTGATTTACGGAGGAATCGCATCGCAAACGTGTGTCTGATTTTGATCGGTCTTAGGATTGTGTCAAAGATAGCTTTAAACATTTTTTTAGAGTTGTTAAAAAGACTTTTATACAAACGTATTCCTCCCACAATTTGATACCGTAGTTACTTTTCTTCAAATAGTCTTTTAATCTTGACCTCCTCCTTTTCTTCTTTCCACTTTTTATCGGTACTTAATTTTGACGAGAAATTCACTCAAATTAGTTGAAAATATTGTGTTTGTTGCACGAAACTGATGAATAAATGTAGACAGAAAACTCTTTCAATAATGGCATGCGTTGGCGCATGCAATAAAAGGCAAGACGAAAGGATTTTAATTTGAATTGAAAAAAAAAAAAAAAACGCTCAAGTAGACATAGCTGGAGAGATCTTCAGCCCAACTACTTTTGTATGTGCATAGAACACCACAGACAATAAAGAACAAAAACATCGCCTTGTCTGTCATGTCCTCTATACACCTTTTTATATTCTCCTGTAATGTGCTATGAAAATCTATGGTATACTACATAGAGTAGTAAAGACTGAAAGAGAAGAGAAAAGAGTGTTCACAAAAAAATAATCGAAAATGAAAATTGTTGTCAAGCCTACTTGATCGGATTTAATATTGAATTGACTGAGTGAGTCTTAGATCTTTGAATTCTTGGTAAGTTGGTCTTCATAAATGAAATTTATTTAGTGATATGTAAGGTTGTCGAGATTCTTAATGTGGCGGTTACATTCTACTAATAACTGTGTTACATTATTGAAATCATTATTAGGAGCAAAGCATTAAGTGCCAAAAAGGTAAGGAAAAAGCCGATTTAAGGCTAATACATTTGTAATAAAAGCATATCCAGACATTTTATAACCTAGACTTATGTTATAACAACTTTTACTTCTTTACTAAATCTTGCATGTAATTTTTCGTAATAATATGCTTATTGTGTTTTTAAAGACAGGCTATCTTAGAGTTAAAGGATTAGCCTATTTTAACCTCCATTAGAACATTATTAGCTTTAGGCCTATGTAGCCTATTTTGGTAAATGAAACTACATGTAAAATAGCATGTTTTATAATTATTGCTTAGATGAATTTAGACTAGAAGTTTATGGTGGTTTAAAGCCCTACATGTTAACAGTTAATATGTAATTCACCCACTTCACATTAGCCTTATTGGCTGCAGTATAACAAGTGTCCAACTCTTGAGTGATCGATAATATTGAATCATCAATATTCTTTAGTAAAGAATCCTTGCTACAACTGCTTATACCAAATTACATTGTAGCCTTTTTCAAATTACAGTATAAAAAGTAATGTGATGGTGAACAGAAAACAATCTAGGATATGTATTTATAAAATATAGGGTAACAATCAAATTGTATAACATTTAGCCTACTTACTTTTTACTATTTTGATGGTTTAGACGCGTCTGACACAAATGAAACGTGTGCATAACTACTCCACTTGATGCCATTACAGATCTGCAGTGTTAGTGTCAGTAACGGGTTATTTAGTGGTAATTTTCAGGTGGAGGTTGCAGCCATTAGGGAATTTGTTCTTGAGAATCTGAATCTGTGTTATAGGAAAAAGACGATCAATATTTTCACGGATAGTCAGGCAGCACTGATGGCGCTGGACTCAGTGTGTATTCAAATCCAAACTTGTCTGGGATTGCTTTCAAGTCGTTTCTTCCATTGCCAGAATCAACAATGTGATTGTTAAGTTCCTGGTCATGAGGGGATCCCTGGAATGAAAGAGCCGATGCCCTGGCCAACCGTGGCTCAGTGTCAATTATGACAGAATATCAGCATACTCTTCAAAAGTAAAACGGTTCATATCGTACAAGAAACAAAGTAATAAAAGAAATTTAAATTAACAGGAAAAACTAACAGGAATTACAAAGAAGAACAGAACATTCAAACAGTGACAATCACGTTCAAAACATAGACTTGCTCAACAATGTCTTGATAGTTTGTTTATTAGTTTTTCTTCATTTAAAACACCTGATTTGGTTGCTGATTGTTGGTCAGCTGTTTTCATGTAATATTTTGCTATTGTTTTTCTAAGAACATTGCGAATAGTTTGTTTCTTTTTTATTTGTGTGTGTGTAACACATTGATTACGTACTGTAAATGGAACAAAAATGATAGTAATATTTTTTTTAGGTTATAATAATTGTTCAGTATTTTAATAAAGAACCTTAAAAAGTTTATTCGTAAAAATCCACTACATTGTTGTATGTACTTGCAATGTATGGATTTAACCTATTTTTACGTTTGGTGCTGTAACTCAGTTATTGCTTATTCAATCTTTTTGAAACAAAAATTGTTGAATTGGTAATAAAATACGCTAAAAAAAGTTAACCTGGTGAATTTGTTGTCAAAGTAGCCGTTTCAAAGCTAATACAATTTGAAAATTGGCCGCCATTTTGAAATGCAATGAGATATAATTTGTTTTATTTTTTTCACTGAAAAGGACCAACACTAGGTTAACATAACTGTTAAGTTTGAATTCTGTATCTTAAGTGGTTTTTGAGTAGTAATTTTTTTCCCAAAAAACACATACAGACAGACAGACGCTAAACGAAGCGAAATAGGGCATCTGTTATATTGCATTATTTGTTAGTTTTGGCCTGCTGAACAATGTGGCAAAGTTTGTTCGAATGGTTGCTGGACACCCTGTACATAGCAAGTAAATTGATTTTTGTGGAGTTTTCTTTTAACTTAAAGTTCACATTTTTTTTCAAAATTAGTGTTAGCTCTGTTCAAAGCTTGTTACAAATCCTATCTTTATCATGTTTCAGGAATCAAGATATAGCATTTAAAACCTCATAAAAATAATGTGGACCGGAGACGTTCAAAGTGGATATCCCACTCAGTGGGCTTTAAATCCATCTGCATATCAGAATTTGCCAAATGAACAAGGTGAGTTATTTTTATATTTAATTGTTTAATTTTTTAATTTCTTGAGATACTTTGTTTTTAACATTTTGTAAGACTTGAACATTAAAAGGTTATGCAAAAAGGTCCTTTCTCTACAGCCAGCTCTTAATAGGATATGGAAGCATATTTTTTTCATACTTACAAATTTGAAATTGCTTCTTAACTATCCGTACTGGTAGTTCTAAGCAATATATGGGTCAACCTCGATTTTTCTCATATTACAATATAATGTTCCAATAGTCAATTAGAAAAGGGAATGACTAGAATTTCTTGCCGGAAAGCAGTTATAGGGAGCAGGCAACCGCCAGACGGTCATATATTGCTTAGAATTACCTATTAGTGATCAGGAGCACTGACGTGATCTGGGCTTCAAATTTGGAACTACTCGAGTTAATTTTTTTTCCAAAAGAGCAAGCAGCGCGAAGCGCTGTGCAGCGGGCAGGCATCGTGCGTGATCCTTTTTTTTATTAAAAATTACTGATAAATTGTTATTACATATTACAATATAATGTAGGTAATGTATGTAAAACAATTTTAAACACATAATTACATGCCGGAAAGCAAAGTAAAACCAACCAAAAACCAACAACTAACCTTAATAGTCGGAGTTGGAGTCTGGCTCAATGGGTTGTTGTTCACAGCGGTCACTGTACGCTGTGGCACCATTGTAGACATGTGAAATTGCCCGAAAGATGTTGTGTACTCTAGTTTTATAATCTGAATATTTTATTTTAAACATAAACTCAGCTAAATGTCCAACAAGATGATGTTTTCTGTTGCCGTACCTTGGGATATTGCCTCTACCTTCCCGCCACAAACGTTCTATGGTTTGGGTGTGCGCACCGGTATCGGGATCGATGAAATTGTAACTGTGGTTAACAGTAAGATATTGGTAATTGTTATATTGTAAACAATTATAGCTTTTCCAACAATCACTGATTACTGTTGTTCCCGGCAACACATACTTTTGTATTATAGGTAACAATGTTTCTTGGCCGCGTGTTGGTACAGGAACGAAAAAACAAAGTTTTATTTCACGCTCAATACCAGCGAAAACCCAATTCCCTTCAATAATACGGCCGCGATTATATTTACATTTACCGATTTTTGCCTCGTCAATCTCTACTGTTTTGCCCACCCCTCCAATAGGTTCTGATTTCTCAACTAGAATAATCACAAACTTCTCTGAGATAGCTACTCCAATCTACTACAGCAACATGAGACAGGTCGAGTTCATGTCTTAGCAGGTCATGTCGTGGTGGTTTTAATAACACCCAATAAGCCACAAATCGGCACACTGTTTGCGTTGTGAGATTATGGTTTTCGAAAAAAGTTAATTTATACTGAGACACATACTTTTTGCACTGGACTTTCACTTTCTTCCGGTTACGATCAGTCTTTTCTATCCTGTTCCAACATCGAAACACGTGATCCGTTTCATTTAAGGTCATTTGACCCCCGCAACTCGGACATGTTTTATTACGTGGTAAAACTCCGTGGTCGTACAAAAAATTTCTTAAAGTTACACTATACTCAGAGCAAACTATAAATGACGCTAACGTAAACTCGCACGAATTACACAAAAAAGGATTAACATCCAAAAAAGGAACGGCTGCACATCACGATAGCAACTGATTAGGACCGGCCGCCAGTGACTGATAACGCCGAGATAACGCCGCGCGGACTGAAATTAATTCAGTATATACCCAGATCACGCACGATGCCTGCCCGCTGCTCAGCGCTTCGTGCTGCTTGCTCTTTTAGAAAAAAAATTAACTCGAGTAGTTCCAAATTTGAAGCCCAGATCACGTCAGTGCCCCTGATCACTAATAGGTAATTCTAAGCAATATATGACCGTCTGGTGGTTGCCTGCTCCCTATAACTGCTTTCCGGCAAGAAATTCTAGTCATTCCCTTTTCTAATTGACTATTGGAACATTATATTGTAATATGAGAAAAATCGAGGTTGACCCATATATTGCTTAGAATTACCTCCGTACTTTAATGAATATTTCTTAAACATCTCCCTGGAATAGTAATTAACACTTCTTACAAATTATTATGACTATAGTGGCAGTATCAGTACTCTATCAGACCCACAACATAGCACTGATGATACACACCACTACTGTCAGTTCAATGTTACTCACATTATTTTCATTGTCAATGTTTCCTTGTCGTATGTACCCTGAAGAGTCCATATGAAATCAAATTTTAGCACTTTACTACTTACCTACAGAATTAGGAATACAGTAAGAAACACAGCTATGATTCATAGTATAAACTCAGTCAAGAACCATAATAAAACTATTATATCTGAAAACCAAAATCACTTTGGGATTCTAAGGAGTCTAAATAAGACTTGCATGGAACCTTTTCCAGAGAATAGTACAGCTTGTAGTCTATAGAACTTGGAATCGACATCTGTGTAGTCCTAGACCGTAAGTGTCCATTAAACTGCTAAATACAGCAAATTCACTAATTTTCTGAGGTCTTCATTTTCATTGATCAGGAATGAAATATCTGTTCTTGATCATTTTGGAGATCTCAGGAAGAGCTCTTCCAATCCACCCTTTCCGATGGTAGAGGTTACTGAACAATCCAGATAGTAGTATTCTGCTGACTTATCCTGCTGATAGTAGTATTACTCAGTCCTAGTCAGACTGACAGTTGATACATGGAAAACATTTCTAGGTCCAGAATTCCTATTCTCTTTGCATAAATAGAGTTAGAATTTATTCCATACCATCCAACTAACTACAGTGGTTAAAATCCATGTATGGTTGTTCAGGAATTTTGTGTACAAATTATTTATATACAAGGCGCCTAGAGTATAGTAAAGAAAATTATTTTGGCTTCAGGACTACAATAATCTGTAGCTCAGTTGGACCCAATCAGCAAATTTGATTTTGTCTTGTTGAACATTACTTTAAAGAATTGAGAATTGTGGTCGTAATCATGATTACATAGATATAGAGATTTGTTGTGAGTAATGGTGGATTAGAAATCTACTATTCGTTGTAAGAAGTAGAACCATTCAAAACTGTTCTTCTTTACAGTTGATTGGGCGACACTGGCACAGCAATGGATAAAAATGAAAGAAACATTCCCAGTGGATCAAATACCTCCCGCTCCGCCTCCACCTTCCATCAAGGCAGATATAGAGGCGGGAGAGGCTCCAATGGACATGTCGAAGGATGAAGTCACCCCTACCCCACCTGTGACTGCTCCTCAAGGTAATGTGACCTTAATATTTTGGTATGAAAGTTCATATTTTCCGGAAAGGCCTTGTTAGCGAACAAAGATTTTCATTAGCTAGTGAAAGATTTTACCCGATTTTCTGGGAAAGGATGCGAATAAAGTGAAACTGATGTCCTATATGGTGTAAAGTTAGGTGTTAAATTTATCGGATTCTATGTAAAATAAACTGAATAAAATAAGTCCCAGATCTGTAAGACCACCCATATCTCAGATATCAGATAAAATATGCAAAGTTTTGGTCTTAAAAAACATCCTTTGTTGATTGAGATTTGAAGTACATTCATTAACTTCTTTAAATGGAAAATTATTACACAAACTTTTTAACCAAAACTTGTAGAGAATTTAATTCTGAAGAGATGGTGTCAAATAGACCAATAATAAACAGACACAAACTTAAAAATATTAACATTTAATTAAATCCAATGCACATGAAAAATAAGAGAAAGTGCAATATCAGTTTATTTAATGAAGGATTTTCGTAATTTTTTAAAACTTTTTGATTGTTTGTTTTGTGTTTGTATATGAGGTCTGTCCAAAAAGCATCCGACGTCTGACCAGTAGGCGGCCACGGCGTAACCGACCGGCTCAAACCGGTTATTGGAGGGGAGGGGCGAGCCTACTCCTTCCCATATTAGGTATTGAATACGATCCAGTCACTCAGTGAGTCACAGCGCTCTGTTCCGTACAGTACTGCCGTGTGTGTTCGTCGCATTTCAATATGGCTGAACCGGTTGAGCAGCGCATTTGCATTAAATTTTGCCAAAAACTTGGCCATTCAGCATCAGAGACGATTACTATGATACGGAAAGTTTATGGTGACGTGTCTATGGGCGATACACAAAAAAAGAGTGGTTTAGGCGGTTTAAAAATGGCCGCATATCAGTGGAGAGTGATGACCGATGTGGCAGGCCTTCAACGGCCAGAAATGCTGAAAATGTTGAACGTTTTCGTGCAGCAATTGATGAAAACCATTGATTGACTGTCCGAGAGCTGGAAGAAGATTTAGGAATACCAAAATCGTCAGTTTGTAACATTTTACACGAAGATTTAAAATTGAACCGTGTTTCTGCAAAATTTGTTCCTCTGCTGCTGACAGAAGACCAAAAGAACTGTCGACCAAAAGAAATCGCACAGGACAATCTGGATTTCATAAAAAGTGACCCAGGGCTATTTAAAAAAGTTATTACTGGTGATGAGTCATGGGTTTATGTCTACGACCCTGAAACAAAGGCTCAATCTTCACAGTGGAAAACTCACGAATAGCAACGGCCAGAAAAAGCAAGACAAAGTCGAAGCAATGTCAAGACAATGCTGACAGTTTTTTTTTTACTAGGACGGCGTTGTTCATCACGAATATGCTCTCAAGAGGCCAGACAGTAAATAAGGAGTATTATCTTTAGGTCCTAAGGCGGCTACGAGATGCAGTGCGAAGGAAACAACCTGAACTGTGGACAAGCCATGACTGGATCCTGAACCACGACAACGCGCCAGCTCATTCCTCAAATCTTATTCAGCGTTTTTTGGTCAAACACGACATCAACCAAATACAACAGTCTCCCTACAGTTCTGACATAGCTCCTTGTGACTTCTGGCTATTTCCGAAATTAAAAATTCCTTTGAAAAGATAAAGATTTGATGATGTTGAACAAATAAAACAAAATGTGACAAGGATCTGTTAGCCATTCCGCAAAATGAATTTAAGGAGTGTTTCCGGAAGTGGGAGGAGCGTTGGAATAAGGTAGTGGCTTGTGGAGGGGAGTACTTTGAAGGGGACCAGATTGCCATTGCCGCTAAGTAACGTCAGTTCATGCTAGACGTCAAGGTCGGATACTTTTTGGACACACCTCGTATTATGTCTATTATTATGTTGTTGTTGTTGTTATGTTGTGCCACTTGTGGGACACATTGTATAACAGAACTTTTCAAGATGTTGTAGTCTGTTTTTTATTGAGTTAACTCGTTTTTAAATTTTTTAAATTCTAACCCTTTAAGATGGTTTGATGGATACATTTATGTCATCCAAAAATATTACTAGCAGCAGATTGACAGATATTTCATTCATACATGTACATAATGATGGAACCTGCTAGCATTTCAGTGAACTATTTTAGATTGGGATTACCTGATTCACAGTGGCTTGACTAGTTTGTTTACATCGGCAGACAATTCACTCAGGTGGAACTTTTGTTGCTCGTCCACAAACCAGTAAACATACTGAAATAAAACAGCTGCAATATTTTTTCAAATGGTTCAAAATATTCCTGAGAGGTAGTAGCACAATGCAGAGCCAGTAGAACCCACCGAACTAATCTCATACGTCAGTGAAATGAGACGTACATGCTAGCCGTGCAGTGCCTGTGATTCGTTCTCTAGTGGCACTACAGGACACCAGGCAGTGCCCGTGTTTCGTCCGAAAAGAGATAAAAAAGTTCCACTTTAAAAGAGTTAAAATAATACCTTATCTTATGACAAGAAAATTAGAACAAAAGTTTATCACTCTATAGAAATATACAGTTATTTAAAGTCAATTTTGTAACTTGGCTAATAAAAGTGACTGAATATATAATAATGTAAATTTTTTCCAAAAATTTGATTTTATACATATATACAATGAATAAAAACTTATGAAAATGACAAATTTTGTAATGAATTATTACATAATTAAATAATAATATTTTTTTATGCCTTAAACTCAAATTATTCTGCTTATTTCACAATTTTGTTCACCATGTACCCTTTTTTGCAAAAAGCATTTTCTACAAAGGGAATGATATTTGAAATGGATTCATTACCTGAATGTAGAAATTGGTCACCCACACGAATCCACTATTTAAGCAGGTTGTGTATTCGCATTCAGAAATATGAACATTGTAAACAACTGTAGGTTTAGCTTTACTACTTTGTATTTTATGACTTCAATTTGTCTCCTTAGGTAAGGAGCATTGTGTAGAAAAAATTTAGTTTTAGTTTTTAGTTATAACTAACTTTACCCTTGGACATGATATGGATGATAAGTTAGTTATAACCGTTGAAATGTCTTAGATGAAAAATAATTTTAAAAGTTACAATTTTTTTTATTGAAATAAAACTTTAATAATTGTTACTAGTCATTCTCTTGAATTACAAGTCTATTTTAAATGTACTGTAAAAATATATATCTTTATCTCCAGTCATTTTAAATGATCTCAAGAGTCCTGATTGCTACTTTAAATGTCTACAAACCCCATCCCCCCCGGGGAATAAACACAAAAAGTTCTTATCCTCAGGAAATTTATCTTAAAGAGCTGTGACTAAAAGAATTTAAATATATGTACAAAAAATTAATCCAACCAAAAACGAATATCACCATATTGAAAGATTATG
Organism: Homalodisca vitripennis; assembly: GCF_021130785.1. Classification (NCBI taxonomy): domain Eukaryota; kingdom Metazoa; phylum Arthropoda; class Insecta; order Hemiptera; family Cicadellidae; genus Homalodisca; species Homalodisca vitripennis. The sequence continues at coordinate 122,633,529 of NC_060210.1, read as the reverse complement.
GTTTTCAATGTTTGACACATTAGAGAAAATTTTAAAGTTTAAGTTAGACAATGCAATAAAATATGTCAACGATTTAAAATCCAATGCAACAATTAAATCTGTACTAACATTCAACGAATGTTCGTAAATTAATGAATGATTACAACAAATGTGTGAAAAACATTAACTTACCTACTGTAAATTGTAGGCTACATTATGTATTAAATCATCTACAACAGAAATTTAACTAAAATTGTATTATTTTATAAACAAATTATTATGCATATTTATTAGCTTAGCCTTTGTGCAAAAATAAAGCAAGCTTTTAGTTTAAGGTTATTTGTTGGGCAGATGGAAGTAGTTGGGGGAGTTGGAACAATTGGCAGCAATGGGGCTGGGGGTGGGGTGGTGGGGCTCCATCGGGGGCAGTGGGCTCCGCTGTGCCCCCTGATAAGGCTGTCCCATACACTTTCGCACCTCCTACTACTGCACCATCCTATTCCACCGACACTTCTACGACTACCACGTTCGATTACAACCATGGTGCTCCCGTAACGTCTGAGAACTTTGAACAGGTTTGCTATTACTTCCTTCAGTATTTAGATTATGGTTTGCACTTGACATTTAAAGTTTTGTTTGTTAGTTGTATGGTTACTGATTTTCTTAATGAATGATGAGGAAGATTACAATTACAGTACTAAGTCAAATATGTGTTAGTATTTTAGGCTGATTTACTTAAGTTGAGTACAAAGCCGAGTAGTAAGGTGAATTAGTACACGACCATTAACTCTCGTACTGTTGACAAATGAGCAAGTCGAGTGAAAAATGAGTTGAATTCAAGATCCAGCTGACAGGTTAGTCAGTTAGTTTTGGCGAGAATACAGGAGAGTCCACAATCACTTTTCAGAACTCTCCTGACCCCAACACACTTATTTTTACTTTATTAACTCAAACACTACCAATTATTGTTTATATATTTTACGAGGTGTGTCAAAAAGTATCCGACCTTGACGTCTGGCATGAACTGACGTTACTCAACTGCAACGGCAATCTGGTCCCCTTTAAAGTACTGCCCTCCACATGCCACTACCTTATTCCAACCCTCTTCCCATTTCCGGAAACACTCCTTAAATTAATTTTGCGGAATGGCTAACAGGTCCTTCGTCACAATTTGTTTTATTTGTTCAAATTGTCAAATCTTTTTCCTTTCAAAGGAATTTTTAATTTAGGAAATAGCCAGAAGTCACAAGAAGCTATGTCAGGACTGTAGGGAGGCTGTCGTGTTTGACCAAAAAACGCTGAATAAGATTTGAGGAATGAGCTGGCGCGTTGTCGTGGTGCAGGATCCAGTCACAGCTTGTCCACAGTTCAGGTCATTTCCTTCGCACTGCATCTCGTAGCCGCCTTAGGACCTCAAGATAATACTCCTTATTCACTGTCTGGCCTCTTGGAGAATATTCGTGATGAACAACGCCGTCCTGTTCAAAAAAAACTGTCAGCATTGTTTCGACTTTGTCTTGCTTTTTTCAGCTGTTGCTCTTCACGAGTTTTCCACTTAAATCAGTAAAATAAGGCAAAATAAGGATGCAACCTCGGAATGAAAGATAATAAGCTAAAAATTTGCATACTATATTACTATGAATATTATATCTCGAAATAAAAATCTCTTGTACAACGTTTGCTGTTTCTGCGAAGCTGTATCAGATGCTCCATTGTTATATATGACCGGTTTTTTTTTTACTTTCTACACACCGTAATGAATGAGTTTGGAATTTCTATGTATAAGTACAGTAGTGGTGGTGAGATATTTTACTTGATGATGGGAATGGTAGGATATTTCTCTCTGTTAGTATTTCTATACCGATAAAAATTTATTTTATCCGTTAGTTGAAAACGACATCTTAGCATTAACAGATGTATGATTTTGAGTGTATCTTAATTGCAATGGCTGATTATTGTTTTATTTGTAATAAATTAATTTCAGACAGTGCTTCTGTGAGTGTTGTGCGTGGTTTACAAACATTAAAAACAGCAAGTATTGACAGAAATGACGGTTATATAAATTATTTAAATACTTTGACTTCTGTGATGGTGCATGTTGATTGTCGAAAAGTGTATATAAGTAAAAATTCAATTGCTGCATCGAAGCAACGTGCAGGAGACGATGAAACTCCAACTGCAGAAAGTTCACCTCATAAAAAACGAGAAGAGGTATTTGATTTTAAAACATCTTGCTTGTTTTGTGGTCAAGTAGCTGATGAAGTCGCAGAAAAAAAAGAAAAGTATAAATGCACCATCAGTAAAGTAAGTAATCTTGATTTTAAAAATAATGTTTTGACGAAAGCTGAAGAAAGAGGCGACTTGTTAGGAAAATTAGTCAAAAATCATACACTTTTTGAACATGACTTGGTAGTTGCTGAGGCTAAATATCATGCTATTTGCTACTCTCGTTTTTTAAATCAAATACCTACTGATAAAAAGCATCGCAAAGATGATAACATCACACAGGCCATGAAAGAGATTTTTTTATATAGAAAATAATAATGATTCGCAATTTACATTAAAAGAGTTTAAAGATATTCCTACGGAGTACGTACCGGATGATAAGACTATCATTTCTAAACTGAGGGAGAAGTATTTGACTGATATAATAATTACAACTAAGGTTGAGTCATTCACTATTATATCTTTCCGTGACACACAGTCAAATATTTTATCCAAAGCTTGGTACGAGAATAAAAAAAAGCCCACCCGAAGAAGAATGATTATGAATAGTAGAAGCTGCTGCGGCGATTATTACAGAAGATATTCGATCATCTGTAGTTGAAACAAAGTCTTATCCACCTCCAAATCAAATGCTAGACGATGTTAATGGAGAAATACCGAACAGTTTATTATATTTTTTGCAAGAAGTTATTATGAAAATCAATAAATAAATATATAATTAAAATTCATTTGAAATATTTCTTTTAATATTGTATGTTTGGTAAAAATAAAATAAGTATTATTTAGAGAATATACAATTTATAATTAATATCTATAAATATGGTATATTAAATAATAAATAATAATAAAAATTTAATAATAATGATAATAATAATAACATTAATAATAGTATTAAGTAATAATAATAATAGTAAGTGAATATTAACAATATAATTCATTTATTTATTGTATTCTACTAGCTGACCTCGCATTATGGTATATACAGGTAAGCAGTCCCCTACTCTTTGCGCTGTATCTCAAAAAGGGTTGAATGTACATAAAATTACTTCAGACAAAAGTTGAAGAGAATTTTCCGTTTTACAATTTCTCTAACAACCTTCAAAGCCATTTAGCGTAAGGGAAACGAGATATTTGGAAAAAACTGATTTTCGTGACCTTTGACCTTAAATATCTTAAGTCGCGTACACGTGATTATATGAGACTTTTGAGGTAAGTTTTATACAATCAAAATAAAGACGTATGCAAATTTTTAGCTTATTATCTTTCATTCCGAGGTTGCATCCTTATTTTACCGGACTAACTGTGAAGGTTGAGCCTTTATTTCAGGGTCGTAGACATAAACCCATGACTCATCACCAGTAATAACTTTTTTAAATAGCCCTGGGTCACTTTTTATGAAATCCAGATTGTCCTGTGCGATTTCAAGTAGACAGTTCTTTTGGTCTTCTGTCAGCAGCAGAGGAACAAATTTTGCAGAAACACGGTTCAATTTTAAATCTTCGTGTAAAATGTTACAAACTGACGATTTTGGTATTCCTAAATCTTCTTCCAGCTCTCGGACAGTCAATCGACGGTTTTCGTTAATTGGGCCCCCCCCCCACGAATACATTCAACATTTTCTGCTTTGAAGCCATTGAAGGCCTGCCAGATCGGTCACACTCTCCACTGATATGTGGCCATTTTTAAACCGCCTAAACCACTCTTTTTTTTTTTGTGTATCGCCCATAGACACGTCACTATAAACTTTCTGTATCATAGTAATCGTCTCTGATGCTGAATGGCCAAGTTTTTGGCAAAATTTAATGCAAATGCGCTGCTCAACACGTTCAGTCATATTGTAATGCGTCGCACACACACGGCAGTACTGTATGGAACAGAACACTATGACTCACTGAGTGACCGGATCATATTCAATGCCTGATATGGAAAGGAGTAGGCTCGCGCTTCCCCCCCAATAACCGGTTCGAGTCAGTCGGTTACGCCGCAGCCGCCTACTGGTCGGCGGTCGGATACTTTTTGGACAGACCTGGTACTTAAATATAAATAATTCACTCTGATTTGTTACCTTAATTAACAACCTTAACAACTGATGAGTTTTTCAGTCTTTTTTTTGTGTTCAAACTTTTACACAAATCAGATCTAAAAGGGTATCCAAATTATCCAGTGTTATCTTAGAAAATGACATACTCTTTAATTTCCACCAAAGAGTGCTCAGATACATAGCATAACAGATCTACCATGAGTATCTTCTCTTAGTTCAATCTCTTATTCAAACGAGTTTCTCTGCTTATTTCCTCTTCCACCATTTCATTTACATCTATTTCAAGCAATTACTTATGGTATTGCACATTTCCGTGGGAATTATCAGAATGGTTTACACAGATTCTTCTGAAACAGCCATAATTAGTTTTTTCTAAAACATACGAGTAAACTGGGAAGAGCTTACTCGACTAATGTAAATCAGCCTTTACAATTGAATTGTTATACATAGCTAGATAGTATTCAACCCATTGAAACTGAAGAATTTCCTTTCTATTAAATAGTACTGTAGTATTGGTAAATTATAAATTGGATTTTTAAATGATCATTTATTCTGTTAAATTTACAACATAAATATACATTTTTGTTAATCCAGCAAGGCTATTGGTCAGGAGGGCCAGCACCGTTCGTGAGGAACAAACCGTCTCAGTGGAGAGGAGAGTACAGGGGTTCTTCAGCACGCAAACAATCTTCTTCTTCGTCTTCTGCAAAAGTGGAAGAGGTGGAACCCGACACCACTGCAATCATAGGTAAACAACTTTGACAATTCTTAGAAATTTATTGTAAAGAGTCTCTCAAGTATTATGGATTATTTTTGTAGGCCTAGGTATATATTTTTCAGTAGAATATACTATAGGTATAAAAGCGCGTAAAACCAGAGCTTATGAATAAATAATTATATAGATATGATTATTTTCCCAAAAGCATACAAAATCGCACATTTTCCGTGCACACAACAAATTTTGGAGCATGAATAAAAATATAAACAAAACTTTGTTCTCGCATACAATTTTGGCCTGGTCGTAAAGTATGTAATATCATGAACATATGTGATTACCTTGTGACTCTCAAAAATGAAATAAATATAGCAACTATTGTTTGTTTCAAAGATCTTAAATATTTTGATTCTACACCATATCAAAGATGTAACATTCAGAATGACCTGAGTGCTATCCAGATAGGCACAATAATTTATTGCTTTGTCTTTAACAGTCTTAAAATGGTATATTTTTTGTAGCTTCTGTAAATTATTCAAGAATAATTTGTTCCAGATGCTGCAAAACGTAAACAACTCCCAGCTTGGATTAGGGAAGGTCTAGAGAAGATGGAGCGAGAAAAACAAAAGAAAATAGAGCGTGAAAGACAGTTAAAAGAGAGGGAAGAAGAAATCTTAAGGAGGAAGCAAGAAGAGGAAGAAGCTTTAGCAGCTGGTATTCCTGTCAAAAGCAAATTTGTAAGTATTGACCGTTACGAAGCAGGGTTTGGTTTAGGAGATAAAATGTGCAGGTTGTATTAATCTCAATACTAAACAACATCCTATTGTTCTTTAATACTTCAATATATTTTTGCTCTGTGTAATTATTAGGAGACGGACTCTGAGGAGTCGGAGAAGGAAGTAGAAGAAGCACCAGTCAAGCCCAGGAGATCACGGTTTGACAACTCAACATCAAGCCCGGTCGTACCAAAGCCCATCATTACAAAGTCATATTCGCCTCCTCCTCCAGTTAAACGTAGATCTCGAGAAGAAATAATGCAAGAAGTTGTGAGTACATTTTTATATTACACAATTTAATTATGTGAACACTTTGATGGCAAGTAACACCATTTTATTTTGTGCAATAGGTAAATTTATACATGGTAGTCTTTTTACTATAGTACTTTTATTCAAAGTAATCCAGATTATGTGATTCTTTCTTTTTAAGACAAAATTTTAAAAATATATTTTTACAAATATGGTGTAAATATCATGTGGTATCTAAAGTTATGTGTAATTTAGTCTTGATATTATCGTGGTCTGATGTATTTCGAATGTTGATCTTGGTCTAGCAGTATAACTTTTGCAGCAGCTTTCTTTTAATGTTAACGTTGTAAAGTTAACTCTGTTCTTTTTGGACTTATGTGTGCACAGAAATATTGTATATATTTCTATGGCACACAGTATGGCTTGTTATAATAATAGAGTTGTATGAGGCATTGGATAAACTACACTTAACACTTTGAGTCCCGGGTTCTTAGTAATATTTATATGTGCTGTCCCAGCCATTTCAAGGGTTTTTTAGTTAAATTGTAAAAAAATTTTAAGTTATAGTTTCTTAGCAACCAATATATCAAATTGAAAAGCAGAAAAATATAAATAAAACTATTAAAAATGTTACGTATCTTTTTGAAGTCAATACAAATATTCAGTCCATAAAAAGTGTGTAAAATACTGAAGAAAAAAAAAAATTGGAACATAACTCATAAATTTATTTGCACATTTTTCTTCTTGACTATTTTCTGCTAACCATAACATATTACACATCAAAATAAAGCTAAGAAGTTGTAGTCCAAATATATGTATATATATCCAAGGTAAATATATCAAATTTTTTTTAAATCAATGAAAATGTTGAGTCCATAAAAAGTGTGTAAAATATTGAAGAATAAAAATTGGAACATAAAGCACAAGTTTGTTTATACATTTTTCTTCATGATTCTTTTCAGCTAACCATAACATATTACACATCAAAATAAAGCCAAGAAGTTGTAGTTCTAATATATTTATTTATAATCAAAGTAAATAACACAGATGAAAAGTTGAATAGAGAGAATGTAGTCCTATTTACAAGAAGTTAGCTTTAGTGTGAAATAATTTGAAACATTCAGGAAGGCAGAGGGCAGTGTCACACTCTGGGCAAAACCACACAGTTTCTTTTCTTCCAGATTTGCCTGTGGTTTGTTTATTTTTCTCTGAACAAACTTTACACACTCTTGTTGGATGGACCTTCTTATCAGTCGGAGGAATTTTTTCGGGAAAATGTCTGCCTGTAAGTCAGAATCTGTATGATACAATGTATCAACGATAAGCTTCGTTGTTTTGGAATCCAAAAATTCACTCATTTTACGCGTGTGAGTTGAATAACATAATAAAACAACACTGATCAACACAAAATCCTAATTGTATAAATAATTATAACTAAAACAACTTTTATTTCACTGTAAAACACAAAGCGAGTAGACGTACAGCACGGCACGGCACTAGCAGACAAATACGTAGTTTTTGACTAACGTAAGATAAATAACATAATAAAAACTATAACTGAGCACTCCAAATACTAATTTTATAAACAACTGTAGCTAAAAAAACTTATAATTCACTGTAAAACACAAAGCTAGTGTAAACAGTGCAGATGTCACGGCACCAGCTGACAACTGCGTAATTGGTGACTCGGTGTCGTATCAGCTGTTTGTTACACAATTTCTGTTATAATATTTTTTTTCTTGTAACCGTTTATAAATAACCAAAGACTAATAAAATTAGTCTAATATGACTTGCTAAACATAACACAACCTCTAAAAACGTCAGTAATGCGAATTACCAGTCTCCACGAACTAAAAATAGACTGCCCGGCCTGAGCTCGGGCTTGGGTCATTGACGATATTGACACAGCCCGGCCTGAGCTCGGGCTTGGGATTCAAAGTGTTAATAAGTCATAATAAACACTGACATTTTATCATTCTCAGAGCATGTGAGAGCGTAGAAAGTTCGTAGTACAGTTGGCTATTCAGTCATTACACATGTTATATGTAATGCAAATAAATACAAGAACATACTGTAGTTGCCATACTAGTGATTTCAGCAATATGATTCACATATTTCGAGTGCAAATGCTGCCCTTCATAATATACAGGGTGTACATAAAGTCCTGCACGGGTATAATATTTTCTGAACGATAACAGATAAATCAACAAGATTTGGTACATCAATACTACACCTAAAAATCTACTTTTTGAAGGAACTATCAGTTTTCTGTAATATCATGGGGAAAACCTGATAACAGTAACAATTAGAAATTTCTTATCTTTGGGTCGCAGTTAGGACTTTCCTATTAGCCAGTCTATTCATAGTAGGCTATTCTAGTTTTCTTGTTTTAGTAGTGCTGTCCATCCCGCATAGGTCAATATGGACATCATTTTAAAGGGCTTATCTAGCAGAGTTTAATGCCGCAAACCGCACTCAAAAAGATTGATCCAGTACAAAATGGCGGCTGTTCAAATGTTTTATTTAAAAAATATGTTTACTTACCGAATGTTTTCAGAGTAAATGTTCGAATTGTTCACCTCCGGTTATTTGACAGTTGGAAAGACGCCCATAAAAACTATTAACAGAATTTTGCAGATCAAATTGAGGAATCGTCTGACATTCTTGAAGTATTCTTTGTCTCAGTTCATTTAAATTTTGAGGCTTAGTTTTGTAGACGTTGTCCTTAAGGAAACCCCAAACAAAATAGTCTAATGGAGACAGATCTGGTGAACGTGCTGGCCATTCTACAGTCCCCCGCCTTCCGATCCACCTTTGCCAAAAAAACAGTGTTTAAATAGGCTCTTACGTCGATGCCGTAGTGTGGGGGTGCTCCGTCCTGTTGAAAACAGATATTCTGGAAATGTTCTCCAAACATGTTTCAAAGTGCTGGTGTAATTTCATTTTCCGGCAAACGTTGGTATGATATTACATTTAAATTTCCTTCAATAAAGAAAGGACCCACAAACTGGTTACCTATCACACCAAGCCAGACATTCACCTTTAGTGGATACTGCGTATGTGCCTCCCGTATCCAGTGAGGATTTTCGCTACTCCAGTAACGGCAATTGTGCCTGTTTATGCTTCCATTCAGCATAAATGAACACTCGTCCGAAAACACAATATTGATTACATCAATTTCGTTACATCTATTTTGGCCATCATAGTTTCACAAAATTCTATACCTCGATTCTAAATCACCTTCGTTGAGTTCCTGCACCAAATGAACTTTATAAGGCTTAAAATTAGACTCTTTCAGAAGTTTTTTAACAGACGTAACAGAGATGTCATGAGTTTGTGCCGCTGAGCGTAGGGACTCTTGCGGATTCTCAATAAATGACTGCAATACATCTAAAGAGTTGTCTTCGGTTGTCGCAGTAGCGGGCCTTCCTGACCTATGACGATCGGAAACACTTCCTGTTTCCATAAAGCGTTGAACAGTTCTCCCTACAGTTGTTCTAGAAATTGGCTGCCTCTCGTGAAAGTAGTCATTAAATAAATGGCATGCTTCATCGTGTGATCGTCTGTTATTTCCCCAACCAACCATCATAAGAAGTGTTATACGTTCACGTTCGTCAAGCGACATAGTGTAGTTGAAGAACTACAAGCAATACGACAAACTCTTTTGTACTAAAGCGCACTGATGAGAAAGGATGGACAGCACTACTAAAACAAGAAAACTAGAATAGCCTACTATGAATAGACTGGCTAATAGGAAAGTCCTAACTGCGACCCAAAGATAAGAGATTTCTAAATGTTACTGTTATCAGATTTCCCCGTTATCAATATATTAGGACCAAATTTGTAACCCTTGAGGATAACTAACGTCATAATTCACTTCTGTACAACTGACAAGCATAATGTAGTAGTTAGCTGCAGTATTCGTTTGGTTGCAGTTTTGTTTTACTAGGGTTATGGCTACTAATAAAATGTAACCAAGTAAAACCTTTGAACAGCCGCCATTTTGTACTGGATCAATCTTTTTGAGTGCGGTTTGCGGCATTAAACTCTGCTAGATAAGCCCTTTAAAATGATGTGCATATTGACCTATGCTCCTATTTAAGATTTCCTTCCGACTCCTTGCGGGACGTCCCCATGATATTACAGAAAACTGATAGTTCCTTCAAAAAGTAGATTTTTAGGTGTAGTATTGATGTACCAAATCTTGTTGATTTATCTGTTATCGTTCAGAAAATATTATACCCGTGCAGGACTTTATGTACACCCTGTATAAGCATAATCCCTTAAAAACCCTCTGTAAATGTGTTAACGACTGGCTACATGACCAGTCAATCAAAATTTCGATCCTTTGTTTTGTTACCAAAACACTCCATCCTGCTTCTCCCTCATAGATAATGGATAACGAGAGTGTGTAATGTTATACACAAGCTGAAGTGCAAATGCACAATATTTAATTATTTGCCTACTGCTTAAATAGTTTAGTGTACAAAAGTTAAGTATTGTTTATGTTAATTAAATATGTAATATTATAATGAAATGTATAATGATATCAGTTGTCATTTTGATAATACTAAAATATCAATCATCCTCCCAGAAGGGTTCATAACTGGTTGGTTGGATGGATGTCCATGAGCAGCATATCACTAACCACAAATGTAGATATTTAAGTACAAGGGTAGCCAAAAATTTTAGTCTGCTGTGAAGGATGGCTGTTGGAGTTGGTGGGGCTCCTTAAGTGTTAATGGCAATTGCTAGCCTAGACATAAGGCTCTGCTACCCCTGCCTGCTATGACTTTAGAGATTTTTAGAGGACTGGCTCTCCCTTCTTCCAAAATGACTGAGAATAAATCTCACAACCCTTCCTCATGGATGTCAATAGCAGGCGGCTCCTACCCCCAATCTTACCCATCCTAAATATTCTGTCACTCCAGAAACAGTGTAATGAGAGATTTCTCAGATGTTTGTCCTAAGAAAAAAACATATAAATCAGGATTGGCTCCATAATACAGTATTAATAATTATTAATTGATTGATATCAATGACTTAACCCATTGCGGATCGTACTGTTTTGGCGCGCGGGCACCAGCGGGCGCGAATTAATTCACGGTCAGCGGCCGCACGAACAGCAATATCGTATCGCTCGCTATTGTATACTAGAAAATTCAGCTGCAAAGGTATTCGTTCAGATGGAACATGGGCCTGCTGGGGTATCCGTGATGTAGGAACTATAACACGCGAGCAAGGTTACGGCGTGGCAGGGATGATGTCTGAATCATAGTCTAAATAAAGCGGCTCGGGTGAATCGATTGCAACATCCGGGCCATTGTCTACACTAAACCCACCAACATGTACGTCTACGTCATTTAGTTGTGTCACTAACCTCAAAAGTATTATAATAACAACTGAGGAAAACACCCAATCAGAAGCGCTAAAAAGCAGAGAGTAAACTCATATGAATGAATTTTCAACTTCGACATACAACTGCGATCTGTAGGATATTTATAAAACTTTTGAAAACTCTAAACGTAGACCGTTGTTAAACACTCTTAGTAGACAAGTGAAGACGATCGCCCGATCTATCAGACATTAACAGAACTATATGGAGGGAAATTTAAAAGCAGACCGCTTTTGCGACCTGAGCTCGTCACCGTGCCGTTAGGCCCGGCCGCTGCGTGACGAGCCCAGCTCGTCAGTGATCCGCAATGGGTTAACAGGAAAAAAATGCAAATTCAACTGTTACGGTTTATTTTTCTATATCCTTGTAAAAGACAATAATAGTAGTTCTGGTTCACTCCCTAACTTGATATTTAAATAGAATCTTTGGGAGGCTTTATATTATCAAGTAATAGTATTTTCCCAAATATATTACACACCGTTATACTGGTCCTGTTTTATTCTGTTGTCTCCCGTAGTATTGCGCGAGAAGCATATTGTCGTTTCTAAATTCTGATTGTTGGTTGAAGTCTCTGTACTTTAATAAACAAGAATATTAATTGGTAATGACATTTATTCAGTACAACTTCAAAACACAACACACATTACAAAAGATTGCAATCGCAATAACTGTGGCTTACCATACGCTCAGCTGTTTGTACAAGCTATCTCGATTCTGCCAACATACGCTAAGCTATCCATATTACACGTTAAAACACTAAGTTTGGGATGTTATCCTAATAATAACGTACTTACATCAAGTATTTCTATGACATCCGCATGTCGTACAAGTATTTCTGACTTCTCTACTAAATATCAGCACTTCCTTGGTCATGACTTTTTGCATTCTTGGTTGGGTTCACATAGTTGCATATTGCAGACACCTGCCACTTATTCTTGTTGCATGTCACCTGTCCTGGAGTATTTTATATTTTTATTTCTAGTGTTTATTGTACCATGGAAATAACCGACACACATAAAGACAATTGGTTTTATTTCCGTGATGATGACTAGGACACGGATAGGGACAATAAGTTAATGGACAGTATATAAAAATAACAAAAATTTGAAAAAGGTACTAAAAATAACTGTTTTGCATTAAAAAAGTATACTGTATATACAAGTATAAACTCTACAAACCTGTCTCTGTAAAAAAAAAACAAAAATAATCATCAAAACAAAGAGGAAACATAAGGAGTTAAAGAAAATTTTGGTGGCTACCCTGTTATTATTACTTATTGTGTGTATCTTTATTTGTTCAGTATTCTACTTTGATGAGTCTTTTGCCGGCTACGTATCAATCGTATCTTTTCTGGTCTGTAGCTCTTTCTTGTTCCGTTCACCTTTTTACCTCACAGATTCCCTAATTGCCAATGATACCTGTCCAATAGATTTGCCTAAAGCAACCTTTTTAGATCCAGACATGAAACACTTTAGGAAAATAAGATCTTGTTTAAAAGAAATTGTTTGCAAGAAAAAGCTGTAGTCACAGCTGACATGTAATATTAATGATCATTTAAAATCTTGCCAAAGTCGTTAAGTATTAACTTAAGAAGTGGTAATTATTTCTGTCATTTAATATTAATAAATTCTTGAAATTGATTGTGAAAGCATGGTTTGAACTGGAAAAAATTTAGATATCAGTTATGACCTTGGCCTTGTAAGCCTAAGAACGAAGAATTTTCAGCCATTCCAATAGCCATTCACAGTTTTGTAGTTTAACCATGCCATTGATAAACATAGCAGCACTTATTCATCTGGAATTATAACTTTGGTTGGTATTTGTTACTGGACAGTTTTGTAATTGCAGATGCAGCAGGTGAGGTATGTTCTCACTGACATCCTGATGACGGTAACAAATGAGGAGATGCAAAAGATCGCCGAGGAGGTACTATCCGACTTCCGAGCTAAAGGTACTATTGGTCTAAAGCTGCTGGTTTCACATTGCATTTTCTCATTGAACATTACGGAATTCCAGAGGGTTAAAAAAACATTAAGTTGACAGAAAGTCTAATTTTTCTGAAAACTGAACAAACTAAACATTCATAAATCCTGAGAAAGTGATCTGTGATATTTTAAAGTTCCTGGTGTTTTAACAAGTGTAATAGTATTGTTAATAGGTTTGTATTAGAATATAAGTTGTTTCATATAAACTAGTTGTTATTTCCTGACGATTCTGTTATTCAAATCCTATTTAATTTTTGTTTTCTAAAAAGTATCACAAATAATTAACTGTAATAGAATGGAAACATTTTGTTACATTATACTGTACCTCATAGTACACATTTTGACTAAACATCAATGTCAATTTTGTTGCATAACTTTTTGTCATTTAACAGTTGCTTTCACAATATGATTAGAAACATGGACAATGATTAGTCTATAAACTATTTGTTAGTTTTTTCTCAATCCAGACAACACCTCAACATTTAATGATGAATAATGAATGGGTCATTCAAACCACAGTATTGCTGTTCATTTAGTATTCAATAATTTCTCAGAGATAATCATACTGTAATACCATTTGACGTTTACTGTGCCTCCTAGTTTATTCATACACAAGTTATGTGTCACAAAATGGACTCCGAAGAAATACAATATTTATTACAGTCCCGGACTCTAGTAGAATCAACGTGTTATGGCTTTCGATTATAAAGTGATATACTTTCTACTTCATCTGAATCCAAGTGTGCAATTAATTATGAATTTAATATAAGAAATGAAATATTAACTTCAATCCTGGACTTCAGGAGAGTAAAATTCTATTCTTTTGTTCTAACTTTCAATTATAATGTTAATTGAATCTGAGTGTGCAATTTTTATCCACTCACTTTATCTTCAGAAATATCAAGTATCAACGATGTAATTCAAATAGAAATTCAAACTGTTGGATGGCCAAAAGTTGCCTTTAATGGTTTAACATTGGAATTTCAATTTCTAATTTTAATCTTAATCTTACTCAATGTGATTAGTATATTGATGTTGACTATGTGAACAACTAACAGAACAGTTCATTAGAACATGTTTAAAAGTCAATTGTAAATCTGACTTTTCTCTGGGTTTAATTTTAATGCTCATATTCAAAATGTTCCAGATAAGCAAACATTATTTTATTCAGAATACAAGATGGTAACCATTATAAAAAGGTTGAAAAGTACCTAAAGGTCTATTGACACTTAAAAACGTATGTTTTAAAAATTTGAAGTAGTCAAGGGACTGCATGGAACTGTTGTATATCATCAGAAGAGACTTGAACTATATACACTTTCAAGATTGTCAATCTGTTATTATGTAATATTTTTAATGTACACAACTTACTGTTTGTAATCTCTTATTTTTCTCCACTATTTATATTCCCATCTAGGTACAAGTATACTAATGGAACTTTTATTTATTAATTATTTTTCTCAAACAGCTCTACTTTTGATCCACAGCTTTAACATCAAGATCCAATGTTCTTTCAGATTGTCTGTGTCTTTGTTACCATATGATAATGTGTTGGATCTGTAAATTAGATTAGTCATTAAATGTGATTTTGCCCACAGGACTACCCCCGTAGTCCAGGAAATCCTTGTTTGTGTATGTAAGTGTTTGTCGGGATGACTTAGGTCACTCCAGTCTAACTATTGTTTTTATCAAAGCTCCAGCGACACAGCTGCGGAACACCCCAGCTTTAACATCCCTTACCGGCAAACTAGGTGAGTCTTTCTGGTTGTTTTCTGTAGGGCTTAGTACAGTGTGTGCCTTTACAAATATTCATTTTAACTCTTTCTCATTAGCTTGTTTATTTCCAGCCAAAATATATATTCTTTAGCTCTAATATAAATTGAGTTACAGCTATCTTTTGGCAACTGACAGTTTAGAACTGTAAGATAAAATGCTCCAAACTATTTTAAAACTTTTCACATTTTTACAAAAAAACCAATCAATATGATTTGAGACAAATTCTTTGTTCATCCCGCAGTAATTAAGAGAATAATAAACAATCTCAGGTTACTAAAAACTGTTTATATAATTGTTTTTCAGAAGTTGATTTATCTGTTGATTTTAGAATATGATGATTATAAACAATTATTATGCCCTTTAAAAAAGTTAGGAAAAACAAAGTGACAAAAATAAATCTTCTGCTTCTAATTAAGAATTACACAAGCACTCCTCTAGTAAATAAATTTAATTATAATAATTAATAAAATATAAATAAAATAAAAAAGTAAATAATGTAATTATTGTTTCAGAACATTTTAATTTGGATGATTTTTTAGCACTATTATGTAAAATATTTTCCTGTGTTAAATGTAATGTCCAGACATAATTATAATGTGATTTTATGTAATACAGTAATTTTTTTAGTATAAAGGCTATTAACTATATCTAAATTAAAATTGAACTCATTTAGCCTTAGAAAATAATAGTTGTTTGCATATTTCAATGATATACATACTTGTTTTTACTACTGCTCTTTAAATAATATATCTTACAAATGGTCCGAAGCTATTAGATTGACCTAATAAAAAATAAAATTATACCATGTAAGAATAACTACCACACAGACACTGACTGTGCAGAAGTGCCATGTCAATCAGCTGTGAAATAGTGAGTCATTACAGTAAATTGTAATGCTATCAATTTGCATATATAGTTCTGATTGTAGACAACAAAGTACAGCATGATAGGATCTTTTTGGAATTCTGATTATTATCACTCGTCAGCTATGAAACTACATTTCATTCACCGTGGGGGTCTAATATGGCCGTTGGCCTTACAAGGGTTAATAATTCTGGTAAAAAAAAGCAGTTCAAAATTGATAATTGGTTGGAGGTACAGGTGTCTAAAGTAGGCTTGTTGGTATAGCTTTTGATGGGAAAGGGTTAAATTGTTTTACTTATACTGTATATGCAAAGTGCTTGAAATGGATTAAAACATGATAATATTTTAAAATTTTATTTCATAGCATTAGATGTAAGGGTAGGTATGTACTGTTTTAGTTTGTTCCAAGCTCTTTTTGCGAGAATCTTAAAATTGAGATTTGTTTAGTCAAGGTTAAATACACTACATCGTTTCTTAATAATTTATGCTGTCTAATTTCTTTTGCTTAATCTGCTAGGGTGTAATACGGTTTAAGACTATTATTAAAGTTATTAATTTTGTCAAGTCCACTTTGGTAGTAACTAATTTATAAACTTTAAATTAATAATTTTAAAATTCATTAATAATGATTATAACACTCTATTGTTTAGAAAATATATTTAAGGACAACATGATACAATCAAAATAAAACGTTAGAACCAGGGCAATAAGAATAAAATAAGTTTTGACTGTTGCATCTTTATGACCTTTAAACTCGATCTCGATGTTGTGTTTAAAATGTCAAAACTATTCATGGAATGATCTATTTCGACTATTTAAAGTAAAAGAACTTGATATAGTTTTGCTTTTTTGTAACTGATTTTTTATCAAAACCAGGGGATATTTGACTGCTGATTTAATTTAGCAAATTAGAGGGACAATAATTTTTTTTTCTTTTTTATATTCATAAATAAGAAGTACTAATAAAATAAATACTGATTTATGTGTGTGTTTTAGCTTGTTTGAATGCACCTGAATTAACTGACTTATTTTAAAAGCACAGATTACAATTACATAATGAGTATTATTCTGATTTTGTCAAGACAATTCTAAATATCAGTGTCTAGTGACTCACTAATTAACTAAGTTATGTCTATTTGAATTGATAAGTTTAACTGAATTTCCACTATATTTTCATTGGTGCATTTGCTAAACTTTCAGGAAACTTAAATGCTTAGCATGAATTTTGAAGAATAATGTGTTCTAGGACTGGGGATATATGACTCGGACTCAGAGGATTCATCAGCAGACAGTGAAGATGAGAAGCCTTCAAAAAGGGAAAATGGTGTGGATTCAGATGAAGAGCTTAGAGTAAGTTTTTTAAATTGGTTTCTGCAGAAAATAATTTTTTATTATGTATGTAAAAATATGTTAAGGTTAATATAAAAAAATTATTTATTTTTCAATAGAGTATTTTGATTATTGTACTACAATTATAAAACAAACTTATAAAGTCTAACCCATTGCGAGCAACGAAAAACCTTAGCACATGACACCCAGTGACCAACGTTGTTTAAGCAATAGGTAGTCAGTTTTTTTTTTTTCATAAATAATAAAATTTTAATTAAATTGCTGAGCATTTATTTGTTTAATAGTAATCAAGCAATTCGTGTTAAATGCAGGGTATTGCCCATGTTTACTGTGTGATTTTATGAATTTGAAATATTTATATACCAATTAAAAATATATGCTTAGTAAATCTAGTACAAGGGGTATTAGAAACGATAGTTCAGCATCAGAGACGATTACTATGATACGGAAAGTTTATGGTGACGTGTCTATGGGCGATACACATAAAAAGAGTGGTTTAGGCGGTTTAAAAATGACCGCATATCAGTGGAGAGTGATGACCGATCAGGCAGGCCTTCAACGGCCAGAAACGCTGAAAATGTTGAACGTGTTCGTGCAGTAATTAATGAAAACCGTCGATTGACTGTCCGAGAGCTGGAAGAAGATTTAGGAATACCAAAACGTCAGTTTGTAACATTTTACACAAAGATTTAAAAATGAACCGTGTTACGGCAAAATTTGTTCCTCGTCTGCTGACAGAAGACCAAAATAACTGTCGACTTGAAATCGCACAGGACAATCTGGATTTGATAAAAAGTGACCCTATTTAAAAAATTTTAAAAAGTTATTACTGGTGATGAGTCATGGGTTTGTGGCTACGACCCTGAAACAAAAGCTTCACAGTGGAAAACTCGCGAAGAGCAACGGCTGAAAAAAAGAAAGACAAAGTTGAATCAATGTCAAGACAATGCTGACAGTTTTTTTTTACCAGGACGGCGTTGTTCATCACGAATATGCACCAAGAGGCCAGACAGTGAATAAGGAGTATTATCTTGAGGTCCTAAGGCGGCTACGAGATGCAGTGTGAAGGAAACGACCTGAACTGTGGACAAGTCGTGACTGGATCCTGCACCACGACAGCCTCCCTACAGTCCTGACATAGCTCCTTGTGACTTCTGGCTATTTCCAAAATTAGAAATTCCTTTGAAAGGAAAAAGATTTGACGATGTTGAACAAATAAAACAAAATGCGACAAAGGACCTGTTAGCCATTCCGCAAAATGAATTTAAGGAGTGTTTCCGGAAATGGGAGGAGCGTTGGAATGAGGTAGTGGCTTGTGGTGGGGAGTACTTTGAAGGGGACCAGATTGCTGTTGCCGCCGAGTAACGTCAGTTCATGCCAGACGTCAAGGTCAGATACTTTTTGGACACACCTCGTAAACGTGACATTTCTACTTCTTTATGACTTCTTGCATTAGAATTGATGCCAAATTACAAATGAAGCACCGTCAATACTATTTGTTTATTTTATAATATCAAAATGGTTGTCTGTCAACTTGCTCAGAAATTATTATTTTATTAGTTAGTTACTCATTCTCATAAGCTTAATATACTATTTTTGTTCTTAAACAATTAGTGATACCCTAACAATACATAAACTCAATTTAATTTTTAATTGCAAAATACATAAGCTTTGGTAACTTTTTCTATATTTTCTTTATGCTTAGTAATTAGTCATTCTCAAAATAATGTTAGTATTATTTCATAACTAGTTATATAAACAAAGTTACAACCTAACTTTTACATTGTTAAACTTTTCTTATAGTCTAAAACCATATTTTTATGCTATTATATCAAATATTTCTTATTAATTCATGGATATAACAGTATTACCAACTATTCTTAGAGTAAGCAATAATTGGTAATGTGATTTTGTTTTCGTAACTAAAATTCCATGTTGTACAGGCCAAAAATAAAGAAAAACATTAATACCAACATTTATGTTTAACCCTAATTCTGTTGTCCGACACTTGTGTGTCGATGGTTATGTTACCAGATTCTTTTGCATCGAGTTGTCGGTGACATTGTTCATAATACTGTAAATTTCCGTTAATCCGGCATGGGTCAGGGCTATAGGTGTTGGATTATTGGATATATATCATAGGAATAAAGTAGACACAATAAATAAACAAAAATCACAGTAAAACATGTTTTTATTATTAAAATATAACCTTCAGGTAGGCCTTGTTATGTGTGGATCTATAAGAACAATTTTTTGTTAACAAACTATTTACAGTGCGTAGCCTAATAATCACAACAATTGGGTGGAACGCAGTAAAAGTTTAGGGTGCGTTCATCCCTGGTTCATCAAAGCCCCATACCTTATTGCCACTGGCAGCCTCTAGACACAGCTTACCTATCTGAGAAGGCAGTGGCGAGACGTCAGTCGTTTAGAGAGTTGTCCTTCCATCACAAACCTGTGCGCTGAGCACATTAACTGTGAAATTGACCTACCATTGCTAGACTCAATTGAATTTATATAAAAATACGAAAATGCAACTAGCTGCACAAGCGGTCAGCCATGGTCAGTAATGTGATTTAAGTCTAATCGATATCACACGAAGTCGGCCGAATATAACATATAGTCTCTTCTCCACGGCCGCCTAAATACTGTTTCCAGCACAAACGGAAAATAAACATTGTTGCGTATTAAATTATAGATTTTTGCAGTGTTCAGGATAATGTTTGTTTTTGGTGCCTGATTACCGGATTAATGGAATTTCACTGTATTATAAATTTTTTAAATATAACGTCATTTTATTTCTGTGCTAATCCAAAAAGGAGGTTTCATAACATAACTGACATTTCTTTTATCTGGATGCAGTATTACGTTCGTAGTATATAAAATAAAATTAAGAAGGTTTTTTCATGTTTGATTTTACTGCTAAGCATACTTTATAAATAATAATTCATAGAGAAAGTTTCTTCCACATATTTACAAAATTATTTATATCTATAGCCTATATTCCTTTTAAAATTAGACAACTTTTGTATATTTTTGTAAAATAATGCTAGAAAGAAACATTTTTATGTAAAAATTGTAAACAAACTTCATTTATCTTGTGTAAACAAGTTTCAAAGGTTATATTTATTATTTTATTTGACATAATCTTAACCCTCCGAGCGTCCATCATATTTTATGAAGTGCACACCTATTTTGTGAGGTTTTGCAGGCTCTCCTTGTAAAATCTATAATAAATCTAAATATTAACTTAAATAGAAAGTGTTATATACCATTTTGTCTGCAAAGAACTGAGCTTTCAGACTGTATAACTATAAAGTTAGAAAAATAATTCTCTTACCTTAGAAGTAAAGAAATTAAAATAAAAAAAAAAATACAAAAAATAAAAAACTTTTCAAAAAAGTATGGACATGTACTTGAAATATTAAATATATTGAAAATTCAGAATAGCCAAATTATGGGGAATTTTGTCCTGAAGACAGAAATGTATAATGTTAAATAGTTTATATATTTATTTTATACATATTTTTATGAAAAAGTGCACATTTGACAATCTTCCTAATTGCAGTAGTTATATAACACATTGATATAACAATGTTCTTAGTCTTTTGCTATCGAAATGTTATATATTTTTCACATACAAATCAGAGAATTCATATTCATTACTATCTAATTTTATATTATATATATATGAGACAGCTTCTAAAAGTATACTTTGAAGAAAATAAACAGAAACTTTTTACAAAAAATATTATAAGATATTGAAATATAGCACAAAAAGTCACAATAACACACACACAAAACAATGAGTAACTATATAACTAGGAATTGATAACTATATAGCAAAGAAAACAGCACAAAATACACTGTAAATGGTGAAATTTATACTTTCGTATCTTAGCAACAACAAACAAGGCATATACGCTTCACTGGAAATAACAGCTGATGAAAACGATGTAGACTAATGTTCAATACAGAATACGAGAAATCCAAAGACCACTAAACACAAAGGAAAATTCACGAGCTTTTGAACTGTATAGGTTATACGGCGATTTGACCGGTATTAGGGTCGTAAAATGAATTTAAAGAGATGAATGTTCATAGTCGAAATTTTCGACGATGACGTTTAGTGAAAGTCCGAGTCGTCGAAAATATCGACGATGGACGCTCGGAGGAGGGTTAATCTACATTGCCTGAGATAAAAAAACTATGCATAGCAATGTACAATTAAAGTAAATATTGTACAGGGTGTGTATAATAAGTAACCGGACTGAGTTCAGGAAATTTTTTATTGGCAAAATATGTACAATTTTTATTTAGAAATCTTCAAAGTAGTCCCCATTGGAGTCGATAACACGCTGATACCGTATTTTCCAATCCCTGAACGCTCCCTGGAAGTCGGCAACCTCTATGTTGTCTAGAGCCCTCGTCGTAGCACGTTGAACGTTTTCCAGAGTCCAGAACCGCGTCCCCTTAAGATGTCTCTTGATCTTGGGGAACAGAAAGAAGTCCGGTGGTGCCATATCCGGGCTGTAAGGAGGCTGTGGCAACGTTGCCCTCGACTGTTTTGCCAACTGTTCGGTGATGAGCAGGCAGGTGTGCGACGGTGCATTGTCGTGATGGAGAATCCACGAATCGGCAATCTCCGGACGGACTCAGTGAACCCGGGCGGTTAGTCGACGGAGCACCTCTCTGTAGTACTGGCTGTTTACAGTTTGACCGGGTGGCACAAACTCTTTGTGAACAATGCCTTTCACGTCAAAGAGAGCAATGAGCATCGACTTCACCTTCGATTTGCTCATGCGCGCTTTTTTCGGTCGTGGTGACGCCGGTGTGTGCCACTCCGAACTCTGCCGCTTCGTCTCAGGATCGTATTAAAAAACCCACGTCTTGTCTCCTGTAATATCGTGGTTGAAAAACTCTGGTTCGGTTTGCAGTCGATCAAGGATTTCTGAAGCGACAGCAACACGACGCTTCTTTTGCTCATCAGTCAGGTGTTTTTGGGTACCAGCTTCGCGCAGATCTTCCTCATGCCCAGATCGTTCTTAATAATGTTTTGAACGGTCATCAATTCCGACCTCATCTGCGATAGCCCAAATGCTCAAACGACGATCACTGTTCAACACATCACGCACTTTTTGCACATTTGTGTCCGTGTGACTCGTTGATGGAGGACCGACGCGCTGTTTGTCATGGACGTCATCGCGGCCCTCCCGGAAATTTTTGTGCCACTGAAACACCTGAGTTCTGGACAGAGCATCCTCACCGTAAGCCTCTTGAATCATTTGAAGAGTTTCCGTGGCCGTTTTCTTGAGTTTGACACAAATTTAATGCTAAAACGTTGCTCGATTGTACTCTCCATTTTCACTCCAACGGGGTAACTGAACATGCACTCCGCTCTCGCTCGATACTAACTCTCCAAGCGCTTGGAGGCAACTGCTGCAGCCCGGTTCCCTTTCACTAGACCCCCCACCACCACTACAGCATCAGATACCGGTTAGCAGACACTTTGACGGAGCGGGGCAGGCTCAGTCCGGTTACTTATTATACAGACCCTGTATGTGTGGTGATTTTTTAAAAGTAAGCTTGCAAAGTGGTGAAAGTGCGGTGACCATGTTGAACATTTAACATTGCGTAGATCAGGGGTCAGATGTAGTCATAGCCTACATTTTATTTGTTTCAAAATGAAATATTAAGCTTGTTTCTATATCATTTATTAACCTCACAAAAATACTGTTATTAAACCAGGTTTTTAACGATGTTGACAAGTATTCATGAAACCGTCATTAATAATCATAAAATATATTTGTACGAACTCACAATGAAATTATTGTATTGTTTTTGTATTCTCAGATTTTTCATTAACAATGACAATTTTTCTGGTATTTATGTATTGACAGAAAATTTCTTTGTAACCATTTTTTCCATTACAACACCTACAGTGAGATAATGGTAAAAAATTATATAAATTATTGTACATTTTGTGCATTAAAAAAACAGTACTGAACGTGATGAAATTTGGCCGACAGATGTATGTGTTAGAAATTGTTGAGAAGAAAAATACCTACTTATAGAACAAAAATAGGCTTAGTGCTAGAGGATCCAGAAATGTAATTTTGCAAAACCAGAGTTAAATCTCAAATTATGAATATTTTTGTGCGATTAATATGTCTTAAGGGTGGTTACAATTGGAATTTTTATATGATGAAATTGCTTGTCATTATATTAATGGATCCAATCCAAATCTGCAATGAAGATTTGGATAGAGTCAGTCAATGAGATTCAACAATCGCTTCTGCCAATATTTTCTGCATTACTAGTTATAGCGTATATTGCTAACCAAATTAACGAATTTGCATAGTTTTGAAGATAATATTTTGCTTGCAATTCGTACTTTCTATACTTGATATCTTATTTTGCCACATGTCTGCAAAGTTTATGCAAAAACACCAGCTGCTCTGTGCAAACAGATGATTGCTATTTTTGTTAATCTCGCAATATATAAAATGTATATATCTTAATATTTTTTTATCATGGTGAGGGGTTGTTTGAATCTTTCAAATACAAGGTGTGTTCAAAAAGTAACACGAATTTTGTGTATTTTCAAAAATTATGTATTCGTGAATATCTATTTTGTCCCCTTCAAAGTAATCCCCCTGGGATATTATATCTTGTGCCAATGTTTTTTCCAATCTTCGAAGCACTTCAAAAAATCATTTTTTTGTATCTTGTTCAGCTCCTCCTTCGATGCCTTCTCTATCTCGTCAATCGTAGTGTAGCGTCGTCTTTTCATGGGCCTTTTCAGTTTCGGGAACAAGAAAAAGTCACAGGGGGCCAGATCTGGGGAATACGGTGGCTGCGGTATCATTAGTGTGTTGTTTTTGGCCAAGAAGTCGCGTACAAGCAGCTATGTGTGAGCAGGGGCGTTATCGTGGTGCAAAAGCCAATTTTTGTTTTTCCACAAATTCGGGCGTTTCTGGCGGATTGCTTCGCGCAAATTGCGCATAACTTGCAGGTAATATTCCTTATTCAATGTTCTACCTTGTGGCAAGAACTCATGATGCACCACGCCCCTGCAATCGAAGAAAACTGTAAGCAAAACTTTTACATTCGACCGAACTTGGCGTGCTTTTTTCGGTCTTGGTTCGTGCGGCAGCTTCCATTAAGGTGATTGAGCTTTGGTTTCGACGTCATAATAATAAACCCACGATTCGTCACCAGTTATGACCCTCTGGAGCAAATTCGGGTCGTCGCGGACAGATTCCAACATCTCATTAGCAATGTTCATGCGATGCTGTTTTTGATCGAAATTAAGTAATTTTGGTACGAATTTTGCGGCGACCCATCTCATGCCCAAATTATGGATTAAAATCAAATGGCACGAGCCAATCGATATGCCTAGGTCCTCGGCAATTTCTCTAACGGTGATTCGACGATTGGCCAATACCATTTTCTTCACTTCATCAATTCTTTCGTCTGTTGTTGAAGTGCTCAGGCGTCCGGCACGCTCTTCGTCGTTCACATCTTCTCGGCCTTCTGGAAACATTTTGTACCACCGATAAACGTTGCTTTTGTCCAAAGTAGCTTCTCCGTATGCCACAGTCAACATTCGGAATGCATGCGCGCATTTAATTTAGTTTTTCACACAACATTTGATACAGGTTCTTTGTTCCATTTTTTTTGAATAGGTAAAAATCGAAGACGAACCAAAACACGTGCAAGCAAAGCAGCTGTCAACAATTAACTGAACATTCAAAATGGCCGAAATTGTCAACATAAGTGAGAGACATATGTACCAACATAACGCCACAAAAAAATTGAAATTCGAATATATATGTAACCCACGAAAATTTAAAAGTCGCGATACTTTTTGAACACACCTCGTATATTTATATTTTTTTGCATGTAAAGGCATGTATTCTTTAATCCCATTTTGTACCCTATGGAATGACAGTTAGGTGGTATGATTTAGTGCTTAAAATATATCCATTTTACTGAATATGCAAATCCATTTAAATAGAGTGGTTATGCTTGGATTACTTTTTGTGAATTTGGTGGTCTTCAAAGGTTTAAGGATTAGGAAATGGGTTTGGTGTTGATTTTATTCAAACTATAAACTATAACTTAAATCATCATCGAAACGAAAACTCATTGTTCTTCACGTACATCAAACAAAACAGAAATAAGAAACTCAGTGTAAATAACATTATTTACAGTGTAACACACCTTAGCAACTGTCTGTTTACTCCCAAGAGCCAGTGACTAGCATGTAGTTTAACCACAGAGGAAGCAGACTGGCATCATTGCATTATACAGACATAGAACAAACAAACGAAAAGTCAAACCATTATATTTCATTACTTTGGTTATCTATTTAGACTCTTTTCATGAAAATTCTCTCAAAATGTGTCATTGAATAAATGAAAAACATTTATTACGAAACTTCAGATATATCGGAAGTTTGCCTTATTCGCTACTATTACCGAATTCCGATATATCGGAAGTTGGTCTCCAAAGGGTTAAATATCTTTTTTTGTTTGAATTACAAATTTTGGAAAGTGTGTTGTATTTTTGGTCCAACAGAGTATATAATTTATTTGATGCCTTACTAAATTTATTAAATTATTTTTTGTATTTGTGTATTGGTGAAGTTTCTGAGTATTTAGTAAATTCTTTTGTTTATTAGGAACGTATAACACGTAAAAAACAAGAGTTTGCCAGAATTGAAAGGGACATTGAGAACATGGTAGAGCAGCAGGAGGAAAAGGAACGGGAGCGAGAGAGGGAACGAGAACTGGCAAGTCAGGACATAAAGGATGAGCCTCCCCAGGACCCGGGTCAGGTAGAACCTAAGCTGATATACCCTGGTAAGTTGATCGTTCAAATAAAGATAAAGTTTGACACGTTTTACTGTTTCTAATTTTTGTACCAGCTCAAAATAAATAATGAAATAAATAAGTCATTCAAAAACATTGTTATATGTTCTTATTCCAGACAACCTTAAATGTAATATAACAAAATAAAATAAACAAAAATAAATAATGTGCAATATTTTTTAATTAAAAAAGACTATAAATAAATAAAATTATGTTTGTCAATGATTACTGGTTTTGAAAAAAAAATAATGTTGGAGAACTAGCAAACTTTTCACAATATAAATATGTGTAAAAATATATTTATTCATATTTTTAAAATATATAGACTTGGACTCAAATACGTGATATTAACATAAAATAAATATAATAAATACATAATAAAATAAAATGTTTAACTTTAGCAGTTGAAACATTTTTTAAAAATTTGTAAAATGTTATGTAATAATGTTTAATTAATAACTATCTACTAAGTTTACTTGGTTCCGTTTGCTAATTACTAGATACTCTACCCCTTACTTTGGACAGCCGTCTTCAGTTAAACTGAAACACATGACTGAAAATATCCGTAACATCATCGATCATGTAAACATAAAAACTAAATATATCTGCATGAAAAGACCTCTTCCAAATGTGCAATTAAGTTTATTTTTCATATGTAGAACTACAGAACTTTAGGTCTTTAAAAATATTCTTTTTATATTATTTAACAGTGTTGGATCAGTAATATCTAATTTTGGTTAGATCGCTTGATTTTGTATGTCCAATAATCAAAATTTGTTTAAATAGTTCCAATGTTTATTATTTCCATAGGTACCAAGTCTAAAATGTTGAAATAGTTAGATATACTTGTTAGTAAAAATGATCACATTTGCAAAATTAATTAACGTTTTGTTTAGAAATTATGTTAATGAAAATAAATTGTCATTCCACTTGCACTTACCGCAACATATACGAGCCATTGAGATAACAGTGTCAGTGGCAGTGCTCTTCTTTTATACTAAATTTTTGTAATACAGCATTGTGCTAAGAAAATAATTCATTAATGAAGGTTCTGATAATAAAATAAACTCAAACAGATCTTTTATCACAAACATTTACATTTATTTTCACTAGTGGGTTTCATAAAAACATACAGAATTTCATTAATTCAGAAGGAAATAGTTTAAAGTTAAAGAAATGTGTGCGTCAGCAAAACTAACATTAGTTTTTAGTTGATAAAGTTGAAATACAACGTTGAAGCAGTTCGTAGGAGTAGAAACAAACCTCAGTATAGTGTTTCATCAGTTAAAAACTGTCAATCATTGAATTTGGGTTGGTAGATTTGAAAACATTAAACGTTAGGGTTCCCAAAATTACTCATATTTAATTAATTTTCAGTTGTTCATTTTATAGGTGCTAGGTTGGATGTGAGAGCGGAAGAAGTTAGACACGTAAACGAATCGAAAAGTCATGAGCAAAACCATGCCCAGTTTTTTACACCAGAAAGACTTTACAAGGTAGAGAAAGAGAGCTCCGCAGAGCACTCAGAAGACTCTGATCGTAACTCCTCTAGCAAATCAGAATCTTCCAGTCGGTCAAGCTCAAGCTCGGAATACAAAAAATCCAAAAAGTCCTCAAAAAAGAAGAAAGACAAAAAGAGTAGCAAACGAAAGCGTAAGAGGAGTTCGAGCAGAGGGAGTGAGAAGAAAAGATCTCACAGGAAGTCCAGTCACAGGTATGATGAGAGGCACCGGTACGAAGAGAGGCGGTCAAGGTCACGTAGCCGGTCACGGTCACGAGGTCACTATGACGATTATCGGCACTATCGTAGACACTCCAGCGAGAGCTCCCACAAACGACATCATCATAGCTACTCCCACTCTCCCGAATACTCCAGGGGTAAGAAGTCAAGTCACAGAAGTCGAGACTGATGCTCTTCCCAACAAGGTGGTATTTCCTTTCGTACAGTTTTGTTTTTGTTCTGTTCTTAAAATGTAGATAAAGGTGAATATCCTAAATGAGTACTGTATCGAGAATCTGTAGAACCATAATGCAGTATTTCAGGCAGACTATGAAAAAATAATTCTGAAAATCATGATTATTTGGCTGCTAATAATAGTTTCATTTACAATCAGATAAAATGGTATGGTCTCATGTAATGAGCTAATAACATAACTGTTGAGGAAGTTAATATATCATTGTTGTGGGCAGGTAGGAGATTTTAATGATGGAATCGTACAGTATTATGAAAAATTAAATCAAAACGCAAATTATCACAAGGTTTACTGATTTTTAATTGAAAATATTTTGGCCTAAAATATTTTTAATACGTTATTAAACTATTATGGTACAATAAGTATTTTGTTGATTTTTTTTTAAGAGTTGGATTTCTTTAAGGTAATTTTTCCATGAAGATAGGAAAAATGTATTAAATCTTTATAAATAAAAAAAAACATGCAATTCCCTCAGTTATTTTTCCATGGATTTGTTTTAAAGATGACCCAAAGTACTACTTTAAACTAGCTAGTATATCAATGGTTTATTCAATAACAGCCCAGTGTATGGACACAGGGATGTCGAGTCCTCACATAGATATTTCTCACTTTATTAACGGGGCTGATGCCAAATTTAATGAGTTAAATTCTTCTTCTTACACTTCCTTGTGGAATGTACAAACAACCATTTACCTGTTTTTGTTTGTATCAGTATAAAAACTAGAAGTTATGTAACTCCTGGTATTGTAGCTCTGTTGGCTAACAGTCAAACCCCCGCACTGGTTTAGGTATGCCAATGCCTGTCTAGCAGCTCAATGTCAAGGTCACTTACACCCAGTGCTGTAATAGTATTAATTTTTGTAACAAATGGTTTCCTCTTCAGACACAAAAATTTAATTCCATTTTAAATTTCTCTGTAAGTATTTATTTTATTACCTAGAGACATTTATGGGTTTATTTCTAGGCAAAACTCTACTTATTAATATTTACAGGACTTCTTTCTACTCTGAATATTTTTACAAACCTTTCAAATTTTAAGTTGTATTGTTTTATTGTGTGTTTAAATGATTCAGATTGGACTTGTGGACATCTTTCATCGATTGTTAAGTTTGTTAGCTTTCTTCACTCATGACGTTTGTTGTGTAATTCAATTGTGTTACAGGTCTTGCCAGATATTATTCTCTTCGTTTTGAACAAATTGGGTCAAGCAATGTTCGTGTGAAAATACCATCAACTTTGGACAGTGGTCTGAGTTTACTCAGAGGTGCATTGTTCTCCACCTGTATCATGAGAATACAAGCAGTACTAACTTTTCAAAATGACATACTTATATGTTTATCACAGAATGGTCTGTATCTAATATAAACTGATATATTAATAAGTAAATTAATATGTAAACATTGTAATAAGAAACTTTCAAAATTAATTTCATAATTAATTTGAATAATCGTTTTATAAAATAACTATAAACAAACAGAAAATTTGTGATTATTGCTTGTTAATTACATTTTCAATTTCATACATTTGAAATTTCCCCCTTCATTTTAAAACATTGAAAATATTTGAGAAATATTACTTAAAAATTTAAAAAAAGTACTTAAGTACAAACAGAGTTTTATGAACATTTTTATATTTTAAAGTTATTAAAACTAAGATCACTTAGCTATTTGTTGTAAAAATGAACTTATTATAAAAATAATTGTTTAATTCGTTAATTTATTGTTTCTGAGCTTGTTTGTGTATTACTTTTAACTTCTTTTACAAATTTTTCAAATTTAATTGACCAAATGGTTTATGAAATTGGTTTTATGAAACACATTTTCAACAGAGGGGATATTTTTGAGATATGTTTAGGGGCTTGTGGAGTTTATTGGTCAGAACAAATAATATGTAAATAAAAGTGTATAATTGAAATACCAATTTTCTTTAGAGCTTGGTTTTCTAAAAAACATACATTTTATTTCCATGATGGTTTGATTGGTACTATTTTAACCACATTTACAATGCAAATTTGTGTATCTCAACAAATACAATTCAAGCATAATTTTGAAATAAAATGTACGCCAATGAGATGTTTTAAGTATTGGATCCAATTCCAGTAATTATTAAAGTCTCAAGACTGATTAGTTACCAGAATAAGGTCATGAAAGTTGTGAATGCTTGTTTGAGTGAGACCGTGGTGTTTATGCAGACTTTTTATCGTGAAAGATATATTACGTATGTATATGTAATGAGTCATTGCTGAAATGTTGTTTTGTTTTAAGAGTCAAGTCTTCTAGTTTTTAATAATTAAAGCCAAACACATTTTTTTATTGTATATATGTAATAGCAAAAATACAAACCAAACCCTTACTACGATAGTATAAAATGTAAGCATGGTATATTTATGTTTGTAAATAATTCTCATAATGTACATAGTTTTATTACTATGCTTATGTAATTAAAGGAATTAAAAAATTTTGTAGATTTGTTATTGTATTACTCCTTATTATATTTTTATCATTGTTTTTAGCTAGATCAAAATGGTAAACCATAGAAACAGCTGTGAAACACCCACAGCAAAACTTTTTTTTAAAATTAGGATTAGTATATTTTAAACTATATTGACGAGTCACCTGTTCATTGTAGATCTTATCTACTACAATTATGTAACATTACGTGACAATAAATTTCTGATTTCTGATTCCCACTTTGAACTTCTTGCAATTTTCAAAGTATATTTTATACAATATTATTTTAATTTATCCTTTAAGTACCATAGGTTTTCATACTTTCCTATGTCAAAAGACCACCCACTCTTTATTAAAATTGTAGGGGTTTTGGGAGACATTGTTTCTTTCGAACTAATAGAAATATTGAATATAATTTATAAGTATATTATACTTAAGCTATTCAAAAATTTAGCAAAATTAAGAATATATTTTTTATACAGTACAATAAATTTTTTGTGAACCTAAATAATAATTTTGTATCCATTAATATAGGTTTTACAAAATAAAGAAAATCGTTTCAGTTTACATTTATACACGTATTTAGTTTTTAGATTATTCCACATTGCCAGCCACTAAACATTTAACATATTTTACATTTAACAGTATAAAAACTATTATTAGCTTGGCTGTTGAAATTTTGTAATATAAAAGTTAATATTGTTTATGACCTGAAAGCCAAACCACTAATTTATTGTTCTTAGTTGGTTCTAAAAGGGTTAATATTCATTGCTATTGGAGTACATTTTAAGAATTTAGCTGGGCATTGTATCATATATTTAAACATGCTGTATTATTTGATTAGCAAAATTTTTTTGAGTTATAAGTACCTATTTTTTTATATTTTAAATCAGTAGGTTCACACAGATAACATATTTATTGGGAAATGTTACTTTTGGCTGAAGCCAAAATTACTTGATAAACTTAAACCCACTAAAAACGTATAAATCTCTTTGTTTTCATAAAAATGCAATGGGTAAAATAACAAGCAATCAAGTTTATACTTTGGAAAAACGTCAGCATGTTGAAGAGAAAATGCTTCTGCTAGAATCTGCAACACAACTAGGGGTGTGAGTAGAGAATGTTTTTAAGTCTTTAGTGTAAATTGAGATGAATTAGACTGAATGACTAGTTAAGTGTACATTTTTATTTAGCACTTTATTTGGCACAACTAACTGGATATTGTTATAGTCATCTCATGTGTTGAAACATTTTTATTCTTCATACTAAACCAAAAGTAACAATAATTTACTTATTGGTTTTTTGTTAAATAACATTCTCACATGGTTTTTATGCATACACACAATATCAATTTCCCTGCCAGCTGTGGACATAGGCATCCATCTATATTTATGAAGCACTAACCCCCTTTTGTACATAGATTATAAGTTCCTTTACTATTCCGATGTTTTATCTACATTTTAAATGTTGAGAGTTACAAAATTATTAGCAATTTTAAGAGTTCCTTTTAGCTTAAAACACAATGGTATTGTTTTATTATTAGGACCCGAAATAAATTAACATTGAGTTAGAAAGTGTAACTAATACAAGACATTAATACACAAGTAGGGCTGCTTTGTTTTTAATTTTATTTACAATGAAATTTAAAACATCTAAAATGTGAAATTAATACACAAATAGGACAACTTTGCCTCTTTGGTTTACTTTTGACAAATTTGAAAACAAGGATAAAGTTACAATTCTGGATTGTCTATACTAGCTTGGGCACAAAGTAAATTAGCATAGAGTTATAACATCTAATATATAAAATTAGCTCCTGTAAAGGTTTCTGCCAGGCACAACTTGTACATAACGCTGTCTACCAAAACAACCAGCTGATTTTGTGTAAAAAGTACACTACCAAAGGCAGCGAGACGAAAAATGAATTATTACATTCAGAAACCCATTAATATGTTGCTGAGTATAATAAGATTACTCCCAAGTTACAAGAAAACATTAAAAATTATGATGCACTAAGAGCCGATAACAATGCACATCGCTCATTTTGTTTAGATAAGACTGTTTAGACATGAGATTGAAGTTAAAAAAAATTATAAATGTTTCAATTTTATTTTCTGCTTTTAATTGCATGAAAATTTTCTTCTTTCAATTTTCTTGTTGATTGGTAAAAATTAGAAGTTACATCTTTGTTTTTAGACATTGGAAAATGCAGTTAGAGATGGTTCTAACTGCCAGTTTAACCTCGTCAAAGTAATATTTATCAACAGTTTGAATGTTGTTTTACAAAGTTCTGATTTAATATAGTTTTAATAGAAAATAATTGAAAAATAATGTACTTGCTATCCTTGATAAACAATATACTTGTCAGTAGGCATATAGTCCATCCACTGTTAAATTAATAAAACATTTTATTAAGAGCTTTTCCTGTTTGGATTTTTGGCATCCCTCAAATGTCTCAGTAAACTTCATTTTTTACATTTGATTCATTTTCAGGTACAAACTTGACTTGAAAATTCATTGGAGGGTTTTCATAGTCAATAGTCAAACGTCTTTATTCGTGAATCATGTACATTGGTGGTACAGTGAATAGTGTCAAAATAAAACATAAACCTAAAACAAAAAATAATACATACTACATACAGAAATGTTGTGTAACTACAGCTAACTATGGGAGGTGGAAAACTCATCTAATGAATAAACTGCTAAATTTATTATATATTCTTTGAGCATTTTCTTAAATTTTGACCAATCATTCTCTTTTTTAATATTTTCAGGAACACATTTTAAAAATGTGTTACCTGCATATGAGGGCTTTTTCTCGAAAAATTTTAACCTGTGAGGCTGAACTATCTCATTTCTCCTAAAATTATAAGAGTGGGATAATGGTATTGATTTTGCCTCTAGTTCTTGTTTTTTGGCAATAAGAATTGTTTCAAATATATATATTGACCAAAAACTGTAAAAATTTTTAATTTTTTAAAATGTTCTCTGGCTGAATCATTACATTTCAGCTTAAGCATAATTCTAATGGCCCTTTTTTGTTGCTTCAAAATGTTATCCACATTTAATTTTTTTGTTGATCCATATAACGCTATACCGAATAAAAGGTGGGAGTGAACATGGGCAAAATATATACTTTTTAAGGTTTCCAAATTACAATAAAAAGACATTTTTGATAATGCAAAGTGAATTAATTCCACACTTGTGAAGGACATGGCTCTATAACTCAAAAGCTTTAAATTAATCAAATTAGATAACACGAGACAGTTTTGGACAGTACTTTCTTAATAACATTGTCCACTTCCTGAACACATACGTGCTCTGGTAAGGAGTATTTCATTGTTATTGATGTTGTTATGAAGCACTAACCCCCTTTTGTACATAGATTATAAGTTCCTTTACTATTCCGATGTTTTATCTACATTTTAAATGTTGAGAGTTACAAAATTATTAGCAATTTTAAGAGTTCCTTTTAGCTTAAAACACAATGGTATTGTTTTATTATTAGGACCCGAAATAAATTAACATTGAGTTAGAAAGTGTAACTAATACAAGACATTAATACACAAGTAGGGCTGCTTTGTTTTTAATTTTATTTACAATGAAATTTAAAACATCTAAAATGTGAAATTAATACACAAATAGGACAACTTTGCCTCTTTGGTTTACTTTTGACAAATTTGAAAACAAGGATAAAGTTACAATTCTGGATTGTCTATACTAGCTTGGGCACAAAGTAAATTAGCATAGAGTTATAACATCTAATATATAAAATTAGCTCCTGTAAAGGTTTCTGCCAGGCACAACTTGTACATAACGCTGTCTACCAAAACAACCAGCTGATTTTGTGTAAAAAGTACACTACCAAAGGCAGCGAGACGAAAAATGAATTATTACATTCAGAAACCCATTAATATGTTGCTGAGTATAATAAGATTACTCCCAAGTTACAAGAAAACATTAAAAATTATGATGCACTAAGAGCCGATAACAATGCACATCGCTCATTTTGTTTAGATAAGACTGTTTAGACATGAGATTGAAGTTAAAAAAAATTATAAATGTTTCAATTTTATTTTCTGCTTTTAATTGCATGAAAATTTTCTTCTTTCAATTTTCTTGTTGATTGGTAAAAATTAGAAGTTACATCTTTGTTTTTAGACATTGGAAAATGCAGTTAGAGATGGTTCTAACTGCCAGTTTAACCTCGTCAAAGTAATATTTATCAACAGTTTGAATGTTGTTTTACAAAGTTCTGATTTAATATAGTTTTAATAGAAAATAATTGAAAAATAATGTACTTGCTATCCTTGATAAACAATATACTTGTCAGTAGGCATATAGTCCATCCACTGTTAAATTAATAAAACATTTTATTAAGAGCTTTTCCTGTTTGGATTTTTGGCATCCCTCAAATGTCTCAGTAAACTTCATTTTTTACATTTGATTCATTTTCAGGTACAAACTTGACTTGAAAATTCATTGGAGGGTTTTCATAGTCAATAGTCAAACGTCTTTATTCGTGAATCATGTACATTGGTGGTACAGTGAATAGTGTCAAAATAAAACATAAACCTAAAACAAAAAATAATACATACTACATACAGAAATGTTGTGTAACTACAGCTAACTATGGGAGGTGGAAAACTCATCTAATGAATAAACTGCTAAATTTATTATATATTCTTTGAGCATTTTCTTAAATTTTGACCAATCATTCTCTTTTTTAATATTTTCAGGAACACATTTTAAAAATGTGTTACCTGCATATGAGGGCTTTTTCTCGAAAAATTTTAACCTGTGAGGCTGAACTATCTCATTTCTCCTCCTAAAATTATAAGAGTGGGATAATGGTATTGATTTTGCCTCTAGTTCTTGTTTTTTGGCAATAAGAATTGTTTCAAATATATATTGACCAAAAACTGTAAAAATTTTTAATTTTTTAAAATGTTCTCTGGCTGAATCATTACATTTCAGCTTAAGCATAATTCTAATGGCCCTTTTTTGTTGCTTCAAAATGTTATCCACATTTAATTTTTTTGTTGATCCATATAACGCTATACCGAATAAAAGGTGGGAGTGAACATGGGCAAAATATATACTTTTTAAGGTTTCCAAATTACAATAAAAAGACATTTTTGATAATGCAAAGTGAATTAATTCCACACTTGTGAAGGACATGGCTCTATAACTCAAAAGCTTTAAATTAATCAAATTAGATAACACAAGACAGTTTTGGACAGTACTTTCTTAATAACATTGTCCACTTCCTGAACACATACGTGCTCTGGTAAGGAGTATTTCATTGTTATTGATGTTGAAGATTTCCCATAAGGAAATGGACATTGACAAAGAGGCTTAAAATTTACAAACTAATCGATCTGATGTTTGGGTTTCTTAACAATTGGACATGCTACCTAATGACGAGGTGTATGTAGCATGCAAAATGTTACTAGACAGCTATAACAAAGTTTTACAATTCAAGGAGTTCTCTAACCAGTTTCAAAATAAATATAAGTTGACATTTGTCAACTAATGTTGGAAAGCAACTTATAAGATTGCTTTATTAAGGTAGAACTGGCATTAAGAATGTACCTTTCCTTGATGGTGACTAATTGCTCTACAGAAAGATCATTCTCTAAGCTGAAGCTGATCAAGAACAGACTCCGGACTTCTATGTCAGAAGACAAGCTAAACTTTTTGGCCTTGTTTAGTATAGAACACAACATTCTGAGATAAGTCAACCATGAGGACATCATAAACGGCTTCATTGTTATAGAACACAACATTCTGAGACAAGTCAACCATGAGGACATCATAAACGGCTTCATTGTTATAGAACACAACATTCTGAGACAAGTCAACCATGAGGACATCATAAACGGCTTCATTGTTATAGAACACAACATTCTGAGACAAGTCAACCATGAGGACATCATAAACGGCTTCATTGTGTAGAAGCTAAATGGAAACCAATCGGCAAGTGTGACTGAAGTGAACATGATTTGCAGTACATTTAATTTATGGCTAAAAATGTATTCATGAGGACTTAATGTTGACTTTTCTTGTTGACTAACAAATTTAAATTAGTGTGAAAGTTATATTTACTTTGGTGGCTTTCTTTACCTAAAATAACCTGAGTTATTAATGACATTAAAGTTGTCTGATGTTTTAAATTTCCTCATCCATATGGGTACAAACATTGTGTTATAGCTGACAAAGTATTAATATTTTAAGGGCAGACAATAACAAATATTTATTGCAAATTCCCTTAAAAATCACCATTTTGCATCTAATTTTCAAGGGGCAGGGTCCCAGCATCCCCTATTATTTGGGAGTATTTTATACCCTTCAATCCACGAGCCCAGGTGCCACGAGGTGTGGTGTGCTGCACCACATGCCTAGGGGCATGTATTTTCTAAATCCGGCCCTGCCAAGTAAAATAACAATACACTTTTATTTTCATTTTCCTCATTACTAACTTCTCGTATATCAGCTTTTGGATTTTGTTGTAAATCCTACCTGAGATCATTATTACAAATATAATGTATATATTTAATGCATACCTGTATATATGGTTTCTCATCATACTCAATTTTAAAATCGGACAGTGTTTATGTTTGGTTTCCTACTTTGTATTCCACTTCAGTAAGTGAAAGCCCAAGTTAAAATCGGTGTGAGAATATTATGTAGTAAATGTATTTTCAAATTGAATCAATTTTTTTACTACATTTTGATACAATTCATATATTTGCCCAATACTGAAGTGAGTAACCACATACTGTCTTTGAGTATAGGGCCTGCAGTAATGTGAAGTATTTTATTTTATTGGTGTTTTGTTTCCTTAAGAAACTCTTCTACTGTAAATAATGAAAATTCTTCATCAGAATCTTTAGAAATTGTTGGTGAAATGAAGTCAAATCCAAACAATCACCTTCTTTAGAGGTTAACTCATCCGTAATAGTGTATTTCATCGATTGTATACATATAAATAATGTAATTTTGGCAAACTAAATATTTAGTAAATTGTTAAAACAATATAACTACAATATAAACTTATTAAAGCAAACATTTTCAAGGTTGCTTAGCTCTTTTGAAATTGCAATCAACTGATTTGCAACTGAAATGAACCGATTTCTATTAACAATTGTGCAGCTATAGCAACAGTTCTTGCCTTTTTTAGGGTAGAGATATTAACTGCAGTTAGAACTTTGTCCCATTACTAACCACAACACTACTGTAAATATAGGAATAATAAATAGTGCATATTGTGAAGCTGATTCATCTAAATAATATACAGGGTGAGTCAGAAATATGGTAAAATATATTAAGACGTGATTCTAGAGCTAAAAATAAGAAACAAATGTTATATAAAGGTAGGTCCGGAAACGCTCCATTACTGAGTAATAGCTGGCAAAAGATTTTTCTTGGTTTTCAGTTCACTTGGTGAAATTAAGTAATTCTGAAATGTTTTGTTCTTACTTTTTAACTCAAATAAGATGGATTTATAAAGAAAATTATCTGAAAAATCTAATAAAACCACTCTAGAGGTTGTAGTGTGAACAGTTTTTGAGAAAAAGTATGAAATTTCCCAAAAATCTACTAACAAAAATACCGTCTTAAATGTTTGATGTCGAATAATATTGTTAAATGACCAATAAACAAATTATTTTTCCTAATACAGTTTGTAGAGAATTTAATTCTGAAAACAACCATAATAAGCAAAGTTAACTAAATGTGTAAAAAGTTATGAAATTGACTCCTCACATATTACACTACACAGCAGTTTTTTGCTGTTTTATAATAAGGAATGAGTATCTGATTGGTAACAGCTGATAATAATTATCCATTTAAACAACAACTGTTTAAATATTTTTAAATATTAAATAATCAGCTGGGCATTTATTATTAGATGACATACGTCACCTCATTGTTGGACAGAACAACAAACTGTAAAGGTACTATGTGCTTGTGTTAAGTATTTTAACCAGTTATATCCATCCATTTTATTAGTGATTTTGTGTTGTGTGTTTCATTTATTAAAAATGGAAGGTAATATTCATGTGTATTCAAACTCTGAATTAGCAGACTTGCATTTTAATGTATGGTTTGGGACGCTGCAGTAATACTTCAGCAAGACGTCTGCATCAAGAGAACTTTCCTAACCGCAGGGGTCTAAACGCAAGATTTTTGCCACTATTCATCAACGCCTATCTCAAACAGGTTCTTTGAAGTCTTCGGAGCATAGTAATACAGGCATCGCCCGATCATGTAGGACTGTTGAATTAGAAGAGTTGGATCTTAATGAAATTTCTGATTATCCTGAAGAGAGCACTAGATAATTGTTACTATAGTTCAATGTCAGCCAACCTAGTATTCGGAGAATACTACACGAGTACCAGTTACACCCATACCACTTCCAGCATGTCCAAACTTTTTTGCCACAAGACTACGCTCCCCATGTTGTTTTTGTCGATGGCTTCTGTTAAAATGTGCTGATCCAAACTGTTTAAATACAATTTTGTTTACCAATGAGGCTCACTTTACAAGAACAGCTATCATTAACTTCCATAACAACCACATTTGGGCAGACATAAATCCTCATCCTATCAAACCAAATCGCCCACAACATCAGTTTTCAGTAAATGTTTGGGCTGGAATCTTAGCAGATCATTTAGTCGCATTCGTGCTTCCTCCCAGGCTTAATGGCGTGGTGTACTTGAACTTTTTAAGAGACGAGCTACC
Organism: Homalodisca vitripennis; assembly: GCF_021130785.1. NCBI lineage: Eukaryota > Metazoa > Arthropoda > Insecta > Hemiptera > Cicadellidae > Homalodisca > Homalodisca vitripennis. The sequence goes on along the minus strand of NC_060210.1, from coordinate 122,594,129 downwards.
TAACCTGCTTGATGATGTACCTCTGCATTTGTGCCAAAACATGTGGTTTATGCATGACGAGGCACCTGCGCACTACTCTCTGGCTGTTCGTGGACACCTAAATGAGAGTATCACAAATCAAACGATAGGCCGAGGTGGACTAGTTTCATGGCCAGTAAGATCACCGGACAAATCCTTTGGACTTTTACCTTTGGAGACATTTAAACACATTAGTTTACTCTTCCCCAATAGATACCATTGAAGAACTCCGATTAAAAATTTCTAATGGAATAGAAACCATTAAGTAGACACCTGGAGTTTATGAACGGGTCCGAAACTTGATGAGAAGACCCCTGAACGCATGCATTTTGAACAATGAAGGTCATTTAGAGCATAATTTTTAATCTTCCTGTGAGACTTAAAGCAATTGTAGATATTTATTGTATTTAAAAATAAAATGTTGAACTAAAAATACGTTTCTTTTTCACCAGCTGTTACCAAACAGATACTCATTCCTTATTATACAACAGCAAAAGTTTGCCGTGTAATGTAATACGCGAGGAGTCAATATCATAACTTTTTTACACATTTCTTATTATGGAAAACTTTGCTTATTATGGTTGTTTTCAGAATTAAATTCTCTACAATCTGTATTAGGAAAAATAATTTGTTTATTGGTCATTTAACAATATTATTCGACATCAAACATTTAAGACGGTATTTTTGTTAGTAGATTTTTGGCAAATTTCATACTTTATCTCAAAAACTGTTCACACTACAACCTCTAAAGTGGTTTTATTAGATTTTTCTGGTAATTTTCTTTATAAATCTATCTTATTTGAGTTAAAAATTAAGAACAAAACCTTTCAGAATCACTTAATTTCACCAGGTAAACTGAAAACAAAGCAAAACCTTTCGCCAGCCATTACTCAGTAATGGAGCGTTTCCGGACCTACCTTTATATAACATTTTTTTCTTATTTTTAGCTCTAGAATCACGTCTTAAAATATTTTACCATATTTCTGACTCACCCTGTATAGAAAACTCAGTTTCAACGAAATTACAGTTGGAATCTCGTCAATCCAAGCGAGTCATGCTTTGTGTATACACTAAGTATCTATGGGTATCTGCAGCAGACAATATGTTAATGTTGAAATTGCCTACCGAGAATATGCCCTACCATTGTGAGGGAAGTATCAAGGATATTTTTATGCCCTTAGACAATTAATTATCATCAGTACTCACTACTGCAAGGTCCATTCAATAAAATTTTGAAATTAATGAACTACATGTATGGTGTAACAATTCATTCAGCGTATAAAGGATAACAAATTACGCATTTCTTAAATGTTTTTGTGTCATTCACTACTGTAACTCATATTTGATGTAGCCATGCAACATGCTAGATTTTAATAAACTAAGATTTAGAATATGTTTCTCACATTAATTATATTATAGTAGTAGTAAACAGTAAAGTGTTAAGTGTTAGAGAGGGCTTCTTAGCCCTAACTTCGCCTGGTAAAATAAGACATTCTTTACTTTTACTTTTTCTTTAAAGTATGATAGTTCTTATCGCCGTTAATGTATATTCATCACAGCTGAAGCACCTACCACCTAATTTGGTGGTATTACAAATAATGTAACAACTTCTTTGGAGAGTGTTAAAAGAATATTGAATCTTCAAAAAATATGTATATGGGTTAAAGCTGATACAAAAGTTACTTTATTGACTATCACAATCAATGATGTAAATGTTTCATTTTGAGCTTCTTTGCTGTCGACTTTCTTTGGATCTCTTCAGATAAACATGAAGGCAGATTCCAGGAGTCAAGTCTGAGACAGTGTCAGATACCAGACGCTACAATAAAAGGAAGGTGAACTGAAACTAAATTCTACATTCAAATTTAATACAGGTGTTTTTTTTAAGATCAGAGTCATGTGAGACCCATTATTATTCAAACTATCACACATGTATTGTCATATAGTTTAGTAGCTTTGTATATCTTGTGGAACCAGTTAGAAGGACATACAGAATCAATAACAGGTTTTAAAATTGTAGCTGTTTGAAAATCTTTGTATGATATCCAGCCTCATAGTGATGAATTTCAAAAAGAAACTCACATCTACCTCTAGAGTTTTGCTAACATGATAACCACAGTGAGTTAATAAACAATATCCTTGTCCTACATAGGCACCAGTAGAAAAAAATATTTAGTCTTTTGTCAGTACCCAGGGAACAACAAAGAGCAATTGGTTACTTAACTAATTTTGTAACCAAACTTAAGTGAAGTGCCATTCTTTTTTAAGATCACTTTTATATAAATGATTTCTGCCATGCTATTTATGAAATTCGCTTTAAAAAAACTAGTGAAGACGCCAACGAGTTTTTTATTAATAATACATTACTTGTTAGTAACCCTTTGTTTAGTGGTTTTATAAAAGCAGACAGTTCTTTGATCTGACAGACTGTTAAAATACACTGCTGTAACTAAGGAGTTATGGATTGTTCTGTTAAAATATGAACTATGAATAGAGAAAATCTTCAGAGTGAGGGAGGAAACAACAATTTTGAATCATTTCTATAATTTTTAATTCATGTCTAACATTCTCTGTATTGTAAAATATGTATAGTAAGATAATTAGGTTAAAAGTTTAATTGTAAATTTGTATCAATATCAAGAAATGAAAATGATTGATCGGTGACGTATTGATGGTTGACAGCGCGTTTTTGAGGTTATACACGACAGCAGTGGCTGTGGCAGTGTCAGTAGGTGTAACAGGTAGGAAGGGAGGAGTCGGTGCCAGTTCCGCGACACTAGTCAGCTGTAGTTATACTGCCAGCAGTTGCGGCCCTGATACCGACCGGCTTATCACCTCCGGTACACTACCACTACCACTGTTGTGTTATGAGTGCCAGTGTCAAGTGTAAACAGCTGTATATCGATAGGTACGGAGCTGTTGATTGCTTCCTATTGTATTATTATTCGTAGATGAATTTATAAGCGTACACCGATTTACGTAATATTATTTATTGCAAAAACATACGACCTTTGTTGTCAAAAACTCTATTATTCAATACTTAAAGTAATTTCGGAAATTAAAACTAGAAAGGTAATAATCGGATTATATTTTATAACTGTGCCTATAAATTTATATACTAAGACTGAGTTGCCGCATTGCATACATGTCAATAACAATCTTTTCTGTGTTAATTATAAAAAAAATTCGTATTTAGAAGAGAATTAAATATATAAAAAGGGAACATCACGTTACATACTCTGGGTAAAATGTAGGACATTTCATTACACCCATAAATATCCATTATGTCTCACAGAATACAACAATTTTAGATTCACATAATTCTAGGTAACTTTTTCATCAATTTGGATTTTATTTGACTGTGTGTATCGATATAAAAATAGAAAGTTGGTCGTGATAAGTAACATAATTCTTCGGGTCGTTTTAGATACTAATCGTTCGAAATCAGTAAATTTATTAAAAATAACTTAAACATCGACGGACTACATAGTATACAAATTTCTAATTATATACTCCTATTTATAACTTACAATTCTCTTTAACAAAATTCTTCTTTAAATTGTACAAGAGTCCAAGATTCACATTTTGCAATTCAGAGCAATCGAATTTATGAGGATTATTTATCTCTAACATTCTAAGCCATGCAATTTTACTCTTCTCGCAGAAACTATATTAGGAAAAGTCTTCTTAACATTGAAAAAATACATGATAAGTAATTTAGGATCCAAAATACTTGTTGTTGTCTTGTTGGAATCCTGACAGCAAAAATTGGTTAAGCTAATCAGCATGTAGACTGTTTCACTAGAGATGCAATGACATTTCCACGAACGTGTCCACGTAATAGACAAACATCATTAGGAATTTATTTCTTCTAAGTTCGATTTAAAGAAGCTTTGTTGTGTAATTATTATAATCGTCATATACAGCCTGTGTACCCCAGAAATAGTCGTGTAAGAGTTTATACTCTTTTACTATGGAGGTATGTTTTATAAGTATTTTAGAAATCTCTGCAAACCACTATTTTATGTTAGGTAAATCAGACATATTTACGAATAAAATTTTCTGGCTATTTTAAAATACAGTACAAAAGCTAAATTACAAATACAATGTAAAAATATCATTTCAAACTATTAGTAATTTTAACTAAATAATAATATTGAATATATCAAACATAAATTATGTTCTATTGGTAACTTTTTATACAACAGGTTGATCTTTTAATACAGATTAAATTTTGTTATATAGTTAATACTATTAAATTTAATTAAATAATAAATAAACTTTATTTGATTTAATTATCATTTAATTAGTTCGATTAAAACAAGAGAGGTCTCCCATGCTTCGCAGAACAACGAACCTCACCGTGACCACTTGTTTCACAGCCTTCGGTACTGTACATATATATATAAAATATTCATACCCCAATCTTAAATACGTGAATAAAAACGTACAATGGTAAAAAATTGTTTTGTCGTCTTCAGAAAACGCATTTTAGAGGACTCTGACAGAAGACGCCTTTAATTCAAAAAAATAATTTCATCCGAAAGAAATTGTACCACTACTCTTTAGTCTGTGTAAATTACCTCTCAGATGTTACAATTTTACGGAGACCGTTCAATGCTATTTTAAGCCCGACTTTATAGTTTTGTTTAATGTTTTATCGTTTGATCTAATATCGTTACTAGCAAATTTGTTCAGTACATTTTAATTATAAAACTTTCATTTGATAAAAGGTATCTTTTTGAAAGAAGTCATTGTTTTATTGACTATCTACCTCAATTTTTCAATTTAAATTCTTAAAACAACAGTGAACTTTCATTCATTACCACCATGTACTCTTTTCATATAGGAGGATTATAATCTTGAACTGCATAGATGTTTTCTGGCCGATAACAAAACAAACTGAGATCATACTACCAAGAAAACTAATTAACGTTATCAATACCCCGCCTGCTTGTTACACTGGAAGCATAGTTTTAGAGGGTTCATTACCTTTATATGAATCATAGCCAACTCTCTTACTCGTTATTGTTTGCTTTTACACATCGAGCTTTCTTACATTCTGTTAAGTAATTTGTTTTGAATGCTATTTTTTGTAAGTCCACCTTTAGTAATTTAAAACATAAAATACATGTAAAGAGTAAGTCACAATAGCATAGGATTAATTTAACATACAAACCTTAATTTATATGTTTAATTATCAATATAAATGTTAAAAACTATCTGGATTAAAGTTAGGCTATATTAGATCTAGCTTTAAGATCTAGTACTGATCACAATTTAAAATCACAATAACGTGGATTTCAAAGTATGTTAATCATAGCTTACACTTATGTGATGTTTATTTTGTATTCATTTCGAATAAACACTATTTAACAGCCTAGATTTTCGGTTTATACCATGATGAAACATTCCTTACACAATTAAATTCTTGTAAAATGTCAGTCTCACTGTGGAGAACGCAGTCGTTTATTATATAGGCGAGGCGCGTCTATACGGCTGTGAGGCCTTCTTATGTAGGCACTAAGAGGGAGGTGAACTGGAGCTTAACTCAACATTCACGTTGAAACAACACTCCCTGCCATAGCTACGTTATGTGTAGAAAACTCGGTTGCTCCACCGTGCTTAGAGATCGTGTCTGAAACATCATAGTGTTCCCAATTGTGCACCTGATGAGACAATGGTAATACCTCTTCACCTAGATTATACTATATTTTGTAGTCTATGTGTCTCTGATGTCAAAACGATGCAAAGCATTCGCTTAAGCTTCTTTGTCGCCTCTTCAGACGAACATGATTCCAGGAGTCAAGTCTGTGACACCGTCAGATTAGTGTCAGACTCTGCACTAAGAGGGAGGTGAACTGTAGCAAAACTCAACATTCACATTGAATCAACCCTTCTCACTTTGTATACGTTTGAGTTGAAAGGGAGAACTTTATCTTGATAGGCTGAAGTTGAACCAACCAACGACTATTGGATTCTTTACTATTATTTAAGGGGTTTATTTCAATACTAGTGAGATTTTATTTGATTATATTAAACGTTTTAAAGGGAAACGGTCGAATCCCAATGGAAAAATCTTGTTATCCTCCCCGGGAATCGAACCCGTGGTCTCTCGATTAGAGAACCTCTAATCAACGGTTTAGGTCTTATTTCATTGTTTGTTGAAGTTATTTGCTTTCTTAATTTTTTCTCTTTTTGTTCTTGAATAGTAGTAAAATTGTACAAGTTCTTCTGTTTTTTTTTTAATATTATTTTATTGCATGTTTTGTTTTAAAACTTTGTTCCGGTACGACCGAATTTTCAGTATCCCGACGTGTCATTTTCCTAATGTGACCCAATGTGTTTATGTCTTTTTACCAATTATTTTTGCCACTTCAATTTAATTTTTGTTATTTTTTTATTATTACAGTGTTTATATCTCAGTTCTATCAACCTCTACAGATGGCCTTCAGGTCATTGTACATGTAGTGTTTTATTTCATGTAATGAGCAAAAACGGGTTCAAAATAAAAAACTTTTTCATTCATTCATTCATTGATCTGAACATCTAAAAATAAAAATATGATTAAAATCATCTAATTGCTTGAACAGAAAACTTGGGTCTAGTTATGTTCAAGACTTACTAGGAAAATATGAACATTGTCACCGTAAAGACCTTGGTGCATGAACTGAACCGGTTTGATAAGTAAACACACACATTTTTACAAGACATACATGAATGAATTATAACTGAAAGCGTGAAGTTAGTAATAGTTTCTCTAAGTACGCAATTGCGAAATGTAGTTCCATACAGTACTGTACCCAAGTGAAAAATCGCAGGATAATCTAACATCGAAAAATATTAATTTTACTGGATTACAGTATTTTGGTTTGTATGGTAAACTTTATCACAGAAAGTTTATACATCAGACTGTTTTATGTGTCACTAAGGTTTATTGGTATAGGTCATATTTTTGGCATAGATATATGAGTTAACGTTACAAGTATACTGAACAGTTACATCCTTACGTATACAGGGTGTCCCGTAACTCTCTGGACAAAGGTTACCACGTTATTGCTCAGGTCAAGACAAACCTATTTCACCATATAAACATGGGTCTCCTATGCTTAGTTTCCTATCTGTCTGTCTGTATGTGTTATTATAAAAAATTAATATCTTCAAAAATAATAAATTAAATTATACAAAATTTGGCTCGAATGATAACGATAACAACCAGTTACTGAAAAATATGAAATTATCTGTAGTATTTTCAAAATGGCAGCCATTAAAACTTTTAAAATTTAAATATCTTTAAAACCCGCAATTTTTCTCAAGAATTACGAAAATAACAGATTTTGAGAATTTTATCACGAATCTAATGATACTAAAACTATTTAAATCAAATAATAAATAACTGATTCAGAGCAGATTTACTGTGACAAGACATGGCCCGACATTTGAGGACATCGAATAGCCAACAACAATACAAAACTGAATAAACAACAGCTATCAAGCATTTATAAATGCCAAGTTAAACAAAGAAAGGTAATATTTTAAATGCTAATATGAAAAAGTTTGTATTGTTATTTGTGAATTTCTTGTTACTCAGTTAAGTGGAGTCGAAAATAACAGTGCCACCACAAAACCCAACATGGAGTGCCACTTACGGAACGGGTATAACGTCAATGGACGTAGGCCTACTTGTAAACGTCTTTGTGTGTTGTAGTAACACTCAACTATGATTTCTGTCAAAGGATCTATAAAACGCAAGAGACCGGTGAACTGAAACAAAGCCGGTAAATAAGCCGACGAAAATTTAATCATACGTGTAAATCTGTTATCGTTAGATAAGACAATACTGACAGCACACTCAACAGGTTAATACTATTGATTGTGACAATGAGTATGAACACTACTATGCCACCGGCGGCAACTACAGGTAATTAGTATAACGCTTTCTTACATCCATATAACTTACATACACTTTTATATATTAATTATGTAGCTAACGTTCGGATTGCATTTATCAAGATTTGTTAACACCGTAGTAATTGCACAGCTTTTAGCGAGGAGATTAATACTCCAGCAAAACCATTACCCATAAAAATGTAGTTCCAAAATATTTTAAGGCAGTTACACACCCTAAAGCACGGCGCCTTGGCGACCGGCCCGGACCACTCTGGCCTTTTCCAACTCACTGCGACCGGCCCGGACCACTCTGGCCTTTTCCAACTCACTGCGACCGGCCCGGCCCAGCCCGCTCGGACCACTCCGACCGTTGACCGCCAACTACGACCGGCTCGGTCCGACTCGGCCAGCCTTTGCTACGCCATAGCCATGTCGCATGCGATGGGATAAATACAAGTAACATATTCATGGTTGAAAAGGTTGATACAATTCGAATATTGAATTTAGCTCAAGTTCACCTTCCTCTCAGTGGGCGTCTGATACCTGACACTTTCTCACACTTGACTCCTGGAGTCATGTTCGTCTGAATCCAAATAAAGTCGGCGACGAAGAAGCTCAAAACGAACCTTTACATCGATTCGATAAATAGTTCCTGATATGATATGAAACGTTGTTACTGGTTCTATCACAGGATGGGATACTGCCAGGAAATACTTGGCCTTTTATCTTACTCCTCGTGGGTATCCCCTTGATGTGATGTAACAGTTTGTTTCTTAATAAGTAGATGTTTATACTTTTTTACGTAGGGGAATTTGTCCAAATATCAAACAAAAAGTTTCTGAACCGATTCAGCTGAGTTATGGTGTCCCTCAGGGATCAGTAGGTACTCAGTCCGGTTTTTCTTTATCTACGTCAATGTCATGGAGTCATCACCACTACATGGAAGACTTGTGAAGTACGCCGATGACATGACACTTTGTTTCAACAGCAAATCAAAATTCTGGGACAGCAAATTTTTGTCGACATACAATAGTGTCCAGCACTTCAATAGCTTCAACCTCAAAGCGAATTCTTCAAAATCAAATTTCTTTTCTTTTGCGTTGCGATCAGGAAACTCCAATGACGAGCCAGCCGTTCTATTGGATGACCCTTTTATGTAGGAAGTCGACTTTTCGAAATTCCCCGGAATGTTCCTTAATCATGGATTGACTTGAACTATAACATCGACTATGTTTGTTCAAAACTGTCCTTGGGCACTGACGAGTTTATGGCATTCGACGGCACACTTGTAAGACTGACAACCGGCGATGGAAGATGGGGAATTGGCATGGATGCAAGTGCTGCGACTGTAACGACTGTATGTTTGACTGGGGTCTTGATGTAGAGTGCTCGCCCAAAATTTTAGAAATAAATATGACTATTGCTGTTCATTTTTTATGTTCTGGCAATAAAACATTTGAATTTGAACCTGTCCACTAGCCTTGCTCTGTGCACTATCTGACACTGCTTACTGCACACGTGTCTGTCTGTACCTCTGCCACATGTGCCATATGTCATCAGTCTCCTCTGTCTCTTGTGCCGCCTGTACTAAATTAAGCCACCCCATCATATTTTTATCATTTCTATACGCCCTCTGTCTCGTCCGTCTGTGATTTTAGTAACACAATCGCTTTACTAAAACGTTTTAAAATGTATAAAAAGACACAATAACTGTCAATTATAATCTATCAATAAATCATTGATTATAAATATTTATAATTTATTAGTAGAACCTAAATAAATGGCTTTATGATTACACGAAAATTTAGATTTTAACGGCTTAGTTATTGATAAAACACAGCTAGTGTGTGACTATAATTTCGAATGTTCTTGGCTGCCAAACAGGTTATTTTAAATCGCTAGGCCAACTCATTTTAATTTCTTACATTGTAAAGTATTACTCGTATTAGCAAATGGGTTCGAATTATATCTACTTTTTTATTTAATTTTAATTTTTTAACAGTCTTAGTGCTAAAAATAATTTGAGCTTTGCTAGAATTTATGTTTTTAACATCCAATGTTTAACGAAAGCTTACAAGTCAATCTTATAGAACGTATTTTAGAGTGTTTATTTAGTATAGATCTATGATATGTTGCGGTAAACCAGTATTGCATTTACTGTCGTTGATCCTGAATGCTTGTTCACTGTACTTTGTGAGCTGTAGAGAAGAAATCTTTTCAAATATAAGAAAATACAGTACAGATGAAAGGAAGAAAGGATTTAAGGGTTATTCCACTCTTTTCCCCTTACAAAAGGAGAATATTTATTTGTTTTTTTCCTAAGTATAACAAATAATAATAGTCATAATGTTGCAGTGATAGGATACGTCTGTTTACCCAAAATCACGATTGCTTGCAAGAGTACAGACATTAGAATCTTTATCAGTCATATGCTCCAAAAGTAAATTTTATCAAAGGTTCGAGTGCACTTTGAGTTATTCTAAAAACTAGCTAGTTGGCTGTTTCTGTTTTACCTTTACTGGTAAACCACGCTAGTGGAGGTATCCTCCCCACACCCCAAATGTTTCACTCTCAATAGTCCATTAATAGCAAACCATCTCTTCCGCCATTAGAACTATTAATCGATTTTAAATAGATAACTAACCAATACACCTGAGATATGCCGATTCTAACTATGCGCCAGAATTATAAAAAAATTAATTACGCCTCTATTAACTTAGAACTCTCAGTTTTTGGTATTTCGTTCTTCAAGAGACATACAACAAATGTTGTATAAAAGTTTTTTTACTGCCATTACTTTTGGAATAATCATGAGTTCAAGTGGAGAAAGCTTGAATTTTAAACAGAAAAACATTGTTTTTCTCCATGTTTTTGTTTACTATAATTCACAATAACACCCGATTTTTCTTTTACTCGAATTCAAGGGTGAATGTTACCCAATCAGTAAAAAATTATTTCCGAGGTAATATAGGTGTATATTTTAATGTGGTAGACATTTGAAGTGAGATGCTTAGCTTGTGAGAGAGGTCGGCGGGACCCGGCTCCGTCAGGGATCTTAAAAAAAAATCAAACTATCGTTGAGTGTGCTACCCAGAGATGGGTCGCGCTTTGTATCATACAATGTCATTATTTGACAATGATGCTCCTCTCCACTCTGCCATCTTCCCAGCACGCAAGTGGAAAAGTTTTCCAATTTTTACTTGAATATCTATTACTGGACAGAACCAGAGACGTTCGTCCTCAAAATTTAATATGGCGAAGGAATAGATAGATTAGGCGGTTCAAAATGGACCTGTATGGTCTAGCTTGTTGAAGCCTTATTTCTTCTGTCAACCAAACGCAGATAAATAACGATATATAATGAAACTTATATTTAAACTTATGTTAAATTATTTATAGTACACCTAAGGATGCTTGGTCACTTAATATACTAAAACATTTTTTCTTAAAATCTCTTCTTCTAATACTCAAGATCAGTTTTAAACTAGTCATACTTGTATGGGTACGTATCTAAAGTGACAAAATCGTGCATAAATTCACATACCTAGTTCAGAGACAATTATTTCAGTGACATTTCTAAGGCATTTTCACAAACTTCAGGTAGTTGTAGTTATAAATTTGGAACTTTTTACAAATCTTCCATAATACACTAATTATATTATACAGCAATGGTTGGTCTGCTCGTACAGCAAGTGAGCGTATGGAGTTTTGCACATTGGCAACTTACAAGATCTGGTTCAAAACTTACAGCGCATTTGTTTATTTGTATAATGGTAGCCTGTTCCGAACCAATCTGTATTTTTAACTACATCAATTTTTGTGTTTTGATAATAGACATTTTCAAATACGAATGACTGTTCTGTGTCGCTTACTCTAGAATCTTTATAGGGTTTTGTCCTAATTGGCTACACCCTATTACCAATGATTCCTCTTATCTCCACAAAATACAATCTTGGCTGTACAGCTGCATTTTTAAGGTAGGTACACAATATTACTAGTTGGCGGGTCAATAACTAGTGTATTCATGTTCCAGGACATGTTGCTGGCACGAAGGGTAGTGTGGAAGGTGGTGGCGGAAGGCGCTTCACCCTCTGAGACTGTCGACATCCAGATAGTCAAGTCCAAATGTAAGTAGGCCTATAGTTCAAGTTTGAGCAACTTTTTTGTGTTGTTCAGCAAAACCTGCTAGGTTATTTCAGCAGAGGACATGTCTTAAGTTGGAGGTTTAATCTTTTATTGTATTAGTTACACAATAGATAAATAAGCCATACTGACGTGGTTCTAGAGCTGCGACACGTAACTACGATTGTTACTGTTCAAATATAAACGAACACATGTTCGTTGGGAGTGCCGATGGCTGAGCAGTCTAAGACGTTGGACTTCGAGTCTGAGTTAGGGATTGCGCAGGTTCGAATCCAGTCTGTGACCCTTACACTTTTTATCAGTACCATCGACCTTGTACTGTATCGACTCTCCCCCTTATTCTGTTTGATAAGATCCTCGCGCAGGCAAGTGAGCCATGAGGACGTAAGGCTTAATAGGGGAACGGCTTCTCCTTAAAAAAAGAAACACACACACACACACACACACACACACATATTTGCTACCTGACCTCTTACTCCATAGATGGCAGTCCGATCTACTAACTTACTTTTGCTGTACCTCGGTTTATAGTACTGGATGGGTTAGTTAGCTCTCATGTAACTAATGCAATCAAAGGTATAATCCATTGATAAACAATAGGACAAGAAGCGCTGCAACAACGATTCTATTAACGGTCACCCTATTCTCAAATTGCTGTGTGGGAAAGTATCCAGATGCCAGAAACAGAAAGTAACGATCTAATTGAGCTCTTTAATTGAACACAAATTAATTACTATTGTTTCTACTACTAATGTTTCTTCTTAAATTGGTTTAAAATAGTCGGTGACATTTTCGCACGCTAAGAATTCAGATCATTTAAAATCAAAATATTGAATTAACCAGTAGACCAATATTGTTATTGATTCCCCACTCCCAATAACATGTTAATTATCATTGTTATTTCTTTCTTACTCCATTATCGTTGTACCATCACTCTGAGTAAATTTAACTTTATATACATATATTGTAATTTTGATGTATAATATTAGTTTTATTTGTCTTAACCAAAGTTTTTTTATATGTAAAGTAAGATACGGCTCACATACAAATTCAGTATTATAATAATTTTATTTACTTCAGTTCCACCAGCTGAACATCAAGATCAAATAACAATTCTGAAGACATCGTTTAACTCTAAATCGAAATTTACGATAATATTCAATACAAGTAGTAGTGTTTATGCATATTGTAAAATATATTTAGATAAGTTAGATAAACCCCTCAAACGAACAGATTAATTTTTTGACGAACTCAACCCTTACTTATCTAATACAGCTTACCTAATATAATACCTGGTAATATCTGGAAAATTTAATATTTGAACGTATCGACGCTTTGAACATTAAATTCTTTGTATCATTTTAAAATACATTTTATGTATAATAATCTTTTAAGTAATTAAAATATAATTTAAAAAATCCCGTCTGTTTAAAAACTTCGAAATCTAAATCCTTGATAAATTTTCTTCAAAACGTATATCGACATAACTATTTAAACTATTTCACCGTTATATTATATACACAGTACCACAGTTTGTGTATATTGCAGAAGTGTATTTTTTACAGTTAAAGTACTACGCTGCAGAACTTATAAGCAATGACAATGTACTTACTTCGATAATCTGTATAGCCTCATTATTTTATAGTCTCACGAGTGTTTGCGATTTCTACATAAACTTGATTTGTGTAAGAACAATATGCTCTTGTCTTCGTTATTACGAATCATACAGTTTTCTCATAACAAGTACACATCTCATAGGATATGAACTTGCACAAACTAATTCATGCGGTTGCTAGCATTCCCACTCCAAATTCAACTTTTTCAGGGAAAGTGTTTCAGGAATACGGGTTTACTCCACATCATGTTGCACTGTCTGGTGAACTCGACAGTCCAATTTATGATACACACGTTCGGAAGTAAGGTCCACTAGACCCACTCTGATCCGAGTAACCTGACTACTCACATGTGTTGGCCTGTCAAGTTCAGTTTATGATACACACGTTCGGAAGTAAGGTCCACTAGACCCAATCTGTTATCCGAGTAACCTGACTACTCACAAGTGTTGGCCTGTCAAGTTCAGTTTATGATACACACGTTCGGAAGTAAGGTCCACTAGACCCAATCTGTTATTGGAGTGACCTGACTACTCACATGTGTTGGCCTGTCAAGTTCAGTTTATGATACACACGTTCGGAAGTAAGGTCCACTAGACCCAATCTGTTATACGAGTGACCTGACTACTCACATGTGTTGGCCTGTCAAGTTCAGTTTATGATACACACATCCGGAAGTAAGGTCCACTAGACCCAATCTGTTATTGGAGTAACCTGACTACTCATAGGTGTTGGCCTGTCAAGTTCAGTTAATGATACACACGTTCGGAAGTAAGGTCCACTAGACCCAATCTGTTATCCGAGTGACCTGACTACTCACATGTGTTGGCCTGTCAAGTTCAGTTTATGATACACACGTTCGGAAGTAAGGTCCACTAGACCCAATCTGTTATCGGAGTGACCTGACTACTCACATGTGTTGGCCTGTCAAGTTCAGTTTATGATACACACTTTCGGAACTAAGGTCCACTAGACCCAATCTGTTATCGGAGTAACCTGACTACTCATAGGTGTTGGCCTGTCAAGTTCAGTTTATGATACACACGTTCAGAAGTAAGGTCCACTAGACCCAATCTGTTATTGGAGTAACCTGACTACTCACAGGTGTTGGCCTGTCAAGTTCAGTGTATGATACACACGTTCAGAAGTAAGGTCCACTAGACCCGCTCTGTTATTGGGGTGACCCGGTTATCCACGTCGTGTTACTCGTCTAGCGAACTTGACAGAGTAGTTTATGATACACACTTTCGGAAGTAAGGTCCACTAGACCCGCACTGTTATTGGGGTGACCCGGTTATCCACGTCGTGTTACTCGTCTAGCGAACTTGACAGTCCAGTTTATGATACACACGTTCGAAAGTAAGGTCCACTAGACCCGCTCTGTTATTGGGGTGACCCGGTTATCCACGTCGTGTTACTCGTCTAGCGAACTTGACAGTGTAGTTTATGATACACACTTTCGGAAGTAAGGTCCACTAGACCCAATCTGTTATCGGAGTGACCTGACTACTCACATGTGTTGGCCTGTCAAGTTCAGTTTATGATACACACTTTCGGAACTAAGGTCCACTAGACCCAATCTGTTATCGGAGTAACCTGACTACTCATAGGTGTTGGCCTGTCAAGTTCAGTTTATGATACACACGTTCAGAAGTAAGGTCCACTAGACCCAATCTGTTATTGGAGTAACCTGACTACTCACAGGTGTTGGCCTGTCAAGTTCAGTGTATGATACACACGTTCAGAAGTAAGGTCCACTAGACCCGCACTGTTATTGGGGTGACCCGGTTATCCACGTCGTGTTACTCGTCTAGCGAACTTGACAGTCCAGTTTATGATACACACGTTCGAAAGTAAGGTCCACTAGACCCGCTCTGTTATTGGGGTGACCCGGTTATCCACGTCGTGTTACTCGTCTAGCGAACTTGACAGTGTAGTTTATGATACACACTTTCGGAAGTAAGGTCCACTAGACCCGCTCTGTTATTGGGGTGACCCGGTTATCCACGTCGTGTCACTCGTCTAGCGAACTTGATAGTCCAGTTTATGATACACACTTTCGGAAGTAAGGTCCACTAGACCCGCACTGTTATTGGGGTGACCCGGTTATCCACGTCGTGTTACTCGTCTAGCGAACTTGACAGTCCAGTTTATGATACACACGTTCGAAAGTAAGGTCCACTAGACCCGCTCTGTTATTGGGGTGACCCGGTTATCCACGTTGTGTTACTCGTCTAGCGAACTTGACAGTGTAGTTTATGATACACACTTTCGGAAGTAAGGTCCACTAGACCCGCTCTGTTATTGGGGTGACCCGGTTATCCACGTCGTGTTACTCGTCTAGCGAACTTGACAGTCCAGTTTATGATACACACGTTCGAAAGTAAGGTCCACTAGACCCGCTCTGTTATTGGGGTGACCCGGTTATCCACGTCGTGTTACTCGTCTAGCGAACTTGACAGTGTAGTTTATGATACACACTTTCGGAAGTAAGGTCCACTAGACCCGCTCTGTTATTGGGGTGACCCGGTTATCCACGTCGTGTCACTCGTCTAGCGAACTTGACAGTCCAGTTTATGATACACACTTTCGGAAGTAAGGTCCACTAGACCCGCTCTGTTATTGGGGTGACCCGGTTATCCACGTCGTGTCACTCGTCTAGCGAACTTGACAGTCCAGTTTATGATACACACTTTCGGAAGTAAGGTCCACTAGACCCGCTCTGTTGTTGGGGTGACCCGGTTATCCACGTCGTGTTACTCGTCTTGCGAACTTGACAGTGTAGTTTATGATACACACTTTCGGAAGTAAGGTCCACTAGACCCGCTTTGTTATTGGAGTAACCAGTCTACTTAGCTGTCATTGTACAGTCAAATATATGCAGCACGGTTAGTAGCCTAAACTCCCTCTGTATTGTATACCGGTACTACCAATATTGTCTATTGACGTTTGTACATTAAGTGATTAAACCCAATGTTTTTAATATGTAAGGAAAGATTACTAACACTTTTTTGTTTTTTACTTATACGGCTTAAAATATATAATCACCCTTACAATACAATACAAATTCATATTTGAAAAAATTGGATGACGAGAACAATAAAGCGGAATGTTTCATGTATATTACTTAAACAGTAAGGATATTATTATAATCTCTCGACTTTTGCATTGTGGTAGGGCGAGCCATAAATGTACCATCATGGGAGGTGTCTGATTTTAAAGATACGATAAATGCGTTTCCACATGCTTAGTTTTTTACTTTTTCGTTTATTATTAAAAATATTTTAATAATTTTTGTATTTCTTCGTATAAATACTCAAAAAGCAATCACTTTACAAGAGTAACTAAGAAAAGTGTGTGGATGTGTATTAATCATAAGTTAAAATTCTATAACGTTAAATAAAAAATAAGTGCATAAAAGTGCATAAGGTTCTTATGGGGGGAAATTCAGTCGTTCTGTACTAGCAGCCATCTTCATAGTAGTAGCACCATAAGAACAACGTTGAAGTTATGCACTTATGCAACCTTATGCACTTTTACGACCTCATTTTTAGACGTAAAATTACGACAGGTGTCCCATTTTAAAGATATCAATAATATGCATCCATTTGGTTTTAAAATTTTTCGTTAGTTTTATATTTTATTCAAAAAACATTTCTGTAATTCATCGTTGAAATATTCATAAAGTATACGCTTTACAAAAGAAACTAAAAAGCGTTTGGATGCTTATTAATTGTATCTTTAAATGGGACATGTCCCATAACAATGCGAAAAATATGGGCTTAAAAGTGTATGAGGCTTAACATTGTTCTTATGGGATAAAACTCAAGGTCATTTCGCTATAGCCGGTTCTTAACACGGTTTGAGATCAAAATACGTGTTTATACGTCTTGTGCACAATTACTACAAATAGCTGTTCTTCATATTGTAACGTTATATTGTAAAAAAACGTCCTGGTGTCACGTGTAGCAAGGAATGTACCATACGTGTAACTAAATTCAGGCCTCTCTTATTTTCATTACTACCAAAATTAAAATACGAGTAGATAAGCTTATCCAGTAGTAGCGTATCAATTTCCTATTGTCAAATTTTGTAATCCGTGCATTTAGTGACCCAAAAAGCAGGGGGAGGGGGTATTTTAATTAGATTACAACTGCATCGTTATCCAATGTTTGTCGCATTAGTAATGCTGCATTATACGACAATTACGTAAATCAGTCGAACAGAATGTATGGCTCGTCAACACGTCACGTTGGGGTGTCAGTGTCCTAAGGCCAGAAGACTAAATCGTCATTTGATAGAAACGAAATTTGCGTTTAGCATCGCCATAATTAGCAACAACTACACGTGGCTCACGTTTAAGGACTGGGCCTTCTTAAAATCGAGTCCGTCCGTTTGTGCGATAATTCATGATAGGAAGCTCCTAGAGATTTAACTGTCCTAATGTTTCCTTAGGACAAGAAGCTTAGAAAATTGCACCCAGTCCTATAAGAACCTTTGCGCTGCTTCCGGAGTGATAGGATATTCTGGATGTCCAGGCTGGAAAAAACTTTGGACTCTTCCGCAGTAGACTAGACCTATCGAATCACCCTTGCGCCCCAGAATCTCGACATTTGCGGTTAGTAATGTGCCGCTCCTGGGCATCCATAAGGTTGCCCAGATTTAATTGACACATTAGCTTTTGTTATAACCAGTGTGGGTTCAACTGGAAGGTATAAACCAGCCAGAAGTGAACCCTCTGGGAAAGACTTGCAACTTAGTTGTAAGTTCATTACGGTCCAAGCAAGAACTCTATTGATTTTGAGTTCAAAAGATAGAAGAACTCAATCCATCTTTTGACTGGTCCAAGCAAGAACGGTATTGATTTTGAGTTCAATAGGTAGAACTCAGTCCATCTTTTGACCGTCAGGCCATCCGTGTGTCTTACCGTTTTTGCGAGTTCTGGTAACGCTTTTCTGGTATTACGTTACTGAGAAACAAGTAACATAGTGGAGTGAGCTGGATGGTACGGGGGGAGGGCAGGAAATAAAATATCAGATTGAAATAAGTAATGATAAATAAATAAAATATATTTATCAATATAGAAACGTAGACTTGTTTCTGGAAAACAAAATAAAATAAACGTAACTTATTCTCATTTAATTGTTCGTTCTCATTTATCATTAATTATAATTAGTATATATTAAAAGTAGTTTACTAATCTAAATATTACATTGTAGTGAGTTAGTTAAGTTTTTATATACTAACCAATAATTTTATTGTGCAGTGAACATTTTAAGTAACCAGTTTATAATTAGTAAATTTCAAATTAGTCTAAGATTATATTTTAATGACTTAATTAAATTTTCGTATAATTTGTCTATATAGCCCCACACATTTAGATTTAGTCTGACTCATACTTGCAACTTAATAACGTCAGTTATTTTATTAGTATTTTGGTAGTAGGTTATTGACACATAACGGTATTTCCCAACTCTTGTAGGGGCCCCGGGCTGGAACGCGGTTGTCAGAATGTCCCCGCCTTTATTACACTTCTCATTGTTTCGCCGCGCTATGCCTCTTTTCCGTGCTTCTCCACACACACCTGGGCCGAGTATTATCCGCCAGTGATCTCAGACCTTGCTCGTGTGGGGGGACTTGCCCTGGCTGGTCGTGTACATCTCATCTAAATTATCATTCCACTCTAATAGCCTAACGGTCATCGTTAACGTCATAGAGTAAATAATTTTGTTATTATATAATTTTCAAAGTCTTCCTGCAGTTAACAACTCGCAGCATGGTATCATTTTTGTAAACTCATAAACAAATCATCTATATGAAATATGTTATTAAAAGTATTTTATTTTATATAAATGTCAAAATTCCAGAAAGTTGGACGACCACTCGCACAGCCAGAGGGGTATTTAAAGATTTACCGTCGGCGGCAGCGAGGCAACTCCAAACAAGACCTTGAAGTCCTAGAGGCCCAAAGGTATTGGCTGACTACTTGCGGGCAAATACTGTCGCGTCCCGGAACATACCATATTTCATTAATGTTAGGACTGCGAAATTAATGGAATGTATTAAGCAAGTGATTGTTTAAACAATATGCTTACAAATTTATTGCAAGTAATCTTTTCAAATAGTATCTTTAACTTTTGGAATAATTTTTTTTTAATTGTTTACCAAAATTTGCCGCCCTCTGAATTCTGCCGCCCTGGACTATAGCCCATTCAGCCCATATGTAAATCTAGTCCTGCGCAAAGCGCAACATTTTCAATAATCTTATTGAGGCAGGGCTCTCCTTGTACATCGATGCTTGAAATTGAAATCTTGAGTGATATATATAAAGGCACTGAATGCTCAGTTCACAAATATTCCAAATACTTTCATTCCTCAATGTCGTGGTTTATAAATCTTAACAAGGCCATGAGTTTTATGACCTATTGTGTCAAACATGCATCGCTTTATTAGCACACTACAAGCTCAATATTGTATGAATGAATACCTTTGTTCAAGTAAGCCTATTAAAAACTTGAGATAATACGGTAGCAAGTTCAAACTATAGGTTCTCTTAAGACAAGTTTTTCTGTGATCGTATGCATTAAATTTGAAGATACGAATTTGTGACTAGTGGTGTAGCCAGAATTTTTAAAATAGAAGGGGATCACTGGAATTTTATACATTTACTCAATGCAATAATCTCAGAAAAAAAACTATTGTTGGACTTATATTATAAATCCATGACATTTGCACGATTTTTCCAGTATTGTTTACTCAATTATACCCATATGAGGTTCCCATGTGAGATTTCATGAGGAGGAGGGGTAACACTCAATACAATTTGGCTTCACTGGTTTTTTCTCGGAAAGGTTTTAATGCTAGTTAATGTGTAATTTTTAAAGTATGGTAATTAATAATGTCGAACATTGTAATATTTAAGAAAATTTAAATCACCTACCATTAACGTTAGCGTGATAGATTTTATTCTCCGTTAATAATATAAAAATGGTTTATATTGTATAAAAAGATACCACCCCCTTCTTAATCTGCCCATTCATTGAAGACCCACAGAAAGGGAGAGAAGAGTTAGGGGGAAATCAGTACTGTTGAAGGTGGAGAGTTGTGATAAAATCTTATCTGATTCATGTATGATTTGAGTCTTCACTAATCTCTGGGGTGAAAGCGCGCGTACTAATATTAGTCCATCAGCCGCACACAGCTCTCGATCAAAAAATATGTTCGAGATTTTGGTTTGGTTGTATGTAAGTACGAGGAACTTCATTACATACACAGTATTCATATGTGTGTCACACACTTTTGTGGGTGATGGTACGGCACTCATTATTTAAAACAAAAAATGTCATATAAACGTAGGTCGATAAATTTAATGTTTCATTTAGCCGCTAGCCGCCATTTTGTATTTTTTATAAAAAGATTATTATCTCTAAAACTAGTTATGCCAAAGAAACTTAAAAAAAAGAACTGTGTTATTTTTTTTAATATTGACAAAATGTCGTCTGTTGAAAATATTTAAAGTAAAATAACCAAACATCCAGTAGTCGGTGTGACTGATGTCGAAACGATGAAAAGAGTTCGTTTTGAGCTTCTTGTCTCTTCAGACGGAAGTTGACTTCAGGTTCCAGGAGTCAAGTGTGTGACAGCGGCAGATTTCAGATGTTATACTAAGCGGAAGATGAAACGGAGTTGGAATCAACATTCACAATGTATACATCTTACATAGAGGATCAAAATTTAATCATTTAAATCATGTAATACTTAGAGATAAAGAAGTCAAAGGAGATAATTGTATTGTTTTTTTTTGTTTTTTTTTTAGTAATACGACAGTTGATATTGTTATTTGAAATTTGTGAAATAACAGTATTTTTTAATTATGTAATTAGGAAAGACTGAAAAAATTATGCATTACTCAAAAGTGTCGAAGACATACCAGGAACTAAGTACTACTAAATTTCTTTTCTTGTCAGATTATAATTGCAGGGAATAGAGGGAACGTTGGACATATGGCACATCTTTGTTACACATCTTTTTTATATTCAAAAGCATTAAATCCGTTGCAAAATCAATAAAAACATATTATTGATGTACTAAATTATGATGTTTTTTTAAAATACTAAATTCATTCAAACCGTTCCACTACAATTGTAATTAAACCTTCTTAAGGCTGTTTTGTGCTGTACTTAAAACCAAAATTGACCCAACAGGCTATAAGATGTATACTTGTCTGTTTAATTTATTAAGTCTTGAAATGTATCAAACGAAAAATTCAGAAGTTTTCGGAAGAAACATTTTTTGTTCTGGGAAACATTTGAACACGGTTCTAGCTGTACAGTGGATTGATGGGTTAATTGTTTAATTGGTTTAGTGAGCCCACAATGTGTTGTAAACAGTTGGCGCGCTCTTCAGCGTCCTGCTCAAAATAAACCATCACCAGTGGCTCGCGTGAACATACTGTCACTTACACACTGGCCGGTTCGATTTTGACAATTATTGTCACGTTTTACTACACCTACTTCTAATTTTTTCAATTCCATCCGTTCCCTTAATTTCAAAATCAATGAACCTAAACCAAGGTGTATTAAAGACCTAGATTCCATCCATTTTCAAGAGGAGATTAAGACTTTATCTCTCTGAGAGGGCTTTCTACAGCTATCTAAAATGCTACAATATCAACTTTTCTTTGCAGTGTAAAGAAATCTTAAATTTATCCCTTACATTATAAGATCGTTTATAGTTTTTGATGTATTGTTATTTGTCATATTGTAGATGTACATGTTCTATGTTATTAATAAATTTGATTTTATCCAACAAAACGTAACGAAATAGTTACAGACAGTCAACCGGATTTTTTACCTTTTGACCCAAAATGAATAGAGCTCATTCTTGGACCACGAGGAACTTGTACACATTTTATGTTTCTAAGTCCTTTCTGTGAAGAGTAATCGCACATATAGGCAGATAGATAGACAGACAGACTTCCCTTTACCTTTTGACCCGAAAGTCAAAGGCGTTCTTTCTCGGACCACGAGGAACTTACGTACCAATTTTAAGTTTCTAAGGCCTTTCTGTCAAAAATTATCACACATATAGGCAGATGGTTAGGCAGACAGACTCTCCTTTACTTTTTGACCCGAAAGTCAATAGCGTTCTTCCTTAGACCACGAGGAACTTATGTACCAATTTTAAGTTTCTAAGTCCTTTCTATCAAGACGGACGGACAACGAAGGTCCTTTCCGGGACCCTCTTTAATGTAAATTTGCAAAGTTATTTCTTATGATTCGTAAAACCGTATACAACATGTACATTTCACAATAATTTCTTTCACTGACAGACAGTCAGTTGACAATTAAAACTGAACAAAACCTTCTTCAAGTACAACTAATTGTAAAAGCTGACCAATTTTCTCCATGAAGCTAATTAAATTTCTTGTTTGTTTGGGATACGAAACTTCTCTGCACTTCTAGCAATCTCAAATAGTTGATAACCTGCTGCAGTATCACAACATGCCGCCACTAAAAGATCAATTCTTCAAACTGTCGGATCAGAATGCTGTTGGATTAATTGTATTTATCAATAATCGGTTACCAAATGATTGCCACATCGCTGCTATCTGTGTTTAACACTTATATTGGTGGTATATAAGTAAAGCACAACCTTGCTAACATTTAAATGTTCATATATAAAGCACGGTTTTAGGTCTCACTATTATTATAATACATAGGTTTCGTTCTTGTTGAGGTTATTTAATACTAGTAGTTACCCGTGGCTCCGTATGCAATTTCGATGGCCTTGCACGTATATGAACGCTTCAGGTTCAAATGAATATATATACACGCACGCACGTAGCTCTGAGAAGCCTTCTCTGCCTAAAAACAGTTAGGTTTTATAACATTCTTAAAATTTATAGTAAATAACTTTGATATCTGCATTTCAGATTTTACCAAACAAAGCATACTTAATATTTGCTCAAATGTACAGTTATAAGTATATTTCTTAGTAACACTTTTAATTTTTTTACCTAGATATTTTCTTATTGTGTGCTCAACACCGGTTGCATGAAAGATTGACATAAGAAATGTCGTTACTATCAAGCTTACTCTATGCTTTCAATTTCATGCTTTATTATATTCTATGCTTTATAAGTTAATAAAAATGGAACATACTGGTTAAATTAATTAAACATAGGGTTGTGTTATCACTGACTAGGAGATAAGATTTAACAGGCTCTTTAAATCTATACTATTTTATAAAAATTGTTTTCCTCCTTCATTTACGTGATAATTTTACGATATATTAATATTTATTTTACTATTCGGGGCGGAGACGAATCAAACAAATTATAGATAATTAAAATTGTGACAGCCATTCAAGAGTTATAAATGGTGTAACTAACCCGACTTTTTATCTGTATAGATTTTACAACCCCTTTTTGGAAGAATGAAACATTATTTTTAAAATTTGTAATTAACATGAGATCCTGAGGAAATTGATAACTGCATTTAAAGGACAGGATGTTCAGGATAGGTAAAGATAGGGCATTTGGGACCTCGTCCTGCCGATGTATTATGGACTATGGTACAACCTAACATGAATTGGATTTCTTTGTTTCGCCCTCTACTATTCAGTGAAGCAGTGGAGGATGTTTTCTACTTCTTGGCTTACAAAAAGCCAGCGAGGGAACCCTGTCTACTACAGCAACCATTAACCGCTGCAAACTACACATCGCCAACTTATCTCTTTACCACAATATTTCGACATTTGCGGTCAGTGACGTGCCACTTCCGGACTTCACTCGTTGCATAGATGTAGGCTATGTGACAACATGGGTTTTTGCTCTATCTCGTGTGATTCTACTGGCAGGTGTGAATTAGCCCGACGTGAATACTCCTGAACATTCAAGATCAAAGGAAACAACTTTGTAGTTCTAAATGAAAATTACTACCAACTATACTATGAAGAAGCAATTCTAAGGATGATAACAAAAAATGTGTTACACATTTTGTAACATATAACTATGGAAAATGGCCGAAATCCTATCCTACAAAGAATAGCCTACGTGATTGTATTCAACAACACCGAAAAAGAGTAATTTTGTATTTGTAGGATGTATACATTACACGATATTTGAGTATCCTGCAATACTTGTCTTGATTGGTTTCTCTAACCAAGACTAAAAAGTATAACGGTCGTAAGTCATAGGATATTGGGTGCCAATCAGTATCTAAGGAAGGGCTCAGGGGGCTCAAGACACCCCTCCGAAATATTTTGACAAATATAATAGCACTCAGTAGTTATCTAGTTTAAGCTAAAAAACATTTGTGGGGTCTTAAAGCTCAAAATCTTCCCTGAGGAAGATCCCCGATACCCTGTTTTTGTCAGCCCCTTCCGAAATAATATTCTATGTACGCAACTGGTTGCACCCATCTTTCGATCCACTTGTTGAGTATATCCCTGAAGAATCACCTCATAATTAAACTGTTATGAGGTGGAGTAATAACTTGTTTATCAATAAAGTTGTAGTATTTTTTTATACAAGAAGTTTGATTCAGGCAATACACTTCTTAATACATCAAGTGTACAGTATTCCTCAGTGAACAGTTTTTTTGCCTCACATGTTTATTTAAAATAAACATTGATATCTTACTTTCATACCACAGATTTTTTAATGTCCAATATTTTTCATTGCACTAGTCGGTAACACCTAGTAATAAAAATGGTATAAATAATATTACACTATTTGCGGAACTTATAAATGTATGTACTGTATGTATTCACTGTACGCCTTTAGCGACTTCATTTCCGACGCTGGACTATGCTTACTGCAAAGTCTTTGAATTGCCAACTACAATATGCAGGCACTTCCCACATCACCTTCTAACATTTCGATACCATTTAAATAGTGTTCGAATACCTTCTCTGAAACTGTTGCTTCCCGTATAATACATGATTCGCTTTTAGTTTTATTTATCATTATTTTCCCTATACTTTGAATTAATTTTGTGCAATGGAAAATTCAATGTGACCAGTCAGTACGAGTGAAGTTAAAATAATTAAATTAAATTTCCAATAAGTGTTATCTGAACAATTGGAAAGGGCAAACTTATTAATCATATAACGTTCTTTAAAGCCTTAGGAGCAATCATTTAACTTTTACAGACGGGGGATTCTAAGTACAACCCCAATATTTATTCTTATGTTCTTCTCGTATAGCATACCTATGAACTGAATTGTAAAACGACTGAGCGGAATGGTTTCAATATTAAAAGTTGTCCCAAAAATTTGTGTTCGTTGAGTGTTTTGCTGAAAATTAACTTCCGGTACCAATCTGGTTGTATCAAATTAAAATGTACTAATCATTATACAGATGATACATACCAAGAACCAATTACTTTGCTGACATCTACAGATATTCCGGTCAAATTGTTTGAGTGCTTCGATTAATGGTATAATTATGATAGTAGGGGCGAGGCACAAAACTCGCGTGACTTAAGTTCTTAATTTTCAAAAAATAGTTAAGACAAATGTTAATACAAACCTAATTCAACGGAGTATCGCAGAGCCCAACAAAAACGAGGGGCGACCAACCAATTAAACAAAATAACTTCATCACATTTGTTTCAGGTGTTGTTTTTTTATCACATGAAAAAATGGCATATGACTGTACTAGTTTTTTTCCTATACCATTTTCTCGTTTCCATCTTGATAACCCATAAAACATATGTAAAAATGCCAGAAGTTTATTTTTACGTTTAATTTTGACCTTTTGAGCCCAAAACCAATAGAGTCTGTTTTGGCCCAAGGGAAACCTACGTTTCAAGTTTCTAAGACTTTTCCATCAAGAAGTATCGCACAGAGGAGAGGCAGACAGGCAGGCAGGAAAACCTAGGTAGCTTTATAATCAAAACGAAACAGTGTACCTTGCTTGCAGTGCTGGACAGCCGACCTGGTGGTAATACCTGTTACATAATTTTCCACGCCTCCTCTGCTAAACGATAAAAAATTAATCATTATATATTGGACACAAGAAAAAGGTGTACCAACCCACATACCTTCTACTACCTGTAATAAGCAATGGCACTACAGAGATCCTTGTATATGGTACTGCAGTCAGGTGAAATTGATGGAGATGATTTTGTATGGTATCAGCCAATCACAGCTGTCATCTAGCAAGTGGCCCTGGATGAAGTAAACAAATATACTTCAAGTGAAATCAAATCGCGCTTTATATTCGTCAACATTTTCCTTATTCCAAACCACAATTTCCTCTAAGACCAGACCAACAACAAACAACTGATACCTCTCAACTATGACATGTTTGGCGCTCCCGGCTTGTGCATCAACGGATTTTTTTGAAAAAGTACCGTTGGGATTGTTATAAAAAATTTAAAATAGTTGGTGTCTTTTAAAATTTATATAACCTATGTAAAACAGCTGATACCTATCAACTATGACATGTTTGGCGCTCCCGGCTTGTGCATCAACGGATTTTGTTGAAAAAGTACCGTTGGGGATTGTTATAAAAAATTTAAAATAGTTGGTGTCTTTTAAAATTTATATAACCTATGTAAAACAGCTGATACCTATCAACTATGACATGTTTGGCGCTCCCGGCTTGTGCATCAACGGATTTTGTTGAAAAAGTACCGTTGGGATTGTTATAAAAAATTTAAAATAGTTGGTGTCTTTTAAAATTTATATAACCTATGTAAAACAGCTGATACCTATCAACTATGACATGTTTGGCGCTCCCGGCTTGTGCATCAACGGATTTTGTTGAAAAAGTACCGTTGGGATTGTTATAAAAAATTTAAAATAGTTGGTGTCTTTTAAAATTTATATAACCTATGTAAAACAGCTGATACCTATCAACTATGACATGTTTGGCGCTCCCGGCTTGTGCATCAACGGATTTTGTTGAAAAAGTACCGTTGGGATTGTTATAAAAAATTTAAAATAGTTGGTGTCTTTTAAAATTTATATAACCTATGTAAAACAGCTGATACCTATCAACTATGACATGTTTGGCGCTCCCGGCTTGTGCATCAACGGATTTTGTTGAAAAAGTACCGTTGGGATTGTTATAAAAAATTTAAAATAGTTGGTGTCTTTTAAAATTTATATAACCTATGTAAAACAGCTGATACCTATCAAAAGACAAAATGTTTGCTGCTCCCAGTTTGTGCAAGCGTATCTTTAAAGTGGTCGTGCTCGCTTATGGATTGATGGATTTCGTTGCAAGTACCGTACTCATGTGAGTATCATGGAGGATACAATATTGTATAAACGATAAAAATGTCAAGGACGTCATTTTATACTTGATATAAGTCGCAACAGTGTTTTTTTTTTTTTTTTTTTTTTTTTTTTTTTATGGGATTATTGCATTGAGTAAATGTATGTACGTTAATTCCATTAACGCTCTCCCCTTGGGAAAGTTGTTCTTTTTTAGCTTAGAATCACACAGCATTTGAAAATGCACATCGAGCCCAACCTTTTTGTTACACCTTGTATAATGGCCCGTTGTGGTATTCTTTGCTGTAAGATTCTTCGCTATGAGACTGAACCTAAAACTGGATTGCCTATCTCTGTCCTACAGTTCTGTGAATAATGCGTCCGTAGAGGCCAGTTTACTTAAAATTATTGTTAACATACATTTGTTAAAAAAGTACATTGTTTATTACAGTATATTAAATATTTTTATATTGTTTGGAAATTATTTGATCACTCTACTGCAAATCGGACGGAAACGAGTAAATATGACAGTTGATAGCTGTTCGGGATTGGCTACCGGAGATTTTCTATTCTCAGGCTCACCTTTAATTCTAAAGAGAATAGATTTTGTACCTATACGGAGATCATGTTGTAAAGCTTTGTACGGTAACACATCATCTCTCGTCAAACATATACCACATTAAAATATACACGTACATTATCTCGGAAATAAGTTTTTTACTGTTTGGATAGTATTCACCTATATATTTGAGTATCAGAGTCTACAAAATAAAATATGTTGAATACTTTATGTAATATATTCAAAATTATTCTTTCTTTCTCTTGCCGGTGGGTAGCGCGCAACGACGTTTCAATTGGCAACCGATTTCAGCATTAAATATAATATCTTCTCACAACCAAAACGTCGCCTGACGCGATAACGATGTATAATCTCCACATCATATGGTTGCTCACTTTGGCCATTGTTAACAATAGTAGGCCAGTCCTTTGTTTTAATTTACGTCAACAGATTGAACTCGGCGATCCAGGATGGAAAAAAAGATTCAATATGCTGACGATACGATTCTCTGCATCAGATCAAAATCGAAAAAAAAACGAATTTGAATTGGAATCATTCATTGAATTTAATGCATGCATCGAATATTTAAAATTTTAAAAGAAAAAGTTCAAAATCAAACGTCATACATTTTTACCTTCGGCAACAGTACGAGCCAGAATTTCGACCCGCGGTGATGGTGGATGATTTCCTTCTGGAAGAAGCAGAATCCATTAAGTTCCTTAGTAACTTGATCCGGGGGCTGATATAAGACGATCACATTGAAAACGTTTGCTCTAAGGTTGCTCCGGGTATTTATGTCCTGCGAAATCTTGCAAAATCTTGTTCCGTGGATGTATAAACAAATGAACTACAGTATTTCGGTCTGATACATCCACATTTGATATACGGCTTGAGATTGTGCGGAAGTTTTTTTTACTGATTTGAAAAAGTTTTCGGATCTAAAAAGAAAGCCGTCAGAAATCTTGCTAAATTAAATTCCAGAGAGTCGTGCAAAGATGCCCTTAGGGAGCTTGGATTGCTGACCCTGCCTGTGTATATTCTCGAGATGGATCTGTACTGCTGACTTAAATGCCAGTTGGTACGGGACAGGGATGTCCACCAATACGGGAATAGAGGCAGGGATAACTTTCGAGTCGTACATCACAGAAAGTCAGCTTTTGAACACTTGCCATCACAAGATGGAGTCGGACTAATCAATAGGCTCCCTGACAACTCAAACAACTCAATAAAACAAAAACTTCAAAACTTGTCTTAAACCTTTTCTTATGTCATAGGCGTTTTACTCGACTGATGAGTCCATAATGGGCCGCTAGGATGAATTATTTTAATTAACAACCACGAAACCCCCGGTTCAGCAACATACAAGAATTGTATTTCATTGCCTTGACGAACATCATTTATCTGATGTAGTTATATATTTTGATAATGGCGTTGACGCATACCATGCTATATTTTAATTGTTTCACGCAATAAACAATATTATTATTAATATAGTAATCTTAATTATAGTGTACAGAAATAGTCCGTAGTGCGATGCTTGGTTATCACTTGACTCAGATGTTGGACGCGTTAACCAAAGGGGTTAGGTAAAATGATGACTCATTAAAGTTAAAAATCATGCAATCTAAAATTATTGAGCCCAAACTTGCAACTATTTTTTATTATGTGTTATTTACTGAAATAAACTTAATTGGGTGTTGGGAGGATAATCTCATTTAGTACACATACCCTGTAATGAAACAACTGGAACTATTGGGGCGGAGTAAAGAATTTTACAAATGTATTCAGTTGCGAGAAGTTACAAGAATAAACAAGCTGTCGCATTCACGTTGGAGCAAGTCTTACTGTCAGTCTCGCGTAGCTTCTGAGAAATGTTGAGTCACCAAAATTAACTCCTTGTCTCAAGACAGTAGAAGGGGCTGAGTTTAAGCTGTTTCAGCAACTTGTACTCTTTTCACTTTTTCAATCCTAATTTTTAATTACAGCAATTTACTCACTACTAAGAATATTAAAAGCAGAGTTGTACGTCAAATTTGTCAAACGTGAATTGTAATAGATTAACAAATTTTAAATGTTAATATTTTATTCTATATTTTAAATTCATCTCAGGAGAATAGTATCAGTTTATACACTATCCATACATACATATTATTATATTATACATATTGTCTGTATGTCCTGTATATGTCTGTATATAGAATCGAAAAATATTTGACCGATAATTATGAAAATGTGGATGTATATGTATTTTTCCACGGAGAAGGTTTATATGCTATGCTCATTGATGTCACTCGCCATCAGGCAGCGCTGCAAAAGACAAAGTTTTAAAAGCGCCTGCATATCATAAACTGCAATTACGAGACAGTACGTATATTAAATAACCAAACACTATTTGAAGGCGCTAAGTTGTGATTTATATTTAATTTGTCTTTAATTTCTGGTTGAACTTAAAGCTTGAGTGTTATACCACTTTATAACAAAGTACATGTAGGCCTTCTTGTACATACATCTGTGTGTATAAACATACACACAGATTTTCTTGATCGTGACAACAAGGCAAATTCTACATCGCCGTTGGAAATATAATCCACTTGAACTATAAGTGCACATACACGGGCAGAGCTTACGAAAAGCGAGCGAAGCCGCGTGAAACAGCTATATTTAAATAGATAGCTGTTTAGGCGTGACTGAATTTTGATCATATACTATGCAATTTAGAATAGAAAGGATTCTCTTTTACATTATTTATATTTTGAAAAGTGCCATATTTTTATTATAAGAATAATTTTTTAAACAAAATTAGACGAAAGAATTTCGTACCTGATTTATATTGTATTATTCCTTACGTGGTTATTTTCATGAGTTGATAATTATAATAATAAGTTATGGCTAATCTAGGTTCTATTACAACATTCATTTTTCTCATTAAAGTTTTTGTTCTATAAATGGAACATACAAATTGCATTGATAAAACATTTGAACTAATCTAAAGAATTCTGTTATGTTGGAATTGTTTATATTTACAGTATTTATCCTCCAACCCTTTGAACACACTAGATGCACTTCTATTGTACGTTCGATGAGTATTTGTATAGTTAGGAGTGGAGACAACCGAAGCACAGACTTATTACTGAGGTTAGTACTATAACCAGTCCAGAGAATTCTATTTCCCGCCAATAGTAGTTCACAGATCTGCCAGTAGGATCGCTGACAACATTTTCGTTCCAGTGAAACTTCTGTTTTATATTATGTTTTGTTGGGAATCTTCTTCAGACAAACTATTTTCGTTATAATGACATAAAATTGAAAGGATTAACATCGCGTATAAAATAATGTAAGTATACTCTTGTTACTCAATAAGCGAACATATTTAAGTATTCTTCAAACACAAACGAATTATTTGTTAAGCTCTAGAATTAAACGTGATCGTTAAAGTAAGACATATGTTTACGTTTTCAATCGAGTTGGTGTATTTTTACGTCACAGAAGTTTATAAATAAATAGGTTGGAATTTGTTCTTACACTCACAATCAGTTAAGAAAGCCCTGCTATTGAAACACGAACCTGGAAGGGATTTGTCTCCAAGTAGCGACTGCTACGAGTAAACACGACTTAATTATTCCTGTTGCTAGAGCTAATGCTGGTAAAGAAGGTTAATTAGTACCAGTTAGGGGTGAATGGGCTAATCTGTATGCGACACCTTGCCTCTGGGTGTAGCCTACACCTTCTTCGTCGTAAATTAAGCGGGCCGAGTTAGAAGCAATGTAATTGCATTGTTTATTGGCTGAGCGTTAGCGAAGCCTATCACTCGAGAGGCTGTCAAAAATTCACGCTTATATCAAAAACAAACTGACCCATAGACTTTGCATGGAGCTTTATTTCTATATTATAAATATCAAGTTAGATGTACAGTTCCATATCACTCCATGGAATTTGGTTGAGCGGCAGCGAATATTTTTACAACCATGATAAGAAAATCGCAGAATATATATATATATATATATATATATATATATATATATATATATATATATATATATAATCTAAATTCCTTACGGCTGACTTTTAATTACACCATGAAGTCAATGTTCACTTAATAAAAACTTTTGCACTGATTTCATCTGCGATTGCCTTTGATCATTATTCCTTGATTAGGCTATATGTTTCTTTTAATGGTTGTTAGAAATCGACTTATTTCCTTATATAATGTTGCGTCAAAACTGGATAAAATTTGTTTAAGTTTAACTGAGGTATCGTCATCCGGTTTTCTCCTAATTTGTGGGAAACATGGAGTTCCTTGCATAGTCAAATTATGGGCATTTCATTAGTAGATGATCCGCAGTCTCATTCACTCCTGCAGTGCAATTTAAGCAAAGATGAGTGAAATAAAGTTTCATTAGATGAAGAGTCTTGTTCATTGTGACATGTCCTCTTGTTAGTCTGATTGTATTTACTATTTCCCTTCTCATATCTTGGTACCATGGCAGTAAAGGACTGATATGTTGTATACTCCATACCACCTGGCCTTTGTTGTATTTAGTAACAAGTTGTTTTTTTACTTTAAATACATTCCTCTTTTGGAACGATTTGAGGTCAGATAACGGAATAAAAACAGACTAAGTTTAATGAGACGTCATTTTACATGTGACATAGTAACACATGTAGCTTAACTGTCCGCTAGCTACAGACTTGAAATTTTGCATGCAACCTTAGCGAGGTTTGTTACACGACACGTATGTGGCGTACCTTGCATGTGTATGAAATTATTTAAATATAATTTTACTGGGGAGAGTTACTCTGTTTTATTCAGCGTTATTAGTTGTAGTAAGAGATCATTCAACCAATGAACATAAATCAGCACACCATTTCAGCAGTGACATTTCCATGGTCGGTAAACGTAGTATGCACGAGAGTGTATCATCCAAGTTATCGATTGAATATTATAACCATCATTTTTCGAAATACATCATTTTCTACACTGATGGATAAGAGAACATTACGAACAGGTTATTCAAGTTGCAGTCAACGTGTTGATCTATGTGTCTCACCCGTCTCCCCAGAGGGAACATCAAGATTGACAGAAAGAAATGGGATCTTAAATTCACTTCAACAGTTTGGAATTTTATTTACTGGTTTATTTCTGTTTCTAACACAAGTTTTGGCACGTTAATTTATTGACAAACTATACTTATATTTTTCACTCAAATCAAATTAAAATCTTTTCGCTATGGTCATCGTTTTATACTCGTATTACAAACTTGTCAAGGTAATGTTATACTGCTTAGGTAGGATTAAGCTAGTGTAAATTAATAATATAACACAACAATTTGCTATGTAAAACTTATTTTGCTATACGAAATTTTTAAATTAAAACAACGTTGATAAATAACAATATAAAATCTTAAATGAAATAAATAAACTACTTAATAAATAAAAAAAGATAAATCTTACATATTTTAAAGACTTCCAAAACATTTATTTCTGAATTTGGCATGTTTAAAAATTTATCGATACCATAGAAGGGATGAGCAGCCAGCCATCTATGTAACTAAACAGACATTTACAGACTCTAAAGAAAAAATCTTTGGTTGAAAGTGGTAACTTATTATATAGTCTAATACACATTATAGTATGACAAGACCTTATTTTTTCCAATCTTGTAAAAGGTAGATCAATACGATTACCTTGCCTTGTATAAATAATGTTTCATGGATTTTGATCGATTAACTTACATTCATTATATGATAAAATATATTTATGAATATATAACAATAAATCATATATATATATATGACACACACACACACATATATATATATATATATACAGGGTGTACATAAAGTCCCTGCACTGGTATAATATTTTCTAAACGATAACAGATAAATGAACAAGATTTGGTACATCAATACTACACCTAAAAAATCTACTTTTTGAAGGAACTATCAGTTTTCTGTAATATCATGGGGACGTCCCGCAAGGAGTCGGAAGGAAATCTTAAATAGGAGCATAGGTCAATATGCACATCATTTGAAAGGGCTTATCTAGCAGAGTTTAATGCCGCAAACCGCACTCAAAAAGATTGATCCAGTACATAATGGCGGGCTGTTCAAAGGTTTTTACTTGGTTACATTTCATTAGTAGCCATAACCCCGGTAAAGCAAAACTGCAACCAAACGAATACTGCAGATAAATACTACATTATGATTGTCAGTTGTACAGAAGTGAATTATGACGTAGTTTATCCTCAAGGGGTACAAATATGGTCCTAATATATGATACGGGGAAAACCTGATAACAGTAACAATTAAAAAGCTCTTATCTTTGTGGTCGCAGTTTGGACTTTCCAATTAGCCAGTCTATTCATAGTAGGCTATTCTAGTTTTCTTGTTTTAGTAGTGCTGTCCAACCTTTCTATCAGTGCACTTTAGTACAAAAGGAGTTTGGTTCGTATTGCTTGTAGTTCTTCAACTACACTATGTTGCTTGACGAACGTGAACGTATAACACTTTCTTATGATGGTTGGTTGGGAAAACAACGGACGATCACACGAGGAAGCATGCCATTTATTTCATGACTACTTTCACGAGAGGCAGCCAATTTCTAGAACAACTGTAGGGAGAACTGTTTCAACGCTTTATGGAAACAGGAAGTGTTTCCGATCGTCATAGGACAGGAAGGCCCGCTACTGCGACAACTGAAGGCAACTCTTTAGATATATTGCACTCAATTTATTGAGAATACGCAAGAGTCCCTACGCTCAGCAACACAAACTCATGACATCTCTGTTACGTCTGTTGAAAAGATTCTGAAAGGGTCTAATTTTAAGCCTTATAAAAGTTCATTTGGTGCACGAACTCAACGAAGTTGATTTCGATAGACGTATATAGAATTTTGTGAAACTATGATGGCCAAAATAGATTGCAACGAAATTGATGCAAACAATATTGTGTTTTCAGACGATTGTTCATTTATGCTGAATGGAAGTGTAAACAGGCACAATTGCCGTTACGTACTAGGAGTAGCGAAAATCCTCACTGGATGCGGGAAGCACATACCAGTATTCACTAAAGGTGAATGTCTGGCTTGGTGTGTGATAGGTACCCAGTTGGTAGGTCCTTTCTTTATTGAAGGAAATTTAAGTGCAAATATCATATTAACGTTTGCTAGAAAAATGAAATTACACCAGCAATTTCGAAACATACCAGAATATCTCGTTTCAACAGGACGGAGCACCCCCACACTACGGCATTGACGTAAGAGCCTATTTAAACACTGGTTACCAATATATTAGGACCAAATTTGTAACCCTTGAGGATAAACCTACGTCATAATTCACCTTCTGTACAACTGACAATCATAATGTAGTATTTATCTGCAGTATTCGTTTGGTTGGCAGTTTTGCTTTACCGGGGTTATGGCTACTAATGAAATGTAACCAAGTAAAACCTTTGAACAGCCGCCATTATGTACTGGGATCAATCTTTTTGAGTGCGGTTTGCGGCATTAAACTCTGCTAGATAAGCCCTTTAAAATGATGTGCATATTGACCTATGCTCCTATTTAAGATTTCCTTCCGACTCCTTGCGGGACGTCCCCATGATATTACAGAAAACTGATAGTTCCTTCAAAAAGTAGATTTTTAGGTGTAGTATTGATGTACCAAATCTTGTTCATTTATCTGTTATCGTTTAGAAAATATTATACCAGTGCAGGAATTTATGTACACCCTGTATATATATACACTGTATATGGATTAAAAACAGTTAAAATACCTAAATTAATAAAAAAAGTGGTTTAAAATTAGCCAGGTAGTGAGACTTGGTAATTATTCGAATAACCTTCTTCTGCATCAAAAGGATATCTTAAGGTTACTGTAATTGTCCCAGCAAATCTACCCATAGCTAATTTGTACTGTTTATACTGTTCGTAAGGATATATGTAAATATATACTGTATACGTTTAAACAGTATCCATTCTAAAATAGCACCTTATATCTTCCATTACAGTGATAACACCTTATCTAAATTAAACTGTTAGTATAATCTTTGCACAATTAATAACTATACGCTTATGAAGACAAGAATAGGACTAGAGAAATATAGACAACCTGCATAGGCCAATTGGGTTTAAAAATAACATTTGTCAATTTCCGTTAGCTGTGAACTAAATTTAATTTTTCCATGATACTTTAACTTATATAGTAATGCAAGTCAAGAAAGCTACAATGTTTGTAAAGTATATATAGTTTCCAAATTGTCTGAGACTGATGTCACCGATGACTGGCCATCATCGGTGAGAACTGCGGCGTCGAACGGACATCGCTCGATATAGTGCACACCACATGATCACAAGTTTAGAAGGTTTGGTCACCAAAGTCTGAGAGAGCTATAAAATCTTAAACATCTTCAAAATTCAAAAGAAATCACTGGGGGAAATTGAATAATCACCCTGTATAAACACTGAATGAATAAATTTATTCTACGTAGTATTATAATTTTTTTAAATAGAGATAATGCATAATTACAAGACTGTTCAGTGCAAATAAAGGTTTATACATACAAAACAAATAAAACCTTACGCATAATCCCAATAAAAAAAAACAAAATACCTTAAAATTAAAAATAATTTGGAAAATATATTATTAAGTATTAATTTTTTTAGCCTCAGAATAGGCTTACATGGTGAATGCCTGTGCGTAAGCTAAGTTACAATGAGATCTGCCTAAGCTAATACCGTGAATAATTTTCAGTCAGTTCTAATCTGAAATGAATATAGTTCAATTTTGGAAATACAAATTATGAGGTAACTGTGATGCAGCAACTAACTTAACGGGAGATAAAATTGTTAAAAATTACGCAAATTGAAGAGAATACTTCTGTAGAAAGGGGTGAAAAATGAAAATCAGCTGGTTGGCAGAAATATTAATTTGGACTGTTATGATATCTAGTGACTAGTCTAAATATAGGTCTAAAACCCTGAACACACAATTCACCTTAAGAAGAAGGGGAAGAGCGAGTGGAAGTTCCTTAATGTTACATTCGTCTAAAGTTAATAATAATAATGTCGTTTTAACTAACCACGTAATTAAAAAGAGTTACGTTCCTAACAAGCCTAAAAAATATTATATTTAAGTACATTTGAATGCGTTTCATTGTCTTACTTAAAATATTAAAACAAAATTACATTCCAGTTATAAAAATAATGTACGTGTTTTTTTTAAACAAGCGATTTCTTTTAAAACTTGTTTTACTGATCGTTGAAGTCATTGAGCTTAGCAAGCGATAACGACAGAGTGCGCTGACTGATCAGCAAAACAAAATAGTAAACTCGGCGGCACAATCTCCATATTTTTGAAGTCCTGGGG
Source organism: Homalodisca vitripennis (assembly GCF_021130785.1). Classification (NCBI taxonomy): domain Eukaryota; kingdom Metazoa; phylum Arthropoda; class Insecta; order Hemiptera; family Cicadellidae; genus Homalodisca; species Homalodisca vitripennis. The sequence continues at coordinate 122,556,313 of NC_060210.1, read as the reverse complement.
CCACTCGATACTGAATTATTCAAGCAGATATGTCGACTTGGAGTTTAGTCCGCCGTTTGAATATCTGAAAGTAGGGAGTGGAAAGTAAGGGAAAGTGCGTTAACATTACCATAACGGGAGTCGCCCCCAGACGTTATAGCGGGTCGGGGCGGTGCTGACTACTGACGACAGGGATTGGCCAGTCAGAATATTAATATAAGGGTTGGCTACTAGAGATAACGTGGAAGAGCGCGGTTTGGCAGTTTATTGTTGGATTTTGGCTTTTAAGAGGCAGTTAATGGAATTCGTTTTATCACAATCATAAACGTCAAATTTCCATAACTCTAAGCTGAAGAACTGAGCTCTCCATGACAATCAACCCCTTCTGAAAAAGTCCGACGCCTTATCGTTCGGCCCTCGGCTGTTCCAAACGACGCGGCGTCGTTTTTTAAGTTGTTACGTTAACGACGTCAGAACTCAGCGCCTAACGTGGAGGTGATATTGTGTGGATAGAGTTATGATTTTTTACATCACTATTTCAAAGATCTCAAAACCTTTATTTGCAATACAAATATTTAAATACAAAACGTTTTTCCCATTCATTATAGCATACATGAGCCGTAAATGACTTGCCCAAGAAGGAACAAACATATAGCCTACTAGCTGTTTCCCGCGGCTTCGCACGCTTTTCGTAAGTTTTGCCCGCGTATGAGCATTTCTGGTTGAAGTAAATTATATTTCCAACCCCGATGTAGATTTTACCTTGATGTCACGATCAAGAAAATATGTCAAAAATGTATTGTACATGCATAATGTATTTTATTACAAAGTGGTCTACCACTCAACCTTTAAGTTCAACCAAAAATTTAGTTTAGACAATTATACATCATAACTTAGCGCCTTCAAATAGTGTTTCACTGTTTAATATACGTATCTATCTCGTAATTGCAGGTTATAATGTGCAGGCGCTTTGAAAACTTTTCTTCATTTTATTCGTTTATATTCACGACATAAGCGAATAATTCAGATAATAACTATACTATCTTCTAAGTTAGACTAAATTACGGATACATGTGAAATTTGATTGAAATTGGTTCAGTCGTTTTGGAGTTTATTGGCAACATACATCGTGACTCAAGATTTTTATATATATAAGATTTATAAAGATGGAGGTCACTTTGAGAACCTGCTTTAAGTCATAATTACTTCATAATAAATAATTACTTTTAGCAGTAATTTAAGTAGGCTACGTTTTTGTGTAAAATGAACTATTTTCTGAAATTGCGAACAGGTTTTAACACTCTGAGTTATAAAGGAAGCAGGATTACTGTCGTCATTTAGTGATACAAAAATTCAGTAACACTACGTTTCGAGAACTGCAATCTGATCTCTTCTTCAGTGAAATAACTAACCTATACATATTACAAACTAGGTTAAAATAACAAATCATACCATAGCGTTGTAACGCGTGTAAGTCAGGAATGACAACCACCATATTGTCAACTTCACTAACTCTAAAACATGCACTTAAAAAAATAAAATTAAAAAACACACATATAACACTAATTATTAAAAGTGAACTACAGAATACAGGTCACAATAGGCCTGCATTTGCCGACCAACCACCTACCTATTTAACTCTGAGTTAATTTGCGTAAGAAAAATAGGTATTTGCATATGAAATTTCAAAGTTGACCGTCATTTTGAAAAATGGTGACATAATTTTAATATTTTAACTGCGTAATTTTAATAAGCGTAAAAATAAGGTAGAGTTCCCAATTAATTGAAAATCTGATGTAACATCCATACTTAGAACCCAATGAAGGCCATTTTGAGTTGATAACTCTGTCATTATTCTCGGGTGTATCTGATTTCACAGGGACGACATTACGTCTGAATCATCTTTAGCTAGAGAATTTGTACTTCAGAGAATTATCTGGGAGAATTTAGATAAAAAAGTAAAAATATTTAAGGCTGCAATGAATCGTGACTTTAATATTACTGATATTTTGATGTCTACATTCAGTAATCAAAACCTATTTCCTCACTACCCTATCAATTTAACTAACACCAATAAAACAAATTTTATGATTCCAAATAATCGGTCTAACCTTTTCTAAAATCCATTATCACATCTAAGATCAAAGTATGACATTACGAACTGTTATGATGTGCACACTTTGAAATTCCTACTAGGAGTATTTCTCTATTCATGATACGTATGAATTCTACGACGATTCTGAAATTTTTAAGTATTAATAATAGTCGATTATGTTGATTTCTTGAATTTTAGGTATAAAATGTTGGGATCTTCGTATGTTCCTAAAGAAGAATAGCGCTCTGTTCTTAAGGAATTGAAATTGGGTTGCAAATTCTGCACAGTAAATAATTCCGTACGCTTGGACGACAGATACAAACCGTGCAGGCGCTTTTATTGTAAGGGGAAGCGCCATAAAAATGATACATTGTGTCCTAAGTGTGGCGCGAGCTAGCGCGAAGCTCATAACCGGGACAGTTTATACCCACCGGGGGATTTGCATGAGTGATGGCTGCAGAGTGGTCGAGTGCACTGCAACTGCAGAGTGCAGAGTGCAGCCTGCAGCAGCTGCCGGCTCTGCATCAGTCGATAGCTGCACACCTGTTCCCAGTCGCACAGCTGATCTGCGAGCCAGCCCCCCCCCCGCATGCGCACAACAATACCCTCACCACATCACGGTACTAAGGCAGACTGCTTGTCAGTTAGTCGCCGACCGCCGTCTGTCCGTAGCGTGTGCGTCACTGTCTCGCGTGCGTGTCGCGTCGCGTGTGTTCTCACTTTATGGATATCCATATCTAAACGCTATGGAGGACGATTTCTGTAAGTGGCCACTTGTTGAGTGAAGTTTTATTACACTTAATTATTTTTCAAGTGTTTCTCAACGTGGTGTAAAAAGAGTCCAGTTTTCGTCTTCAATGCATTAGTTTTTATAATTTTCAATAAAAAAACTCCAATATCGTAACAATACAATTCTGATTTATTGAAAGTACGGGGTACTTGAATACCTTAGAATTACACATGCTAATCTATAAAACAATATAATTGTAATTGATTAAATGTCGCTTTCAGTGTTCAAAAATGTGAAGTATATTTAATAACTTTAAAACAATTTGGAATGGATATTTTACTATTTATTATAACACAAAAACGGTATGCGCGAAAAATAAGAAGGTAATTCCAATGTTTTAGGATGATATGATAAGCAAAAAGTGGAGAAAACCCTCCTATAGTCTCGTTGTATTTTCAGGGATAAGACGTTCTAATGACGGAGTTCTTCTCTGACCAAACAAAAAGCATTCGGAGCCACCTAAACACGCCCTCTTGAAATAAATGCTAGATTCATGCCTTATGTTGCACATACAAACATATTTGGTATTTATTTACAATACCGTGACCATGAAAAATGGACTTTTTTTCATGGGTTGGGCATTTATAGCCAAGTATTATTATCACAGGTGCATATAAACTGGGGGGAAAGTATATTATTGTATTATATTGATGCCTTTCGGGCATTATTGCGTTAAAAATGGAAAATAACCGACAAAATTTTGTCGAACAACACTTGGAGGGTTAAGGATCAGGGGCATCACGTGATCTGGGATTCGACTTTTGCAAGCTCGAGTTAATTTTTTTTTCTAAAAGAGCAAGCAGTGCGCAGCACTGCGCAGCGGGCAGGCATCGTTGACAGAATTAACGTACTTGTCAGCATCATTTCAGTAAAATTGCCAGATATACTGTCAAAAACAGAGTTTTCAAAAAATCGTAACTCCTTTGATTTTCGTTGCCGACGAATTTTTTCTTCACTATTGTTTTCAGGAAAAATTGTAGTTTTCAGGGGAAAAAATGAACATACCTTTCCATGGTCACGTTATTGTAGATTGATACCACATATTTTAAGCCCCAATTTGTCTCTAGGCACTACCTGTTTGTTAAACGAGTTTAATCACGCAATACCATAACTGATTCGATTGAAAATCCAGACAGAAGTGCCTTTGATTTGGAAGCTGTCAGTGGGAATACATTTGATCTAATAATAACATTTGTTGCCAATTGATACGCAGTGATAGCGCGCTATCCATCAGCATAAGAAACAGTAATAACAAATCTATTTTAAAAATTTTTCGTTGTATTAAAGAAATCCTAACCAATTCCAAATGGAATTAGTCAGAATGAAGTTATGAAACATTCTAATGGATTATAATTCCAAATAAAAGATTTCGCTTGGTGAGCGCTGTCACCTTAGAGCTAGCTAGTTTTACCAATTACCGAACAAAGTATGATATACAAATGATCATAGAGAATTCCACAGCAGAAAAATACCGGATGTTCAAAATAATTCAATAAAATTAATTCTTTACTTCTACAACTGCGCGAGTCCTATATTAAGGAATTCATAATTTTGCAATTTGATAACATTCAAATTAAAAATTTTATACAATTAGTCAATCCAGAAAAAAATCTTTGAAGGTCTTAAAAGGTCTGCAAAGTTTCTCTTTTAAGAGAACCCACACAAATGATCGAGCGTAAAAAATTCACAAAAAACTTAATTATTTGTAGATAAATGCTCCAGGAACTCACTTTTCTCCGTCATTTTCAACCGGTTTGCAAATGTATGCAAGCTAAATTCGTGAAAGAGGTTTTTCCAAATCTGAAAAAAGTAGTATAAAAATCACTTGTCTAGAACCTATGATCGGTGCAAATTATAGCATTTCACCCTCGCCAGCTTGGGATTTACTAAGATCGCTAAAGCCCATTAGGAACTCACAATGTCGCCATTCACTGATTTGGTAAAGTAAATAATTACAATACAGTTTTGAAAAAATACCAGTCAATGACCACGTAAAGAACAAACAGCTGATTTTACGGCCTCAACTATAAACCCGCCCAATGGCCAGTTCTCTAAATGGACCTAAACAAGGCAATTAGCTGTTGCAAGAGAAGGGAGCGGCAACAGCTGTCTGCGTCTTGTCTAGACTTCCGGTTGTGTCAGGGAGGCTAATACTTACACTTCCTGCCAGTGTGCGAGCATGCGGGCCTACACTGCGGTTATGGAAGTGGCGAATCTACACTGTGAAAAATGCGTTCATCTTTGATCACAAATTAAACGGAATGTGAATTATAAGCCGCAGCTTCACACGCAAAATTTCACAGGCTTTGCACGTGTATCAGTACTTTGGTCGAGTGAATGTTGTATTTCCGGCGCCAATGTCGAGTTTGCCTCGATGCCACGATCAAGGTAAAAGTGTATATATGGCCATTGTAATTTACCCCGATTTTAGTATTTGTTGTGCCATAGTTGAATTTGTCTTGTTTGGATCAAGAAAATATATTTACATACACAGGTCTGAGAAGACTACGTCTCGCATAAGACAGCCAAGATGGGCTTTATAACTGCCTTTAAATTTATAGTCAAAGTTAGATAGTAACTTTGTCTTTTATATCTGCATTACAGTACTAACCAAGCATTGCGCCCTTAATATTTGCTACAATGTAGAGTTAACAGTATATTTTTACAAAAACTTTTACAGCGGAGACTAAGATGATATTCTTCGCTACTTTAGAGACCGGTGGGGCATACTCCGTGGAGATTTTCTAAATCAGAATAGACCTATATGTTAACAAGGGATCCTATGAATATCCATGTTATATTTAAGTACAAACAAGTAAACGTACTTTCGCATTTATAAACTTAGTTGGGAATATTTAGTCTTGTCCCCGAGCATTCTGCAGAGATGTAGATGTACTTTACATTCTCGTTCAAAATACAACACCGATTGACACCATCATCTATTGTTCAGTATTCAAGTTTAATTTCTAAAATAAATGGACTAATCGATTATCGTAAATACTCCATTTAATTTCCTCTTGGTAGACTATCGATTGTTACTAATAAACCATAGTTAACTGTCATCTTTATCCAGCATCAAAGCATAATATTCATATACCACGAGTGAAACAATCGATTATCTAAAATACTACATTTTATTTGTTTTCGGTAGGCTGTCGATTGATAGTAATTAAACACAATCTTTAATTATTTCATATACGGTACACAATTAGTCGATTACCATATGCCGAGTCGTCATTACGTTATTTATGTATGATTGTTTTGTTTAATAGGAATTCTTCAAAATATAATTAGTTAATATTCTCTTGTAACATGATACATAGCTACCTTCGGTAATTTTGGTGATAAAGAGCAGTAGATCTGGATGGATTCAATAAAACTGTGCCATATAACAACATGGCATATTGTTGAAGAACTGGTGTGGTGATTATATAGAAAATGTATAGAAATTATTTACGATTTCTATTTCGTGTTTAAGACCCATATTTAGAAATACATTCTTACGCTTGTTTATTAAACTCTTAAACTATGAACCTTTGTGGTTTAGCAAGTTTCCTGTTTTACACAGATTACTTTTACTACGTATTTGTGACTTTAAAAATTCTGAATATTATTGAAATCCGAGCATGTCCACAGGTACCAAACCCGTATCTCTTTTTTCATTCATAGGGGGCGGGGGGGGGGTGCATTCCAAACTCTTCTTTTTAAATTCGCTATCCCTCCTTCGATTATGTTAGTATATTAGTTTCTCCTACTAGCATATGAGTATAGCTTTCCTATTTGAAGAATATTGTAACAGCAAAAGCGTTAAGCAAAGACGTATTATAGCAGTTCAAAACAATACCGATTTACTTTTATATAAACAGTCATATTGAAGTACTAAACATTAATATGTTGTACATATTAAAGTGTTGTAGTATATGCAGTAGCAGTTATAAATGCAAGTAATAAATCCATTTTTTTTATTTTACTAAAGTACAGAGGGGGTGTACACTAATAAGTAAATCTTAGCCTATGGAGCTGACTGATCATCCTATTGGAACACTTTGATACAGTATTATGTAGTAACACTTGCCTTGGACGATCGCTAACAGCTTTTAAAATGACACAGCCTTTAAACACAACAGGGATCGAATAGGATGCAGACCTTTGCCAAGGACGGATTATCACTGAGTGGTTGGGAGCCGTTTATTTTTCAGTGCAAAGGTGACGGTCTTCCAAACTACCCCATTGTACCTTTCTACTTGACCATTTCCTGTCAAGTTTAGGGAGAGGTAAGGCTTGTAGCAACTGTGTTCGAGGAAGGAGGTTAGTTCATGCGATAGGTCTGAGTGAATAAAAAGCAGGGAGGCTATTAAAAGCACATGGTTTATTATTATCTAAGAGGTGTTTAGTTAATCGTAACAGTTTAATCGTAATATCCTATGTCTCGGTACAATTTTATCACTCAGATCCAACACCAGTAGCGTCTCCAGATGATATCTTCGGAACCATGAGGCGCTTCGTTACGGTACCCCCCCACCCTTTTGATTTTCCAAAACAACACATTCGTTCTGTCTATTTCTGTCGCCGAGGCGGAACCGGCTGCCGCGGGGCAACCCGGTCCCATCATTTAACGCGCATTGACAACATCACAAACAAACACGTTTTGTTTCTTCGTTCATGAAAATCAATGAATCGCGGTATGAAAAGGATACACGACTGTTAACGGATCAACATATAAACGTGTATTCTACGTTTGAGCTTTCATTCAACAAATTAAATGGTTTTAACAACGTATATCTTGAAAAAGCAAGGGTCTAAACTTTAAATTATTATTGAACAGTCAGTTTTAGACAGTATTGTCTTCTATGCCCGTTACTATTTTTTTTTACTTTTTACAGCATAAAAACGGAAACATAACTTTACTTTACTTTCGAAAATCTGAAAGTGGTAAAGTCTAAGTAAATAGATCAAATTAAAAATGCATTTGGATGTTTATAGGTCACGTCGGTGCTCTAGCTGCAGTGTAACAGATGTCGTTACGGAATTGGTGAGGTAGCGTTACTGTATCCTCACCCCCTCTACCTCACCCAAACGGCGTTTAACTGTTACTATCAATATTAGGTTTATTTGATTTGGTCTTAATTATATATAACTTCATGGTTATTATAATCACTGAACAATACAAGAGCCAACAAGTTCACAAAAGTACTATAATCTTCCAAATTATTACCGAGGAATGTATCAGTGAGAATGTCACCCAGGGAGTATCAAACCTTCATAAGTGTTCCAGGGCTCTTGAGGGTTATTACCTGAAGATTATTTCATAATCCCAAATCAGCAAGTTTGTAACTGAAAAGAATGAATTTTGGTTATAGAACCGTGAAATAATATTTTAGAGGCTCGATTAAGAAGGACCACTTCACACTAGGCAGTGAAGACGCCGAACACACTGATTTTAACAAGAGTTCACTAGGTTACACATAATGAGTTTATGAACAGTGCATATTCAAATAAAGTGTATAAAATAAACAGTTACCTTTATTTTCATGAGAGGTACCTAACTGTAGTCTGCTGTTGTGGAGGGCCAGGTTGTGATCAGTAAGTGTGGAAATAGGCTACTGTCTTGTAGGCAGGCGTGAAGACGGAAGATGTCCTTCACGGATTCACTCACGCACAATACGACCGCAAACGAATAGTTTATAACACTGTGGCCAGTCCTGTAGAGCACGGTAGACGCGGGTGTCCGGGAGCAGAGACGTTCTGGTAGAGATTGCCAATCCAGAGCACTGACTTTAATGTTAATGTAAATGTACAACAAATAGAAATAAACTAATATTTAAATAAGAGAGTAACACATGGGGGAGAGAGTAATTATGGTAAGCAGTGGCTAGAGAGTACATAAGTGCCCCAGGCGGGATCGAGAGTATAACGAGCAAGCGTGCCGTCGCTTGCAAGGTAGGCAATTGATAAGTCAACCGTTGTGATTGGTTGGTGCGTTTACAGTAAACAGCTGATTCGGGAAACAATGGTTCATTGGTCTGTCACTGTACGTGAATATTTTAATCCAGTAAGGAATGGTATTGTAGGCACTAGGCCGCAGAAAGAGATATGGAATTAATGTAGTATATACAGTTTAGTAAATAAAGGCAAATATAGAGTATAAGTTGCACAAAAAATATATACATAATTATTATTCAATAAAAGTAGCCTTTTCATATTAGGCAATAAAAAACAAGTTATTTAACGCAATAAATACTTATCATACCGGCCGCCTTGAATCACCTTGGGATTCAATGAGAGAAAGAGCAACATAGGCTCAAATTACAAAGGTTATACAAAGGAGCAACATAGGCGGTGGTAGAGAGACAGTTAATTAATTGTAGAGGTGAGGTAAGAGAAACACCTTCACTGCTGGACGAGTGAGAGTTCCACTTGAGGTCTTAAGATGTACCACTCGAACTGTACCATCTTGTCCTGGAGTGACATCAGTGACCCGTGCAAGGGGCCAAGAGAGAGCGGGAGTATCCTGATGCACCAGGACGAGGTCTCCAGGTTGGAGGTTGCGGGAAGGAGTGCTCCACTCTCAATGCTTCTTAAATCAGCCAGTAACCCTTGTGCTATATGAAAGGACCCATCGGGCAGGATTATTTCACATGTCGAATTAGTTTAGGTAAGGAATGTGAGTAATATTCCATCCACACCTCTCTCTCTCTCATTACATTGGATAGAATCTGGAATCTGAGCAAGACATATTTGTTGTGTAAACAAAACTTTAGACAATACGGGATAAACATTTGGAAAATCAGTCCATGACATTCCATCATGTTATGAATTTACTTTAATGGATTGGTCGGTAAGAGTTTAGTTTCGTTCTGTCGCATCTCAGGATACCCTTTTGTATCGGTTTATTTATGGCTTGTGAAAGGGACGTTGTTGAGCCCCGAGCCTCAAACTAATTGATGAGAGGCAAATTTATCGTGTAGTAAACTCGTCGCCCAGCTACATGGTTTCTTCAAAATGCGGAATTCATTTTTTTACTGCCAATTCGTATTAAAATAGAATATCACTTTGCTATTTATCTGATCTATTTAAGGATCGAATTTAGTTTTCGTGCTCTTTAACTGTTGATAGACTGAGAACCTACTTGAAAGTTTGGAATTACCTTTTACCATATTCTACCCTTATTTATATGTTGTGCTTCGTACCTGTTATTTTCCTTAACTGTATGCAGTGTTTGTATCAATAATTGGAAGCAATATTTATTGTATTTTTTGCTGATATGTCATTGTATTATTATTGTTTCAACATTAATTAATTTCTTATCACATTTTAATTTGATTGTATTATAGATACTTATCTGTTTTTGTACCATAGTATTGTTTTTTATTTATTTTTTCCTTTCCATATAAAGCTTTGTATTGTTATCGATGTAATTATATAAGATGTTCACTATACTATATACATTTTTTGGTTACTTTGATTTACCTTACGTTATTGTTATTTTTGTAACTGAAACTATTATCACTGTTATTTGCCCAAGCTTATCAAAACTAGTTTTTAATTATAACTTTTCATTTCCGACTTGCTAATTAGATCGATAATAGTTTAAAACGACAAACTATATTTTCTATTACTATTAGCTGTCCCTTAAATACATTTTAATGTACACAATATACGTATGTGTCCAATGCCGTAGAGTGCGGGCTGTGAACAACGTAACTATCGAAATTTCAGATTGGTTCAGATCAAGGAAAGGATAAAACAATTTAATTTCCATTCACTTGACTCGGCATCAGGAAGGCCTACAGGAACAGACAGCTGTGTGCTGAGACGGTGCGGTGAGAGGGTAGTGGCCGGGGGGGGGGGATGGTAGTGTAGCACCCTCGTGTGGGGAGAGCCTTTGTAGAAGAGCGCTGCTACAGCCTGTCCTGGCCGCCTGACTCATCTATTCTTCCATCGATTACCCTCGTAGCCCCCTCCCCCCTTCCACTCTTATTGGCAACTTCGCATTTAATTCTATTATAGAGAGAGCACACGTGAGACGAAATCTGGTTAAATCACTGAAATCGCATAATTTGTATACATAACATACGAAGTTTCTTTCAGAAACTGTTTTACATTTGCAAGGAGAGCAACTGCTGATTTGATTAAGAGCTGTCTGCAGTGTTGCAGTGTGAAACGATTTTAAGAGCTGTCTGCAGTAAAATGACCTTGATTGTTACTCCGTAAGGGCGTATTATGTCACACTTTAATTACATGTACACCCATATTTTTTGTCGTAAAGTTATGGGGAATATCTCATTTGAAAGAGTTTATTAATATGCACCCAGACGCTTTTTAATTTTTCTTGTAAATTGAATGAAGTTGTTTTGTATTTATAAGAGTTGCCATTGCTGATTTGATTAAGAGCTGTTTGCATTGAAACTATTTTGAGTGTTACTCCGTAAGGGTGTGTTATGTTAACAACACATTTATACCCCTGTTTTTGGTTGTAAAGTTATGGGAAATCGCTCATTTTAAAGGTTTCATTAATTAATGTGCATCCAAACGTTTTTTAAATGTTCTTGTAAAGTATATGAAATTGTTTTGTATTTACAAGGGTCACCATTGCTGATTTGATTAAGAGCTGTCTGCAGTGAGACGACCTATAGTGTTACTCCGTAAGGGCCTATTATCTTAAAAACGCATTTACGACCCTATTTTAGATTGTGGAGTTATAAGAGATCTCTCATTTTAAGAAGTTCATTAATATGTAATCAAAGGCGTTTTATTTTTCTTGTAAAGATTATACTTTTTGAATATTTAATCAATTAAGTACGAGTATATTATTGAATACAAGGACATTTTTTAACTAGAGAAGTGTATGGAGGCATATTAATCATATCTTTAAATTGAGTCACCCCTACAATTCTACAACCAAAAATAGAGGTGCAAGTGTGTTTCAAGTTTTACAATGTTGTTAAAGAGCTGTCAGTAAAACATGCTCTGAAATACATATCTTCTGTACTAATATTGTATAAACAAATATTAGCCTTAACCTTGCCTTATTATATGAACCGTATTATAATAATTTATGTGGCAAATGCCATGTATGATTCAATTTGATTGTCAGAAATGCAAAATTCTATCGGGCTATCTGACCTATTCCGCTTTGTGTCTTTAGTGATGTATTCAAGTTGTCGACCTAATTATGACCTAATTCTGTCTCAGTGCGGGTAAAGACTAACTTCGCCAGAATTGTCTCAGAACAGCGCTTCTCGCTGATATTCCGGGAACTGCAATGATCGGGTTTTACCTTTCAAGTGGTTATAGAGCTCTTCAACCAACTACTACAAACTCTACAAAGAACGTCTGTGTCTACATCTTTGTCAGTACAGAGTCCTATCAATGAATATCATCGTCAATAGGATTATGACTTCGTCATATTGTTGCTGCACATTTTACTCGTATGACAAAAGGTACCTTCTTACTACAAAACCAATATTAAAGCGTATCTTAGTCGGTCTTGAGTTATTCGTTGTCACTATAAAGTACGTGCATTGTACACGACGTGTATTACTGTGTCGTTTATATTGTCGTTACAATAAACATGACTATACATAATCTTAGTACAAAGTAACGATTCCGACTGTATCGTCTAAACCATAAAGCATATCAATTATATGTTGTAAAAATGATCTCCAACTATTATATTATCGTTTCTACCTCTTCATCACTACAAAACTCGTCTGTGTACGTCGTGCGTATTGTCATCACTATAAAGTACGTTATATTCTGAGTATATTGTCGTTAGTTCAAAGAAGGTAACCAACAACTCTATTATCGTCACTATAAAGTACGTAAATTATTTTCTTTTACGACTAATCTACACCTCCCTGATCGAGTCAAGGCTGCGGTATGGTATAATACTGTGGGGCTCAGCGTCACGTAGGGAGTTTCTACGAGTATTTTATTTGCAAAAAAGAGCCGTCCGTATAATAGCCGGCGTACGTAGGAGAGCGCCATGTAAAACATTTTTTCAGTCGTATAGAATTTTGACCCTCCCGTCTCTATACATTTACGAAATGCTTGTGCACTACAAATTCAAATACGGTTCCATCCAAATTGGTTCGGACGTCCACAATTACAATACAAGATCCAGCGCTCAACATAGGCAAGTTCCCCACCGACTTCAGCTTAGTGCCTCACTTTCCCAGAATATGGGGCCAAAATTATATAACAGGCTACCGCAAAATATTACAATGGAAAATAATCCTACAAAATTCAAAAAATTATTATATAACTATCTCATACAGAAAGCTTTTTACTCGGTTGGTGAGTTTTTTTCCGATTAGTAATTTTAAAGTGGCTATAGAAATTGTGAAAAGTTTTTAGAAATATTGTTTTATTTAGATATGCAACTTAAACCATATTTTTCTGACGAGTGTAATACAATTATAGTAAAAATTGTCATACTACACAATAAAGAATTTGAATTTGAATTTGACGTTTGTGAATATTCCATGCATATCGTTGTTACTACAAAACTCGTCTGTGTACGTCGTGCGTATTGTCATCACTATAAAGCACGTTATATTCTGAGTATATTGTCGTTAGTTCAAAGAAGGTAACCAACAACTCTATTATCGTCACTATAAAGTACGTTTGTGACTATTCCATGCATATCGTTGTTACTACAAAACTCGTCTGTGTACGTCGTGCGTATGTTCATCACTATAAAGCACGTAATTTATTCTGAGTATGTTGCCGTTACTTCAAATAAGGTCCCCAACAACTCTTATTATCGTCACTAAAAAGCACGTTTGTGAATATTACATGCATCTTGTTACTACAAAACTCGTCTGTGTACGTCGTGCGTATTGTCATCACTATAAAGCACGTTATATTCTGAGTATATTGTCGTTAGTTCAAAGAAGGTAACCAACAACTCTATTATCGTCACTATAAAGTACGTTTGTGAATATTCCATGCATCTTGTTACTACAAAACTCGTCTGTGTACGTCGTGCGTATTGTCATCACTATAAAGCACGTTAGTTATTCTGAGTATATTGTCGTTAGTTCAAAGAAGGTAACCAACAACTCTTATTATCGTCACTATAAAGTACGTTTGTGAATATTCCATGCATCTTGTTACTACAAAACTCGTCTGTGTACGTCGTGCGTATTGTCATCACTATAAAGCACGTTATATTCTGAGTATATTGTCGTTAGTTCAAAGAAGGTAACCAACAACTCTATTATCGTCACTAATAAAGTACGTTTGTGAATATTCCATGCATCTTGTTACTACAAAACTCGTCTGTGTACGTCGTGCGTATTTTCATCACTATAAAGCACGTAAGTTATTCTGGGTATGTTGTCGTTACTTCAATAATAAGGTCCCCAACAACTCTTATTATCGTCACTAAAGAGCACATGTGACTATTCCATGCATCTCGTTGTTACTACAAAACTCGTCTGTGTACGTCGTGCGTATTTTCATCACTGTAAAGCACGTAAGTTATTCTGGGTATATTGTCGTTACTTCAATAATAAGGTCCCCAACAACTCTTATTATCGTCACTAAAGAGCACATGTGACTATTCCATGCATCTTGTTGTTACTACAAAACTCGTCTGTGTACGTCGTGCGTATTTTCATCACTATAAAGCACGTAAGTTATTCTGGGTATGTTGTCGTTACTTCAATAATAAGGTCCCCAACAACTCTTATTATCGTCACTAAAGAGCACATGTGACTATTCCATGCATCTCGTTGTTACTACAAAACTCGTCTGTGTACGTCGTGCGTATTTTTATCACTATAAAGCACGTAAGTTATTCTGGGTATGTTGTCGTTACTTCAATAATAAGGTCCCCAACAACTCTTATTATCGTCACTAAAAAGCACGTATGTGACTATTTCAAGCATCTCATCATCACTACAAAACTCGGCATATTTTTATATCTTTGATTTATCTTGAGACATCGGAGAGAAGTGTGGCCGCTGAAAATATATCGCAAAAGAAAAGAAAATTCATGGCATTTTTGTAGTAAACTGCTGCCCTAGATTCGCAGAAATGGGCAAATTCATTGTCTTCCTTTGTCCCCCTAATTTCTGATACCACTAAACGTTTAATATATACTCGAGAAAGTGAACACATTAAGCACTCTAAACATTAAGTTACGGTAAAAATAGACCAAAGCGTAACACAGTTTAAAAACCAAACATGGAATAGAAACTTACAAAGGTGCGTACAAGGATTCCTACTATTAACCAAGGACCAATGGAATGATCAAGAAAGACAATAATATCAACAAAGAAGATAGCTTAAAATCGTCGGAAATTACAAAAAAGCCATATTGATCATATTAGTTGGTTGGTTATGCTTCAGCCAATCACGATAAAGCTCCGTAATTTTAAATTTACTTATAGGCGAATGTTCATTACTGGCAGTTTCGATTTAATACATGTTAACTAAAGATTGCTCTTCACTGCGAGCCTGAAGTATTCCAATAATTTAATTGTGTTAACAATATTTCTATGCGGTGTAAACCGACAAACTTGAATAATAGTTTATTTATTACAACGGTACAGACCATTTTACAATAATGTGAAAATTAGATGGCAAATAATACAATGTAAAATACATAGTTAACAGTAGCGTATAGGCACATACACAGTTGATAAATGTGTTATAAAATTAACAGTTTACAAAACAAAAATAAAAAGGTAACAACTACAACAACAAGTAACGAAAAAGAAAATAAATACTATAGATCTCATAACACCAACAACCTACCAATAAAATAATAGTTATGACTTCGACCGCGTAAGCCTAAGAACTAAGATTAATTTTATATAAATAATATTATATTACGTAGAAAATACATTTATTTATTGATAGTAATTGATAATAATATAAATTTAAGGGGGGCAATCACCAAGATGAGGCTAATGAGGCCAGTTAACTCTAGCCAAGCTGCCCTTTTGCCGTTCCTTGCCAGGAGTTAATGGTGAAAAACTTGAAACATTAAATCTAAATGATTAGAATATTTGCTATAAATTTTCGGTTAACATTAGTTTTGCATCGTTCTCATCTACATTTGGAGCGTTCAACGTTTTTAAAATTCCCATGAGATTTAATAGATGCTATTATATGAAAGCTATATATACGTTATATAAAATTTTCTCCGAATTTCAATTTCTTTCATCTCTGGGTATATTTGGTGTTGGTTGAGATCACTGCTCAACGATTGTAGTACTGACTTTTCAAATATGATCATTAATCTACGATTATCGTATACTGATTTGCAAATATTGTGATTGCTCGTAATCAGTACTATACAGTTGTCGTATACTAACTTAGAAAATAGATCAGCGATTGTCGTATATTGACTTTACAAATATCGTAATCAGTACTATACAGTTGTCGTATACTGACGTAGAAAATAGATCAGCGATTGTCGTATATTGACTTTACAAATATCGTAATCAGTACTATACAGTTGTCGTATACTGACTTAGCAAATAGATCAACGATTGTCGTATATTGACTTTGCAAATATTGTGATCACTAATCAATGATTATCATATAAAGATATTGTGATCACCTTTCAACAGTTGTCGTATACTGAATTTTCAAATCTTGACGTAATTCATCTACACTTTCTAATAGTCTTGGTTAAACTTTTGAAAATAATGGGTAAAGAACTGCGTCGTAAACAATGAGACGCTGCGTGTTAGAATTTCTTTGTTAGTGAACCAATATTGTTTGTAGAAAAATTACTAATGATGATCATAGGAAACAGATGGTGTATAAAAATAAGGAATACGCTTTTTGTAATAATCTCATGGATGTGTTATCTTAGCAGTGATTGTCTCTGAACTCTACTATTAAGGCGTTCAATAGTACCTTTTTGATGAAAGGGAGCAGGTGGCTCCACGGAAAGGCGTCAGACTTGAAGTTAGAGAGAGCTAAAGTTAAAGACGATTCTAATCCTACCCGGACCGGTGCACTTTTTATCAGTACGTCTACTTCGTACATTACCGACTCCCGCCCCCTTTAACTGTTTCACAAAGTTTTTATTCATTCAGCAGATAATATAGGTGACCAGATTTAAGGCCGACCATTCACACATTTAAACATTAAAAATTCTTTGATACGAGCAATTTTTAATTAGCTTTATACGTTATTCTTACACAGTTAACGAAGGTTTCGTTGTTTAAAGTTTGTTATTGACGATGGAAGATTTGAAAGGATAACAGGATCTCGGGCATTTGCCATCGTTATAGGTTATAAAAGGTATAACACAACGTTTCGAGGATTGGAATCTATCCTCTTCGTCAGGTGGGGGAGGTCCGAAATCCTGTTAACTAAGGTTATGAGAACTGGAATAACCGTCCAAATTCGACGAAGGCTATTACTTAATTTAAAAAATTCTTATTTCTCAGGGATTTTCTCCGTGGATTGGATCTTAAATTTAAATAATACTCCTTCGGGCCATTTCTTTTTCTTTGCGTTCCTTACTTTGCAATCTCTTACATTAAAATTTACTTTGGACTTAGAATGTAAATGCACAGAGGAATATAATGAGACGCGAGCGGCTCAAGACGACCAAGGGAGGTAAGAGGGGCCGACAGGAGAGGGCGGTCTGGGGTCTGGTAATGCGGTCTGCGAGGGAACTAATTTGCCTTTATAATGTTTCATTAAAAATCTGCTAATCAGAGGAGCTTCACTTTCGAAATTAAAGATTGGGGATTACAAGACGGGAGGAGGGTAATTTGTAGTGTATAAGGTGGATGTACATCTGATTGCCGGGCCAAAATCCCGAAGATCCCGAATCCCGGATCCAAAATCCCGAAGGGAGTGGCGTATATAGAAAATTAATGGGGGGGGGGGGTTTAGGAGGTATAAAATACCCTTCAAAAATAGAGGCACTGAAATCTTTCCCCGGCAAGGTTATTCTTTAAGACGTTATAAATGTGTTCTAGTCTAAAAAAACTACTGTGTACAATTAATTTTAATCTACGTTTTTTCAAAATTTCTGAGGGGGGGTTCTCTTGAGCTCCCTGAGCTCCCATCTTATATACGCCCATGAGTAAGGTTAAGTCGTACAAAAGATATGAACAAATATATTGTCTATGATGCATTCTAACAGTGCTTATTTCAGTATAAATGTTACAGTTGAAAAGTGGATTGAAGTTGAAATTCTCTGTGTTCTCGAAACAACACTTTTGAAGTGAAAACGTCCGAGGCAACGTTGGTGTTGCGTCGTTAATATTCTCTCTGTCTATTTATCTCATTTCGGTGTAGAGAGGGAGAGGGAAGGGAGTAAAAGATATTTAATGTATCCCCTTCGTGTGATACCTCAGTTTAAAGATATTGAAAACCGGATAAGAATGGTTGAAATTAGAAGTCTCTAAGTTGAATCAATGCAACAAAACGTTCAGTTGAAGATAATTTTACATTTATGCAAACGCTACCCATACTGGACAGACCGGTTTGAAGTTGAGTTTCCTGGAGTCAATTTATCTAATGAAGATCTTTATTTTGAAGTATCATTCGATAGGTCATTCCATTTAACATTTTTGAGTTTTCCCCCACCTCCCATTGGGGTAATTTGAAACCCACTGGAAATTTTCTCAAATTATGTTATTTCCTATTCCAAAAAGAAGTTTGAACTCAACAGTGTAAAATTCAAGGTAGAATATTTTGGATTCCCCATCAACTATCTAGAGATCTCCATAAATCCTATGACCAGTAAAATCACTAAAGATAAATCTTGCATATTATTAAACTACCTCCAAATTCAAAGTAAATGTGTACATTAATTTTCACAAACTTGTACTATGTTACTGAATAAATACAATGTTAATATTTATAAAAACTTTTTTATCAGAACGTTGCATAATTCAAACGTTTTTATGTCATCACTCAAATACATACAATAATGCATTGTATAATCGAATATAGCTGGAATATGGACATTTGAGACAAGCAATCATATAAATGACAATGTGGTTCATACATTCAGCGATACCGTGCAATTGCTGATTGCAAACTTGTTGATCTTGCATTCTTCATGGAATACAGATTGGATTGCCCTCGTCTGCAAAGTAACCGATCGAGTATTGACAAAGCGTTCCGTCTAGAAGACCAAAATACGATGAACACAATCGTAATTTGGATATTCATTTTATTTCTGACGTGAACAATTGCGTTAAATAGTTTTACCGAAAACTTACCGAAGAACGTGTTCACTCACGGCTGACCGACACGAAACCTGATAGGGTCTTGCGGTATACCACATGTCGCTAGCGGGTCAACACATGGTCGCTTATGCGCATCGCTCACTTTCGATTTATTTTTTTATGAAGAACTAAAAAAACGCAGTTTTCCCGTTCCCCCGTCCTCAAACGCATTGAGAAATAAGTTATTTGTACAAAATTCGACAAAATTACTGTCTTTTAGTAATGCCTAATGCACATTAGGCAGTCAAGCTATTGCAATTGTCCTTGTAGTAGCACTTTCGGAGAATGTATATGTAAAATCACAGAATATTACCTGAAGAACTCAAAACTACGCCCAGTTCAAAAACCCCTAGTTCCGTTATTCTAAAGTATTATAATAAACGATGTTTTATAATCTCGAATGGTTTTAGAGATATACTCGTAGTTTACATTGTTAATCCGACTAGATTGTTTCTACCACCAAGAACTAGCGAAAGAAATGCTGGAATAAGTCCAAATTTGGTACGATGTGGATATTATAACATTTGTGATAAGTTCATTGGCCATCTTGGTACCCTATTTTGTTCCCATACCTTTAAGGTATACTGGATAATTAAAATTAGGTCTGGGAAGAAACAGAATTCCTAAACAAAACTTTTTGACTATAATAATTAAGAGCCTAGAGCCAATTTGCACCGTAAGCATGGAAGCTAGTTTTGCAATACAAGAAAGAATACTATCGTCATTTGCGATAGTTTTGGTACAACTCAAAATGTGAGGTTGTCAAAAGAGTTGAAATTCCAAATATATATAGCCATATATTTTTCTCATACGTGTAAACAAACCATCAGACTAATAATTTGCATGTCGTTAGCTGGCGATAATCGTAACTTTTCTGGTTTTGATCGTGTAAAGCTAACATTATTACCTGTTAATTAATGTATCGTTTTTGATCTTTACTGAAGAGTTTTATAAAAATCTCTAAAAATGGTATCTCGGCTACAGGAGTAAATTGGATACAGGTGGATATTTTAGAGTCAGAAGAATTTATCTAACAATTGATGATTTTTAGTTATCCTGTTTCGATGACACGTCAGATGACAATTTCAATTATGAAAATTAGCAAGGTAGAACTATTAACTGTCTCACAAAGTTTAATCAGTTGTCATCAGCTGATCCACCATCCCACCCCTCAGAACATCTAGAGGAAAGCAATGAGCATAACTGTATTTGTTGGAATAACAATCGTATTTCAATGCCAGAAAGGTTATGTATGACCCACAGTATGGCGCCGCCGCCGAGGACGGATGGGGGAGGGGCGGGGCACAAAAATGTCACATTGGCGACTCTAGGTCACTTCGCTCGTTCAATAATATTGTTTAGGGTGGAGGAATACCTTGGCGTAGGTCCAACGCAGCGCCATATAGGTCACACCCCGCTGCCTTGTATAAAACATAATGTATGTGACTCGTCCAGCCAGTCTACATTGTTACGTAACGCAGCGCCATATAGGTCACACCCCGCTGCCTTATATAAAACATAATGTATGTGACTCGTACAGCCAGTCTACATTGTTACGTAACGCAGCGCCATATAGGTCACACCCCGCTGCCTTGTATAAGACTATAATGTATGTGACTCGTACAGACAGTCTACATTGTTAAGTAACGCTGCGCCATATAGGTTACACCCCGCTGCCTTGTATAAAACATAATGTATGTGACTCGTACAGCTAGTCTACATTGTTACGTAACGCAGCGCCATAAAGGTTACACCCCGCTGCCTTGTATAAAACACAATGTATGTGACTCGTACAGCTAGTCTACATTGGTACATACATGTAGTCACACTCTGCTGCTTTGTATGTACTCATAAAACCAGTCTACATTCTAGTTACGTAATATGGCCTTTGCTCAGAAATTTAAATATGAAGAAGCTAACTTTCTAACAACTATTGAATATATAAACATTTGAATAATTACAAATTAGGCCGTTTGTTAGTACAAAAAGGAGAATCGGCTCTGCGCGTCGATTAGTTATAAATAAGCCCGGAATAACCCCTCAGAATCCAGAGTGATAGTTTTCTGGTTTCAACAAAATTAATATTTTTCACTCTAAGCCCTATCGGGTTGTCTTATTATTCTCTACTTTGTTGAAGTTATCTAAGTTATCTACACTGAAAGTTGACTAAAGAACTTCTGTCCGGTAAAGTATTTGTTGTTTAAATAATCAAGTCTATTACGCTAAGATTACTAATAGTTTGCTTCACTACTCGACAATTTAATTGCGCTTATGTGTTGCAATATGTTAGGTGGTGATATTTAAAAAATTTTTTTGACATGTATGCACCTTTGTATGCAATCTTTGTTACTTCCATTATATATGTAAAAACTAGATTATGTAACTTCGGAAAATGAATGAATAAGTGCAATAAGGCTTTGAATATTGTTATAGTTAAATAAGTCATGTTTGAAGATCCATGTTGTCTTGGTTGGCAGTCTTTAACAATTAAGGTATGAATTAAAAATATATTTCCCCTCAATCGTGTTTTTTACCTTACGAAATTAATATCTACACACATAATTGGAGATAATTGATGTACATGATTTAGTTTTGGATATGATTTAATTGTTTATTACAATTAGTATGTGTTGTAATGTTTTGATTTAGTTGAGGTCACTTATGTGTTGATTGAAATGTGAAGTAATGTAACATATCCTTGATAACATATTACATATACTAATGTATCCTTGGATGCGGAAGAGCAAATAGGTGATGTAATACATTGTAACATATATCCAAAGTACAACATCGGTCTGGATATCCACTTGGTTGGCTTACAGAACAATCTAATCTCTAATGGCACCCCCTCTTAGCTCGGGGCGGAACAACACTACCGCACTCCCCTCTCGCTGTCTTTTTGCGGCCCTACTTCGTACAAGTATTGCGAATTGGTATGGTGATAATGTTAGACATTTTCTATATTTAAGGTTCTTCGTAACGTTGGGACAAAAGTTTAATTATTATCACACAATAAATGTTAATCTTTGTGTCAATTATTAAAAAAATAATTAAAACCCTTTATCGAGCCTGCTGAAACATCTACAACGAGATACAAAGGGACCGGACTGACAAAATTTTGGAAAAGATGATGGGACCTAAATATAGACTAAGAGATAGTCCCAATACATTTCCCGCTAAAGTCATACTTCAAAGTAACACCCTTCTTCAACACTTTAAATAAAACCAAATTCATAAGATGCATAATTTACTTGAAAGTTCACGTTTTGAAAGTCACTGATAGAATTTTCACTTTAGTAAAACATGATAAGATCAATTAATTTTTGAAGATTAAAATTATAAAGAGAAATGGATTAATTACTCCATTGTATTACAAATATTATACTGAAATGTAAAAACGTTTCTGATTCTTTTGACACAAGAGTTAATTTTATCAAAACATGGGAAAATACTTTAATTTTTTACCTTTCGATTCGTTTTAAATATGTGATTGCTATTAAAATTTTATTCATGGTAGCCTATTAAATGTTAACATAACCGATATGGTACGTTTTTCCTAGAAACTTATGTTATCCTGTTAAGAGCTAACGCCGTTTAAGTTTAGGATTGACCGTAAACCAATTACAGCATATTAAATGGAGGTGGTAACCAAACAATGTAGAATTGGATATGGTTGTACAAACAAGTAGGGTTGGTACCGTATATATGTAGGCTAGAATGTTTCTCATGTCGACGTTGAACTGCACATAGTAAACACAACAACTATCACATATTGTGCAGTATAACATTTTAATATTGTGTTTTGTATGATTTAAAATTCTCTAATGATCTATATATATATTAACAGGGAACAATTAAGCTGAATGATATACTATCTCTATCCCAAAAACTGCAAAAAGCTCGGTTTATTTAAAAGTGTTTTGTATTATATTTTTATTTTGTACTAATATCTGTACACAAAAAGAAAAAAACATGACCATGCAATGTTTTCTTTAAATGTAAAAAAAATTAAACTAATATTTCAGTGGGTTTTAGCTGCAAAATCACAAAAACTTGGCATTTGTATGTATTTGTTTCTTTATTACTATACTATTAAAAAAGAACGAAAAACAGTACAGGTGTTAGTTAACAGTAGTGGTGAGTAACTTTAATGTAAGTAGGTCTTAAAAAATTAATAAAGTGCTATTTTTTGTATTTTGTTTTTTTTCCAAAAACTGTATTTTGCAACGAGGGAACATATATTGCTCAAGTTCTAAAAGTAATGAAGAACTGGTTTTTATTAGTTTTGTTCTATTAGTTTAGCTTTATAATATTGAGCGTGGGGTTGTAAAAAGAGTAATTGACACAATAACAAAATTTTTTGTAAATTATTCGGATTTTGTTTTAAGTTCTCTGTAATTTTATCTTTCTATATTTTCAAACGCCACTCTACAGATGATATATTTTGCTTTTGCGAACAATTGTTTAATCATCCCTGTAGCCTCCAACTATACTTACTGCAATAATTTTACTATGTATACAGGGTGTAACTGAGATACTAACAAACTTCAGGGGATTGTTCCTGGGGTCTTCTGAGAATGTTTAATGTTTAGGTTGTTGTATATTTGGAAATGATTCTTAATACAGACAGGACGCTGGACGACTATTACCATTAGTTTTCCATACATAAATATCATGCCAGCTTAACAGTTAAATGGGTAACCTGCCATCTTAAATAGAATAAGAGCACTATTGACTAATAATGTCTATACAAGTGAAAGTAACAGATGATCTCTTGACAAAAATAAACAAGGAAATAACTTATTTATCTGACCATTGTTGTTCTAATCAGCTGTTTTAATTAACATGAAAGCAGATGCAGCTGTTTAAACCATGAACTCGGAAAAACTTGAAAACGTGATATGTTACTAGGTTTAGAAAAATGCCACAACTTTTTTTTATCTCTTGAGCGATTTCAATTAATGAGGTACCGTTTGTTTTAGATTAAAATTTGTATTTTTTATTTTAGTGTATTTTTATAAATGATGTAGTTTTTAAGAGATTTATTATCAAAAATTTTAACAAGCCGTCGTTTACAAATTGTTGACAAACAATTTTCAATTTGTTAAAAAAATTAATGATCTTTACTAAATTAGCATATGTCGAAAATTTTAACTTTCCATCTTTAATGGTTGTTTAGAAAAAAAAATTATGTAAAACTACAAACTGACGGACAGATGGAAAACGATGCAATTTAGAACAAACACTTATAGGGTCTTTTTGGTTTATTTTGACCCCAGGAACAACCTCCAGAAGTTTGTCGGTATATTGCAGTTACATCCTATGTATCCCCTATACCTAGTATGTTACAATCAAGACTGCAGCTAAGAAGTTTCAATCAGCCAAGCTCCCTCTTATCCTTGCCTAATGTAAACAGTCTCCAGGACACCCCGTGTACTCAATGTTGGCTGAGATACCTAATATGTTAAAATCAAGACTGCAGCTAAGAAGTTTCAATCAGCCAAGCTCCCTCTTATCCTTGCCTAATGTAAACAGTCTCCAGGACACCCCGTGTACTCAATGTTGGCTGAGATACCTAATATGTTAAAATCAAGACTGCAGCTAAGAAGTTTCAATCAGCCAAGCTCCCTCTTATCCTTGCCTAATGTAAACAGTCTCCAGGACACCCCGTGTACCCAATGTTAGCTGAGATACCTAATATGTTATAATCAAGACTGCAGCTAAGAAGTTTTCAATCAGCCAAGATCCCTCTTATCCTTGCCTAATGTAAACAGTCTCCAGGACACCCCGTGTACTCAATGTTAGCTGAGATACCTGGTGTGTTACAATCAAAACTGTAGCTAAGAAGTTTAAATCAGCAAGCTCCCTCTTATCCTTGCCTAATGTAAACAGTCTCCAGGACACCCCGTGTACTCAATGTTGGCTGAGATACCTAATATGTTACAATCAAGACTGCAGCTAAGAAGTTTCAATCAGCCAAGCCCCTCTTATCCTTGCCTAATGTAAACAGTCTCCAGGACTCCCCCGTGTACTCAATGTTGGCTGAGATACCTGGTATGTTACAATCAAGACTGCAGCTAAGAAGTTTCAATCTGCAAGCTCCCTCTTATCCTTGCCTAATGTAAACAGTCTCCAGGACACCCGTGTACTCAATGTTGGCTGAGATACCTAATATGTTACAATCAAGACTGCAGCTAAAAAGTTTCAATCAGCCAAGCTCCCTCTTATCCTTGCCTAATGTAAACGGTCTCCTGGACACCCCGTGTACTCAATGTTAGCTGAGATACCTAATATGTTATAATCAAGACTGCAGCTAAGAAGTTTCAATCAGCCAAGATCCCTCTTATCCTTGCCTAATGTAAACAGGCCTCCAGGACACCCCGTATACTCAATGTTAGCTGAGATACCTGGTATGTTACAATCAAGACTGTAGCTAAGAAGTTTCAATCAGCCAAGATCCCTCTTATCCTTGCCTAATGTAAAAAGTCTCCAGGACACCCCGTGTACTCAATGTTAGCTGAGATACCTGGTATGTTACAATCAAGACTGTAGCTAAGAAGTTTCAATCAGCCAAGATCCCTCTTATCCTTTGCCTAATGTAAACAGTCTCCAGGACACCCCGTATACTCAATGTTAGCTGAGATACCTGGTATGTTACAATCAAGACTGTAGCTAAGAAGTTTCAATCAGCCAAGATCCCTCTTATCCTTGCCTAATGTAAACAGTCTCCAGGACACCCCGTATACTCAATGTTAGCTGAGATACCTGGTATGTTACAATCAAGACTGTAGCTAAGAAGTTTCAATCAGCCAAGATCCCTCTTATCCTTGCCTAATGTAAACAGTCTCCAGGACACCCCGTGTACTCAATGTTAGCTGAGAGACCTAATATGTTATAATCAAGACTGCAGCTAAGAAGTTTCAATCAGCCAAGATCCCTCTTATCCTTGCCTAATGTAAACAACCTCCAGGACACCCCGTGTACTCAATGTTAGCTGAGATACCTGGTATGTTACAATCAAGACTGTAGCTAAGAAGTTTCAATCAGCCAAGATCCCTCTTATCCTTGCCTAATGTAAAAAGTCTCCAGGACACCCTCGTGTACTCAATGTTAGCTGAGATACCTGGTATGTTACAATCAAGACTGTAGCTAAGAAGTTTCAATCAGCCAAGATCCCTCTTATCCTTGCCTAATGTAAACAGTCTCCAGGACACCCGTATACTCAATGTTAGCTGAGATACCTGGTATGTTACAATCAAGACTGTAGCTAAGAAGTTTCAATCAGCCAAGATCCCTCTTATCCTTGCCTAATGTAAACAGTCTCCAGGACACCCCGTATACTCAATGTTAGCTGAGATACCTGGTATGTTACAATCAAGACTGTAGCTAAAGAAGTTTCAATCAGCTAAGATCCCTCTTATCCTTGCCTAATGTAAACAGTCTCCAGGACACCCCGTATACTCAATGTTAGCTGAGATACCTAGTATGTTACAATCAAGACTGTAGCTAAGAAGTTTCAATCAGCCAAGATCCCTCTTATCCTTGCCTAATGTAAACAGTCTCCAGGACACACCTGTATACTCAATGTTAGCTGAGATACCTGGTATGTTACAATCAAGACTGTAGCTAAGAAGTTTCAATCAGCCAAGATCCCTCTTATCCTTGCCTAATGTAAACAGTCTCCAGGACACCCCGTATACTCAATGTTTAGCTGAGATACCTGGTATGTTACAATCAAGACTGTAGCTAAGAAGTTTCAATCAGCCAAAGATCCCTCTTATCCTTGCCTAATGTAAACAGTCTCCAGGACACCCCGTATACTCAATGTTAGCTGAGATAACTGGTATGTTACAATCAAGACTGTAGCTAAGAAGTTTCAATCAGCCAAGATCCCTCTTATCCTTGCCTAATGTAAACAGTCTCCAGGACACCCCGTGTACTCAATGTTAGCTGAGATACCTGGTATGTTACAATCAAGACTGTAGCTAAGAAGTTTCAATCAGCCAAGATCCCTTTTATCCTTGCCTAATGTAAACAGTCTCCAGGACACCCCGTGTACTCAATGTTAGCTGAGATAACTGGTTATGTTACAACCAAGACTGTAGCTAAGAAGTTTCAATCAGCCAAGATCCCTCTTATCCTTGCCTAATGTAAACAGTCTCCAGGACACCCCGTGTACTCAATGTTAGCTGAGATACCTGGTATGTTACAATCAAGACTGTAGCTAAGAAGTTTCAATCAGCCAAGATCCCTCTTATCCTTGCCTAATGTAAAACAGTCTCCAGGACACCCCGTGTACTCAATGTTAGCTGAGATACCTGGTATGTGAAAATCAAGACTGTAGCTAAGAAGTTTCAATCAGCCAAGATCCCTCTTATACCTTACCTAATATAAAACAGTCTCCAGGACACCCCGTGTACTCAATGTTAGCTGAGATTACCTGGTTATGTTATAATCAAGACTGCAGCTAAGAAGTTTAAATCAGCCAATGCTCCCTCTTATCCTTGCCTAATGTAAACAGTCTCCAGGACACCCGTGTACTCAATGTTGGCTGAGATACCTAATATGTTACAATCAAGACTGCAGCTAAGAAGTTTCAATCAGCCAAGCCCCCTCTTATATCCTTGCCTAATGTAAACAGTCTCCAGGGACACCCCGTGTACTCAATGTTGGCTGAGATACCTAATATGTTACAATCAAGACTGCAGCTAAGAAGTTTCAATCTGCCAAGCTCCCTCTTATCCTTGCCTAATGTAAACAGTCTCCAGGACACCCCGTGTACTCAATGTTGGCTGAGATACCTAATATGTTACAATCAAGACTGCAGCTAAGAAGTTTCAATCAGCCAAGCTCCCTCTTATCCTTGCCTAATGTAAACGGTCTCCTGGACACCCCGTGTACTCAATGTTAGCTGAGATACCTAATATGTTACAATCAAGACTGCAGCTAAGAAGTTTCAATCAGCCAAGCGCCCTCTTATCCTTGCCTAATGTAAACAGTCTCCAGGACACCCCCCGTGTACTCAATGTTGGCTGAGATACCTAATATGTTACAATCAAGACTGCAGCTAAAAAGTTTCAATCAAGCCAAGCTCCCTCTTATCCTTGCCTAATGTAAACGGTCTCCTGGACACCCCGTGTACTCAATGTTAGCTGAGATACCTAATATGTTATAATCAAGACTGCAGCTAAGAAGTTTCAATCAGCCAAGATCCCTCTTATCCTTGCCTAATGTAAACAGCCTCCAGGACACCCGTATACTCAATGTTAGCTGAGATACCTGGTATGTTACAATCAAGACTGTAGCTAAGAAGTTTCCAATCAGCCAAGATCCCTCTTATCCTTGCCTAATGTAAAAAGTCTCCAGGACACCCCGTGTACTCAATGTTAGCTGAGATACCTGGTATGTTACAATCAAGACTGTAGCTAAGAAGTTTCAATCAGCCAAGATCCCTCTTATCCTTGCCTAATGTAAACAGTCTCCAGGACACCCCGTATACTCAATGTTAGCTGAGATACCTGGTATGTTACAATCAAGACTGTAGCTAAGAAGTTTTAATCAGCCAAGATCCCTCTTATCCTTGCCTAATGTAAACAGTCTCCAGGACACCCCGTGTACTCAATGTTAGCTGAGATACCTAATATGTTATAATCAAGACTGCAGCTAAGAAGTTTTCAATCAGCCAAGATCCCTCTTATCCTTGCCTAATGTAAACAGCCTCCAGGACACCCCGTGTACTCAATGTTAGCTGAGATACCTGGTATGTTACAATCAAAGACTGTAGCTAAGAAGTTTCAATCAGCCAAGATCCCTCTTATCCTTGCCTAATGTAAAAAGTCTCCAGGACACCCCGTGTACTCAATGTTAGCTGAGATACCTGGTATGTTACAATCAAGACTGTAGCTAAGAAAGTTTCAATCAGCCAAGATCCCTCTTATCCTTGCCTAATGTAAACAGTCTCCAGGACACCCCGTATACTCAATGTTAGCTGAGATACCTGGTATGTTACAATCAAGGACTGTAGCTAAGAAGTTTCAATCAGCCAAGATCCCTCTTATCCTTACCTAATGTAAACAGTCTCCAGGACACCCCGTATACTCAATGTTAGCTGAGATACCTGGTATGTTACAATCAAGACTGTAGCTAAGAAGTTTCAATCAGCTAAGATCCCTCTTATCCTTGCCTAATGTAAACAGTCTCCAGGACACCCCGTATACTCAATGTTAGCTGAGATACCTAGTATGTTACAATCAAGACTGTAGCTAAGAAGTTTCAATCAGCCAAGATCCTCTTATCCTTGCCTATGTAAAAACAGTCTCCAGGACACCCTGTATACTCAATGTTAGCTGAGATCCCTGGTATGTTACAATCAAGACTGTAGCTAAGAAGTTTCAATCAGCCAAGATCCCTCTTATCCTTGCCTAATGTAAACAGTCTCCAGGACAACCCCGTATACTCAATGTTAGCTGAGATACCTGGTATGTTACAATCAAGACTGTAGCTAAGAAGTTTCAATCAGCCAAGATCCCTCTTATCCTTGCCTAATGTAAACAGTCTCCAGGACACCCCGTATACTCAATGTTAGCTGAGATAACTGGTATGTTACAATCAAGACTGTAGCTAAGAAGTTTCAATCAACCAAGATCCCTCTTATCCTTGCCTAATGTAAACAGTCTCCAGGACACCCCGTGTACTCAATGTTAGCTGAGATACCTGGTATGTTACAATCAAGACTGTAGCTAAGAAGTTTCAATCAGCCAAGATCCCTCTTATCCTTGCCTAATGTAAACAGTCTCCAGGACACCCCGTGTACTCAATGTTAGCTGAGATACCTGGTATGTTACAACCAAGACTGTAGCTAAGAAGTTTCAATCAGCCAAGATCCCTCTTATCCTTGCCTAATGTAAACAGTCTCCAGGACACCCCGTGTACTCAATGTTAGCTGAGATACCAGGTATGTTACAATCAAGACTGTAGCTAAGAAGTTTCAATCAGCCAAGATCCCTCTTATCCTTGCCTAATGTAAAACAGTCTCCAGGACACCCCGTGTACTCAATGTTAGCTGAGATACCTGGTATGTGAAAATCAAGACTGTAGCTAAGAAGTTTCAATCAGCCAAG
Organism: Homalodisca vitripennis; assembly: GCF_021130785.1. Taxonomy (NCBI): domain Eukaryota; kingdom Metazoa; phylum Arthropoda; class Insecta; order Hemiptera; family Cicadellidae; genus Homalodisca; species Homalodisca vitripennis. Next base: position 122,526,109 of record NC_060210.1, on the reverse strand, counting down.
ATCCCTCTTATCCTTACCTAATGTAAACAGTCTCCAGGACACCCCGTATACTCAATGTTAGCTGAGATACCTGGTATGTTATAATCAAGACTGCAGCTAAGAAGTTTCAATCAGCCAAGATCCCTCTTATCCTTGCCTAATGTAAACAGTCTCCAGGACACCCCGTGTACTCAATGTTAGCTGAGATATCTAATATGTTATAATCAAGACTGCAGCTAAGAAGTTTCAATCAGCCAAGATCCCTCTTATCCTTGCCTAATGTAAACAGTCTCCAGGACACCCCCCGTGTACTCAATGTTAGCTGAGATACCTGGTATGTTACAATCAAGACTGTAGCTAAGAAGTTTAAATCAGCCAAGCTCCCTCTTATCCTTGCCTAATGTAAACAGTCTCCAGGACACCCCCGTGTACTCAATGTTGGCTGAGATACCTAATATGTTACAATCAAGACTGCAGCTAAGAAGTTTCAATCAGCCAAGCTCACTCTTATCCTTGCCTAATGTAAACAGTCTCCAGGACACCCCGTGTACTCAATGTTAGCTGAGATACCTGGTATGTTACAATCAAGACTGCAGCTAAGAAGTTTCAATCTGCCAAGCTCCCTCTTATCCTTGCCTAATGTAAACAGTCTCCAGGACACCCCGTGTACTCAATGTTGGCTGAGATACCTAATATGTTTACAATCAAGACTGCAGCTAAGAAGTTTCAATCAGCCAAGCTCCCTCTAATCCTTGCTAATGTAAACAGTCTCCAGGACACCCCGTGTACTCAATGTTGGCTGAGATACCTAATATGTTACAATCAAGACTGCAGCTAAGAAGTTTCAATCAGCCAAGCTCCCTCTTATCCTTGCCTAATGTAAACGGTCTCCTGGACACCCCGTGTACTCAATGTTAGCTGAGATACCTAATATGTTACAATCAAGACTGCAGCTAAGAAGTTTCAATCAGCCAAGCGCCCTCTTATCCTTGCCTAATGTAAACAGTCTCCAGGACACCCCGTGTACTCAATGTTAGCTGAGATACCTAATATGTTATAATCAAGACTGCAGCTAAGAAGTTTCAATCAGCCAAGATCCCTCTTATCCTTGCCTAATGTAAACAGCCTCCAGGACACCCCGTATACTCAATGTTAGATGAGATACCTAGTAATGTTACAATCAAGACTGTAGCTAAGAAGTTTCAATCAGCCAAGATCCCTCTTATCCTTGCCTAATGTAAAAAGTCTCCAAGACACCCCGTGTACTCAATGTTAGCTGAGATACCTGGTATGTTACAATCAAGACTGTAGCTAAGAAGTTTCAATCAGCCAAGATCCCTCTTATCCTTGCCTAATGTAAACAGTCTCCAGGACACCCCGTATACTCAATGTTAGCTGAGATACCTGTATGTTACAATCAAGACTGTAGCTAAGAAGTTTCAATCAGCGCCAAGATCCCTCTTATCCTTGCCTAATGTAAACAGTCTCCAGGACACCCCGTGTACTCAATGTTAGCTGAGATACCTGGTATGTTACAATCAAGACTGTAGCTAAGAAGTTTCAATCAGCCAAGATCCCTCTTATCCTTGCCTAATGTAAACAGTCCTCCAGGACACCCCGTATACTCAATGTTAGCTGAGATACCTAGTATGTTACAATCAAGACTGTAGCTAAGAAGTTTCAATCAGCCAAGATCCCTCTTATCCTTGCCTAATGTAAACAGTCTCCAGGACACACCCGTATACTCAATGTTAGCTGAGATACCTGGTATGTTACAATCAAGACTGTAGCTAAGAAGTTTCAATCAGCCAAGATCCCTCTTATCCTTGCCTAATGTAAACAGTCTCTTCCAGGACACCCCGTATACTCAATGTTAGCTGAGATAACCTAGTATGTTACAATCAAGACTGTAGCTAAGAAGTTTTCAATCAGCCAAGATCCCTCTTATCCTTGCCTAATGTAAACAGTCTCCAGGACACCCCGTATACTCAATGTTAGCTGAGATAACTGGTATGTTACAATCAAGACTGTAGCTAAGAAGTTTCAATCAGCCAAGATCCCTCTTATCCTTGCCTAATGTAAACAGTCTCCAGGACACCCCCGTATACTCAATGTTAGCTGAGATAACTGGTATGTTACAATCAAGACTGTAGCTAAGAAGTTTCAATCAGCCAAGATCCCTCTTATCCTTGCCTAATGTAAACAGTCTCCAGGACACCCCGTGTACTCAATGTTAGCTGAGATACCTGGTATGTTACAACCAAGACTGTAGCTAAGAAGTTTCAATCAGCCAAGATCCCTCTTATCCTTGCCTAATGTAAACAGTCTCCAGGACACCCCGTGTACTCAATGTTAGCTGAGATACCTGGTATGTTACAACCAAAGACTGTAGCTAAGAAGTTTCAATCAGCCAAGATCCCTCTTTCCTTGCCTAATGTAAACAGTCTCCAGGACACCCCGTGTACTCAATGTTAGCTGAGATACCTGGTATGTTACAATCAAGACTGTAGCTAAGAAGTTTCAATCAGCCAAGATCCCTCTTATCCTTGCCTAATGTAAAACAGTCTCCAGGACACCCCGCGTACTCAATGTTAGCTGAGATACCTGGTATGTGAAAATCAAGACTGTAGCTAAGAAGTTTCAATCAGCCAAGATCCCTCTTATCCTTACCTAATGTAAACAGTCTCCAGGACACCCCGTATACTCAATGTTAGCTGAGATACCTGGTATGTTATAATCAAGACTGCAGCTAAGAAGTTTTAATCAGCCAAGATCCCTCTTATCCTTGCCTAATGTAAACAGTCTCCAGGACACCCCGTGTACTCAATGTTAGCTGAGATACCTAATATGTTATAATCAAGACTGCAGCTAAGAAGTTTCAATCAGCCAAGATCCCTCTTATCCTTGCCTAATGTAAAACAGTCTCCAGGACACCCCGTGTACTCAATGTTAGCTGAGATACCTGGTATGTTACAATCAAGACTGTAGCTAAGAAGTTTAAATCAGCCAAGCTCCCTCTTATCCTTGCCTAATGTAAACAGTCTCCAGGACACCCCGTGTACTCAATGTTGGCTGAGATACCTAATATGTTACAATCAAGACTGCAGCTAAGAAGTTTCAATCAGCCAAGCTCCCTCTTATCCTTGCCTAATGTAAACAGTCTCCAGGACACCCCCGTGTACTCAATGTTAGCTGAGATACCTGGTATGTTACAATCAAGACTGCAGCTAAGAAGTTTCAATCTGCCAAGCTCCCTCTTATCCTTGCCTAATGTAAACAGTCTCCAGGACACCCCGTGTACTCAATGTTGGCTGAGATACCTAATATGTTACAATCAAGACTGCAGCTAAGAAGTTTCAATCAGCCAAGCTCCCTCTAATCCTTGCCTAATGTAAACAGTCTCCAGGACACCCCGTGTAACTCAATGTTGGCTGAGATACCTAATATGTTACAATCAAGACTGCAGCTAAGAAGTTTTCAATCAGCCAAGCTCCCTCTTATCCTTGCCTAATGTAAACGGTCTCCTGGACAACCCCGTGTACTCAATGTTAGCTGAGATACCTAATATGTTACAATCAAGACTGCAGCTAAGAAGTTTCAATCAGCCAAGCGCCCTCTTATCCTTGCCTAATGTAAACAGTCTCCAGGACACCCCGTGTACTCAATGTTAGCTGAGATACCTAATATGTTATAATCAAGACTGCAGCTAAGAAGTTTCAATCAGCCAAGATCCCTCTTATCCTTGCCTAATGTAAACAGCCTCCAGGACACCCCGTATACTCAATGTTAGCTGAGATACCTGGTATGTTACAATCAAGACTGTAGCTAAGAAGTTTCAATCAGCCAAGATCCCTCTTATCCTTGCCTAATGTAAAAAGTCTCCAGGACACCCCGTGTACTCAATGTTAGTTGAGATACCTGGTATGTAACAATCAAGACTGTAGCTAAGAAGTTTCAATCAGCCCAAGATCCCTCTTATCCTTGCCTAATGTAAACAGTCTCCAGGACACCCCGTGTACTCAATGTTAGCTGAGATACCTGGTATGTTACAACCAAGACTGTAGCTAAGAAGTTTCAATCAGCCAAGATCCCTCTTATCCTTGCCTAATGTAAACAGTCTCCAGGACACCCGTGTACTCAATGTTGGCTGAGATACCTAATATGTTACAATCAAGACTGCAGCTAAGAAGTTTCAATCAGCCAAGCTCCCTCTTATCCTTGCCTAATGTAAACAGTCTCCAGGACACCCCGTGTACTCAATGTTGGCTGAGATACCTAATATGTTACAATCAAGACTGCAGCTAAGAAGTTTCAATCAGCCAAGCTCCCTCTTATCCTTGCCTAATGTAAACAGTCTCCAGGACACCCCGTGTACTCAATGTTGGCTGAGATACCTAATATGTTACAATCAAGACTGCAGCTAAGAAGTTTCAATCAGCCAAGCTCCCTCTTATCCTTGCCTAATGTAAACGGTCTCCTGGACACCCCGTGTACTCAATGTTAGCTGAGATACCTAATATGTTACAATCAAGACTGCAGCTAAGAAGTTTCAATCAGCCAAGCGCCCTCTTATCCTTGCCTAATGTAAACAGTCTCCAGGACACCCCGTGTACTCAATGTTAGCTGAGATACCTAATATGTTATAATCAAGACTGCAGCTAAGAAGTTTCAATCAGCCAAGATCCCTCTTATCCTTGCCTAATGTAAACAGCCTCCAGGACACCCCGTATACTCAATGTTAGCTGAGATACCTGGTATGTTACAATCAAGACTGTAGCTAAGAAGTTTCAATCAGCCAAGATCCCTCTTATCCTTGCCTAATGTAAAAAGTCTCCAGGACACCCCGTGTACTCAATGTTAGTTGAGATACCTGGTATGTAACAATCAAGACTGTAGCTAAGAAGTTTCAATCAGCCAAGATCCCTCTTATCCTTGCCTAATGTAAACAGTCTCCAGGACACCCCGTGTACTCAATGTTAGCTGAGATACCTGGTATGTTACAATCCAAGACTGTAGCTAAGAAGTTTCAATCAGCCAAGCTCCCTCTTATACTTGCCTAATGTAAACAGTCTCCAGGACACCCCGTGTACTCAATGTTGGCTGAGATACCTAATATGTTACAATCAAGACCGCAGCTAAGAAGTTTCAATCAGCCAAGATCCCTCTTATACTTGCCTAATGTAAACAGTCTCCAGGACACCCCTTGTATACTCAATGTTAGCTGAGATACCTAATATGTTACAATCAAGACCGCAGCTAAGAAGTTTCAATCAGCCAAGATCCCTCTTATCCTTGCCTAATGTAAACAGTCTCCAGGACACCCCTTGTACTCAATGTTGGCTGAGATACCTAATATGTTACAATCAAGACCGCAGCTAAGAAGTTTCAATCAGCCAAGCTCCCTCTTATCCTTGCTTAATGTAAACAGTCTCCAGGACACCCCGTGTACTCAATGTTGGCTGAGATACCTAATATGTTAAAATCAAGACTGCAGCTAAGAAGTTTCAATCAGCCAAGCTCCCTCTTATACTTGCCTAATGTAAACAGTATCCAGACACCCCTTGTACTCAATGTTGGCTGAGATACCTAATATGTTACAATCAAGACCGCAGCTAAGAAGTTTAAATCAGCCAAGCTCCCTCTTATCCTTGCCTAATGTAAACAGTCTCCAGGACACCCCGTGTACTCAATGTTTGCTGAGATACCTAATATGTTACAATCAAGACTGCATCTAAGAAGTTTCAATCAGCCAAGCTCCCTCTTATCCTTGCCTAATGTAAACAGTCTCCAGGACACCCCGTGTACTCAATGTTGGCTGAGACATCCTCAGTGCTGTACGGTTAATCCCCAATATGAGCGAGCCCTCCTGCGACAGCTCACCCCTCGTGACGTCTTCACGCTAGACTTCTCTCTCTTTTCATTTTCATTTCAAAAGACTCAAATCCGTAGGAGCGATCTTATGGTATTCCTGGAGTTGAGAGCTGTACCAGAATTCACTTAAGCCTTCTACGTTTCATCCTAAAATGTTTATCTTTGCATCCATAAAATATAAGCACGGGATTCGATTTCTGTTATACAATATTAGATCATTTTTTAATCACTAACGATGTATGAAATTTATTCACTTGTTTGTATGTATTATTTTACTTTACTGATTTTATAATCTCCGATCAACCAGTCTCTCACGGTAATAATGTATTCTTTGAAAACTATTTTATGTAAAACAATAAACCATTTAAAGAAAAATCTGAAAAGCAAATGTGATGTGCACATACTGTTGTAACTTTCCTCTGTTTGCTTATATAAAAACACACACACATTCACATAAGATACAGTTCCATATTTGTTTTGTGAGCCATCATCAGAAATATTTGGTATTAAGCATATTTACAACTAAACCAATAATTGTTTACAGTCCTTAATGCGTAATCAACAATAATCTATAATTTTCGAAACTCACTTTAAGAATTTAAGCAAGCAAAATAGAAGTATGAACGTTAAGATAGTTTGACTTATCTCTATTTTATAAAGTTATGCCAGCAATTCTTCATTTTCTCGTGTGATCTGAGGGAAGGGAGAGAAAAGGTCTACAAGTAGCTAATTTTAAATATAAAGTTTGGTGTAAAGCTTAATGTTATATTAGATCCTTCTGAATATTGCGATGTTTATTTTATGCATTTTAATACTACATATTCTCCATAAGTAAATAGTATATGTTTATGACATTTTCAACAAGAAACCCGTATCTAAAATGAAATTAATGAGATATTATCCATGATAATATGATAATTGTTTCCATATGAAAATAGTTGTTCATGTTTTGTGTAAAGGGTCAACATATTAATGAGTGGGATATACAGTAATAAGACTAGTCAAGATCATTCAGTATAGACAGCAGCGAAGTTGTTAACGATATGTATTATAGCTAGACAGTTATTGAACACTAGTTCAACTTAATAAATTATACTGTACAATCAGAGCAGACCAACAGACACTGCTGAGTCCCCATTCCACCATTCCAACCACCAGACACTAACACCAATACACTCTGTCAGTTATTCCGATATCGCTTATTACAGACGTTTACAATGCATGATGCTATCATGCTTCTAGCATGTGGGTTAGTACATACTATGAAGCTTATGTACAATAAGAAAATTACCTGAATCAAGTATCAACTGACAGTATGTACGATCTTGAGTGTTGGCCTTCTTTAATAATTTGCATCTTCAAATCTAGTATTGCAGATTTTGGTTCCAACTTTCATATTTTTTTATATTAATTTAAAAAAATATTCACTTTAAAAGAAATAAGCGGTGAACAAAACATTTTTTAAATCTGGATAGTTATGTTGTAACAAGTACCATATAAGTTTTTACAAATGGTCACCAGGTGGCAAAAACAGAAAAATGTTGTATGAAGATATATTACAAACCTAGCAAAGCTAACAAGTCTGCATTTAAAATCTCAAAATAAGAGTGATGTTTGATTAAATCCAGATGATATAAAATAACAAATTCTAAGTAAATTACTCAAATATTCACATTACGACGTTATGCATACAATTAAATTTAATTTCCAGCAACAATTATGATATTCAACAAACAAAATAATTAATTGCTTCATCATTTTATTTTTTTATTTTTTTATTGAGATGAGATTAATATGGGACAAACTTATCACAAGCAATAAATTAGATTTGGATTTAGTTAGAACAAGATGAATCTGTTGTAGTATGTTTAGATTTTAATAATTGCCCCTTTATCCTAACTTACAAAACTGAGGTGTATTTCAACTAAAAAAAAAATAGTTTTTGTTTCAAGTTTTTTTGACGATGGAAGGATTGTAAAGGAAAAATGTTTTATTCCGGAGTGACTCAATAATAACAGGCCCACTCTCATCCTCGGTACGAGAAACTCCAAAAACCAAAAAGATTAGCCTGCGGATAATACCAAAGTATTCACGTTACCTGTGCCCGAACCGAGATTCGAACCTGAAGCGCTAGGTTCACTGAAAGTTGAATGGCGATTGGCTCGGGCGAATGTAAATCGCTGTGACCCTTGGCAGACGACACGATATTACAGACAAGGAACAAGCCAGACCGACCTCACAATCGCACACCGTCTATTCATAGAGACCCACGTTACCTGTGCCCGAACCGAAATTCGAACCTGAGGCGCTAGGTTCACTGAAAGTTGAATGGCGATTGGCTTGGGCGAATGTAAATCGCTGTGACCCTTGGCAGACGACACGATATTACAGACAAGGAACAAGCCAGACCGACCTCACACTCGCACACCGTCTATTCATAGAGACCCACGTTACCTGTGCCCGAACCGAGATTCGAACCTGAAGCGCTAGGTTCACTGAAAGTTGAATGGCGATTGGCTCGGGCGAATGTAAATCGCTGTGACCCTTGGCAGACGACACGATATTACAGACAAGGAACAAGCCAGACCGACCTCACAATCGCACACCGTCTATTCATAGAGACCCACGTTACCTGTGCCCGAACCGAGATTCGAACCTGAAGCGCTAGGTTCACTGAAAGTTGAATGGCGATTGGCGGGCGAATGTAAATCGCTGTGACCCTTGGCAGACGACACGATATTACAGACAAGTACAGTCTATTCATAGAGACCCACGTTACCTGTGCCCGAACCGAGATTCGAACCTGAGGCGCTAGGTTCACTGAAAATTGAATGGCGATTGGCTCGGGCGAATGTAAATCGCTGTGACCCTTGGCAGACGACACGATATTACAGACGAGGAACAAGCCAGACCGACCTCACACTCGCACACCGTCTATTCATAGAGACCCACGTTACCTGTGCCCAAACCGAGATTCGAACCTGAAGCGCTATGTTCACTGAAAGTTGAATGGCGATTGGCTCGGGCGACGCTGTGACCCTTGGCAGACGACACGATATTACAGACAAGGAACAAGCCAGACCGACCTCACACTCGCACACCGTCTATTCATAGAGACCCACGTTACCTGTGCCCGAACCGAGATTCGAACCTGAAGCGCTAGGTTCACTGAAAGTTGAATGGCGATTGGCTCGGGCGAATGTAAATCGCTGTGACCCTTGGCAGACGACACGATATTACAGACAAGGAACAAGCCAGACCGACCTCACACTCGCACACCGTCTATTCATAGAGACCCACGTTACCTGTGCCCGAACCGAGATTCGAACCTGAAGCGCTAGGTTCACTGAAAGTTGAATGGCGATTGGCTCGGGCGAATGTAAATCGCTGTGACCCTTGGCAGACGACACGATATTACAGACAAGGAACAAGCCAGACCGACCTCACACTCGCACACCGTCTATTCATAGAGACCCACGTTACCTGTGCCCGAACCGAGATTCGAACCTGAAGCGCTAGGTTCACTGAAAGTTGAATGGCGATTGGCTCGGGCGAATGTAAATCGCTGTGACCCTTGGCAGACGACACGATATTACAGACAAGGAACAAGCCAGACCGACCTCACAATCGCACACCGTCTATTCATAGAGACCCACGTTACCTGTGCCCGAACCGAGATTCGAACCTGAAGCGCTAGGTTCACTGAAAATTGAATGGCGATTGGCTCGGGCGAATGTAAATCGCTGTGACCCTTGGCAGACGACACGATATTACAGACAAGGAACAAGCCAGACCGACCTCACACTCGCACACCGTCTATTCATAGAGACCCACGTTACCTGTGCCCGAACCGAAATTCGAACCTGAGGCGCTAGGTTCACTGAAAGTTGAATGGCGATTGGCTTGGGCGAATGTAAATCGCTGTGACCCTTGGCAGACGACACGATATTACAGACAAGGAACAAGCCAGACCGACCTCACACTCGCACACCGTCTATTCATAGAGACCACACTGAGAATCTTGTTTACATATCATTTGCCCCACAGCTGCTCCGGGTTCTGGGCCTCGCTTTGTGTTTTAAATTATTCATTCATCAATTATTATTAATTAGATTAATGTAATAGTAATTGTATGTTTTATGGTGAATTGTTTTAAATAATACCATTTGATTAGTTGTTCTGTTTGTTTGAAAATTTAAATATATAGTTGTGGGTTGTGTAGCAATCTATCAAACATGGTATTATTTTTATCTTATTTGATCTTAGAAGTGGCGACGAGGACAAATAAAATGTCAAGAAGAGAGGCAACAGAGTGTGCCTAATTTCGATAACAATAATATGATGATCTGGAAAACAAAATGGACAGATTTACTTTCCCGAATTTTCTGATACCTCGAGCTGGGAAGATTATGTTGATCGCTTTGAACTAACCTGTAGAGTGAAGGGACTTGAAAAAGATGAAGAAAAGAAGACGTGGTCCTTTATATCATGCATCATTAAAGAACATCAAAACATAGGGAATTTTGCCGGGAGTCGAAGTATGAGCGTGAAATGAGCTTGAGAAAGGATGACCGACAGGAATAGTGCAAGGAAGAACCGTTGAACATTCATACACAGTCCTGGTTTGTGGAATGGTCAAGAGAAAGCAGTGATCAGTTGAGAGCAAGAGAGGGTGCAATACTGAATTGTTCTTTGGCTGTAATTCCTGATTAATCGTAGTCCAATTTAATTCTTTGTTTGTAGCTCCTAATGACATGTTCGTTTACCTACAGTTTCATAAGCATGTTTTGGTGAGGAGTTAATTTTGAGTTGTTTAAAAATAACACTGTATGATTTGATGATCTTTGCTTAGATAACATTTAAATGCATTATGTTATTGTGGATAGTCGTGCATTATGTTGCGATGTATAAAACGTGGTATTGTTTTAATCGTGTTAGATCTTACAATAATCTGTCCATTATAGTTAATTATCCTCATGATTGAATTTCCAAAGAGTTTTCGCCCATCATGACCTTGAAATCGCTAATCCTGCAGAATATTCAGACGTATATTCAGAATATTGGAATATATTCAAATAAGGAATGTAACTTGAAGGCAATAGCCGGTAAAACTTCTAACTAATTAAAAATGAACTTGGTATGCGAATAATACTTTCAAGTAATTCGAATAAGTTCGGTATTAAAAAGTTTAATGACTCGACTGTTTGTATTTGTGGAAAGTTTGTATGTCGACTATTGCATACACAATTATGAAAGACTTCATGAAGAATTCCAACAACTTTTATGCTTACATATTTTTTGTATTCTTAAGATTTGAAAATGGTGGTTATTCAAAATGTTGCGTACGATATCTGGAGTCAGAGCAAAACTAAAAGTGCATTGTCATGCAATTTTGAACAGGTTTGTTCTTACAAATTTTTTTATCTCGTAAAATTTTAAGATTGTTACCCTACAAGTTTGCAAGTTTGTTACCCTTACAACACAAAGGAATGCATGTACAAACATTATTACTGATAACAACCATGCCAAGAATGGTTTCATCTAATATAGTCTGAAGAGTATTGATTCAGTTACAATTTCCTTATGTCGGCTGAATATATTAATTTGTGAAACCGTCTTTTTTCCGTGTTCAGAATATATACTACCTATCCTAACCTAACCTAACCTGGTATTTATTTAAATTATATAAATTAATGAAACCTTATATCTAAAAAAAGTTTAATTTTGATTATAGCCCATGTATTGCAAAAATTAATGATTTAAAAATCTTTCAAGATTATCGGATTTTGGACATGTACCATCGTTATATGTTACAAAAAACGCACTTTTTGATACATAACGATGCCAAATGTCCGAAGTCATACTAACCTTCAAATCACCATCGTCTATAACACACCTTAAACAAAGAATTTAAATAACATGGTGGACCTTTTAAATAACAATAACATAAAACACGATTACATAAAGCGTGCCAACCACTAGAGACGTTATACTATCAATGCTGTACAATTTCACGTATATAACTAATATATACTTAGTTTTATATTTCAAGATAAAAGTCACACATGAACTTTGTCAACTATGCTGGAAGGGACATTTTAAATTTATAAAGCATTAGCAACATGTAATACCAAATTATTATATTTCTTCTAGGTGGAAGAATAATAATAATTCCCTCATGTACGTCGTACTGCGTAAGAGTTTCGCCTTCAATTAAAAAAATGCAATAATGATACATTCATGCGTGAGTTCACCGACTCGCTCCTTAGCGCATAAGGCGCGCATTCTCATGCTTCATGAGCATTGACTGTGCTAGGCAATAATTCTCTTCTTCACTTGGAGTTGAAGATATCATATGAAATTGATTTATTAGTCCGTTTGTAGTGCTCGATTTTAATTATCTGTTTATATACTTAAAACAAAGTGGTTCTATTTAAATTTAATATTAATATAATTAAAACATGGACTTGATATTTGCAAATTTCGTATTTTACAGAATCAAAAAATAGTGCTACTACGTAATTAAATGTTTGGGAACGTTTATTAAATACCCAATTTAAAAGTAATAGCCGCAAATATTGACGGTGAGTTTTATCAGAGAACGAGTGTACCTAACTGTGAGGTACACATTTATTGTTTTATCATTAATTTTTTTATAATGTACAATAATTGTATACTTTATGTTATATATCACACACAACTACCTGACACGTCTGTATACAATTAATAATACCAAAGTATGGTGTATGAGGTTTTTACAAATGGTACACTTAAACGATTCAATTGTATTGAAATAAGGTAGTATGTATTTTATGTTATATAGCACACACAACTATCTGAGACATCAGTGTAAAAATAATAAGACCGAAGTATGGTGTATGAGGTTTTTAACAAGGTACTCTTAAATGATTCATTAAAACACTTAAATTAGGTGAATGAAAATAGCTCTACTGTCACTCCCCTAAGAGAGGGACCAACCCGGTCCTCTCCAGGACTATTTCCAGCAGTTCTATTCGCGCGACCTCCAGAGCAGGATGTGTGATGGAGGACCAACCCATAGCTAGAGGTAGGTCGAACAGTTACAATATTACGAAGTTACTTAAAGAGGATTGCAGCGTCAATTTTTGTAGATTGTTGATGTTAAATCGGCGTTTACGTTAGCTTCCTATTTTACTATAACGATGCACTGGTAGTATAAAATGCACAAAACTTAGATAAGTTGTGGTACCAACCAATCATTTTATTCAGGTTAGACAAATTAACTTTACCTCACCAACCTACCCAGTGTGTTGGTTTGATTAAGGCGAATTTGAGAATAAAGAATGAATTTTATGAAAGAAGGACATGTTGCTTGGTTCATTGTGCAAGTGTAAGGTGAATTCTCTTCGTAATTTTTATTTTTGTAATAATTGGTACCTGCTAAAGTCCTTCTTTAAATGTCACACGCTTCTCCTATTAGTTTCTTCTTCTTAATATTTATTGTAGATGAACCGTGTTATAAACAGAAAAAATAATTAATTTTAATTTTGGCACCCAAGTACATTTGTTAATACCTGTATATACAATTTCTATTTGTATACTTTGTATTTTTTAATATCGCACCCAAAAATATAATGCTTTATGTCAGAAAGCCTAATTTGTTTTTAAGAAACACTAGAAGTTTTTATTAGTTTCTATTATACAAACACTGTAATACCTTCATTTATTATCATTCTAATATTTATAGCAGTTAGATTCTTAACATAATATTATCAAGTTCATATATCCTAAATTCTCGTTCACGAAGTTGAATATACTGATAATGATATTAAGCATTTTTATAGAAATATTGGGATATTTTGATGAGATTCAACATGTAACATACATTTTTACAATGTGGTATTTCCAGAGAATAATTCCATGTCCTAAACCAGTTTTATTTTGTAATGTTTTAGCAGAATAAACTTTTTTTCTGAAAATTCATATTTTTGGAAGTGAAAAGGGTTTTTTAATTCTCTAATGGATATGATTGAATGTTTACGATTCAGCCCATTAATTAAAACAATGGCATTCATAATATTTAGATGAATAATTTTTACTAAAAAATGATTCATTTTTATTTTTTATAAAAGTTTGGAAGTAAAATATCTAGTATGTGCAAGAGAAAAGTATTAGTCGTATTTACAAAATGATTCTAATTGCAATAAGTTAACTTCTCAATCCATGGGTGAATTATGTTTGCTAAAAATGGTGATGAAGAATGTGGTAAGTATGATAAGAACATAATAAACGCCTTTGAAAATTGAGTTTGTTATACCACTAGGCCGAAAGACGAGCATCAATCGCTGATTAAACTGTCTCCCAGTTGTAAAACGTTCCCTGAAGCTTCGGTGTAACCAGAATGGCGCTCTGATGAGGCGAGGAGAGATATGTTTGGCAACGTCCGAGCTAGTGACGCGTGCTGTCGATACTATAACAACATGCAGTGTTTATGTTTACTACCTATCCTGGGACTCTCGACCTTCACCTTGACTTCGTTATAAAACTGCAATCTATCCTATCACCCTACCATAAACTGTCTCCCAGTTGTAAAACGTTCCCTGAAGCTTGGGTGTAACCATAACGGCGCTCTGATGAGGCGAGGAGAGATATGTTTGGCAACGTCCAAGCTAGTGACACGTCCTTTCGATACTATAACAATATGCAGTGTTTATGTTTACTACCTATCCTGGGACTCTCGACCTTCACCTTGACTTCGTTATAAAACTGCAATCTATCCTATAACCCTACCATAAACTGTCTCCCAGTTGTAAAACGTTCCCTGAAGCTTGGGTGTAACCATAACGGCGCTCTGATGAGGTGAGGAGAGATATGTTTGGCAACGTCCGAGCTAGTGACGCGTGCTGTCGATACTATAACAACATGCAGTGTTTATGTTTACTACCTATCCTGGGACTCTCGACCTTGACCTTGACTTCGTTATAAAACTGCAATCTATCCTATCACCCTACCATAAACTGTCTCCCAGTTGTAAAACGTTCCCTAAAGCTTGGGTGTAACCAGAATGGCGCTCTGATGAGGCGAGGAGAGATATGTTTGGCAACGTCCGAGCTAGTGACGCGTCCTTTCGATACTATAACAACATGCAGTGTTTATGTTTACTACCTATCCTGGGACTCTCGACCTTGACCTTGACTTCGTTATAAAACTGCAATCCATCCTATCACCCTACCATAAACTGTCTCCCAGTTGTAAAACGCTCCCTGAAGCTTGGGTGTAACCAGAATGGCGCTCTGATGAGGCGAGGAGAGATATGTTTGGCAACGTCCGAGCTAGTGACGCGTGCTTTCGATACTATAACAACATGCAGTGTTTATGTTTACTACCTATCCTGGGACTCTCGACCTTGACCTTGACTTCGTTATAAAACTGCAAACTATCCTTTCACCCTGCCATAAATTGTCTCCCAGTTGTAAAACGTTCCCTGAAGCTTAGGTGTAACCAGAATGGCGCTCTGATGAGGCGAGGAGAGATATGTTTGGCAACGTCCGAGCTAGTGACGCGTACTGTCAATACTATAACAACATGCAGTGTTTATGTTTACTATCCTGGGACTCTCAAACTTGACCTTGTTTTCCTTATACAACTGCAATCAATTCTATCACTCAGCCATGAACTACATGAATTAATTAGACTGCAAAATGAACTCAATTATATTGGTTGGTGTAGTTTATTTATACATATTATTACTCCCGTTACAACTACCCATTGAATTAATAATATAGTTAAGTTAGCACCAATTGATATAATAAGGTGATTTCATGGACATCTAATTTAATATGTTTATTGACTACTGCTTGTACAAGGAATTATCTTTACTGAGCGTCAACTATATTAATCTTTTTATAAAATAATAATATACAATAGTTACATTATATACTGCGCTGCTAGTTTCTACTATAAGAAACTGAATTATAAATAAATATTCACCTAGTATTATGTTGATGTATTTATTACAAACAGGACAAACTCTATTGTACTGATCGATACTTCTGTAAAGTACAATTTACACTGAGGGTCGTAAAAAACTATATTAATGTTTGGGTTGTTGATCCAACGATCGTTGGTGTAACTATACCTACCGCTTGCAAACAACTTTTTTCCAGCAATTGTGATAAATATTTGTTTTCCACTTTTAAATGGGTCTGTACCGTTACTGATTACAGTGTTGTGCATCGAGTAAATTGGCAAACTTTATTTGAATGGCGATTTACGAGGTTGTTTGCGTAATAGAAAAATAAGACTGGTCCCAGTTTAGATCCTTGCTGTATACCAGGTACACTTTTTGTGCTAATTAGAGTAATTTTTGCCTGTATAGTTATTTTAACGACTACTTTTTGTGACAATTCTTTAAGTTCGATTAATTATTGACATAGAATGAACTCGTTAAAAGAATCACTAAAAATGAAGAATTTCAGAAAGTTAGTCTTGCTGGCGACGCGGCGTCCATTCAATAGGTTCTTATTTTTATTTTCACAGACGTAACAACAAAACAAGTATCAGTAATTATATTTTCTCTTCTGAGTTCTCTCCTATAGTGCATTAGAATAATTCTTTAGTAAATAAAAGTAACTGAATGTTCAGTTCAGTATTATCAATGTAATTTGTAATATGTTGAATATTGAAAGCAAATTTGACCTGAGGGAAGGCGAGTTAGAAAGGTCATTGAGATATTTACTGACACGCTTTTTTAGCATTTTCCCACCTTTATTTTAAGTCCAGAGCCCATATTGTTCCATTAAAGTGTAATGTAGGATGCTATTCTAGTAACTACTTTTAAATTCGAATATGTGATATAGGATATTGTAAGCGGTACAATTTGGCTCATTGATTCAAAAGGAGTTAACCTAATAATACTTTTTACCGTGACGGACGAAAAACTAGAAGTCTAAAAATACACAATTATAGTCTGTAAAAAAAAGAAACAATAGCTTGAGACAATATAGATTCTATTAATGAACGTGTTTAACCGTTTAACAATTAGGAAGATGTAGCAAGGAGGTAGTGGCGCCAATGGTTGTTTGCCAGTCAGGAGGCGACAAAAAGAGGTTGCCGCAGTCGCAGAACAAGTCAATATCAGACTTGGAGGCACCTGGAAGTCCGCCAGAACTCTCGGTGTTGTGATGTTTGCCAGGTCAGTTCACGGGCATCGATTCTGGATGTGGTTCCTGTTATGTCTACGATCATGTCGTTTCGGTTGTCTAGAAAAAATGTAAACGGATAGAGAACCATTTCCGCTTGTTCAATGGTAGTAGTTCGCGCTGACTTATACAATGTAAATTTGTTCTCTGCTATAGACCATAGTGAATCAACCTTGAGGTTAGCCCACAAGAACAATGCTAAACCTCAAACACACTCTCTTACTGTTATGGAAGGTCTCAGTTTTAAGGGGTAATTAATTCACAATTTAGGTTTTTGTAAAGAGTACACTTTTGAATATTTAAACGATGAAGTGAGATTTTTCTGATTAACCGATGAAATATTAAAAACAGAACTAAAACACGTTAGGATGGGTATTGGATTTGTCTTTTTAAATTACACTACTCCCATAAAATTCTATGGTCAAAAATAAGGCCATAAAAACGCGTTTGAAGTTTAACATTCGTTTTGAGGGGTGAAACTTAGGTCGTTTGGCCGCACCCGCACTGATGGACAGGGGCATTTCTGATCGCTACTTTTCCAACCTGAGATCACGTCCCAGATCGTTTAACTTCTGGCGAAAAACGAAAAATATTCCTTTTGAGATGTACCCAAATTTAAGCCCAAATCATGTGAGCGCTCCTAAAGGTTAACTTTAGCTTTGGTACTAATAGTAACATAGTATTTGATAACCTAATCTAAATCTACTTATATGGCATAATAAAAAGTAGTTAATAGGGACAGAGTGGCTTCCGTATATACAAAAGTACCGCCCTCTACCGTATCAGTTTCACGAAAACTAGATGGTTTGCTTTATACTATGTAAATTGGTTCTCGGATTCCTGGCTACAGTAATAACAATGTTAAAGCACTCTACATGGAGGATGGAACATTAACAACAATGTGACGACTACGTAAACCATGCTGTGATTATGTTTCCTGTGTTGTGCAAGCCAGCGTCAAAGGAAAGTAATATCGCATTTTTGCGTACCTCTAGTCGTGGTTGACTCGATTATGTGTTCCTTCAACGATCAAAAATAATTACAAAATATTACTAATATATTTTTTCTGGCTTTTCTTTTAATAAGAAATGTAGACTGTGAGGGTGATTAGTTAAAATTTTGAAAACTAGTTTCAGCCAGTGAGCGAACAGATTACTTGTCTCCCATTGTACGCCATTTTTTGACCTCAGCAATGTATCCAACCTTGAATATATTGAGTGTTAGTTAATTTTGTCACCATCATAACTAAATGCTATATTTAGTATTCACGAAATGGTGAGACATGATTGAGTGAGTTTTCATAACATTGAAGTAAACTTACTTCGTTCTCTAAGGGTTTTCATTATTTTAAACTAATCCTTGAATTCACAACATTTTAAACAATCTCCCATAAAATATATCGTGTAAGGGATGAATTAGGAGGCTGAGAAAGCAAGTTCGCGGATGCACTTATATCAGTTTGAGGGTGCACAATACTCAGTTTCCAAGGGTCGTGAGTGGGTACAGGGCCACAAGAGTCCTTTCCCGAGTTTATTTTACTTACTACCATAGACCCAAAACTTTTAACAGTTTCGTTAAAATGTAAAACTGTCATTTCTTATTCACACTGCGTATAATATTTGTAGAAGTTTCAACATTGCGTTGTGGTATTCATACCACCTGGAAGAACATGCCTCATGGGTTTGGAATTGGATTGAGGCTGGTGAATGCGATTGACCTGCATAATGCTGGAACGGAGTATATTTTCCTCAATACGTATCTTTGTCTATGTTTTTCTTAATTGATGTCTTTGTGTATATTTTATGTTAAAGCTATTTTGTTTATTTTCGGTAAATGGTATATTTGTGTGTTCTTTACGTAATAGCTATATTTGTGTATAGTTTAGGTAAATGTGTTTATTGGCGTACATTTACTAACTTTGTTATCTCTATGCATATTTTACATTATCTTTTTACATATTTTACATCATTGTTATCTCTACTATACGTAGTTGTTATCTTTGTGCATATTTTTCTTAAATGTTATATTCATGAATAATTTACATAATTGTTATCTCTGTCTGTGTTCTACGTAATTGTTATCCTCGTATATAATTTAAGTATTTGTTTTATTTTTAATAGTTTATTTTAATGTGAAGAAATTTCTTCCTTTATCACCTTGACAGTAGTGAAGTTAAAGTCACAACAGTGTAAATTACTCCGCACCCTCCATACACGGGCGTACAATCAGTTATAGCTCGCAATATTACACCTCCTGCTCAATTAAGGTCGAACCTCTTCCAGCAATTGTAGAAAAGAGTGTTAGAGAACTCTTATCTGAGACGACTTATCTCAACCTAGATGTCGACATTCATACTTGTGATTGTGCTGTTACCTTTCAACACGTGTTTTTGTTGTGAGATTAGTGTTGAGAGCAAGTCTGGAGCAGTAGCTGACCTTGGAACAGGTGGACACTTGGTTGCGAAGTTCCTCTCATCAAGTTTTCCTTATCGGGTTTCATAGTAGTAGTTTAATTATAATTCTTTTGAGCATAGCTTTCTTATTTGAAAATTTGTATTTTTAGATGTAAGAATTAAATTTTGTTAAGTTATACAGAAGACGCATCTAGTAAATTATCAAAACCTACATGTTAATTTGTGATAATTACATTTGCACCTGCCCCCTCACTCCATATGTACAAAGTACGTTGTAATTAAATTGAGTAACTGTTATCCATTTCTTAAATTAACTTTTATAGATACATTAATAAAATTGATAACAACGTCGTATTAATATGGAAAACAATAAAACAAAAAACAATTCCAAGGTTGTATATATATAACAAAAACCTTTAAATGCGCCTGGTGTTTGCTTAATGGGCTACTGTACGGGGCAAAAAGTTGCCACTTTTGTTATTTATTGAGATGCACTATTACGACATTTCACACTCATGTATAATTTATTTTGATATAAATTATATGTATTATTGTTTCGTTTCCCAATTACACCAGTTTTACATCAAATAATTCATCTGATCCTTAAAAAAATAATGGTTTATATAGTGTTCGGAAATTGGCATTACAAACTTTTTCTTTTGGTGATAGTACTTTTCAAACACAAAATTTCCTGTGTGTCGTTTAGCCGCTAGTCTCCATTTTGTATTTTATTTGAGACAAATATCACTAGAGTACAGCTACAGATATCAAACTATACGGGTCTTTTTCGTTTAAGGGCCAGCACAAAAGACCCTAGCTTGCCTATTCAAAACTCAGATCACGCGATGCTTGCCCGCTGCGCAGCGCTTTGCGCTGTTTGCTCTTTTAGAAAAAAAAAATTAACTCGAGCTTGCAAAGTCCAAGCCCAGATCAACTCACCATGCTTACACACACAAAACTCAGACAGAACTTGACGCAGGTTTCATTACAGGCAAAAGCGGCGCGCGTTTATCACTGATAAGATAAGACGAATTTATACTAGAAGTAGTACCTGGACTACTGCCCTACGAACTAATAACACCAAAAAACGATTAAATGCACTGTCAGTCAGGTATAGTATGTTTGTAAGGTGCTGGCCCTTAAACGAAAAAGACCCAACTATACACATGGATTTTGAAAAATAAGAGGAAATATTAAAAAAATTGTGATTTGCTTTAATATCAACGAAATGGCGCATGTGAAACACGTTAAAGTTAAATAACAGGTAACCCAGTCTTGGTAAACAAATTTACAAGATACGAACTATTTTCCAGATTTTATTACAATTCCAACGATAATGTTTTCAACGAAATCCGTCAAAGCTTAAGCGAGCTACCACTCTAAGGCATACTTGCAAAGATCGGGAACAACAATCGTATAAAAACATCTAATGTCTTTCAATTTACAAAATGTTTTGTGTGCGTTTTGTTGTTGTTTTTTTTTTCAAATATGAATTTACCTATTCAAAAGAAAATCATATTTGTAAAATAAATTATGTTTTATAAAGCTGGTATGGTTAGCGATACTGAAAAGTCATTTGACAAGAAAAACGTATTTGTGACAAAGGTAAGCCAACACACCGTCACTTCTCACGTCGACTTTGCGCTTCCCAGTGCCATTGTACTGTCTGCTATCTCCATCACCACTCGTTTAGACCGTTTCATTTTGTCACTCCCTGTGATTATATGCTAGTGACGCTAACACATGAGCTGCTGACTGTGGAGTATTTAATATCCTTGCAAAAATATCCTCTATCATGTGTTATGTTTTATATAATACACTGCCAAACTGTTGTTGAGGAAAAGTGTCTCCTTTAACATGAACATTGTTATTTCACTAGAAATAATTTGTTTTCTGTGCAACGTATTGGCATCGTGAGATAAGTACACACAGTATAATCAAAATTTAAAAGAAACCTGAAACAATTTTGTTGTCCAGAGCAATCTACACAGTGAATGAATTTGCAAAACATAAAAATGTATAAATAGCTAAATTCAAAATTTACGATTAAAAGTTTATAAATTTTTACATTTTTTACCTTTAATTATTTTGATATTTTCAAGGTTATACTGATTTATACTTAATTTTATTTATTCGTTTATACAGTAGTCAGTGGTCTAATATACAATTATATTAGTGGAAATAAAGGTATAGTTTAAAAATGTGTTATTCACATTAACAACACAACTTAGTGTTGTTATATAGCAATAAAATTTTGTTATACAATTATTACAAACAGGGCCTATCTCTTCCAACAACTTATGATTTTGATCGCGGTCTATCATCGCAGGTCACTAAAACCTTTGATTGCACAAGTTACACAAGAGATAACTCACCCATTGCCATAAATTGAAGCGAGGCAAAAGTCAGCGCTTGCACTGCCATCTGTGAAGTGAGAGGTCAGTTACAGACAGCTTGAACGCCAATAAAAGTTACGTGGCGCAGCCCTAGTGTTGGAGATCAAAACTAGTAAACCCCGGTCCTCAGCATGAATGATGTATCTTCTGTGTAAAAAATATAGTCTAAGTTAAAACATAAACACTATTAAGTTTCAAAATAGTTACACACAGTATTTAAATGCAAGTTTAATCGTTGATTTGACCAATCGCCAGGTAAAAGTAGCCTACCTAATTATTCAACGTTTATTAAAATTAATGTTGTGTGATCGAAAAATAATTTATAGAAACACTTTTGAAGAATGGGCTATGCAACTCGGAGTAAGGTGTAAATGTCTATTGTGAGTCACTCCAAATACTTTTGGATCGATTCAAAATTGCATAGTCTTTGACCGTTTTGACAAACCAAAACACACCTCCAAGCTAAGCATAACAGTTATTGTTGCTATCACTCGTCACTCGTCGTAAATGCTTGGACTTTGTTGGAGGCAGTTATCTTGCGCTCTGATAAGGTGAGATAAGACCGTCGCTCTGCCAGTAGCGCGGGAGTGACTGCCGGTACCGCATCGTACGATGGCTCTCAGGCCTCTCCGCGTAGTCAGGGTGAAGTACGAGGCCGCTCGTAGACTGGTGGAGGAGCAGTGGCAGAGTAAGTCCAAAGCGATGTCGATACTTAAAGACCCAACTCTTTTCTTCCGTTTGTCATTTGAGTATCTCCGAATTTCAATAGAATTTCACTAAACAGACTTGAATTTTCCAATTGTCTACCAACAATTAGTAAAAAAACATAAAAAACTTCAAATTTATTTTTAGGAATTTTATTAGAGTTTAATGAGTAAAATAGAGTAAAAAAGAGAGAAACAAACGAAAACGTATACGTTGATATGCATTATTCACACTATCAATATATAATTTAATGACTAAAATTTTCTAAAAAAGTTAAACGTAAAAACTTCTTCAAAAATGTAAATTAACTAGTTTTATTTTTAGAATAGAGGTGTCCATAGGAAATAATACAATGTTAATCTTTTAACCATTAAAATCTAGCCTACTAACCAATTGTCTACTATCAATTAGTAAAAAATAACAGATAGTAAAATTTCAAATTTATTTTTTAGGAATTTTATTAGAGTTTAATAGTAATAAACAAACGAAAACGTATACGTTGATGTGCATTGTTCATACTATCAATAGCTAATTTAACATTTAAAGACTAAAGTCTTCTAGAAAAGTTAAGTTTAAAATCTTCAGAATGTAAATTAACTACTTTTATTTTTAGAATAGAAGTGTCCTCAGGAAGGTAAAAAATAATACAGTGTCAATCTTTTACTATTACACAGGGTGACAAATCATTGATGCGAGTATTTAAAAGTTCTCCTCTTTAAATATTTAAACGCACTCAAATTACTATTGCAATATTGAAATTTAATGTTGTGTACATTTTGAATACGACGTTTCTTAAAAAGCGTTCTAATACTAGTTATACACGTTTAATCTAAATCGTGGTTAAACTGCACTACCTGGATTTGTTAGTTATAATTTGGAATGTTCGACCAAATATGAGTGTTGTTCACTGGTTTGAAATACTGTTGTAATGTAAATAGAGGAAATCGTGGAGTTTAGAATTGCTAGAAAGGGCATATCTTTTTGACATTTCAAGACGCAATACCTACCATGACTACAGTAAGATCATCTCTCATCGGAAAACAAAGAGTAACTAAAACATAGTACGGTAATAATCGGTAACTAGTAATAGGAAAGGAAAATGTCGGGCAGTAGCTAAAGCGGAGTCGATAAGAGCGTCCCTTGGCCGACCGCCAATGTTTTGTTGTGTTTGTTAATACTTTGCTTCCGCCACATGAAACAAACATCTGTGTTTACTCATCTTATCTCAATTAAATTATGCTATAGGTCATTTTTATTTTCTGTAGTATTTTAAGTCTAGTGGTTCATCTTAAACTACGTGTAACAGCAAAGTTCCTCTTTGGGGGACAATTTATTACTTTAGTTGGCATGTGTGGGTGTATTCCGTAAAGGTTAGATTCCGTGGTTTGTCACAAAAACTGGAACTTTTTTCTAGGTAGCTAAGCGATTTGTTATTCGGTATCAGACCCTGTAGCATATGGATCTAGGTACATCACGGGGGACGTTTTAGGTCACTACCTTCAATGCGAGTTACCGCAAAAACGAGGGTGTGCCCTCCCAGTCTTATAAACTAGTGTCAACTTGATATGAACAAGGCTCGATTTTCTATAAGATAACAGTTCGGAAACTATAAATACTTTTGAGATTGCCGTAAAAGCTTTTATTGATTAGAATGTCAATTTTGTAGTCAAAATATGATACAAAAAGTGTTAATTTAACGATATTGAACCGATTAACAAACTGGATAAGACAAACAGAGAAAACATCAAATCTAATTATAATATTAAAAAAGACTTGAGTCACAATCCGTTCTGAGCTCTGACTGACTGATTCATCAACGCCCAACAAAACACAATGACAGATAGAATCTAAATCTTCTAAATAAGGTTATCTATGCCCTAGAGGCTCTTCCCCACTGGCCTCTAAAGTTGCGAAAATTCCCATAAGAAATGCATAGTAGTAAACACATGTTATTAATCGAAAGAATCTGTCAAAATGTAATCAACTATTCTAGATGTAAACATTACAATATGACAACACAATCATATGTTTAATTAATTTAAGTATCATTATAAACTTATCTCTTTACATTAGTCTTGGAAGCATAGAGTAAGCGTAAGTAAGTCCAAGACTTCTTATAATAACTTTTTATCGCTGTTGAGCGCAAAGGTTATCTAGACAATAAAATTAGAAGTGTTAATAAAAATATACTTCAACTGAAACGTTTAGCAAATATTAAGTGTGCAGTGTTCAGACATGGAACACGATGTTATTATCTAATTTTGCTAAAGATTTAAGACTGTTGTAAAACCCATCTTAGTTGCTTTTTGAACTAGGCTTCTTAGACCTGCGTATGTATTTTTTTTATTGGGACAGCAAAACAAATTTAACTACGGCACTAAAATATCTTAGACTGGGGATAAACCACTAGAGTTGAAAGTAGACGCTGTACAACCGAAGTAGGCTTATCAGATCTGTATATGTATATTTCTTGATCGGGGCAACTCAAACAACGCTGTAGGAGATATAATTTATTTAAAATAGAAATGATCATGCACAAAATCTATTCGCAATTTCGCTTAACGTCTGAAACTGTTAACCATAAACACTGCAATAATATGTGCGAGTATGCCTACTTCCGTTTCAAAATACTTTGACCTCTTTCATTTATTATATCATATTTATTTTAACAGCAAAGCTAAAGACATCGCTTTTAGAACTCCTCCACACTGGCCTAAATATTTTAATCATTACTGAAATATTTGTAGTCAATAAAACATCAAGAGTTATTGTTGAAAAATTCGAGTTATGTCACAGGTATGCGTAAAAACTCTTTTACACTGCGACTTCAGGACCCAAAAACACTGATTTAAGCTTAAAATTAAAAGGGATCAGGAGATTGGAATATATTTAAGTTATTATCGCCTATATAAGGAGCGTTTAGAATGTCATTTAATAAGAATATGTCCATGGTATATCTATTTTTCAACACGAAATTGCATGTGAAGCTGCGGGTAACTGCTAGTATTATATACAATTCACTTGTACGAAACCATTCTCGTGAATTAATTTCTTAACATGCCTGGAAGTAAGTCGCCTCGTAGAAGAAAGTGAATACAAAGAAGATGAAGAATAAGAGTTCATGAAGATGAAGATTATGATAACAATGTAAATTTAAAAAGGACACGCGTTTGATGATTGTAGTTAGAAGTAACATTTTCAAGAAATTAGGATTTTTTCCGGACATTCGCCATCGATCAGTGATACAAAAAATCTGTTATCTGATCACGTAAATATTGCCGTTGGTATTCATCGCATTGTTGAAGTAGCCAAAATTGAATATTCGTTGCTCATAAATATTTTAATATTCATTAAAAAGTTACTTAACAGACAGCTCTTTGTGAACCAAAGGTAGGCCTACAGCAATAACTTATAAATGTCGGAAGCCAATGCTGTATGTGTTATCGTAGCTCAAAGTAACAATGAGATCATGAGTTACATAACCAAGTCTATTTCCATACAACCTAGTTACTGCTATGGAAATACTACCTCCTGAACTGAGACCTACCTGCTGTCGAGAGTATAATATGACATGCAGTATGGTGATTTTTATTTGTGTATGTCAGAATTCGGTTTGTAAATTGTAATTCAACATAATATGATATATAATTATTAATTAATAAAACAAATAGTCTATATTATAATTATTGATTTAATTTTTTATAAATAATTATTAATTTAAATATAGGTAGTAATTGGAATTAATTATTAATACTTAAAAAAACTTCCAATTATAGTGATAATTAGGTACTTTTCGTGAAACAATAATAAACCTAGTTTTAAAATGAGATTTGGGTTAAAATGAGAACGTAATTACTTATTAATTGACTTTATGTTGACTATCATTGACTGCGGCAGACATCTTAGGTCGCGCTGTATCTTGAGACTACTGTGTTGAATATCATTGACAGCGGCAGACATCTTAGGGCGTGCTGTATCTTGAGACTACTGTGTTGAATATCATTGACTGCGGCAGACATCTTAGGTCGTGCTGTATCTTGAGACTACTGTGTTGAATATCATTGACGGCAGACATCCTAGGTCGTGCTGTATCTTGAGACTACTGTGTTGAATATTATTGACTGTGGCAGACATCTTAGGTCGTTCTGTATCTTGAGACTATTGTGGTGAATATCATTGACTGCGGCAGACATCTTAGGTCGTGCTGTATCTTGAGACTATTGTGTTGAATATTATTGACTGTGGCAGACATCTTAGGTCGTGCTGTATCTTGAGACTATTGTGTTGAATATTATTGACTGTGGCAGACATCTTAGGTCGTGCTGTATCTTGAGACTATTGTGTTGAATATTATTGACTGTGGCAGACATCTTAGGTCGTGCTGTATCTTAAGACTACTTTTTTGAATATCATTGACTGCGGCATACAAATTAGATCTTGCTGTATCTTGAGGCTACTGTGTTGAATATCATTGACTGCGGCAGACATCTTAGGTCGTGCTGTATCTTAAGACTACTTTTTTGAATATCATTGACTGCGGCATACAAATTAGATCTTGCTGTATCTTGAGGCTACTGTGTTGAATATCATTGACTGCGGCATACAAATTAGTTCTTGCTGCATCTTGAGGCTACTGTGTTGAATATCATTGACTGCGGCATACAAATTAGATCTTGCTGCATCTTGAGACTATTGTGTTGAATATCATTGACTGCAGCAGACATCTTAGGTCGTGCTGTATCTTAAGACTACTTTTTTGAATATCATTGACTGCGGCATACAAATTAGATCTTGCTGCATCTTGAGGCTACTGTGTTGAATATCATTGACTGCGGCATACAAATTAGATCTTGCTGCATCTTGAGGCTACTGTGTTGAATATCATTGACTGCGGCAGACATCTTAGGTCGTGCTATATCTTAAGACTACTTTTTTGAATATCATTGACTGCGGCATACAAATTAGATCTTGCTGCATCTTGATGCTACTGTGTTGAATATCATTGACTGCGGCAGATATTCTAGGTAATGCTGTATCTTGAGACTACTGTGTTGAATATCATTGACTGCGGCAGATATTCTAGGTAATGCTGTATCTTGAGGCTACTGTGTTGAATATCATTGACTGCGGCAGATATTCTAGGTAATGCTGTATCTTGAGGCTACTGTGTTGAATATCATTGACTGCGGCAGATATTCTAGGCAATGCTGTATCTTGAGGCTACTGTGTTGAATATCATTGACTGCGGCAGATATTCTAGGTAATGCTGTATCTTGAGACTACTGAAGATCACATAGTATTGTGCCACATAAAGGTGGTAACTACATAAACTTTAGCTGGACAGTTCGTGTACAGTAGTTTAACTACACTTATTTTAACTAGATAGTTATTGAAAAGTAGTTTAACTACAAGCATTATAGCTTGACAGTTATCGTACAGTAGTTTATATACACATATCAGAGCTGACAGTTATTATTATAGTACAGTAGTATACGTATGCACACATGGCACTTAGACTTCGCCAATTCCCATGAAGGAATAATATTCTGGTATACACTGTATTGTTGTTCCATTACAAATGATTGTGTGTAATACAATAAAAAAGTTACGTAGGTACGGTACAAGATTTAATGAATATTGTTTTCTTCTCATGAAAATTAAATGAAATACCCCATAATTCTGTAGGAAACTGACGGATTTTCAAGATTTTGGAATATGTTTTTGAGTACTTGGGTCGTTTAAAATATATTTAAAAAAAACCCATAATATGATCCGAATAAGAATAATACACAGATATAACGTAGTATTGAAGAAGTCTACAGAGCGTAACAATAGCTGTACTTGCCAATCCAAAGACATAACTTCATCAAATGTTTTACTATCGCGTGATAAAATGTCGCACTCGTATGATAATACTCAGTTTGTTTAGTGGTACAAACGTGTTTGTTCTGCGACAAGTCTACAGAACGTAACAATAGCTGTACTTACCAATCCAACGACATAACTTCATCAAATGTTTTACTATCGCGTGATAAAATGTCGCACTCGTATGATAATACTCAGTTTGTTTAATGGTACAAACGTGTTTGTTCTGCGACAAGTCTACAGAGCGTAACAATAGCTGTACTTACCAATCCAACGACATAACTTCATCAAATGTTTTACTATCGCGTGATAAAATGTCGCACTCGTATGATAATACTCAGTTTGTTTAGTGGTACAAACGTGTTTGTTCTGCGACAAGTCTACAGAGCGTAACAATAGCTGTACTTACCAATCCAACGACATAACTTCATCAAATATTTTACTATCGCGTGATAAAATGTCGCACTCGTATGATAATACTCAGTTTGTTTAGTGGTACAAACGTGTTTGTTCTGCGACAAGTCTACAGAGCGTAACAATAGCTGTAATTACCAATCCAACGACATAACTTCATCAAATGTTTTACTATCGCATGATAAAATGTCGCACTCGTATGATAATACTCAGTTTGTTTAGTGGTACAAACGTGTTTGTTCTGCGACTTTCTCGTTGCCATCATGGGTAACCAAAAGACCGGTGTATAAATGTAGAAAATTATTTTTTTACTTTTAATTTTGATTTTTTGGCTAAAAGATTAATAGAGTTCTTCCTTGATGTCAGACGGAGTCAAGTTTCAAGTTTTAGGACCTTTTTAATCATTGGTTTTGTAGATCTTATACTTTTGAAAATATCTATAACCTGTGGATTCCGTCATTATCTTGAAGTTTGTATGAAAAAGGGTTAATTTTGACAGTTTGTTTATCAGAGTGAATTCAGCGTTCACATTCTGGACAAACGTGACCAATCGCAATAAAAATGTGACGAGACGTGTGGTCAGTCGCGTTATCTGGCCCAAGGCCACGTACGTGTGGGTGGGGAGGGGAGGGGTAGGTCAGCTGTCGTATTATCGCCCAGATTAAGCGCATCACTGGTTGCTAATTAGTTTATTGATCAGCGGCTGAGTGGTCTGGCCGCAGACTGTCCCTGTATGGCCTCCTTGGTACACACAAGAATATTATTAATTACAGCTTAATTAAGTTTTACCGATTAAATGTATTACTTAGTCCTTCAAAGGTTCGGAGTTCCTCTATAAATTCGCACTAATGGCAGTGAGGACTGAGGGAAAGAGGAGAACTTGCAAAACGACGTTAAACCATCATTCTCTGTGATCTCTGTGAAGGACCAATGCTTATACGTGCGGATGAGCAAGTACCTTTTTTGTCTTTTGATGTAAGACGTCTGTCTATTCGGGTACATAAAGACAAAATATTTGATTTATGGAGAGCCAAAAAAGGTATTATAATTTATAAAACTAAAGTTAAGGAACCAAAAAGCTTTCTTCAAAGAGTAAAATGATAAAAATGATAAAAATTCTAATATTGCATTGCGTGAAATAAGTATCCAGTATTATAAATTGAATAATATAACAGGAAATTATGACCATTAGTACTTTTAATCTTGTTTTCTGTGTCTAAATTTAATTTCTATACAAAAATATTTGTTGTAAACGCGAGTCAAATATTAATGTACTATAACGTGAAGGTATTAATTTGCCTTTTTATAAGCACAATAATAATTCTTTGTTTAAAGTTTGTTATTGATAGAAGATTCGACAGGATAACAGGATTTCGGAAATTTGCCATCGTTAAATGTTACAAAAGGTATAACACAACATTTCGATGGTTGGAATCTATCCTCTTCGTCAGGTGGGGGTGGTATTAGTACATACAAAATTAACGACAAGAAAGAAGGAGAGAAGGTAAAGAAAATAGTCACACCATAGTGTTTCCTTTTGCTGTTCTTTGATTGTATTTCTTGTACTCGTGACTTTTGCTTGGGACTTGCATTATCTGCAGTGACAAAGCCTGGACTCTAAGCTGCTTTTGCGTATGGCTGACCCTTTACTTTCCCTTCTTCGTTCTGGTATTTATTTTTTTATGTAATACCTCTCCCACAGGATAGATTTCAACCATCGAAACGTCATGTTATACCTTTTGTAATATGTAACGGTGACAAATGTTCGAAATCCTGTTATCCTGTCACAATAATAAGTTGGTTCACAAACATTTCTTCACAATTTTTGTGCGTTACTTGAATTCTTACCATTCCGTTTCTGTAATAATTGAAGTCTCCCGCCGTATATAGCTTAAATATTGGAGGATCTTTTTTAGAAGATCTCCGCCATAATCCTATCCTAATCCTAAACAATTCTGAATTCTTGCACGAGTGTCTAAATGAATCTCTTAACTATACTGTTTGGCGACGTTACATTAGTTTTAGGTAGAGTAGGTTTATAAAAAAAATCTTCATAGTTCTTAAATCCGTGATTGTTTCATTATTATTACTACAATTTTTCATTAAAACACCTATTATGGTTGCGTGGTGTAGAAAGGATAATAAGATTGCGGATACTTGTCATCGTTATATGTTACAAACCTAGAGCACTACGTTTCGAGGATTGCAACCTGTCCTCTTCTTCAGGTGTCAAAATATTAATACATAAAGTTATGCATACACAAATTATTAAAACTAACCATTCTGTGGCGATGAACTCGCTAGAATCTAATCAGACAACAGAACGTTGTAAGTTTAAATATAAGCATATCCCTGTAAATCCTCCCATTAGAAAATGGCCCCAAATAATGTCACTGCAAGAACAGACCCACTACACAACACGTGTCACACGGTCCTGGGAAGACGAGAGACTGGAGAGAAAATTATTATTGGCACTTCTATGGTACAAGTTATGTATGGTACATTTGCTTCGTATAGTAGCGCTTCGTTTGAAACAAAGAGGCCAGAAAGACAATAGTCGGGGCGTAAGGGGTAAGGCAAGACGCCTTCGGCCTTACTACGTTTTTGTTCCGAATCTAACGATGTTGCTGGAGGACTTAACGCTGCAATTGTGCTCATTGTTATCCACACAGATAGAGTAGTTGGTATTGATATTTACAATGCAGTATAATCGGCTGGACTGTCGACCCGGTTATCAGAGGCTGCGATAAGGTCAAGGTGAGATGATAGAGAGAGACTCTCTGTCAGTAGTGCGGGAGTGCCTGGCGATACCGCATCGTACGATGGCTCTCAGGCCTATGCAGAACGAAGCCGCTCGTAGACTGGTGGAGGAGCAGTGGCAGAGTAAGTCTTGAGCGATGTTTGTACGTAACTATTAATTGTTTTCTACTAACGAGTAGTTCAGAATTTATCCATTATTCAACCGACTCCTAGTGAGTGTTGTCTTCCGACACTTTTAATAGAAAGTTGAAATTTGGTGATTACCAAATTAGCTTCTAAGTATGACTGCACATTTAAAATAGCAAGCACAGTAAATGAATGACCTCAGGATAAAATATTTCTCGAATTTAAATACATTTCAAAATATTTTTCTCGGAAAAACAAAAAAAATCTTTTGAATTGACTTTACAAAATTTAAAGAGTTGATTTAATTAGTCCAAAATTTAAATGTGATTCTGACTATGGAAATGTAGTAAAATGCGTGACTAAAAAAATACTGTCACCCGTTTAATATTGTGATAAAATATTTTAAAAGCCTGCGTGTAAAATATATATACAGGTTCCTAATCGATACGATTGATACCTAAAAGGGTACTATAAATAGGGGAAAATTTGCGTGGAAAGGTCTAAAAATATATTTGATTACGCTAATGCGTGTTACAGGTAATGGAACAAAACTTCTTATTTAGTTAATTTATTAGATCCATTTCATGCTTTATGGTTGCAGCTTCATTGATGAGATGAATTTTGATTTCACGCTTAAACGACTTTAAAGTTTTGAACTTTAGAAATGGAA
Organism: Homalodisca vitripennis; assembly: GCF_021130785.1. NCBI lineage: Eukaryota > Metazoa > Arthropoda > Insecta > Hemiptera > Cicadellidae > Homalodisca > Homalodisca vitripennis. The sequence goes on along the minus strand of NC_060210.1, from coordinate 122,493,730 downwards.
AGCAAGTGCTTGATTCATTAATCCTTTCTAATAGAAATGAGATGTGTATAACAAAAAAATGTAATTTTTTTAGGTAAATTAAATTGTAGGCCTATTTAGTGACTGTCCAAGGAGATTTAAATAGCCTATCGTCTTATCAGTCGCAGACAGTAAATGAGAAAAGAATTCTTCGAAGGAGGAAGAGGTTGTGAAAAGAAATACTAGAAGCTGAGATGTAACGAGAATTGATCACTTAAAATAGAAAATAAATGTCCTGGTATCAAATTTTACCTGCTACATCAAGACATGCAAAAATCTGTATGATAGAGAGTCGATATTTAACATTATTATTGTTTTAAAGTATTATCGGCTGAACTAAAATTAAATTCTAAAACAATTCTATAATTTCGGTATGGAAATACACCGAGCTTTTGCACGGAAAAGTGTTTATGGTTGGTTATCCTCTGAAGTGAAAGATGGTGGATACATGGCTGAAACACAAAAATGTCGCTGATTTGTCAGAGGTCACCAAAAGGCACCAGCATGGAACACGTCAAAAGAACGTTTTCTTTTGACATGACGAACGTAGTTTTTGTTGAAAATTACATTATAACGTTTTCAAAAGACGTTAGTTCTTTTCTGTGTCATCTTTAGTTTTTATTTTACTTTGCAAGCTAACGTTGCTTCTGTAAATAAAACTTAGTAGGTACTAAGCTTGTTTATCAACAAAACACGTTTTGTTTTGCTTTCATAAAGACGTAAAATTATGTTGGACACAAATAAAACTATTCACTTACGATGAAAGGTTGGGGGTAGTCCTCTTATAATGTAGGTTTCATAATTTAAAGGAGTAAGATTCTTTCAAAAATGAATTATGAACTAAGGAGATATTTAAAAATAACATTCGACTGAAGAAAATTATATTATTTTTATATTGTATGCTATCTTTAGGAGAGGATGCTAAACGAATGTGACTTTAATTAAAAACTCCGACTTAACATTGGAGTATCACCTTCAGGTTTGACCTTCCTCTGACTAAACGTCTCGGTATTGGAAACTCTTAATTAAATACTATAAATTTATGGTTCACAATTAATGAATCTTGTTTTAAATTTTTTGTAATGTGCTGTTGAATCTTTGCAACAAATGTCCTCACACTGCGGTTTTACAGTGTCATTATATCGTCACATAAATCAAAACTAAACGTTTTGCAACAATCTTACATAATCTTCGCTACAACAGCAGTTTATTTACGCATTCATACTCGTAGGGAAACATAATTTACACTAGTGATTTTATGTATGTACGCAGAATTTATTCTACTATATCTCGCGTCAACAACCTTCCAGACTTTTAAATTTTGCACCAGCATTTTTTGTTTTTATGATCACAAACTTTACAGTCGATTCTATACAGGGACTGTCTAATAGACTTTACAGAAGACACCAAAACTGTGTATACTTACGTAAAACAAATCTTCTCACAGTATTACAATATTATAATATCTCAATAAAATAAACAAAGTATCAGCTGCTACTAACTATTATTGTTATAAAACGTTCATGCTCTCAGCTTTCCAATAATACCAACATATCTTTTTCCCAAACTCAGATACCTTTTTAACGTTGTGGCGAAAAGTGACGCATCCTTTGTCAAAATGGAAAAGTTGTTTTCCTCCCTTAAAATGTAAAAACATTAGAAGCGAAACATAAGATTAATATCAAGAATAAGAACCGGAGAACCACTTCAGGCTATCTTATAGTAAAATCGTTTGAGCTGCCAACCCTATCCTACCAACAAACACAAGAAAACTATTGAATACAAAAATAAGTAGAACATTCTGTAAATGTTTTATTTGATATAATACTAAAAAAATACGAATATAAATTTGTATTCCTCTGACAAGTTAGTGATGGACGAACTGCCTACGAATAGTATGACTACTACAAATATACACTTGTGCGTAGGGGTTACCGTGAAAGTGTTGCAGGCGCAAATTTCTATTAGTTTGGTCAGTTGTTCAAGCTGTTCATTTCCATATAGCCATGGTTAAAACAAAAATTGGCCCTATTTTTTGTTATCTTTTACTTAAAACATTTCAAATTTGATAAATTTTTTAAATAAACCAAACCATAGTAATAATAAATATTTAATGGTGTTGAGGCGGGCCCCCACCAAGAAATAGTTCTCATCCTTTCCAACAGGCACCGCCACTATCGTAAGAATACTAGGAATCCAGTTGATGTTGATTCGTTGCCTTGACTTCAGTATTCAGTGCCGGAAGGTTGGTAAAATCGGTCGTATTTTTCTGTCTGTATATCGTTTTCGGTCTGCGTCGCGTCGTGCGTTTAGTTCGTTATTCGGTTTCGGTATTGATTTAAAATTTGTGATGAGGTTAAAATAATATTCGCGCCCGTTTCGCGTGTTTGTGTTCAGTTTAAAGTGTTGTGGTTGTGCAGTTTGGTGTCGTCTTCTTCACATCACCTGTTGACTCGCCTTGCGCTGTCTGCTTGTTGCCAATCCCACTTACCTGCTGCACGAATTACTCTAGAATGGAGATTGTTTACATCGGTGAGAAGACTGATTCTAAATATTAGTGTAGTTTTATTCTGCTGTTGCAGTATAAGTAACATTGAATCTCGAATGGAAAAGTTACATTTGATTATGGAATAACTCTCAAGTTGAATTGGTGCAATTCTTAAAAAAATGTTTAATTACAAACCGTATAAAATAATTTTTTCTATAATTTCTAAGTCATTTTTTATTTTTGATTCGTAATAGTACCTGAAAAGTTGGAAATCATTTAATCACGAAACTACTTAATACTGTATAAGTTAGGCTAAAATCCTTAACATAAAACCAAGTAATTACATTTAAAAGTGCATCAATGTAACCGTTATTTCTCTTCATTGTAATTTTAAATAGAAATGTCCAGATTTTATCAGCTTACGTTATCTATCTTTAGTCATACAATTCTATTAGAGGTTATGTATACCTTAAATTCTAATGCAATAGTACAAATCCCCTAATCAAATTACGATTTTCCAAATTCTATGAAATAATTTCCCAAAAAGAGTTTAGAACGTTAAAAATATAGAATAAACTTAAGGTAGAATATATTTTCCGTATACATTTTGAAAGTGTGATTGTAGGCTAGAATGGATTTGGAGTTTGGAAATATGAATGTTGAATGAATAATTACTATCGATGTTTGAAATAATTTTTATATTGAATATTATGACAGTGTGTTGCGACTTGTTTAGGTTACCCTAAATGTAAAACCTTTTTACAGCAACAGCTCGTGTTTATAGCGAAAAATATTCTATTCCAAAATTAAAAAGTACTTCTGTTCTACTTTATTATTTCAATAATGATTTGCGCAAAACGTTTTGTCTACGATTAGCTGTAAGAATGAGCAGTGATAGTGTTTCTTGTGAATTGCGAGAGTTTAAACTTAACTTATCACGTAACGATTATCAGGCAGTAAATAAAAGGAACTAGTTTTAATGCCCTCTTCCGCATAACTAAACTACTAAAGAGAATGCCTGAAGATAGTCACTACATGCATAAAAACGATAGGAACTCAAGAATGTTATTTACAAGTACTGCGATGAACTTTATTCAATATTAACCAACTAAATTGGCAGTGTATTTGGTACATTTGGTAATTTTTATGTAGTACTTATATACTGCACGTAAATAACTGAAGTATAGTTATGATGTTTAAAATTGGTGGGAAATTTAAAAAGTCGCCTATATTTTAGTTTAATGTGAATTCTCGTTATAATACAATTTGTTTAAATACTTAATGTTAACCTATATAGCACACCCTATTTAATTTAATATAATTTTATTATTTCAGTCTATGCTAAATATGTAGGCTAATCAGTACGATTTGGATCATCGTTGTAAGAAGCCCAAGCAAGATTAGGGGGTTTTCAAACGTGTCATCAAATCCGTTACCGTTTACTAGTCGTTCGTCATCCAAGACCAAAATGAATCAGATTTGGATCAAAATAGAGTGGATTGCTAAGCTTCCAGGAGATAGGTTTTAAAGCAGGCCAGATACAGTAACTGATATCAGTTTCTTTGGGACCGGAAAAAAATCCCCTCCCCCCCCCCGTTAAAACTAATTTGCGAGTTTTTGCGGAAATTGTTGTACCAAAAGGTGACAAAAAGATTAAATTCGTAGTTGTTTTGAAATATATTTTTATTTAATTTCAAGCTTTTTGAAATAAAATAAACTATTTTTTTAATTAGCTTACGATGACAAAATTATTACTGCTTTGCAAACTAAACAATACATTGTACACAAACTGTTCTTGCTTTATCTGATAAAATAGTTTTGCACATCGTAATTTAAAAATCTGTAGAATTTTCCTTAGAATCTGTAGAATAATCACTCAGGTGGTGACAAATCAAATTTTCTATCACATGTTATATATGTTAAATGTTACATTTTCAGTGCCTGGGGTATTATGATAATACTTATTTAAATAAACTATGCGCCAAATTAAACGGCGAAACATCCTGGATAATCTGATATGGCATTGAATGATACATTTTGATTAAGGAGGAGACTACAAAAAAGATTAAAACGACTAGTACTAGTCTTGTGTTACTACCAGGGTTAAGAATGTGTTTCCCGATGTATAAGTTTGGGCTGTGATAGTTGTTGACGAAATGGTAATTAGAGATGAGAACAGACTATGGCGGATTCGATTTCATGGGTTCCTAGAAAAAAATGCGATCCGCTGCTCCGTAAAAACTGATTTATGGCTTTTGTGAAACAAATGCAATCTCTTGAAATCTTTTACGAATGATTGCTACAAATTTAATAAATACTAACAGTTACATACTCATAGTGTTCGTTCATAAATTTTTTTAATTTGTTTTAGGTTAATTTTACATTTAAATTGTGTTTAAGGAATAATTAAGAAAATCAAATTTTACACACGAATTATGACACATATCAGCTGATGGTCTTAGAATAAATCAAGTTAGTAAAACAACTGTGGCCAGGGGCGTACCTAACAGGGCCAGATGGGGCTCGCTCAAAGAACGAAAAGAAGAGGGGCCCAAGGGGAATTATAAATATCTGATGGTATATTACACTTTCCAAAACACCATATTGGTCCTTTTACCCACTCGACTTTAGGTCGCAATTCTCTCCAGTGTTCCCCTCTCTTCTATCACTGTAACTAATTAACTGTACATTAAGCCCTATATTGTGTAAATCACTATCCACCGTAAATTACTGTAATTTATTACGTGTTTAATGATGTTTATTTTCGTTATCTGTAAAGTTCTTAACAATGTTTTCCAATGATTGTTATTCTTTCTGCTGAGATAAAATGAATTTTTCGCCCTAGGGAGGAAAGTAAATATGTAAGTTACTGCTTGTTTGAGAAAGTAAATAACTAAATTGCACATCAGCAGTCGGGGGAATACATTATACCTGCTTTCAATATTATTACTTACAGATTCTATGACGAAAGTAAATGGCATTACTCAGTTAATTAATATCAGTCATATGCCAAGTATATTAAAGGTATTAGTTATAGCATTCCAAGTAGGGTGAATGATTTTAAATTTCTCTGTTGGTCTATTCAACCAACGTAGGACCTTCCAGGTTACCCTTTGTAGAATCTTCTCTGCACTCTGTATAGTTGCTAATAATTCTATGTATTTCCTGTCTCTACAGTAGACAACAGTGGTGTACTCAAGATCGGTTCGGATCAGGGATGGGGTAACATACATGTACGAATCATACAAGGATCTTTGTTGTTAAAACAGATTTGGCGATCCATATCATAAGATCCATGTTCTAAGCTTTCTAAATCCAAGTCTTTCTTAACTTTCGAAACAAAACATTACTTACTTTCCGAAGCAGTTTAACTTGCATTTATGAGAAACATGTGAGGTCCTACACGATGTGCTATCTCTTAATCCTACTATCCGTAATTGGCTGAGCGTTAGCGAAACCTATCATTTGAGGAGCAATATAAAATATCATTTATGTTTGCACGTACGATATCTCGAAAAGAAACATCAAGTTTGATCATTGTAAATGTCACTTCATGTGAATGAGCGGTAGCGAAGCCTATAAGGTAGAGTGATATCTGTAGAATAAACTTGAAAATTTTTATATTTTGCTTAGCTATCTCTAAAGGTTCTGGCGGAATTCCTCTTCCTTTTTCATATCTATCTGCCGCTGTGTCTGTTTCCGCTGGATAATCTCAAGAACTACTAGAGTTATGAACTTGAAATATTGCATACATGTAACTTCACTTCTACATAGGCAACGTAGGCTCGTTTTATAATGGGCATGTGGTTGACGTTTACATACACAAACTATCCGCAGAATGTCTCGAAAACGACTTTATATATATAACTTCATTACTACATAGACAAGAATGAGTTCGAGGAAGGTAAGTGTCTATCCATGAGATTTGATGGAAGTCATTGAAGTCTATCACTCAGTACGCTGGCTGATTTTCCTTTTCTGTCTGCCTGGGGGCTGTAAAATTCTTTCCGGTCTGATTGTCTGTCAGTCTGTCTGCAGAACATATCGAGGATGAAATGAGATGTAGACTTGAGCGAGCACGTAGTATGGTTTACTCTTACCGTCTCCCACAAAAAGAACGAATGATTTGTTTTACTAGTAAAGTAAACTACCTCAATTTTGTTCAAGGTTTAAGGTAATGTGGTTGATATAATTAGTCCACCCTTCAGCAGAATGAATGGATGATCGAAAAATTAAATGGTCTGTTACAACTACTGTCAGAAGAGAGATCTTCTTATCGTCAGCATAAAACTAGACGTTGAAATTTAGGGTAGGATGTTATGTTTTTAATAAACAACAAGAGTATCAGACGCTCAATTTGGGTCATTGAGATGCTCCTGAATTGGAAACGAGACTAACGTGCCCCATCAAATTTTATCTAAATGCCCTTTATGAAAGGTAGGATTTGATCTAGCGAAAATCAACTGGTCGGAAGCTATCCAAAAATAGGTGATTGAGAAACTTATCAAGTACGCTTCTGAATTCGAGGACCGGTAGTGTTAATCAAACTGATCTCATTTCCCAACCGCAGGAGCCAACAGCTGTTGCTAAGAATGAAAAGTTTCAGCTTTCGAACGATCTCTAGTGACGTGGAGTGATAAGGTAGCAAAATTCAAAAGAAGAAACCCTGTTAAACCTATCAAATATCTTTGAAACGATCCTTGCAAAGAAGTCTAAAATTGGATAGAGTCCTGGTGCCTATTTTGAAGTGGTGGAACGATCGCTGTTTTCCACGTGGTGGAGCATTGTGCACTTTGTGACATCGGCTATACTTGTGGTAACGAGATTAGCACAGGTATTAATCGCACAAGTTTTTAGATTTTTGACGGCAGGCTGATGCACACTGGCCGGCCTCGTGCAGACTGCCAAGAGGCACAATGGTGGACTGAGCATGTTCGCTAGCGCGTGTGCTGCTGACGCTCCGCATTCTTGTACGTTTCGCTAGTAGTTCGAAACCTCAGCACAAAATTAATTACTAGCATTTTTTTGAATTGTTACTTTTGATTTATGTGGCTGCAAATTTAATAGCATTTCGGTACTTCAGTGAACAATTCCTGAACTAGTAGTGTGCACAATTTCAAGACTAGTGGTATGTTTAGAATCCATTGTGTGTTTTTTTGAATTCGATTAACAGCATCGGAAGGAACAAGTAAATAAAGAGATTTCGACCAAAATAAAATAATTAATGACAAAACACCTTTAATCATCGGAGGATATACAATTCCACTGCCCTCTCTGAGCATTGGCACTTACCTGGACGTTGTTAAAAAACGTTTGCCCCCAGGGAGGATGGAACAAAATTTTTACTTTTATTTTCTCTTCACTGATTTTTCACAGTTTGTGATATATCATTGGTTAAATTTCTTTATATAGCCCTTTTGACTCAATTTCTATTGACACCTTCACTCATTATATTTTTTCACTTGCTTTACATTAATACGAGTACAAGATTAAATAAAGAAACGCGCTGAAATGAACACAACCGATCACACAATTGTCTTCTTCTGGTACATATCCAATGAATTTTTTCCAACCTTCCAACGGAAAAATCGTTATCAAAAAATGGCTTACATAAATAAACAATTTTAGTTTGTTATAAACATTTAAAAAATTGTAAGATATACCGAACTTGTATCAATGAGCTAGGGAAGGCGTATACAGGCTTTTGAGAGTAATAAATAATTTAAAATTTCTTTACTAAACGTATTTTGTATATATACTGAATGGTAAATTTTCAGTTAAGCAACGTAATTAAGAAGCTTCCATCATTGTCATTTCATCACTAGATTACTTACGCCATTGTAATGGGATTCAGTAATCACCTATAGCTCTAGTTTAGCCTGCGAATAAACGATCAAACAACCACGATCTTGGTTTCGTTTATGTAATAATTGTAAATTCAAACCATCTTTGAATGGCTGCCATTTCCGGCTCGGTGGTCCGTTTGAGGTCGGGTTTGCGGCTTTGTACTCTAGTCTACTAATAAAGACCTTTAACTTGATGAGTACCAACCTACGCTTACTTTTAAAATTTTCTTCTGCCTCCAAATGGGCCGTCGTACCCATGAGGAAGTAGCGGTTAACTGGATATGTGTTGAATTAGATTTTCCTCCAAATGGGCCGTCGTACCCATGAGGAAGTAGCGGTTAACTGGATATGTGTTGAATTAGATTTTTTTTAGTGAGTCAGTAGCTCCGAATCTTGTAGCTCTTAAACAGTTTTAATTAAAGTATCTTAAACAAAATCTCTTTCAAAGTAAATGCTGCGTGAAGAATGATGATCTACACACCTTATCTCTGCTCTGAACTGCTAGAACGTGCACTCTCGCCGCTCGCCCAGCGTCACCGCTGCCGGACCACAGGTTAACAAAGCGCCGTGTCAACCGTGCCGTGCCGGATTGTCTCGCACTATTTGTTGTAAGGTGCACCGTTACCGCCTAACAAAGCGCCGTGGTGGAGCGTGGCCTGGGCGTACATGAGCCGAGACTCCGCTCCGCTGCTACCGATGACTGATGAGACATGCATAATTGTGAAAGTCCTTGCAAGATCACTCCAACAACTAGAGTAATTGCGAAGATGAATTGTATGCATGCAGAGAGAAATCAATTATCTCCTGTTCTATGGTGACAGGAAGTGCTAACGACGATTTAATTCGGAAGGTAAAATAAATGAATGCAGCCGAGCAGACGGTGCCATATACTAATTCCAAAATCATTACTTAACTTTTGTGGTGCGATCACAGGTACAGATAAGTAATAAAAGGGTGGCTGACTTTTCAGTGGAACAATTACCTTTGGTGAAATCTATCAACAAAAGTGTTCAAAAAAGAAAATTTGACATGAAGAGTAAAATAGTTTATACACATCACGTAGCAAGGGCTGATTCAATGCGAATGTTGAGTTTAGCTCCAGTTCACCTTCCTCTTAGTGCAGCATTTGAAATCTGATACTGTTTCAAACAGGACTCCTGAAATCTGAAGGCATGTTCGTCTGAAGAGATCCAAAAAAGTCGGTGACGAAGAAGGACTCAAAATAAACTCTTTACGTCGTTTCAACATCAGAAACACATATACTACAAAAAATAACGTAGTTATTATCATTGCCTCATAAGGTGCACAATTCTTTTTTTAGCAATTCTAAGATTTGTTTAATGGCATTTTTCAAGTAACTTAGTATAGCAAATGACCTTGACTTTTCAAAAAATATGCGTGACATGTTTAAGAAGGTAGACAGTGAGGTAGAGCCGAGTAGATAATTCTAAAGATAGCAAATTGCAGTTTTCATTATACAGAATTGGAACTTAATTATTTTGGATAAAGACGAAAAAGAAGTGGGAGAGAGGGGGTATTTCAGGAAGACTGTTATTTCTTTATCAAGATTGTACTGTTATAAAGTTTTATCCGTATTTACTAACGTTTCACCTTTATGGGTTTCGGTTTTATACATCTTAATAGGCGCGTAGAACTTTTGAGTTAAACAAATGCTTTACATAAAATTGTTATGCCATCAACACGTGTATACAGTAGTAGCCACTTAAAACTTTTAGCTACTATTCTAGTAAATTTTAAAATAATTCCGAATTTGTAATTTCATTATTCATGAATGGTGATTATTTCCCTTTTAATGGAGGCGAGCGGAGTCAATGCAAATATCTTAAAGGAAGTGCTTGGTTTGTTAAGTTTAAAAAAATATACCAAAACTGTATATATTGTTACTGTATCTCTGCAACATTTTTATGGGAACAGTGTACAAATATCATTTAGTGACCTGTCCTAAACACAAATGCAGAGGTTTAATTTTATAAGTTGAAATGAAAAGGATACAACAAACATCCTGTGGTTATCAGCACACTGGCTGTGACGATTTCCTGTAGGAAGCACTCACTATCAGCAGCGACCACGTGACAACTGCTCAGCTGACCACAACACAGTTGTAAGCTGATAATGCACGGACACACGTCACCACTCCCGGACTGTATCATCAGTATGCACGCGTGGTACTACAGCTCTATTCACTCCTTATTTAGATAGCGCCATCACTGCTGCTATTGAGTTCAGACCTCACGTCCATCCAACTGACCACTGCGCAGTAGTTACAATGAGTTAGTGATCACATCGAGGTTACCGGTGGATCACTGATAGCGTGAACATTGTTCACTTGTAGTCAAATAGAAATACTATCGACTTAAGGAATCAATCGATGTTCCGTCCTAAGCAAAAATGAAATATCGATGGTCTATAATTATATATTACTTATAGGCTCTTCTGGACATTTGTTACATCTACACCTACAGTATTATATGGCATTCTGTACATTGATAATTGTGCAAGGGCTATATTGAGCATTGTGGCGATCTGGACAAGCTATAATAGAAAACCTGTTTCTTGAGATGGGCAATTAGTCGTTTTCATTGTTCTATGATGTTTCACATTTCAATGCGTGACCGTTATAATTTATTCTACTTCTGTTGTTAGCTTGACTATTTATTTTGTTGATTTGTTTACGTTGTTATTATTCATACATATTTATTTTTCGTTATATTTGTTTCATTGTTTATATAGTTAATGGTTTACATTTGTTATTCTTTATAAATATCTATTTGTTTTGTTTATACTTACATTTTTTTAATTTCTTGTTTCTTTGCTTGGTTTTTTATATTGTTAATTGTTACTCTGTCAAATTTTGAGTTTTTAGTTTCTTGTTATTTGCTCGCATATTAAATGTTGTAGTTATTGCTAGCTTTCTTTTCATGAACTTTATTATATGATTGTTCTCCACTCATTAATGTATTAGGTATATATTAATTAAGAATATTTATAATTTTTTATTCACTCTGTTGGCCATCTGTGTTTGTTTTTTGTAATAGTGTAAAGTGGCGTATGTCGTTGGTGAATAGATAAATAAATATCCTTCGTATCCGGGGATCAGTACTATGCGAAACCAACTCTGGATGCTATGTCAGCGTTGTGTACAGTCTTATCTATTACAAATAGCATATCCTCCACTGTTGAGAAGGGGGGGGGGTTAGGAACAAAGAGATTTTCTAATGCTTGTACGTCAGCATGTTTCTTCTAACGCATAAGTTATGGTGGCCATTACTGTAACTTCATTGACACCGGAAACCCGTGTACGGGAGCGTTACACAGTTGCACGGTATCAAACCTCTCCAGACAACAACGCAGTTCGCATGCCCTATATAAGGAACAAAATAAAGTACTTTGACAAATCAACTCAAAGCATAGTTGATCCATTCGTATTTAAGTTCTCTATCAGCGACAGAGACTTGCCTATGGCCCAGGATTCTAACTGAACAAGAGAACACTGTTCAGGTTTTTGAAGAATTAGGAGTTCCAAATGGGTTTCAATAATATATATCAAGGCTATGCGCTAGGGATTCAACAATGTTTGAATTGGCAGCTGGGAGACTGCAATGTTCGCATTGTTGTGAATGATGTTTTGATGATGTGAATGTAGGATTTAGAACTAGTGAGACTTTTCCATTAGGTTTGATAAATTTTTCGCATTTTAGGGAAAGTAAGTACACCACTAACTTGATCAAATCCATATCTGATCGTAAAACGGTTTAAGGAAATCGTGTATTGTACTAAAAATAGTTAAGCAATACGTCAATTTATGTGCTTTATTAAAACACTACCTATAGGTTTTTGAATATTGGCATTGAGTAGACAAGGTTGTCAGGCTTACTGTGAAGACCAGTGACATCAGGTTTGCATCACATCAGTTCAGGGTGGTGTTGATGTCACCCAGTACTATACAATATCACATCATCGTCCCATTACGGATACGGTAGAAAGTAACAATTATGATGTATCAATAGCAGAATACCTTTCTCTGTTCTTAGTGCTAGGTTGAGATCAGTGACCGTCATCATGATGTTTAGACCACCCATTGCAGTTACGACAAACAGTTTTGATGACTTGCCAGCACTAGTGACGTCACTTCCATCATCACCTGGCCAGGTGCCACGTAGACTATCAGTGCAGCGACGGCAAGGAGTGACCATTGTTGATGCCCATTACCGGGGAAAGCGTTACGTCTGGTGCCAGGCCGCCTGCTGCCAGTCTCACTGCTCCCTGCCAGTTGCCGTATTTGGCCAGTTCAAGGCGAGATCCGGCCGGCCAACACCTGTGTGTGTGCGACTGCATCATAGACGACCGCATTACACGGTTTGGGGGCCTGTTTATTTTGGAGTGTTCTAGAAAGTGATGATTTTCAGAAATGGTGATCCTTCACTAACATGCAACTGTCGACCTATTTCAATCGTCCTAGCGGTCAGCAAAATTTTGAAAAACGTAACTTTTATAAAAATAATCCTGAATTTTAAACATTTTTATTTGTTAATATTCTTTTGACCTAATTGATCGGAATATTGAGAACATGTGCTATCCAAGGGTTTTTATTGAGAACAGAGATTTATTATCGTAAGAATAAAGGTAAGATCAATACGAGAATGATTTTTGAAACGAAATTAAAATAGCCCATATGATTTTATTTTTGAGCCTCTTCTACGCCTACTGTATTTCTGTAGATTGAATCCAATGAGTCAACTTGCTTTTAAGTTCAATTCGTGTTTGGGATATCATTGAAATTCGTTTAAACGGAATTGATCATTATAAACTACCGTACAATTTTCCCTTTTACATAGAGTGCGGACTGATAAACCAGTATATTCTTTTGGAGGAATATAATGCCATGTACGTCACGAAAAAGTTCTCTGCCCCTGAAGTTTTTTAACACATTCAGCGCCATGTGTATCATAAATGATACACACCAGCAGTAACGTTGTGGGCCATGTGTATCATTTATGATACACAAAGCTGTTTAGGCAGGGGCCGAGTTAAAATTTTCATTTTTACCGTCAGGGGCCAAGTGCGATTTAAGATCAATAGTGCTTTTAGAAACACAGTGCTATAATTCTTTTTGAAATCAGACGAACAGTATTGGCAGTAAGTTAATTTTTCATGTCTGTGCAAAAATGATACACGTGGCCCAGACTGTGACAATCAACTAAATTTTGTTGGTAGGGGCCATGTGTATCATTTTTGCACACTTGATAATTTTTGTATTATTATACTTGAATTTTACTTGAAAGCTGTAAAAGGGACAACTGAAAAAAAGAAAAATTCAAGCAAGAAGTATGAAGAAACATAAAGTTGACCACAACAATAAAAAAGAAAATTTACATGACATAAAAAAATAATAACAGGAAAGTTACTGAGAACGAAACTGAACAAGACAAAGATGAAATAGACAAAACGGGTGACACTAGCGAGGAAGAAAATAAAAAGGAAGAGAATTATTGTGGAAAAGATGAAGATAATAATGGCGATGATGATTTTGATGAAGATGACGATGACGAAGAAGAAAATTCTCAAGATTCTCAAACAGAAAGAAAGGGAAAAAATAAAGAGAAGAAAAGGAAGAGCACTGCAAGGGAGCATGAATATAAATTGACAGTTTTTGGAACAGAAAGGGACATCTATGCTTGAAGATTAGCAAAGTAAGACATTCGCTTTTACTGGGCGGGCAGGAATAAATCCAGAAGTTAGTGCACAATTAGCAAATAAGTTATTTGGGGCATGGTTCTTGTCAACAGTCACTTCCTCTACAATTTGAACTCTGGCAAAGAATTAATGCCAATTAATTAAGATCTTCAGAGAAAAAATAATAACCTCTCTTCTTCTAGATGACACTATACCTGTCACACCTAGAAGGTCAAGAGCAGTGCACCACTTGATTGAAAACATCCAAAGTTATCCACCAAAGAAAAAAAGAGGTCGATGCAAAATTTGCTATCAAGAATGTGGCAAAAGTGGGAAAGCTGAAAACCTGGGTGAAAAAAAGACAGTAAAACAAGTTTACACGGTATGTGACACTTGCGAAGGAAATCCCTACATGTGCCGTACGTGTTTCAACAACAAACACTAGTTTTCTAATTCACGAAAACTTACAGTTTTTATTTTAGCAGCTCAACTAATGATCTTTTATTTTATAGGTACCCATTTTATATTTTACCAGTAGTATATAGACATTTGTATAATAAAACATGTTTAGAAATAGAGTGTATGTACTTCATTAGAAACCTGTGATCTGAACAGTAATCTGACGTCCTGGGCCGGAACTGGCCGGGTTCTGTGGTAGGCCTGGGCCATGAGATTCAGTCTATAGTGTTAAAAGCATTGTAGAAGAGCTCAGTTTTGATACATATGGCTCAAACTAGAAACTGACGTATGTATCAGAAATGATACACGCGGCCCACTTGGTAACATGGGGCGTGTATCATTTTTGATACACATGGCCCTGACCGTTAATATGTGGAAAAACCTAATGGCCCGTGCTAAATGGATTGTGTCATATGCCCTGGCGCTGAATGTGTTAATGGTATGCTATAGGATAATCCATAACAATTTTGCGTATATAATAAGATTTTGGATACGTTGAGTGAAAACAAAACAAAACTAGTGTTGAGACTACAAAATAGACTGTCAGAATCATTTGAAATCTGAATTATAGAAATTGAGCAAAAGTCCTGACATTTCCGACTTGGCATTGCCTCTATATATGTTCGTGTATTGCACTTCAGGACGAGTTTTCGTTCGTGGTAATAATGAGCACCATCGTGAAAACAGGGCTACTTCGATTCCTTCATCACAGTTTAACTTTATCCTAAAATCCATCGCTACAAGTCCATATCGGAAATGGTGTCCTGGGCTGCATGAGAAGGAAAGTGTGATCGTGAATGTTTGTCAGTGATGGTCAAAGTTCTGAGAACTTTACAGGATGGAAACTACACCGTTTAATATCCTCATTTTTCATACCATCCCTTTTGTTACTCATGTTTATTTCTAGTCGTAAACGAACACTTTTAATTCGTTAACATCGGTTTAGAGCATTTGAAATCGTGTTTTAAGGACGGCTAAGTCCGAATCAATCTTTTCGTGCTGTTTCGATATTGCAATCGAATGTTGGTCTTACAGTATGATTTTCATGACGACAGAAAAGATGAAACATAATTTTTATCACCCCACAAGAAACCATAGGCGTTTAAAAGTAAGAGATTTTGGGAAGTTTGTGATTAGGCTCAAATAAAAACAGCCGAAAATAAAAAAGAAATTAAATTAAAGAAAATGCTATGTTTTTGATAACATTTTCTATTTTTAATTTAATTTTTTATAAATAAAAAAAGGTGTTTCCTCCAGCCATCTTTTATTTCAATATTATAACAGTTTCATATCCTTTTTTATATCTAACCGTATTTCTTTGTGTCTTGTGCGTTATAAGACCTTAAATTCTGCTTCAAATGCATACCACTCCTCGTAATAATGATCAAAAAGAATTTCGTTTCAACCTAAAACTAATAGCATCACCTTAATGTCAACGATAACCCTTTGAATGATACAAGTGATCTAAAAATCGTCACGTTACCATTGCAGGCATTCTGCGTTGGAAAAGTATTTCAGTAATTATATTCAAGACAGGAATTTCTGCCAACTTCAAGAATCTCATTGTTTGCATTCATTAGTTACTGAGCTGTTAATTATTTTTCGTCCGAACTGGAAGCACTAGTCCACCATTAGGAGTCATTCAATCTTTATGAGGTGGACTAATTGAATTTTACCATACAAAGAAGGTTCTTCGGAGTCTTGGAAGACTGTATTTATACTGATTGTACATTTCACAAACAGGTCGTAATGGTGTAAGCGTAAGTGGCGGTTCGGGGCAAAAATAGCCCCGTCTTTGTTCTCCAACTCTTGCTTATGTTGTTCACGTGCAAGTCTTCTACACAGCGCCAACTTCCTGGTAGTAACTTGTGTTTATACCCGCTGACCATCGTAACCCAGAAGAGGGGTTTATATGGTCAATGACCACGTTATCCCTTATCCGGGATAACTTTGACCCGCCACCAGTATGGAGGGCTTAATTTATGTGACCCTATTAAGTTTTTTCGGCGACCTATAATTTCCCGTTGAAAGAGGATGAAAATGTCCTTTCATGGCTAGCAGATGTGGTTACTTAGTATCAATATGAAATATTATAATTCATAACATTTTCCGAATTATTCTTTAAATAACCCGTTGCGACGGAGTATCGAGATACCTGATAGACCATATGGAAGTCCATGGTTAAAACCAGAGCGCCTTTTGCTGTTTACGTTGCTTTAAAGGTGACATTGCAGGTTCAGTTTAAATAGTCTATCTTTTTATAAAACCAACCAGTAAGTGTTAGTATCTTACTGAAAATGTCAAAATACGATGAACAGTACAGTAAATTTGTTTGATATCCCTTTCTCTTTTTAAATTCCACTTTGGTCTTTTGAGTTTAACCCGAAAATTGTCGGGAGTCAAAAGTTGAGTTCTCTTTTTGACGAAAAGGAACCTTGTACGAGGTTTCAAGGCTTTGGATTTCTATCTAGAGTTATCGTCCAAACGGATAGCCAGATAGACAACGAAATGATTTTACCTGTCGGCCCATAATAAAATAAAATTAGCTGCCCTTTCAGGGATATTTTGATACTATCATGAAATGTGTCTTAAACAATTGAGCAAAACAATGTACACCATTAGTTATTTTTTAAGAAAAATCTCAATGTGATGCAATAAATGGTCGTCTAAGTAACACTAGAAAATAATGTAAAAAGCATCTCAAAAATCTGTATTGGAAGCCATTTAGTTTTTAATCTTTTTACAGATCTTCAAATTTTAGTTTGTAGAACTTTGAGGAAAGTTCATACATTTTATCTTAGAGATTTTGGAGATTTAAAAATTAAGTTGAACTCAAATTTGGTTGTTGTGTAATGGGCAATCATTTAAAAAAATTATCCAAATTTAAATCGGCGATGAATGTAAGTGGAAGGTATCTTTCAAATGTCCTGGTTAATGTAATTGGCGCATAAAATTTAAGGCTTTTAAAACCCGAATTGTAATATGCCAAAACTATTTGACACTTGATGGATCATATTATAAACCAGGGGTGCATCCAAAATGTATGTGTAACGAACTGGATTTCAGCCACGAAACGGGCAGGGGTGTCGTCTAACTTTGTATATGGTGTCTATTTGTACATGGAATCTATTAAATATGTGTATACGTTATGTTCTGTAATATATTAATGGTCCATACATTTAAAATTCTCTTTCGCGGAGTTTAACACTTCATTGAGTAAACAAGAAATTTACGCTGTGATACGAACGTAATACGTAGTGTATATTTTTAACAGATTTGTTGGTACGGGTTTTGTTAAAATTTTACATTTTCCAAACAATGTTGTATTTTTGTTTGGTTTTTGGAAGGGTTTTTGTTGGATTTGTATTTTTTTCTGTTTTTGTTTTATTCTTGACGTTTGTGTCCAATAAGTAGTAAAAAGTTGTAATTAACAGTGAACATAAACGAACTTGATTAAATATTCACCATTGTATAACTAATTGAATGGTCAAAATGTTATAAATCACAACTGCATAAACATTGTATAAACCGAATAGCAAACTGATTGTTTCTAGTAGAAAATACAATTTATATCACAGGAGTCTTTCAGAACCGTCCAGTGTGGAATTACTATATGTGCTACTGTGTGAATGCAGAATGTTCTATAATATTACTTAAACTGATGTACGAAGTGGTTTTGTGTTGCCTTTGTATTGTGGACAGACGATACCTGATATGATTGTTGTAATATAACATTATGTTAGAATCAATTATTTTTACATTAAAAAAATTTGACATTGTGGTGATAATGGTGCATAATTATTTTAATGGAAAATCTTATATATGGCTCTTTAGTTTTTATAGGAAAGTCAATATTATATTTTCGTGACAAAGCATAGAAGAAAACAACGACTGTCAATGCATTCGTTCAGTTGTCACCAACAGAAATGACACACGTCTGTTAACAATGCATGAGATAGGCTAGGTGATGAATAGTGGACTAGATAATGCAATTTCTGGTTCCTTTTGTGGCATATTTAATAAAAGGAGGAGAAATAATGACCTCGATCGAATCCTTATCGAAGACCCCGTATATTTTTCGAATATCCCGTATTTGTGAAGTGTGCGTGAGGCCTTCTCTGTGTCTTGCCAGAGTAAATCAATAAATTGGTCAATTATTAATTGAAACAACTATCAATAATTAATTAAGACTTTGATCTGAAAAGGTGACAGTTATTTGAAAAGTAATTATCGAATTTTGATCACAGTAATGACTAAAATGCTAATGGAAAGTTGACAAAAATAAAAACTAAAGAGCATAATTTTAAATTAAGACAAACAAAAGTGCAAATCATGCATTGCCTCTTTATTTAATCTCATATCACGTACATCAAACAAATATGTAATTTGGCAATTTCATTTTACATTTCTTTACACACCCTATCTTACATTGCTGTCATTTTTTATTTCTTTTTAAGTTCAAATAAGACATAAGTGTAAAGCTGATTTTGTTATGTTTGTTATGTTTTTGTTAGATTTGTTTGTTCTGAAAGCCGAATAAATATAGAAAGTGTGTGTGTGCGTGTGCGTGTGTGCGTGTGCGCGCGTGCGCGTGTGTTTAAATGTAGCGACCAACCAGACAGACGGTTTAATACTATTGTTTGTTGTGCAAAGATTATCAGATGAATATCATGTAACGTTATTGTAATCGTAGAAATTAAGCACTTTTGCCTTCTTCTTCTTCTACACACCCTCTGCAATCTATAATCTTACCATCAAACATTTTAAAGAGATATTACTTTTTAGATAACCACGTAGGTAGCCTATTACGTTCGAAATAATCCATGGAAAATCCACTTTCTCATTAGAATTATTATATCTGGAAGGCTGCAGAGACAAATTTACGTACTGTTCTATTGGTACAGGTTCAGTCTGAAATGAATTTACCAATTATGATCATACTGAAGTAAAAATATAATTCATTGCACAACTATTCATAGATTCTATATAAGTTTGAGGCAGGTGGTCATTAATGCAAGAGATCATTTTAATCCAGAATCCGTGTGGGTTCACTACAAGACAGTAGTAATGGATGGGGACAGGCGGGAGACTTCGGTGAATGAGCTATTCATTCATTAGGAATGTTGGCCGAGGCCTACAAGCTTCACCCACGCTCGGCCGGGATTGTGACACGCAGAGGCGTGTGGGTGGAGGATTGGGGGTTCAATGGTGGACCCGGGAGTGGGCGAAAGGGCTATAACCAAATAGTACAAGTCTGGAGAGTAAACACCGCGGAGCTAGAGAACGTTTCCAAACATAGCTGTAATTTTTGTCACCTTTAAAACCCTTTCGATCCCAGGCATTTTTCGCGCTGTATCTGCCTGAGTCCCGGCGCCTAGCACTGGTGCATCTGCCCCAGTCCCAGGCCTCGTTTTGTGAAAATGTAAGACTTTACTAAAAACTGCATAAAAGTTTGATTTATAGATGGAATTTTATAAATCTTTTTTTAAAATTAACTCTTACATTACTCTCTATCACATGCATTAATCAATATATATATATATATATATATATATATATATATATATATATATATATATATATATATATATATATATATATAATATATACATATGCAGAAAAATTTTTTTGGAAAAAATGTTACTTACCAAACAAACTTTTTCAAAAATTTGTGTTATCCTGTAGTTGCCAGTATCCAAAAAAATATGTACGGTACCCAAAATCCAAAATTATATTTTATAACAAAACTTTATAGTTAATAAAAATACAAAGTTTTATTGCATTTGAACCACAAATAACTGCACAAAAAATATATATTTTTTTAAATGTCAAATAGTGCCAAAAATGTTTTTCTGCGATATATTTGTCCTATCATTTAGTTATGAATATCCAAATGGGTTTTTATCTAAATCTAAATTCTTGTAATAATATAAAAGTTTAGAATAATTAAATTACAAAGTTTTATTATAGTTAAACAAAAGATATTGAATAATAAAATAATAAAAAGGGACCTTGTGAATAGGAAAGCACTTGGTATGTAAACCTTTCTTACACTTAGAACAAATGTACAATGACTTTTTTCTTTTGCCACCACCTTTGGTACTTGCTGCACTACATTCACAACAGTTTCTTTGCATATTATTTGGCAGTTTTTCAAAAAATTTTTTACCTCCACCTTGCTTTTCTTCGTCACCACCAAAGCCAAAATCTGGTCTAGGGGGTCTTTGTTCTTTTATGTCAAACCATTCACGTGCTAAGTTATCAACCAAGGTCACAGTAAACTTAAGTCTAGATATGGGTGTGGTTGTATTACTTTTGTACAAAATGAATATATTTAAAATCATCCTAGATAAAAGATTAAAAGTGATCTTTTTCCAAAACTTGGTTGACTTACGGTCTCCCATATACTGGTGTAACATCTGGTCATGGCCATCTACACCACCCATGTAACAATTAAAATCCCTAATAATCTTAGGTTTACTTGTAATGTATACTTTGTTTCCTCTTTTCTTTGATTTTTGTTGTTGCTCCCCAGCTTGACTGAACTGAGACGTTTGGCGCGCTGCTGCTCTGAGCAGTCACAGCCTACTAAAATAGCATCGACATACTAAATTAAAAGTTCCGATAAATACTATAACTTTGTAAAACGGTTCTTTACAAATATTTTGATATATGGAACAAAGGTTTTTTCTTTTAAAATCTATTTAAAAAAATATTTTACTGGACGTCCTAAAAATAGGACGTTGGGATCATACGCAATTTCACGTGACGTCCTAAAAATAGGACGTTGGGATCGTACGCGATTTCATGGGACGTCCTAAAAATAGGACGTTGGGATCGAAAGGGTTAAGACAGATGGTGAGTTTATTCAAAGGCTGTTATGGTTGATTTGAGGGCTGTGTGTTTTTAGACAGACACCAAACTTAACTCAAACTACTGGCGTGTACAAAAATGGTTTATGCATGTTACTGGCATCTACCTTATTGGGTAGTCCTATGTGCTACAGTGATCTACGTAAAAATTGTGTTTGTGGTCATACTTACATTTATTGTAATTATTTTTAAACTAAATCTACAATTATTAAGTTAAAGAATATATTTGTAAACAATGTCGTTTTTTGGATTAACTTCACTTACATAATTTTGAATACGTTGTTATATTTGGTTAATAAAGATTTACTGAGCTAATAATTTTTGAACTTCAAATAATTCTTTTGACAAGTTATTAAAACAATAATTTGGGAATTAAACATTTAACAAAATCACCAAGGTAAAGTGGACAACTTTAGTGTGCACCTTATTCTTACCTTTTGGACACAATTATTTCCCCCACTCCTCCTACTAGTTGGTGTGTCGGTGGCTGGGTGCACCACCTTACACAGCAGTTTTTTGTTGTCACAAATGTTTGGATTTAAAAACAACTCGGCGGCGACCCAGCCGGTGTGTTCCCGCTCAGCGTTACACGCGACACGAGTACCAACTGCTGTGGCCGAAATAACTCAGCCGCTAATAGAATATTGCTTTAACATATTGTGGTATGTGTCATTTGTTCCTCAACGCATTGCAACTGTTTATGGGAAATAGTTTATAATATTTTTTTACAGGCGTTCGTATTTTAGCGAACGCTGGTTGTGAAGTCCTGTGTTTCTCTACTTTTAGAATTTTGGCAGAAGTGAATACCGAAAAGTGGATGTTGCACAATGACAGAGGGTTTGCGAATTTTGCTCTGCTCTGGGTGCGATAGTGGAAGGTGAAGTTGCCATAAGGATCAAATACGCGATATAAATAAAATTTAATTTCTGATCGGATTCATCAGATCGTGTACCCGGTATTCAACATCCTTCGCCTGTACCAGTTACTCGTAAATCGTCTTCTTTCACTCGCGTTGAATTAATTTAGTGAATAATGTTAATGCACTGCAGTACTGCTGTAAGAATATCGAGCTTTTACAAAAAAAGATGGACAAATGCAGGGTTTTAAAGGTTATGGTATTTTTTATCATATGTGTGGTTAGTCTATGTCAGATGTATAAATGACGCTTCAAAAGATGTTTTCAAAGTAATTCAGTTTATAAAAAGGTCCTTTAGTGATATATAAACAAGTTGTAAAATATCTCAGAAGAAATTGTATGAAATAGTACAATAGTAGTGTAGTAAATGTTTGATTTATTACTATAAATATTGCACAGCGTACCGTATAATTAAATTGTAAAATATTTAAGTAAGTATAGAACAATACCTAGATTTTTATACCTGGGAAGTCAATAAATATCTAAAAATGTTTTGGTTTTTCAGTCAGATAAAAAGAGTTATTTTCTCAATAATTTCTTCCTATCTCGTGGATTTTTTAAGAGGACAATTAAACGTGTGCTACCTATCTAATTCATGTGTAAAGCAAGGTAGTGGTAGGACTGGCAGGAGAAGAAATTCGGTAGCCGTTACTGTTTACCTCGACTGAGGGTGTTTATGTTTATTCCCGCTTTCATTCCACTCACTAAATTTAGTGAGGTTTGGTAAACGAAGATTTTCGTGGCACTAAGAATCAACAGTGTCGTGCTTCACAACTTGTTAGTGTTGTTTACTCCGTAATACACGGCACGATGTCGTCTACACATTTTCTTATTTCTTCTAAAGCATTCCGAAAGGTGGCGGCGTAGGTCATGTCGTGTGGAGTAATGGTCGATGAATCTCCAAAGCAGATCAAGATGTTCCGAAGTATTCAGAATTTCTATAGGTTATGGTAGAATTTCTTACGGTTTTTCATCAGAAAATCTCAAAAGTGTAATTTTGTAATGATATGTAGATGTATAATGTATACATACTCTTTCTCTCATTGGGGGGAAACAAACGTCATGTATGTAAAAGTAACACAAACCTAAACAAAGCGTACTTCGTACTCACAACAGACGGTGGGAATGGCTCGTGACGGATGCTGGAGTGACTTATTGAGGTTATGTTGACCAGACCAGATCACCCCCTCCCCTCCACCAGTCCCAGTGACCACAAACCAATAACAAACCAGAACCGTGACCGGAGTCCGGACCGGGGTCGCGCCATCGCCATAATGGCTATAAACATTGGTCAGACGGACAGCTCTGCCACTCTGCCGCCGCCGGTCCTCGTTTGGTTCTCTTCTGGGAAACAACTGAATGAACGATTCAACGACCACAGGGAGCTCCTTGTTTTGAGTTTACTGTGTCATCAGCCTGCCTCCTGCCATCGTTTTTCTATATTAATGAGCTAACTTATAAAGAATCTTTAGAACTTTGATTTAGTAATCATGAGTAGTTATGTATGGAACTGTTTGTTATTGACGATGGGTGATATTCGTTAGTAATAGAACACTATTTTTCCAGGATTGGAAACTACCCTTTTAGTCGGGTGTCAGAAAATCTTAAGATATACAAAAAAAATATATACTTATAAATATGTGGCAAACTCACCCAGTTGTAACAACCTAACAATTGTACGCCCCAAAGCAAAAATACGAAAGGCCACACTACTAATTTATGCAAGTTAGATCACAGAGCAAGTACCAACGTATTTGGCACCTGAAGCAAGAACCTAGCCAGGACAAAATTTTGGAGGACAAAGATTAAGGCCTCATTTTGTTCCTTAAAAATTCTTGATCCGTTTCTTTGTTGAGAACGATACTTCAGCAGTACATGTCAGCAATGCTGATTTAAATAAATAATAATCGTTTACTAAAAAAATAATTAAAAAATTTTGGGGGGTCCGGCCCCCTTGGACCCCCTCGCTGACTACATCCTTGACTGAAGAAGAGGGTAAATTTCCACCTTCGATATTGAATTGGTCATGGTAACTTAAAGCTGTAAAATGTTTCTCAATAATTATTCATTTAACTTGTTCTTTACCTAAAACTGTCTGATAACATTGATGCAGGTGGTAAAAGTAATTACTTGCCCACTGTTTTGATATTATATTCAATAAAATTAATGGTTATGACCATCGACGAGTATTACTAACGAAAATATAATTCAGTGAAATAAAAATAATATAGGGTTTCGAACATTTGACATCGTTATAATTGTTACAAAATGTATAACACAACGTTTCGAGGGTTGAAATCTTACCATCTTTGTCTGGTGACGATATAGTACCAGTTCTCGGAATATATGAAAATGAAAAAAGTGAAGGGAAAAGAAAAAGGTTTTGAACTAATTACATCATCGCCTGACGAAGAGGATAGATTTTAATCCTCAAAATGTTGTGTTTATACATTTTGTAACATATAACGATGTAAAATGTCCGAAACCCCGTTATCCTTTCAAACCTTCCATTGACATTAAAAAACTTTAAACGAAGAAAAATAAAATCACACTACGTTCTACAACTGATAAGTACTGTGCAACCGGTTGAATGCAACATAGGTAAAGAGTCATTTTCTAGTTATTCCGAAGATTTTATAGAAGTACCTCGGTTGCACTAATTGTCAACCTCAGAGGTAGTAATTGATCACTCCAATGAGCGGTGTAGCATACCTGAATGAGGTGTACCAACGATATATTCAGTTGTTGCTAAATTGCATAATGATGGCAAATGTCCAGAATCTTGTTGTATTTTAAACACTTAAGAGCCGGTCGTCATGCACGTTTACGACCTTATTTTTAGTCGAAGAATTATAGTGATGTCTCTCGTTAATAATGATTACACATCCAAACGCCTTTTAGTTATTTCGATATTTCGATAAAAAGTCTCACAATTTTTGTTTCCATCGTTTAATATTTTTAAAATGTCTAAATTTTACAAAACAGGAAGTTTAGATGCGTATTAATTATATATTTCAAATAAGACTACGGTAGAAGTAGAAATTCATGAGGTTTAACTTTGGGTATGTAGGGTTTAGCTGCAGTTCACCTTCGTGCAGCGTCTGAAAACTGACGCTTTCACAGACTTTCAAACACAGGTACTTTCAAACTTTCAGACGCTGCTGCTCTGTGAACTGGAACTAAACGCTACATTCACATTGGTTCAACTCTTCCCACCATAGCTACGTTAGGTGTAGGTGTAACTTTGTTCTCACAAGGAAAAATAATGTCGTTTCCATCGTGATATGCAACTGACTGATCGGAATGGTCGGTCAGTAATGTGATTGGCTTAACATAAGTAAGTTCACTTTAATACTTCCGAGGAAACTGGACGCATAACGGATTGGCATTTCTCATAGAGTTGTAATTCGGTATGACGACCTTACTTGAATCACCTGTGTACCGCAATGTGAAAGGTAGAAACGGTTAATGGCTCGTTTTAATACCCAGTGGTTATTAAATATAGATGCATGTAATAGAATAGCGAATAGAGTTACATTCACCTGTTTTGTGGTACATTACCGTATAAGGAATAGTTGGACAAATATCTTACCACAGCTTTTGGTAAATTTAAATCTTATCATACAATGCACATTGATGAGTTTTAGTTTGGGAAATCACCGCAATTGTTTTTAACAGAGTGCGTGCAAATTGGAACGGTTCCAAATCCGAGCAACCCGAGTAGGCTGTAAATTACGCACTGGCACGTTAAGTGAGAAGTCCGCCGGGAAATTTGAGGTGAGATGCGGTCAGTCTATTTTTGGAAAGTGATAGATGGCTGGGGTATTAAATTAAAAAGTGTGGGTCACCACAGGAATGGAACCGGGTCGGGGTAGACCAGGCCGCGAGGGGAGCGGAGTGTTATATGTTCCGGTCAGTGATACCACTATGTGCAGGGACATCAGTGCGGACCATTTTTAAATTGAATAGGCTGTATGTGGGGAGAGAAAAAGGGCTGACACCACTTTTCGTTCGTGGAGTAAGATGAGGCAACAATAGAATCCGTGCAGTACAATGTGTAGATCTAGTGGCCATCTTATGTTACCTGTAAGGTAAAGTTTGCGTGGGTGTACGGCTCTCGTGACATTAAAATCGAGTTGGTAAAATATATGGTGCCTTTGAGACGGTTATGAACCCTTTTGAGACTGTTGTGTAGCTTTTTAGATGATCACACAACCTTTGGAAAGATCATGTAGCCTTTGAAACGATTATGTAACCGTTGAGATGATTATGTACCATTGGAGACAACCATAAAGTCTAGGAAAAGATCATGTAGCCTTTGAGATGGTTATGTAGCCTTTGAGACGATCATAAAGTGTAGAGAAAATCATGTAGTTTTGAGACGATTATAAAGTGTATAGACAATGGTGTAGCCTTTCAGATGATTATGTAGACTTTGAGATAATAATGTAGCATTTGAGACGGCCATAAAACTGAAAAAAAAAAAAAAAAAAATGTAGTGTAGCCTTTGAGATAGTTATGTAGTCCTTGAGACGTTCATACAGCCTAGAAAAGATCATGTAGTCTTTGAGACGATCATACAGTGTAGAGAAAATAATGTAGCCTTTCAGACGATTATGTAGACTTTGAGATGATAATGTAGCATTTGAGACGGTCATAAAGCCTAGGCTTTGAGACAATTAGATCTAGCGCAAACTGACGGAGAAGAAAGTGTTTGGGACCACAATGTCGTTGTAGAACAAAGCTAATCACGGTATAATTATTTACCTATCCCGTGTGCAAGTCTACTAAAACTTTGACACTTAACTTATAAGCTGAGTGTCAAAGATACAATATCACCCGGCAGTACGGACTATTCGTACGTAATTCTGATGATTACGTAACCCTCACAAAGTAAGCTCATGTCTACTGGAAAAATCTTATCATCAATTTCCAACTGCCTACGTATATCCTGTAGGCACGCGCCTACATAGACAGCGCTTACGTGTTTCCTTCTCATTCCCCCCCCCCACTTCTATGACATGTGTACTGTAGGACTTGGCGCTGGTTCGCATGTGAATGACACTAGAGTTGTTTACTCGAATGACACGTTATTACAGCGCTAACGCACGAGGTTGAGAGGTGTTGTGGTGTCAGCCTCGGCAAGTGTGGTGTTTCATAGAGGCGGATTATGGAGCGTAACGCAACGCAACGGTTGTGTACATATTTTATCTGCGACTCTGTATACAGGACTAGTTGCGGTATGTAGTTGTCGACAAGTCCCCAAACATTGCTAAAATCTGTGATAGTCACAGTTTACGCACCCTAACTCTTCCCACTGCACCAAGTCAGTAATCTCGCGGGTTCAAGTACGGTTGTTAGCGAGCATCATCACTTTCATCATGGTAAAACAAATATGGCCTTAGAACCTTGTTTTAATTTAGTCAAATTGAAAACTATATCAGAATTTCGTTTTTACCATAATGCACAAATAATAGCTGTTTTTGATACTTGATAGCAAGTGATTGTTATGAACTTATAACAGAGATCTGAAAAATCAGCAGGTGCAAAATTCAAATTTTGTCAGTGCCCTAACCTAAACATCAACAAAATGCTGGCGGACTTCCAGGTACCTCCAAGTCTGATATTGACTTTTAAAGAGACTGCAGCAGTCTTCTAGTGTCGTCTCCTGACTGGTAAATATCACCAAGTCTGATGTTGACTTATAAAGCGACTGCGGCAGTCTTCTTGTCACCTCCTGACTAGAACACATCTCAACAAGGAGGGTGCTGGCGGATATCCAGGAACCTCCAAGTCTGATGTTGACTTATAAAGCGACTGCGGCAGTCTTCTTGTCACCTCCTGACTAGAACACATCTCAACAAGGAGGGTGCTGGTGGATATCCAGGAACCTCCAAGTCTGATGTTGACTTATAAAGCGACTGCGGCAGTCTTCTTGTCACCTCCTGACTAGAACACATCTCAACAAGGAGGGTGCTGGCGGATATCCAGGAACCTCCAAGTCTGATATTGACTTATAGAGCGACTGCAGCAGTCTTCTAGTCTCGTCTCCTGACTGGCAAGCAACCGTTGGCGCCACCACCTCCTTGCAACACCTTCCTAACTGTTAAACCGTGTAGATTTATTTCGTCTCTTCATCTTGCCAACCGAAATCGTGCCAATGCTTTGACCACTGAGACATATGTTTCAGTATGAATCCTTTTCCCTAGTGAATGATTCAATTTGTATTTGAAGAATAATAGTATTTAATGTTCTCTAATGTACAAAATACTTTCGTAAATAACAAAAAAATGATATTTTAAATACTGTTGTTTAATTATATTTATTGCCATTAAATTGCCCATGCACATGAATATAATGTTCATATAAGTAGGCTTTATACTGTCTCATGTTTTCTTGATTGGCCTAAACAATAAATTATGTATTTTAGATGTCTAGTTATTTATCCGTCACACTAAATAGTACATTTCATTACAATATGACACTTTCGAGACTAGTAAAATGTCTTTATTAAAGAGGCGAAGTTAGGGCTGTCCTCTATACCACTCAACCTCAATTACTATCGCGGGGCAAGATTGTATTTACACGCGAGGCAAAGGTGAGCGTGCTAAATGCTATCGAGCCTTGCAATAGAACTTTTGAGACGAGTACTGGACGATACTTTTTATCTCGACGTGGAAATCATTCTTGAAAGATTATCTGATATTTCATAGTATAATTATTCATTCGTTTTGGCATCAAAGACAGCTGTTTGAACATAGGGTTGTCGGAATCACACTGATGTGGTCACATGTTGTACATACAGAAGCGATGTTTACATTGGGAAAGAATTGTTTGCATCGGGAAATAACGTTTAGGGGAGGGAAAGTCAGCTGACGGCTACAAGGAAAAGATGACTTTCGCAGATCTCAGATATACTGGAAGTAGCCCATTACTATACAGAGTGAGCGATTGCCCCCTAATTTTTGTTTTAGGCTACAACAGGACAAACAAAGTACCAAATTGCAATGCAGTATCTGTAAATTAGTCGGTTCGCCAATGGTGAGTTTCCCACAAGAGTGACTTATAATGAACAACAATGCTATTCTAAAAATACTTCCAGTTTACAGTACAATCTATAAAGCGATTGTCAAACAATAGGTGTTTTTATTGAGAAACTTTCCAAGCTAGAATCTTTCATCTGCTTCAAACTCCAGTTGTGTACAGGCAAGCGCGAACTGAATGGAGGTATGCAAGTTTGATTTGTGTTTGTTTCCCTCTCTCCCAAACAACGTGGGACTTTTTATCAACACTTATATGAAATTGTTGCATCATAGCGCTTTAACATTTTTGCCATGTCGATAGAAGTCTATATCAGGTAATGTCTTAAATTTAACAAGGAATAATTCTGAAACAATAACAATCCCAAACTATTCTTTCTAATATGCAATCAAAATTTGGAAGATTAACGCAAAGACAGATAAAGTGTAGGTACTTTCGTATCTTATAATTCTAAATATTGTAGATACAATTTCAAATAGACAACACTGATAAAAGCAAAGTATCATAAGTACATTCTTGTAACGCGATTCGTATTAAACTATTAGTATAGAGGTGCCGAGACCCAATTTGCAGAGAAATTTCAGAAGAAAGACTTATCGTCAGCCGCTCTAACTTTTGAAATGGAATGGTATTGAAAAGGTTAAAAATATGACACGATAGTTTTTGTATTGGATCGTAATTTTTTTGATAATTGTCATGAACCTTTTAACTCACGTGAGAAATAGACGCCGCGTATTAAAAATTCAAGAGAATATGAAAAGTTAACAAATCCATTTTATTTTATAACGAATTGTTGAATTCGGGTGAGACCATTATGGCCGTGATGAAAATGATTACCAATTATTCAATTAGAGCATTTTGAGTAATTAGTACGCGATAATGCGAGTTTTAATTGGCAATCATGGCGTAGTCGCCTGCTCCTGATGCCCTCTGCAGATTGAACGCTTCAATCAATCGTCAATGGAGGTGAGATTGTGACACAAGCGCTGCTCAGTGCTCAGTCATCAAAATTGAACTGAGGCGATAAGAAGTGATTAGAATCACTCCGTCCACTTGGTTAGTCACTGTCTTGGAGTACAGATGTTCCTAGAATTGTTCATCAATCGAGAAAAGATTGGCACAATTGAACATACATCTCTTATGTGTAAGTCAATAAAATAAAAAGATTAAATTACGTAAAAGTAATTAATATAGTAGATCTTATTATGAACAGTAAGTTTGTCGAAATAGTTTATTGAACTTTATCAATTAAGAGTTGTATTAACATTTCGTTATAATGTGATCCGATTATCATCGTAATATAATAGAATAAGAGTATAGTTGCCGACCAGATGGGTTCTCAATCGTTTCTTAAAAATGGTTCATGTGTCAGAATTTCTTATGTTGTATGATATGGAATAAAGTAACGGTACTTTTATGAAACAGTTAATTTACACTTCTTAGTGTATCATTTATTAGTGTAAGTATTGACAAGATTAGTGTTAGCCATTTAGTTTTTAATTGAAATATCACACCATAAAAGATTAGAAGTAAAGGCGAAGTCAAGGCACCATCCTACCTAAATCGATCTCTGAAACTCTTTGGCGCCCAGTCCCCAGACGATCCGAAGGGCTCTCTTCTGCAGAAAGAAACCATTGTCGAAGACTTTGAAGGCTACAAATTCCAGAAAAGTAGTAGCAAGGAAACAGATTGAAAATGCCAACCTAAGAACTTTCCGGGAGACAAAACAGGACGTCTTTTAATTTGTTTGATGCGACCCACATTTTTTGTATTTGTATTGATTTTCTTTAGAAAACAATAAAGTAATTTTGGTATTTGGCATTACGCCACTGTTTGTAAATTATCCAAACTGTCGTGCGTAAATTCGTGCAATAGTAAAAACAAGATTTCTATCGCCGACGGAAACTTCAGTGAAGGATCTGCTTGTCAGATAAGACTAATAATAGAGGTATGTGGAGCTACCTGATAAGTGGTCTACATTATCAAGGCCGTCATAAAACTATTTCTGGTCGGCAGGTAAAGTTATCGCGTAGTTGCATGACCAGGGGTTGTTAGGCGCAATGAACCCCCCCCCCCTACACATAGTTCTCTCTCTATTATACGACAAGGTCGTGTCTAGTCAAGTATCATCATAGTGTTTCCTTCTGGCGCAATCGAAGATGCGATTATCTTTCCTCTCTATCATTTATTGTCATTTTGAAGAGTTGATCCGTCACGGTTATCAGTCTATCTATAGTACCATATTTATCGGAACATTTTCCGTCGTATAATTTGCCGACAGGGTATCATTAACCTCTGGATGTTTTTTGGCTACTTGGAGAATACTTTATTTGCACAACATACATCCTCTTGTCTCTTCAATTTGAAACAGGTTTCTGTTAATTTATCGCTCGGAACTTCAATGTAACAGTATCGTAGTACAGTGTCTTGCGGGCGGCGGCGAACCCAAACAATAAAATAATTGTATCCATAATGACGTCGTCAGAGCTATTCAGAAACAATCCATTAATCTGGGGTGACGACCTCTGGGTATCAGTAGAGGCGCGCTGTTATCTGTAATGGAGATTGAGGTGAGGTTAGGTCACGTGATGTGTGACTCAGATTCGCCGCTCCTCCTTCTTCCCGCTCAAGAAAACATGATTGCAGTCTTAAAGGCTTCATACTCATCAATAATATTTATCTAAAGCCCCCTCCTCCTGCACATTGTGATATTCCTGAAAATGTACCTCTGTTACACGCTTGGATGACTTGTGACTGACTATTCCCCCTTAATAATAATGGAAATATTGATTGAGTGCTTTCCCTACATTATATGTGCTCTGCAACACAAATGATGATGGATGGAGCTCTCGACTTTCGTTCCGTATCATATCTACCTTACCTACTCAGATAAAAATCAATAATCTTTTTGTTGTAAATGTACAAATTGAGTACCGGTACTTGCATTACCTACGTTGCTTCGTCCCCACTGCACGAATCTCACTTTGTTAATTACGTACTTTGTTAATTCGTTTGTAATATGTCTTAATATGTCTTATTATCATTTAAATGTTTAGTGTTTGAATACATGTAAATTGTTAGCTCAGATGTTTAAGGTTAACGTGTTTACTGACATGCAGAAAAATGTGAAGTAAAGGGCCTAAAATTGGTCCCTGCTGGACTCCACAATTGTCCAATGACAGCGATTCTGTCCAATAATAATATACGTTCTCTCCATTAAAAATAAAGACTTCATGTAGGACAGTACTTTTTCAGAAAGAAAGACAATTCAATATTACTAAAAGGAATAGAATCTTTGACACAATGAAATGTTATAGAAAGGTCAGCTATGGTTAGAATTGTCCGTAACATCGTCTCGCCCACTGCCAGCTGAATATGATTACCAAATTGAAATGTGTTAACTCTTTACTTGCCTCATGTGGCGTGCGCGCGTGTCTCAGACAACCTGATTCAATACATCAATAAGTATAATCTATGTAGAAAATAGGTGTAAGTTACGTAAAGGGTTAATAACATCAAAGTTACAGAAATCCAATACCTGATAGTGAAACATCCTCTTTAATATTTTTCAAATTGAACGCAATATGGTGTTTGGTCTGTAATTGTTTAGACTAGATAGCTAAAATTTATTGAAGATAACTGAGACAGAACACGAACTAATAGACCATTTTTATAATTTCTATCACATACCATTAGTCAATAACATGCACTACCATATATCAATATCGTCAATAAATACACCATATCACCCAACGCCGTTGCTGTTCAGTGTTTTAAATATTTTACTATATCAACAGTATGACAGTCCCATATAGGTACCACAAATAAATAAAAATCCGTCAGTTTTATAAACTCAACTCTTGTAAAATATGACATCTTGTAGTTTCCCTATAGGCTGACATTCAGACGGTTTTACTTTGAATAAGAAACGTACAATGAGATCTATAATTCAATTTAGTCCGGCAATACAATCTTACAAGAGATTAGGACTTCAAGAGTAATGCTCGTGGTCTAGTACATGCATTCCATTATACTACTGTCTATAAAGCTATTCTGGGTCGGCCCAATGTTGCATGTCAGTCGGTAATTTGGCGAAATGTCCCCCTCCCCCTCCCCACTTCGCCACCTCGCCAAGGTCTTACTCGACAAGTATCATCACATTATCATACTTCGTGAAACAATCCAGTTCGCGCCTTATTTTGTTCTCGATCGAAATTTAAAGTTTATTTTATTTTTAAATTGATCTCTACTTATTGTGGAAACTACATAGTGAGCTCGAATTACTGATACTACCTAGCCTGTGCTTGCTGGAGACGACCATGCTCTGCCGTTTCCAGTACCAATTGTTGCAGAGCAGCCGTTCTTGGGTATGGTACAAGAACCAAACAAAACTATGGAGTTGGTCAGCATAGGCTGCAACTCCATGAACATATCTGAGGAGTACCAGGTTTTATTACTTACCGGAAGTTATAAAATCAATCAATAATGCAATAATTTGCACAGTTGTGAAACTATTTAATAAAAAATGCATACTACTTGGGCGAATCCTTAACGCACAACAAATCCTAAAGAGGCTGCTGAGAGTGTGCATGTAGTAATTTTAGTTTCTACTAGTTATACAGGTAGTTTTATTTTAATTAAAACAAAGTTTTAAAGTTATTAAATTAATAATTCGACAAATATCTAATTGAAATCTTTTTTAAATACACACAGAAGAACACAGTTTTAGTGGCGCATGTCATATAATTTCAATTGTCATTGGCAATAAAGATTATTTGATTTTTTAGTTCATTAATACATTATCGTGACTTTCATAAAGTTATTTATTGAACTTGAATGTCGGTCTTTATTACATAGACAATAATTAGATGTTTTAATGCGTATTCTGTTAATTAAATTACGTCTTATTCGTGCGTACTACTCTGTCTTCAGACTATCTCAAAATTAAACATTAACAATAATAATTTACTCAAGTATTACTTTATTAATAGTAATATCACACAATTAGACTAATAAAATTATGGTATGAGCCTTGAGTGCGTAAAATTTAACAGCCGCTTTATGGTGTTTGGCGTGTTACTAAAGTTGCACCTACTATGTTTATTCCCTTATTACACTGAAGATGCCCATACTGTTGATAAATGCTATAAAAAAAAACTAATATCACCATTTTATGCAGCTTACTGTGTTAATTAAAGTCCGTGTGTAAAGTAATATAAATCCACGAAGTGTTTAGTTCAACTTAAATCGCGATTTTAGAGCCTGGATTAACATCCGCTACTTTTCGTTTTGAGCTCATGCAACATTAATGTTTCTGGTATATAAACTAATCAAAAATGTTACACTTGATTCTGACACAATAAAATGAAAATTTTGTATCGATTATTAACCGGAAATAATATAGATTTCGCTTTCACATTTTGTTTGTTAGGTAAGTTGATTTATTAATTTCGTAAGATTTGGTAAAACAAGCCTTGTATATAGCAAATCATGTGTTAAAATTTCGTTCATCATTTTCTAGCGCATGTGTATAATAAGAGTTTTCAGGTGATAAACAGGTGATCTGGGGGCAATGTTTGGCAGTGCATTATCATCATGTACAATGCTGTAGTGCAGTACAGGATATGGCAGGAGTCTGGGCCTGGGTCAAGCGTGATAAACAGGTGATCAGGGGGCAATGCTTGACTGTGCATTATCAAAGTCAAAGTCAAAGTCAAAGTCAAAGTGTTTATTTGTCAATTAACAATTAACATTGCATGACAATGGTCAATAATTTACAATAATAATAAAAACAAAAGATAAAATAACTAAACATCTTATTTGTACATTAGATAATCTCTTACAGAGTAAAACTCTCCATCAATCAAAAAACACTTAAGTCTTTTTCTAAATTTGCTAACAACAGTTTCTGCTTTTATTTCCAGTGGGAGACTATTAAATAATTTGATTGCTGAAAAATATAACTGGTTTTCAAAAAATGAGGTACGGTGTTTTGGTACAGGTATACAGATGGAGTTTCTTAAGTTGTAATGAGTAGGAAAATCAGAGGTAAAAATGTGCATATTTTTCTTAAAGAAGGTTAAGGTTTCAAGTATGTATAGGCTTGGGAATGTAAGAATTTTGTTTGAACGGAAAAAACCCCTGCATGATTGACTTCTTGCCAGCCCTAATACAATCCTTAGAGATTTCTTCTGCAAACGAAAGATGTATAGGGTCTTTGTGTTTTCAGAGCCCCATATTGGAAGTCCATAAGCAAGATGTGGGTAAATGCACCCATAATAGCCAGCCAGAAGAATTTCAGTACTAGAAAAACTGGAGAGTCTACGTAATAAAAATATGCCGCTGCATAATTTCCCACACACCTTGTCCATGTGAAGGTGAAAGTTCAGGCTTGAGTCCAAAATCACACCCAAGAAGTTTGTAAATTGTGACGAGTTAATAACGGAATCGCCTAAAATAATGGATGAACTTCCACTATCACCATTCATGGGTGCTCTAATATTAAAATCCAGGAATGTCGTCTTTGCAGTGTTCACAGTAAGGTGATTTTCTTCCATCCATTGAAGAAGACAGCTGCCTTGTACAAAAATATCATATTCCAGGTTTTCCCTATTTTTATGTGACATATTGAAAGATGTGTCGTCAGCAAATAAGCACAGATTTCCTCCGCCCACACTAGATGAGATGTCATTAACAAATAATAGGAATAAGACTGGGCCAAGGACAGAGCCTTGGGGTACCCCTGACTTCACTGTTTTCACAGAGGATACTCGATG
The DNA here is from genome assembly GCF_021130785.1 of Homalodisca vitripennis. Lineage (NCBI taxonomy): Eukaryota > Metazoa > Arthropoda > Insecta > Hemiptera > Cicadellidae > Homalodisca > Homalodisca vitripennis. The sequence goes on along the minus strand of NC_060210.1, from coordinate 122,457,620 downwards.
ACTCAAGCAACCAGAGTGGTCAACAAAGGGAATTTCAACTACCTGGCTACGCCCCATCAAATATGAAGACACCCAGTCAAATGCGGCACCCCTAATTCCAAGGTTTTGTAGTTTGCATAACAAGAGCCCATGATTGACAACATCGAACGCTTTTCGGAGATCCAAGAAAACACCAAACGAATGCTGACGTTCATCCAAGGCAATAGAAACATGATTGATGAAATCAAAAACGGCATCAAGTGTCGAGAAGCCACGTCTGAAGCCAAATTGCTTTTCAAAAATGACATTATTATGCGATAAAAACGACAATAAACGAACAAGATACAGTTTTTCCAAGACTTTTGAAAACGTTGATAGGATAGATATGGGCCTATAGTTTTCGATGTCATATGGGCTTCCCTTTTTCAGTAGTGGTTTAACTATTGCTTGCTTTAGAATACATGGAAATACACCACTTTCGAAGGTAGCATTCGCAATGTGGGCCAAAGGCCAAGCCAGCTGCTCAGCAACATCCTTCAGAAGGCTAGAAGACATCCCATCAGCTCCTGAGGTGTGGCCGGGCTTTAAGGATTTTACCACTGCGATTACTTCCCGAACATCTGTTGGCCACAGGAAAAGTGAAGGTACAACTGTCCGCATCGCATGACACACTCGTTGTGGGTCGTCAACATTCCAAGAACCGCCTCCAAGACGTTCGCCCATCTGGGTGAAGAAAGAATTAAACTGACATGAGATAACAGTCGGATCGACCACTAAGGAACCACTTTCATTCTTAATGGAGTAACAGGTAAAATCCTTGGACTTTTTGTTGGGCTGAATGTCCTTAATGATGTTCCAAACGGCCCTGTTTTTGTTCTTGGCCTTTGTGATGTGTTTATAAACCAACCCAGCCTTAGCAGAGCGAACTCTAGTCCGAAACTGTTTCTTAAGATCACGGTAAGATTTTCGCAAGGGATGTCCAGAACCAAGGTGTTTCGTCAGAGAATACATAGTGATCACCTTCTCTTGGAGCTGAAGCAAATCTTTATTGAACACCACCTTCGTAAAAGATTTGGTTTTCTGGTATTTTACCTTCTTTATAGGAGCAATTAAATTAAAATAATATGAAAAAGTAGATAGGAAAAGTGAGAACTTGGAGTTCACATCTTGAGCACTAAGAACATTAGCCCACATTTCATTTGCCAACAAGTGTCTTAAAACATGGATGCTGTTATCTGAAATTTGACGTTTGAGTTTGAACTTAGGAGTATTTATCATAGGAGACACATTAACCTTGAGATCACCAACCTGAGCATGGTGGTCCGATACTGCCGTTATGACAACTTGAGTGACCAGCTCACTTGGATTGATGTTCGTAAAGATGTTGTCAATTAGTGACGTAGACCCATTAAACTCCCTGGTATACGATTTTACTGTATCTCTAAGCCCAAAAGAAGTAATGAGATGAGACAGTTGTCTGGCAGTTTCATTATCAGAACACATGTCAATATTAAAATCACCAGCAATAAGGACCCTTACGCCAGATTTCAAAATAGAATTAAGACAATCAGTTAAAGAATTAAAGAACAATTCAATGTTACTGAAATCTGAATGTGGAGGTCTGTAAACAGAGATAACTAAATATTGAGAACCGCTTAAATCCACTGAAACACAGGCCAGCTCACAAGAGCCCTCCTTGCAAAATCTCGAAACGTCAACAGCATGACAATGCCTCAGACCCTCGTGAACCAAGATGCACACGCCACCTCGCCCCTTAACGGACCGACAATAACTGGACACGACCCTAAACCCAGACAAAACAAAAATATTCATCTCTGATTCTCTCAGAAAGTGTTCTGAGAAACATAGGATTTGAGGCGAGAGCAAATCCACCATAACCTCAATCTGGGCCAGTTTAGGCATAATACCCTGGACATTTTGATGTACCAGCCTAAGAGTGTCTAGGTGATCGCCTTCATCACCCCGTACGACCCGTTTCCCGAAGAAGCTATTGAACGCACAGGAGAGGGCTCACGGGAAATCTCTGGTGAAGGATCACGGGGAAACCCAGTAGTGGGCCCACAGGAAGGCACAAAAGGATTAGGAGCGACAGGGACATTGTATCATCCCTATCATTGTATCATCGTGTACAATGCTTTAGTGCAGTACAGGATATGGCAGGAGTCTGGGCCTGGGTCAAGCGTGATAAACAGGTGATCAGGGGGCAATGCTTGACTGTGCATTATCATCGTGTACAATGCTGTAGTGCAGTACAGGATATGGCTGGAGTCTGGGCCTGGGTCAAGCGTGATAAATATGTGATCAGGGGGTAAGGATTGACTGTGCATTATCATTATGTACAATGCTGTAATGCAGTACAGGATATGGCAGGAGTCTGGGCCTGGGTCAAGCGTGATAAACAGGTGATCAGGGGGCAAGGCTTGACTGTGCATTATCATCGTGTACAATGCTTTAGTGCAGTACAGGATATGGCTGGAGTCTGGGCCTGGGTCAAGCGTGATAAATATGTGATCAGGGGGTAAGGATTGACTGTGCATTATCATTATGTACAATGCTGTAATGCAGTACAGGATATGGCAGGAGTCTGGGCCTGGGTCAAGCGTGATAAACAGGTGATCAGGGGGCAATGCTTGACTGTGCATTATCATCGTGTACAATGCTGTAGTGCAGTCCAGGATATGGCTGGAGTCTGGGCCTGGGTCAAGCGTGATAAATATGTGATCAGGGGGTAAGGATTGACTGTGCATTATCATTATGTACAATGCTGTAATGCAGTACAGGATATGGCAGGAGTCTGGGCCTGGGTCAAGCGTGAACAAACAGGTGATCAGGGGGTAAGGATTGACTGTGCATTATCGTCATGTACAATGCTGTAGTGCAGTACAGGATATGGCAGGAGTCTGGGCCTGGGTCAAGCGTGAACAAACAGGTGATCAGGGGGTAAGGCTTGACTGTGCATTATCATCATGTACAATGCTGTAATGCAGTACAGGATATGGCAGGAGTCTGGGCCTGGGTCAAGCGTGATAAACAGGTGATCAGGGGGTAAGGATTGACTGTGCATTATCGTCATGTACAATGCTGTAGTGCAGTACAGGATATGGCCGGAGTCTGGGCCTGGGTCAAGCGTGATAAACAGGTGATCAGGGGGTAAGGATTGACTGTGCATTATCATCATGTACAATGCTGTAGTGCAGTACAGGATATGGCAGGAGTCTGGGCCTGGGTCAAGCGTGATAAACAGGTGATCAGGGGGTAAGGATTGACTGTGCATTATCATCATGTACAATGCTGTAGTGCAGTACAGGATATGGCCGGAGTCTGGGCCTGGGTCAAGCGTGAACAAACAGGTGATCAGGGGGTAAGGATTGACTTTGCATTATCGTCATGTACAATGCTGTAGTGCAGTACAGGATATGGCAGGAGTCTGGGCCTGGGTCAAGCGTGATAAACAGGTGATCAGGGGGTAAGGATTGACTGTGCATTATCGTCATGTACAATGCTGTAGTGCAGTACAGGATATGGCCGGAGTCTGGGCCTGGGTCAAGCGTGAACAAACAGGTGATCAGGGGGTAAGGCTTGACTGTGCATTATCATCGTGTACAATGCTGTAGTGCAGTACAGGATATGGCCGGAGTCTGGGCCTGGGTCAAGCGTGAACAAACAGGTGATCAATGGTTTGTCAGTTGCACTTACCCCTTTCCTCCTCCCCCTTCTGATATTGACGTGTTACTTTTGTGGGTTCCCCGGAGCCTACAAATCATTCCTTTAATGTAACTTAGATTGGATTATTTGGTCGCTCTCATTTTGAATTGCTCTTCAAAGCAAAATTTTAAATATAAATTAGAATTTGGTAATATGTAACATACAGTTGTGCGTTATTTATGATGGGTTTTAAATATGTCAACTATATCTTTAAAACTTATATGTTTGTCAACTTATCTTTCTATTTATAAGTGCTTTGTTGTGTAAGAAATAAAATCTAAACCAATAGTTATCGTTAGAAAAGCAGCAACGCTTAGTGAGGTAGTAGATTACAGTGTAGCAAACCTTCGTATTTTCTACGATGTTTGTATTATGATGTGTATTATTTGTGGGTGATTCATTTCGGAGTTCTTTTAAATAAGCGATGTTTTATTGGCTGAGCGCTAGCGAAGCCCCATCGCTTAAGGGCTGAAGAAATTTAATTTCCGTCTGCCTGCCTGTCTGCAGGATATCTTGAGATCAAACTATCGTCTAGACTTGAAATTTTGCAACAAGCTTCATTTCCATCAGGTTTAATAGTGGTGGATGTTATTTTAGGGAACTTAGTTAGCATAGGAGTAGTAAACATTTTTACATTGGTCTTATAGGTACCGATGATGGCAACGAGAATACCACAGAATACATACATTTGTAAACAAACTGAGACAAACATAAGCCTTGTATAGACGTACTGTGACGGAGTTCACCACACCACATGTCGCGTGATAGGATTCGAAGAGGTTGCACGCAATATTTCAAGTCTATAGCTCATTTCATTCCTGAGATGACAATCATACAGAACAGAATTATTTACACCTCCCCCCTCTCCGGCATACAAAAGAGAAATTGTGCCAGTCTACTCAGCCAAATGCCATGGTTGGACATGCACCATCATAGAACTCATTCTTGTCTATGCACAAATCAAGTTTCATGCAAAATTTAAAGTCCTCAGATGATATCTTTCTCTAGATATCTGGCGGATATATTTAAGCTATACGTGTGACTATGTCACATGTTCAAATATAAATATGATTATAATGTTTGTTTACAACTTTATGTATTCTGCTATTATATCATTGCAAATGTAAAAATGTTCTCTATCGCTCATTCAAATGCCATGGAGTGACATAAACCCTCAACGATCTCGATATTTCCAAAACGGAAATGAAGGTTCATGCAAATTTCCAAATCCATAGGTCAGTAAGCTGTTGAGATATCGTGCGGACAGACAGACAGAAATGCAATTTTGCAGCTCTTCGAGTAATTGTCTTCGTGAAAGATCAGTCAGTCATGACTTTATTTAAATTCCGTAAAGCCATATTGTATTTGAAATAGTAATAAGAATCACAGTTTTGTTTCTTATTATTATTTTTATAATTTGCTTTTATTTCGTCTATCGCTATCAAAGCAGACGAACCACAACTTTTGCTCTGTTCGCAAGCGGCCAGACGAATACATGTAGCTCCAATGTGCGAAGTTGCAATAGGCAGACGAGAATATCCCCTGTACTTTGAAAGTGTGTTAAAATTGTGGAGTCGGTGAGACCCCCACACACATCCACGCACGTACTCACACACACAATAGTCGAGTGACACATCACTTCCGTAACCACAGTCCACCACAATCGTTGACCCCTCTCCCCCCACTCCCTTCACCAAGCTATCCTTGTCTAATATATAGCTCTCTCTCGCTCTCTCACACTCGTCGTCTCTCTCTCTCTCTCGCTGGTTGTGACAGCTGCTCACTCCGCGTCATAAACACATCGGTTCTGGCATCCGTCTCTTTCTTTCTGGCGTGAATCAGCCAGCCTTCATGGGCAAGGTGGACAAACATGTACTCAATCAAAATCTTTTAACTGAGCATGCTTTTGCACCGTTTAGAGGTTAGCTGTTGGAGAAAAGATGGCTCGGCAAAGACATTGTACATGTACCGGGAATTAAATTTCCGTCCAATGAAAGATGAGCCCTTGATTGATGGGGATATGTGAGATCTGTGTTGGCCGCAGGCAGGTGTACACTTCAACCGGATGCTGAATCGTACAGACTTGATGTTGAATCAGCTGATTGATACCTGTAATATCTTCTAGCCGCCGTTAACTAGTGACAAGTTGCATAATAAAAAGTGAGCTCCGTAATCTTAACATTGGGAGAAGTGCCTTTTCAAGATGTTGATAGGTTCTGGTTGATGTAGAAGAGTCGAAGACTATTACGTCAAGAGTACCGAACCAGCGCATAGTATTCACCATCAGAAGAAATGGTGGCGTTATAGTGTATCTTCATTAAACTCAAGAAAAATATATATACATTCATTCCGAGGTATTTTTGGAGTTCCAGAAGTATTTAAAGTTGCAAAAAATTGCAGAGTTAAAAAATCAATGCATGAAAACTAAATTGTTGGAAATTATATAGACAAATGAAAATTATAAATTTGGAGAACGAAATTATGATAGTAGAATTTCAGATTCATGCCGCCGTAAACAGGCTTGAGGTACATGTTCGTGGTGATGTTTGAGTTGAAGTTATCGCTGAGTTAAGCAAAGCAAAATAAATCATTGTTTACCTTCTTTGAGTTCCTTGGTTGTGTTTCAAAGTGCGCTCAAAACTTCGCTTTGAAAACTTACGTTGAGTTTGTCGTTAGCGAAATGTGTTTACCATTGAGATTGAATGTACTGGAATACACGGGAAAACTCTTGGTCGGGTTTGTTGTTTTGTTGTCGGTGAAATATGTTTACCATACAGCATGGATGATACGGGAATACTCTTTGTCGGGTTTGTTAGTGAAATATGTTTACCATACAGCATGGATGACACGTGAAAACTCTAGGTCGGGTTTGTTGTTAGTGAAATTTGTTTACCATACAGCATGGATGACACGTGAAAACTCTAGGTCGGGTTTGTTGTTTTGTTGTCGGTGAAATATGTTTACCATACAGCATGGATGATACGGGAATACTCTTTGTCGGGTTTGTTAGTGAAATATGTTTACCATACAGCATGGATGACACGTGAAAACTCTAGGTCGGGTTTGTTGTTAGTGAAATATGTTTACCATACAGCATGGATGACACGTGAAAACTCTAGGTCGGGTTTGATGTTAGTGAAATATGTTTACCATACAGCATGGATGACACATGAAAACTATAGGTCAGGTTTGTTGTTAGTGAAATATGTTTACCATACAGCATGGATGACACGTGAAAACTCTAGGTCGGGTTTGTTGTTAGTGAAATTTGTTTACCATACAGCATGGATGACACGTGAAAACTCTAGGTCGGGTTTGTTGTTTTGTTGTCGGTGAAATATGTTTACCATACAGCATGGATGATACGGGAATACTCTTTGTCGGGTTTGTTAGTGAAATATGTTTACCATACAGCATGGATGACACGTGAAAACTCTAGGTCGGGTTTGTTGTTAGTGAAATATGTTTACCATACAGCATGGATGACACGTGAAAACTCTAGGTCGGGTTTGATGTTAGTGAAATATGTTTACCATACAGCATGGATGACACGTGAAAACTCTAGGTCAGGTTTGTTGTTAGTGAAATATGTTTACCATACAGCATGGATGACACATGAAAACTATAGGTCAGGTTTGTTGTTAGTGAAATATGTTTACCATACAGCATGGATGACACGTGAAAACTCTAGGTCAGGTTTGTTGTTAGTGAAATATGTTTACCATACAGCATGGATGACACATGAAAACTCTAGGTCAGGTTTGATGTTAGTAAAATATGTTTACCATACAGCATGGATGACACGTGAAAACTCTAGGTCAGGTTTGATGTTAGTGAAATATGTTTACCATACAGCATGGATGACACATGAAAACTATAGGTCAGGTTTGTTGTTAGTGAAATATGTTTACCATACAGCATGGATGACACGTGAAAACTCTAGGTCAGGTTTGTTGTTAGTGAAATATGTTTACCATACAGCATGGATGACACTTCTAGGTAGCAGTGTTACTTTGTAGCTGGCAAACAAAATTCCTCGTCTGTCCACAGAATATCTCGAAGATGAATAGACTCTTAGAGTTAAAAAAAAAACATCATTAAAAGTCAACGTATAAACAAACGTATAAAACGTATAGTCAAAATATAAACATGGTGTGTACGTTAATTGAACAAGAATTTTTCGAGGAGAATTTGAGTGGGGTTTCAACCAGAAATACTACAGCTGTTCATGGACAAAAGTAAGCTAACCATATTCCGCGGCATTTCTAGTGCGTTAGCAACACATGATTTACCAACCCGCGTCTAATGGTTACGTCAGCGTTTGGGTTTCACTGCCTGGAGGAAATACGTGATACGGTTTAGTTACCGTGCTGAATGCAACTGTTTTGTAAGGTGCTGATATGGATACGCTGATATTTATATCAGGAGATTATAGTTCTTTTGCTGTCAACAATATTTATGGTTTCTTCATATTTATTACAAACACATATCTTTGAATCATTCACTATGATATTTTTAGTCAGCAATGGAACATATTTATTGTGCATCATGTTTTTAAGAATAGAAGTTTTTCTTAGAAATTAAATTAGCTATATAATAAGCGCAGGATTAGATATATTTTATTAGAAAATAATAGTATCTTCATTAACTTGTATGTCTGTTTGTATTACAAACAGCTAACGTAATTATAACTAGTTTCATTTGAATATTTTCAATTTTGTTTTATTAAGTTGATATAGAAACTTAACAACATTCTAATAATTTAAGCATATTACGTATGATTAATTTAGTTACATACAGACAACCAATTAGGCAATTTTTAGGTCCTTGCTTGTGTATTTTCAAAATACTAAAACATAAAAATCTAGTATAAACCTGTATGTATTATATTAATTTTCTTCTTAAAAATTTACAGATAATACTATATTGCATATAATACTTCCATGTGGTAAAAGAATTTCTCTCTGAAATGTTAAAACTCTTCGTTTTTTCCATAAATTGGCGGGACTGCAACATAAACAAATGATAAAAAATAAATTAATACTGAAAAAAAAAAAACATTTTAAATTAATTTAGTTTAAACAAATATTAGTAGTTAACAAATTGGGTGTCAGTTTATAGTAAATATACAAACAGAAATTTACGGAAATAGTAGAAAAAAGCAATATATTTTTACTATATATACTGTTGTTTCAAGAACGTTATCAATATAATTATTTTTTAGTATATGTGTATAACACTCTAGATTATATTATGTGTCGTGTTTTCGAGTGATGGCTGCCCACCTAGACTGATTGCTTGCTATACCCGGTTCCACGTTCACCGTGCAGTACGGAGCGACCATAAGCCATGTTATCCAAACGGCAGTTCCGGTGGTACTAGCCGTCCTCAAGACATTGACTCCCCGGGCACAACATCACACTCAAATCTACTGTTTATTTTATTTTTGAATTATTGTATATTATTTTATATTGTATTTATATTACATGTTGTTATTTTGATTATCTTGCTTGATTTACTGTAAGCCAGTAATTCCAGACTCAACAGGTACAGAAAATTCTATTTAAGCGCCTTCGCTCGGGTTGCGAGGACAGTGACGCAATCCGCATAACACTAGGCGTGCTGTTCGCAGTAATGGTAATACAGTAACATGAGTATGTTCCATAAGACCTGTACTGCACGGCGAACGTGGAACCGAGTATAGTAGGGCAAACTGATAATACAGTCCACTTGACAGTCCCGTTGTAGTTGTCACTTGGGCTTAATCACTTTGCGTGTAGCTGATGTACGAATGTATGAATTATGTAGGTTATTAGAAGATTTGAGCTTGTGCCAACTTGATGACAATAAATTTTAATTTTCCCAATTTTCCAACGTAAGGGAGCAGCACTTCATAAATAATTTTGTTATGGTGTTAGTTTCTTTGTTATTTAAAGGTTATAATATCTACTTTAATTTGATATGAGTAACATTATTTTATGTAAACTGTGCAAGCAGGTTAAAAAGTAGGAAAACTAAAGCAAGTGTGACCATCTTATCAGTTTTCATTCTCCTAACGGCATATTGAACACCCTGAAAATTCCTAAAAGAACTTGGAAAAACTCAGGAAAAATAAAGATGTACTGAAAAGGAAACTGGAAAAAGAGTAAGGTGGTCCAAAGCCTGCATATGCTTCAAGAATGTACCTACAGGTCATTGTCTAGATACCCTACTTGTTGGCTAATAATTGTTTTTTAGAGCTTATTGACAATTGGTCTTTATTAACATTAAGGCTACTTAAGATATTAACCTGAAATTTTTGTACATGTTTACTTTATTACCCTGCAATTGTATGAAACTACAAAACATTTAGTATTTAATATCTTTAGTGAAATAAAAACTGATAAATAACTAAAAATTTAAATTTTATACTTATAATTTGAAAAAAAGGTATAAGCACTTGAAATATTTTGCATTTAAGAATTTCCACTAACGTTAAAAAGTTCCCCTTACCAAATAAAAAAGTGTAGCCGATTATCTGATGTACTTGCCGATGAAAAGGTATTTTAGTAACATTACATGGATAGGGGAAAGTGTTTCCCTTAAAGACTGGGCGTGTAACATTCCAATGTTTGCGTCACTCGGTGTGTCGGTTTCAATAAAAATACATTGGAATACTGCCAGTTTTTGAGCTCAAAGCTTAATTTAATATATCGCAATGTTCACTAGTGATGTCACACCGAGTTCTCAATTCTTTCGCGTCTGGATTTGATACTGTTTTTGTTTTGTTTTTTTTTTTTTAGAGAGAGAAAAGGAGAAGCCAATCCCTTTTTAAGCCTTATTCTGCCCGTTCTCATGGGCCACTGGCCTGTGCGAGGATCTTATCAAACAGAATAATGTGAGAGTCGATACAGTACAAGGTCGATGATACTGATAAAAAGTGCAAGGGTTACAGACAGGATTCGAACCTGCGCAATCTCCAATTCAGACTCAAAGTCCAACGTCTTAGACTACTCGGCCTTCAGCACTCCCAAGGATGACGTATTCTTAGAATTTGTGACATACATTGTCAGAGACTATTAATCTAATCAATCTTGTTAAACTTTAATGACATATAACATTCCTTGTTGATATGTTACATACCTATCATTAAATCAATATAATTCTGGAAGGGTGTAGGAACTTGTTTCCAGAACTTGTTCCAGTCACGTATGAGACATCTGTATTAATAGGAGCTCTAAATAATTGTGATGATTTAGAGGGTGCGTAATAAGATGTAATTGGCAGATTGAGTCAGGCCTGTGCCGCTCAGAGCGGACTGTGTGCACTGTACACTGTACATTGTGCATTGTGCACTGTACACTGCTCACTGCTTGAGCTGCTCGCGATGTGGATACGTTATCACCAGAGTTGAAGGCACTCGGCTGTTATCAGTGAGTGAAGTGAGGTTAGGTCACGTGATTGCAGGTTACACCTTCGTTGTCGCCGAGAGTTGTGCATCGATTATTTCTATTGGCATAGGTTTATTCTTGGGACGTTTCTTTCACGATTATTTATAGAGATCAACAATGAAATTCAACTAGAAAATTGCTTCACTGTCTTCTGAATCAAGTGGGAGTTGAATCAGTAGTGGAAAACTTATTGAGCCGGCATTAAGGGTTACTTTCAGTGGCGTAACTAGGACTTTGTTTGGGAGGGGAGGCTTATCAGATTTTTTAAAATTTTTAAGATTCTTGAGGTATTTCAAACAAGTTGTATCGCTGTTATAATTTTTTTTTTAGGATTCTTGGGTTATTTAAAACAAATTGGATTTCTGTTATAAGATTTTTTATTTTTAGGATTCTTGGGGTATTTCAAACAAATTGGATTTCAGCTATAAGATTTTTTATTTTTAGGATTCTTGGGTTATTTAAAACAAATTGGATTTTTGTTATAAGATTTTTATTTTTAGGATTCTTTGGGTATTCCAAAAAAATTGGATTTCTGTTATTCAAATTTTAATTTTTAGGGTTCTTGAGGTATTTAAAACAAATTGGATTGCTGTTATGAGATTTTTAATTTTTAGGATTCTTGGGGTATTTCAAACAAGTTGGATTTCTGTTATAAGATTTTTAATTTTTGGGGTTCTTGGGGTAATTCAAACAAGTTAGATTGCTGTTTAAAATTGTTTATTTTTAGGATTCTTGAGGTATTTCAAACAAGTTGTATCGCTGTCATAAAATGTTTTATTTTTAGGATTCTTGAGGTATTTCAAACAAGTTGGATTGCTATTTATAAGATTTTTTATTTTTAGGATTCTTGGGGTATTTCAAACAAGTTGGATTGCTGTTATAAGATAGTTATTTTAGGATTCTTGAGGTATTTCAAACGAGTTGTATCGCTGGTATAAAACATTTTGATTTTAGGATTCTTGGGGTATTTCAAACAAGTTGGATTGCTGTTATAAGATAGTTATTTTAGGATTCTTGAGGTATTTCAAACGAGTTGTATCGCTGGTATAAAATATTTTGTTTTTAGGATTCTTGGGGTATTTCAAACAAGTTGGATTTCTGTTATAAGATAGTTATTTTAGGATTCTTGAGGTATTTCAAACGAGTTGTATCGCTGGTATAAAATATTTTGTTTTTAGGAATCTTGGGGTATTTCAAACAAGTTGGATTTCTGTTATAAGATAGTTATTTTAGGATTCTTGAGGTATTTCAAACGAGTTGTATCGCTGGTATAAAACATTTTGTTTTTAGGATTCTTGGTGTATTTCAAACAAGTTGGATTGCTGTTATAAGATTTTTTAATTTTAAGGGTTCTAGTAAGGGGGGGACGGATTCTACTTCTTTGTTCCCATAGTTACTCTATTTCCGTCCCTGGTAGCTGATTGACTAACTTCTCATCTCTTCACTCCATGGAACTGGGTTCGAATCCGGGTTTGGACCCGGATATTTGCACGCTAATAAATAAACATCCGAGCCTGGCTTCAAGCAATGTGATGGACGGTTCCAGGAAAAACCTGATCGCTTATGTTGCAAATAAGGGTGTGGGATATTGATTATCTGTGTCTGCACAACTAATTGAAGTTCAAATATTAGCGCATCTCTGCATTCCGCTCTGGAGTTCTTGGTACTTAAATTGAAAGACTAACTAATAAATTATATTAATTGTATTTAGTAAAAGTCTTTTTACTTTATTTAATATAACAGCAGGTAGTCAAGCTGTCACAAGATGTAAGTAAATTACTTGAATCTAACCTTCACCAACCTCTGAAGGTTGTAAGCTCCGGTCATGCATGGGTAGAGCATTTCAAAATGCTGTTTCATGTTCGGTGTAGATTACACTGTGTCACATTAATTCATCATTAAATGCAATTTATTTTATGTGGGGGAATCCTCCGCCATGTTATGTGCAACCTTTGTTTATAGCCCGCAGTATTCTGTAGAACTTTTCATTCAAATAATAATGCTTACCACACACTAGAATATTAAACAAAAAGCAATATCAATTTGTGTTTTGTTAAAACACAGTTTAAGAAACTACAATCAGTTCAGCCAGTACACAACACCCATTACTTTTTTGTAATTGGGCTCACATTATGGTTTTGTTTATTACTATATATTTTACCAACAATGGTGATAAATATAAAAAGTCTTTTGTCTTCGGAGGTTTCAATTTGAAGTGGCACCTAGAGTGAGATTGAACGGTATAGTCCCTACAGACCGATGCAGGTTCAAACGTGTGATTGTATTTAAAAGGTATTTTGGTTTTCTGTGGCATTCAGTTATTTTTACTCATTATAAACGCTTTTTACTGAAGCTTATTTAGGTCTGCGGTGTAAATAATACAAAGTAAATTCAAGTACGATTAGTCATGGTGGCCAAGATAAAGGTAATAAGTATTATTTGGAGCACCATTCATCATTATAGACATAGAATTCTGCATATAGTCATCCCATTACTCAATTTCCGAGAAATGTTTTCTTAATGTTAGCAGACTATGACTTTATGTTACCCTTTAGAGTATACAGAGAGTACCATAATAAGGTGTCTCAAATCGATTGCGAGAGAACGGATTGTGTTAGAATAGTGAACTAACAATACCATTAAGAATATACAATGCGTTTTATTGTAAGGATTCAAATCTCTTCCGAGAGAATGGTTTGTGTTAGAATAGTAAATTAACATTCCCCTTTAGGTCATAGCCTACATAGAGTTTCATAGTAAGATGTCTCATCTCGATTACGGAAGAACGGATTGTCTTAAAATAGTAAACTTAACGGTTATCCCGTAAAATAAACTCTTTTTAACAGTTAAAACAATCCCTAGTTCTGAGATTATGTTTAATAATAACTCATTTGTATCTGAGGCTCTTTGTAAGTGAAACACTTTTGTGAAAAGAATCATATTATTTTCTTTTAAAATTATGGTCGAAAACTATGTATGTATAACTATATGTATCACGCACATCATTTTGTACGTCTTTACATACTAAACAATTAAGCCAAAGTCAGAAGGGCAGCGGTTTTGAACTATACGTAGTCTATTATACTGTTCCAAATATAGTTTAAAAAACTAACATTATATATTTAAAATTTCGTAAAGAATGTCACTGTTTATTTACAGGCAGTGTAAGGCTATTAACAGGTTAGAAATGATACACCGCTATTTTCTTTAATAGCCCCTTAATTCCTTTCTCTTTTCACAGGATCAAGGATCTCCGTTGGATCATCTCTGGCGGTTGTGTAATAGGGTCACAATCAAGTTGGTTTGTTTAATAGGACCAATTCTTCCTCTTTAAAAATGAATAATTCACGCGTAGTTGACTATAGAGTTAATTCATTCACATTTAAAACAATAACTGTCCAATGAAGCAATCGTTATATATGAACGTTAGACTAATAACATGAACAGCCTTGGCATGAGAACAGTACGAGTATGCTATTATTCATGATGTAAAACTATTCGCAATGAATACTAAGCTGTAACATGCCGGCAGGCGCGTCAGCTTGTTGCATGACCGAGGGTATTCAGTCGCCATGTCCCCCCTCCCTCAACCCACCATGCCACCTTACCCTCCCTTCACACACGTCACGGGCGAAGTTATAATTCACTAATGTGTCTTACTTAACAAGATCAATATATTGACTTGTATTGACTGTCGAATTTCCAATAACACAGTTGTTATTGTGTGTACCTTATCTAAGTAGCTCAACCAAGAATCGAAAGCCAATTTGAGTTGTATGCGCATACAACTTAGTGTTTCTTGATGTGGATAGAGAAATTTCCTTTAAGATGGAAATTGGTCGTCTGCAGCTAGTTTTGATGGAGTTCGAAATACGAAGGTGTCGAAGATAAAAAAGGAAGAATTTTGTCTCAGGTCATGTTGTTCTCATGTTGACACTCTCAAAACCAATCGTGAAATACATCGATAAACGTCAAATCAGCGTAATATAACCGTACGCAGAACCTTAGTGTCCGCTTTCACTCTCTTTGTCTAGTTGTCTGAAAATGATATAACTAATAATTATATATGTCTGGCGGTCAGTTAGAATCTTGGAAAAATAAATAATCTGAAAAACAGTTAACGTTTAATACGCTCACACTTCGAATTACACAAAAAGTAGCGAGGCTGACGAACGAATACTTTCTTGCAAGGATGTAGCCAGCGAAGAGGTCCAAAAGGCCCGCACCTCCTAAATTTTTAAAATTTTCAATTACTTTTTGAGCAAACGTTTATTAATATTTAAGTAATTCAGTATTACTGACATGTACTGCTGAAAGATCGTTCTCAACATTGAAACGGGTCAAGAATTTTTGAAGGATCAAAAAGGGGAATGAGCGGTTGACTGCACTAGATACCATGGCTCAGAAGTCAAGAAGAATTGTACTTTTCTAAAAACTCTTTAAAATTTTATCAATTCTCAATGTGGATTTTTAGTCTAATCAATTCTAATCAACAAGTCTAATCAATTTAAATGATTAATCCTGCACAGCCTACTAAAGCAGTGCCTCTACATTTGTGAATATCAATCGTGAATACGACGTATTCATATGAAAATTTGAATGTTTCCAGAGGAACCTCTCTAATTTCCTCTTAACCCTCCCCCTAAAGTTTTTCCTGGCTACGTCCTTGCATTCTAGGAAAAAATTCTCTATCAATTTGAAAAAAAAAAAAAAAAAAACAAGATGTGTGTCGTAACATTGCAGTTTGGTTCTCGGATACTAGACTGTGAGCTCTAACTCATAACCGTTTGCCTAATTACTTCAGGGTGGGTTCAGATGACTATTTGTTGCCTTGCCCAAACCAGGATTCGAACGCATGATTCCTGAGTGCAAAATTAAGCCGCTGACTACTCAGCTACCAGATACTTATTCATTCAAGTCAAGAAAACTTATTCATTCACTTTTAAAAAGAAGACATAGTGGTTGAGCATAATAAACATTATACACACGGCCTTCAGAACTACGATAAGCTCAATTGTGTAAATGCTGTCTAGAAGTAAAATCAAATAGACAATGGTCAACAGATAAGAAAAACCTGATTATGAACAATGAGAACAGTGGCATCCAGCTAACAAAACGATTGCGTCAATTTAGTTACTACATTTGTTGGCTGAGAGTCAACGAAGGGGCTAAATATGATTCTGCTCTGTCTGCTCGCATGAAATTTTGACAATGAATTGACGTATGGACTTGAAATTTTGCAAGCAGTTTTATTTGTACATAGCCTATATCGAGTTTCACGTTGGTGCATGACCTTCATGGGATTTGGCCGATCGTCATCGAAACCTCAGGGAATTGTTAGAATTTCTTTTCTATCTGATTGACTGACTGTAAGATATGTCAAGAGTGCATTGTGCTACAGACTTGAAATTTTGTATGAAGCTTAAGCGAAATCTGTTACGCGAAACGTGTGTGGCGGTTAACTTAACAGATAGGTAGTAGACTAGCAATAAGTATTTCCAAGATGCATCCCGATTAAGTTAGGCAAAGCACTTGTAATATTAACATTAACGAAAAGAAACTATGTAATAATTACTACTATTAAACTTATCCGTCACATCCTGTACCCTTAGATTTTGATAATTAAGTATTATTGATTTTTGCAAAACAAATTTCGTTGATCTTTACGTTTTATAATATACATCTCATTTTCATATATATTTGTACTTAAACATATTATCCAAAGCTGTTAGTATTGTGTAATTTGACACTGATACTCTTTAACGTAAACAATACGACAAGAATAGCTTAATGAACTGAAAAATAACACATATAAAAAACCACAAAAGTTCACATAAATCCTGCCCTACTTTAAATAATCAATAGGCAATACTGAACTCTAAAATCTATATTTTACGACTCCGGATTGAAGTGCACTGCAGTTAAAGCCAAGACATAAAATACACAGTCTTAAAAGTTACACGTCCTGTGTTATTAATGGAGATTAAGAGATTTATTTACTTCGAAAAATAATTATATGACAAATCGAGGAGAGTTTGATGTGTGAAAAGTCTCAAACAGCCTCTCCACCAGAAATGGGATAATTTGGAGTGAGTTTTTTTTTCAATAAGCGCATCAAGTAACATCTTATTTTGAAAGTATCAAAAACAGAAAAAGAATAACGGAACTACATTGTGTGATGACTAATTGAAGTTGGAATTTTTCTATGAAACCCTAATTTAAGTTACATTTAAAGTTATTTTAAGGCAGAAAAATAATTCTTTCACCATTATTTTGAAAAACCATGAGACCAAATATAGATCTAAAACATGATAAATAAGATTAAACAAACATGAATAACATGTTAGGTTATGTGAAACACAATATAAAGTCATGCCTGTATTTCTACCACGAAGCAACTGGTTGCCATTGTGAGGACGTAATTTGGATAAAATTAAAGTGAGTTTTAAAGATGTTTACCATCACAACATGATTTATTAAAATGAGGGTTTTTTTGGTAATAATACCAACTTTAATTAGCCAAAATTTTAAAAAGTGTAATGTTGGAGAAATCTACGCCACTCTTATTCCTTTTTTTAATAATATCAAAATAAGATGTCACTTTATAGGGATCCCTATTAAAAGGTTTTGAACCCCGATAACTCCACCACATTTACGAGGGAGGAGTTAACAATTTTAATACACAAATACCCTTGGTTGTTCATATCAAGATTCATGGAAGGAAATCTCTTTGACTCAATGTACAAAAGGGGGGTTGGTATTTGGTACACAATATGAGTAGGTATGACTAAAAGGCATTCACAGCTTTGTGCAAGTCACTGCACCTGTTATAACACGTTATTGTGATATCTAGTTGTGGCATGCGTCATATCCTAACATGTTTTCAATACATGCTCTCTTCAATTAACACTAATTCAAACTAAGGGCGCAAGAATAAATTTATCTGGAGTTAATTAGAATTCTGATAGCCTGCTGAACATAAAAAAACTTTCGTCATATAAAAACAAAGTCACGCCTTTAACAGTTTGACTGTCTCATGTATGTTACACTGCGAACGTTTGTCTTGTTTGCTGTTAGTAATCTGATATCCTTTGTTGCCATTCGTAATCCTGGTATCCTTTGCTGCCGTTCGTGATCCTGATATCCTTTTTTGACATTTGCAATTCTGGTATAATTTTTTGCTATTTATTATTCTGGTATAATTGTTTCCATTCGTTATGCTGGTATCCTTTTATACCATTCGTTATCCTGGTATATTTTATACCATTCGTTATGCTGGTATCCTTTTTTGCTGTTCGAAATCCTGGTATCCTATGTTGTCATTCGTAAACATGACGTCCTTTTTTGCCATTAGTAATCCTGGTATCCTTTGTTGCCATGCATAATCTGCTATCCTTTGTCATCCATCGTCAATATTGATATGTGTTTAGACCTTAATTTTTAATCGTAGAGTTTTTGCGAAATGTCTTCTTTTAGAGAATCAATCTATAGGTGGTATACTGTAACTTACTCTGTACCTACTGTGGTTTATTTGGGGTGGGTTTTTGCACAATTATGCGTTTTAATGGGAAATTGACGACTTTGGTGGAAAAAGAAGCAGGTGATCTACAAGCCAACGCTAAGGTTCTAGAGGCTCTGTTTGCATGATGCAACATAATCAACTTATTTATTTAACGTACCCGTGAGAATAATACCTTATCTGGAACGTAGCCTATCCTAGGCTCACAAATAAAATTTAATTTGTCAAGTTAAAGTGTTTATAACAGATTCCATTGTTGGTGTTTGCCCATTATCAGGCCCGACTGACAGTTAAGTGATAAAATTTCATTACATAAGGCCAATTAAATCATTCTCTTGTCCCCTTGCAAACATTAGGCTTACCGACTTCCCTATTACACGTTGACTAATAATAACTAGCGGTTTGTTGACATTACAAACCTACCTTATCATATCATATTTCCCAAATACCTGGACAAGATTGCTACAGCGACTAATGTTTCCCTATTTTAACAAGTTTTTTTTCATTGTTTCAGACGAGCGGGAAGACGTGCAGAAGAAAACGTTCGCTAAATGGATCAATTCTCAACTAGTCAAAGTAAGTCAACAGTTAATAGCAGTCAATTCCTAAATAGAATAAAATGATTGACTTAATCATAACAATTTTTAAACTCTTATACAACTTGGAATTTCTAATAATAATGGTATTCCAGAGTATTTGATGAAGATTTTTTTTGTAAAATTCATCTTACATAAATGCATACAGTACATACATTTAATACGTTGTTTTGTTAATTAAATATTCAATAAAGCAGTATTCCAACAACTATGCTAGTAGAGCTATATATTTCTTATAAAAAACTGCAATTTAAATTCTGTAATTTTTTATATTATACGCCATATAAATAATACATTTTAATTATAGAATAAAGAGGAAAATAACAGCTAGCGTTAAAGGTTTTCTTGGGTAAATAAGTCGGTTCCCCCAGCAATGTCTCGTAGGGGTTTACTTTAAAGTGTATTAATTATTATTATAGGTACACTTAGAAATTCATAAAATTATTATAAACCAAAACAATCAAAATACCTCGTAGAAGTTTTTTTCTTAAAGATTGAGATATCTTAAAGCTATATGCATAGTTTTGGGACATTTAAATTGACAGCATGTAAATATTTAATAGGAGGTAAGATCTTTTGCATTGTTCATACATTTAAACTAATATTATGTTTTGAACGTTTTAGTTTAAACGGTCAACAAATCTAGAAGTCATTTAATGACTTATCCTATTGCATTGTAGATTTTAACCCTATTGCTGATTGGTATCAAAACTGTTTCTTAAATATCAAACTTAATTTCTTTATAGTTAAATAATCAGTTCTCATTTTATTATCACGCAATGTAATATTATTTAGTTTTAGTACTGTCCATTCTCGGACTTGTTAGTGGTAAGTATAATTATTGTTACTCATTATAAAGAGTTTATTTGTGCTAATTGAAGAATAATAGCGATAAAAATAAACCTACGGCTGTGTTTCAACAATACATGACGCTCTAGCAAAGTCAAATGAGTATTTTAGAGGCTTAGGAAAGCCAATTGCCAAAAACTAGCATAAGGTATTATCTCCGGTTTAAAATGTTGTAACATCGGTTGTTAATGGTGAAGGGGGAAAGCTCTTCAAATTACGAGAGTTGAGTCTAATCCTGGTGTTTAAGTTTTCAAAGAATCTTCTTGAATCCTTTGCCTTAATGTTCTTAATCTGTAAATTTATTTTGTGCTGGGTTATAACGATATAAAACAATTTAATTCCTTCGGTAAGCGGTAAAAAATGTTACAAGAAATAAATGACACCGTTTGTTATTTTGACAAAAACCCAAGCACATCGTTTAGATAAATCGTATTCAGATAAATCGTATTCAAGTCTAGAGAGGGAAACAGGATATTTCGGACATATGGCATCGTTTGTGGTACACACAATCAGTAACTCTATGTTTCGAGATCTCCAATCAGATCTCTTCCTCAGGTGAATAACTAACCTAACACATAACTACAATCTAGGTTGAAATAAACAAAACATACCAAAGCACTGTGACACGCATAAGTAAGGAATTACGAGAACCTTGTTGTGTGTCAACTCCATGCACACTAACTTAAAACACGCACTTAATAACAACAAAATATTCTCGTATTATAACTGAACTACAGAATAATGGTCACAATATGTCTGCACTCACCGGCCAACCACATAGAACTGCAGTTTCTTTTGTAATATAGCCATAATTACTGTTTTAAGCAATGTCCGTATTTGAAAATGATATTAGAGACTAGGACGTAATAAACATGTTTAATGAATTAAATTAAACCCCTTTGATTCTATTTGTCGAAGGCAACACGGGAGAAGGGGTTGCAATTCTTAAAGAAATATGTTTCTCTTTGAATTACGACGCAGCGCTTACTGCAATTTAACTTGGCTGAAACGCCAACTTGGCTGTGAAGATCTATTTATGGTCCTTTCCAGGAAACTGTTTTCATTCCTTGTAATAGCTTCTTTGAAACATTTATTACCCTTTTGAAATTATATAGTAAGAGCTTGTATTATCAGTTCAGTCTTCTAAAAACGAACAATTCTAAAATTAAGCTATGTACATCTTAATAACAATGTGACTTGTTTGGTGCTTCCGGCTTGTGCAAACGTATCTTTAAATTGGTCGTGCTCGTTTATGCGTCGACGGATTTCTTTGAAACAAGTACATTGGAATTGTAACAAAAATGTTCAAATATAGTTGATAGGCTATCTTGTCAAATTGTTATAATTTATGTAAAACAACTGAATTCTATCAAAAGACAAAATGTTTGCTGCTCCCGGCTTGTGCAAGCCTACCTTTAAAGTGGTCGTGCTCGCTTATGAATTGACGGATTTCGTTGAAACGAGAACCGTTGGAATTATTATAAAAATGTTCTTACAGTTGGTATCTATGTTATCTATGTATCTATAAATGTTTATAACTATAATGTTTTTGTTGTTGTTATTTTACATTAAACAATTTAATCAGGCCCCATTTTGTTAACATTGAAGAAAATAACACAATCATCTTTAACAAATTTCCTCTTATCTATTCAAAAGTATGTGTTAAATTGGGTTTGTTTAGCTTAACTAGTTTTGTAAATAATAATTTTTTATAAAAAATACAAAATGGTGGCTAGCGGCTAAACTAGATATTTCCTGATCTATCTTTATATGAAATTTTTTTGTTTGAAACGATGAATACTATCACCCGCAGAAGTTTGTGAACCCCTTTAGTGAACACCCTGTGTATATTATTATGTGTAATGTGTAACGAATCTTCCGGGGGTGCAGAAGAGCGACTGTTCCCTTGATACGTCTCAACTATTGAGAGAAAATTTTATTGGGTGTTTTTTTTTTTTTTTTTTAAATGCACATCAGTACACTTTATTCACAAGTTTTTTAATCACGTTTTTTAGATTCAACTTAACCTCTAAACAATGGAAGTTTCTATGTTAATATTTTAAAATTAAAGTAGAACAATAGCCTACTTGTTATTGGGGTTATAACGAACCGTATTTTAGTGGTTACACTGTCAGTAGGTATATTGTGTTGCTTTTTAATTTAAGGTGTTGCGGTTGACTTTGAGTTTGGAGAATTTTTTGTATTAAATTCATAACTCTTTAAGATAATTTTCATGAAGACGGAAACAATTGAAGAACATCTAGTTTGATCGTTACAGGTGAAATTACAGGCTTTTAGATTAGGAGATTTATGCTGCTAAAGTAAAACATATTAAAAACTTTCTTAAATTGTACATTATTAAATAATATAAATTTTTTATTCATAAATTTATAAAAAGACATGATTCTCTCTGCAGCTGTAATTCATGTACATACTGTACAAATTTCTTACACAGCCTGTAATTTCACTTGTAGTGACATAAACTTGTCTATGTCTTCGGTAAATGTTCATAAAAGCCTATGAATTTTACAACAACAAAAAACTCATCTGATATGTTTTGCAGTGAGTTAACTGGACAAAAGGAGGAGGTAACAATTTATTCCGACCTTTTTTCATGCCTGGTTGAACCTGAGTTCTTTTTGTAAAGCAAGGGCGTCGAGAGGTACGCTTGAGCGCGCTGGACCCCCGTCTCTGGTTACCACAAATATGAAGGGCTAACGGAAAGAACAGGCTAAGTCCATTTTTCTCAATTTTGATTTTTTTGGCTTATATGTTGGTACTCCTGTTGCGGCATATGTAGCATGTGACTAGTTTGGTAAATATCAAGCTCAGTCCCGAGAAAAACAACAATTAAAAAAAAACACCAAAGGGAAAGAATAAGCTCAGTCCATCCAGTATTGGAAAGAAACAGGCTCAGTCCATAGTGCTTGTGTCTGCCACTACGCGCAACACCTGACTTCTTTTACACTTGAATACTGAATTAATGTGAAAATAATGGTGTTATAGAGTGGTGGTTTTCAATGCTTAGTGAGTTTAGTATCTAATTATCATTAATATTACGTGCTATTTTTAATAAACTATGGAAGGTGACATTCCCTCTGATGGTTCTCCAATGAAGCTTGAAACTTCGAAGAAAAGGAAAAGGTATGGTAGGATGTCAGAGGTAAGAAAGAATACTTAACCTATCTTCACATACTATGGGTGAAGATTGCGAATGTACCTTGAAGTGCTTTGAGAATGTCCCAGAGGCGACTAGAAATAGTATTTTAAAGGAATTTAATTTACTAAACTCTGTTGACATGCAAAATAGTTACTTGTGTGGCCTAATTTCAGTCTTGCCCATTCAACGTAGACGGCCTAGAAATGCAGAAAATGCCCGACAAAAACAATGCCTCCTACAAATATAGAGTAAGGGTGAATATTAATGGAACTGTTGAGGATACTGTAATTTGTCGCAAAGCTTTCATTGCTTTTCATGGCATAACTAAAGGCAAAGTTGAGTATTTAGTGTCTAAGTTTGAGGTCAAGTGGTCAATCCCCTTTAGATAAACGGGGTAAACACGATAATAGGCCTTGGAGGCTTTCAGACGTAACTAGAAATTCCATCAAGGCCCACATTGCATCTTTTCCCAGACGAGGCAAGTCACTATGGATTTAAAAGACTCAAAGAAAAAAACTTATCTTTCTGAAGAGCTGAATACAACAAAGATGTATAATTTATTTAAAGAAGCATACCATCAGTTAAAGTTTCTTACCAGTGTTACAGAGGAAAATCCTTTCAAGTGGAATTCAACATATCTTTCTCGGATATCCTCGCACAGACACGTGCAGTACTTGTGATGAATTTTTCAGCCAAAGTTAAGGTATTAGAAAATGAAAAAAAACACATAACTGACAAAAAATTGTTTGACAAAAATTAATAAAGAAATCGAACGTTTACATGTTGAAAACCCAAGTCCATAAAAGAAAAAGCAAGCGCATTCTATAACAAGAAAAAAGATGCTAAAGAGTTTAGTAAAGACTCATGCAGATTATGAAGCTATTGCTTTTGATTTTGGCAAAAACCTGTCTTTGCCCAAACATCCCTACTAACGATGTGTACTATAAAAAGGCAATTGTCTGTTTACAACTTCAACGTTCATATATTAGCAAGTAGAAAAAAAGCGTCTTTTTCATCTACCCAGAATGTTCAGGAAAAAAAGGAAGCGATGACGTATGTTCAAATGCTTCACAAATTTGTTTACGATGAATTGGACGAAAGAGTAAGGAAACTGGAAGTGTTCTGTGATGGATGTTCAGGACAGAACAAAAATTATACATTGGTACGTTTTTTTCCACAATTTAGTTTCATACTGAGCGACGCTTTGACTTAATAAACAGCAAGTTTTTCCAGTGAGGAGGACATAGTTACCTTGAGACTGACAAAAACTTAGGGTTAATCAACCAAAAAAAGCTCGTACTGAGCTTCCACATGACTGGATCGAGGTATTTGAAACAGCTCGGACAAATCCGTTCACCCCTTTATCGTGCACGAAGCCACGATTGATACATTTCGTCAATGGACTGCACACTTAGCACCGTTTTACAAGAAAAAGTGTCCCTTTGCTACCCGCCCTGTCAGAGAAATTGTATTTGAAAATAAAATCTCAAGAAGGAAGTTAAGTTCAGAACAAGTTTTAATGGTGCTTTTGAACTTGCATCCATTACCGAACAATGGATCTGCCACCACATGGAAAAAAATGAGGGAGAATTTCAACCTACCAAACTTTTCATATGAAGGTAAGCAATATTATTTCCACTAGACACAATTTTAACTATTATATAAGGTTGTATAACTTAGTTTATTATTATTACTTTCAATACATTTGAATGTCAATTAAAGTAATACTCATTTAGCACCTGGTGGTGTAGCTACCTAATCTACACTGACGTAAACCTCCTTATTCAGTTATAACTTATAGTTTTAGGTTAATGACATAAAATACATGTTTTTTGTGGTTCTAGGTCTTCTACCGATTCCATTGGCCAAGTACCAAGATTTGCAAGCCTTGAAAAAATTCTGTGGCCCACAAGCTCAAGAATACTATGGAAGTTTGCCTCATGAATAATCTGGACATCAAACTAAGATTGCCTAAGTAGAGTTTACCTTGTATCTTTATTTCATTTGAATAAAAAACATAAATTTCTATTTATATGTGGCTTTTTATTTTACAAGGTTTGGTAAAAAAAACTGGGTAAGCCCATGGACTGAAACTTGTTTTTTGCCGTTCTGTTTTGTACTTATGACTTTTAAGTACGAGTTTTGGGAATAATATACAGTTACAATAATGACGCTTTTGTTAATTTAAAGCAATGTAAAACAACATTTTACTAGGCATTAATTATTATATTCTTGTAGTTATTATTACCCATTGGTAAGGTTTTATTTAACATTTAAACATTAAAAACGCTCTCCTGTAAAAATTACTCAAAATGGACTTAGCCCTGTTCTTTCCGTTAGCCCTTCATATGTGTTGTGTCCAATGCAGTTTTCTTGTGACACATTCAACTTACCAGTGCCACATTCAGTTAATGTTCGAACAACTATTGTTTTGAAAACTGTAAAGTTTTAGTAGTAACTTATTAGTCCTTTTCAACAATATAGTCAGTTATATATGTTACGTAAAGCCCAAGTTTCGTTTAAGGCGTTATTCAAATTATCATAGTCGGATAGTTAAGGAATTTTATGTGTATCGATTATCAGTCATCTAAAGTCGAAAGCTAGCGTAGTTTCGGTTTGTGTAGCGATTATACGTACTCATGTGCAAGACAGGTTATTCAGAGTATAACCGAGCGAGTAGCGATCGGTAGAACTTCAATAGGGTAACCGACGAACGATTGTTTTTATTTGTTTTCGTGTCGTAATGTCCTGGCCAAACATCGGTGTGCGTGTTCGGTTATTGAAGCCTCGGATAAATTAACGTTCCGTTGACACTCCACAGCAAAATGTTACTTTTAGCGGACAACGTTTGCACTGTAAGTGTAAATATTGCACATTGTTTTCGCACAAAATCATCGTTAAAACAAATTAATTTTACGTTTTACGTGTACATTATTTGAAAAGTATATTAATAATTACTGTGCATCAACCAAGCATCAAATAGCTTACAAAATAATTCTCGCATAAGCTATTTGGTGCTTGATTGAAGCACGGTGACGTAAAAGCACGAAATGCAACCCATCGGCCTGTGTTTGACAGCT
This sequence comes from Homalodisca vitripennis, assembly GCF_021130785.1. Taxonomy (NCBI): domain Eukaryota; kingdom Metazoa; phylum Arthropoda; class Insecta; order Hemiptera; family Cicadellidae; genus Homalodisca; species Homalodisca vitripennis. Next base: position 122,431,281 of record NC_060210.1, on the reverse strand, counting down.
GGTGATAACTTTGGGAATACTCTTTTTCATCATTTCAGTTATTATTTGAATGCACTTGTGAGGATGTGTACCTAATCATTCGTATTGACTTTTTCCGTATCTTACTCTAACCTGATAGGAGGAACATCGGAAAATAACTGTATTCCCAGTCAGCTTACTATCTGTGGCAGTAGACTAGTTTATTTAGAGCCGACTGTACTGAAACAACCTTGAATTTTAATCTATAAGAACAATATTAAACTTCAAACATTTTAACTTTATTTTTGGTTGTAGAATTATCACATGTTATAATGATGATGGTGATGGTTGATTATCATTAGATGATATCAATACACATCCAATTGTATATTTTTTTCTTTTGAAATGTGTTCTTATTAAATATTTAAATGACGAAGTAAAATGATATTTTCATCTTAGTATCCAATAAAAATATTGAAAAACTCAAAGCCCTATTAATTATATCTTTAAGAGCCAGCTTTAGTGAAATGTTCTAGAGTGGTACACTTTTAAGCCCTTATTATAGGGTCAAAGAATCATGAGAGGCAAGAAGTAGCCATGAAAAATATTTGGGGGGAGGGGTGGGTCCAGACAACTGATATTTTCCGTAGTGGACAGAGAGTAAGGCCCCATTTTGTTCCTTAAAATGTTCTTGGCCCGTTTCATTGTTGAGAACGATTTTTCAACAGTACATGTGAACTAACTGAACTATTTAAATAATAACAATAATTGTTTACTAAAAAAGTATTGAAAAAATTGAAAATTTGCGGGGGGATCCGAATCCCTTGAATCCCCTTGCTGGCTACTTCCTTGATAGGAGTTGTCTCTTGTTAAAGGTGTAATAAATATGCATCTTAACTCATTTATGCATTAGTAAATGTTTTAAAGCGTGTACTTTTTGGACATTAAAGCAATAAAGTACAAACAAGTTAAAGATTTTTTCTGAATAACCATTAAAAATATTAAAAAAAATCCTTTTGTTTTCTTAAAAGTTCAAGTGAGCTTACATATAAATATAATATAATTTTTTTAATCCAAGCAGTAGACTATCAGCATCAAGGGCTGTACTGAGCTTTGGCGGGTCCCGGAAATGATATTCGCCCAGCCCCTCATGTACTACCACCCGTACAAGTGTGGCTGTGACGTGGTTGGGCCCAGGCCCCAGGAAAATTGTCCGAATAAACTGGTCTGAGTACATAAACTGGTCTGAGTACGGACCTGTCAGTATCAGTACAGCACTTAGATAAATTTTGTTGAATTGATGATAGCATTGTTAAAAATCTACAGTTTGTGTATTCATTTAAAATAATATTTTACTGAATGGCTATATTTAGTTAGTAAAAATGTTTTCATTTACAAACTTTAAACAAATATTTGTTACACACAACTGATTAAGTTATTATGAAATTGTCATATTGCTATTCTGATTCCAGAGCAATTGTTCCGTGATCCACGACCTCTTTGTGGATCTGCAAGATGGAACGAGACTGCTGGCACTTCTGGAAATACTCACAGGAAAACAATATGTATGTTTGATAGTATTTAAAGTAAAATAGTTGTTTTACAATTGTATCATTTGTACGTTTGGATTTAAAGTTGTGTGTAAATTATCGTTTGAATGAATGATCAATGTATTTAATGTCTAATGTCAAATCGGTGGAAATAAGGATCAGTAATTAAATTTGAAATCCAAATTTAAAATATGCTTGGTTTCAACTAAACTTATTACAAATTTTGCCTGAGAGCTTGGAAATGAGCTGTCTGTTTAAATACATGGTAATGTTTTTACTTTGATCAATAATATTCTCAGGAAATCAAGTGAATTCTAACAAAGGTCTATTGTATGAATGTACATTTTGTATACTCCAGAGACTAGAAAGTTCTGCATTTTCAGTTTTATAAGTAGTCTGGGGGGGACTTCACTGTATAACCTTCATTTTTGTTCATATAAATGTTTTTTTCCTTGCCATAGGTATTTTATCAAAGCTTGCTTTGCTAACTTCCTTGAAATATTTTTATACCACCATCTCTTATATTAGGCCAAATGCCATTGTGTGTACAAATTACAGAACTTAACTTATCTTTATCATTTTTAGTATAATAATGCTTTAATTTTAAATCAATATGTGGAAATATATTTGTTGTATCAAAAAGATTTATTTCTTTAGTCTTAGATGCAGCAGTTTAATTAATTAATTGACACATGTCGGGCCCAAACCTGTAATTTTCATTGTTGGGGAAAGGAAGTAGATGAACCTCTGAGTAATTGATGTCTCTAGGAGTACCCCAGATGTGGTTGTAGCAGTACTTAAAATTCCTAACCTTTAATTCATGTGAGGTATAACTATGAAACAGCCAATAACTAATGTTAGATTTAAATTAGCATCTAATTTTATTTTAACAATATTTGTAAACATGTTTTTACCAAGAAAAAGAGGATTCTTTTCGATTAATTAAATGTTTGCATCCAAATTACGACTAGCCCTCTTATATGAAGTAACTGCACTGTAAAAGGCAGGATGTAACTTCTGATTTTTATGTAAGAACTTTGAAATCTGGCATTGTCACTGTCTGGATGCTGATGTAATCAGAATGTTTTCTTCACTTGTTCTGGGTCAGCCACCCTCTTTTTGGTAAAACACATTTCCCTTTGCAATAAATAATGGGACCATGAAGAGTTCTCTGTTATAGGTAGCTCTAAGTTTTGTAGAATAACAGGTTGATCGAATTGTTGCCTGTTGTCTTAAGTTTTGTAGAATAACAAGTCTTAGGCTGATCAAAACTTTTGTGACCCTTTCTTCTATTCTGTTGAAATAATGATTAGTTTTCAAGTACTGAAATCGGATAGTGCTAAGTGAATTCCAATACCTGATTTCAAGAATGATCTTGAGTTGAATGTGATCTTTCTCTAAATAATTTAAGTTTTGGATAAATCTTGTTTTCCGTATCTACTCTACTCTCTCACTCTGTGTGAAAGTAAACTCTGACTGTGTATGTAAGGATGATTTATGCAAATTGTGAGGGCTGTGACCTTAGAGCTGCCTCACGGTTAAACAGAGATGTAACGTATTAGGGGTTGCCAAAATGTGAATAAATTCTGGGCGCATTGCCACTTGGATCCGTTGATTTCCTAAAATATGTTTCATTGTAACCACACACACACACATGTGGACCGTGTTTAGGTTTACAGTCGGTTAAAATGACGCTTGCAGAAATCAAGCTCACAAATGTTGTAATTCTAAAACTGGTTGTTTTGTCTAGTGTAGACAAAACTATACCGTACTAAAAAAATTGGAATGCTTTTGCTGTTGGAATTTCAGAACTAATGTTTTCAAAATTTTTGTAGGTTATTAGAATTTGTTCAGTATGTTTTACATTACATTTAGATTTTTTTAAAGTTACTAAACAATAATTTGGATTATCCAACGTAAAAAGCTGGTTGTGACTGAAGATTTTTAAATAATGCGGTTGTGTGCGGAGGAGGTATATAGTTTCTTTGTTAGGTATGATGTACACATATGTTGACCACGTATTATGTACTGAAAAATAAACTTTAAAATTGAATAGTATTAAGCCTTTTCAAGATTTCAAACATATAATTTACATTACAGTACTCATCACAAAATTAATTTTATAACTGTACACTTAAATCTGGTTTGAATTAATGTAATTAATTGAATCAAAATTTAAACGTAAATTAATTAGCAGTAATCGGTGTATACAGAAGAAAATAATGAATTAGCCGATGTAAGGAACTGTTATTGAGAGCCCAGTAAATGGGTAAACATTTCAGCACAGCTCTTCTCAGGTAAATTTGGAAATGCTTTTATATTAAGTGCTTCTCTGTTGTGCTTTGTAGACAGAAATCAGAGACGCCACTTAACTATGGCACTTACCTGTGACAGGCTTAGTACATTTTAATATATACAAGAAAATCATAAATTCTTTCTTGTAGAAATATATTAAACAGTTCAAATTTTCAAATTTGGATATATTTCCTTTTATTTAATTTAAATGTTATGAGAAAAAGTCGTAAGAGCTGCAAAATTGTGTTTAAATCCTTGTAATTATCATGATTTTTACAAGAAGTAACAAAAAGCTTTGTTATTATTTGTATTAATATACTACCATCTTTTATGTGTAAACTGGAACAGGAATGTATGGTCCTTGGATCCAGCACTCTAAAATTTTGTGAGAATCACCAATTAATCGCTATTCAGGTAGAGGTGCGAATCATTGGAGCATAAGCACAGTTTACCACAGTTAATAGGAAATACAGGAAGCAGTATATAGACAGTCTGTTAGACGTCAAGCAGCAATCAGAATAATGAACTCTCCTGTTGTAAACCCTGATGTGGTGTTAAACTGTAAGGAGACCCTCAATGATGAGGGGTGAAAAAATAAAACCTCTCCTTACTCTAAATGTTGGAAGAACAGTAGGAGTTGAAAGAATGGAAGAAGCTGACCAATTAGAAGAAAAGGAGTATTGACAAACCTAATACGACCTGAACCAGGATGGGGGACTGTGTTTGTTACAAGGAAACTGAAGGAACTGAAGTCAGCCTAATAGGAAACATTGGGAACAGTAACCTGAGGCAGAGACAATTAAAACTGATTGTGAACTAAGAGTAGAAGCAAGCTGAGAAGTTATCAGACCTTAAGGACAGGTTTTCTTACAGAGCATTGCGAGGAAGCATTAAGAACACCTGAGGCTTGGTATGAAAGAAGATGGTAACTATAGGTCATCTGAGAAGATGGGCAGAAGGCAATGGTAGTAGAAGAGCACATGTTTTAGGTTATGTTACCTTCCATCCCCCCAATAAGTAATACATCCAAATATTGTACAGCTATCTCTAAATTAAAAGATAAATAATTATTGAATTTGATACTTAATTAATTGTTGTGAGTTTCATTAAATGTAAACATCTAGAGTCCCAATTATAGATTGACGTTTTAAAGTCTTGTCCATGACTGTGGAAGTTTTCAGCACTACCTCCACCTGTCATATTGTCCTAAGATCTTCTATTGATCGTTGAGTTAATCTGTTGCACATATCGATAGTATATAGGAAAAAGATTGAAAATTAAAAGAAGCTTTACTTTAATAAATACATTTCCCACAAACATATACAATATTATTTAATATGATTATGGTTATATGTAAAGCTTTACTTTAATAAATACATTTCCCACAAACATATACGTAATATTATTCAGTATTACAAGACATTAATTATTTATGCTTTTTTACCACAGAAAAGAGAAAAAGGTAGGATGCGAGTCCATCATCTAAACAATGTGAACAGAGCACTTCAAGTCCTTGAACAAAATAATGTAAGTATTCCCCATATAAATTACACAATATTTTATTTACATACTAATTGTAAATAATTTCTAATTATGTACTGAATAATCATAGTAATACCAGTTTGCTGTATAATATATCGATACTTAATAATATGAAGGGTATTGCTTATTACCACCTTCATTGCGACATCTGTCAAGTATATTTCATTAAATACACAGTAATAAAAAAATGTATAGTCTTGATAAATTAGTAGACATGTGAAATTAACATAATTTGTATTTATGTAATTTGTGTACATTATGTGGGATTAACAGACAATGTGATGTTTTAAGTTGTCTGTAATCCTTGGAATCAGTTTAATTGTGTTAATGAAATATTAGTTTTTTACCATATTTCCCACCATTTTTTATGTATAATAATTATATTGAATATATACAGTACAACGAACTTACACTACCTTATTATTTAAAAACAAAAATGTGACATAGAATTAAATCATGAATGGACTGTTGATGAAGTCATGAAATTATTGTAGTATGAAGTGGATAATATTTTTTTCTTTTCTTATTCTGATATAGTAAAAACTAGATCACAAGTGATCAGTTGGATTACATTTTATTCCATCATTTATGGTTTCACAAACATAAACTCATGTTAGATAAAATCTAAAATCTATAAACCTTATCCTCATCAATGTGCAATAAATAAGTTATTAATCATCCATCACTGGAATTTAAAGGAATAGTTCTCGCCCTGAAATTACTTGAAATGTAAAATACCCTACTTGAGTTTAATGGGTAAATGGGTTGTTATAAAAAATAATAGTGTTTAAAATACAATAATAATTTTAAATAACTAATTTACAGGTTATTTTATGGTGTTATTTATCAATTTAAGGAAAACACTTTATTAATTTTCTATTCATAATGAAACAGTAATACTACACTGTTATATACTAGTTGCGCTATGTATTACTAAATAGTAATTATTAATTTGAAATTTTGTTTCAGGTAAAACTTGTAAATATAAGTAGTAATGATATAGTAGATGGCAACCCAAAATTGACATTGGGTCTTGTTTGGAGCATTATTTTACACTGGCAGGTAAGTTCTATTAATTAATTATTAATAATAATTTAGTAAACTAAAAATATAGTTGTGTTCTGTACATAAACTGAACTTTAAATTTGTACAGTGCACAACACAAAAATATTTTCTCAAACCACGTTTTTATTTAAATTTGAACCAACATAACTTTTTCCTGTAGTATTTATTGAAGAAATTGATATTTGTTATGCCATAAATCCATTTTGAATAAAGTAATGCTCATAAGATAATTGTTTTTGTAATAATTGAATTGGCATCTTGTACAGACAAAAAACATACGTGTTAGTTGTTCATTTAAAATACTATGTATTCAACATGTTGTTTGTTAATTGTATACAAATAAAGATTTAGGCAGATTATACATCATATACTCATTTATGAAATTATTTTTTTTCTTTTATGTACCATAACAATTGTTTCATTTAGCATTGATGAAATCAAAGAAGAAATATTATTTTGTGTATGTTCTTTACAGAACGTTTACCAACAATATAATTAATAGTTTTCACAACCGTGTGAACAAAATTTAACAATATAATATGTTAGATGCACTCAGTCATATTAGTGCTTGTTTGTTCTAATAAATATCTAAGCAGGTATATGTTCTTGAACAATCTGTTAGTTAGAAAAACAAAATTTGTAATAAAGTTCACAGACGAAATATGAATTTGTCAAATAAATTTAAACATACAGTATCATATAGTATTTTGATAAAAATACATACAAAAAATCAATATTATATTCATCCATTCAACATCTATTTGAATTTGAACTAGGTTTGTTTACTAATTATATTTTCTCTTGATAATATATTTCTTAATGACAAAAGTACAAAAATTTGTGTAGAGAAATTCAAGTTTGTTGCTGAGTTTCATATTAGTTCTCAAAAATTGAATTATTCAGAATATTTTAAAACAAAAATATGATACAGATCATGACTATAAAGTAAGTTAGGCTACCTACTTTTCTAAATGGTTTTTCACGAATGATAAAGTTTCCATAATTAACAATTCTCTCTCTATCCTTATCGCAAGCTGAAGACTATTTTTATAATTTTTAACCGCCCACGATTGTGGATGGTAATTAATGCGGTGTCACACCTTGCTGTGTTATGTGTGTGCACAGTTCCCCTTAACTGATGAATGAACAAATTCAAGTACTTTACTTCCAGTGATGTAATTAAGGGGGACTATTGATTCTAGATGCTGACTAACAAAAGAGGCACAAAAAACATGTATATAAAAATATATGATATTTTATATTCTATTTAGTTTTGGAAATTTTTTATTTTCTTCACTTATTTGTCTTTAGTATAATTGGTAGCTGAAGTTTTTCAAGTAATGTTATTTCTGTAGCTACATATTTTTCGAAATATTCTACATTTGTATATTTTTTGTACCTGTGTAAAATAAATTTTTCATGAGCAATTAGACTTATTAAGAATGCATCTGGAGCATAGTTAGTAAAATATAGAGTAATTAAAACACTATTTTGGAGGCATTCTTTGTTTGAAGTTTATTTTTGACGATGGAAGGATTGTGAAGGAAACTGGATTTTTTCGGACATTTGCTATCGTTCAGTGAAACAATAAATCAGTAACACTTTTATTGGAGGCAATATTTTTCAAGTATATTACTGTCAGTGGTGGAGCATTTCATAATTTTGAAAAGGCAATAAGTAAAATAAAAATTTTGTCTGTTGTGAAAAATGGCAACACCATAATTTTTTAAAGGAATTAATAAAATGAACATTGAGTTTTTAATACAAAGTTTGCGAGGAGATGGGAAATTAGTTTGTTGTATGAAGACTGTTAACCATGTATGGAATCAGGAGGAACTGTGGAAGGAAATGCTATTGCAAATCTGAATGTGCGTCTTCTGTATCAAAGAACAACAGGTGCTGTTTGTGCTGAGAAGAAGGATTTTATGAACAGTCATAGGCTTCTTGCCTACCCTCATTGTAACCTTGGCATATATAAGATGATGATTTATGTATATAATCTTTACATTTTATGTCAATAAAAATCATGTTACTGCCTAAGTCATCTTTCATTTCCATACTGTAAAAATTGCATATCTTCTGCCTGTTTCTGTAGACCTGATTAAAACTAAGTTGACCTCTCCTGAAAATCAATACTAAATCCGCCCTTGTATCCTTAAATACCGTTTTAAATAGCTAAAATTTCTGATTGATAAACAAAAACGTTTTCTTCTATTTTCTTGTTTGTTAGAAAAGAAATGTTCAAAAGATGACAAGAAATATTAATACATTAAAAGAATGAACCCAACAAAATACCAAATATTGATTGTTCCACCTTAGCAAACAAAATGGCCACATTAATATAAATTTAATTAATAGGCTGTCTTTAAATAAAAAGGAATTACTTGTCTCTCTTGGGTCACTGTATAATGTGCCACTAAGGAATAAGAAAAATTTTCTGAAAGAAAATTTGGAAATAGAATTTCTGAAGGATCTCTTGTCATTTCAAAAGCCTGAAATGAGATGTTGACTAAATTTTCTGTGAATGAGGATACATATCATAATAAACACATGACTTAGCCTACGTAAAAAAGGATTCTGCCAATCAAGAGGCAATATCATTCTGGGAAGGAGGAAGCATTGGGGATGCATTCATTTTTTGGTTAGGAGAATATTTGTATGTTTTAAATTCATAGCCCTTACCGTAATTTCCTTAAAGACAGATAAAGCTGAAAAAGATTTTACCACTCCACCAGGAATTACAGACATTTGAAGTACCTAGCAAATTTAAGCAATCTTGTCATCAGGCCCAAATAAAAACTACTGTTGATAAAAACATGAAGTTTTTACATTGTTTATATAATGTATAGATTCAGAGAAAAACATGTTTTTTATTAATTAATGAAATGTATATAATTTAAGAAAATGACATATCAACAAAACTATTTCCTTAATGTAAATTATATTTTGTTACAAATAAAAAAAGTCTCTCCCTCCAGTCATCTTTCAAACTTGACCGTAAAAAAAATCATATCCTTATCTTCAATCATGTTTCCTTTGATTTAATTGTAAGATATCTCCAATATACTGTTTTAAATTTTTTTTTCTATTTTGTCTGTCTTCAGAAATTGTATCTTAAAGAGCTGTAAGGATACATTTTATCATAAAGTTAAAAATAGAAACATATCCAAACAGAAAGTTTTTTTTTTGTGGTGGGAGAAGGCTGACATACAGGGTAGTTTGTAAAATACCCTCAAGAAATAGGGGAACAGGAATTTTCCTACAGGAAATTATTGAGCTTTAAGACCTCATAAAGGTGTTCTAGCTTAAAAAAAAAAAAAAACTACTGGGTGCAAATTTAATAGTTGCCTTTTAAAATTTGGGGGGGGGGGGAGCTTGAGCACCCTGAGCCAGTTCTCTTATATACATCCATACAGTAAGTAGTAGCTCATTAATTGGCACTAATGGGATTATGACCTGGGTATTGTATTATGTAGGCGAACATTATTTTTGGCTATGCAAATAAAAGTGTTTATAAATTTAACCTTCTGCACAGTTACAAAACTTATCTGTCTGCAGGTACATTACCATTTGAAAGATCTGATGTCAGAGCTCCAGCAGACCAACCTGGAGAAGACATTGCTGGCATGGTGCAGGCAGAACACTCAGGTCTGATCATTCACAATGTAGTATTGCATTTAATCTTTAGTTTTTAGAATTACAACTTTGCCAAATGTTTGTGACTAAGCAATTAATATTTTAAACTGAATTAGAGACTTGTTTCTACTTGTATGCAATAGATGCATATGGAAGTGTTACAATACGTTTATTGATTCAGTGTTCAGTGCAATTTCAGACGAAATAAATTAAACAGAAACATTTTAAGTGATTATTCATGCATTAATTAATATTTCTTACACCCCACAATTCTGTTTTGAATTTTTGAAATATTTTTATATCTATTACAATTACTATTACAGATTTTAGTACAATCTAAATCGAAATATAAATCTGTTTGAATGTTGGAGAACATTATTTTACTCTTATTAGTTTGTTAAGGAAAATTCCTTCTTTAATATAATTATTTTATGCAAGATTGTACTAAAGAATTCAACACAATTAATTACGATGTAAATATGCAAAAATGTGTAAAGTTAAACAAATAACTCCCAACACACACATTTATGAGCAAATAAAAACAAATTCAGACCGATCAATGGATTTGTGTGTGTTAATAAAAGCACATTACACCAGAAACCCATCATGAAATTACTGGAGAACTTTGAATAAGCAACAAATCATCTCAAATTGAAGATAATATGAAGTTTGCAAACTTTCTTTGCTCACACCAATATGCTAAAGTGGTTTAGTAAGCTACAACAGTTGGTTTCTCTTGTAACGTTGAGTTTAAATCATCCATGATTTACTTGATATAAAACTTAAAGTAAGAAATATTACATGTTATACAGCATTAATTTGTTATGAATATATGCAACTAATAAAAAAATGTATATTATAATGTTTTAATCGTAGTGTTACAAATTATTAAATTTATTATCCTTTCTTTGTTTTCATTGTTTAGATAGATATAATATTTCTGGTATTCTTATGAAAATTTCACACAAAAATATGTAGCATAAAATAAATTACTGCATTTACTTTACAAAAGTTTATATACATACAGTAAAATCTTTTAAAAAAAATTGTAAATTTATACCTTGAACATGAAACCTCCAATCCGCCACCGTTCACCGTTTTGATTGGTGTTCTAATATTGTTTTAGTATTTATTTACTATGATGGATTTAATAACATAAAAATTAATTTAGCAATAACACCAGAGAAAATTAATTCTGAAAGTTATAAATTGTGTAAATATGTGATATACTCTATATTATAATATTTGATCTATTTTGTAACAGAACTGTTCTGGTGTGGATGTGAGGAACTTCACAACATCGTGGTCAGACGGCTTTCAACGCCCTTCTACAACACTTCAGGCCGGATTTATTATAATATTTGATCTATTTTGTAATAGAACTGTTCTGGAGTGGATGTGAGGAACTTCACAACATCATGGTCAGATGGCCTGGTGTTCAATGCTCTTCAACATCACTTCAGACCAGATTTATTAATTTGATCTATTTTTTAACAGAACTATTCCGGGGTGGATGTGAGGAACTTCACAACATCATGGTCAGACGGCCTCGCGTTCAATGCCCTTCTACATCACTTCAGGCCGGATTTGTTCGATTTTGCCAATGTCACCCGTCGCCACCCCAATGCAAGACTGGAACATGCATTCCGTATCGCACAGGAGCAGTTTGGAATTGAAAAACTTCTTGATCCTGAAGGTTTGTAATTCTAGATTAGATTTTATGAGAAATATAGAATTAATATACTTTTAGCTCTATTTTATTAACAAAAATTTAAAATATTAAACTCTTTGAAACCATGTTATGAAAGCAAATACCACTAGTAAATGCAATATATATATTAGCCCCATATTTTAGGCCCCACAATCAATGGCTTTCTTAGGACAAGAGGAACCTATATCAAATTTCAAATATCTCAGACCTTTCCATTAAGAGTTATCCCTCTGACAGATAGGTAGATGGATGGACTGACAGATGGAAGGATAGATGGTTAGGTAAAGACACAATTTTAATAAGACCGTCGGTTCCTAATAAAAGGTTACTGCCTATCATTACTGGAGTTCTGGAGTTTTATGTATTGATACAGAGGGGTGTAGTGTCTTGTTTGATAAGGTAAAACAAACATTTTATATCAGCATCTAAATTCAATTATGATTGAGCATAAACAATGGATCAATAGTTTATTTTGATATGGCAATTTGGTTTAGGTTACTCTATAAAATTAACAAGAGTATAGTACGCTCCGTGTTAAATTATACCATCAGTAATTTAGTACTCAGAACATGTTGAGAGTTACAAGTATATTTTAATTTTGAAGTATGTTAGTATTACTTTAGATACCAGTACAACATACATTAGTTAGAGTTTAGAATTGTAAGACTAAAGAAGAAGACACTTACCCACCTCATATTCTCAGATTTATCAGATTTTATTTACTACAGTACTTGCTAACGATGTATTTCTTACATTTAAATTACAAGCACCACACCATTGGTTGTCAGCTACATTAGTTTTGGTGTAGGGTATCAAAAAGGTTAAAATATGAAATGATAATTATTTCTCAGATCATATTTTCCCTACCTAATCAATTGACACATAATCAATTTCTTTGTTTGTGGGAATTTCTCCATTGGTATTAAGTAAAACCAAGTTGTGTGCTTTATTCAATGTAAATTAACTCTTGGCTCCTGGACTATCTCGTATGTTCTTGATTTATATGGTTGTATATTACAACCTTTAGTATAACTATACGGGTTCACCGACTATAGTATTTTCAGTTATTTGCACATCTCACTGTACGTATCTCTTGGCTGTAAATTTAATTATGTAGGCTCTATATGGCACCAGAAGTATGAGTTCCGGATTTGTTACAGTCACGCCTCGTTATACATTTCCATATCACAAATGACATTCAGAATACTTCATAGGTAATCTCTGCAACAAGCCAAATAAATTTGTATATTACGTCAAGTGCCATACTGCGTTTCTTGCATTGGCTTTCTAAGTTACGCCGAATTGACATCCTAAAATAAGTTGGCATCAACTGTACGAGAGAGTTTCAATGGTTTTCTCATCCTATCCAAGGACAGGTTATTCTCTTTCATATTCATTTATCTTGCATTGGCCTTGCAGTAATTGATGGCCATTAACACCTTCACTGTGACACGACTCATGTACTGACTTTAGGATACTGAGAGTACTGGTGATGTGCGTCTACACAGTCAATGTGGTTAACTATGGTACATCTCTATCTAGATTATATGATGTAAACACTTTCACTGTGACACTTATGATAGTGTGTGATAGTGTGATTAGTAATGATATGCACCCGTTGCAGTCAACATGTTAAACTATGATATATTTCTATCTATATGACATGATGCTAACACGTTCACTGCAACATTTAGGATAGTGTGATTAGTAGTGATGGGTGATGTGCATCCATGCAGTTAATGTGTTAATGTACATGCATTGATTGACTGAAAGTTCCTAATGTTTTTGCATTTTGAGAAAATGTATTGACAGAATTCATAAAGTACAGAATATGGCTGTGTTTTTTTTAAAATTTATTGTAGTTTCATCATCTATTTCAGTTTTATATTATTATTACAAAGTGCCAGTCTAAGCTTTTAACCCTGTTTTTGGATGCCGGTGTCCCCACAGTATGTTGATAGGAACGTAACCCACAAGTCTCTGTGAGTTGGTAGGGAGGCCTGGTGGGCAGACTGCCGGACCACACACTATTTGCACTGATGTGTGGGAGAAAATTTGCACTCCTACCCTGGTTGACACGCTCGTGGCATCGGCCAGTTGGAAGCTGGGCTGGGGGAAGGGGATGCGCTTGCGCACTCTGGAAAAGGTGAAAGCCTATCAAAGTTCCTGACCACTGATATGGTGACTACCGAATGTGTGCAGACTGAAGACTTATAGCATTGGTCACCGTCCTGTAGGATGCTGCCACCAGCAACTTTTGTGCTTCACAGGTGTAATCATACCAAGAGATGTAGCTCCTGAAGAATGAGGATTACTGTAGTGTGAAATTGGAGATAAGATATGGAGGTTTTTCCATTTTGATTCAAATTTGTACAAATACCTTCTCTATTTTATAAAAATCACTTATCAAGAAGCTATTTCCAGGAAACAGCTTATGAACCTTGTATTCGTGAAGTGTATTCATTAATACTACATAACATGCTACACAATTAAAGGAATTTGTTCTATTTATTTAAATTTAAAATTGCTTATTATTTTAATATATTTAATTATAAATAGAAAGCATTAACTTTACAAAAGTGCTTCTCCAAGCTGCTACATCCCCTTATCTCATTTATAAGACCAAACTACCCATTTATGTACTGTACTTTTAAATGAAATTTTAACAGCAAAACCTTTTAACAAAGTTCAAGTGAATATATAGTATCACGTGGTATTTACAGATGTGAACACGTCAGTTCCGGACAAGAAGTCAGTTATGATGTACGTCATGTGCCTCTTCCAGTCTCTCCCCCACTCGTCCCTGGAGGTGACAAGCCTCGACTTCCTGCAGTCAGATACTAGCAGCTCCCTCGCCTCTCCACTGCCTGAGGTAAGTATATGTTTCACCGGTTTTGGAACATCATAAGGGGTGGTCCCTTAATTGCGTAACACTAAAATCAGACTTTTCAGATCCCCATCTGTTCCTTGTATTGGTAACACTACCCTTCTCAAGAATTGTGCAACACTGCCACTAACACACCCCTAATGTATATTATTCTAAAAATTTGTTATATAATAAATACAATTTAAACTCCTTCAAAAGTTATTAGGTCTACTTCCTGATTTATTAATTTAAAACTAGCATTTCATTAAGCTGTTCTGATCGGTGTATGCAATTTTGTAATTTCAAATAAATGATTGAAACGGTTTTTCTCTGTCCACTTTTTTAGACATTTTATTTAACTAAAATCTAAATTCAAACAGAGTAGCAAAACAATCACTACTCTATTGCTTGGCACAGCACTCACTGTACTATTTCAAAGGACTGTAGTATGCAAATGCATTGACAGATTGTAATAGTAATGTGATAAAATACATACAAAATTCTGTGCCTGCTTGTTTTTTGCATCAGTTGCCACATGCTTGTTTGTACATGACACCAGAATGTGTACCAGCAATGTTTCACAAAATTTTAACTTTGCAGCCGAGTGCGTGAGTGAGGAAAACTGTTTCTCCAAACACCACTGTACCTTTATTAATATTGTGTAGTAAATATTGCATTGTATTAGTTGTATACTCAATGCTTTGCATATTGTTGGAGTTGTCCAACAATGATGTTAACTACGCTATACAGGGCATACACATTGATTCTGCACATGATTAGTTTCTACCATGGAGTTTCAATAATTTTATTAAAATCGAAGATAAAATTTCACTGACAAAATGTGATGGTTCATATTACATATCACACAATATTGGTAATGTTATTGTACAGTAAGGCATGATTTCTATCATTACAAACATTTGGTAAAATTCGCGCTTGCTGTAGGCTTTGTTGTGGTCGTTGATAGTTCCTATGTTCTGAAATGAGTTATGTATCAATGACAGGGTGTGCTGGGCGAGGCGGAGGCCCGGACATCAAGGCCGGTAAGTCTGGCCACCAACGCCTCTGTGGAACTCGGTGGTTACCAGGTTGCGATGGAGGAAGTCCTCACCTGGCTACTGGAGGCTGAGGACCGGCTCAGTCAGGACCTCATGTTGGCGGAGGCTGATCTCGAGACTATCAAGGAACATTTTCACTCTCACGAGGTACACAAAAATAGTCACCTAAAACACAATTTTTTTTAATATGTCCTGCCGTTTGAAAAGAGTTCTATAAAATTTGTGCACTGAAATTTTAGAAAATGAACTGATTTCATTTATCAGTTAAATGAAATTGGAATTTATCAAATAAAATTATTCTGATTTTTCCTTGTAACCTTCTTGCTTTTAATATGGCTGCTCATAGTTTAAAAAAAATATATAAATATAAGTGTTGATGTATATTAATAAATTATTTTGCTAAACAAGAACGTTTTGCATTGTAAATAATAAATTTACTATTACTGCAAAAAGTAATTAGTTTTAATTTGGGAAATATAGCTCTTAATATTGTTGTAGGTTGCTATAAGTAGAACAACCACTGTGTTCAGATTGTCCACTTTATTTATATACTTATATATATATATCTATCTATATATATAAAAATGAATGTTTGTATGTTTGTCCTTTATGGAATCGTGAACTATTGGACCGATCATGATGAAAATTTGTACGTATATGTATTTTTCCACGGAGAAGGTTTATAAGCTATGCCCATCCCTTTCCCGATTCAGGATTCCGCCCCACTGGTTACAGAAATACCCATAAGAAATGCATTGCAGCAAACATATGTTAACGTCTTTTCAAATTTTTAATCAGCTGTTCTTTGTAAACATATATTACACTTATAGTTTTAAAGCATAGAGTAAGCTTAAGAGAAACGACAAATTTTGTTTAAACTGTTTTTGCAATCACTGTTAAACATAGACTTTACTATCCAGATAATACAATTCAAATTTGACGTAAAAATTCACCTTTAACTGCAATATTTATTTAATATAAACCATGCTCATGCTTGATCAGAAGAGTAATGCAGATATCATAATTACTATCTTACGTTGGCTACAAATATAAAGAATGTTATAAAATCAACCTTAGTTGTTTTTTTTGACAGAAGTATGGTTCTCAAAACTCCGTGTGTACATATTCTCTCGATCGAGACAACAAAGCAAGCTCAATTGTGGCATCGGAGATATAACTAATTTAATCTAAAATTTATTATAGTAAAAAAAAAATTTACTAAGTAATATAAGGACTTCGGTTCTTAAGATTTGCGTGCGAAGCCGTGGGTAACAGCTAGATAGAGGCAGGAATATGGTACATACCTTCATAATACGCCCAAGAGGCTCACGATGGAACGACTATCAATTATCTCAGCAATGTTTAGAATGTGATAGAAAAAGAATAAGTGAATATAGTGTACTGTTTTCAACGGGAAATTGCGTGCGAAGCCGCGGGCAACTTTTGCAAAAAATTATTGAAATGCGCAGCAAAGCGCGCCGGGCCCGCTAGTATATATATATAAATGAATGTTTGTGTGTTTGTCCTTTATGGAATCGCAAAATATTAGACAGACCATTATGAAAATTTGTATATATACATATTTTTTCACGGAGAAGGTTTGTAAGCTATGCCCATTGATGTAACTCACCACCAAGCGGCGCTGCAAAAAATAAAAGGTCTCAAAGCGCTTGCACACTATAAACTGCAATTAGGAGACAGTTACGTATATTACATAGCCAAACACTATTTGAAGGCGCTAAGTTATTATGTATATTTATCTTTAAGATACATTTCTGATTGAACTTAAAGTTTAAGTGTTAGACCACTTTATAATAAAGTACATGTACGTGCACAATGGCTATAAACATAAACATATTTTCTTGATCGTGGCAACAAGGCAAACTCTACATCAGCGTTGTAAATATAATTCAATTAAACCAGAAGTTCACATACACGGGCAAAGCTTACGAAAAACGTGCAAAGCCGTGGGAAACAGCTAGTTATTTATAAAAATAAGTGTTTCATACTGGATGAATTAATCACTCACCATTCTGTAAGATCAAAATTGTTTGTAGCTCATGTTTTTTGAGAGCATTGATGTGGTTATAAAAGAACTAACATGAAAATTTTACTATATTTATTTTTAAATTTGATACTCTATCTAAATCTACATTTAAAACAGCAGTAAACAGGCCAATAACAAAGTAAAATATCTAAAAATTTGTTGAGGTTTTAAAAGTTTCTGTTAAATTTAACTTACAAATCACCATGTTTATTGGTACCCATGAAAACAGTTTATATTGCCACCATGCAGCTATCGTAGTTGTGATTATTTACGTTTAGTTAGGTACGGAGTAAAATTACCTTTAACTTACATGTTTTATGTAAAAAAACTCATTATGAAGTTGAAAATTACAAAAACTTTTTAATATTATGAAACTGTAAAAAATAAGATTTATTATCACCCTATTTCACTATTTTTCTGACAGTTGAACCTGTGATAAAGCTGGCAGAAGGATATTATACACAATTTGTCATACTACAATAAATCTTGCTGTCTACAGGGGTTCCTGTTAGAGTTGTCTGGACATCAGGAGGGAGTGGGGGCAGTACTAGAGGAGGGAGCAAGAATGTTGTCTGAGGGAGGTTTGAACAGAGATGAGGAGGACGAGGTCAGAGTGCAAATGAGGTTGCTGAATTCCAGATGGGAAGCTTTACGCCTGAAAGCCATGGAGAAGCAAGCAAGGTACTGAAATAAAATACTGTACAATGTAAAGATATAGATCACATCATTACCTTTCTTTAGTATTATTTTTCAGTTTTGATTTTTTTTGTTTTTAATTATTTAGATGTTCTTACTGGTTTTTTGTACTAATAGTATGACCTTTTGCTGGACAAGATTTCACTGATATAGAGTTGTTGCAGGACTGTTGAGAGATGTGTCTTGCTCCATCCATGAGTAGCCGATGGGTAGATTAGCTCTTGGAGTGACTGATTAGTTGTCTGAGAACCAGATATAACAGTAGATAAGCATTAGGAGTGACTAACTACATGTCTGAGAACTAAATTTAACAGCAAATTAGCTCTAGGAGTGACTAACTAGTTGTCTGAGAACCAAATCTGTATCTTGCAAATAGGTTCATTTCTTTGAAATCTGCATAATGAACTATGAGTTACAACGGGATAACTGAGCATTGTGTGCTGTGGTGTCCAAACTCTGTAAAACAAGCTGACTGTCAACAAGAGGTATCTTCCAAATGTCCAGTGCTGTACCATCAGTTGGTCATGCGGACCGAATTACAGTAAGTGAGATGAGAGGAATATGATGTTTGCTCAGCAGAGGAAGAGTTGCTGTGAGAGTGGCTCATATGCACTGAAGACCAGATCTGAAGTTAAGATGGTTCAGAATATTCAAGCTTTCCCACTTCACAGTCAGTATGTCACCACTCCCAGTTACAGCTGTTGAGAGTTGTTTGTTGCAGTATCCATGGGCTGCTGATGGGTGCTCAGCAGAAGCAACTGGAGTCTCTACGAGAGTGGCTGACTGCCACCGAGGACCGGATCTCCCGTATGTCACAAACTGGTCCAGACCTGTCGGACCTGCACAGTCAGCTGGCCACTCATTGTGAGCTTCAGCAAGACCTTCAATGCCAGCAGAAGACCGTAGATGCATTGTGCAATCTGGTTGTTGTTGTAGACGATAACGCTGCAGATAATAGTGAGTACTTCCTGTTTTCATTACTTTTATTTAGTAACTTTTTGTTACTTCATGTTAATCTCACGTCTTGAAATACATCAAGCTACTCAATATTGGACCAAACAAGATTCTGCACTCATCCAATTGACTACCAGTTATGCTATTGCCATTCTGAAGCCATCATGACAATTGCTTGGAGTGCCTCTATGATTGCTGCTATTACTACAACAGGAGCTACCTTGGTGCTATTCGTGTGTGCTGGAGAAAAAGCTTCACTATAACTTTTTAACACAGATTAAGCTTCACCTTTTAACAATTAATTGTGAACTTCGTGTGAATTTTTCCTTTATGTATTATTGAGGTAATGTTTGTTGTAATGTTGTTTGCATTAATTCTTACCTGTTCAGATAGATTTTTTTCAAGAAAAACTATTTTTATAAGAAAGATGTTAGAGGAATGCTTTGTTATGAGAAATTTGTTAAATAATAATGCTTTATTGGCTGAGCAATAGCGAAGCCTTTCACTTGAGGATCTAGAAAAATTTAATTTCTGTCTGTCCGCATAACTCTAGAATATACTGATCTATTGACTGGATATTTTGCATGAAGCTTTATTTCTATATAAGCAACATCTAGTTAAATGATGGTGCATTTTACTCCATGGGATTTGGCCGAGCGTTAGTGAACACTTTTATAGTCTTATAGGAAACCATGATAGCAACAAAAAAATTTAAAAAAAATAAATTTGTGAACAAACATGGTACAATTGTATGGAATTTTAAGATGTGACATAGTAACACATGTAATCTAATGGAATTAGCAATTGGCTTGAAATTTTACATGCATCAGTGAAACCTGTTAAGCAAAAGTGTTTTGTATTTCTACTTGTTATTGTTATACATGAAGTAATATAAATAAAAAAATGTTAAATAATATTGTAGTTATTAAGGTTCAATTTAGGGAATCTTATAATTATTTTAGAAGAAAAACAAATCCGTAAAAAGTTAAATTTGCAAAAAGTACATGAAAAAAGCTGCATTTTCAGGTATGAATAAATAGGTATCCAACATCATAGTTTAGATTCTGTACCAGCACAGATACAAACTTGTAGACTCACAGAGAGGTCTGCTCCATCGTAAACAGGAGACTCCCACATCACAGAGAGATAGAATTCTGATTTGAAAAGTGTTAGTTTAATATTTTATTGAAAGTCCACTCCGGCAAACAATTTTATTGACAAATCCATTTTTGTTCTTTGGATTGGTATAAAAATTAAGAAGATCTTATTAGATAACCATTTAGATATTAAAATTATAGCATACTGTGTGATGATTTGTCCAATTTATTTTGTTTATTAGTTAGTACAATTGCTCTGTTTGTAGTGTACTCTGCAATGGAGGACCAGTTGGCAGCACTGGGAGAACGTTGGGAGCACATCTGCCAATGGACGGAAGAGCGAGGGACTCTACTGCAGCAGCTGACCTCCACTGCTAGCCATCTTCACGACCAGGTCACCTGGTTGCAGAACTGGCTGCAGTCCAAGGAAACAGTGCTGAAGCAGATGGAGGCTGAGCCTGCCACTGAGATGGGAGTCATTCTGGATAGGATCAAACAACTCCAGGTACTTTTGGGATTGTAGTAGTCTTTTGTAACCTTTGCATGGTATGAAAAAGTACAAATTCTTTAAAGGTAATGAAACCTTAATAAGAGTGTAACGAAAAATTGGAATCGATTGACTTGAATTTTGCTTGCTGTAAATATTATCAGAGGAGATTGTAATGAATTCTCAATGTGAGTTATACTTCAGATTTATACAGAATACAGAAACTTTTCAGTGATCTTTTGACGATTTGTTCTTCATGTTCTTTGAAACAAAAAATGCAATATGAACATTTATCAGTAGTTTTTCGTTCACCATCTCTGAATGTATTTATTGTTTAGATTTTATTTCAAAACCAATAGCGATTAAATATTTAAATTTGGCACTGTAGGTTTTGGTGCAGTTTTAAACCAAGAGAAAAACTAGTATTAGATAATCATATCAGATATTAAGGTTAATAACGTAAAACACAGCAAGATTTTAAAATGTTTAATAAAAGTTTTAAAATTTAATTAGAAACATTTTGACCCATAAAACATAAAAATCAGTCAGTAAATAATGTAGATAGAGGCTTTTAAGTTAAATATAAAATCTTGGCAATTTGCTCTTAAGAGCACTCTGTTGTAGGTACTTAATTACAAATATGAGCTACAGATAATTTAGTTTTATTCAAGCATTTTTTTTAATGGAAGGTAAGCTGCAACTAATTTAATCAAATGTGAATAGCTAGCCACTTTGCTAAAGTTTGTTACTTTTCATTTTAGATTCTAAGGCAGCAAATGGACGCTCAACAGAAGAGGCTAGTGAATATTCAGGAGGCGGCCCAGGATCTGAGCACAAGGATGTCACCCCCCGGGGGGTGGCGGAGACCTGGAGAAGATAGAGGCTCTGCAGGATCGCTGGGACGCTCTTGTCATGATCATGGAAATGCAGTCCCAGAGAGTGAGTTTTGGCTCTAACTGCCTGTTGGTACATTATATTGATAACCTCATAATATCATCATTTGCTAACTCATTAATGTGTTTTGAACAACAGATTACAAATTCTGGATTTGAGGTGACTCCAATGATAGGAGACAGCTCAGCCACTGTCAGCAGTAGTTTAGCTTGGGAGGAGACCTCACCTTCCTCAGACGTGAGTACTAATTACTTTAAAAAAATTGATCATAAATAAACTATTGAATTAGTTAAATTCAACTGTTTACTTTATTTATTTAATCAATCATAGTCAAAAAATGAATTTAAACACTTATGGTTTTTCTGGCTCTCTTCTTCATTGCAAATATTTTATTTAAAACTTTTCAGAAACATTCTTAATCGGTTTAAAATTTTATCAATGAATGGACGCTCGGCATTTTCCATTAATTAATTAATTTAGCTAAGAATCTGACACACTTTAATATATTCATGGTCTGTTGACTGGCCAAATACACACTCAGCAGCTGTCATAATTTACCAATATGTGTACGCATTCATAAACAGATTAAGTCTGGTTCTTGTAGGTCTAATATAATTTATAAAGTAGAAAGTATATGATGTATATGTTAAATACAATATTGGATATTACATTAAGACTAATTTTGTGTATGACCTTTACAATATTCCAGTCAAAATATTTATCATAAATAATATAGAATGGGTTCAAACCAAATGAATAAATTTCTAATTATGATAAATTATGTTACTCTGAATGCAGTCAACTATTACTATCAGAAGTTCCAACTGAATGTGTCTAAGGGGTTTTCTTCTTGATTGCATGATTGAACGGAAAGAATGCTAATGCAAATCCATCCAAAGAACTTAATAAATTTTTGAAAAAAAAAAAAAACACAATGTTTGTTTTTGTAATGTACAATTTAATTTAATACCATACTTATTAGTAACAATAAAGAGTCCCTCCATGAATACTTACTGAATAAAAATAAAAACTCATAAGGAACATAATGCTGCAGGGCCAGGGTAGCTGGAAAAGGAGACGTGTGGAGGCCGGAAGAAGCCAGGCTGAGCTGGAGACTGCGGTGACGGAGTACGACAAGTGGCGGAGTACAGTAGAGCACCTGACAGACTCTCACTGTGACAGTGGCAGGATGCAGCAGCTGGTAGCAGAGTGGCATGGTCGCCAGCACCAGATGGACCACCTCTCACAACTCGCTCAAGCCCACATTCAGCAGATCATCACCGGTAACTATACCTCTGCTGTCTTTGTGAACAGGGTTGTTGTTCGTGGTTGTATGTGAGGTAGAATCAAAACTTTACTGAATTTTTACTTATGCTCAAGATGAGGTTCACTGAAAGGGAAATTTCTCATCCTGTTGTTGGCAGCACTGCTAGGGAGCAACCAACAGACAAATATAGCAGGTTTATAATAGATTTATAACAATTTATGGGATTTTAAAATGTTGTCTTTAAAACCGTTTAGCAATGTAAAATTCTATATTTTTGGTAGGGAAACCACATTCTAAGAATCATGATGTGCAAAATAAAGCATATGTAAAGATAAAGTATACAAAGAAGATGTGATCTAAAATACTGCATGAGAATAATTAATAAAACACAGTAAATAATTTTTGTAAGTTTATGCTTTCTATGTGGTTAGATTTATTTTGTTTCAAGATTATCTATTATTATTTTATTGATTTATATATGGTATATTTTCCCTTTTAATTTTTATTAATTGTGAAGTTTCTAAAAGTATGGATGGAACAACCATTTTGTTACTTTTACAAATTTTGGAGTTGACGGTTGTTGTGTCATACATCTCACAGTACCACAATCTTGCTTGCAGATGGAGGATCCCCAGAAGCAGAAGAGAGGCGGTTCTCTGAGATCTCTAGCAGTTTCGAGAGCCTAGGTCAGAAGCTGCAACACACCCTCGCTCAGGCACAGCAGAGAGAGCAGCTACAGCAGGAGCAGCGGAATGTACAGTCTGTGATAGAAGGGTACAGTCAGTGGTTGACTGATAATGCTGACTCCGCTACTATTGACAACTGTGTGGTCAGTGTTAGTTTTACTCCTCAATAGTAACTACTGGATTTTTCTATTACATGATATGAGACTACATAAAATGAATGGTTTGACTGTTATGTGCTGATCTTAGTGACCTCCTATTACCAGCTGAACATGTAATAGCTCTATGGTTCAATAGTGATTTTCCTAGTACGCAGGAGTATAGACAAATAGTTGCCTACTGGCTTCTGCACCATTGTTGAGTTTATCTAGCCATATCTGACTCTCTTTAATATAAAAATATCTCTGTGTCATTACATTCAATTAGCTTATTCAATAGTTATTATACTTACAATTAGTTTTATTTTATAACGTCTCGTACCTTGTGATAATCTTTTCTTAAAGGTAATGAACTTCCTTATAATAGCTCAGTTTCTGAAACTTCAAATTTTCATACAATTTTGTGCATAGTTTTTTTCACTCATATTAAGTAATTCCAATGCTGAAATTTAAAGTTAAACATCTGAATTATGTCTTTATGAATATCTTCTTCCAATTGACCAAATCTTCAGTGATCAGTGATGGTCACAATTTATCATGCACATTATAGCATCTGACCTTGAAAACTCTGATCCACTTACGCACTGTACTGTCACTAATTGTATTGGAATCATGCACTTCACTTATCTGTCGACGAATTTATGCTAATGAACTTGACGTGCTATCAAAAACAAAACCAAATTACCGAACTTATGAAATAGTCAAGAGGTTGATCAATTGTCAAAAACATTTTGAACATGTTTAAACATTGTTTAACATGCAAGACATTTTTGTGCACATATGCAGTATGATATTCCTGCAACATTACATTATCTACAGCTGTACAGACCTTATTTTCTGAATAACTCTTTTAATTAACTTAAGTACAAAAATAGTACAATACAGTTTGAACGATATGTATGTACTATTAATATAGACCTACGTAGTAGTTACAAGTGTAAAAAAACAAACATTTTAGCAAATACTAGCAACGATTTAAATTAGATTTGTCTTTATTGTTAATTAAAGATTGTTTAGCACAAATTAGTTACTGATCTGTTTAATTGTCTTTTACAGAGATTTAAAATCTCTTTGATTTTTGCAAATAGTTTAAATTTCAACCATTTGATACCCGAATGTGTAAAATTCCTAAGCTGACTACATTTAAAAAAATTGTAAACCATGTTTTTCTGAAATAGGCAAAAATAAAGGCCCTTGAGTCACAGAAAGACCGTCTTCTCACACTTCAGGAGAGTACTAAAGACTTTTGTTCGAATTTCCCCACTGGAGATGAATCAAAAGAGGTCTCAGAGAAAACCCAGAAGTTAACCTCTGAATGGAATGCCATATCAAATAAGTGAGTATATAAATCCATTTTTAGTTTTCAGCCTTTTGTAATAGGTATTGTTGTTAGTAACAATTCACTTTATGCTTATTCATGGCTGAAATTAATGCCATTTTACTTTGATACAATTTTATATATTATTACTTGTAGATTAGTTATTATTATTGCTCCAGTTACAGGACACACCAGTTTATTTCAGAATACCAACACATACTTGAAGGATGTATGTTTTATATATCAGCAATAATACACAATTTTTACAGGACATATTCTTATACTTGTTAGGTCAGTTCTTAATTAAAAACTGATTGATCACTGAAACCACTCTCTATGGTTGAAGTATACAATTGTTCTTCCACACTTGAAACAACAGTGATGTACTGTGCAAAGGCTTCATCTTATTTTATATTTGATTTAAAATGAGTGAGTTCATTTCTGCTGGTTTTATATAATAATGTTGTATGCCGTAACGGTGGTGATTTTCTCGTAGATATGTCAATAGAAAGAGGAAAATAACAAGATTCAGACTTACTTTTTTCTCAGAAGAAATGCAGCAGCAATAATGTGTGTAATGGAAATGAAGTTCAGTCTAAATAAAGCATAAATTTGCACAGTTTCGAGAATAATCACTATTACAAATATAGTATCAGATGGAGGCCATTTTCTTATGAAAAAATGAAAATAAAGTAATCAAATCAATTTTATTATATTTCTTTTAGACTGGCTGATCTCCAAAGGGAGTTGAATGAGAAAAGCCCAGTTGTGAAGTATACAGAGGCCAAAACCAATCTGATGAAGTGGATCAACGATGTAGAAGGCATGCTGCTCTCGGAGCATGTAGTGCTCACCCACCCCCAGGCTATGGAGCAGCAGCTTGTCAAGTTTCAGGTGAATTACAGTTGTCATTTGCTCGGTAATTTTCTCGCTTGGAAAATGGGAGATTTGGCTTAGCTCAATGCCTCAGTAAACAGCCAGTTTGTTCTTAATTACCAAAGTGGAAGCAGTGGTAATTTAGAATTTAGTTTTTAGTCTTTTGCTTTTCATTTAGTTTTTGTTTCCATTTAATCATATCAATTCAGCAATCTTCTACTAAAACAAGTTAGCTAATTAAAAAACTTAACAACCGGGTTATTATTAAATGTAAATAAACATATTCCATGATTTTTAAAACTACGTTATTTTCTGTTGGTTTTCGGTAGAGGGACCACCTTATTTTACAGTAGATATCTCTCTTGTTAGCACCATAGCGGAAGAGGCATTAAAAAGTCCTTTTTACACCGGAATCTCCAACATTCATGGACGTCCGCATATGTAGTGGTGTTTTTTTTCCCACCCATGTCATCCTGGTAGGATCAGTTCCTTTTTTTTGTCAGGGTGGTTCCATTATGACCCTGGACTACACTACTGTACCTAATAATATTATACTTAGAGTATGGTCAATATATATTCAACACCATAAGCTTTTTATACACTCCGGAGTATATTTACTACAAGAGTTATTTATTCTTTTAATATTCCCATTCATTTATTTATAAAAAATGTATTTTCAGTAATGAACTATTGGTGGTTTTAAGCCATGATTTATTTTATTTGGCTACCAACAACAACCTTTAATTATGTAACTCACATACAGGATCTGGAGAAGAGCATTTCTGAGCAGAAGGCCAGTTATGACTCTGTCAACTCTGCTGGCAAAGAGTTGCTGCAACGGGCGTCCAACGAGCGACTACAGGAAGAGCTGCAAGAATTGACATCTCGCTGGACCGACATCCCACTCCTGCTGGTCGAGCGGCGAACAAAGCTGCAAAAAGGCAATAATTCACCTCATCATTATCCAATTTTATATATATATATTTGTTGGAGAATTTCTTCTTTTTCTATAGGGCGGCCTATTGCCATAGACTTAAAACTGTGTGGCCTTTTGCGCACCCCGGAAGCACACCATAAGGCCAACCAGTCTATGATTTCAGCAGTTCTACAAACCGTTGAAAACAACTGAATTTAGAATTTAGAGAATTTAGTAGATAATGTCACCAAAAATTTTACAAGGTTGTTCCAAATTCATGCATGTGGGTGATTCATTGAAATCTACTAGTGACTGGGTTGTCTAACAGTAATTAATTACATCTTGTAATATTTTACAAGATAAGTAACAAATATAAACTCAATTTTCAAAATTATTATAATAGCCCTTACATACATATATAGAGGTCACCAGTAGGCTAAATTAACACATTCACCGCGGATGACAAAATTACCGGCAACAGAAAATGCGGGAATTTTTTTGTTTTTTACTTACCCAAAACGGAGTCAGGATAGCCGAAAGGGTTGTCCAAGGTATCCCGGAAGCTTCGTTGGCCGGAACGGGTGACGTCATGTCCGTGCCGAGTCTGCTCGTCATTCGCACCGGGTACCAGTCCCCGTGTTGTATGTGCTTGCAGCGCACTAGGTTTCGGCACAATTACTCGCGAATGACATGTATATAGTACATGAATGACACGTAGATAGTACATCAATTACACGTATTTATTACATATTAGTTTGAAAAATATACAACATCAAAACCAGTTAAACATCACTCCCCCCTCCCCGAGTAAAAATTAGAAAAAAATATATACATCCCCACCCACCGCCAAAGACTAAAAACTACTTATTTGTCCTCGTGATACTTATCAAAGCAACTGAGTTCACAAAGACCTGGTTCGTCAGGGCACACTGCACAATAGTACACTGTTTCCTTACGCTTGCCTTCTTAGTAACAAACGCGGCACCTCCGGGTAACTGACTTGCTGTTTCCTTTGCGCTTCGTTACTTTGGAGAGACGATGCATGCTGTTGCGCGTCGGTGTGATGAGCAGTGAGGCTTCCTTTGGAGGGAGTAGGTCTTCAAGAACATGAACTCGGAAGTCATAAAGGGACAGTCTATCTGAGTTGTACATCTTGTACAGGTAAAAAGAATTTACTACAACAACCTGGAGAAAGTGCATTTCATTGCGACTCATTGTCTTCTTCAGATGAAAAATGATCGTCAATAACATTATCGTCTTCCTCCATTATGAGTACATACACTTACATAGTCAACAGACACTATAATCGACTCACACAATATCGCAAAGCATACACAACCAACGAAAATGGCGAACCGGCGACGAATCACAACAGGCACACCTCGCTATGAGTGGTAATATGAAAGCAGCTGCCGTATGCCGAGCTCCCTCGTCCACTGCCCAGTGCGCCATTTTCGCATGACGAGCATGCTCGTCACCCGCAGTGAATGTGTTAAGGGCACAAATTCAATATATTAACAGGGTCCCCCACCCGACCGTGAAAACCGTGAAACCGGGAATAAGCCGTGAATTTCGTTCACCGTGAAAAAACCTTAAATAAGCCGTGAATTTTTGTTTACATACCGTGAAAATCTCTACAACTTTTGAATTAAATAAAATCAACACGGGTCGTCGTCAGACGATCATATGGGAAAGTTGACCTTCGCTATTGCAAAGTAAAAAGTAGCACGCAATGTAGGGATAAGACCACGAAGTTTGACAGGTGCTGCTATCTGAGCGATTGTACTGATAATATGGTTTTATAAACAAATGAGGAAAAGAAGGGCCGGTGGGAGATGACGCTTCCCCGGCTCAAATCACGTGAGGCCTGTCTTTGTCTGTCGCCAGGTTCCGGGCCTTGGCTACGCTACGCGGCTGTAAACAAGGCATTCTCTGATTGAACGCGAGATTAATAACACAAATTTAATTACTTGATAGATTGTCGTTTAATGTAAACACTTTTCGTATTGGAGTTTTATTGTATCAGATATAGTCTATTATTGTTTTCATAAAATAAAAAAAAGTATACAAATCCTTAATCTAATGTAAGGAATGTAAATTACATTTTAACTTAATTTCATTCTATTAAATCCCTTATTTTATTTAAATATTAATGAGAAAAATGCTATTCAGTACGATATCTATATCGTTGTGTGTAATGACTGTTAACACAATGTAATAATTATAAAAAATTTTAATTTTATGTGGAAAAATAAATGTGGAAAATAAATTGAATTATTTAGGGTCTTGCGTAAATAAATAGTATAATAATGTGACGGAGCAGAACCTAACACGACACATATCAATTAACGCAGCGAGACCATAACTTTATAGGCCTATATAACTGTTTTAATTACCAGTAAGGTCGTTTGAGAAAACAATTTTATTTTTCATCTCTTTAGATATTAAACGGTAGTGATATGCGTTTTCCTTATCAATAATATTTTTTATGATTCCTAAGCTGCATGGATATTACGAGTGTACACGGTTTAAATCTTTTATGGTGAATGTGTGTTTAAATTGTATAATGTATTAGTAAAATATTACAAATGAAACGTCATGTTTATAAAAACGTTAGAAAAAAAAACCATTGCATTTTTTCTAACCAGGAAACAACAAACGTCAAGTAACTTTGTAGTGTTAAGCTTTATTACTACAAAAATACAAATCGAGGAAGTCGTCCAAGTATAATTTTGTCGGTTCCATACGACTACGTTAACGCTATTAATCATTTCATGCAGATGAAAAATATATCGTACAAGGTTCATTTATTGTAATGTGGTGCAGCGATGTTATGGTAAAAATAACCTTTGTTGTCTACTGTCAATGAGAGTGGAAGGGGAGGGGTATATCGTGTACTCCACTCCCCCATCCCTACGGACAACAGCTGGTTTCATGTCTCAACATGAAAGATTTGTTTCCCCCAGCTCGGCACTCCAATCTTATTCTTATTGTGAGAATTGATATAAAGATTTAAAGCTTTTTATTCAACTCATTCTGACACTTTCTCACGGAAATTCTTCTGTTGAAAGAGGCTTCTCTGTCAACAAACAGTGTATAGTTGAAAACTTGAAGGAGGAGAGTTTAGTCGCGTTGAGAAAAGTTTGTGACGGCGTATCAGCAGCAGGAGGATTGGAGGCAATGGAAATCACTAATGAATTAGTTCATGCTGCCAAAAAATTCCCACACCCACTACTCGGTAGCACTTGGCAAAACAACGAGAAGAAATGAAAGACAAAATTAATTCTGAGAAAAGAGAGGAAAGCAAGCTGCAATAGAAAAAAAAGAATTGGAAGCACAAAAATTCCAGGTTTTGTCCGACGCCAGGAAAAGGGCAGCTGAGTTAGACGATAAGATACAGGAACTTAGCAAAAAGTGCAAAATCGTAATTCACTTTTATTCTAGACATTTTTATCAATTTCTTTATTTATGTGTACAAATATAATTTTTTTTGTATAAACTGGTACCAAATAACTTTTCTTATTACAAGTTGTATATAATTTTTATACATTTAACGTTTATATGTTATTTTAATTTCAATAAAATTGCCTTTTCTTATGTACTAATTAAAATGTGAACCTGTGATTATGTGAAAATTTTCCTGTGGAAGAAATTGATCGAAATAATAATAATGTGTTTAAAACAAGAAAATAATTTAATAATCACGCAAGTGTACTTCATGGACTCAAACGAGTTAGCCTTAGCCAACGTACGAATCCTGTCACCCTGCATCTTGTCTAACCTGTGTCAACAAAGTTCTCTTCAGATTTCAACAAACTTGTAAGTTAAAGAAAATTATGAGCTATGTGCATGCTAATTATATTGAAATTTGTCTTTGTCATTGCTTTGATGACTGTTATGATGATGTTTTGTGTAAAAATAATATGCCTTGTATATTCATTATGTAGCAAATCGCACATAAAATCGGGCGCGCTCGCCGCTCATTGCTTGCGTCGTAAACCGAAGCCTATTGTTATTTCGTTCTTTTAGACGTTTCCGTCAATTGCTGCACGACCAATGACATCGTTAGTCCCAAATGGGAAGAAGTTTTATATTGTATTTTACCGCTCTGCCGCGTCTGTAGTGTTTACGTCTCAACTTCGCCCCTCTCCAACACGATTTTGTTTGTACCGGTAACGTTGTTTATGAAAACTTTCCGACCTTGAATTTTAATTTTTTTAACCGTGAAAACCGTGAATTAGCCGTGAATTTGAGTATTTAGATTGAGTGGGAACCCTGATTAAGGTTATTTATGTTAAACCTTTGATATCTAGAGGTAAAATTAGCATTGAAGTAAATGGGACATTGGTAAATTTGGGAATGACAAAACTTTGATTTATCAAGAAATTCGATATAATGAGATTCGATACATCAAGGTTTCACTGTAGAAAACTTTTTTTGTTATTCAGAGTGTAGATCCCATTTTCATCTAGATCCTTTTTAACCTAATAACTTTAAATGACCACACATTAATTTTATACTAAGTATCAATAGATAAGCCTAAGTGGGAAAAAACTGATCAGAAATTCTGAAAGCGAAGCTGGTTGTGTAGACAGCATCCAATATTGAGTTGCCAAAATATCAATATTACATCAGTTTCATGCTATTTTCCAACATGTCCAAATGAGACCAATTCATTATCCACCACAATCCATTTTCCATTTATATATGATTATAGTTTCCATACTCAATATCCTCAGATGTATGTATAAATCAAAAGGCATATTTAACTTTCAGGTCAAGCAAGAAGTTTGATAAGTATATGATGTATTGGAATACTTATGTTTTAATTATTTTCTAGACATTGCAAGAATCCAACAACTCAAAGGTGACATGGAGAATGTAGAGGCTTGGCTTCAACAAGCTGAAGGTTTCCTTGCCAATGTTGACATCACTTCAATGCCTCTGTCATCATTGGAAGCTCATTTACAACGTTCTCAGGTAGTTAGGCTGATGTTTGTGTAATTTTTTGTTTATTAAATGTAGAATTTTATTTTGTCCTTTCATTGTGAATGTGTTTGTGCAATATATACAGGGTGCCACGTGAGTTGAGGTAAAAATGTAAAGAAACAATTCTTTTATTGAAAATTAGAAAAGTCATATCAACATAGGTCTAAAAACAATCATTTAGTTAGTGATAGGTAGAGAAGGATTGTATGTGCAAATTTGCTTCAAGATCAAAATTTTTCTAATAAAAATCTCCAAGACTACGATCACATTTCAAATAAATATAAATATTTATTGAATTTATAATGTTTTGGCCTTGAAAATTAAATAAAAGGTTCTATAAATGAATTTTTTATTATTTTTGAGAACTGTTGTAAATCCATTGGTCTGTGTAATTAATTTTCTTTTGAAATCTTTTTTCAGGACCTCTTGGATGAAGCTGAGAAAATTGAGCCAACAGTTAAAAATATTGGAAACACTTGTGATGATTTAATAAATTCAGGTGCAGAAGCTAGCTTTATTAATGAAATCAACAGCAGTGTAACCAATCTTACAAATAGATGGAATACAGTGATCAAGAAGCAGGCTGTGGACTGCAAAGACAAAATCAACCAGGCATTCACAAAATTCAGTCAGGTACTTGTTTTAAAAAAATGTATTAATGTTTAATTTAGTAATTTAAAAATAATTTTTTTTTGCATTTTACTAATTTATTTGATCATGATCATTGTGTCTCTGTGCCTAATAAGAATTATAGACTTTCAGGGTAATAGTTCGGTGTTGCCTGCAAGTGTTATAGTGGATAATGTTTGAATATCTTGTGATACATGATCTTTCAACAACTGATAAAAACAATTACCCCAATAGGTCTACCGAAGATTGTTTGGTTAGTTTTCTTAGAAATAAATCATCCAAATTATACTACAAACTCATGCAAATTTAAACTAATGTACTTTCTTACTGTTTTGAATATGCTTCAATATTAGACCTGAATAATTATTAGTGATGAAGTAGAATATTGTTTCATGTTCTGGCACTAATGTCTCTCTAATATTGTACATAGAATTTATTATGCAAATAAGGATAAATGTTAGGATTTAACAATAGCGTTTTAATAGGTTAGGAAGAGCGAGCTTATTTCTACAAAATTTGAAGATTTTCCTTCCATCTCCAAAAATAGACTTTAACCCTTTGCACGCCAAGTAATTACGTATATGTTTTGCCCTAGAGCCAAATTACTGAATATTTAAATTTTTTGAAAACTGTAAAGCCATTTTTTTATTTGTTTAAGTAATTAATTGATTTAAAGAATAAAAAACCATGAAATGCTTTTATGGGCATTTTTTAAAACGAAATATAGATATTTTTCTATTTTAAGGATCAGTAGGTATGAAATGAATGAAAACGTTATTTTGATAAAACTGTATAATTTTTACAAACGTATACCGGTACATGAAGTAGATATGATGTGTGATAAGTAAATAAATACACATTTTGGAAAACAGTAAAAAGATATCTTACAAACTGTTTTCTGTTTTTTTTTTTTTACGAACAATCGTCCAAAGTATGTAACCCCAAGAACGAAATCGTCATAGTCCGGATCGTCTGCGTTAGCCATAATTATGGCAATATATTCACAAGTTACGTCAAAATAATAAATAATAGTTATTACTATAGTAATAGTTTTAATAGTTCACAAGCACTAAACGTAATATAAATTAATAAAACTGTAAAAACATAAACTGTCAGTGAGCAGGAACACTAGAGATAGAACTTCATGAAATGGCGGCGCTTCACGAAATGGCGGCGAGTATAATCGCTTTGGGCGTTTCGAGAAGTACGGGAAACAAACATGAATAGAAAGAAACAGCTGTTACTGATCATACTCCTCAAACGTTCAGTTGGCACGTTGGCTAATGCACTAGGCAGCAAAAGTGACTTTCTCTGCCATCTAGCGGCAAATTTGACAACTATTAAACTATCTAATGTTGTAAAATGTAGTTCGCGATATAACTCGCTATGGGCGCTGTACGGACTTTTATGCATGCGAAATAACTTGCTTATGGTGTGCAAAGGGTTAAGTTGAACATTGATATGATATTTTATACCCATTTTGTCAACCTCTGAAAGAGAAATGTACTGTATCCCTATTTGATAATGTATAGATAAGCTTGCTCTTCGTACCTACCTTGTAAAACCTAGATGTTTTTATATTGTTACATGTAACAAAAATAACACATACTTGCTTGTTATTTTTGTTTTAAACAATCAGTAAGATCTTGTTATTACTTAAAATAAATATCAATTCACACCTTTTTTCTCACAATTAAAGGAATTGAAGCTCATCAAATGTGATAATCTGTGTAGGTATCAACTGGCCTACAGGAGCTCAGCAGCTGGTTGGACTCAGTGGAGACAACAGCCACTGGTGATTTGGCAGGCATACATTCTCCATCAGAACTGTCCAAGGTCAAAGCCAAATTCCAGTCACTGAAGGAGAACATGGAACATAGATCTTCAATGCTAGACAACCTCACAAAACTGGGTACAATTTTAACAGCCTATCTTTTGTTTAACCTGTTGACGAGTGCGCACGGCATTTGCCATGCCCCTATGACGGTCCATACTGAGTGACTCATTGACCAGTGACAGACTTGCAACGTTCTCCCCTAGGGGAATTGTGCAAATGTCCGGTATCACTCAGTGGAGAAAGGGGGTGGTCCTTGACAGCGCGCCGTAAGGGTAAAAAGGGTAACCTACGATTAGTACTTCTTCTTTAAGGCTGCTCGGTGAGGGAAAGGGCGCCACCTTGTTGTAGGACAGGTAACAGGCAGGGCTCCAACAAGGAACAGTACCCCTGCTCCAAGGAAAGTACCAATCAGGCTCCCTACTACCATACACTAAAGCTATTTTTTTTTTGTCAACGGGCCTTTGGACTACACAGATAGTTGTATTGAAATATTCTGAATATAAGGTTAAATATAGACCCCTAATACTTATGCGAGGTTATCTAAATCCAGTTACTAGGACTGAACAAAAGAAACAAAACACTCAAATGTTTGCAATTAAACTAATTATTTATGTGCAGGAATTGTATGACATTATCACAAGTAATCCAGCCTTACAGTAAATAAATGCTTTTAGACAGAAAATAATTAACAACAAATATAGCGAAGATACAATGTTTCCACTTATTAGAGAGAATTACAAATGGCTAAATGAACTCTAATTATGGTAGGGAGCGCTCCACTTCCTCAAAACAACATGCAACATACATAAATAAATGCAATAAAACACATGCAATAATGGCCTAGACATGTAAATAATAGACGACACAAGTAAATATACTAAAGATACACTATAATGCACTAAGGTGTGCAGTTAACGTCTGGAGGGTAGCGTTGAACCAAATTTTAAGGGCTCCTTCCACAATACAAAGGCTCCTGGGCCAGAATTAGACATCAGTATGCGTCCGACTCACTAATCCATAAGAGCACTCTGTGAAATAATCCAAGTCTGTACTCACCAACTGGGAGTCACAACACAAAAGGCCTATTACGTCCGGTCCAGACCGTGGCGCGGAA
Source organism: Homalodisca vitripennis (assembly GCF_021130785.1). NCBI lineage: Eukaryota > Metazoa > Arthropoda > Insecta > Hemiptera > Cicadellidae > Homalodisca > Homalodisca vitripennis. The sequence goes on along the minus strand of NC_060210.1, from coordinate 122,395,637 downwards.
GAGCGCGGCGCGGCGCGAGCGGATCCGAGGTGCGGTAGTGGTAGGTGTAAGGCGGCACGGCTAGGAGCAGATCCCAGTGTCAGGGTAGTGCAAGCTGGAGTACCGACTAGCGGCTCGGCAATAAGTCCACCAGGCTCCGGGCGCAGTCTCCAGAAGTGTACCAGGACAAAATCCCCCCAAAAAAAGCCCTTGAACACATTCACTCCAAAATAGTTATGGTCCCAGCAAAGCATCGATATATATATATATATCATATAATTGGTTAATTAAATTACTAAAATTAACAACTTAAATTACCTGATTAATATTTTAAACCAACAGAGAATATCAGATAACAACAGTTATCTCCGAAATAAATTCAAGTTTCCTTTGTTATAAGAATAGTGAGATCATATCAATTTATACAACTTATCTGTACCATATTATATTTAATAGCAATATTTAAAATTTTGTCATCAAAGTTATTAGGAATTTTAAGTAAGGCAACATCTATTCTCAGTAGCAATTGAAATGGGACATTTAAATACAAATGAAAAACAACAAGGAAACATTTAAAATAAACACATTAGGTTTTCGTTCGTTCTGAAGCAAAGAAAATTGTTATGCCAGATTTTATATTCAGCTGATTAAGCAACAATACTCCTCTAGGTAATTGATAATGGAATCTACCTGTATTTATGCAATTTTCTGGCCATAAAATCATGAGAATTGTAAGCTTGATTGTTAATATCAAAGGCTAAACACTGTAGAAAATAATAAACATAAATAAAATAGAGTACCCTACATGTACACAGTATGATTTAACATAATAGGCAGTATAATAACAAAATTGCATTTATAAATTCAATGTGATATCAAAGACTAATTATTAATAGCTTGAGGTAATAATTTACCTTGACTTGTATTACAAATAAACATTGATACATTAAGAAGAAACGTTGAAACTATTGTATCGTACTAACATGAAACTGTGACAACATTTAAATTAGAACTATAAACGGTCTTTTACAAAATATATGTCAATCATGGTTGTATTTATGCGACTTGTATGTATTTCCATAATTAAATACTTACTTTACTATAAAAGAGATTAATTTTCTTCGATTAAAACATTTAAAACATTGCAGTTATAACAGTGCAAGTTGTGACATTAAATTTTCAACATATGTACTATTTATAAGTTTACCTCTTTCTCTTAGAAATGTTGTCAACATAGTTAGCGTAATTGGTTTTGAAAACAAATACTTTTAAACAAATTATTAGGTAAGATTATTAACTATTAAAAGTAAATGCCCACGTTTTAGCTTTACACGTTCAATTCAAACCCTAACAGTTTTTTCCAAAGGCTCAGTTGAGTGATTCTACAATCTTGAGTAGTGTTTTAAAACTTTTAAAATTAGTATATTAAATTCACGTAAGAGTGACGAGAACTAAGGAAAAATATATGGTAGTAGTTCACCTTGGCCAATTTATTAGTCGGCTCCCGAAAATCCAGCGAAGCTGAAGGGCTCGTAGACACACACAGCACTGACGCAATCCAGTCACTCGCAAGCTTCCTCACTAATCAATCCACCAGCTGTTTGTTATCAGTTCACCTGCCGCAGCGTGTCGTCCGGTCGTGCGGTGAACAGTCCCACCGGAGATAAAAGGTTACTCAATGGGCTATTCTTTTATGCAGAACAGGCAAGAGTGACGTACGGGCATTGGTATAATTGGTACAATGTCGGCACGCTACGACATTGATGAATTGAAATTTATATAATGTAGAGTGATCAGTTTCTACATTATTTATACCATAACTCACCATAAACTGCACACGTCACAAATACCCCCCTGCCTGTAGAAAATTTCCCAAATTTTCTTCACTTGATGAAACCTTTTTGAGGTCAGCCACATGCCATTTCCCGATACGTTTACCTTTCATATCAGCCAGGGTGTATACCAAAGGAGATACTTCCTCAGCACCAAAAAGGGTCCTACATATTTAGGTGCTAGCTTCGCTGAGAAATACTTTGTTGCGTCCGACCTGTGGGTAATTCCTTTTGAGGACGACATCACCCACTCGGTAGTGTACAGGTGTTCTACGAAGATTATAGCGACGAGCTCTCCGTCCATGGGCATTCTTTAGCCTATCAGCAACCTCTTGATAAATGTGCTTCAGCTCTTGTAGCTTGTCACCATAATGCCTTGAATCTTCTGGAGAAGTACCACAGAGCCATCCTCAAGAACCTAAAATACTGCACCAGCCAGCAGGCGAGAGTTCTCGCCCGAAGTTCAGGAACGCTGGCGAATACTGTGTAGTCTCGTGGTAACGCTGTCCTAAGAGCAAATCCTAGCTTAGGTATGTACTTGTCCATTCTCGGTGGTTGGTCTTTCACGTATGCCCTTAACATAGTAACAATGTCCCGATTCACCCTCTCTGCCGGATTTGGCTTTGGGGATGGCGACTGGCGTTTAAAAGTATCTTGATGTTATACTGTTTTGCAAGGTTGTCATCGGCTTTCCGATGAATTCTGAGCCATTATCGCATATAATGTAAAGCCGGGACGCCATAAACCATGAAAATATCCCTCTAAGTGTTTGGAGACCAACTTCGCTGTAGCAGCTCGCAAGGGACGCAAAACAGAATACTTAGTGGAAAGTATCGGTGATGACTAACAGATACTTAAATCCCTTCAATGACCGAGGTAATGGTCCTATTAAGTCTGCAGCAATCATTAGCCAGGGAGCGTTCACACCACGTTGTGTTCCCATCACACCAGCAGGGAGTTGTTGGTCGTATTTTTATGCGCTGACAGACATCACATCGAGCAACGTATGTAGCCACATCCTTCCGCATCTTGTGCCAGTAATAACGCTGCTGCATCCGTTTGTAGGTTTTCAGAACGCCCTCTGATGGCCAGCGGTTGGTTTATCGTGACATTCGGCTAGAGTTTGAGAACGAAGATCTTTCGGGATAACCAATCTCCAATTATCATCTTGTAGCGAAGGATCCAAAGTGGTCACTCTCTTCCAAAGCTTTCCATCCTCAGTTCGCCCACTGGCTATACTGTTCTGGGTTGGATAACACGTTCTGCAGCATGGTGGTATACCAATGATCCTTAAGTTTGGAGGGAAAATGGATGGCATCACACCGCACGGTCTCTTCAGTGGGGAGGTCAGGTGGAGTTGTCCTCGATAGTAGATCCGGCACTAAGTTGTCCTGGCCCTTTCCTGTGGACTAGGCGGAAGTCGTAAGGTTTGGAGTCTGAGAGCCCAGCGTGCCAATCGTCCAGTCGGATTCTTTCAGATTGTTTAGCCAGAGTAGGCTATAGTGGTCGGTCGGTGACCACGGTGAACCTCGTACCTTCCACAATATGGCCGAAACCTCTCAACAGCCCAGATCACCGCCAGACACTCTCTTTCCGTGGCTGAATACTTCTGTTCTTGGCAGGTCAAAGTACGGCTAGCGTAGGCCACGACTCCTTCTCCATGTTCATTACTCCTGGCTAAGTACCGCACCTATCCCAACGCCAGAGGCATCACAGGAAATCGTGAAGGACTTAGCAAAATCTGGACAAGACAATATCGGGGCTGTTATCAGGCAGGATTTTATGTCCTGGAATGCCTTTTTCTGCTTCTTCAGTCCATTCAAACTTGGTATTTCTCCTGAGAAGTGACGTTAGCGGATGCATTCGAGGAGCGAAATTGGGTATAAAACGGCGATACCAAGACGCCATGCCCGTAAATTGTCTCACTTCCTTTTGATTCCGTGGGGTGGGAATTTCCACAACCGCATTGATCTTATCGGGATCAACCCTCAGTCCATCACCACCGGCGAGGTAGCCCAAGTACTTAAGTTCTTCTCGACAGAACTTGCACTTCTCCCTATTAAGAGTGAGTTTGGCTGCTCGGATCTCCAAAAGATTTCCGACAATATCCCAAGGTGCGCCTCAAATGTAGATGTTACTACTACAATATCGTCTAAGTAGACAAAAACGTTTGGCTCGAGGTCGGGTCCCAAAACGGTGTCCACAAAACGCTGCCACGTTGCGGGAGCCCCACACAGTCCAAAGGGCATCGTCACAAATTGATAGAGGCCCCACGACCTGGGATCGCAAAAGCCGTCTTCTCCTTGCTAGATTCTTCCAGCTCTATCTGCCAATAGGCACTTTTTGATATCGAGACTTGACAAGAATCGAGCATCTCTGAGTCGGTCCAGAATGGTGGTAACCTGTGGCAGGGGATAAGCATCCTTGCGGCTTACGGCGTTGACTGCCCTAAAATCTACCACGAATCTCTTGCTACCATCAGGCTTGTCCAACAACATTATTGGCGATGACCAAGCGCTTTGGGACGGTTCAACGACTCCCAGCTGCAACATACGGTCCAACTCCTCATTTATCAATTTTTGGCGAGCTGGGGATACGTTATAATATCGTTGCTTGATGGGTTGCGCGTCTCCCGTGTCTATGACGTGCTTGACACGATCAGTCCTACCTAACGTAGATGGTTCATTTTTAAAGTGCTCTTCTAGTAGGTCTTGAAGTCTTCCTCGTTCTTCCGGGGTCAAGTGGTCTTCAGACGTAATCCCTTCAATAGCGCTACATAGGAACGGCGTCTCCCTTGGAGCAAACTCCCATCTTCGATTACGCATATCAGCTACTATGTGCATGCGCTCCCAAAAATCGATGCCCAATATCAAAGATTGCTGCAATGATGGAACAACACATACATTCAAGTTCTCTGTTCTACCCCTTAGAGAGATGGGCAGATCTACAAATCCTTTGACCTCGTGTCTGTTAGAGTCAGCAGTCTCTACAAAACGTCCAGAAGCAGTCTTAAGGCGCGTAGGGAACTTTTCCAAAATCCACAATCCTTTTTCTCCAAGAAACGTTTTGGGAAGCACCGGAGTCTAGAAGTGCAGTAATCTCTCGACCAAACACTCTAACTTTTAAATACGGTCTAGGGTCTGACTAAAAGTATGCAAAAGATAGTCTATAGTGGGGGAATTCTCGCTAGACTGGGAGACAGGCATACCCACTGAGCTCCTGACTCCCGTCCCTACTCGTTTTTTGGAGTACATTTAGGGCACTCTCGTTTCAAAATGTTGTCCTTGCCACAGCCAAAACAGAACTTCTTCTTGGTCTTGCGACAAAATCGGAAACGATTAGCCTTTTCTCTCCACAATTCCAACAAGATACCTCTCCGCGATCTGGTCGTGGTGAAGCCTTGATGTCAGCTACTCGTCCTTGGGTGATTACTCTGCGACGACTTGAATCTTGATAGGCGAGTTCCGGTTTCAAGCGTTACCTCACTTCGTTGAGATCTGTTTTCTCGTCATGCTTAACCGTCCAGCTTCAGCTCGACGTCCCATGGATCGAAGTTGATCTAGAGTTTGGATGCTAAATAATGCCAATCTGTCCTGCAACTGCGGATGGAGGTTGTAGTAGATCTGGGCCAGACGAGTACTCTCGGGAACGGGGACAGCAAGTCTGCCATACAGGCCTTCCACAGCCGCGATGTAGAGGTCCAAGGGTTTAGTTGTCTTCTTGTACTCTATTGAATATCTCCTGATGAAGCCGTAGGTCGTAATCAGCAGGTTGAAAGACTTCTCGCAGTTCCCTTCGTTAGTTGATGCCATGACCGGATCCTGTTAGCGGCTGCACGATACCATACAAGCGCGGGGCCAGCAAAGAGATCGACAGCCGAGTCATAAAGTTCTTGGTGAGTTACTCCTCGGGCTCGACGAAGTTCCTCGACCCTTTCCAAGAAGGCTGCGATGCTAGGACCAGAGTTGTCGAATTTCAGGCCCCACTTATACACAGGTACATATCTGGGGCGTTGAGACTTCTCTTTTGTCTTCTAAATATCGCAGATCGTCTTGGCGGGGCCAGTCTTGAACAAACTCTTCCCATCGAAGAATGATTTTCCTGCTTCTTCCGGTCTTCTTGAAGCCTCCACTCTTCTTTTTTGCTATCTACTCTCTTGCTGTTGTCTCTCTCTTCTTGTAGTCTTCTCTCTTCTTGCTTCCACTTCTCTTCCTGTTTTCTTTCGTTCCTCTTGAAGCTTCATCTCTTCCTGGCGAATCCAGTTTATTTTGCTGTCTTTTCAAATGTTTGTAGCTGCATCCCGTCTTGACGTTCTCTTTTCTCTTCCAAGTCTTCCTTCCTCTTCATGTGTTCTTTCCTCTTCTGGTGAAACGATTTGAGCCAGAAAATTCTAGAACTTTCGTGGGGACAAAGAGAGATCCGTCCGCTTATCTGAATCTGGCTGGGGTTGTGGATTGCCAGCTGATAGAGTCTTGTTGCCAGGAGAATCCACCTTAGCCGCAGACTTAGAGTCCTTGAAAGAGTCCAACAATCCCTTGCATTTACCAACTAAGCACTGCTTGGTCTGCTCCTGATCATCATCCGCCGTCGCACCCACTGGTATCCTATCAGCTCGAAGGTAATAAATGCCATAGGCGTGCAACAATACGATGATACTCATTATCGTTATAATTCCCCTCATAGTCACTCACAAGTGCTGATAAATCCTGGTACTTTCCCTTACATTCCTCTAGTTCTGTATCCGTATCCAAAGAATTAACTACAGCCTCCTCTATTGGCGTATTCGACGCTAAACTCTGAGAAAGTCGTTTTCTCAAATCTCCCGGCTGTACCTCCAGAGGGAAGATTCCTAATCTTCAGCTCATAGTAAACTTCTGTTTTACGCAGGTGATAGGCACTCATATTTAGATAAGATACCAAATTCAAAAGTGGAACAGAAATACTCATAGTTTCCCAACTCAAAAATATAAACACCCTTAAAAGGTCACAAAACCAACATGAGCGTATAAAATTAAAATTTCGAAAGAGTACGCTCAATAAGTGTCACAACAACAATAAATAGAGATATGTTGTCCAAATAAACTACAACAATGACCAAAACACACAGAATTCAAAGCAAATGTCAAGAATTATTCCATAACTGAAAAGGAGAAATAAGTTTTGTTTGATATTTAGGGTTTTTGTACTTTGTTTTGTTAAGGAAATGTGAATAACTACTTATTCCAAGCAACACTAATGCAAACCGAATCATATAAGCAGGCAACAGTTCAAGTTCATAGAAATAGTTAATATTTACAAAAACACAAGTGTGAAGGACAAATAAAAAATGTACAGTTATAACTATTACTTCAGATTACTCCAAATAATCCAGGCCCCACGTTGGCAGTGCCATTTTGCAACGTTCTCCCCTAGGGGAATTGTGCAAATGTCCGGTATCACTCAGTGGAGAAAGGGGGTGGTCCTTGACAGCGCGCCGTAAGGGTAAAGGGTAACCTACGATTAGTACTTCTTCTTTAAGGCTGCTCGGTGAGGGAAAGGGCGCCACCTTGTTGTAGGACAGGTAACAGGCAGGGCTCCAACAAGGAACAGTACCCCTGCTCCAAGGAAAGTACCAATCAGGCTCCCTACTACCATACACTAAAAGCTATTTTTTTTTTTTGTCAACCAGGCCTTTGGACTACACAGATAGTTGTATTGAAATATTCTGAATATAAGGTTAAATATAGACCCCTAATACTTATGCGAGGTTATCTAAATCCAGTTACTAGGACTGAACAAAAAGAAACAAAACACTCAAATGTTTGCAATTAAACTAATTATTTATGTGCAGGAATTGTATGACATTATCACAAGTAATCCAGCCTTACAGTAAATAAATGCTTTTAGACAGAAAATAATTAACAACAAATATAGCGAAGATACAATGTTTCCACTTATTAGAGAGAATTACAAATGGCTAAATGAACTCTAAATTATGGTAGGGAGCGCTCCATTTCCTCAAAACAACATGCAACATACATAAATAAATGCAATAAACACATGCAATAATGGCCTAGACATGTAAATAATAGACGACACAAGTAAATATACTAAAAATACACTATAATGCACTAAGATGTGCAGTTAACGTCTGGAGGGTAGCGTTGAACCAAATTTTAAGGGCTCCTTCCACAATACAAAGGCTCCTGGGCCAGAATTAGACATCAGTATGCGTCCGACTCACTAATCCATAAGAGCACTCTGTGAAATAATCCAAGTCTGTACTCACCAACTGGGAGTCACAACACAAAAGGCCTATTACGTCCGTCCAGACCGTGGCGTGGAAGAGCGCGGCGCAGCGCGAGCGGATCCGAGGTGCGGTAGTGGTAGGTGTAAGGCGGCACGACTAGGAGCAGATCCCAGTGTCAGGGTAGTGCAAGCTGGAGTACCCACTAGCGGCTCGGCAATAAGTCCACCAGGCTCCGGGCGCAGTCCAGAAGTGTACCAGGACAAAATCCCCCCCAAAAAAAAGCCCTTGACACATTCACTCCAAAATAGTTATGGTCCCAGCAAGCATCGATATATATATATATATATATATATATATATACATTAAATTGTATAAATGGCAATAGCCTTATTTAATTTCAATAAACATTGAATCACAAAAAGTACTTGCTCCGCCGGGAGTCGAACCCCGGCAAGTGAGAGATCCGGGTTCGACTCCCGGCGGAGCAAGTACTTTGTGATTCAATGTTTATTGAAATTATATATATATATATATACTATATAATATATATATATATCATATAATTGGGGTAATTAAATTACTAAAATTAACATACTTAAATTACCTGATTAATATTTTAAACCAACAGAGAATATCAGATAACAACAGTTATCTCCGAAATAAATTCAAGTTTCCTTTGTTATAAGAATAGTGAGATCATATCAATTTATACAACTTATCTGTACCATATTTATATTTAATAGCAATATTTAAATTTTGTCATCAAAGTTATTAGGAATTTTAAGTAAGCAACATCTATTCTCAGTAGCATTGAAATGGACATTTAAATACAAATGAAAAACAACAAGGAAACATTTAAAATAAACACATTAGGTTTTCGTTCGTTTGAAGCAAAGAAAATGTTATGCCAGATTTTATATTCAGCTGATTAAGCAACAATACTCCTCTAGGTAATTGATAATGAATCTACCTGTATTTATGCAATTTCTGGCCATAAAATCATGAGAATTGTAAGCTTGATTGTTAATATCAAAGGCTAAACACTGTAGAAAATAATAAACATAAATAAAATAGAGTAACACTACATGTACACAGTATGATTTAACATAATAGGCAGTATAATAACAAAATTGCATTTATAAATTCAATGTGATATCAAAGACTAATTATTAATAGCTTGAGGTAATAATTTACCTTGACTTGTATTACAAATAAACATTGATACATTAAGAAGAAACGTTGAAAACTATTGTATCGTACTAACATGAAACTGTGACACATTAAATTAGGACTATAAACGGTCTTTTTACAAAATATATGTCAATCATGGTTGTATTTTATGCGACTTGTATGTATTTCCATAATTAAATACTTACTTTACTATAAAAAGAGATTAATTTTCTTCGATTAAAACATTTAAAACATTGCAGTTATAACAGTGCAAGTTGTGACATTAAATTTTCAACATATGTACTATTTATAAGTTTACCTCTTTCTCTTAGAAATGTTGTCAACATAGTTAGCGTAATTGGTTTTGAAAACAAATACTTTAAACAAATTATTAGGTAAGATTATTAACTATTAAAAGTAAATGCCACGTTTTAGCTTTACACGTTCAATTCAAACCCTAACAGTTTTTCCAAAGGCTCAGTTGAGTGATTCTATAATCTTGAGTAGTGTTTTAAACTTTTAAAATTAGTATATTAAATTCACGTAAGAGTGACGAGAACTAAGGAAAATATATGGTAGTAGTTCACCTTGGCCAATTTATTTAGTCGCTCCCGAAAATCCAGCGAAGCTGAAGGGCTCGTAGACACACACAGCACTGACGCAATCCAGTCACTCGCAAGCTTCCTCACTAATCAATCCACCAGCTGTTTGTTTATCCAGTTCACCTGCCGCAGCGTGTCGTCCGGTCGTGCGGTGAAACAGTCCACCGGATTATAAAAGGTTACTCAATGGGCTATTCTTTTATGCAGAACAGGCAAGAGTGACGTACGGGCATTGGTATAATTGGTACAATGTCGGCGCGCTACGACATTGATGAATTGAAATTTATATAATGTAGAGTGATCAGTTTCTACATTATTTTATACCATAACTCACCATAAACTGCACACGTCACAGACTGTTAGGGAGTAAAACAAAAAAAACTTTTAAATGTTAATAAACTTGTTTATTATAGTTTAAATGTATATAAAAATACATTGTACAGTACCGCTCAAATTAATTGGAACACGAGGTAAATGACTACGATTCTTAAATGAAACACAATTTATTGACCACAAAAAATACTCCCTAATAATTAATATGCCCTCTTTTGTTTTTTATAACCTCTTCACATTGTTTAGGCATTGATTCTATGAGTTTTTGCATATATTTTTTATTTCGTCATCATGGAACCATATTTTTATTACAGCAGTAATCATGCATGTTTTTGTTGGACAATCTTCTTTAGCAATCCTTTTTTTTACAAATAACCCATAGATTTTCGATTGGGTTTAAATTGGGTGAATTACCAGGCCATTCCAGAACTTTTACTTTGTTCTCAGAAAAACATTCCTTGCATTTTTTTTAGATGTATGGCATGGAGCCGAGTCTTGCTGAACAATCCCATTGGCTTCTGGAAACATTTGAAAAAGGAGTGGAACAACTCTTCCTTGTACTAAAGTAATATATTTGTCTGAGTTCATACCTTCAATTGGAACTAATGGTCCTGGACCATTATAGGACATACAGCCCCAAAACATTTTTTTTAGGTGGATGTTTGGGTTGTTGAAGGATGTGTAAGGTCTTGTGTCCCGCCTCCATAAAATAGTTTTTTAAGTTATCACCAGGTGCCACCACGATACAGGACTAGCAACACTGTACAGAGACACTATTAGGAACAACTGAAAAGTTCCAAAAATCTCCGCTAGACGTCACAGTAAGTCAGTGAGAACAAATTGACAGTCATTAGTCTGCAACGGAAAATGCCGTGCCTCCTCATACGGGACCAAACGGCAAATGCCGTGCGCACTCATTTGGGTATGTTTTGCTGCACTCGTCAACAGGTTAAAATGTTACAAAAAGAGATTATGTAGAAAAATTTTTTTTTAATTTGTCAAAAGAATTGTTTTTCTACTTTTTATGTAAGGACTTATTGAACAACCCTTGTATATATTTGTTTATAGTTATATTTAAGTCATTCTATTTTGTTCAATCGGTCTTCATTGTATCTTGACCACCATACATTCTATTTAGATTTTATAAAATTTAAAAGTGCATCGTAAAATTAATTCAAGTTGATATAAAACTGTGTTGCAGGAAACAAAATTGCTACCTCTCACAATGGTGATGGTGTTGAAGAGTTAAGCAATAAAATCTCACAAATCAACTCAAAGTGGACAACGGTTATGGACAGTGTGTCACAGAAGTACAAATTCTTGCAAGACGCCAATAACCAGTATGGGGAGTTCAGAGGTATATTTAACCTTATTCATTCAGTTTGATAAAATCAATAACACTTAGGTGATAGATCATATTGACACTATCTCTGTTGCAAGCAATGGAGGTGTTTTTATTTTTCGTCTTCAGAAAATTAATGATATAGGGGTTTGCATTGAACGTGTGTGACCTGAATTATGAGTAATTAAAACGATAACAGTGCAAGAACAATCCGTTCTTTAGATTGTAATTGAAACTTGAATTGTATTAAAAAATGTTAGAACTACATTTGGGGCATGATATTGTTTGCCCTATCTTTTAATATAGTATTAATCAATTAGTTTTCAAATTATTTAAGATCGTTGTTTGCTTAGTAAAATTAAACTAATGCTCCTGAATAACTATTAATGATAATATTTTAAGAATGATTCTACGCAATCAGCACAGACTTCGTTATAGAATTCAGTATAGATTTCCCCTTAAGAAACTTTGGATAGAGCAGAAGGCTCCAGTTAATTTTTATTAGAAATGGTTTATCTTAGAAATAAAATGTAGGATTTTAACTTTTAAAATTAATTTAAAGAGCAGAATGTAAAAATGTGTAATTTGACATCCAATAGTAAAATACAATATTCCATAATTTATTTTTAAATACTGTAATGTAATGATTGAACTCGTATATATAGGTTGACAATCTTAATTGCTCTCTATGGTACAGATATGAATACAGAATTGTTGACTTTGTGTTATGGCCTGAACTGATCTGTTTTCGAACTTTGCTTCACATTACATTAATGTGGTATGAATATTGTGTTGCAGCTCTTGTTGCTCAAGAAATGGATTGGTTGGATAAATTGGAAAAGCGGTTGAAAAAGTCTCCCAAATCAGCTGCAGATGCAGAAGAAATTTCAGAAGAACTTGATGTAAGTAATGGTTTTATTGGACATTTCTGTGAGTAAGTGTACCAGGTCATCCAAGGAGTATGATTTCCGTGAAGTATTTGATCCCTTGTTATAATTATATCTTGTCACGGTTATATTTCATGCAGTATTTTTTTTTGTTCACTTAGGGCAGCAAGCTATGAAACCTCTCATTACGCTTAGTCCTAAAAGGACCTTTACTCTTGCTTTGGGAGTGACAGGATATTCAGTATAGGTAGTTTTGGGGGGTATGTGCCTCTATAGACTGAACTCAGAATATCATGCTCCTCTTTATGTACAAAATATGCACTATTTTCTAAATTAAGACTTCAATGAGTCTCTTATAAAGTTATACAGTTTTTGGAATAATGAATTAATGCAATATAAAAATTTGTAAAGGATCTGGAGAACTACATCCGTAACCACCCAGACGCCCGACTGTCTCGGCTACAGGAGTTAGGCCGGACTCTGGTCAATAATAACATGATACCCCAGAGTGTACAGGCCGACGTGGAGTCCATCTCGGCCCGCTGGGGCCAACTGAGCCAACAGGTATGCCAACTGTAGATTAGGTTATGTCAATAGTAGTTAAGGGTTTTTCCAGCTATGATAGTAAACTTTTCAGACGAGATTCGTATATACCATTTCTTGTGATTAAAACATTTGGAAAAATACTTTAAATATTACATGCAAAATTTTGTCAGTGAAATCTATATACGATTATGTGTTTAATCTTCAAGTTTGTCCTGGCCTTGCTACCAGCTCACAGATTGTGCGATTGTAGTGTTATTCACATCGTGATAAGATGTGCTGAAAACAGGGATAAAAGAGCTTTTCTACAAAAAAAACTATTCAAATACTTTTAATATACAATAGTAATTACAGTAAATTTGTCAAAATCAGTCTTAAATAATGTTAAGGGAATTAGCTGAACATTCTGTGTAATAAAGTTGTACATAAAGTATTCAATGTGCAATAATTATGTTATTCACATCTCGTCAAAGTTTACCTAAATCTAATGTGTTGTGGCAATCATATCAAAATAATTGCACAGACCACTATTCTTTCATCATTTGAATACTCAGATACAGGTTCGTAAACGATGGACTGTGTTGTCAATAAAGTGTGAATTGTATTAATAACTTGTAGGGAGGTGCAAACATTTCTTCTATGAGTAAGGAGAAATAGAGAAAAAAATGATCTAAACAGTTCTATACAATGTAAAGAGTTTGGTAACGAATAGACTATGGTATAGAGCCAACTCTTATTTCCTTCCTACAGTGATAATTGTAATGCTAAAACAGATTACAAATAATTTTTTTAGACATAATAACCACTTTATAAAAGTAGTATCTATAGGTTAAAGTTGAAATACTAGAATAGATTTTATAAATTCAATGTAGACAGTTCCTCTACTTTAGTTTATAGGAAAGTTTTATTGTTACTCTTCGTACAAAAATGACGGTCTTGGATTGGATAAATGGTAAAGTGCATAGTAATCTGCTGCAGAGTATTTGTGTTGCCAGTATTATAATGCTCTTTAAAAATTATTGAACTAAGATACTTTTCATACAATATTTTTATTTTTTAAGAATATTTGAATTGCCATTTCAGAATGAAGTAGTCAGCTTAGAAAGTATAGTTGGGAAGCAATTGGTGAGCAATTACTTTAGGCTTCAAGCATTTATAAATATGCCTTGATTATTACATATAGCATTATTTATGTTACATTCACATATTTATAATTTATGTTATATTTATTTGTTTGGTCGAGGCTGCATGATGCTTTTGATCAGCTTCCAAATGTTATTAACTTTACTGGTGGCATGTTTTGGCAGATATTGTTGTTTCATCAAGGTTGCATGCTTTACTAAAATTTTCAAGTTCATTTATTATCATTCACAGTTGTCAACTGTGTAGTTAACCTATGTTTAGTATAAATGTGGTTGGGCTATTAACTAAAAATAGTTTAATTTTATATATGTAAACAATGAATTAATATAAACGTTAAAGTTATTATAAATAGACCCAATAATAAAGCAGCAAATGCATGTCTCAAGGGTAAAACCATAAATATTTTCAGTTACTAATTTTACTATTTTATTTTTTGTAAAACATAACATCACTTAGCCCTTTGGCTCCTAAATATTTCTTTATCTGATCCCCTGGACAGATTCAATTAATTTGTCAAAATTCAAAGCTTTGTTGGAAGACTGCCCAAAAATGTAGTATTCATTCAATTTTTATATTTGAGGCATATTTTAGATAATAAACAGGCTGTGACTGTAATTAATGGTATAATTACAAGTCCTAAAGATGAGAACATTTTTTTATATATCTATATATCTTTGGTTTTTAATACATTTTGGAATCAAGTAATTTTCTGAACTAAATCAATGTTTTTAATGGATGATTTGGCAAATTTCTTGAATATTCAGTATGTAATACATTTTTATTCTTTTTCTCAATAGGTTTCAAGTTTAGTTTTTTTTTGTGACACAACCATTTTGAATAAAAACATGATCATAGAAACCCTCTAGCTTAAACTTAATATTTATTGTTTCAAAGTAAATTTATTTTCTTACTGCTACTATATTCCCAATTAGAGCTACAAAAAAAACCTATTTTTTCCAGTAAACTCTGTTCTTTATTGGTACTTATCTATAAATAGCTAAGACAAGGATCTTTGTTTTGATTATTTTTGATAAATTAGGCTGGTTGCCTAAATTGCCCTTTCTTGGAATTCACATTCAGTTTTTGTTTAGAGTATAAATATATTTCTTATCCAATCAAATAACCCAAAATTAAATCATTTTTATTTATAGATTGTTTTTTTTTTTGCTATTCGATTCACATTTTTAAATGCTCCTACACTCATATTATTCCTCAAAATAAAATACCAGTGGTGGTATAAACATAATTGTAATATTATTATAATGAACCTATTTATTCATTTTAGTCTATCACTTATATATCATTGAAAACTCAATGCCCCAAAGAGTCAATGCAAAGTAAGGTTGATATAAAATTAAAGTTGTATAGTCAGCACTATATTGTTCTGAATATTTTTGGATCTTCATGAACCATTACATGATAAGCGCTTAATAGATTTTGAAAAGGGTAATTTAATTGGCTAACATGTGTCAAGCATTGAATTTGCAAAACAATAATTCTAACACTTGATTAATTAAATTGCTTCTTCTTTAGCATTTTTAGTTGAACCTGTCCAGGGGTCAGAGACATAAATAATAAGGCTCATGGGTTTATCAAAAAATTTTAATAGTAGTAAAACAGTTTTAAGCCATATTATTGTAACCATTTACAATGTTTTTAAACTACTTAATTTAATTTTTCAGTCTTCATTAATTTCTTTTCTAATATTGTGATCAATATTTTACTTAGGTTGGACCAACTAATCCAATTATTAATTTCTAATCAGCGAAAATAATATGTTAATAACATTTGAACTGTTTATTACAATAGTATTTGAAACAATAATGTATGTATAATATCAAGTTCTAAACTCTATTTTACCAAATATTGTATTCTTCATATAACAGCGGCTCTCAGATACAATTCCAGTTTAAAATAATTTGGAAGATGTTATTAACTAAACCAATGATTTATGTTAATTTCCTAACAACTACATAAAAGAATCAGTTTTGCTATATCTTGGTGGCAAATAGTCATCTTCCAAGTCCAAAAGGTCACACATGGAGTCCATGAACTTTTGCAGTTGTGGTAGTAGTATACACACCTCAATCTTTTAAACTATAGGGTTAGTTACTTTGACATATATTACTACCCTGCTAGTTTTGTTTCTGAGTAGTCAATTCATTTTTGCCTCTTGTTGCATCAAATTTAACAAAATGTTTTATAATATTAATATAGTACGAATTTGATTATTTGTAGTCTTTTTATTTATTTATTAATATAATAAATTATCTATTAATATTTATTGCAAGAAAGCTCAAGAGGCTTAAATAATTTGTTTTGTTAGATCATTTGCAGAAGTAAAAGAATAAAATTATGAAGTAGTAAGCAGAATTAATTTGACTTTGATCAACCTTTTATAGTCCAGAAGCCAAGAGCCAATTTGTATTGTTTAGGCACACAACTATCGTGAAATTGATAGAGAAAATTTCATTTGATAAAGAAATTGATCATCTAGTGCACTAATTTTTGAGTGTTGAAATGAATTTTTGATGGTATCAGAGGGGTTAAAACTATCACTATACTTTTTATCAGATATTTTTTGTACCTTTCATGTTTAAAACCAACTTTCAAACATATAAATAATAGTTAAATTAGCAACCATAAGAACATAGGGCTAGAACATTAGAGTGACAACTTTTAACATGTTAATAGTGACGGCTAATTTCTGGAATTTTGTATATGCCATAGAATTTTTCAATAATAATGACAAAAAAAATCATAATCGTTTTTGTTATGTTAAACGTCTAAGTAGGACGAGAAAAGTATGTAGGATTCGCAATTTGGCAAAAAAAGATTTCAATTTGTTTTTTCAATGTATTTTTTTGTACCCCAAGGGGTATCTAAAATATTAATTTACTTACAAAATTAAGCAGTCATGCGCTCAATAGAGTACACATGTTTATTTAAGTGTGAGGTCATAATTTACAAACCACCAAGACAGGCAAACAATAAAATCTCTCAAAACTTGTGCAAAACGCTCTTAACGAAAGCCCGGTGTCATAACAGCAGTTGTGAAAGATCACATGTACCTAATAGGATACACGTCGTCGTGAACGTGTTAATCTATTTATATAGTTGACTCATGGTGATATAATTATTTACATACTTTATAGTTGGTTATAAGTATTTCAAGCTAATATATAAAACCTGAGAATAATTACCATTTGTCATTTTTTTCTTTCGGCACACTAATTTTGACCCCCATTAAACTGGTGTGACTGATGATTGATTACTTTCGTAGGGAAACTTTCTTTATTGATTTCACAAAAAAATATTTGTTTGTGTACTTAAATACTGCATATGGTTCTCAATTTCCAGATTAGGCCTATATCCTGAGTCAGGTGTATGGTTTTTCAAATTCAGATAAATATACAAAAGTAAAACAAACACATAAAATAAATTGAAGTCAGTTTACATATTTAAAATCTAGTCAACGTAATATTTACAATCTAACCAATAACCATTAATATCAAACTGGCTGAAATAACCAAACTGTGCATGGACCAACAATATCGACCAGCTTCTTAGTGAGACATTTAGTGGCTGAAAGTGGTCATGCTTCTTCTTCTTCCTCCTATTCCGTTGCAATTTTTAGGCTAGGGATCGAACCGTTTTGCTTGAGGGCTCAGTGGTCGAAGCTCAGCAATTGGAAGGCCAAATCGTGCTCTTCCTGGATTGGCTTAGCGATGTTGAAGCACAACTAATCTCACGGTTAGACAACGACCTCACCGCTCACGATTTACCCGACGATGTCCAGGTGACCTACTGTACTCTCAGATTATTAGCCTGTAGCACAGTTTATCCTAACATGCTAAACTAAGTTGAATGTGGTGCTAGTTGTACATCTTTTAAGATTAGTATTAATTAGCTCTCCTTGTAAATACTTTATGTTGCTGTTGAATGAAATGAGACCTCCAAATCAAACATTCTACGTAAGATAGTCAATGTTGCATCATGCAAAGGTTTACTTACGGTCCATGGGGGTTTGTAGCTGGATACATCCAACTGCAGTTGATGTGTTCAACAAGCAAGCAATTGTTTACTTTCTAAATGATTTTATTCTGTGATCAATTAAACAATTATCTGTTTCCTGCAAATGGGTTTCTTGCTTAATTTTAAAACTTTTGATATACAGAACAAAATTCTAGATGAAGTACTGTATGTGGGTACATTTTAAAATTTTATCTCGCAGTTAAACAACTAAACTTGGTTCAACATCCCATATTAGATAATTCAGTATTATACTAAGAATGTAATATAGGTATTTCATCTTCAAACAAACAAACTTTGCAAGAGGAAGAACAAAGACGTTTTATGTTATAAATGAAACAGCTTGTACTTGAATACCAACAAACCAGATATAAATTGTAGAACAAACTACTTGCTTTCATTAAATCCTCATAAAAGCTTCAAAAGCTTTGAAGGAACTACCTTATCTTTTTTATTCTGTAGTAGATGTTAATGTTTAGAAGAATCACTTCTGTCATGTTGAGATGCAGTCATTTCATCATTATTTAAGATACTCAGTTTACTCTTTGATTTTTATTGTTGGTTTATGGTTTTTTTTATTTATTAAATTAGTAATTTTGTAATCATTATATATGATTGCCTTTTTATTTTGATTAGAATCCTGAAAATGAAGTTAGGTGAATGATATTTATTTTATGTGGATGGTGAAGTGGTTGCATTAGCATGTAATAACTTCTGGATTGCTCATTTAAATGAAAACATCACTCTCTCCTTCATTGTGATACTCTATACAGTTGAGATAAACCAGCTACAATCATTTATATATGTTTTAATACTAAATTATATAAATATTTGCAATACACAAAATGCTTTCTATCAGTGTAAATCAATATTTGAGAAATGTAAATACAATATTTTACTACTTTTGATTTGAATTATTGGTACTATATTTAGTTTGCAAAGTTGGAACCACATTTTGGTGTTGAAGTCAGCAGTCCAGTAGGTATTACATAAGAGTGAGTTGGTGTTGTATAAATCATGGCATTTCGGGGGAATAATATGTCAGTGGGAATCTCTTACCATCCTGTTTTAGTTTCATCCATTCATTATCTCTTCTTTACTCTGTTCACACTCACATTACGGTCACTTGTTTGTTAGATGTGTGAGATTATGTTGTGTCATCTGTTGTTGTGCGCCTGTAGAGATTGGTGGAGGAGTTTGAGACTCAAGCGCGCACTCTGCAGGAGATGGAGGAGCAGGTGCGCAGCTACAAGGCAGCAGGCAAGCACGAGGCTGCAGCGAGGCTACATGAGCAGATGATCCTCCTCCAGGTCAGCCTGTCAAATAGGATTCATAATTTTGATTGTATTACGCAAAAGCAATTTTTTGTAATTTAATAACATTCATAAGTTAAACAACTAATATTTACTGACAACTGTTGTATGTTCAGGTTATATGAGAGTTATTCATACTTTAACACATTTGCCGGGGGAAATAATATGTCGTGGGACCGTTAAATGTGGAAAAATTTAAATTGTGTTACTCCCAAAAAAATTATGTCCAGATGTTCAAAATGATTGAAAGTGTCTAGGAACTCTTGTGGACTCAAATTGATGACATATTTCCGAGGCTGGAATATCAGCCCATTGTCACTGGTACCGGTTCTCGTCCAGTTCGTGCTCAATACTTCAGTGGTTTTGAATCAAAACGTCACTGGCACCTGCGAATCAGTCTGTTAATTTTTTAAAAATATATATTTATTTAAAAAAATTTACTTTCCTCCAACAGTATGAATTTCCACACAGTGTTCAAAAATGTCATCATCAGAACTGTCTGAACTTGAATGGCATTCTTCTCCATTAGAAAACAGGTGTTCAGTGAGTGCAGTATCCTCCTCCATTGGACTAAAGTTACATTAATTTACAAAGTTACAATAAAATAAACACAACAACAAACACACCACACGACTGAACCAAGATGGCTTTCTGAGAACGGTTTTTGCAAAAAGAAACAATGGAACTGGCACTATACGTGGTAAGCCATACTAGGCTCACACTAAGGCAATGAGGTAGAGTGGAGCGGTGGTCTGCTAAAGGATTGCATGTTAGTATAACAGTACTACAAAAGCAGCTCACCACAGCAAATGTGTTACAGCGATATGTTTGTTTATAGATATTCCCAAAGGTTTACCTTGATAAAATAATTATTTTATGTGTTGTATTTTCGATAATTTTTAGTAATTATGACCTTATGGTAGTTGAAAAGATGTTTATGAATTAATATTGAATCTTTATAGGAGCGTTTCACTGAAATAGCAGAAAAGTTTGAACGATTCCGGTCACCGAGCAATCTGGAGCCTCGTTTGTGTCGAGCCATGAGAGAATTGCGGGGAATCGAAGAAGCCACTTGCCTTTTGGAGCTGGCCTCTGAGGATCCTGAAAGTATTCAGGGGCAACTCACCCATTGCAAAGTGAGCAAAAATGTCATACATCATTAATAATCAATTTCTTAACTCGACGTCCTGACATGTTTAGAGGGAATTTTAGAACATATGTAGTCCTAAATTTTAAATTTGCTCTTGAACTATTTAATCTATTAAAATGCTTTACAGTTTTGGAAAATCTGTAATTTTTCTTTTTTTACCACATTAG
This sequence comes from Homalodisca vitripennis, assembly GCF_021130785.1. NCBI lineage: Eukaryota > Metazoa > Arthropoda > Insecta > Hemiptera > Cicadellidae > Homalodisca > Homalodisca vitripennis. The sequence continues at coordinate 122,374,915 of NC_060210.1, read as the reverse complement.
TGCCTAGATATTTCTACAATTTAATTAAATGCTTGTCCTTTCTAGTTAGGGGTTGGAAAGCTTAGCATTTAGCAGGAATATTAACATTTTTTCAGAGGTATATTATTTAAGTAAAATGTTATTTAGTATGAGATGAAACTTGTTTTTAAAAGATAATGAGAGTGAATAATATATGAACATTAGAGATAATTGGTGATTTCTGATTTGTAGCGCTTCTACCAGACATTGAGTGAGATCAAGTCTGAAGTAGAGAGTGTGATCAAAACTGGACGCAAGCTGGTGGAGGAGAAGTCTGTGCCGCAGCACTTCACAGGCCGCCTGGACACACTCAAAGAGCTATACAATAAGGTGATTAGATTGCTAATAGTTTAGATTTGTATTGTTTATACCAGACATTGAGTGAGATCAAGTCTGAAGTAGAGAGTGTGATCAAAACTGGACGCAAGCTGGTGGAGTAGAAGTCTGTGCCGCAGCACTTCACAGGCCGCCTGGACACGCTCAAGGAGCTATATAATAAGTTGACTAGATTACCACTAGTTTAGATTTGTAGCGTTTCTACCAGACATTGAGTGAAATCAAGTCTGAAGTAGAGAGTGTGATCAAAACTGGATGCAAGCTGGTGGAGGAGAAGTCTGTGCCGCAGCACTTCACAGGCCGCCTGGATACGCTCAAAGAGCTTTATAATAATTAGATTAGTGATTAGATTAGTAATGGTTTAGACATTACATTGGACAGTTTGACATAGTAAAGTCTTTGTGTGATATAATTTATATAAATCAGAAAACCCAACCCTTATCTGGTGTGAATGGTGGATGTTTTTCAAATGGGCAGATAGCAAAATGTTGAATTTGTACAGTATATTTATGTATATTAAAGATCAAAATGAACATTGATTAAACTATTAAATAAAATCATTTCTGGCCAGTATACTGGAAAATAGTTTTCAAAGAATATAATTCTCTAGCTAGGTACTATCACTGAAGCATTGTTTGATGTTACGTGATATTTACTTCTAATCTAAACAAACTGTTAAACCTTAGTTCATCCTCAAGCCATCCTGGAAGTGTTGGAGGGAAACTAAAACTCGGGAGTAGATTTTGCTATCGTCTACATTTTTACTTTACAAAATACTTGTTCCCACCAGATTCTAACTGATCTGACACATTCTACACTGTTAACAGCTGGGGTTACAAGTAACAGAGGCCATGTCTGGGCTGAACGCTGCCCTGGACCTATCCCGAGCTCTGCAGGAGGACATCCCGGCCCTGACTGGCTGGGCAGAGACTGTAGACATGGAGCTGGATCAGGTGGAAGCTACGCCCCACACCGACCGTGACATACAAGCAGAGATCAGCTTTGTCAAGGTGGGAGCTAAACTATAACCTAGTTACTCTATTTACTAATAAGTAGTAAGTTTGTAGTAATGAGGGAAACAAGTAAAGTAAATCCTAAATCAATTAACTTTTCAGACAATATTTCTTTTCAACTATTTTAGATCATTAATTAATTAAGTCTGTTTCCTTTCTAGGAGGATGTTGGGTGTGATTCTGTTTTCATCCTATGATTATTTGTGTTAAGTGCTTTGTTAAATTGCATGAAGGAAACAGGATTTCGCCGGACATTTGCCATCATTCAGAGATACAACGAATCAGTAACACTGAACAAAAAAACCAGGTTTCTGGGAAAATATTCTGTTTCCTCCACAATCTTTCCATCATCACTAACAAACTTCAAACAAAGAAATAAATTGCATATCTGTATAATAGTACTTTTACTGCAACAAATTAATATTTGCTTAATTGTGTTTGTGCTTATTCTGCTAACATGTTGTTTGATATATTGTGCTGCATTATTTTGTAGAGCAATACAATCATCGCCAATAAGAACCAATATTGAGGAGTTTATTTGCCAATCGGTTTGTTTGTAAAAATTATATTTCACCTTTTTTGCGTGATCCAAGTATATCTAGTTTTAATAATATACACCTAATGTTATCACAAGTAAACCTTGATCTACTCTCTTCATCCTGTCAGGACACGCTGGTCGAGTGTGAGAAGTGGAGGGAGAGGAAAGACATGATCAAGAGCAACTATAGAGAGTTCGCGACGCTATGCGATCCTGTATACCTGGAGGTACTCAAGGATCGCGTGAGTGATTGCGTACGCAAGTGGGAGCGCACCAGGGATAAGCTAATGCAGGCACAAACTCAACTTCAGGTATTACAGTATACCACTTGGTATATTAGATATTTCTATTTAATTTTGTTTGGAACTAAACAATTAATTTGTATGAATACTTAGATTTTAAATATGTCTGCATGTAATATTCACCAATAAATTTCACATTTTAAAGCTTTGCATTTTTTTTTACAGCATGTAAAGAATTACTTATTTCACAATAATTTGATCACTTTAATATCCATCCCTTGCACAAATAGTTTAAGAACCGGCTTTACTGGTGCCCATCTTGATTTTTCCCCATGAGAACATAATTAAACTTCAAATACTTTTTCAACCTTATTTTTAGCGGTTGAACTATTGGAAATATTTCATTTTAAAGATATCATTAATAGGTATCCAAATACTTTGATTTTTTAAGATTTTTCAATGGTAATTCACTGTTTAACTATTTAAAAAAGTAAACTTTATATGAAAATCTAAAAAGCACTTAGATGAGTATTAATAAATAATATCTTTAAAAATGTGAGATATTCCATGATTGTACAACAAACAAAATATGGGCATGAAAGTGTTTGAAGTTTAACACTGTTTTTATGGGGTAAAATTTAAGGTTGTTTCATTAGAGCAGGCTATTGATATAGATTAACATGCAGCACTTGTATTAAATCCTGGATAACATCACAAAACATAACCTCTTTAATTTAGAAAGCAGTTTTATGCATTTATTTTTTAGATTAACTTCAATATTTTATTTCAAATTGAGATACAAGATAAATATGCCGACAAATAAGTTTTCAGTATATGTGAACTATTAAAATTAAAGTTTAATTGTTCTAGAGAGGTACTATCAAAAAGTGTTACCATTTTGTTTTAAAATTATACCTTTTTACATTATAATTTTATATTTGAACAATACAGTATTTTATGCACAGTTTATGTTACTTTGGTTGTTCTTGTTAAATATAAGAAATCAATATTTAAATTTATGGCCAATATTTGTGTGTGGAAGTATTCCCTATTTTTGTTAAGTCTACCATTATGCACTGTAGCTTGCTTGGGGTAGTGTTGTGATATTTGCAGTGGTGTTTAAGCGAGAATTGTAAAAAGATTCACGAAGAACTGTTGCATATGAATAATTCAACAAGATCCTAGTTTTTAATAAAATAACAGAATATTTAAGTACCATGTAGCAAACAGATGTTTCAAAACGTTGAAGATTATTCAGATTTCCATACATAAATCTGAATTTTTACTATTAAAATCTTGACTATTGTAATTTATTATTGTCGTTGAACTTTTTTGTATCGGATTTGCATTTGTGTGTGAAATTTTTCGAATAACCCTGGCATATTCATGATCATATTGGTGATGGTTTCAGTTTTCACATTTTCCCACCTTTGTAATGTTTGGCTTAACCATTGGTGGTATCGTGGTGTATTATTATTTTAATATTAGATTATTAAAGTAGATAGAGGAGATAGAGCGATATACTTACGCATTACTATAAAATATCGTGTTTGTGTCAAGACATTTAAAATTGATGTAACTATTGTTTGTATATGTTACATAACTAAGGTCCTTTAAATTTTTAGATGTAAGAGGCCAACCAGTTGCGATATTGAATTGTCAATTTATAAATTCTTCAGATGTATTCAACAGTATTGATTACTCAAAGTTTATACCCAGCAATAAATAGTTATATTGACTATTTACCATAGTGAAACACCTATGATTATACATTAAAACAAAAGAAATAACATGGTACAGTGTTAACAAAAAAACAACATAATTAAGACAGTATAAATAGATGCAGCAGTATGCATAAATAATAATAAAAAATGCTGCATGTAATATTGATAATCTTTTCAACACATTGGAGCTGTACACTGAAACCTTATTTCTCTGTAAAGGTTAATCTAGCTAAACTATTAACGTCTGCTATAGCTAGAAAGGTATTTTTAACAACTAAAGTGCAAGTAAATATATCTAGCTTATTCATGAGGAGTGGTAAACCAGACTCTGTTCTGCGTCGCACGGAATTTTTTAATAATGTTTTTATACAATTCCTGATTTATTAAAATGAGTGATATATTGGATTTGTTTTAATTGGAATGAAAAAACTGCTGTCTATTTTTTGTTAATCAAATTTCATCTTTTTTATTTATTGTTTTAAATTATGTTCACATCATTCTTGTAACAGTAAATCTTTGTTTTCAGTATATCACTTAAAACAAATATCGGTCAATGTTTAAACTGAGCGTATAAGGACAATATTGAATTATGTTGTACTTTCAGTTTGAAACCATAACTGTTCCTTCATATTGAAAACAGAAATAGTCCTATTAATAACTGACTGATAACTAATAAAATAAACCTATATGACAGCGTATCAAAAGACTCGACAGAACGTAACAAAAGAGTTTTGACTGTGTGACAGACTCCCCCTTTACCTTTTGATTCCAAAATCAGTAGAGTACTTTCTTGGACCAAATGGAATCTTTGTACAAAGTTTCAAGTTTCTAGGACATTTTATCAAGGATATTGTACAGATGGGACAGATATTGACACAATTTTAAGAAGGCCTTGTGAGGTCCTTCTTAATAAGAAAAATCTTATATTGCTTTCCAGAACTCTGTATATACATTTTTATAAGTATACATTTTTTCTTAGAAATTATATTATTTGTCACTCAAGCTTTGGCCATTTTGTAAATGCTGCAGCTTAATTAATTTTTAGTCCCACTATTGATGTGTATATATTTTGTTAAATGAAAGGTAAATAAACCTGATTAATATTATCAAGTAATATGAGACTAAAGCAGTTTACTTTTCAGCTTATTTGGTTTTGTCCTGTGTGCAGTCTCTTTCGTTTATCGTCTCACTACAAAAACCACAAAATATTACTACTACACATTTCATACAGCCATTAGAAAATACACAGAGCTACGTCTACTGAAAATGGACGTGTTGGAGAGTTATGCGTATAGCTGTATGCTTATTTATTAAAAGTTAACAGTGAGTTTAGCTTCACTTGAGATACATCATGAATGCAGTATTTTAGCTTTATATCTTGGGGTGTACAAAGGAATAGTTGGTTGTCTGGTACGCAAGGATATGAAAATTAATGCTTTGGTGTTGGGGATCACTATGTAAGCTTGCGGAATGTCTCAAGACCAGCACTACTTACCTTCACTGCTATCCTTTTGCACTCAAAACAAAAACATATTCTATATCTTAAATCAATTTGGACTGTTCCTCTTTGATTCCAGGGCTTTACCAAGGTCTCTAAATCTATTTTGAAGCCAAGCAAACCGATGAAAACTGTAAGGATCAAAGAGCCTGATGAGCAGTCCATTATATCTTCAGATTCTCATGAAGTCATAATGGATTCAGTAAATAAGCCAGAGGCAAGTAAGGTTTCTCCTCAGGCTGATGTTTCACAAAAAGGTAAATCTAATCTTTCGAGCGCTGAAACTCCCAAACAAGAGGTTACTAGAAAAAGTTTAGCTTCTAGAAGTCACGTTATTGAGGGTGAAACTCATGTGAAATCGATCCTGAAGAATGACACTGCAACTAAAGTATTTGTGACTAAGATAGAAATGGAAATACCAAATCAAGGACAGCCTCCTGAAACCACCAGCTTCACCACGAGCAGTGAAGACAAGCGAAGGAGTGTTTATGAGAATGTGGACAGTGAGACCTCACATGTCATAATAGAAACACCTGAAGATGAAAAAGATGACTATGAAAATGACACATTTCACTTGGCAAAGGACAGTGCCCTCTTCTCCCAAGTGTCAAGAAGCACAATAATATGTCCTCAAAATGTAGTGAGTATAAAACAGGAGGATAATCCTTGCAAAGTTGTGGAAGTCAAAGCAAAGGAAATCATAAAATCAATAGTTACGTCAACAGAACAGGTAGTTTTGCCTGAAAAATCAGATCACTTGGCACCTCAAACTGTTGAAATTGTTGAAATTATTGAAGATACAGAGACAGAGCCTGAATCCTCTGCCCCTGAAACTGATCCAGAAGACAAGTGGCCCTCACCAGTCACAACAAGGAAAGCCGATGGCAGCCATAAGCAAAGGAAGACTTGTCTAGCCCCTGGAGAAATCTTAGCCAAACGTCAAAAACTAGCTTCGGATGAAGCCCTGCGATCCTTGAAACAATCAAGTTCTACAGTATCAGAGCCAGAGTCGGAAATTATGTTAGTTGATGATGTCTTTGATGAACAAAGTATTAAAGACCAAAAGACAAAATCTTTGTTGGATGCTGCTGGAATTTCACTGATGGAATCTATGGGAAAACCCAAACCACGGCTGACTTTCACTTACTCTGAAGACACACTTGAAACACCTCCTTCAACACCATTTGAACAACCGGGGAATTTGTCATCTCCTCTATGCTTACAGATGACAGACAAAGTTAATAGGATAGAACAGGCAACAGTAAAAACCTTTGATAAGGAATTACCTAAAGACCAGGCTCTGGAGAGTTCGAAAGAAGTTACTCTGAGAAAAGAAGTAGAAGTCTCCAAGACATATCAGATAATCGGAAGTTTTCAGAAACCGGAAGAGATTACCGGACTTACTGTTCCTGCAGTTGAGGATAACGATTCCTTCTATGGAAGTGACAAAGAGACAGATGATGTTGTTGTATTTTCTGAAGATGAGGGACATGTTGATTTTCAAGATGACACTTCCAGCTCTGATACTGAATTTAATTCGTCACTTTCTCAAGAAACTACAGAAACAAGTTTGAAGGTTGGTTTTTACTTAATATTATTTGTTACTAACTCTGATTGTATATAACTGGGATAGAATTTAAGTGGGTAAAATGTGAAAACTGAAATATTAATAATTAAAAATCAATATTATCTTATCTATGTTCATATAATTAATTGCAACAATAGAATTGATCTATGTTCATATAATTAATTGCAATAATAGAATATCTCAAGAAAGGTATTCATAAGTTTTGAATATTGTAAACAAAATATATAATACATTTCATTATGTTAATACAGTATTGCACATTCTAGTGCCATACATGAATTATTGGAGGAAAATAACTTTACTTGGAGGGAAAAGTGTATTATTTATTTTTAATTCACTAATCGACATTGCCCCATTTCATCCATTAGCACTGCTCAAGTTAATAACACATTTAATTACAAGCTAGTATGTATATTTTTTTCTAATTGTATTGTGAAATGTCAGTTGATATTAACTTCATCATCTTAACCTTAATTAGTTGTTCATAATCGTAACATAATAGGTTTGTGCATGGACAGTATAAATAGTTTACTACAAATAATTTTTTTCTGATCACACTAGATTATTCAGTGTTTACTCACAATAATTATTCAGACTACTTAATTTATAAGTTTACACTTATTAACATATATTTTTGGAAAGCCAAACCTTCCAGATAATGGTATATTAACAATTCAACATATATTCTGCAACGGTTGGTCAAGAAAGTCAGTCTGTAGTAGCACCACTGTCTAAACTCAATATATTTATTAATACTGTCTCAATACATACATATATATATATATATATATATATATATATATATATATATATATAATATATATATATATATATATATATATATATATATATATACATATATAAATTATTATAAGTCTTCAAAATACTTATTTTTATGGCACTTATTTTGGGAACATGTTTAAATATGATTTTTATTTCCAACAGTAATTAAAATTAAAATAGATATTTAATAAAAGAAAAAATATAAATAAATATCATTAATATAAAAGGGAAATGCAATTTTTGTACTACAGTAAGCTCCCTCTTAACTGTCCTTGGATCAACTGTCTATCGGATTATCCCTCATCGTTGTATTGTTAGAACTGTGAGACATCTTATTTTAGTAACATTCAGGGCAATATCAGTGAAGAAGTCATTGATCAATGATTTGTAAGATAGTACAGTACGCGCGCCGAAGGTTCGGCCCTGTCGTTGCCCTACTAACCAAATAAAAACATTGACTCTCCAATGATCCGTCACGGACGGCAATGTTTAATTCTCGCTCGACAATCAACTTATGGTTAGACCAACTTCCTGACCAAATAAAATTCTGAAACTTCGCAGATCTATTTTCCTGTTTATGCCAATGTTAATGGATGTATTAAGTTTCAATGTCTTATTACTTTTCTTCAATAAAATATATTTTAAAATTAACTGTGCCAAAATTGTGATACAAAAAAGTTTGTATGTGAGGATTTTTTTTATTATTTGGTCAGGAAACTTGCACCAGCGGGAAAGTTTTTCTAAATGAACTGAAGTTAATTTTAGATTTAACTTTTTTCAGATACATAGTTTAGGTTAGCCGTAACTTAGTCTGAAGTGGAATGTATCACCGACACCGCTGCCCTACAGTTTATGGCCCATTCACGTAGATGCAACACGGCAATATCATTTTAAAGTTTAACATTGAATCACTTTGCAATAGTTTATTTCTGAAAAAAAAAAAACAAAAAAATCACTTTAGGCCATAGTGGTGATCTGTGATTAACTAAAAGTTTTAAACTTTAATGAAATTATGTTGAATTTCATTGTATTATATTTGAATAGAAAGTGTTTTGGGATGTATTGTTTATAAACTAATTTTATGACAGATGAATGAATACGAAACACTGTTGTATAAAGAATCCTGTCTATGAAAAACTTAATTATTAATTATGTGGCATGACAATAAATTATTTTTTTAGCATTTCTACGAATACACTATACATAGAGGCACTGGTTATATATGGATTAAACCGTATTACATTGTAGCATTCAATTCAAAATTCGAATACTACCTTAGCAATACATTGTATATTAATTGACTTTCTGACAGATAAGAAATAAAATGTCGTAAATCTATTAGTGATTAAAAATCGTAAAATTACTAAACGTCCAACAATCAGTTTTATAAAATTCATGGACGGTTCTTCGAACAACACATTTATCAAAGTTGTCTAGTTCTACTATTTTCTTTTTTCTTTTGTACTTTTTAGGGGTAGTGAACGAACAATCCCCTTTAGGGGAATAATCCATAATTTTTTGTTTCACGGCGAATCTCCTTAATCAGTGTCTTTGAAACACCACAAGCCGCGGCAGTTGTTTCTAAACATTTATTTATAGGGATTCGTTCATCATTAGATAGTTGTAATAAAACTTGTAATATAACCTTAATAGCAAGGATAATATTAAATAATTTGTAACGCCCTACAACTACGAACATTCACTAACCTCACTACTAACTAAACTAATGAATTGTGTATAACACACTTAAACCACTTGTCCACTTCTAACAACAGTGAATACTCCACTGTGAGGGAGAACAGGGACAATAAATATTCAGACTGCAGCGGGCCAAACATTGGCGAATGTTTGCAGAACAGTTGTTATATCGGGCAATCCACCCGTCCCCCGCCAAAGACCGCTCGGTTGACTCGGAGCTGAACCTTCAGCGCGCGTACTGTAGAAACATATTTTTGTACTACCTTAGATCTGAGTTTGTCTCTTTACAATACAATTGTGTTGTACAATGAAACGTTCTTGTGAGTGTATTGTATTTTCCACAATTAAATCACACAATAAGCTGGGTGAAATGTAAAGAACTTGTAGTGACTATAAGATAAACATCCATAGCTATAAACAAAATTAGGCTAATTATGATATTTTTTAGTCTAGAGATTGTGTAATTGTGATTTTTGTTTTAACCATCTTTTTCTATATCTGACCAATTTTCAGTTCCATAGGGGTGGGTACTGAATCTCTTGAGGTTAAAATGATGTTATATTATTGCAGCATGCAAGTAAATTATACAAACATGTTGAGTTGTAACTTAAAAGCCAGATTAAAACTTGGCCTATTTAATCAATAAAATGTTATTTAGGAGACTATGACGGGCAGTTATTCTGCCTCTCCAAAAATCCCTATGAGAAAGATTAGTAGAGAGGTAGAAGAGGAAGAAGTCAGTAGGAAGGTTACACGAAAGCCTGAGGTGGACATCCCTCGAATTCCTCTGGACAAGGAAATACAAGAGTTTGAAGAGGCTGCTCAGGAAATGCTGGAAAGGATGGACACAATGTTGGTCACTGTGAGAGGAATCAACAGTGAGACCGACCCTGGAAAGCGATTGGAGGTTAGTTTTGGTGTAAAATTTCCTGTAGTTAATGTTCAGAACTTTGTAATATCTAACCATTATAATAGAGTTTTTAATACATTTGCCAATTGCCCTTTTTAGGAAACATTTCATATATCGGCCCAGTACCTGTGGGTCCTAAAAGGTTGTTAGTAAAGTTTAAATGATCTTTTAGTCTTTAGCAAGATGTTATACTCCAATAAAGGAACAGTTAGTTTTTTCAGAACTGTACCGATTTTTGCTTTGTGGATTTTTTCCATTTTAAATTTGCTCATCTCAACAGTTCAGTCAATACCGGGTTTATAGATGAAGGAATTTTGCCCCTATGGTAGCACCAAATTGGCTTCAGGTTAATGTCTAACCACTGAGCCAAACATCTAGCAATATACTCGTATATGTAATTGTATTACTATGGCTGTATTTGAGCAAAGTTTGCTCATTGTAGCGTCTGTAGGGATATTAATCCAAAATGTACAACATAATGTGCACACTGGATTATTTAACATGTTTCAAGTGTAGAAGCTATATATAGGCTTGCATTGTTCGTTTTTTGAGGTCAGCAAACATAGAACAGATATAAGACAAAATATTTTCTAAAACTGACTGCAATTATCACAATTAAAACAAATTACAATAGTATACATATGTATAGATTAATACAGTTGTTTATATTTTTAACGTTAATATAATTCAATAATTTTTCTGTATCATTATAAAGAAATTAATTACAGGAAATTTCAGTCTGATGAATTTTATATTATTATTTACTAGCTATATTTTTGGATAATGAACTATTTTTAATCTTTGTGTTTTTGTTTGCTGCTCAAAGCTCAAAGAAATTATGTCTCAGTCCTGAAACGTCACTGTAGGAAGTAAAAACTTAACAGTGTGTGAATATCTAATGTGCTTTTGAAATATTAAAAAATTATAAACTTAAAATTTAAAGTTGGCTTACGTGGTTCATACAGTTTTACATATACCGTTTTTGGAGTAAAGATTTGTGGGGATAGATATGGTTCAATTACTTCACATTTATTAAACATTCTAGCCTCTTGGTTGATTGATTCTCTTTCACTGACAGTATATTATCCAATCAGGTGTTGGAGCGGGAACTGAGCTGTTTGGCACCGGATGCTGCCACACTGATCAGCCGTGGTGATGGCCTGGTGCTCACAGTCCACGCCACACAGCCAGAGCGAGCAATCACTCTACGCAAGCAAGCACAAGACCAGCTGCGTGCAAAGTGGAGTCAAGTCATGTCAGAAACTGAGGTACATACTCGCATGAATATAGTTTAATTTGAGGATTGAGAGGCATTTACAAAAAAAAATCTTTTACTATACTTTTTCATAAAACTATTTTATTTTTAAAAGACAACACTCTTAGTTAATTGAAACTGGTTTGATCCCATTATTTTCATTACAATTTGTCACTTTATAATTAGACAAGGTAGAAGTATGCCAAATCACGTGTCTTAACAGGATTCACTGAGGTCACATGCAAAATTTAAAATCTATAGCTCATTTCATTTCTGAGATATCCTGTGGATAGGTAGACAGAAATACAATAAATAAAAGAAGTTGATACAAAAACGACACATCATAGAACTCATTCACGTAGAAATGAAGTTTCATCCAAAATTTAAAATCTACATATAAAATCTTTTTCGACATCTTACACATATGTCACTATTTGAATCTCTTATGGGGTATTGTGTTTACAAATTGATTTGTTTTGCTATATTCTCGTTTCCATCATGGTTACCCATAAGACCAATGTAAAAATATTTGCTGACGCTAAGCCAAATCCCATGGAGTGACATGCACCATCATCGAATTCTGTGTTCCTCATATAATAATGAAGCTTCATGCACAATTTCAAATCTATAGGTCAGTTCGTTTTTGAGTTATTGTGCAAACAGATAGAAAGAAATTAAATTTTTCTAGCCCAATAAGTGATAGGCTTGCTAAAGCTCAGCCAAAAATATTCTATATTCTTTACGGGCATTTTCACTGTATATGTAAAATTAAGTGTAATCCAGTGGCTATGTGTTTATTAAAGAATCAAAATATCAAGCCTTGAACTTTTAACTCATACATTATCCATCACTGGGACTGTTACGAAGAGAAGCAAACATCATGAAGGCTCATAATAGAAATGCTTTGATCACTTCGACCAATTACTCTTTCGATTCCTAGTTACTTGAAGTTAGGAGAAGTTCACACTAAGATGTTAACTTTTTCTGCAGATAAAAAAAAAACAGTGACAAAAACTCCATGCACATCTGTATTAGTTTAAGAATAAAAACGTGACTTGTCCATTGCAGGTGAGGAAGCTACAAGCTCAGCAAGCAGAGTCGTTACTCAGTGAATACAATAATCTATCTAGGAAAGTTGTCCAGTGGTTGACGGACATCTCCGATAGATTGGAGCGGGCAAACAACAACGAAAAGGGGATCAAGGTATATGGATTTGATTATATTTTGATGTAATCAAAAGTATTTTAAACAACAAACTGTATGGTCCAAATCTTTCTACCTATCATCTGGTACAAAGGGTTTTATCAGATGGTATGAACGATAATTGTGCATGCTTTTTATAGTACACCTAGGATCTAATTTTGCTTGATGCCTAGAAAGGTTCATAAGTTATTAATAATGAAATTAAGGAACCACTTTTATATATTGGTCTCATTCTTTTAGCTTAACTCTTGATTTTTTTTAGGAACTGGCTGAAGAGATTAGCTCTCACAAGTTGGAAATAGAGAAGCTAAGAAAGATCTCTTCCGAACTGGAGATACAACAGGTTCAGCACAGCGGGATGGAACGTGTCGCTACCAGCTGGCAGAGAGTTAGGAGTAACGTAGCTCATCTTCACAAGGATTCCGCCACTCCTGTTAGTACACGCACTTTCTATTTAGTAGTGGTTGGTACAGTTATAAAAAATTAATTTGACCACAATTATAGAACTCCTTGAAGTGCCTTCAGGAAGCTCAACTTGCTAACTTTACCCAGCTTGTATATTTAGAGACTTCATTTAACTAACGATTTCAGTGTATATTGACACAGGGCAGTGATATACACAGATACAAGACAAAAGCTTTCGAGCCTGTCAGCGTAGAAGAGCAGCATTTCAACGCCTCCCTTCTCAAGCTAGGATCAAATTCACTAACAGTCTCCCTGAAACATTAAAATTAGAAACCAATTAACCCAATTAAAACACTATCTGGTATCTTGTGCTTTTTACTCAGTTGACGAGTTCATGGTGCACACTCGGTATTAATATTCACTGCAGTTTGCAATCCTGGGGGTTGATCCCAAGAATTTCATTTGTTTCTATATGTATGAATGTGTACCTGCGTATAGAACTGTATAGAAAGTCAAGTGAATGAATTTAGTTTTTTAGATAAATACCATGAAAAATTGGTATTATTATTTACTATTGCAACACAATGTAATACATATTATCAACACAATAAATATACTCTATTCTATTCCTAATTAAGTTTGGAAAATCAATTATAACTCATCTAGCTGTATTACAGGAGAAAGTTGACATATCTGGAGACTTGGTGCCGAGAGCCAACAAGCTGCGAGAGTCTGTGGCGTTCCTGACCAGAAAGATGTCATCTCCACCACTAAGTGGAGCTGACTTTGCCGATTTCTCTTTCCAAGAACCAGCTCTTAAGGTATGGTATAACACATTGTTAACAATAAATGTTTTAATGAGTATTTAACAATTTACCCTAAGGATGTAATTTTATGTGTAGAAAACATTAAAGAGGTACACTTTAATTGCTTACTCAAGCAGTGAAGACTGTCTTCTTACCCCCTTTTAACCAGAACTTTCAAATGCTAAAGAAAAGGCATTTTCTTACCATCTTCATCCTGTCTTAAGTTAGACGTGTGTTGCAGCTGAAATCTGCTGCTTCTACACAAACTTCTTGGCTAAAGCGGCAAATAAAAACTGAAGCAGTCACAATGCAAAATTGATAAGAGCGTAGGATCTTAATTTAGTTTGAAATTACAGTTTAGTCAGTCACTTGATCATCAAATCCCTATAGTGAAATTGATTTGTTTGTAACAAAGCACTTTTCACGTATGAGAGTGTGTTGAAGCAAAGTGGTATAGATTAAAACCCAGTCTGCATGATGCTGTTTCCGTTCTTTTTGGAACTCATCAGAATGTCTACTTTATGATTATATATGATTATAACGTCTCAAAAATATAATGAGCTTTTTATTTGAAATTTTGCATGCAACCTCAGCGATGCCTATTACACAACACATGGAGTAGCGTATGCCTACCTTGTAAAGATTAGAGAACCAATTATTTGTTACTTCAATGAGTAATGGAAATGACTCATTAAGTTACTGTTACACTGTAAATCTCATTAAACTGTTACTTTTACTCTTACTAAAATGTATTGCACCGTAAAAGATGTACTAAATACCAATAAATCGAAAACAAAAACTGATCAAGAAATGTAATCTACTACTTCAATAAAGTTTTTGTTTATTAATGTTGGTTCAGAAAAACTTTTAATTTATGTATAATGTCTATTTCTCAGAATGTAAAAGAAGAGCTTGCCAAGCTGAAACCACTTGTAGAAGGTATAATGTCAGAAAGAAGAGGAAAAGAATCAGAAAATGTGAAGGGAGTGTTGGATAAACTTCAGCAGGAGTGGACACATCTCGGCCATGTTGTCACAAAGAGGCAGAGGTGAGTGTTGGTAGTCTTTGGTATTTAAGTTAAATTTACATTATAATAATTTTACTCTTTACAACAGATGTTGGAACCTTTTTTTTAGTATTTAAGTTGTATTTTAATCCTTCACATCAAAACATTCCCATTCCAATACACTGCCATGTTACTCTGAGAAGGTTTAATTTCTAATTGTATAGATTGATTACTCCATGTCTACATGTTTGATCATGGATTAGTATAAATACAACTTTTTATCGGGCATGGCATCAAACCTATGTGTTATGAATTATGACATCATTGAAAATATTTTGACGTTTATGACATTACTTTAGAGATATAAATATTTTGAGTCTCCAAGAAATGCTGAAGATTATATTGCTGTCAAAGTGAAAAGCAGTGAAACAGCAAACATCAGAGACTGATAAAGAAAACAAAACTTGTGAAGTAGGAATGACAGTTTTAAATTTCTAAAAACAAAAATACTAAATTGTTTGTACTAAATTACAGTATAAATATAAATCCAATTAGATGTTCAGTTACAGAAGGAAGCAGAACTTAAATAATAATAATAATAATCTCAGAGCATTTGCATTAATTTTGTCACATTAAGTCCAAGTCTGGCAAGAATCCACTACGCAAAGAAGTAAATGGGAAAGAGTTGATCCTCTATTGTTATGATATTTTTAGTTTCAGAGACATGTGGACAGCTGTATCATAGGCTTAGTAAAAATCATGTAATTTGTTTTGATTGAACATAACATCTAATTTAATTCATATCTGTTTATAACAGCCGATGGGTGAAGTGCCATGAAGAAAAAGAACTGTTCAACACAGAGTGCCGTCAGCTTGGTGAGTGGTTGTCAGAGATGGAATCTGCAGCCTCTCACAAAAACAAACACCAAGACATAGAGGAGCAAGCATTAATGAAAATCAGGTAATTTATTTGTGCTTAAGAACACATTGGCTGTTGTACATGTGAAACTAGAACTGGGGAAAAGAATAGTGACATCATAATGTTCTTTCTTTGAAGTTTATTTTTGACGATGGAAGGATTTTGAAGGAAATAGGAATTTTCCGAACATTTGCCATCGTTCAATGAAACAAAAAATCAGTAACACTACGTTTCGTGATCAAATTGCAGATTTCAAAACGTAGTGTCACTGATTTTTTGTTTCACTGAACGATGGCAAATGTCTGGAAAAATCCTGTTTCCTTCATCATTATGTTACAAATTTAATCACAACTGTTGTCATGTACTCGATGGGGTTTACATCGTCATGTTTGTGTTAATAATCTTAATGAAACTTCTAGGCTTCGATTGTCTTTGAATTTTCTGTCTCTAAGCTCGACACAGTGCAACATTCGTCGACTACCTTCCAAAACCAAAGCAAAACTGTATACTTTTATCATATATTTCCTTTGGGTTATATTTTATACATTTCTGTGACAAAGTGTTTTGCTCTCCATTTAAAAATAGTTATATTTGTGTAGTTCCTACGATTTTCTGATTTCAGGTTGAGGGGGCTAAAACAGCCTTAACTCCACCTCAAAAAATTAAAGACATGTTTAATTTAATTTAATTTTTAATGATTGTTTACAATGATCTGTATATTTTATTTACTTCAACTCTCACACTGTCTGAATGTTGTCAACAGACTAGTCAGGAGTGTGTGCATGGCTGGAGAAGACATTGCTGAGCGAAGTGACCGCAAGACTGCCGCAGAAGTGAAGGCCAAAGTGAATGAGCTGAAGCAACGTTGGATTAGACTTCTGATGGACACTGGAGCTTACAAAAATAAGTTAGTGATATCACTAATAATTGGCATTAAAAAAAATTTCTTTATATTCCACAATCAATTCTTACATGTCAAAACAGATGAGTTATTAGAAACCCCAGGTTTTTTTTGCTCATAATATCTTAACTTAAGATAGCAGAATATACAACATTCACTTTGAATACTTTAACTGCACTTTATATGATCATCAAATTTCAAATTGTCAAATTTACACAACAAAAAACTACCTCTAGATTTCATACCTATCTAGTTAATTACCAACTTTAAAAAGTAATTTATTACCAGTCTTTAATCTATTTTAAGTATTTTAACAAACCTATAGTGAAATTAGTGTAATATACTACACTAAAGGTAAGAACGTTACAATTTTATTTTATCTTTACTTTTAACCTTTTTATTCAAAAATAAATAGAGTTCTTCCTTAAACCAAGAAAAATATGTAATGTTTAGGAACTTTATATTAAAAGTTATTTTTTATACAGATAAATAGATAGATAATGATACAATTCTAAGAAGTTCTGTTCCTTAACAATGATATTATTTCATTAGTAGTTTGAATATAAATATTTTAATTCATTTCTAAATGTGGTATACTGCATTAAGTACTTTGCTAATTGGATTGAGCTACCTAATTATTTTCACACTAAATTTTTTGCTTAGTTAAGCATAATATAAAATATTATAATTTCAATCTACTGGAAATTTAACTTACTTACACAAATCTCCTTGTGAAATTACGAATTCAAGATTAAATACTACAGAGTCGTAACGGAAAAATCGCAATCGTGAAAATTTGTTTAGTGAATCGGACTAATCAATATTATGACACTTAACATAAGTAAATAAACTTCGCTCTTAAGAATGGAAACTGGGAAGTGTATAAATATAAGAGAACAACAGAAGAGAGACCAGTCTGACAGGTGAAGTGATTTGCGTTAATCGTCTGTCTCAGCCGCGCCACGAGGCTGTGCCGCCGGGAATGTGGCCATGTGCCAGTGTTGTGCTCAGTACATGTGGTGCGTTCTGTGGTGGCTGACTCGCTCCATCCACTCTTCTTGTGTTTTTGTTCTTGTTTTATTTTCATTTTATCTTTTGGGGTATTTCTTGTGGTGTATCTTTGTTCTCCTGTGATCTATAATCTGTTGGTATAAAACTACTCTAATGTTTTATTTTTAATTTTAATATTAGCCCTGGTGATTTAGAAATTACATACATTTAATAAAAAAATGTGTAAAAATAATTATAACGACAATTTTACTAGCCTATTTTAAATTCGTAATTGGTCTTATAACATTTATTACTGTGAAATGTTTTGTAAATATTTTTAACTGAGAAATGTTCCAGTTTGATTAAGTCATTTAAAATTGCCTTAAGGAGATATTCAATAATAATATTACACAGAAATACAACTTAACAAATTTATCCTTATACATTCTTTTATAATTTTCAAAGTTATTGATAATGAATTTAACCATTTGGAAACAATGTAAACTTTTGGCATTGGTACTGAATATATTTTTGGATAGTAAGAAATAAAATTATCTTAATTTTTATCATGGACAGTATTTGCTAGTACTTGTAAAAATAGCAAAGTTCAAGATTTTATTATTGATAAATTACTAATTTTTATTTTCATATTGATGTTACATTAGGGTTCACTAATTTTTATTAATTATGTTCATGTCATTTAGGTTTTGATTATACAGTATGATATTTTATTTATTTACTCATTGAAATGATTTTTATGACTGGAGTACTTGTACTTATTTTGTACTTGTAACAAAATATCTTGCTCCAGGGGGCATATAAAAAACATTTAAATTACATTGAGTTTTCCTTTGATTTGTCATGTAGATGTTTATTTGATATTTATTACAGCATAAAAAGAAATTTTTCTTTATCTGCCTAGAATTTTTGGAATGGAAGGCAGTCCAGTAAAGGCACAAATAGAGGTATTGGAGTCGAGGGTAGCAGAGGTGAAGTCTCTACTGGCAGACCCTGTTAACCCTTCTGACGACATGGCCTTATCTGTCAGGCTTACCAATATCAGTGTGAGTATTAAAAAAAATTTTCTTACTATTAAAAAACATTGCAAATATATACAGCTCTAGATATCCATGAAGGTGGTATGAAGCAATCCGTTATCAAGAAACCATACTGTCTATATTTTGGATAATAGTAACCATGATATTAATTGTAAAATGTCATCCCAAGATCATTTATTTAAAACAAATATGTGATAATTTATGCATAGAATGAGTGATGAACACTACAAGTGTTATTGCTATCAGATTGATCGATACTGAGGGTCAGTTATTGTTTAAGAAATTCACTAATTAGTTTTAATGTAGGTTTCAAATAACCTGAGGATTAATCGGATAGTATTGACTGATTGGCAAGTCTGATTTTCACATTTACTGAGTGTATGTGACATTCCTAAGTAAATTCGGACGTACCAGACGTACCTAGTAATGCTCATGTTGACTAGAAATGGCGTGCCAATGTAAAGACAGCATAGAATACTACAATGTAATCAAACCTAGTCCTCTAAAATCTTCCAAAATCATGCCTTTAACTAAGTATATTACAGCAGTATCCCAGAGTGCAAGCTCTGGAAGTCAGTGGTACTGTGGCCCTAATTCAGTGTCATAACTTATAATTTTGCAAAACTGGTAGGATTTATAAATAGGCAGGATGAGTTATTTATTCTTGCAGCGGTACTTTTTTTATAAATCCGTTGCTATTATTACATTTATTTATTGATGTAAAACTTTTGATAATCAAAATCTCACTACTTTATTCAAGATAATATACAATATTAAAGTAGAATGGAATTTTTGTAAAGTAGAAAAGAGAATTTTAATGTATTCTGTGAGAAATAATTACCGAAATACCGAGCGTTATGGCAGTAGTCGGTCCTTGAGCACACAAGCCATGTCACTCGGTTCGGTAATTGTGTAAATCTGTCATGCGGCTGTGTGTGGTTTTTACTTTTGCCAAAACCTAACTAGCCATTAAAGTGTTGAAACTTCATGGGTGAGTCGCCAACAACTCATTACCATCAGGCATCAACGATTTCCGTTCTCAACGACTGGTGAAAATTGTTATTATAAAACCGGTATTACTTTTGTGTGTCAACTTAAAAGGTTCTATCCAGTACAAATTAAATTAATAAAACAGTGCTCAACGGCTGTATCTGTTTATTTAATATTATAGCTGATTACTTTTGAATTAAGAGTTGTTATGTAGTAAATTAAAAAATATTAAGAAATTAAAGGTGTCTACAACAAGGAATAATGACGTGGAACATTAAAGGCCAAAAGGAGAAGCTATGGTCAGTGATTACGCATGATGAAACAAGTGTTTTGATGCTCCAATGGCCTTCATCTTCTTGTAACAATGCTTTATTGAAAACGTGCCAGAACCCACGTCTTGTAACTGCAAACGTGGGCCACAAATAACTGGCCCAACTTTTAAAATACTGAGAATCAACATGATAAGTCTGTCCATTTTATAGTCTCCCACCTCGAGTTACTTTCAAATTTGCTTGCTATTAGTCTCTTCTTGGAGAATAACACTTCTTGATAAATACACTATTTATTCTTTTGGTAGGTGTTATTTATTTTAACGTTATGTTGATTCTAACAACATATTACAGATTTATATTTTAATAAGTTGTCAAATTCTCTTCATCATTTACTGTTAGATAGACATTAAATGTCAGAAATTATGAAACAAATAATATTTTTTTGAATTTACTAAAAAGGTGATAAAATCACAAAATTTGTTTGTAACTTTTGTTTTTAAGTGAAATGTTTAGATACACAAATTATTAATTTATTATGATAATATATTAAAAAAAGAAATTATTTTTTTAATTATTATATTTTTATTACTTTATGTTATTTAATTTTTCATATTGAACTTTTTATGTTATTATTTTATTGCATTAAATAATAAATATTTATTAATACTTCTAAAAATAATTCAGTTTCTATTTTTCTATTTTCAAAATTTTGATTATTTATTGTGATGGTATATTTTGTTTTGTTATTGATAAAGTTTCTAAATAATAAGAATGAAGTTATTAGCGTTGCAGTTAACTAATTTTAAGTGGGGAAAGACCGAGTTGACAAAACGAATTATTCACTACATTTGGAACAGGAGCTAAAAATACATGAGATAGGCCAAGAGGTGAAGGATGCAGTTTTATGGGCAGTGGGTAAAAACAAGGGAATAGTAGGCCATGGTGTGGAGTAAGCTCGGAATAGACAGGTTTTATATGGTTTATAAATAATTTCTGTTTATAGTTAGGGTTCCCCTCAGTAGCCACTCTCTGCTTGTTTGTTATACAACAGAATGTTTACAACTTCCTTGTTAAAATACACACCTGTAAACAAATGTGTGTACCTTTCCACATTATTTGTACTCTTTATATTATAAAATACAAATTTTATTCTTAAATATTTATCAAGAGTGTTTATAATAGCTTTTTAAGACACAATGAATTATACTTTAGAGTAACCGTTAATTAGTCTAGCTGCACGAAGATAATGGAATACATTTCCACAAGATTGAACTTTCCAAAATAGAAACAAGATGACAAAAATAGGTCAACTGTGTCTGCTACATTCCACTCACTCTCCAGGCAGATGTGCTGCCTCTCATGTGCACATATCAGGGACGTGCATTATGCATATAACTAACGAATTTGAAGAATTGAGAATGTATTGATAACAGTTACTTCTATAATAAGTCCTGTTACATTTAAAATATGTTCAAATGACTAATTTTTGTTTGAATATACTCATTAAATTCATTAACTCTGTAAAATGGCAATTTCACCAATTATGAACCCCTATTTTGTGACATTCTACATTGTTAATAAATGCCCTGAGTTGTTTATAGGTAACGGTACTCTATTATACTATCTAATACTATAAATTTAGATAAGCTTATACAGTTTTATTGTTTTATAATTTACAGTATTACACATACACTATTGAGGCAGTATTACAGCTGAGTAAAACTGCACTTTCTTTCAGCAATAAATCAGAATCTCTTGATATTACACTCTATAAGACAGTAAAACATAGCTATGTTAATTATAACATAGTGTACAATTATACTAAAAATAACCAATAATTTTAAGCCTGGCTAAAGGAACAACCGTTTTCTCCGAGAGCATGTACCTTCCAGACCAACCCCCTTGGAGTGCTCATAATATGAAAGAATACTCATATGATTGAAGTTCTAAACTTCTGATCTCTTGTGGTAGCTTTGGTATCAAAACAAAATTTGAAATTATTTATGATTAGCTACTGTCCTCTGTAGTTTGGGGAAGGTTTAGTTATATCTTGTGCCATTTTAGTCTTACTGTTATGTACCTCTTTAAAACAAACAAAATTTTTTGAATTTTCTATCATAACATTTTATTGTGTGGCAATCAATTTATAACAAGTTGTTTTGTTTGGCATTAAGATTAAATTTTGATACTCACATTCAGCCTTGATTAACCAATTTTCTGGATTAATTGAATAGATTATAGGCAAACGATCTCTTTTTATTTCATTTATGATGTAAATAACGACTGTGTGATAAAACACAGCGCGAAAGAAAGCTTAATGAACTTCAGTTTTCTGGTCAAAACGGAATTGGGACTTAGAAAAATTTCTCTTAGTATCATGAGTTTGCAGGTGTGTTCCACACTTGTATATTATTCCGTATTAAACGAATTATCATTTTAACTGAATCACCTCAGTCCCATCAAATTTGGTTAAATGACACTGTATCATATTGTAATTTTATTATCAATTAAAATAAATTTTTTTGATTGTTACAGACAAAAGAAGAGGATTTAGCTACAAAGTTACAGGAAATATCGACTCTCAGTGGCCAGGATGAGGCAGTTGAGAAATCAATCTCTGAAACAAAAAAGGTACTAATAATATTTGCTTTAAAAATCAATGTAACTATCAATAATGATTTTATTAACCCTTCATGGACGGCTGAAAATCTGCTAAAATACATCAAGATTTTTAGGCTCAAGACAAAAAAAATGTATACAAACACCTTTTTTTGATTCATGTTGATATAAAACAGTGTGTGATAGTAAATTTGCACTAAATAATTTTTTGACAGTTTTATGGCCAAAAATATATCCTACTGCAGTGTTGTCAACTTAAAAACAAATTTCCCTTCAAAGCAATGAAGAGTTTTATTTATATTTAAATAAATTACTTATGATAAATACGGTTTAAAACATTTTTACATAAGATAAATTGGTCGGTTTTGCACTGATTTTACAGATACATCCGTAAACTGATGCTAAAACCAGAGTTTTTAATGGGTATATACGCATTTGTCTGTGAAGGGTTAAATATGAGTAGTTTACATTCTTGGGTTGGAGGTACAAACACACAATTTGGAAGAAAGAAGAAATTCATAGTACGAGTGCCAGGATTGATGATCCTGTAAAAGGACAAGACGTTTGGGTGACATGACATGGGTCCGTGGCATTGTAAGGGTTAAAATATTTCTTATCTTATTTTGTTTATGCAGGTATTAAAATGCAAGGTTTAAATTGCATTCTTATACAAGTAGATAAACTTTTGGAAGCACAAAATTGTTATGATGACAGGTAAAATGAGGATAAAATATTCTAGCATTGCTGTTGTTTCTAAGAAGCTTTTGTAATCAGGTTACAGGACAATTGAATCTAAAATACTCAGGATAGCTAAATAGTCTGGGACTTGTAACCTGGAGTGTAGTTCGAACCCAGGATCTAAGGCTTCAAATTTTACTGGTCTAGTAAATTTACAGAAAACCCAGTGGAAAAGCTATTTACAGAAAACAGTATAACGCATGGTAAGCTTTTAAATAAGATATTTAAGGTGCTTTTCTGTATTGTAAGAAATGCTTAAGATCTTTTCATGTAGCATAATGTGCATAAATGTTCTCATAACATTCTTACGCATTTAAAGTCAAATCAATACCATCTTATTTTATAGATTTGTTCATCATGTTGCACTAGAGAGTTTCTTATGTTGTACTTTTATGTTTATTTGAATTTTTAAATGGTTGTTTCCATATATACAGTCAATAATAGAAAATGTTATGTTTTAGGCCTTATCATCACTTGCAGAACATCGTGAACAAGTCACAGCTAAACTGAGTTCACTGAAGAAATTGAAAACCCAGCTGGATAATGTAACATCCTGGGTGAATGAGACATTAACTCGCATTAATATCAGCAAAGAATTGCCTCCTACGGAGAAAATCCGAATTGTCGACAACATCATGGTAGTAGTCAAACTTTTACGAATGCCTTAACAATAAGATTTTATTTAAGTTAAGTGTGGGATGATTTGTCTGTTTGCCAGATTATGTATGGAGACAAACGTTTTGCTGCAATTACCCACTGTGGCTTGTGACTGGAATAGTGTAAACATCCACTTATCTGGAGCACAAATGTTTGGTGATATACAAAAATAACAAGGTCTTCATAACATGATTTGGATTATACATTCAAGGAGCCACACAAGCAATATTACAAAGTTTATCAAAAGATCGTAATTCTGGAAAAGGCCACTCATTTGTTACATAATCCATACTGTCCACAACCATGAACAGCTGTATTTAATACAATTTGATCATTTAAAAAATTTGAAATCAGCACTCTAGTCATTGTTTTCTCTGTTTCCAAAATAAATCAGAATAATGTATACAAGTAACATTAATTGGGAAATGATAATTGCTAAAATTGGATTTGGTTACTGACACACCTGAGAATTGTCACTATGCCAGTTTGACCTTGGTGCTTAAAGCAAGTTATGGCTAATTAGACCATTTTTTCTTCAATTTTTAAACTTAAGTTTGCAATAATAATTCACCAGTTGATTTTCAAATTAATCCTTAACTCAAGATTTCAGTACATAAATGGAGCAGTTTAGTTTTGTCAAACTAACTAGTCAATTTTTTCTGTAAGCAGATTTATTGTATTGATTTGCCGTTAAATCATGATACAGTTGATACATATTTGTGAATAATCAGTGATATTACTAGCAATCAAACAGTTTCAGAGATATTATCAGCCCATCACTAATTCAGTCAGACTGTTATATGCCCATAAGACTCTTGCAGTTTTTGATCTGTGTACAATTGCAGTTTCTCATTCAGAAATGTCCACATAATTTGCTTACTCCTTGTGATAAATTAATGTACCCATAATATCATATGGACACTTCTGAGTCAGGAACAGCGAGTTTATGCAGTTTTAACACTAACCGAACAGTTGTGAGTATGCAATCTTCATAGTGTTGACACGTGACTGGGATAGTTTTACTGATTACGCCTAAAACTAATTCTTAGTAGACTTTAACAATGTATGAAACTGTTTTAGTATTAAATACCATACAGTAAAAACTTTGTGGGCATATAATAATCTGTGATCCACTAATATTAGTATTTATTCAAAAAAGTTAGATTTTTTAAATACTGTGTTTAGTTTGTGTTTTTGAATTGTATTATTGTATCTTGTATGTAAAGCACTATTAGCGTACAAGTTTTTCTTACAAAATATTTTACAAGAATTGTTTTGTAACTCTCGAAACAACATCATATTGTCGAACACATGGATTGGAAAAATGTATCAAAATATTTGTTTGGACAATAATTAAGAGCAACATACAGCTTCCAAAATATAAACAACATTAGTCATTTTTATTTAAATTAAATATTCAACCTGCAATGTTCTTACGATAACCACCGTACCCACTACACTGCACTATTGGAAATGATCCATTGCTGGATACAATGTAATATACAAAACGTGGACAATGGCATAACTGTACTCAAGCATAATAAAGCATTTTTTACAGAAACAATACATTGTAATACTCTTGTTTTGCACTTCATTTGTCAGTGTTTCATCATCACATTCTTCTTCTGACTACAAAGGGCAACATTTTCAAAATTTAGTTTGGGTTAGCTGCTAAGTGAAATAAAATTGAAGTTATAGGTCAACCGCTATTAAAGAAACCTGCGCAGAAGCAAATTTCTGAGCAGTACCGCGAAGGAGGGGCCCCCCTCCTGGAATTGGGGTGGCGAGTGGGACCAGCACCTTCTTGTATCTGTTTATCAGCTGTGTGGATCGTGTCTCGCTCTCACAGTTTTGTTTACTCTGCAGCTACTTTACCTGTTCTATAACTATATAATATTTTATTGTGTATGGGTATATAAGTGTCGAAGTCTAAGCGTAAATTATTAATTGAACAGATTAATATAGCTATAGATGCATCGAGGAAGCTTGCATTTTGTTTTGAGGTTAGCCTTGCAGTGGCAGTGGCCATTAAAGATTTGTCGTTCAATTCGAACGGGTCAGTCAAGTGAACAAGTGATCCAGATCAGAGTGTTTCAAAAGACACGTTCACCTAGAACGATTCATTCACTTTTTCCTGACAATTGAATAAGTTTGATACTTTTTCAAATGAGATATGTTATTTTTAATGATTGTTAAAACTTATAATATTATTAATAAGTTCATTTAAAAACTCTTATCCATGAAAAATAGCTTAACATAATATGGAACTAACTAAAACTATAGAGTTTATGCATTAGGTTACACTAGGTCTTCAAAATTGTTCAGTCGTTACATTCGTTCACTGCTAACCGATTAAGAATAAAACCGTAATCGTATAACTCAACAGGGGGACTAGAGCGTCTCCCCATTTGTTAGGAATAACTTCACTTATGATAAATCAAAGGCATATCAATCAACCAAGTCCAATAAGTAGGCTATTATAAGTATTAACATTTAAAATGTTTAGCAATGTATCTGGTAACTTACAATTACATTTTTAAATAAGTTTTATCAGATATATTTGCATTTACTTGATTCCTGAAATAATACATTTATTGTTATATATCTATCCATTCACTGAACGATATGCTGTTTCTTCCTCTATTCGAATACTATTTTATAGCAGATCCTTTCGTTCACTCGGTCAATAAAGATGATTGTCTATTGTTTATTGACTGTTGTGTATTGTTTTTGAACTCCAGGAATTATAACTACAACTGACAGAAATTCACAAGAATGCTATAAATCAATATCTTGTTCAGAATCAAAATATGTAATTTTTGTTATTCTAATTGGTTTACTTTATTGTTGTTTTAGTAAATTTTAATTAATAAATAAATGTCTCATTTGTTTGTTTCAGACAATGGTGTTTGATCGAGAAATTGAGGTTAAAGACGTAAAAGAAAACTTTACTAATCTTGAAAAAGAGTGCCAAGCAGTTAAGAAACCGATTCCAGCAGATTTGCAGGTATGTTCTCATTAGTTTTATTTCAAAAAGTGTAATGTTTAAATAATAAATACAAGAAATTTAACACTTTTATTAAGTTTTTATAAAAAGAACTAATCATGCTTATTTAATCACACCACTATTAATTATTGTTGTGGATTGGAATTTACTTACTAACATTTTAAAAATATATGGAATTAGGTGTGGTATATTACCCCTCTCAAATCAATGTGAAAATCTAGTAAACCATCATAGAATAACATTAACAATTTTTGGATGTATAAATACATATGCAGTGTGACATATTCTTGTGTTTGGATTTTATCATATATTGATGGGTTTATTTGTTCAAATGTTGTCCCACAAAGTATCTGAAGCAGCATCCAACTTACAGCTGGTTTTTATCATTCAAATCAACGTCAAACATACCCCGAACCTGTGTAAACTGTAATCCCTCAATGTGTTTGACATCCATATAGCAATGGATCATCCAATATGTCTAAAGTTGGTTTTTTTATCCAGGATAAAGTAACCAAACTGCTGGATGACTGGAACCAGTTGAGGAACCGTGGAGAGAGTGACAGAGAAGCGGTTGTGACCAGCAGCAAGGCTAGCACCTCGGCAGCCGAGGCAGCAGCCGCCATCAAGACTCTAACTACACCCACCAAGGCAAGCAACACTAAAGGTGAGTTCTTCGTGACTATAAACTGTAAGAAGTTGTTCATTGACAGAAAGTAATTGTGGTCTAGTAAAAATTGAACTTTGTTTGTGTCCTTGGTCAGTAATCAAGTTGTTGACTTTAATTACCATTGTGAAGCTTTCTATCAAACTGGAGGAAATTTCTGTCACAATCCAAGAGAAGAAAGATAAGTTGATGAAATAAAAAAGCCAAGACAAAAGACTTGTCTACACTATGAAATCCACACTAGTAGTTCTCATTTATAACTTGATTTTTAATTTTTCTCTTAAGACTAAATCTTGATAATGTTAATATTCTTTGAACAGTAATGTCATCACGCTGCAAGATATGTCACCATGATAACAACACAAGTGTTGCCTTTTTATATTTATCTTAAGACATCATGAACATATAAATCACAATCTACTTGTTTTTGTTATTGAACTACTATCCCTCAGTGAGTTTTAGAAACAAATGGCTGTAGTTCTCGTCATATGTGCCAAAAGGTGTTCAGTGAGTAATGCGTATCACTACTGGGCTGGGCCAGCTAGCTTCCGCCAAATGCTAGACTGTGTCCTGCCTTCACTGTGATCACTCTCAGTTCAGGTGTTTCATGATTTTTTTTTTTTATGGTGTAGGCCTATACAACATAAATGTATAATTTTTTGTATAATTGAGTTTTTTCTATTTTTCCTATTGGTTACCACTAAAATTTGGGGTTTTCAAAAGTTTGTTTTATATAAAACAAGTGGTTAATCCTACAAGTGTGAATACCGCGCTATACGGGGTGAGGTCAACATTCACAGCTAACGAAATAACATCCATAAACAATATTTCACAATGTATTTAATATAGTAATAAACTAGAAAATGGAGCTATTAATTTATCTGTGTTTTTTCCTAAATGCTGTTACTAGACTACAGATGATTTTAGCTATGCATAACGTCAGCTGAAATCACTGTTGCTTACACAAGTTATTTTGTTGTTATTGATAACTAAAGTAGTTTTTACTTTCCTTTAGTGTTTTATTCCACGTTTTAACCCTTTGAGTGCCAAGGGCCGATTTAATCGGCCTAGCAACGTTTCCGCATAGTGCCAAGGGCCGACTAGATCGGCCTTTCCAATATTGGTCATCCTGTTGCTAAATATTGACGTATAATATCGTAAAACGTATCAAATTAAAGCCCAAGAAATGTACGACATAATTCACGTAGTGATAGTTTGTATATATAGTATACAATATTTTTATGTAGCTGATATCTAGAAGCC
This sequence comes from Homalodisca vitripennis, assembly GCF_021130785.1. Taxonomy (NCBI): domain Eukaryota; kingdom Metazoa; phylum Arthropoda; class Insecta; order Hemiptera; family Cicadellidae; genus Homalodisca; species Homalodisca vitripennis. Next base: position 122,345,814 of record NC_060210.1, on the reverse strand, counting down.
TGTGGCGCGAACCGCCTGTTGTCACGCTGCAGTTGTTTTAATTTGCTAGCTGTCTATTGTGGCTGTGTTGACATTTTGATTAATGTTTTAAAAGTTTCCTACTTATATTACTCCAGTTCAATTTCATTATTGAATAAGGTGTAGTTGGCCGAAATGAGTAAAAGGAACAGATCGCCCTGAAGCGAAAATATGTCAGATTCTGTGATATGCCCCCAACGCTTAAACTTTTTTCAATGAACTTAGAACGTTATAACACGATATACGAGGGGGTACCCAAAAAAAACCGGAATTATTTTATAAAAATTATATATTATCAAATTTTTTACAATACGACCTTATCTCCTTCAAAATAATCTCCATTACAACTAATACACTTGTACCAACGGTATTTCCATTGATCAAAACATTTTTTGTAGTCATCTTTAGAAATGGCTGCAAGCTCGAGCTTCGTTTTTTTCTTAACCTCTTCAACGCTGTCAAATCGTTGACCTTTCAAGCCTCTTTTCATGTGTGGAAATAAAAAAAAGTCGCATGGAGCGAGGTCAGGCGAGTAAGGTGCGTGGGGCAGCGGAACCATGCCGTTTTTTGCTAAAAACTGCCTAACTGAGATGGCTGTGTTTGCCGGTGCGTTGTCGTGGTGGAAGAACAAATTTGGCAGCAACCCTTTTCAGTCCTAAATCTCCTGTTAAAATTCGCTGAACCGAGCTCCAAGTTAACCCACTACTCTCTGATAGTTCCTCAATTGTCTGTCGACGGTCAGTGAGCACAAGTTCACGAATTTTCTCAACATTTTCGTCCGTTCGAGAGGTTGATGGACGTCCAGAACGAGGTTTGTCTTCAATCGACATGTCGCCATTTTTAAATCGAGCGAACCACTCGTAGACCTGAGTTTTCCCCATAGCATCATCTTTGTAAGCTGTATTCAACATTAAAATAGTTTCTGCAGCATTTTTACATTAAGTAAAAAACAAAATTTCACAGCTGCACGTTGTTCACTTAAACTTGCCATGACAAAAAACGAAACAAGAACAAAACAGGGTTAGCGAAAACAGTCACTACGAACGAACAGAATGCACTAGGACAACGGAACTGGGGTCACTGAGCTCGCAATGGGTTGCGCGACACACGCCTAGCGGCAGGAATGTGTACTACACGCTGCCGGCTGTCAGCAATACAATTCCGGTTACTTTTGGGTACCCCCTCGTAGTTGAGTAACAAAACTAACATTATGCCCTCAACGCTAATTTAACTAAACTAACCTAAACTTAAATAATCATGTGATGCCGCGCGGCCTGCCGTAATCGGGATTCTCGAGAAAGATAAGATAACAGCGACAACAATACCGATCGCAATACCTGGAAATGCTTGTTGATTGATAGAATGTTAGTTCTGTTACTCAACTACATCGTTTTATAACGTTCTAAGTTCATTGAAAAAAGTTTAAGCGTTGGGGGCATATAATCTGACCGCGAAAATACTTAAAATACATTAATTTATTCTTATGATAAAAACACTCAGTTATTTCATCTGAAGGATTTAGTATAATAGGCCTAATGAAATAAGCCCAAAGTAATTAATTTATGTCTGTTCATGATAAATAAATAACATTTGTATAATCTACCTTGATTTAATTTCTTAAAACTAGTAAAATATATTTTACATGAACAAGAGTAAGCGTGCATGTTGGGGCAGGTTTTCAGCATTTTGCAGCAATATATAAAAAAATTCAAAATTCAGTTATATATAAATGTATTTTTATGAAACTTGGTACATGTATTCCAACTAACACGGGGAACATAAAATTGGCACATAAAACTCATAAAACAAAAATAAATAAATACTTTTTGTATCTTAAACAAAACAAATGTGTTTTTTTGTTTTTTTTTTATTTTTGCTTACACATATATAAATATATTTTTTTTATTTATGGTCAAAATGTATATACACCAATTTGTAGCCCGTATCTTGCCCTAAATAATAAAGCAAAAAGTGTCCCATTATGTTAATATTTAAGGAAGGTGTTCATTTTTTAGTAAAATACTACAGTAACATAAAAATAGTGCTTGGCACTGAGGGGAATGGCCTGTCACAAATGACTGGCACTGGCTGCACGACCTCCGCCACTTCGCGTGGCACTCAAAGGGTTAAGCTTTTTTAATCATAAAAGTAAAATTATATAAAATACCAACATGAGCTTTGTTGGTGCTATAAAACTTGCGTGTTGCAGTAATTGTTTGACTTTTGACTTATTTGATGCCAGATTTTTAAAGTTTTTAAGCGGGCACAAACAACACAATTTTTGTCCCTGTGCCTTTTTATAAAAAGTTAATGAGAAAGTTATATTTATTATTTGTAGTAAATTTGTATATTCATATCTACAAATTGTTATGTTATATATTTTGGGTTTTTATATACTATGTACTTAAAAACCCAAAATGGTCAAATAAAGGTACTATACTGTAAGTACTTTTTGTACATTTAGTACTTTAAGTACTATGCTCTGCTAAATGTGAAAAAATGTAACAAACATGTTTTTTAACAGTGAATAACTTTTGAATATGCAATGGTTATTCTCTGAACTTTGCTGATAAATATATATATATATATATATATATATATATATATATATATATATATATATATATTATTTTTGTTGTTGTTGTTACACATTATTAATTTTTATGTATTGGTTATTTACTTTCAATATATTTTTGCAATACTCCTAGAAAACATATATGTGAATTTAGTCAGCTTTTGGGGTTTAAGTGACATTTTTCTTACAAAAACTAATAATTTTTTAACTAAGATTACATAAAGAAGTTTAAAGTTTTTTGAGAAAACTTGTTAAATGACTAGAAAGTCACTACTCAAAGGGTTAAGAAGCAGATGAAAAAAAATAATATGTAGTGTATAGTCAGTTCTGTCAATGGCATTCCTAAAGTATGTGAAACCAGTGAAGACTACTAGGTTTTCCTTACACTTCTAGGTTTTGAATGTGTTAAATAATTTCGCATGAATAATTTGTTTGTGACGGTCTGCTATTTTATATGGTATATCCAAACAAAGTGTCTCTCATTAGATGGATAACGATTTTGATTTGGATCGATTTTCTTTAGGATCTTAAGACTAGACTATTCTGAAGTCTGATTAAACAAAAAGTTATCTGCTAAAAATATGATCAACCAAATCTCATTGAGGAACATACCCATTATCAAACATGCATTACCTATATATGAATAAAGTTGCATGCAAAATTGTGAAATTTCAAGTCTAGCTCAATATGTTCTTGAGATATTCAACAGAAAACAGGCACACAGGGAGACAGACAGACTGACAGACAGAAGAATTTTATCAGTACCAGATGTTTGTAGCTCAATTCATTCTCAAGATATCACCCTTAGTTGTAGACTTTGCTAAGCTCAGCCAAATTTTTAATGTTGACATAGTATAAAAATGTGTAATACAGTGCTAAAATTTGTTGTAATAAAAATTAGTCATAATTTTTCTGTAAGCGTCCTATACTATCAAAATCTTAATGAAAACCTTAAATTTAAAGGTATCAGTTAATTAATTTTTTTAACCATTCCTCAGAACAGTTTATAGAAACATATTAATACAAAAAAAATTGTTAAATATATATTGTTTCTCTTTAATACAGTTTTTATTCGTTCATTGATCATATGAAGTGGACTGGCTGTACGTATGCAATGTAATAATAAAATAAAGTATATATTAAAAATAATATATTTTTCTTTAGTTCACTCACATCTTGCTTATGGGATAAGCATATATGGAGCAACAAAAAAGGGAAATTTAGATAGAATTTTAATACAACAAAAGAAATCATTAAGAATTATGTGCAAATTAAAAAGAGAAGACTCAGTCAAACATCTTTTTGCTAATCTAAAAATATTAACTGTATATGGGCTCTATATTTTAGAAACTATGACTTACGTAAAACAGAACTTTCACCCGATTTTATCTGTAAATAATCATATTCACAACACTCGATTAAATAGACAGGTTGAAACACATCATTTAGATTTTTTTAAGAAAAAAACTAAATATATGGGAACAAAGTTTTTGTATATGCTACCAAGGCATATTTTACTGGAAAATAATTTATGTAAATTCAAATCTAAAGCGAAAGATTATTTAATAAATTTATCCCTTTATTCGCTAGATGAATATTTTCTCAGCTAGAATTAAGCAATTCTGACCTAACTGTTGTAAGGAATCTAGGAGGGGCCATTCTATGTTTGGTATAACATAATATATTTTAATATAAATAAAATCTATATTAAAGTCCTATCTAGTATTAAGTCTTGACCATTTGTAATTTGACGCTATTTATTGTACCTTTGTACATAATATGAATAAAGAATGTTTAAATCTTAAAAGAAAATTCGAATGATGGTTTAGCAAGTTTTGGTCCAATGTATCAACAAAGTTCTATACCCAGTAAAGTTCATTCCATAAATGGTAGGCTTAAATTAGCATGGTGGGTAAACATTTCATAATACATTGTTTTGAATCCGTGGAATTAATCTGTTATCAAGTCATTGTAGAAAAAACTTATATTTTTTGTACAATCCGAAGACAGAGTTTTCACAAACATTTAGTGTCCTGAGTGTGTCCTGTTGCGTGCGTGGCAGTCACAAGAGTTAATTGAATTCGGCACTCCCAAGTATCCTGTGGGGAAGTTTCCCCTCACTAAAGCCAACAACCCTAATCAACACCCCCACTGTGAGGACATTGCTATCCTTTTATTCAATTCTGTAAATAATGGCAACAATACATGCTTTATTGTAATAAAAATAATTATCTGTATTTTCCATTTTCCCTGGTTAGATAAAAGGTTATCAGATAAATAAAATCTGTAAACTAATATAAAGCATTGATCAGCTCAATAATAATAAAAATATGAGTTATTTGATGTTTAATAAAAATGTGGCTATGGATTATGTTATCCATTAAAATAATTAAAATGAGACAGTGACACATACATAAATTATTTTTGTGTGCCTGATACACTAGGTGGTAGGAGTTATAAAATACTCTCCAAAAATAGGAGCTCAGGAATATTTCCTCACAAAATTGTTGAGTTTTAAGACCTTATAAATTTGTTCTAGCTTAAAACAAACTACTGGAGGCACTATTAATGTTTTTTGCACCCATGAAATGCCCCATAAATATACGCCAATGAAGTGAGGAAATATTTGATTGCTATAATATAATCTGTAAAGCAAGGAAACTTGCAGAATGTTGATTCCAATAAATCTACATTCAATATTAAAAGCATTATGCAGAGTGATACATTAATATATTACTTGATGGTATAAAAAACCGTTTATATGTAGAATGACAGTGTATATTTTTTTTAAAGATGCTTATAAAATATTTCAACATTAGTTAATTTTTTAAACGTTTTTATTTGCATGAATTTCTTTTCTAAGTGTAAAATTAAAATTAAATTTAATTGGCTGTCTGATTACACCATAAACAACATGAATACTATATAGGATATTGTTGTCTGTTGTGTAAAGTTAATTAGAAAGTGCTGTGGCTGTTCAATGTTACGTTGTTTACAATATAAAAGCTTATCTGTGACCTCACTCTGATCTGACCAACAGTCCTAATACCACATACAATTAATTATTATCGCTCGCCAATACCTCCAATATTTTCAGAAACAACAAGCGTTAAACATTTTACTAGTTGTTTGTTGACAATTAGTTAACTGCTTGTGCGGTTTAGATTCAAGATCTTTATTGGCCATTAAATAACATTTTCAGTTACAATAGGCTTTGTCATGAAAAATCATTTGACATAAAAACTAATTCATATGCCTGATTTAGTTAGATTAACTAGACGTATTTTGTAACAGATCAAACATGTTGCACTTCATGTACTCGTCAACAGAGTAAAAAGCTTTTGTCTCAAGCTAAGTTTAAATCCTTAATTTAAACTTATTAATTGGTAGTTATCTTATAGCTGATGGTAGTTTGTTGAATAATCTAGTTTGTTGGGAGTTGTAACTATTATAGGTCTGAGTTAGTCTTACTTGAGGTGCTACAAGATTTTATAAATAGTTTATAAATTATATGACTAAATAAAAAAGTAAATGGAATCTATATATATATATATATATATATATATATATATATATATATATATATATATATATAGGTGAGAGGAGTTTTAGAAATTTTGTTTGTCAAACATAAATACAATTCATGTGTAAAATAATCTTTAATTGTACAAGTTTGTGAGACTCGGTAAAATTCAGCTCTTTTACTTGGTCGTGGCCAATGTCAAGATACGTGCACAAGTACATGTGCAAATACATACACACGTATTTAGTTCTGTATCATTGCAATGCTTTCTTCCATACACAGAGGAGAAAGTTAAAATCCCTCTAATTGTATGATTTTCATAACTAAGCATACTTTCAGTTTCATTGTCAATTTGTAGCTTTAAATTATTGTTAATTTCAACACTTCAAAGAAAGAATACTTCAGTTACAGGATATAACAAAACATAAGTTCCAATTATTAAAAACAGTATAAATTAGAAATAATATTTCACACTTTATTGGAAAAATAAAACTTGAGTACTTATAATTAAGTATTATACAAAGTGACTCTGTGTCCTACAGTACGATGACTGTATTGAGATATCTCAAGGGGTTGATTGCCTGCTGCGGGGGCGTCTGGTTTCGTGTGATAAGCCCCAGACTCAAAGCCAAATAAACTTAGGACATTTACATGTCGTCTGCACTCGCAAGTGTTCATTAGGGTTCTTTAGTGTCTGAGTCGGACTGTTTTAACTATAAACTCCCTAATATGTACGTAGAATTTCATACTTTACAACAGTTCTGTTTTCATTTATAGCTTGCTAAAGTTCGTTTTGAATAGTTCTCTGCAGAATCTTTGAGATTGGTAGACTGAGTTACCTTGTGTTTTTTTTAGAGATTGGTACTATCATAGTTCTTATGATTTTTGTTACCTTGCACTATTATAGTAAATATGGTCAATAAATAATGAAAAAATGAATATAACTGAATGAAGAATTATTACTAGTTAAAGGTTTTTAGTGTATACATTTAATCTACTTTTATCAGCCTTAACCACCAATAGATCTTCAAATCTGAGATAGAAAGGAATGTGGGTATTTTCAAAATTATAACACAGCCCTATAATAGTAGCTTAACATCAAGTTTCATATATTAGTTTTAATTGTATCCTTTTACACACACATTCACACCAACACATATCAATATATAGGAGGAAAGGTACAATATATAGTAGGAGCAGGCTAAAACAACGCAACTCTGTTGTGTTATAATAGTCATTATACACAAGGTTAAAATAAATTATGGCATGAGTCATTAACTTCATTGATGAGCATTATAGTGTATAACAGATAGCTGTATATATTACTTCATAAACAACTGTACTCTACAGACGTTCCAAAAACTGTGTACGTAAAAATATTCCTAAACATTATCAAGAAAGTTACTCATGTCAGTGGTTTTGATTAACCTCAACTGAAGGCAGTTGAACAGCTGTTTGTAACCAGTATATAATACATAACGCTAGGTTTGAATGCGTATTGCAGTGCTGTAAAAATCAGTTGTTGGAGAAAGTGATACATTGTCAGTGATAATACTGAAGCTTAGTTATAGAGTTTAAAGTGAGAGATCCAGGTTGGTGTCATAATGGAACAAGTATCCGGTTCAATAAAATTTAATTTCCCCTACAGAAATCCATAAATTTAACATGCACTAATACATTACATGAAAGCAGTGGCATAACTATGACTTCAGCTTTGAGAGGGGGGGGGGGGGAGAGAGAGGAATGAAACTGATGGAAGAGCACACCACCATGGGAGTTATGGAATAAATCTGAATAAATATAAATTTAAATCAATTATATAGCCCTAATTCAAGTTAAACATTTAACTGGGCTTTCAAATTGGTTGGATTGCTTATATACAATATTTGTTATTTTTAGGACTCTTCCGGTTGGGGGAGGGGGGTTTTTATTCACCCCCTCCCCCCACCAATGCATGACAGACATTATTTTTGTCATGATAATTACTGAGTTATGTTAATACTTTTGTAATGTGAGACAATCATTCTTGATTCTTGATCATTACTGATATAATATTTTGTTGTTTATAGGTAAGGCTTCATCTTCAGGTTCACGTAAGTTAATTTTTTATAAGTATTGATTTTTAAAACATTGAATTAGGTATTTAATTCAGTTTGATTTCCATGGATTTCTTACAAATATTAGTAAAATATCGTGCACAGACCATTATCAAACATATCATGAATTAAATAGTTCTGCCATCTATATTTCTCAATTGTGTGAGAATATTAGAGTAAAAGATTGTGTTGTGTGATTTATAAGAACACACAAACAAAATTTTATTTGAATAATTTATATAAACAAAGTAACAACCCATTATTGAATAGTTGAGGCCTCTTATAACACTCTTAAAATTGTAAGGGATGTCAAACTTTAATTGAATAATCTTTATAAATAGGTAGTTTTAGATTTCATTTAAAGGTATGAATTGTTATTATGGATTAAAACGTCTTGTTAAAAGCAATGTTATATTTTGGATGTGAAATACTGCCGGGAAAGTTTGCTCATTAACCGAGAGTTCAGATAAACCATGTAGTTTGTACAGCAGCACAATCTGTGTTGTCTAATTATTTATCGTTCAGTGTTTGGTGTTTGCCGTCCAGTTTGGTGGGAGGGTAGGGGGTGGCAGGTGCTGCAGAGGCATGAATGGCAAAAAGTTGACTCCCGTTGCTCGTAAATTTGTTCACAGCAAACATTAGATGGTGCTCACAAAACGTGTTGGGATTGTGTGGTTCCCTATTTTACTGCATCTGTTGTGTACTCTAACAATATTATAAAGTTATAGTCTACTGTTATAAATGGAGAAATGATAGTATGTAGTAATTTTAACTTTATGTTCCTGATATCTGTTGACTGCAGAACTTTCATCGTTCATATGTCATTATCAATCTTTTTGGATTTGAAGAAAGGATATTCTTTGATAAAACAGTATAGAAAGTAAAAATCTCTAAAACTTTATTCCTTTTGCTGCCAGATATTTTACTTGTTGTTCATATTCCATACTGCCAGGTCTTTCGCCCACTACATGTCTTCAAACTGCCAGTTTAATCTTGAATATTTTTGGAGTTTTACATAAAAATTCAAATAATTGATATCTATTATCATAGACAGCAAGAATTTACTTTGTGTTTTTTTACTGACATTTGTAGTATAAAGTTTTTAAAGTATAAAATGTTCAACATCATAACTTAAAAAATAAAGTTTGTAGTAGTTTAGGTGAAGTATTTTTAGTTATCTTGATGCAGAGTATGGAAGATTAAACTATATAACTCTACCATGTTCATTACCTGGCACACAATACATTTCTGACCAATCAAAATGTAATATGGAGAAAACATTATAAATAACACTTGTGGGTGTTTTTATAGAGTTGTGAAAATTCTTGAAGTACAAATACAGAAATCATAAACATAACAAATAATTGTTCCTACATCAACCTACATTACAACAGTTCATGTGTACAAACCTACTACAATGGAAACAGTCACAATTTACAAATTCTACAACTGCAGCAATGACTTAGTAATTGGAAACAGTTACAGAGTATCAACCTTTAGCGTAACAGTTCAAGTGTACAAACCTACTACAATGGGAACAGTAACAATTTACATATCTAAAACAACTGCAGCAATCACTTAGTAAGTGGAAACAGTTACAGTGTATTAATCTACAGTTTATTTCAACTACTACAAATCGACAGCAGTGCTGTTTAATTGCTACTACACTCTGACGCTCAAATAAGGAACTATCACAGAAGTAATTGATGTTAGATGAACCTTAGAAACAGAACAATATTTGTTATAGTTTTTTTTCAATTGCGTTTTGAAGTTGCTAATGAAAGTATTTTTATTTTCTGTTTTGATTGTATGGCAGGAACTAATTGTAATAACAATAAGGACGTTTTATACATTTTAGATTTGTCCAGATGCGTTGTTGTTAGTTAGGCATTCAGCACTCTAACTTTATTGAGAATGATGACGATTGGGCATCGCTCAATTTATTAGCCACGATCTGATTTGATGAATCAGGAGATTCTAGTGGCAGTTTAGTAAATGAAGATAAGCTGAAGTTGATCATGGTGGATGAGAAACACGCTACTGCGGATCAACTCTGTACTAAGCAAATAACCTGTTGAAAATTTGGCACTTAAAAGGTTAAATACTTTAGTTCTGTTAAGCCAAAAAATGCCTTGAATAAAATTTTATAAAATAAAAAAATGCAATTATTTATAAAGTAGATTATTAAGTGTTGAATAACAACCACATTAAGAATGAGGCCATGTATTATTTATTTTAATTTTTATAGTTTAATGTATTAGTTTTACAAATGTGTTGTCACTTAACAACATATTACATATTAGTTAATTTAATAGGTGAAGGATAAAAATGTGTTACATGTTAAATGTTTAAAATATTTTATTAGCAACAAAAATATTGTATTAAAATATTATTGTGTATATCACATAAAGTAAAAATAATATGATAGTCATATCATTTTAAGGTTTCTTATTTCTATACATCACATATCATAGTGAAATAAAGTAAATTATTATGGCTGATCATTTGTACCTCTGTTTTTCAGTATGTCTTGAATTTCTGAAAATGACTTACCACTTGTTTCAAAAAATACTGTACACGTAAAAACCAAGCAGACTAATGAGCTTACCGTAAAAAACAGAAACATATAGTGCACTCCTATTGTTAGGTGAACATAAAGATAAAGTTTGTTCGTGATGAAGGAACCTAACGCGTAAAACATAGCAGCGGCTGAAGCAGCATAACTCCTGATGTCTGAGGAGAACAGTTCTACACAGATCACTGATGGTATCGTACCTATTCCGATGGCAAACATGATACCGAACAAGATGATACAGGAATACGGCACCCAGTTGTAGTGAGTGAGATCGGTAGATGTATTCAGCCAATAAAACAGTCCACTGATTCCCGTGCTTAGAGCACATCCAGCAGTGGATACAATCAACAAAGGTTTTCGGCCGAATTTATCAATTAAGATGACACAGATTGATTGGCCCACAATAGTAGTGATCCCGAAGAGTAACATATAAACCTCTGGGCTGAAGTAGCCACCTGTGGGCGGAAGGGTGACAACGGAAAACGCAAGAATACTAGACATCCCAGTTAATCTTTGGAAGAAAGCGAGACTCATCGCTATCAACATAGCTTTCCGTGCACCTGCATTGCTCAGTAAATCTTTGAATCCTCCTTTGTCTTTCATGTCTTCTTCTACATTCACTGAAATCTGTTTCATTTCTCTATCTAGCTCAGAAGAGTCCTCTTTTAAGTTGCGGAACCAAGCTAGAGACATTTGCGCTTCAGCTGAGCGACCTTTCATCAGATAAAAATACGGTGACTCAGGGAATCGAAAGAAAAGTAAGAAGAAAATTATGGGAAAAGGTGATGAGAGAATATTTAGTGTCTCGTAGGACACGAGGGGTCCGAGACATAGCTCATAAAGGATTCCATAGTTCATCAAGCCACAGAATATAGTTCCGACTCCACCTCGTATGTTAGTGCTGGCTATCTCCCCGAGATATATTGGCACTACTGTAAAGCAGATGCCCTTACAAAAACCTACTATTAAGCGTGCAATATACAAGTAGTAAGCGTTGGTACCGAATATCGTTAACAGCCAAGTGCTGAACAGTGCAAATGACATTATAACTAGAGTCATTTTCCTGCCGATCCAGTCGGAGATATAACTCGACGGTATCGGACTGATAATGTTGCCAAAGTCAAGCAAAGCCACAGCCCAAGACACTTCCTCGGAGCTTACAGTCAGTTTTGTTTGTCCAGATAGAATGTCTTTCACAGCAGATGAAGGCCAGGCGAGCCAGTTGCCAATTATAAACACAGACAATGAGGCTGCAACAGTAAAATATAAACAAACTCCAACAATTTCATTAACAATTTATTTGATCCCATATTACAAAGCGTACAGCACAGCTTTAAAAAGTCAAAGAAGTATAGTCTGTCCAAATGTCAAATGTAGTAATTTGTTGGACCAATTTCAACATGTCATTTTAATTCATATACTATACTACTCTTAATTCAATCACTGATAAGTTAAAAGAGACATGAGTCAATGTGTTGTGTTTTAATTAAATGAGATTTTGGTTTCTTCAAAGGTTTAATCTGCAACTAATGATAGTAAAAAGGACTACAGACCAGCAAGTCTTTTAACTTTCTCTCTGCACAAGTATTTTTCATTGGGAATACAAATGACTGAAATACTTTTCAATACTCCTCCAATAGTTATTATGCAAAAGTGGACTTGGACATATTTTAACAATCAGCAATCCATGTAGAAAAGTTATTTGTACTCTATTTTGTGATCATTAAATAATTGGTTTTTATTATTCCTGATCACAAAGTAGAACAAAATGCTTTTTAACAATTTTGCAATATTGACATTTTTGAATATTGAAAAAAATGTTAGTCGTTCATAAATGTGAGGAATAAGATTGTTTTTCAGTGTTTGACACATTTTGAAGTTTGTAATTTTATTTTAACACCACTGTATTATTTTGTAGGAATCAATCAATATGATATACCTTAACATGATAATACGTATTAATGTAAACCCCAAGAAATATAAGTATATAGATAAGCAAAAAAGTGGTAATCAACGATCTCTTGATTGAAATACACATTAGTGATGGATACCAAATTCTGTCAATCGGTACTACACTTACTTTACAGTAAGATCTGATGATTTAAACCCCTGTGAAACGTAAGAAACTACACCGGTACACAACACAGGAAAGAGATTATTTTACGCTTTTATATTATGCATAACATTTTTATGTTTGTTGTAGATACTATGACTAATAATATCCGAAATCACTGCGTCTAAGATATTGACACTAATATAAAATCAAGGAATTTTTGAAAATTACACAGACATTATTCCATAATGTAATAAATTTTATATGATAGATTGCAAAAAATTTTTGTACTTATTGCTTCTGCAGATCAAGTATTAAACCAAGTATTTTTATGTAGAAATTACAGATTTCAATCTAAAATTTTATAAATTAGCTAAGTATCCATTCTAAACATTTTTAAGGCATTAGCCGAGACAAACTCATGATTTACAATTTTACATGGGGTAAATATCTTACTATTTGTGGGACATTTTACTTATAAACAAAAGGGTCGAGTTGTGCTTAATGTAACACCCGTTGTATCTCTTTTGGAATAAGTAATTATTACTTTTATTGTTGAAATTAAAACCATTTAAATTACTGCAAAGCTGGTTAAGTTAATTAGTGCCAATTTCTGTTTAATGAACATCTCCAAAAAGGTTACTATTATAAAACAAAACAATATTTAAAATTGTTATTGCAGTTATTTTTATTATTATAAAACCGTAGTTTTTTAAAACCTCCAAAGTAAAAAAAAGTCTAACAAGCATTTCGTAATGGTTTAAAAAAAAAAAAAATACTTTTTATATTTTTAATTTTTTGAAAAACAATGTTTTTGAGGCAATATTTTCATTTTGTAAAACAGAAAAAATAAAAATAGGTTTTGAACAGTACATTTTTTTTATTTTACGGAATATACATCTTGTTTTTGTTCTTAAATCATATTCAGTAGAAATGAACAATTTCCTAACTAGCCTATATGTATGACCCGTGTATTGTATAAAAAATTTAATAAACTCATGAACAACAAAAATGTACTGCCACCTTCTGCCAGTTTTAGAGTTAAGTTGGTTTGCTTTACAAACCCATAAAAAGTGTTTGACAACAGAACATTTGGAAGTTAGTTTTATCAATAGTTGCAAGTTTTAAGTAGACATGAATTTTTTCACGCTTATAAAACTTTTCTTTAATTTAGATAATTGTTGTATATCAGTGATTAGGCATAATAAATACAATAAGGGTACTTAACCACAGTGATAAAGTGTACTGTAACTGACCTGAGATGGCTGCCGAGTACTGCCGCAGTGTTCCTAGCGTGTGGGGGATCATGGTGACTTCTGACGATTGTGGTTGCACAGGTCTTAGCCACAGCAAACACTGCAGTCTGCCTCAATTAGAATCTGCTATAAATGTTATCTGCATTAGAGTATGCTCTAATTATTTGGGTAATCTGTTTTTCATGAAAGAACATAAGAAACTGCCGTTGAGAAGTCTGACTGTATAAGCTTACTAAGATATATTTGCATTGGTTATATAACGGTGTACTCGTATATTTTACTTTATCGTTAGTGCTGTATTAGGTGCTAGCAGTTGTGTTGACAAGGAAAATAATTGCCTTTTTAACCAGATAAACATATAATTTTTGTTTATTTGTATCCACGATGTATATAAGCTGTTAAAAAAACTCTATTACTATTTTTGGTACTTATGTATTAACGCCACTGCAGCAAATAAAGTTTAATAGTTATTAAGTGCAGAATATTTAAACCTAAATTTTTGTGAGAAAATATAAAATAAAAAACTTTAGAAGTCCAAATAACTTTATTTAAAAGTGAAATATTCATTAGGGTTTAGAAGGAACATAGAATTATAAAGAATCCAAGATAGATTAAAAACTACCTTTATTTTCTTTCAACTGATGCTGTTGCCATATGAAATCTGATAAATAAGATTCCAAATGACGTCTCGCTGTCCCCTTACGTCTCTTATTTCTCCATTTAGCACTGCTCCACATTCTCGCAACTGTTTGTGTAAAAACTCCTGTATCAGGATCGTTGAATAATACAAAATCAAAAGGTCAAACCAAATAATATTATAAGTATTTAAAGTTGTAGTTGCTGCAGTGGTGTTAATATGTACATAAGTACACATTTTATATTTTTTATAATTTTTAGTGGTATTAAAAGCAACAAAATGCTTTAAATGTATCTTAAATATCGTTTTACTGAAAACGTTAACTAGTTTTCTGACTTTATTGGTGTATCATATCACAAGTATTCTTGTAGCATAACCTTCATTTGGTTGAAAAAGAAACTATAATTCATTTTAAAAGAGAGTTTTAAAATAATGCTCATTAAGTTTTGCTACCTACTTCTTAAGCAATTTACAGTAAGGTACATTTGATTACTGGTTTACGAGTAATGCTTTGGAGATTCTCTTTGTTAAAGGATTTTAATTCAGTTGAATATTTAAATGCTAGCCACCCTATCATTTGGTGTTCATGTAGAGAAACTTACGTTTTACTTCATATTCTTCATTGAACATGCTAACCATTATTCCTGTATAAAGTTCATAATTGGTGATGAATAATTATGATAAATAACATGATTTCAAGCATTTGCCATCATTATATAATACAGATTTAACACTATAATTCAAAAACTTAGTCTGTCTCCATCTTCAGGTATAAATATAAACAAATAAGGTTAAGCATTTGTAAAAAAAATAAACAAATCAATTTATAGTAATGATGTCTCTAAAATCAAACATCCGGAACACTGAGAACACACACACACACACACACACACACACACACACACACACACACACACACACACACTATACCACAACACAAACTGATCTATCACACAACACGTGCTTTGTACACCTGAGAAAGTGTTTGGAAATTGAGAGATTAATAATATTGGGATTTCCCATGTCCAGAGGCGTGGCAAATGAAACAAAATAAGATAACGATGTTTGGGAGAGTGATGTGCCGATATTGATATAAATTACTTCCAGTTTACAAGTCATTAATATTTCATGATCCGGATTCCTTGTGCCAGTAAATATTCAAATTAGGTTTCTTTTAAAGACTTATGGCTTATTGATTAACGGTCATTTTCTTATATAAACTTCAGCTCGTTTTCAACTTTTTTTAAAGGCCTTATTTGTTTACAATCAATTGTCTTCATAAATAAACCCTATAAAACTATATATGGAAAATATTAAAATATATAAAGCATTAATTTATTGGTCCATAAATTAATACTTAATTGTACTTGTTTATTATTGGTAAGAATTACAAATGATAATGTGGATTCTATATTAAATGATATACTAGAAAAGAAAATAGTGGAGTAAATACATTTCTAAATAAACTCAACAGCCACACAGGAGATTCAACCATATGGTATATTAATTAACGAATGGAGGATAAATATTCCAACATATATACAATTTTACAGTGATTTGTTGGTGTCGGCTTTCATTATTTTAACATTTATATGAAATAGAATTTCTTGAACAAAGATCTGAATGTATCGTATGGCAAGACATGTTGAGAAATATTTTATACATAGACTTTAAGTTTAGAAACTTCATTTCTACAAGAAAAAGTTTTATGATGCATCATTAATGTGTGTCTTTCTGTGCATTTGCTCACAGGACATCTCGAGAATGAAATGATCTATAGATTTTAAATTTTGCAAACGTGCCGTATAGTTTTTAACATATTAATTTTCAGCAAATACCCACTTTATCACGTACTTTTATAGTTTTCCTGAATCGGTTTGTAATTGCATTTTTACAAATTGTGTACAGTATTGTATCTGTGTTTCTACAGATACATGAAGCATATCACTTGTATTAACTAATTGTCAGTTAAAAACAAGCAAGAAGTTTTCCGTTTAAATTTGGTTGAAACTTGGGTCATATTCTAACGGAGAGCCAGTTCGACTGCAGGTATGCACTATAATTGCAGCATAAATAAAATCCTAATAACTGTTAATAGCTAGTAGCAGGATGGGGAGGGAAACAATCAGGATACACAGTGTAGGGTCCCGTGGGAGCGGCTGGACTGTTCAATCAACCCCTGGACTCCTCTGGGCGGACTCGCCGCGTCGTTTACTGTTGATGAACTACAGAATATATTAGTGCCAGCTGATTGAATTAACAGATGCTCTAGAGAGCTGTTACTTGTCTATTGAACTTTAAGCGTCATTTAGTTCAACATAGTGTCGTATTACATTGAAATAACAAAAATCATTGTAGAGGGGAAATACTGCTCTTATATTTCATACTTAAACAACCCCCAATTCTAATAGTGGTTCAAAAAATATGTGATTTTTCACCAACTTAATTTTTTCTTCGAAAAATACATTAACTATTCTCCAATAGCTAGTAATTGATTGATGTATAAATATATGCCCTCGTTATGATTATTAATTTGAGCTCACTATAGATTTGTTGTTTAAAAATAATGTTTGTTTTGAACTAAATATGTGTTAAAATATGCTTACTTAATATCTGAAGTCGCAACTCTTGTTAAATAATATACACCTACCTTCATTGTCTCAGTAATTAATTGTAATGAATATCGCACTGAACACGTTCTAACATACTGGCTGACGTGATGCCCACCTAACTGTACAGCAAAGAACTGACCTTTGTAATGTATCTCTTTATGATAGCATATCATTTGAGTCCTGTTGTATAAGTCTATCCAGGTAATGACGTAATATAGATAATCAGTGCTGCAATTTTAAGTTAGTTAAACGTTATCACTGCTTTATAATGGTTTCCAACAATGACATATTCAGCATTTAGGTTAGGAAGGGCTGAATTCTGAACCTTATTATTATGCCATAAGGCAAGCTTTAAAGTACATATCATAACGTGTAAAACCATAAACCTAATTTTCAGGTATATTACGGTACTACAGAAAAGCTATCTTGGCACTGTTCCTTTTGTCGTACCTTTAGTTGTCCCAAAAATCATTTTATAATTACAATTCCTTCATTATGAGACTTATATTAACATTGAGATTTATTTCTATAGCTATTCAAACCACTGTTTACCCGTTTTAGAATATTGCGGTAGTTGCATATAAAGAAATGATATTAATAGCTTGAATATAGATCTCCTTGTCTAAGATTATTCAATTCAAAATAAAACTTGCTTACCAGCTTTTAAGTACAAAAGGAGATGTGCAATGTCAATAATTGTGGAGAAACAAGTAATATTTGCTTACCAGCCTTTACATATATGGCAACTGTGGTACTGTACAATGCCAATACTTATGGAGAAACAAGTATTATTTGTATACCAACATTATGATACAAAAGGAGTTGTGTTATGTCAGTAATTGTGGAGAAACAAGTAATATTTACTTACCAGCATTTAACTTATATATGAAAGGAACTGTGCAGTACCAATAATTGTGAAGAAACAAGTAAAATTTGCTTACCAGCATTTAGATATGAAAGAAACTGTGTAATGCCAATAATTGTGGAGAAACAAGTAAAATTTGCTTACCAGCATTTAGATATGAAAGAAACTGTGTAATACCAATAATTGTGGAGAAACAAGTAAAATTTTCGTGCCTGCCTTTACATGTGAAAGGAACTACCAATAATTTTGTGGAAAAACCAGTGAACACGTGCAATGGTAATGGCACAAAAAGTGGGCAGAGGAGTCTCCTAGTTGTTGCTAGAATGATTAGGATGAGTTAGTGAGCTAGTCTGTTGGTGACTAATATTATATTTAATTGATTCATCACTACAGTTAATATTAGAAAACTGTAAGAGTTTGGGAGAATCAGCTATAAAAAACTTACTTAGGAGCCTGCTGTTGTGGAACAATCTTGGTTTTATTCCTTAAGAACAATGTTAAACATAAAATACTTTAAGTTCCTATATCTGGTTGTAGAGTTATAGTTCATTTATCATTCTAAATAAACAATTAATACACATCCCAACATCTTTTCACTATTCATGTTTCGTCAAAAGTGTGTACTTTTTGAGTGTTTAAACAATACAGTACATAAGTGTTTGAGATTTATTTCTGAAAAAGCAATAAAAAATGGAAATAACAAAAAATGTGTTTTGGTGCTATTAAGTATATCTTTAAAATCAGCCAACTCTGCAATAATTATTCTACAATCAAAAATTAAGTGTTTAGAAGTATTTTACGTGTATTAACACTGCCCTTACGGAAGATCAAGATGGCCCAACAGTACTCAAGTTGGCCCAAGTTATCTCATTCAAAACTTTACTGAAGAACTCAATAACATCTTATGCATGTAGTATAATAAGAAATGTTTTTAGTATATTTATCAACAAAAACCTTAATAGATTTTATTAATTTATATAGTAAACAACTTTTTGACATGAATGAAATAGTAATCATGCATTAATAGTTTTCTAAGACATAAGTATTTACATTTGTGTCTCTTATCCTGACTTCAGTAACAGTTAAAAATAATAAACACTATAGTTGTGCGAAGGTTTTCAGATTATGCAACGTAAATAATTTTTTGATAGCAAGACAAGTAACTCTCCTCTTCAGAAATTCTGTCAGGTTGATAAAATTCTTTTCCCAGACCCAATGCAGTAAATTGCTATGCTATTTATTAGGAAACAATAAACAACAATATAATGATGATTTTATAGAACAAACCTGTGGTGATGTCCGGTTTTCTGTAAAAACAATAGGATGGCATATTCTTTTCTTTAGTCGACCTTGAGTGAAGGAAAAAGTAGTCATGGAAGTTGCATAAGACATTGATGAGGATCATCTTTAGGAGTGCCTCTTAAGACCAGTTGCTACCAGCAAAGAACAGCTGATAGTTAAGATTTTATTATATAAATCAGCTTATACTATACTAGTTTACAACTAAAGTTATGTATTTATACAGTGAAGAGACCGTGATGTCTTCTACTAATTGTTTTAAGCATTCGGATTAGACCAGTGTTAATGAAATGGACTATAGAATTTCTCGTAATAGTTTAAATTTTATAGATAAAAAGTATAGTATGTAATTACGTGCTTCGTCCATTTCACATTTTTGACTTGTCTGAGGATTTCGTAAATGTTTGAAGGTTTTGGGGTGTATTGGTTACAGATCATAAAATATTTACTGAAATGTGTGACATATCTATCAAAAGTGTTTGTTACAGGAACTTTTTATTACTGAAGAATATTTTTTTTATAACCCAAGATTTTGATATATTTTATTGCAGACTGTTAAAAGGTATTAGTGAGAAACCATTATCTTATCTACAGAAACACTGTTTAGTCAGATGTTTAAGAAGTATTAATTGCATATTTAAGTTTTTGCGTTGATGATGGTATTAATGAATAAAAAATATTATACTGCAAAGAGAAAAATAAAATGTAAACACAAACGGGGGTTTACCTAAAGATTTTTCTGTAAAATTTCACTCACTGACATGTATCTTTTACTATTCTTCAAAAACTCATTTGGGTAGATTTCTTGGAAATCTTCATATTGCAACCACTTTTGGAACAGATTTTCCAGAAAGTCTGCACGTTTTTACCATTCATGTCCTGATTTTTTAGGATACGCTGTTTATAGATATCAAAACCACCCTATGTTTGGACATACTATATGTATATATGGACATACAATTAATTAACATATATGAGAATAATGAGAATAATGAGAATAATGATTTATTCCATAATAACTAAACAATTAAATAACATTACAAAACCTCGGAATTACACTGCCACGATTTCCAGTTATGTGGCAGCGCAACTAAAAATATAATATATAAATAAACAAACAGAGTCCAGTCCATCACTTTAACTGCCATCTTCTGTGTAGCTTTAACTAAATAAAATACACCTTTAAAGATATAAGTCACCAAAACAAAGAACAAAAAAGTTTCTTTTAAAATCTTTCTACATACATACATAAACATATCCCTGTACATAAATATATACAAATCTATAAATAAAAACGTAATAATTTTGCTATTTACAAACCAAAAAATAATTTGTTTTTTTTTTTATTAATGGTGTTTTACATTATTATAGGTTTAGGCTATATACAAAAGAAAAATTACAAACAAAAAGATACTAAATTAATATACTGTTTAAGAAATTAGTATCCTCCAACGAGAACAACCACCATTTAACAGATTTATCAAAACTATTAAATGAGTTACATAATTTTATTTCAAGCGGTAATTTGTTAAAGTACTTTGGACCAAGATAATTAAAGGATTGCCTAAATGAAGATCTGTTGACTTTAGGTACTCGAAAGATGTTCTGAAAATTACGTCTAGCACTATAAACTAATTCAAAAGTTCCAGTATTACCACTTCTGATATAAAATACTCTTAGTACCTTATATACAAAAAGGTGCTGTATAGGGAGAATTTTCAAATGACAATAAAGAGGATAGGAACTTTCTCTAATAGATTTTCCTAATATGATTTGAATAAAATGATTTTGTACAACTCGCAATTTTTCTACGTGGTATTTAAAAGTCCCGCCCCAACATTGAATTGCGTATTGCAACCTGGATTGTATTAAGGCGTAATATAAGATTCTTAATAACTTTTCGTCACAACAATTTTTTAAAAAATAAAATTTTCTGATACAAGATTTTAATTTATTTTTGTAAAAAACAATATATGCTTATCCCAAGATAACTTTTCATCGAAAAAAACACCCAGATACTTAAATTGATCCACCTTTCCAATAGTCAAACAATCACAAAAATTTCCAGTACAGTTTTGCTCGTGATATTTTACCAATTCGTTAAAACTAAAACCAACAAAATCAAAATTCATAAATTTTGTTTTATTTACATTAATTTCCATTTTGTTTTCATCACACCACTTTCTCAAAACTCGTATATCGTCCATCATGTTGTTCCAAATTTGTTGATTTGTTGATATAGGGATTCACCTAAAGATTTCACTGTAAATTACACTCACTAACATTTATGTTTGCTTGAATACTTACTTTCAGTTAATAGACCCATATTTGGCACATTAATGTTGTTGGGATATAAAATAAATCTGTGTTTATGTGTGTACATGGAATAATGATGTACAATGTAAGCTTGTAAACACATAACCTGCTAAATATCGAATTGTATAAGGTCAAATTTATTTTGAGAATAAATCTTGAACATACCTTAGATAAGTTTGTTACCCTGTCTGATCAATACACAATTTTTGATGGCAGCTTTTTTATCTGTCTGAACTTTTTATTTAAGATACAACACATTACAGACCAAAGGTAGAACATATTTTTAAAACTTAAAGCAATTTGAAACAAATTTTATTATTAAAAATGTTTTTAAATGTTTCTAAGTGTTGGTTGCTCAGAATTTCGAAAGGAATCGTTATGTCTTAAGTCGATATTAAGAATTTTAAAATGGAATAAGGTCATTTGCATACGAATCAGATATCTTATAAGGTTTCAAGATGGATCTGTACAAAATTTCGAATCGTAGGCTGGAATAATGCAGCAGCAATACAAATCAATATGATTAAAACAGTAATTCTAACTGGCTTGTATGGTTCATTTGGAAATAGTATTTATAAGTTCATTAACTTTACTTCATTCAATAAACACAGACAGGATACATAATTGTATTTGCATTTGTACAGAATGAATGTTTATCTCGACCAGTACACAATATATTACCGAAGATAAAATATTTTTCTAAAATGTAATGCACTTTAATTTTTCCTTATTTTTGATATTTCTTTGCTAACATATCAAGATGGCAGCTGTTTAAAGTGATGAGAAATATACAGCAACAATATGAGTAAATCAAACGCAACCATTATTTGTAACCGGTTGCTACAAATTTACATTTAAAACTTTCTGAACGATTTTGTAAACCATATTCATTCAATTAATAGTTTTTCAGTATAATGGCGTTATATGTTTGCTCTTTTGGATAAATTTTAATAATATTTTATTTATGTACCTATTATTGCCAGTCCAATTACAAATTAGGTAATTTTCTGGCTGTGATGGCTTTCTTAATAGTCACTTGACAGTATTTTTAGCCAAGCCACTAAATGGTGAAACCTTGGCAATCCCAATATTACCAATAGCTGTATGTGATGGTCACAGTTGCATAAACTAAAAATTTCAATGTCACTACCAAATTACTTTGTTTCAAGTGATACTAAGAAATGCTATCCTCATTTAGTAACCTATTGTTAAATCTTTATCACAACATGAACTGTAATAGAAATATTTTCCCACTCTCATCTTTGCCCTCTATAAATGCACAATTTTTATTATTACTTTTATTTATCTTTAGTTATCATTGCTATTTTAATGTGTAACATTGAGTATTTACAAAATTATACAAGAGCTGATTTTTTTTATAAGAAGCCTTTTTATAACATCCACTACAATTCTGAAAAAATAATGTAATAAGCTTATCTTATTAAATCCTAAATTTCGACAAACTTCTCATGTATATTTTAGACATACATCACTTAGTTTGAAGTTTTAACTGCATGAGAAAACATTGTGAAATTATGTCCACGGAACATCAAGTAATTTCAAAGAACTTAATAACATTTTTTTAATTATACATAAAACATATAGGATATAATACAGAGTTGTTTTTGTAATTTAGTAGTTTCAAAAACAGTTTTTGTACTTATTTAAATGTTTGAAATATAACTTTATAGATAAAAACAAATTTGAAAAGGAATAAAAGGAACATACCAGTTTTCTTATAGACATGTGGCTCATATAAATTCTCCAGCGTCAATTGTCCTGCGAAGAAGGCGCCTCCATGGTGTTCTATATGTAACTGATTTGATTTCAGGTTTGTATTTTTTGTTTGAAGGCCACAAGCAAGTTCCCCACCAGTCCTTCCTGTTGCTCTTTTCACTTAGCATTCTTCATTTGTTTTTAGTCATTGGTCTTGCATTCTTAAACATTTAAACTGTCACCTTATTTGTTATAAATTGTGTGGAAGATTGGTTATAGTATTGCATTTAGATTTGGTCTCCACTTTAGATTTTTAAAATTGTTCCTTGGTAATTAATTTAATACCAACTGTTTAAGTGAAAGTCTCTCCAGATGTATTATTCAACAGATCATTTAATACTTAGTTATTTGTGTACTGCAGATGTTTCCTTGAACTTTTTGATAAGGGGCTAAAAGACGTTTAAATATATTTTGATTGCCTGTCCCAATTTTATTAGTACATTATGGATCTATTTCTGATAGACTGTGCTGAAGGTATCATCTTCGTAAACAAATTAAATATAATATTTCTAAATTTAGAAAAAGTAATAGTGTAATATTTGAAGTATTTCAAAATAATAGATTTTACATTCATCGATTATCCTACAGCTAAGTTAGAATTTATGGAGCTGCGTCACAAAAGAAATCCATTTTACAAATACAAAGAAACTCTTTTAATCATAATTGATTCAAAAATTAGAGATTCCATAAAACATAAGTTTTAAAATTGTGAATTTTAACTTTTTTTACCAACATGTGTTTGGTGAAGTAATTTATGTTGAAGATTAGAACATAATGAAATAACTGATGCTTAATATACAGGTAGGCCTATAGTAATCTTAGTTTTATGAGCAGCATAGACTTTATTTAATGGAATTTTTAGGGTATAGATATAGAATATTTGAAACATTCCAGATAAAATAATAATAATTCAAGAGTTATAAACATGTATAATAAAGGTATATGAATTTTTGATAGAGCATCCTGTTTAATCTTCTGAATTATAAATATTATAAATAATTGTGCATGAATGTAAGTTTCAAATCACTCAAGGTAATCATTTATCTGTTTTTTATTAAAAAAAAAATTTTTTTATATAAAAACCTGTTGTGACTAGTTCACCTATAGCCAAAGCAGAGGGTGAATTAAAAATATATTGAAATGAAAGTTGTGTAGACAAAAGGAACCTGAGTGCTGGCTCAGCAGATAAATGAACTGATAGTATCTATGGTATTAAACTAAAAAATTAACTAATGAACCAACCCAGCGCAAACTTTTTTAAAATTGATGAGGATTTTATTTTTAGTCTTTTTAGGCATTGAAAAATATCTCTGAACTATGTGGTCTTCAGAGGCTCATTAAGCCTAACAATGGACAATTCTTTATACAAAATTAATTTCTGTCTGTCTGTTTAATACACTATGAACAAACTGACCTATAGACATACAATTTTGAACTAAACTACATTTCTATATAAGCAACATCGAATCTGATAGTGATGCATCTCACTCCATGCGATTTGGTTGAGCATTAGCATTACATTGGTTTTATGGGTAACCTTGATGTCAAGTAGAAAATGGCGGAATAAATAAATTTGTAAACAAACTGAAAGCAATTATGCAGCATTTTAATATGTCACATAGAAAAAAGTGTGTAGTGAATTGAGCCGACTTGAAATTCTGCCTGTAACCTCAGTAAAATTTGTTTATTGTCATGTGGTGTGAAGTACTCTTTGCTATCTCGTGCTTTATTGTCTAATATTTACGATGCTTTCCATGATTATTATGCATAGATCATTAGTATATTGTAAGGTCATTGTATATACAAGTCTTATACAATTGATGAGGCAATCTTTAACACTGAAAAACTTTTCTTCGTGTTACCGTATTTCTTCAGAGTAGAAAAGGATGAAGAGAAACAGCTTTTGTCAGTGCTTGTTCTTTATATCAGTCTATAACTATACACTTTTATCAATAACAGTCTTTATTTCTACAGTAATCTCTAACTAAACATAGCAAGTTTGACTTACAGTCAACTATTCATAATATCTTAAAAACTAATTACAGTCTTGTATAAAAATTATTTTAAAATTTAAAAATTAATCTTTGGGGGTGACTTTATAAATTATAGTGGTCAAGGACAAGTAGTTTACCCCAAGAAACAAAATACTACTGTTCTATGGAAATTATTAATTCTTACTCTTAAACTAATAAGTTTCAAACATTTTTGATGTATTCAATTACTTATATAAATTTTGTTACTATTAATGTATTTGTTTAAATAATAAGATATTTTAGAGTCTTTGTGGAACTTTATTTCAATAAATATAGTAGATCAGTGATTAAATATGGCATTGAATATGTATAAAATGA
Source organism: Homalodisca vitripennis (assembly GCF_021130785.1). Lineage (NCBI taxonomy): Eukaryota > Metazoa > Arthropoda > Insecta > Hemiptera > Cicadellidae > Homalodisca > Homalodisca vitripennis. The sequence goes on along the minus strand of NC_060210.1, from coordinate 122,319,862 downwards.
TTTTTTTAACATAAGAATACAGTTCACAAATATAGTACAACAATTAAAACAACTTTCATGTCATCATAAGATTGTCTCGTCTATGTTCTAATTTGTTTTGAATTTCTGCGAATGTTTTACCCTTTGTCTCAAAAACAACAAATGTGGTGAATATCACAGAAGAGATGCTACACAAAGTAAAAAAACCGAACATATAATACACACCAAAGTTATCTTTAACAAGTAAGTAGAATTTATTTATTGCAAATGAAGCAACTGCAAAAAATATTGCTGCAATGGCAGAAGCATAGCTTTTTATATTTGTGGGAAACAGTTCTCCAACGAATGTGGAAGGAATGACACCGATACCGATTGAATAAGCGATACCATAAGCTACAAAGCAGGCATAGGGAACCCAGTTGAAGTTTTCCGTGTTGTTCTCTGGTCCAGCAGCCATGTAGAATATGGTGGAAATGCCGGTGAGTATTGCACACGAGCTGCAGGAGATGATGAGTAAAGGCTTGCGCCCAACACGATCTACAAGTGGAGTACCGATAAAGTTACCGACAACCATCATCACACCGAAGATGATCATGTAAATGTCAGCTGGAAAGTATCCCCCTGTCTTGGGAAGAGTGACAACAGTGTATGCCAGCATGGGTGAGATGCCGCCGAACCTCTGGAATGCAGACAAAAACATGACAATTGCCATGGCCTTCCGATGGCCGGGAGTAGACAATAAATCCGCAAAACTCCCCTTTTCTTCCATGTCCTTCTGGACTGTTCTGGACATTAAATCCAGCTCTTTCACCAAAACCTCATCATCCACTTTTGCACTCCGAAACCAAGCCAGGGATTTCCTCGCCTCTTTGTGACGTTCTTTCATCAGTAAATAATATGGAGATTCTGGTAACATGAAAAAAGTCAGGAAGAATACTATGGGGACCACTCCGGATATGTAGTTCAACATGTCGTACGACACGAACGGACCGATGATGTATTCAAACATGATGCCGGAGTAGAGTAGCCCGGTGAAGATCGTGCTGATGGCACCTCGAACTTTCACACCCGCTATCTCGCCCAGGTACATGGGCACCACAGTGAAAGCCACGCCCTTGCCGAGTCCAGCACCGATGCGCGCCACGTACAGGTAGTAAGCGTTGTTACCGAAGATAGCGAGGCTCCAAGTACCCAGGTAGAGGAAGGCAGTCATCAATAGAGTCAGCTTGCGACCCATGCAGTCGGACATGTATCCTGAGGGTATTGGACTGAGGGTGTTGCCAAAGTCCATGAGGGCCACGATCCATGAGATGTCGTCGTTCGTAATATTGAAGTGAACGTCTCCTTCGAAGAACATCTTGACGGCTGGGGAGGGCCATCCTAGCCAGCATCCGGCAATGAACACTGACAAAGCAGCTGAAACAAACAATAAACCTGTCAGTTCAATCTGGATAGAAAACTTCATAATGTATTATCTTAAACACAAATCATAATTAATTATTAATTATGACTCAGTATTTCACTTTCAGCTTAAATTGCTAATTTTAAAAAGTTTAGTGATTTTCTCTCAAATAGCTTTATGCTATAGTGATAATACATTCACTTCATGTGAAACAGTTTGCTTATAACAAAATAAACAATAAGAAATAAATAAATAAAAACTTATGGGCGTTAAACCTGACTCAGGCTACTCTTTTTGTGCCAACAATTTAGAGTAATACTAGGAGAATAAGATTATATTGTTTCATGTGTCTAGAATTAATAATTTTTCAATACATAGTATTTGTTTAACATAAAAATTAAAAAAAAGAAGTTCTGAAATTAGTTTTTTTTGTATATTTAAAGGAAATAGTTTGAGGTTTAACAACACCAAATTTAATGTATAATTCAGAAAGCAAGGATACATAAATAGAAGATGTATAAAAATAATCTAGTCAAAGTATTTACAGAAATGTAGATTTTTATACTTGGTGAAAAATAATCAAACTGTAATAAATATGTCATAACCAAGTACAATGTAACATGATTCTTTTAAAAGTAATTATTTGAAATGATAACAGGATTTCGGACATGTCCGGCATGTCTGAAATCCTGTTATCTTTTCAAACCTCCCATCATCAACTATCTTAAATTTTTTTTAATTGCATTATAGACATTGCTTAGTACAATAACAGTAACAATATCTCAAGTGTATATCCTTAAAAGGTTTTTTACATGAAAGTGGTAAAGAGTTTTGAAGTGATAACTAGTCAATATTTTTGCTACTTTTTTAAGTTGCACATTTTGTATTCTCATAAAAATTATACATTAAAATGGGTATATGAGATATGATAAAGTCACCGCAGTCCTTACCCTAATTCAGATGAAAATATTTTAAAATTAGTCGATTTGGTTTACTGTGAATGAGAATTGCCTTAATCTTTGAAAGAACTAAATTAATCACATGTGGTAGATTTTGTTTTATTCAATATACATTATTATCCATGGGTTAAGGTATTATTTCTGAACAACTTTTGCCTCCCAATTTCTTAAGTAATATCAGTGTCAGTATAAAAGACAAATGTAACTAGTAAAATACTTAATTGTTTTTATATTTTCTCTATGACATACCTGAAGAAGAAACCAGAGTTTGTTTTAACAGTGCTAAACTAGAGGCTCTCATTATGGTTGTGTGGTTAAACCTGTATTTATCTTATCTAGGTTATTTAGCTGCCTAGAGGAGTCTAATTGTGTGGTTGTAAAATAATCTTTTAATTTCTGTTGATTACAATGAGTCATAATAGTTTTGCATGAAATAAAAAAATATTTTATTTTTAATTGGAAAAAGTATTTCAAATAAATTATTTATTTTCTTGCCACAAGTATTTGGTCTAGAGTAAAACAACATTTATTCAACTTAGGCATGTTATTCTTTATTTACAGTTTTCTTTTTATTATTGAGCGATTTCAATGGAGGTTTGAGTTTACTAAAGAAATCTATCAATCATTATGATAAGTTTATAACACCAGCAATCAAAAAAGTTCATTGGATTTACACAGAAAATCCATGCCTATTTATTTGGAATGTATTTACATTAACATACATTACACAGTTTACTAGTATATAGACATCTAATATGTTCTACTCTTGTGTATATATTTTTATTTTATGAGCTGTATACCAGTGTACCACCGGATGGGTATATAATATGTATAACATGTGCAAGTCACTTGCTGTCTGTTACAACAATACTATTTAGAGATTATTTTGAAGTTTAGTAAATGTGTTGTTAGAAGTGTTTTCATACGAGAATTATATGTAAAACGTATTTTGTAAACGTTGAATGACATTAATAATTACTGTTGCAACGTATTTTAGCTATGACTTATCGGATTTACCACTAGGCCTATGAGGCCCTAACTCTTCATGTCATATTTTAATTTGATCTTGAAAGTTTTATCAAGAGATATCTGACATTGAAAATTCGATGGTCTCCGTAGATAAAGTGTGAGAGCATTCAACTACTTTTAACCGACCTTTTATTCTATAGTGTTTATTTTAAGTTAACTGAATAGTCAGTTATTACAAGTAAATTACATACTTAAATAATAATTTAAAATTCAGAATAACATAGAAAAGAGGGGGCCACACAGAAAATTGGCCCTAGGGCCTCAAGGTCTGTAACTACGACCACTGGGTCCACCCTGTATATTAGTTGAAGGAACACATGGCTAGTCTGATTTAGTGTAGTGAATGTTCAACACATTTGCACATTCGAGTTCTAATTAGCGACCAGACACATAGCTCGGAGTCAGACCATATCTTGAGGCCTTGGTGTTCCACATGTACCAATAGTTTGTTGTAATTCTGTTCATAACAATCATATCAACGTATTTAAAATATTCAAAGATTTAGTAATGTATTCAAAGAAATCAAAGGTTCCGTAATGTATTCAAAAAAATCAAAGGTTCAGTACTGAAAAAGTTAAGATCTATCTATATCAGAAAGGTAGTTAAGAAATTAAAAACAAGGATTCAAAATAAATTAAATGAGTAAAACATTGTTTTAGTTGATGACCAATACAAAAATTTGCTGATCATCTGTGTGTATCATAATTATTTAAGACTTTTTTTTAATTATTGAGGAAAATTAGGAAAATGTACTTAATATTCTGTATTAATGGTTGTCTCAGTTGGTGGAAAATAATTTAGTTAGACCTTGTTCATTCAAAATATACTTAAATATCACACTGCTATGAACAACCTTTATTGTGTTCTTGGTGTTTTTTAGTATTTTGTTGGTAATTTAAACATCATGATAATCCCAGTGCGTTGAGCAATCAATTGGAAGGATCAGAGCCACTTGTAATAATACTTAAGTAAAGTATACAGTTGGCAACATATGCTTTAATTATTGTCTTATTAGTTGAATTTTATTAACAAACAGTAATAAGTTTTAGTTAAATCAAAGTCAAAATGAAAAGATGGATCATTTTTAAAGTTAATTGATTTAAATTCAGTATTGTTTTTTGCATTCCAAACCACGAGAAACATTATAGTCTAGCCTGGTGCACAATGTGTAAATAAAAGACCAAACTCTTTTTACTCTGGGTTATTTTAATTCTATGGTAACCACCAAGCCAATCTAGGAGATGTATATGTTATAAATTAATGTTATACGGAAAGTGTTGTGTACTGCAGTAAATATCAACAGAATGTAGAATGAGAACATTATGTTTTAACAAAGTGATCATACACCATATCTGGAGAGTTCTTCCAGGATGGGTTGGATTTTTTGGCAATCACAAAGAAAATGCAGTTTCAGATTGTTATACAAATCTAAACAAAGTTTTATCTTTAAATTGTTCAAACTAATACTCTTTTTAACTAGTATTTGATTATTGGAAATTTATAACACCAGTTTATTTCCTCTGTAAGATAATTCATTATTATGGTGCCCATATCAACTTTTAAAATGAATTTGAAACTCATTTGTAACTAAATTTTGATTTTATAATTGTATTTGGGTTAGGAGCAACAATTTCAATTCCTCTTTGGTGTTTCCATTATTGTACAGCCTGCTTAATGGTTCCTGAGCCACAAGTGAGATGCCATATGGTCCCAGCTATCTGTCTATCACCTCAGTTTGTTACTCTCCTAACCTTGAACATGCTCTCTCCACCTCCACCTCCCCTTACTTCTCTTGGTGAGATGCCATATAGACCTAGCTATCCATCACTTCATTTTACTATTCTCCTGACCTTGAACATGCTCTCTCTCTCTCCACCTCCTCTTACTTCTCTTGCTCTTTCTTTAGCCCATTTCACTGCTTCAGGCATGTTCAGTCTCAAATTCTTAACTGCAGACATCCTTGTATATACTGAAATTAGGCTGCTAAATCATGTAACACATTGTATCTTTTTCAGTTATGATTAAATTTTTAGGATGTGGTTTGGTTATAATATTTCCTGTTAGTGATTTCTAAGCAGAAAATGAGGAATGAACTAGAAAATGTAAGATTAGCCACCTGGTGTCATTTCATAATAAAATCCAAGTCCAGTTTTTTATGCAATTGGGAGTTTAGTCAAGAGAGAGTACATCATATAAAATCTTGATGCTCTCGTAGGAGGAATTTGGGATTTTGGATTGTCCAATTTCAACAAGGAAGATTTTTGTTGGAAGCTTTACAAATCCTGTTTGTCTAAAAGCCACTTTGAGTGTCCCACCTATTTCAATGTTCCATTACTATGAGAAACCTCTAATTGCAGTAAGTCCTAAAAGGACCTATGCACTTCTTCCTGAGTTACAAGATATTCAGGATGTGTAAGGTTGAGGAAGGGCTGCAACCTGTTCCCATGAGGACTCAGGCAAAATCTGTCATGTCTCCTTGGAATAGGGGAGGCTAGCTCTGTTGCATCCTCTTCCAGTCAAAGTGGACATGGGAAGCAATATTCCCTTTTTTTAGGGTTTAAACTCTTTAATATTATGGGAACCTTACCAACTCACAGCAAACATCCACCACAAGTCATCTTCCACAGCAAACTAGACCTAATGACCAGCCCTTTTTACTCCATTATATCGACTTTTGTGTTGATGTGCCCCTCCTGGACATGAATTGGGTTACCCAAAATTAACTGACACTGGTTTGTTCTGTGTATAGGTTCTATTGGCAGGTTTATACCAGCCAGAAGTGAACCCTCCGTATTTTTTATTAAGGTCAAGTTGGTCATTGAGCTCTTCAAAATCCTAATTTAGTTATTCAATTGTTAAACAGTTCCGTAAAATTAGTACTGTATAAAGTTTCATTTAAGAATTTAACTTGTGTTAATTAAACATGATGTTGGACAAATTAAAATTAAATGCCATATTTTAATCTAAATTCAAAGTGTTTGGATTAACAGAGGAAGTGTATCCTTTTCCTTTATATTATGAATTATGTAATGAAATGTATTATTGACATTAAATTATCAACTAAAACTGGTGGTTTACTGGGATAACTACTAAACTTTGCTTTTGTGTTAACTCCAGAGACACCTTTTAGGGCATTTATAATATAATATAATATTATCAGTATATTAATTTTTTATTGCACATTTAAGTAGTTTTTTATTTTACTTGAGCATAAAAACGAATAAATACTATTTGTGATTTATCCATAACTATTAGTAAATATATATTTTATACTAAATAATTGGTCATTTTTTTACTATTATATCATAAAGTCGTATTATTTATTAGTAATTATAAATTGTCTCGGAATTTGAAGACAATTTTTTGGATCTCAGATCAAAGTTAGCACAAGTCTAAGTACTCTTAATAAGTAGGTAGGAAATGTGTAGTGTTGGTTTGTAGTATTGGTTTTTGCTTGGTGAACAAATGGCTTTGCTTAGAGCAAGATAAACAAACACATTAAACATGTTAGGTCATAGCGTACACATATTTAACATAGTTAAAAGCACACACGTTTATTTCATTGAATTAAGATAAATAGATCTTTTTCAGAAGTGTTTTTGTTTCACAAATTCATGTAACATAACAAGATTTTAAAAGTGGAAATTTATGAAAGTGGGTTGGCTACCACATAGCAGCCGTCGAATCAGGTATACCATGTGCGCTCATTTAAAATAATTGCAAAAGTCGCCATTCCTGATTCGGAAGCGACCACGTGATTTGCCGTCTGGCCAAATTTCACCAGAAATTACACTTGTATCATAAAGCTTAATGTGAAAAGCGTCTTGCAAACATACGAAAATTACTATTACAGTTTCTATGGTGAATTTTGAAATAGGGTCCTATACAGAATATGCTAATTAGTGAATTTAATATTTTATCACACTATTCTAGAACTCCTTTTCTGTGTAACACGAGTGCGGTATGAACACAAGTAGCAGGGCACGCTGGATGTTCCGCCCGCCCACACCATTGTCAACATTTCACTTAGCCATTACACTCTAATGAGGTAGTTTGTTGCTAAAATAGCGCAACATTTGACTACCGCCGAAGATTCGGTTTGTACAATCGTGGAAATAAGGACTTGTGTCCGACGCAATTATCGATAGTCGCTGGAACGGTAATAAGAGGTGTAATAATCGGTAATTATCCGACAAGTGTTTGCGAATTAGTTTGTTTTTGCAATTCGAAATAGAATTTAAAAAATGCAAGGTTATGAAGAAATAACAATGTCTGTGATTACGGTTGAGCAGGAAGTTCAGGCGCTAAAGGTTACAGATAACCACTTTATCTGGCCAAAGATTAAATTTCGTTATAATTAACAAACAATCATAACAAACTTCCAAGTCCGAAACTTCAATTTGGATACCCTCATTTGTTGGAGATATTGAGACACGATTAAATTACATTGTTTGAAAAACTTTACAGTACCGGTACATTATATTTCTTCATTATGTTCAATATAAAAACTCTTGCAGTAAGGTTTTATGGATTAATTCATTAGGCATTATTTATTATTATATGCTATATTATATACACAGTTTTGTTTATCTTATTTCCATACAATGTTTAATTACTATTTATTGCTAACTGTGTACAAATATTTATTACAATGCTATATTGTATAATATTTTGCAAGTTTGTTAAATCCAAATAGCTCTTAAACAATGGGCCCCAATTCCATATTTTATATTACGTAATAATTATAAACATTTTCCAATATTTTAAATACTGTACATTTATGCTAAAAACTTTTTACATTTAACGAGGATACAAATTTGTGTAAAATACTTTTTCTTCAGCATTGAAAATGCCATTTATTCTTTACAAACATTTTGAACATTCAAAATCCGTTGTTGCATTCATTGGCATTTTTTCTTTTTTAATATATATAATAAAGGAATATAATATAAAGAATATATAAAAATCCTTATCCACGTTCCGGTGGAGGATTCCTTGACCTACTTTTTGGACTTCCTAGCTCTCTAGTGGGACAGCCCCCTCTGAAATGGTAGTCTATCTACTCAGTTGATCAGTGAAGTAACTAGGACTTTGTTTTGAGGGGGGAGGAGGGTGAATGTGATTCAAGAGCACACCGGGGTTGTAATATAAATCTCAATAAATTATGACTTAATTCAAAGTGAAATATTTAAATTTTGTATTCCAAACCAGTTGGATTGCTGTTGCACGTAAATTTTAAAAATATTTTTATGATTTGTGGGCAGTTATATTTCCCTAAACACCCCTCCCCCCCGAGTTACGCTCCTGCGTCTGGTTGTACTTTGTTAGCATATAAATCGAAGAGAAATAATTTGTGATCTTACAAATCCACTTTTGCTCACTAAACCAATAACAATTAACATTAAGCACGACATTATGCGACAATAATCGCTCGATTTAGATGTAATCATTTCACATCCGTTCTTGAATTCAAATCTTAATTATGTACAAGAGTTTTTAAAATTATTCAACTTTTTCTATACATTCAAATTCAATAAGCACGCCAACCTTCATAGTCACATCTTAAGAGGATAGAAGTAGGTACAGACAGTGATCACCATCACAGTACTTAGAGAAACATTACAGGTCGCGAGTTTACCCTAGCTAGCAGATGCTCTCGCAAAGAATGCTGCCTAAAAATAGCGCATCAAACTACAAATAGAAATATACGGCGTCAATACATATCGGCTCCGTATACACGAACTTCCCAGATATACAGGCACGTGTATTCTCGCACAAACAAATAAACAGCGATTGTTTTTTCTAAGTTCATGAGAGCTAGCAAGCAATTGCACGGTTCCACTACATCTATTTCTGAGTTTTAAAATTTACATCTTTTTAATAATCTTTTTATACGAGTTATAAAAAAGGTTTTCGTAAAAAAAGTTATAACAATCCTTATTTTTAGTTTGAAAACGCGTAGTAAATATTTTTAAACAGTGAGAATGTTTTAGGTTGATCGTAAACTTGGTATCTCTTAATGAAAAAGGTTAATCAATTAATGATTTGATATTTAACCAATCTAATGCAATATTTCCTTTCGCTAAGGATCCGATATATCTGTTCTTCCGTGAGATTCGTAACTCTTCATAGAGAGGACCTACATAGGTACATAGGTTCAGGTCTTAGTCCAAGGAAGAATGCTAATAATTTCTTGTCAGTGGTTAAATTTTAAGATAAAAATAAACATTCTGACATTTGTACGTCGGTCTTATGCGGAACTATGAGGGTAACGTGACAACATGTAAAATAAACAAATCGAGTACTATCGTATGACATGTTTTAGTAAGTTCCAAAAATAATTTCATAAGATTAATTTTTTGGATTGGATGGTAAAATTATCGTCTTGTCCTTCGATACTTCGTTTTTTATCGGTTTAGAATTTCGTTCCATTTTAATTGGGTTTACAAAAATTCACATACTTCAAGCCAGTGTGCTATCTGCTGGACAGCTGCATTTATGAACTAGATAATGTTAATTTACTGCAGCTGAAGTACTTGCTGAGCACGTCACATCTTGTCTGGTTATCTGTCTCGTATATCAGCAGACTCGGAAGCTCTTATCTTTGTTTTATCAACCAGCCAGGTTGCGCCTTGAAGACGCGTTGAGTCATCGTGTTTGGCGATCCTAACCTTGAAGAGGAAGTCGCCAAGGAATGCCACGTTGTATACGTTGTGTTATGTCCGGAGCAGATAAAATATCGGTTTTGTCTCTGAACTGGTCGGTAATCAAATGATAAATAGTCGTAAATGTCAACAATGTTTGACAGATAATTTGACTGTAAATATACATTGCTGTTATCGGCTTGGACGTGTTTTTCTGTCGATTCTGGAACTTGTTCTTTATCTGAAAACTTCGTTGAATAGAAGAGATTATATTATTTCTCGCTATTTATATAACACGTAGGCACTAAACAAATATTTGGTAATCGGACCTCGCCTCACTGGTAAATCATTCTGTTAAAGACGAGGTGATTGGACTAAAACCGCTTAGAGTTTAAAACCTTGTGAATTAATATCTGAAACATCTGTAGATTTTGGGAAAAAACGTGTCAGTACCTTATGAGAATTAAATCTTTGGACTAGACGTTGACGCTGAGTATTTTTATCGGTGTATGTAAGCTACGTTCATCAAAACAACACAAGAGACGCTATACTGACGGCCATCTTGATTTTATACCTATAATAAGAGCAATAATACTAATTTTAGCCCTTTTTTTGGTCGCAGAGTTATCGGATCTCAATATATAACTTGCATCCAATCGCTTTACTACAGTTTTTCTTCGGTAATTTGATTGATTATTCTTTCGTATAAGTATTGAAGAAGTATACTCCATGAAAACAAAAAACTAAAAAGCGTTTTTATGTGTATTAATCACATCTTTATACGAGATCTGTGATTCTACAGTCTGTACAAAGTAACCTTCTCCTGACTCCCCGCCTTTGTGGGTCAGCCCCTGCCATCCATAGGAACTCTGTGACACATGGTGTTTTCCTAATTAGTCATCTTTTAGATTCTCCACTAGCTAACTGTTTTACCCTGATAATAATTTCCGAAGTGTTATCAAATATTTGAGAAATACATAGAAAATAGAGTAACGAAACTAAACAAGGGGAAATTTGATAAAAAACCAACAATATAGAGGGAGTCTGTCTAAAGCTAAAGTTGGTTTTCTTTAACAATATGACAAAGAAATTACATTATATAAAAAAAATGAAATTTAAATAATAGTTTATTACTCACATGGTTTTCAAGTAACGTGTACCATAAAGAAATAACGATAAATAATATTGTATGATGAATAATGAGGTTTCTCATTGCTCTTATGGGGTGAAACTCAAGGTCGCCTCTTTACAATCAGCTCAAAAACTACTCCGAATCTACTATGCATTTTAAGGAGTTACATAAACTCAAAAGATAGTACGGGCCTAAAACTCAAGATATGATCTCGAAAGAGTAGTACTCTTTTATCAAGATATTACAGACTGAATCGATGACTAGAAAAATGACGTAATAAACTCACAGGGAAATAACGTTAATTTATTGTTGCGTAGCCCATCGAAAACAAGTGACAGGAAGTGGCGATCGCATATCGGAGAGGCCGTGACCGTGATCGGCTGACGGAGCACAGCTGGTGTCAACACTTCTGCCCGGCCAATAGAAGGGTTAAGTGAATGAACTGGATGGACCGAGGCTCCGTGGACCTCCCGTCGTCGCCTTCAGGAATGCGGGCTGTTCTCGCAACTAGCCGGCCTTGCTTTTCGTCTGTAGGGCCTAGGCATCTTGGTCGGTAGTAAAACGGGACACAGACTTGCACTTGAGCGAATGCGCTGTCTTTGAATACTCAATTTCAGTCACGCACCATACGTGCAGTTTTTATTCCATATCAAAGTACTCGTTTTGTATGTTTACTGCGCGTTTATAGTTATAGATGGTTATTCAATTGAAGAATTCTTGAGCAATTAATTGGACAAATTTTAAACCAATTGGATACTAAAACAACGTTTTTCCAATATAATTTTTTCAGGATGCGACCTTTTAAAACCAAAGATTTCATTTGTAGAGTCGTCTGACGATGAAACCTCTGGTTTCGAAAGGTTTCATCGTCACACGACTCTACAAACGAAACCTTTGGTTTCGAAAGCCCTCGTCTTAAGAATAAAATGTATTAGAAAAGTGCTGTTTTAATATCTACTTGATTATTAGGCTAGATGCCAACTAAAATTTTGATTTCGCGGATGTTGGTTACTTCAAGATTTTATAATTCAATGGAGTAAAAGTTGAATAGGAAATGAAAAACGGACTTGCGTTATTTTTCCAGTTTTTTTGAAATATCAAAATACATTAATTACTGTAGAATAAAATTAAAACCCACAGAATTGAAAAGTTGTGTAAGGGTATCTCTCACTCCTAGACCGATCTTCCGAAATTGAGAGACTTAAAACATGGACGTAGCCACCGAGGGGTCCAAGGGGTCAGGACCCCCTAAATTTTAATTTAATTTATTAAATTTAATTATTATTATTTAAATAATTCAGTATTACTGATATGTACTGCTGAAAGATCGGACAATCTCAACAAAGAAACGGACTAAGAACTTTTTAATGAACAAAGTGGGGCCTAACTCTCTGTCCACTACGAGAAAATATCAATTGTTTGGACACCCCCCCCCCAAATCTTTTCCTGGCTAAATTCTTTACTTAAAATTGAGGTCTTATGATTGCAACAAATCTCGATCACTTCATTGTTTTCACGTGCTATTTCACGTTACACACAAACATTTTGCAATGCAGTTCTCAAGCAAATGTAGATGTATTCTTTTGTGATATCGACAAATCTAATTAGCGGGTCGTGTACTGAAACGTAAGGGAAACGAAAGTGTTTCGGAAACGGAAGTCGTGGCTGGAACTGTAGATTTAGTGACTAGTACGACGAGAAGTGTTCAGTTGAAGCGATAATAATTTAATGATAACAGCAACATCCCGATAACAGTAATCATTCTTACTTGGAAAATCTACCCTGTAAGATTACAGTGGATGATAAACTAATCTGTTTCACTGGAACGAGTGATTGTATTACAGTAACCATCCATGTAAAACGGGTGCATAGCAATAGCAAGCTCGTATATCGTTGTACTGAGTGGACACACACTATTGTGTGTGTACTCATGTGTGGCACACTCAGCAAGTGTGGAGGTGTCAGGTGTGTGGGTGTGTGTGTGTGGCCTTGTCACGCCAATGGTGTACAATATCTCACGTCACCGATGCCACATTTCAAACCAATCGTTGTATCTCTCTCAAGGGCCAATTTATATTGTGACAATTTGTCACACGCTCACTAATAAGTGGGGGATGAAATTAATAACCAATGCAACCCTGGGAATCTAAGATAAAGCTTCAATTTGACAAAGGAACTACACAAAAGTGCATTATTTTCTTGTATCAATTTTGGTTGTTTTGGTTTGACTTGTAGCCTAACATGGATCTCTTTAGTTGCGCAACTCCAGTGATCGGTTCTGAGACATTTATAAAGTTATGAAATGAAGACATAATATTAAGGATACAAATAGTGAAATGTTATTTATAGTAGAATAATCAATTAAAAAATATGTAAACACAACCAAGCACAAGTGAAATACACCTTGTGTGCCAATTATTCCGGTATGATATGTCAGCACATAGTTCTTTAAAAATAGAGTACGTCTGGCTTCTTGGCTGATAAATGCGTAACATACAGCTTAGATCTCAGTTAGATGGTACACTAGTTTCTGATAGGACTATGTTATGTAAGAACTGACAAAATCGTTATGTGTAAGTGTGAAAATTATGAACCTATTTTGTCTACTTTTTTGTAAAGCTGATCATCACTTTATTGGGTAAAAAAAAAAAAAAAAAAAAATTGTAATTGCAGGTTTTACGCATTCACATATCTTTAGATTTTCTTTGGACCATCTCAAAGCATTTGAAATTAATCAAAACCAATATTTAAGCACACGTTACTTTCTCTGTAAAGTAAACAATGGAAAATACTATGATATAACTAATTTTTTCAGAAGCTTATCTATATTTAACTATCTGTTAACGGTTTAATAATTCTTAAGGGCGAACATCGCGTTTTTCAGAGCAAAACAACAGCAACCTTTTAATATCAACCGACACCTATGAATATTAATGGGGCCTCATCCTACTCTTGTGCTTCCATCGCGTTGTGGTTTTAATCAACCGGAGTTTGCCCGTTCATATGTTTGGTGTTTGTTTAAGATCTGTCAATGTTTGACGTGTTCAGACTGTACCGCGCATTTAGACAACCACTTGTGGCATTTTGAAAGAATTGATTTAGTCGCAGGCAATGGCTCTTCTCCCTGTATGTAGTATTACCCTACTTAAATAATTATATACCAGTATTCAGTCCAGATACTGTGTCAAAGTGGACTGAATGTGTTTCACATACCAACTGGTAACCAATAAGAGATAACATAGCAAAACCAGTCATTCCAGGTATTCCCAGGACACCTTACTGGACTTCGGCCAGACAAACCAAAACCCTAATAAATGCTATGTTAATCATGATTGTCGATTCTTGTAATAACTTGTTTTATGACTTGGTGTCGTAAGTTCTTGAAATAGCTAGTGATTGAATGTTTTATCTGCCTTACAATAACTTTTAATCTAACTGTGGAGGTTTTTATAAAACAATTTAAACTTTAATGACCCGCCAAATTTTATAGAGTAACATTAGAGACTTCTAGTTTGTGCCATTCTTCTTTTTGTAATATCTTTAAAATTAGGTGTCACTTGGTAGGGGTTCCTTTTTTAAAATGTTGTCTTAACCCCAAAGTACTCATTTTAGAGGGGGGGGGGGTAGAGTAAAACATTTTCATACATAAAAACTCCTCAGTTGGTCATATAAACATTCCCCAAAGTAAATCACTCCATCTATATTCATAAGAAAGTTAATAGGGGGGGGGGACTTTTAAGACATCCGGTATATCTAAAATTTGTCCGAATAATGCAAAGCGTGTATGCTTAATCCCTACTGCAGTACACAATTCTCGTTGCATTGTAATATTTACAATTAGCCCACTTATTAATAAGCGACCAGAGATTATAACTGTTATTAACTTCTCTCCTTTCTTTTAACACAAAACCAAATAAATACCATTTAATAAACATAAGATATCTTCATAGGTACTATGTAAAGTAATCTACCTAACAAAACCATTTATGCCATTAGCCTGTTATTGCAACAATTTTTAGATTTGGCATAGCCTTTATTTTGTCAGCTGCAAAGCACTTGGTGATAAATCATCTTTGCCAGCATATCTGCCTCACCGGCCTCGCGGTGTCATTGAAAACACCGGCTCAGCCGGTAACCTACTTTCACCGGCCAAAATGTGAAGTTTGGAACTCCACACCCTTTACCTGCAACTCTAATTAGTCCGTTTTAAAACGACGCATTCGGGTTACGTTTGCTTCTCTTCTCCGCCATCCAAGTTGGGAATAGACTTCTTCACCTGAAATTTTCTTCCTCGATCTACATCCAGACTAGGGAGAATATTATATGACTTATACATTGTAACTTGTCCCTCTTACGTACACAATATACAAAATATGTAATACACAATAAGTCATATTTAACATTTGAATAGAATAAAATATAATATAATTATTATAATATTGGTTATAGCGTTCAACCCATGGTATTTTGGTATTTTGCTGGTATCAACTGCGTAACATTTTTAAGCACTCAATCTAATCGTTATTCAGTAGTAATTTTTAGTTTTATGATGTACACTTGGAATTTCATGGTCAAACATAAAAAAAAAAAAAAAAAAAAACATAAAACTGCTAATACTTGAAGAAGTGGTAAGTACATATACTCAATATTCAACAATATTCAATTTCGTTAAAACAAAACAAGTATTTGATTTCTAATAATGGTTTGGTATGCATTGAACATTGAAATTAGAGTCCTTTAATTTCAATTTGCAACTGGTATTGTACTATATGCTAACACTTAAGGCAAGGTTAACACTTTTTTAAAGTTGGATTGAAAATAAAGCTAATACAATCTGTAGGAAAACAAAAACCTTTGACTTTATGGTTCCTTCCAACTTGTGCTACTCCTTGTTGTACTACTGTTTTTGGGGAAAGACAGGGTTGGGGTAGAAATAAACATGAAACAATCGTAAAAAAATAATGTAAATACTAAATAAAATAATTGATATTTATGTTGGAATTGAATGAAATTAAACGTTTTGTATTGATAAAAAGTTTATAGGGTTCTCAACGAAAACATCGTATTAAAATCACGTTAAAATGTTGTTGATACATTTTTTTTTGTGGATCAACATTTTTAATGATAAATTCTTTGTTTGGAATAAATAAATAGCAAGGTTGCAGAAAGTAGATCAGGGTAGTTTTAATAAACTTGAGACAGAAGGTGCTGCCTCAGATCACAAAGTATTTTAGGTTCGTGCATGACATATCCATTTGCGCCAAATAAAAGAGCAATCATCTGAGAGATAAATGGTTCAAGGCTAATCTCGGATAGTTAACCGCAAAAATAACAACAGTTTCCCATGTGCTAACAGATCACCTGGTACTCTATTGGCATTTTGTGAAACCTTGTTTGTTTACAGTGTTGGCTACAAATTAGGTTAGTTGGTAAAACATTCGGAACTCTGACGTATCCGAAGTTTTTAAATGAACGTTCACACGGGTAGACCACAGGAAATAATGAGAGGTTCAAGGCTCGCTGAAGTCAAGGTGAAGGATATTACCTGAACAACCGGCAAGAGCCTGTTTGACGATGCCCAGTACTGAGGATGTATTCGAGATGCTACTGGTACTCCCCCGGTAGTAATCATCGTCCGACATTGTCTCGAGCACTGTTTTGTATCACTGTCGTTGCGTGCGTGTAACCGACCGTTTCTCTCCAACACACGTCACTTACTGTACACTGCATACAGTCCGGTCACACTGCGGAGTCTGCACCCTCCCCCTCCCCTCCCGCCACGCACGCCTCGCCCCGCCACGCCCCCGGCCTGACAGCTGTCACCTGCTCCATTCACTACAAGCACCACGTGACTTACGCACGCACAGTTGTGGCTGGGGGCTCGGCCCTGCTGCTTTCTCACGTCCAGGTTGAATAACCTCGTCCTTGCCCGTATTTTGCTTTTTTAGACTAAGAGCGGCCGGCGAAGCGGGTATATTGTTTAGGAGATTTCCAGACCTTGGGTCTTTTCTGTTTGGTCAGGGTATAGCATTACGGAATTACAATTATGAAGAGACTAGATATTGTTTGTTATTTCAATGGCATAATCCATTGCACATGATCAATTCTTCTATGCACAATATATAAATAACAGTTAAACAGGGAAACAATAAGAGCATGTAATAACACACTAAATAAATTCTGTAGAAATACACGATTAAGTTACTAGAGATAAATAATAACATAATTAGGAGTGTAATCAGAGATATATTTAGGGATCTTTTGCTTTAATATTTTCGCTGCGAACGGTTTCGTTTTGCTGGCAGTATCATAGAAAAGATAAACATAAACATTTCACATGAGCAACTATTAACATCCGACGCTATCCAGCCGCAGACCTAGTACTATAATTTACTGGAAATAGAGCAAAATTAGCAAATCCTGGTAGTAAATCTATACAGATATTATTCCCTGTGGTACGCATAGGTTTTGATTGTTTGATGACAGAAATGTTTTTATCATGAATCCTCTGCGGAAGTATCATAGAAAATTTTTAAATTGATTAAGTACTTTTGATTCAACATACTTATTCCCATTGTTACATGAAAGTTCAACGGTTGATGCAAGCTAAAATTAAATGGAGACAGTCACGGGCAATACAGTAGATGTTCGATTTTAAAACATCGAATTTGTTTAAGACTATTTTACTATTTTCACTGAAGCCAATAATCGCTTCGCCCTTCAATGTTTTGTAAACAATAACAGGAGCCAGTGGACCCTAGGACTCCTCCGACCAAGTTCCTAACGCAGTTGGCTATCGTTTATCGTTTTTTTGCAAGTGTCAACGAACGGTTGAGAATAAATGGTGTGATTGTTCTTACTTCCATTGTTTGTACTTATATTAAACAACTCTTGAAACCGAAGTGCTGACTGTGGAGGGCACAAAACTGAAAGACGTTTATTTTGGAAGCTAATATGTGCAGTTAAAGAAATTATTGAAGCATGTGTTGTAACAATGTATTATACTGCTAATGTTGTACTTGTATTTTAAAGCACCGCTTCTTTAGTTAACTTATCGATCTGTTGTAAACAGTTAGCGATATTTTATACCTAGTATATTCATACTTACTCGTGTGTATCGGCGAGTTGTTTCTATTGCATTCATACTTAATCGTGTATCGGTATTTTTTAATATATTCAGTAAACTCAAGCTTCTTATAGCAGACGGTTGTCGTACTCAAGCTTACAGAGAGATCTTGAGTTGTAATATGCTTGATTGATAAATAACATTAAAAATGAAAGTTCCAGGCAAAGTGACATTAGCCCTCGGGTTTGTATACTGTGTCATGAATTATTTCCTGATGACGTCACCAATTAATTATTCAGTAAATAAATAGCACATTGAAATCGTTCTTTAGTTTGAAAAGTAATTAATCAAAATTTAACCAATTTAGGCAAACCTGTCATAAAATAACTCGTCACAACTATTTGTTTTTTTTTTTTTTTTACTCTATCATATAGATTTTTACTCGATTGCAAAAATATTTTTGGGGTGAGTGTTGTATTAATAGTAAAAATAAAATGGAGTTAAAATACAATAAAATAAACTTAAAAACAATAAAAATACTTAAGTACCGGTTTCGCGGTTAATGTATTATTATATATATATATATATATATATATATATATATATATATATATATATATATACGGTTAAAAGTTAATGCTTGAGAGCTGTGGCGGGAAGGGTTGTATTTGTGGGTAAAAGTATTTCACAACTCATAAAGTCCTAATAAAAATACGAATTAATATTTAGATTGTAAATGATCAAAATCCTTGAAAAACAAAATCGGAGTTATAAATAAAATCAGGACTTTTTTGGGAAAATAAATTTTAGCATTGCAAACACAGCTGGGTTCAAAAATCGGGTGGTGACATATTAGAAAATTAATCTGAGTAAAAAATTACAAATGCAAATCCTGACCAACGTATAAAAGTAGACGTAACATTTTGCCGCGCAGGCTCATGTTGCTTCATACATTTGCAAATTTATAAATTAGTTTCTTTACTCAGCTCACAGCTAGTAATCGATAAATACTTCCAAACCATTTTTCGTTAAATTGTTCTGAATATTAACTAAAAAACAAGTTTTTTATTTCAAATTGACAATATTTTCATATAGCATTAACAATTTTTCTTATAATTGGTTGTCTATCGTACATTAGATGCTTAATACAATGATTCTAATTTACATCTCCTATGAATTCTATAAAATAAATTAACGATGTAAATTAAACCATCATATTGACCATGAACGTGTTCTGGAAATTTGATGAAATTTGGAGTGTAGGCTTATGAATGTCTCCATACAACTTTAAAATCCTTGAGTAAATACGTTTCAGTACAAATATTTTGTCTACGAAATAATTGTTCATAACTTTCTGCTGGAACACCAGAAAATGTTTGGTGTAGTACAAATATAGCAAATTTCATATTTGAAAGTGTTCTGTTTCTCTCTGTAAATTTTGGTGGTTATTGGAAGAGGAAGTTAAGATTCCACAAATTTTGTATAAGTACCAATATTGTTTGTCTTTAATAAAACAAGCAAAAAAGCACAAATCAGAAGTTATTATGGAATAATAAGATCCATTAAAGCCAAAGACTCTGTAGGTTTGAAGTAATCTGTAAAGTAGCCTGTCCATAGACGCAGGTTCTTATCATTAGCATGTGGTATGTGACGTATTATCACTGGCCACCATCTTGGTTTGCTGTAAACTTGCGGTATACCTCAGGAAACTGACATTGGAACACTGATGTTTTATTATGGTCAGTGACTGTCGATAGAATCTATCAGTTTTACATCCATATTTGTCAACCAGTCAAGTATAATAATTTCAAAAGAAATGTTGTCTCTATCTTAGAATGCATAAATTTTAAAGGGAGAGAAGATTTAAAAAGGTGTTATTGGACAGCACCATTATGTCAAGGAAGAGAATTACATCAATACAGAATGATGATATTATATCATATATTTTTATTCGTTAATAAATACACAAATAAATAGGGAGAATGATTCCTTTTCCTGGTTTTCATAACTCGTTTTGAGTTAGAAGAGATCTATAACTCATTAAACGTTATAATTAATCTAAGTTAGGTCTAGAGTAGTAGTAATAGTATAGAAGATCTATTACTTTGATTTCGTTTCTACACAGCTAAAAGAAACAAGAGACAAAAAACACTATCAATCCTTGTTTTTTGTAATCCAATTGACAGATGTTGAAAGCTGAAATATTTCTCTTTATGCCAAGTTTGTATGGATAAAGAATGTCATTGTTTTAAGTGAGTTACACGTGCACAATGTTGAAGACAAGTAACGGGACATCATTGTTTTATCTCCACCGATTGGACTGTTATATCATTTGCCTACCGTGTGTTCTAGGTTTAACTGTAATAAATGTCTCTTACATACCATTCAATTTGGAAAACAAGCCGTATTTTTAGAAGTACTCCCAGCAAACCTCTCAGCTTGGTTCTTTTGAAAGTATGAATTATACTAACAAGTAGGAAGGTAGGTTTTAAACTGTAATTGTGGGAGATGACGGCTTATATCGCTAGAACTCTGCATTCTGGAATCATAATAATGCAGTTACTTCAGGCGTCATTCTTGTAAAAATATAATGAGGATTCTTGAGACAATGGTAATTGTTTGATAATAAGTAATTTGGTTTTAGTGTCTTCATTACATTAAAATGAATTGATAATGATGTTCCCATAACTTCATCCCTATTTGATGGTAATCTTTATACATTCTGTATATGAACGTATTTTGATGATAACTGTGCAGGATCTTCACAATGTGAAACTGGTTCGGTTGATAGTGCAATTCACTAGAACACAGATGTTAAATAATGTTAGTGTATGTGTTTGTTGTTTGGTACATATGTATATCTTCAGAACGTAAGCCTGGTTTGATAATAAGACAGGTTAAGAATATGGTTAAGATTTGAGGTTCAGGACATGATGTTGTTGTTTGATGACAATGCGAATCATCAGAACATGAGGACGGTTTAATGACCATGCGTTTCCCATCATAATCACAGTTGGTTATTAAGATCATTTAAAACTCCCTGTTTTGTGACAATCCTAAAAGGATCATAGTCTAGTAATGATGCTGGTGCCTGGATATGGTTAAGGTTTAGGGCAACGCACGTTCACCATAACGGTAATTTGATTTGATTATATTGCAGGATTTCCAAGATTTGAATGTGGATAATAAAGCTGATTCTCCAAAAGGTAATGAGGTTTCTAGGGCATCAATATGATTTAACAATATTGCAAGGTTTCTGACATTTGACCATGGGATATGATGTTGTTCTCCAGAGAGTGTTACTGTTTTAATTATATTACACATTGCGAATGTATGATGATTATCGTTTAGTAATATGTTTGTACCAAGACGTGACCAAGGTTTCATAATAATTCGCTGAGCGTTAGCAAAGTCGAGGGGCTGGAAAGTTTCATTTCCTTCTTTCTGTATGTCCGCATGATATCTCGAGCGTTCTGATTGATGTGAAATTTTACACAATCTTGTTATTTCGTTGAAATCAATGCATCTCACTCCATAGGACTTGGCTGAGCGTTAGCGAACATTTTTAGATTGGTATTAAAGGTAATCCTGATGGAAACAATCTTATGGATGCAAAGTTATGAAATAATAGATCTTCGTGTATGTTGACACTGCAGAACTAATGATGCATGAATTACAGTATGTATATTATAGGGTAATAATAATAATAATGCTTAAAAGAGAATATGTTATCTAAAGAGTTATTACAGATAATTTATTTGTGGAATTATTTAAAACAATCTGGCAACAAACGTGAATTTTTAAGCTTTTTTATGTTTTAAATGCTGTAATTGACTACAGCATATAATACTAATTAAATTTTACTTGTTATTATAATTAAATGTAAATAACCGTATAGTGAACACAATATATCGTGCGCCATTTGAATATTTTATTACGCCAGGGCACGATAGCCTTTGCTGCGTGATTGTTTTTGTGAATGTTCGTAGATGTGTACAAAATTACATTTATTATACGGTACATAAATAATCAACCGATACAATGAATTATCAAAGGACCCGAAAGAACGTAATGAAGAGTTATCACCAGACGGACAGACAGACGGACGGACCGCCCTTCTATCGTTTGACCCCAAAATCAGTAGAGTTTGCCCTTGTAACAAAAGTAACAAAAATAACCTATCTAGTAAGTTTAAAATGTCTCTAATACTTTTCCACCAAGAGTTATCGTACAGACGGATAGACGTTAGGATAACGACACAAGTTTAAAAAAGGCTTCGTCGTTTTAAAATTGTCTACGTTTACATTACAAACTAAATTAGTAACAACAGTTTTGAAACGCATAACTATTACATGGCTGTAGTAAAATCGCCTTTTGTAAAGTGTATACTTTTCTAATATGTAATCAACAAATTAGGTACAACAAATTTTGAGAGATATTTCCTAAATAAAATATTAAAATATAAAAAAATCTCAAAAATGTTTGAATGTGCATTAAGTGTCTTTAAAACGAGACACCTTACATAACCCTACGACTAAAAATAAGGGCTTAAAACTGCATGAGGTGTAACATTGTTCTTATCCGGAAAAGACCAAGATAATTTTACTACATCCGACTCTTAAGAGTGGATAAGGCTATAATTATACGGTAAAGACTCCTGCTATCTTTTCGGGTCTAGATATGGAAAATAGAATTTGTAGTATTCTCAGTTGTAAACAAAAGCAACTTATTTGAATAAAATGGGATGAACAAATATATCAATAATTTAATTTTTATATTCGATCAATTTCAAACATTATCGTACTCATATTATGAATTACTCATTTTTAAATCACGTTATGAATTGTACGGTTTTATTTTTCACTATCGAGGGCGTGCCCTTTTATTTTATTATTCAGAAGGATATTAATATGTATTTATAATAATTATTATTACTGAGTTTGACATTAACAAACTGTATTGGTTGTTAAAAATCTACATAGTTTCTAGAATGCCAGCTTATTATTCAATCTGGACAAATTATAAGTTTTAGTCGAACTTGTATCAACTTGAAACCTACCATTTTATTTTCAAAGAACATTGACCTCGTCATTAGTAAAAAAGTAAAACAATCCCTCTAGGTTTCACATCTAAGAAATTGTTCCGTCCCTCAAACACAAGTAAACGTAACATCTTCAAAGTCTCCCCTTGCCTCATCAGAAAAAAACTCCTATGTACACTACTGATAAAAAAATTGTTTATGGTAAATCTGTTGTTTTCTACTCTTTAAATTTATAAATAAAAAATACACAAGTTAATAAACCGGTTTCATACTTTAAACGTGTTCTTTTTTTCTAAATTTACTATCACTAGTGAGTCACTTATGCGTTTTAAGCTCATATTGGTATAAGCCAAGGTCAGTAAATTATTATCAGTTGATTTGAGCGTAGTTTCAAATTAGACCGATCAAGAAGTAATAACATTTTTTTCTAAATTTACTATCACTAGTGAGTCACTTATGCGTTTTAAGCTCATATTGGTATAAGCCAAGGTCAGTAAATTATTATCAGTTGATTTGAGCGTAGTTTCAAATTAGACCGATCAAGAAGTAATAACATTTTTTTCGAATTTTGTGAACTTTGAAGATTTGTGAATCCCTGAGACACGATGCGTACTTGGTTTTGTGCGAGCTGCAGAACAGTGAATTAGAACCGTACAGTAAGAAATATTTAACTAGTACTTTCTAGCGCACGCAGGTTTAAAGCGATAGTGCAACCTAGTGTTGATGTCAAATGATAATACAGTTCCTAGAAGGTATCCTGTGTTTACACAATAAGACAATACGATAACTCCTCACAGCTGACACAGTTTCTGAGAATACAAGATAACAGTTCGTAAATAAATCCTTGTTTGAGATTCAAAATGTCTAAATATGTAGCCGACTTTATCGATACTTCTTTGCATAGTATAACATAACGGACCTCACAAAAAGGAAGTTAAAATTTTGCAAATACATTGGAAGGTTTTATTTTCAAAAACGCTAATCTACATTTAGTACAACTTTTTAATTTGAAAATTTAAATGCGAAATGTTTATTAGCCTCGGTGGGGACGAGGTGGGGGTATCCGATTAAATATCATCCCATTTCTCAATTTAATTATATGTTTGCTACTTTATATTACATGGTGATATTATATACATTTTCAATTATTTTTATTTCTACGCACTTGCAGGTACAGAATACATTGTTTAGACAACGTTGCTCAGAGTTGTAACAACTAGAAAATCGTCTAGGGCCTGAGTCAAGGCGCATACCAGCTCCCAATTAACATACATTAGGAATATTAGTCGCATTACCATAAATACGATACTTTTTCAAATGGTAGTAGAACAATCAAGGGCTTTTAAAAAGGCCTGTTACAATTGGTTTACAAGTTTTGTCGTGGAATATTTTAGGACTTTCTACCAGCATCTAGTGTTCATCAATAGTTCTGGTTAGTTAATACAGAAGCTGTCCTAGAATCAGCTGGAGGTTCATAAATCATTGACTATATGCACCCGGAGCTTACGTTCGTACTACCAGTGGTTTACAGAGGCCTTCGAGAATGAGATTGTTCTATGTTATGAAGGTTTGAAAGGCCTGGTATTATTAGTTACGACAGGAATCTATCTTAATCTTGTTGGGAGTAAAAAATTACTAATATAATGAGGAGGAGAGATTTTACAAATTACTCTCAATAGATTTAATCTTCTGAAATAGTGTTTGTAAACCAAATGTCTAAATTGCAATGATTTTTTAAGGTCGTAAAAACAATTTACGTTTCTGTTCGAAACTTCTCGCGATTCATACTAGTTGTAAAGTGTGAAATGCAGTAGCACGTGTAACTGTACGTGAGTGTACAATAGTGTGTGTAGTGTAGGCCTACCTCCCCCACGAGTTAGGCCTCTTTCACACACATCGAATTTGGACGTCCGATAAAATAACGGGCGATATTTTATCGTTTGGGTGCCGCTTGCACACACATCGATTTTTTACCGTTCAGAAAGTTATTCGACTATATGGTGTGCTGTAGTGAGTGTTGTATTGCTTCTCTCTAATGAATAAAAAACGTGTTGTGGCTATGTGGTTCCTATACCGTCGTATAAAGCGTCGTAGGATTAAGTGGAAGTGCTGGATACATCCGATTAATAAAACAAGGGAACAGGTGGGAACCTTTCACACCCTTTTTGAAGAACTTCGACGTGATGGAAATAAGGGTTTTAATTGTCTACGGTTTCGTTTGATGAAGTTCACGAGAAGTTAAAAGATGACATCAAACATGAAAACACTAAAATGATGAATTGTATTCCCACACAGGAAAGGCTTGCTATTTCGTTAAGGTAAGTAACAAATTATTAAATTTAGTTAGTTCAGCTTGTGGCCGTGTCCAGTTAACCACCCTCCTCAATTATCGGCTATTGTATCGTACTCTGTTTACACGGCTCCACGAATAGACCGAGTACAGGTAACGTCAATAGCGACCTGAGATGGCGATGTTGGCGCCGACAGTGTTGTTGTAGGACCGGCTTCACGGACATGGACGCTCCCGTTATGTAACATGGGGCGCCGCAGAGCCGTCATGAGTGCCTACCTCAAAAATCGTACTAGCTATAGTGATATTTTTATTTATTAAAAACTTGTGTTCTTCAACAAGTTCTTACTTGTGGTATTTGGTAGTACAATTTCATTATCTTTATGTAAATTTCCCAAAAGAATGTACTGCTTTAAAGAAGTTTCCATAATTACAATAAGGGAGTGGACGAACTTTGGTAGAAATGCAAAGACACAGGTATACAGATACTGAAACTTTTGTTATAAATCTGAGAAAAAAATCTTTGCCCTTGACCAATCAATAAAATGTATAAAATATGTTATTAACTAGAGTAGAGCTAGAATTGAAAAATTCATAATATTGCTTGTATCCTCTTTCTCTTTTAGTTAGTTTTGAGAGAATCGATGAAATTTAACATCTTTGCGAAATTTAAAATTATATCTTTTGACTCCTCCCCCCCCCC
This sequence comes from Homalodisca vitripennis, assembly GCF_021130785.1. Taxonomy (NCBI): domain Eukaryota; kingdom Metazoa; phylum Arthropoda; class Insecta; order Hemiptera; family Cicadellidae; genus Homalodisca; species Homalodisca vitripennis. The sequence goes on along the minus strand of NC_060210.1, from coordinate 122,293,617 downwards.
TAAGTTAATATAGATTCCCGACGTAACTAATAAAATTAGGCCTACCCACTTATTATTAGAACCTCACATGTATTGACTCATCTAATACTATAGGAACATCGTGTTTCTACGATCGAGTCTGTATTGACTAAAGTGGACTATTCATGAAAAAAACTTTCTTCCACTAGAGCTGACCGACCAATGGAAGCTCCTGACATTTGGAAGATTCTTGCCTCTAGAAGTTTTAGGACTCCTAGGAGTTCCGGCCTATGGAAACTCTTGGCAGCAAGAAACTTCCTAACGGCCAGGGCATTAGGAAGATTCCAGCTTCTAGAAGTACTCGGAATTCTGGCCTCTAAATTTCTCGCATCTAGAAACAATCAGGCTCTCAAAGGACCTGGTCTCTGGAAACTTCTAACGTCTGGAATGTTCCGGCTTCTGGAACTCCGGCTTCTATTAGCTCACTGAAAACACGCTACCTTAAGACGAGTTCTGTCTCTGGAAGGTCGGTCGCTTCCTCTGGAAGCTCCCTGCCAACCTTTATACAGATAGTTTAAGGTTGAAATCGTGATGGTGCGTGGATATTTTTACACCAGAACAGGTAAATAAGAAATCTACTTAAAATTTCGAGCCTCGGGGACAAAAGATTTTATTAGTATTTTTCAGTCAAATTTATATATCAAACTAATAAGTACATGCAACTAATCTTTATGCAGGTTTATCGATAATTGTCTTTTTACTATTTTTAACTGTTTGATTATGAAAACATCACCATTTCTTTAAGATGGTGCAATCGATTTTGGCTTTGGATATTTTTCTGTAAAATTCATAGCTCAAGATAACTTTACCGGGTACAGAAACTAGTAGAAACATTTTTGGCCATACCATGTAAAATTACAAACAGGTGAGTTAGGCCTATTTATAATCAGGCATAAAAAATAAAAACGGCTGAAGATTGAAATTTAAAATTTAACTTAATTACAAAAATATAATTTTCGTAAATTAAATACATTGTTTAAAAAAATGTCACTCCCTAAAGCTATAACTGGTGTAAATAGTGTAAAATAAATTTCACATTTTTTTCTCCAGCCGTTATGACAGAGGGTTGTATCTGGACTACAAAATATTGTTAAGATAAAATTTAAAATATTGAAATATATTAATATTTTATTGTATTCTGAATTTAAATATTTTTGAAATCCAAAATCGATTGCACCACACTATACAATGTATATTTTTTCCATACCGAAAGATATTTGAAGCTTTAGTACTCAAAAGAATCTAGCCTACTTTAGCCATTATCTACATGGAGTCAGGGGAAAACAAGTTTAATACACATAGACTTTTACAACCAATGTTTTAGTGTATAGGTTTCTATTGAGGGCTTTATTAAAAATAGCTTATCGTATACATTTTAATGATCTATAATATATGTACAATTTTGATTACATTTGAACTGCATTTGCGTGTTCTATTATTGTAAGTGTTTCTCTCCAAACGTTGGTATTGAAGCAAAGCTAATTATAGGTGCATTTCAAGGAAGGCTAATCACTTACCCAATAAGCTAAGTGAGGACAATTATCACTTACATGTCTGTGTCTCATTGTCGTCGTGTCGCCTTATCTCCTGATGTTATGTAGAGAGAATCAGTTTCACCCAGTCTCGAGAAGTTATACCTATATGCAAACCATGTCATGATAAGAGCTTGGAAGAATATCGATCGCTTAGGCTGGAGGCAGATTGAACTTGTAAATAGCTAGATGGATAGTAGAGTATAGTAAGCGGCCACTGCCATTATCGAATCAGAGTACTAAATCATCGATTAGAAATACCTAAACTATCGAATAAAAAACATTTTAATTATAGTTATTTAAAATTAATTATTTGCCAGCTCTTTTTAATGTATTGAATAACAATATTGTTCCAAAGTAATTCAAAGTCAATTCATTTGTATGGTATTTTGAGTAATGGCGATGATGGCGATGTGCATGTATTATTTGTGACAAACTGTCATACGCGATTATCCATAAAAAATAGTTTTAAGTAAATGTTATACTTTTTTATTTGTTACATTTTATAAATACATAGCCCAGATTTTTTTATTCATCATTACATTACTACATTTTTAGATATAAAAACAGTTGAATTATACTGTTATTGTTATACCTATAAATTAATTTGGTTCGCCATTTTGGTTTTGGTAGTTCAGAGATAATCATGCATATCGATAATTCGGTTTTGGTGGTAGTCGCTTATTATACTGCAGTCATATCGGCTATCATAAGTGGATGTTGTAACTTATTATTAAAATGTAAACTACAATACAAGAGACTAATGCACAAGTACGAGCAATAAAGGATTGAATTTGAGCTATTGAGTATATTTTCAATCCGGACTAATGCAAGAATTGCAGTGAATGCAGTTCAGATAAAACATTTCCTCAATTTGTTTATTTCACAAATAATTGAAATAGAAGTCACATCAGAATTAGTTGCTTTTTAAATGAAAATTAAATTCCTTTAAGACGTCCACATCAGATTTCATGAAATAGTTTCTTGGTAACACAAAGTATTCATTCTTACTGAAAATCAAGCGATATACCATTAGGATTTATGTTCTCTTAAGATGAAACAATCGGTCTTTGTTGGAATTCCTTTTTTTGAGTTTTAAAGACAGTTTTGTTCACAATCATTTTTATACCATTAATAATGACACTATAAATTGATTTTTTTTAATTATTCCACGAAGAGTGATAAGAATTTGATGGAGAACTTGACACATTTTATAGTCAAAGTAAAGCTGTTGAAGATAAGGATATGACTAGAGGGTGTGACAAGTTTTTTTTAAAAATGTAATTCCCGAAGGAAAATATTTCAAACGTGTAATTTTCTTAAATTGTATTAAAAAATTAAAATATTTCCTTTTCAGTTTTAAATATATGCAAAATAGTGCACTCCTTGAGGCTGCAATTCACATAAGGTTTTGTCGTCAACGGTTTTTATTTAAGTCTGATTACAAAATCACCCACAGATTTAGGTAAAATAAAAGTAATTCACTGTAGTGACAAAACAATTGTTTCTAGTAGTCTTTATGGAAGTAAACTTCTACCAAAAGGAGGTTATTTAATTTAACACTTTTCTGATTTTGTTCATGTTCAAAACCGTAATGGTTACGTATTTCATATTTTTATATTGATAAAGTCGAATAACTATTTTTTAATATAGTTTCTTAAAAGAAAGTGCAAGCTGTTTAATAATATTTGAAATCCATCGTGTGTTTGTTTCTTTAAGTAAATGCTTAGAAATAAATTTGTGAATACGTAATAACATCTCTCTGTAAAGTTCAAGGTTTTAATAAAACTTGCTGAAACAAATTGTATTCTAGCCATATTACTTGGTAATTAAAATTGCACTCTTTATTTTCTTCAGCACCAACTACAACTATTGTTAAGGACTAGAATTCCTGTCCCAATTTATGAACTACCAGGATTATAGTAAACTATTGGGATATTAGCTGAATATACAATCTGATAAATCAGATTAACTTCTGATCACTTATTGATTTAAAAAATAAACTTTTCAGTTTCTGATCCTACGCAATGAAGGGAAACTTGAGCTATATATTAAAAAGAACTTTTTTTATTTAAGAAAGATAAAAGAAGAAGTTTTTTATTTAAACCATTGAGACATTTTTTCAATGATGAAATTATAGTAAATTATTTTTAAATTTTGGCTCAATAATTCATATTGCAAAGTCAAATTTTGTAGTGTACTGGATTTACGTAAAGCGTTTTGTATTAAAAGAGTATTACTGACACGCCTGTATTTAATAAAACGCAACATACGTTGCATCGATGTGTTGTGCGAATCTATAATGGTAGGCACTCGTGTGTATTCGTAAAATCCGTTCAAATGGTGAATAAGCTAAAAGAAAAGTCTCGTTCTTCATCTACTCAACATTTTAAGAAATTGTATTCGCCTTTTAAACAATTCATATTCATTATTTTCACTTTAAAATTGTTTTGTTTTGTATATTTTTATTTGATTTAAATTTAATTTCATCGTTATTCATATTTAAAATCAATTACGTTTTAAAATTTGATATTTTTTGTTTGTTTCGATTAATGTAAAACGTTTATATATTTTTTTACAATTAAATTTAAGGGCTTCCAGTTTGGGTTTCAGACAAATGTAATTTATTTTCTAATTATATGATTTTTTAACAATAGCTGTGCATATCTGAACTGGGGGAATGATAATTTGAAATATAAAACAGATTGTTTTATAATATTGAGCTCATTACCTTCAATAAAATAAATAGTTTTAATAAAATAAATAATTTAATATTATTTTAAAACAATTTTGCCTGCGCTATTTGGTGGTTAGAAGAAAATCGTTTGAAGAGGTTGAATATAATGTGGTCAATGTTGACATGCTAAAGTAGATATTCATTTTTAACATAGTTTGTTTCACAGAAAAATCAATTATTTTACAAAAGCTATACTTCTAAAAATAACATTATACACATATACATAGGCTTCACAATGTATTTATATGAATAACTTTTCATTCTTTTTAAAATTATCCTAAATTTATTCATATAACTAGTTTTAAATCCATTTTTTGATAAGGCAATATTAATGCTGTTTGTAAAATATAATCTTTCGACCTTCTGAAAAATGGATCATCAAATTTCTTGCTGGTGGATGCTAAATAATTAAATCAGTACATGCGAACTACTGAATTCCAATTGAAAATGTAATATATGACAAAAAAACTCAAATAACTATGAACATTTGGTTTCTAAAAAAACACAGTTTAAAAATGGCTCGATTATGTAAAATACATTTTCAGGAAATCCAAATTATTTTTAGCTCTTAATAGAAGAATTAATATTTGGCGTGCAATAATGTCTAATCATAATATATGTACAATAATGGTGCTAATAGCTCAAAGTATGATTTATTATTTATTAATTTATGGCTTAAAGAAATTATATTCTTTGATTGAACACAGTTTCAGACACCAATGTGTTGTTATATATTTTACTTTAAGAAGAAAAGATTTTTATAGGTACAAAAACACGTCACTCTCTCCAGTTGTCTTTCATCATACATTCTGTAAATATTCATATAGTTGTGTGCGACGATGTTTTTCTTTTGTACATGAATTTAAAATAAAATCAGATTGTTTTTCTGAACGGTTAACTTGTCATTTTGAACATTACATATGAAGTTTCAAGTGCATTAACCTTCACAGTGAACACTGAGTTAGAAACAAAAACTCAGATAACTCAGTTGAAAGTTTGAATATTATAAAGTGTCATCTTGAGCACGAACTTTTAGATGACAGCAGATACGCAAAATAATTACAAGCTGGAACAACATAGGAGTTATAGAGACAAATTAAATTGAATGATGATTTATAACTCATAACGCATAATACATTATTATTTAAAGCTCGTACTAGCTTTAATTAAAGCAAATAATGTGGATGATTTGTATTTCAGTTTATTCAACCCACAGTAATGGCAATTGTCTATTATGATAACCACTGTCGTACCATGAGTTCTATTATAATAATTGGTTAGATCCTGGGAATATTTATAGCCATTCTGGAGTGTTGCATAGCTCCTTATCAGTGAAGTTCACAAGATCTTCCGGGCTTTTGCTAACGTCCAGTTATAAAAGAAATCAGTAACACTCCGATTCGAGATCTGCGATCTGATCTCATTCTCAGGTGGATAACTAACCTAACATGTTGGAAATAACAATAAACATGTTGTGTGTCAACTCCACATACACTATCTGCGATCTGATCTCATTCTCAGGTGGATAACTAACCTAACATGTTGGAGATAACAATAAACATGTTGTGTGTCAACTCCACATACACTATCTGCGATCTGATCTCATTCTCAGGTGGACTGCGATCTGATCTCATTCTCAGGTGGATAACTAACCTAACATGTTGGAAATAACATTAAACATGTTGTGTGTCAACTCCACATACACTATCTCTAAAACATGCACTTGGTTCATTCTAGATAAACTCATAATAACATGCAGTGATTGACTCCCTATTGGTTTATCAGAAATATCTATTTGTTTGGTACTTTAGGTTTCTTTTTGGTGCTATGGTATTCACTCTGTCCCTATCTGCTACTTGTTATTACGCGATATAAGTAGGTTTACATTAGGTTACCATAAATATGTAACAAGTAGTACCACAGTTAAAGTTAAACTTTACGAGCACTCACGTGATATGAAATGGAATCTGTGCCAGATAACGTGGTCGGGAGAGTATTGGAAATGCCCCTGATCATCAGTGCGGGCTTCGGTGGTTCGGTTTTACCCTGAACATCTGGTGAAAAAAAGGAAAAAACAACCCTAAAGAGATTGTACCCTAATCCAAGTTCAGATCACTTGACCATTCGTAAAGATTAACTTAAACTTTTTCTATTTATAGTACATACGTATTACTACTTGTATAGCCCGATAAGAAGTAGTAGATAGGGAAAGAATGCCTCCGGATAATAAAGTACTTTTATTGTTAGCTCGTTTTTTCAGAATTAGCAGAATTTCGTGTCTCGGTAAACGATGGCCAAGGCTTGCAAAAATCCCGTTATCTTAACAACGTGTCCATTGTTAAAAGAGAACAACATACTTGTTGTAGATATGACTTGTGGTGATGTATGTCAGTTTTTCCGCAAATATGATTTTTAGGCACGAGATGAATCTAAAACCCTCAGAGTGCTAAAAACAATTAGTAAGTTTAATTGTAAATTGATACCTGGGTAGTTTACGCTAATCTTTATTTATTTCGATGGATGTGGCCTCCACGGGTGGTTGACCTTTTGTGGGCTGGATAAACCTTATTTATAGCAAGAACAACCTTATCAACAACAAACAGCTGACTGGAAGCTGCAGGACAGGTGGCAAGGGCACTCACTGGACACGCCCGCCTTTGTTAGGGCTTGCAGAACAGTTCTGGTCGGTCCGGCAGTGCAGATCCGGCACCACTATTGGCGGCTCGGTCTTTAACTCTACATTTAATCGCTCCTCTCGTTTATTGCTGACCTTGGTCGTGACATTCCGTAAGCAAGTAGATGTCAATTCGAGACTTACTTTAGCCAATAAACTATTTATGGCATTGCGTTTCTCAGAAGTCGCCTATTGTTCTTGGCGCTGGGAGATAAAGGTGTAATTTCGTGCGGTCTCTTCGAAGCTGACTTCACTTCGAAGTTCCAGTCTTGTAGGAGTTTATACAATTGCAGGAACTGTATAAACTAAGTAATTGTAAGGAATTATATCTTAGTGGGCACTCGATTGTGGAAGGGGGGAGGGAATTGAGAAGGTAAAATAGTCATTAAGATTGTTTGTAAAGAATGGTGATGAAACAATAGGATACAATGAAAACAAGGATGGAATGATCAATAGAGAACTGCGAAAACTGGCCATCAGAGGCCGTAGAACATGGATACTCCACTTTGAAGATAGTAATTATTTATAAGAATCCTAACGCTTTTTAGTTGTTTCGTATTGCCATTTTTTATTCAGAAAGAATCTCAAAACGTTCTATCTAGTCGCTTAAATATTAAAAAAGTACTCTTTACAAGATATAACCAGTACGGTTTGGTTCTGTACACTTCTTATCATTAAAATTATGTACGCATGTTCTATAATTATACGTGCAACCAACTAAAAGTGGGTTACATTGAAGTATAGTATTTTTGTTTTGGTGCCTAAGCTCGAAATCGCTTAGTGCCGTTGTTACAGGATTAAGTCGGTTTTAGGTCGTGGTTATTATTTTAAATTTCAAAATCATAGTCCTCCTTAAGAACTTCCTGAGGTTATGAAAGTTAAATTTCCTAAAGCGATAACTTCAAGAAGTGTAGTAATCTTGCCACTAAAGTAGTAATTTGGCCAATCTTAAAATCAGACCCACAAAGAACCCTACTGAAGATATTTTTGTGTTATAGTACGTATTTGGAATATAACTGGTGGGAATTACATGTTTTTTTATATCAAGGGTCATATTTCATTAAACTATAATGTGTAGTTTCTTTACACACTAATTGGCTGAGCGTTAGAGGAGTCTCATCACTCGTGGGACTGGAAAAATTTAATTTCTACCTGTCTATCTATCTATCTTTATTTCTGCTCGATATCTCAAAAACCTTATAGATTTTGCATGAAGCTGCATTAATATATTATATATTCACCGAGTTCGATAACTGTACATGCCACTCCATAGAATTTACCTTGGTCTTATGCGTAACCATCTTGGCAACGAGAAAATAGCAGAATAAATATACTTTTAAACAATCTGAGTACAATCATAGGATCACTTTAATATGATATATTAACATATGTGGATTATTCATACAGTATAAAGAGGATAACACTAGATAGAAAGACAATATTAAAAGTTAGCGAGAAGATACATACAGATTCATACTTCACAGACACTTTTATTATTTAAAAACTGCTATGAAACCCACTCCATGAACAAAATTGAAAATGCAACATTTGGCGTGATATTTCGAGATGGGCCAGATAGTCCAACGTGATCTGACGGAAAGTACCGATCGGAAATGCCCTGGCCATCAATGTGGGCTTCTGTGTCGCCTCCCCACACTTCTGGCAAAAACAAAGAAAACAATCCATCGAGATATTACCAAAATTCAGGCTCAAATCAATTGCGTTCGTAAATTTTAAGTTTAACTTTTTCTATTTCTAATACGTATCTATTTACCTACTCTAATAACAAATAGTAGATAAGGATGGAGTACCCTCCGGATATTACTGAAATACCGAAATACCTATATCTATTACTGGAAGATAGTGATTTAGGGGTCATTCCTAGTTTTGTATATTGAATTTATAGGTGTGACTTCAAATGGTTTCAATATCGTCTTTAAATGACGGGTATTTTGTTTATATGACGGTGTGCTCCATGAATGATTAGTTTTTCTTTATATTCGGATGATTTTCAAAGTATGAAGTACATGAAGATTTTGATACAATTATGAGCAATATTGAATAGTGTGACTCTATAATTAAAACATACTTTTAGTTAGTTCTAAACATTTCAAATTTACATTTGTGACTCTTTATAGAGTACACCGGTACATTGATACCTAAAGTAGTGACAAATTGTTTTACATTTCAACACAACACCACTTTGAGATCATAAGTTCATCCTCCTTCTCAATGTTAATTCGAGTTCAAAGTAAGAAAGTTGCTGTTTACGAAATTAGTTCTCGGAATTTCGTATAAAGTGCAACTATTCTTGCTTTTGATTGATTGAATTACGTGACATAATATCAGAGCTCAGAGCCCATTGACGCAAGTAACGCCCGAGCGTACAGTCCGGACGCGTCTCGTTCTCTCGGTTACTTCACACGTCGTTAGCGAGTTCACGGCCTCGCGCCCCCAGATAACTTTTTTGTATTTTTCCTTGAGGCCATTTTAGGGGCCGTAAGCGAAATCCAGAGCGCGTATAAATAACATATATCAGTCTTATGTAAAATATTTTAAATTTAGACAACACTTCAACATTTAAAGTTTGTTTTTGACGATTGAAAGGATAACAGTATTTCGGACATTTGCCATCGTTATACGTTATAAAAGTTGTAACACAACGTTTCGAGGATTGCAATCTATCGTCTTCGTCAGGCGGGGGAGATATTAATACATACACAAATAACGAACAGAAAGAAGTAAAAAAGGGAAAGAAAAGGGTTCAAACATACCCAAAAGTTGCTTGGAGTTTAGTCCAGGCGTTGTCACTGGACAGGATGCAAGAACCGAGCATAAATCACAAGTACGAGGATAACAAACACATCACACTGTGTTTGACCCCTTTTCTTTTCCTTCTTCACTTCTTTCTACTCGTTATTTATGTATGTATTAATACCTCCTCCACTTGACGAAGTGGATAGATTCCAATCCTCGTAACTTTGTGTTATATCTTTTATAACCTATAAAAATGGCCAACTTTTTCCAAAATCCTGTTAAAAATCATTTCTACAAATTCTTTCAACGACTAGGCCTTTGCTTGAGTCCAAATTCGGAAAATGGGTTAGTAAACAAACAGGACTTTGGAGAGTCTGTGTATTACTCTGTTTTTTATTGAAGCGGTCCACTTTGTCATGCAGGGAAGTGGCAATTTGGACCACCAATCAAGTCTTCTACGTCATAATTCATATCATAAACGTATGAATCTATTCTATAATACTGTTAGTTATTAACAAATAATAATTGTTATACACTACTGTAGTCTCGACTTTTAATAAGTCATCTTCTGGTGTCGGTCTCAATAAATATTAAAAACGAGGATTATCCGTCTGGAGTCGTCATAGTTGAGTTGTCTTGTCTTCTGCCGGTCGTGATGTTCTATCATGTTTAATATTCGTTGTGTGATAGGCTTATCAAATGTAGTGTTTCTCGTACTATTTATTTACTTATTCGTTTTGTTTGTACTGTGTTTGTGAATTTTAAACTATGACGACTCCAGATGAATAATCCTCGCTTTTAATCTTTATTGACACCGACACCAGAAGATGACTTATTAAAAGTCGAAACTATAGTAGTGTATGACTACAGTTTAACGAAAGTACGTTGTTATTTTTATTAGTCAATCCACAGTTCATTGCTGTATAATATGGAAATTAACTAATTATTGTTGTTAAGATATGTTCTGTGTAATCGGTACATAAACTAGCAGCCATATAAAGCTTTCGTATGTTGAAGTTGTACTCCGGGAGCTCTAGAGATCGCTGTGGGAGAAGGTGTTGCCAATGCCACAAAAACTTGGTGAACATGGAACGACTAATTCGTGTAAGTGGTCAAATTTGGAAAGTATCGTACAGGACGAATAAGATTATTTCTTGTAATTTTGTACTCATCTGTACGCTTGGCATTTATATAAATAAAAAGTAAGTGGGCTAATTATAATTAAATAAATTTCAATTTTACAATGCTGTCTTAAAACCGATTCCTCCTGTAATATAAATAATGACGTTATAAAGATACAGGATAAGTTAGTAGCAGTATCTATTTAAAAAGAAATTTACTTTTCTGAATTACGGATCCCACCTATTATTGTATTGAGTGGATGGAAAAGGAGCGATGATCATTATATAAAATGGCCTTTATTTACTGATGCAGAATTAGGATTATTGGTTTCGTCTTTTGTAAAATCGCTATTTATAGCTGAATAGCATGAGAACAATGGTTAATTTCAACTGTTGACTGTTATAAAATTACATTGTGAAGTATAAGCTTACCTCACATCTTAAATCTTCTTTAACAATCTTTTAAATACTAAGTTTATTATACACAATAAAAGACACATACATACACAGATTTTGCATGGACTCCTGAATACTGACCACCGAGAAGTACACACACCTATACTCGGTTCCACGTTCACCGTGCAGTAGAGGCCTATGGGACACTTAGGTTTCTACTGTACCTTTACTGCGAGCATCACGCCTAGTGTTATGCGGGTTGCGTCACTGGCTTCGCAACCCGTGCGAAGGCGCTTAAATAGATTTTACTGTACCCTACCTTTTGTACCTTAGCTCATGTTCATATATGTTTTATTTATCTGAGAGGTTTCTATCACTGTAAAAGGTTTTTAAAAATATAGGTGTTAAAGAAACTTTTAATTTATTATGAATCTATGTGTACATTACTTCACACAGAATCTATGTTTAAATACTAAAACATTAAAATAGTACGGTTTTGTTACGATAGTATTTAAGAGACATTTTTGTTGCAGTGACAGTACAAAGGTTCTAGCTTTTGTACGTACAAATATACTTAGAAATATGATGTATTTTTATTTACAGTATTATATTATACAGTTTATCCGCAAATTCACTCCGAGTGTTTTTAACCTTACATTGCAAGATTCCATAGATATGATCAACGCAAAGACAGGACACGAAAGAATATTATCTTATCTGAGACGACACGTTTGCTATATATGGTCGAGTGGTGGTGTGTCAAACTGGACCGTTCCAATATTAGACACTTTTGGACAAACTGGGCCGCCTCTCCGTACTAAGCATGCTACCAAGCCAGTCAGCTATTTATCAGCGGCCCAGTTTTTAAACTGGTCCGCTCTAAATTTGGACAGTTATGGACAAATTGGGTCTTTGCACCGGTCCAATTGTATCACCAAGCTAGCCAGCTAATTATGAACGGCCCAGTTTGTCAGATGTACATCAAAGCAGTACGCTCCGAAATTAGATAGTGTTTGAGAACTGGCCCACGAAGCCAATGAGACATTTGTCAGAGGACCATTTTATCGATATCTCATATAACTGGACCTATAAAGTAATATTAATTATTATATTATATGATACGTCACTCTATGATTAGACGTCAATTCTCGATGAACTGAATTTACGACATTATGATTATTTTTTAGAGGTCCTGTTTTTACCGCAGGCTGTTTATTTGAATTCCCAGGAGACAATGCTACATTTACCAATGTACTATAAAAATGTTTATTTGGTTTTTATGTAACCGTATAGCAGTTTCGTTTATGTCATGTTTCATAAATTTAACATCAGGTTTCATTCAAGCAAAATCAGGTACCAGTTGAGAAAATGAACGCCGGTGAAATTAAATTGGATTGGAGTTAAATAGTTATTTCGTACAGAACACAGTAAGCCACAGATTTTCGCGGGTGGACGATGGTCTCGGTGATAATACTTGCACGTCAACTGTAGACGGGTGCTCCATACTTGGGCGCCCACAGGTTGGGCGAGGTCGGGAGGTTTGGCGCCCAAGTTTGCGGTCGTGTCCTGGTCATTGAACTCCTACTTGTAGTGCGTGCGCTACACTAGTCAAAATTCCATTTCGTATTTTACCCACATATTTCGTTGTACGTAATGAACATTAAAAATTAAAGGAATACTAGAATTGACATTGAAATTGGAGCGCGGAACAAAAATGTTTCCAAAGCTATCGTACTATTATAATCGAAACAACATTTCAAAGCGAATTGGAACTTGCTGTTGTCTACTGAGGAGTTTAGACGTTAAAGCGTGTGTTATCTTATATAACTTAGATAGATTAAATACAAACACGTGTTGATGTGGAATTGTACGTCTAAGAGGCGGTCACCATTACAGGTTAATTGATACTGGGGTATACAATACACACAAGAGCAAGGAAAGGTAATATATCCTTCAATAAGTCATTTATGATATGAGTTGTGAATGGTTCCGAGCATAAATGTTGATGCATAGCCTATACTTCATTGAACTGACGTGTTTTCAAAATATATGACAAAAGTCAAGTTAATACGCTTCCACTAAACAAATAAGTTATGCAGAATGTTGTAATCATTATCCTTAGTTTCCTAATGGATATCCAGATATGATTCCCTGAAAACAATTTAAGTGCTTGAGTCACTCACGGAAAAAGCAATACAATTGGCACGATTCCGAAGTGCACATTAATTTAATTTATGTATTGAAAATAACAACTTGCAACTTCCTTTCTTTGTTTCTCTGCGGAATTCTTACCGTGTTTTAAACTGGATGTGTTAATGCGTGGTTTTGTATTTAAATTTAACTTTTTAAATTTCTTTAAAAACAAATCCACTTTTTACATTTAATCCTATTGACATGTCTCATGTCATTTCTAACTGTTCTGGATTAAAATAGTAATTACGTATTGTTAATAGTTCATTTATTACTTTTGCTTATGACGATCTACCTCACTTCTATAAATATGCAGCTGTGGGTGGGTGTGTGGAGGGGGTGGGAATGGGAGGAGGCGTGTCTCGGTGTAGTGACGTCACTGGAATATCGAGTGAACAGCTGTTGCTCGTCTACTCCCGGTCAGCTGACCACTGACCGCGGCTAAACTCGGTCACTGCGTCACGACATAGAGTAACAAGCGCCAGATACAGTGAGTGGTTTACTGTATCAAATCATCCGCCACACTCCGCCGCCGCCCTCAACTCATCAATATCTGTCTCACAGGCGAGCGGCCCAACACAACGCGCTGTGTCTGTTTATTTGGTGCTGAGTGCTAGCACTTTACTACACCTTCTATAAAATGAAAAAAATATTATTATTATGGTAAATAAACAATTTTTCTTGATTTTTCCATTACAAAACGGCTGTTCGACGAGTTAACATATACCAAAGTTCGTTACTGTACAGAGCTCTTAATTTAGAAACGTGTTTAGATTAAAGTGGTAGATGGCAAATGTAGTTCTTAAAATAGTGCCATTCTTGAGAATTTAAACCTTGCAAATTCCTGAATTGTTATATCTCGCATATAGAGAACTAAGATGTGGTGGAAAAATTTCTGACGTATTAATTTGTATTATAATAAAATAACTAAACTAGTGTTAAGGCATTCAAACATATAAACAGTTTAAGAAAATTCATGTTGCAAAATCAGGAAACAATTTCGAAATAGGACAAGAAAAGTAACATCAATTTAGCATGTGTGGCGACAAAAATTTGTCCTTTACAAGGTTTGGCAAATATTTCAAATTTAGTGATATACAAGTCAAACTATTTATTGAAACATTTGCTCCACCAGTCCGACATTTTGTGCTTTTCACAATGGTACACACCCTAATATTTGGGTAACCTAAATTGTTTTAACGGAAATTGAATTTTTAGTATTGGCCTATGTATTTATACATGTACATGCCCAATTTTGATAAATACCCGGACATTGCATCATTTTAGTGAAAGACGTGGCTCGGGGTAGTTTTAAAAACCTTATAAATTCATGTTTCGGCTATTAAAATTAACAAAAATTAGTAGTGGGACTTACTACTCAGATTTGAAGATAAGGAAATAGGATCAAAAGTATAATCTCGGAAGTTTTCAACGATTTCCAAACATCGAGATTCCAGAAGGAAACCGGATATTCATGAAATAGGGCTAAGTGTACAATAGGTTTAAGAGGCGGCTGAGGTATAGAACTTTGAGTTTTACTCCATAGGAACAAAGTTCAACTCTCTTGTAATTGATCAAAGGATTATGGAAGATGGAAATATTTTAGACGTAATTAATACGCATATAAATGCTGTATAGTTTATCTTGTAAAATGGAAATACTTTTAATGATTAAACGTTGGAAGTATAATCAAGTTTGAGAGTTTTCATGAATGATCTATAAAAATTAAAAAACCGAAAAATCATTTTTATGTGTTTTGATCATGTCTTTAATACATTTTCCATAAATCAACGACTAAAACTACGAGCATAAATAAATGTGTGTGACGTTTAACTTTATTCTTATGGGACTAAAATCAATATGGCTGCCACTATAACCGACTCTTACTGTAAATTTTGGATTAATGAGTTGTTGATGTTTTACAGAACATTGGTTGTAATGAAATAGAGAAAAGAAATGATCAAACAATCAAAAAATCTCAATAGTTCAACCATAGCAGTTAAATACTGACAAATTATAAATAGTATAGCAGCATTATTTCTTTAAATGTTATAAAGTTTAAGGTTGATCAACTAAAAAATATCGTTTGGAAAGCAAGATGTACGTTAGGCCCCCTTTATTGAACTTAGTTTTTTACCTTAGTCATACACTACATGGACTTAAATTATGACTACTATACCCATTCTAACTACGAACGTAGCAAGCACCCTTTTGTTTTTTTACATTTTGTTTATTTTTCAATGATAAATAAATATTGTTGATAATTTTAATTTAACGCATAAATGATTGTTTTTCAATTTCAAAACGTTTTGTATATAGAGCTCAAAAACAAAAATTATCGTCATTTTGGTTTTTACTCGGCCACATAATAGTATTGACCCCAATTAAAAATATTTTCCCAAAAAGTCCTCCGTTGGTAGTATTAAAAGAAATTATAAATAGCCAAGCGTTTCTAAGTGGTGGGAGGGTTTAAAATAAGTAATTACTTAATTTAAGGTGCCTACAGTTTGTTTTACGTTTACCTAAATTTGTTTTCAAACATGGTCTTATTAAATGCATCTGACGTGTGTATAAATGTTTTAAATTTGAGTTTTCTATGTTAGCCAAGCTCTTCAATTTTTTTATATACAAAAGAATGATTTAGTAGTAATATTAAGGGTCTGCTTACGAGAGAGAAAAGCCACTGCAGATTCACGACATTGCTTACTTAACCGAAAAGGTTAAATATTATTTGCAATATCGTTTACAGCAACAGATGAAGGTTATTTTCACTCGAAGTTTTGGCATAAGATTCGCCAACTGTTTGCTGTGTAGAGCAAAGTAATTTATTGTTAACGGATACAGTGTCATAACACCAGCTTGCAACATCAACACGATGCAAGTTCGGCCTTATAGTTGGTTGTGCAAGTGGCTTTGGTTGGGATAATGTTTTTAAAGCTAAACATTTTTAGATAACTTCCTTCAAGAGAGAACAATCAGGTAAAAACCGTTATCGCTTCACGGGATTTCTGTATGTAATGAGCTACGTATAGTTGCAGGAAGCGATATTTTATTAGTGATTAGTAACTTCCCATTTTTTTTATCTTTTATTGATTAAAATTCAATAAAATTACAAATCTTGTAATAATATTATTTTTAAGGAAACTAAAAAATGTCATTCCCTTTAGTAGTTTTCTATGTACATTTTGTAAAACATTTGTATACTTGTCTTCTACCCTTTTTATTTGAGCCTTATAATAACATCCTTCTACGTCTGCTTCAAATGTTTACTATACGTCGTGGAATTTGAAAAAAGTTTTTTCCAAATTCCTGTATTTTGAAGGGCTGTGGCAAAGATTTGGGTTGAAAAAGAAATTCAACCCAAAATCAATTGCGTCATCTTAATCGCTCTAGAAAAGTAAATTCGCATCGCTTACTTAAAATGTTTTTTCTTGGAACAGACCTTTTATTTTCACCGTATTCTGAGATTATGGTTTTTTTAGACGGGGAGTGAAGGATATACAAGATCGTAATAAATAAGTAGAATAACACTTTAAAATATTTTTTTGAAATAACTCTAGTGGATTCTATTGTAAACAAATAATGGAAACTTGTATTTGTGATTTATATTGTCTATTATATTGCCTTGTTAGTTGTAGTGGTGGTCGTGAGGATGATTTAAGTGATATTGAATATTTGCTCCTAGAAAAGACTAAGCCACTGTAAAATGTTTATTCACAACGCATTTTGTCATATTTATAGAAATACTTCGCGTACTGTGCTGAAAATAATTCGGCATTTGTTCAAGTATATTTCAGAAATATCATATCATCGGTTTTAAATTTATTTAGATGTAACCAAATATTGAAACCCATGATTGGATAAAGCTTAGATTATTGTATATACCGAAATAACGGAGTATCGAAAGTCATGAAAATAACGTAACGGTATTGCTGTTAAAATGTTGAATTTTTATACGAAGCAAACCAATCCATAAAAGTAAATGCATGTGTTGGTAACATACTGAACAATTATGTGGTTAACTTCACAGCATACTCTGCTTGTTTACTTATTTGTCCATTATTCGTTTTTCTCAATGCGATGATGATTACCCTTAATGATAAATGTTAGAATTGTACTCGTAGCCCTTTGACCCAGGACCTTCCTATAAAGAGTTGTCCAACAGGCAGGTAGCCTGCGACACGAGTTTATAAAGAAACTGTTGGGTCCTTGTAATATATAACTAATACTGTTGTGATGTACAAATGGGGAAAATATTATAAGAACTTATCATGCCTAATGTCAAAGAAACCATCTGTAATGTTTGTCGCATTATTAAAAACCTGAAGTTTTTAGTCATTTTTAAATAAAAAAGCCAAGTCGTATAGAAATGGGGACCCAATTTGTCTTTTAGGTAATTTATCTCAATCAAGCCAATGCATATCTGTATAAGTATTTTTTTTTTTACCCAGCCTTTGTACATAACGTTGGTCATTACTGAGTTGTCAAAAACAACAGAGCAGAATTCCCATTAACCACAGGGTTTGTTAACCACATCAACTTTTAGTTACAGAGGTAATTTTCAAAATGATAACCAGTTGAAAAGATTCGTTTTGCCAAAAGTTATGGTATATCTTTCTACTCCGGTTACTCATTTGCTTCTGTGCTGTAATACACGACCCACGAGTATGCCAGTAACATGTGTGACGTAACTGGTTTCGCTTCAGTTTCACTAAAAATTGCAATAAAATTATTCTTCTGACATTGAGCTGATAACAGGCAGATAAGCAAACAGATGGATTAGGAATTTTATTACTCCATTTAGTGATAGCAAAAGACAACATTTCATGAAATCTCCTAACTTGACCCAATCTCTAGGTATCCTGCGAATAGTAAACCTTTGTAAACGTTCAACGAAGTCCCATAGATGAACATTCTCCAACACTATTGCCTATGTAGAAATATACTGCGTAAAGTTAGGCTTCGCTGACTAATGATTAGGCAAATCTTGGGAGGGATGGCAAGGACGTAGCCAGTGAGGGGCCCAAGGGGTCCGGAACCGCCCCCTCCAAATTTTTAATTTTTTCAATAACTTTTTTTAGTAAACCATTATTATTTTTTAAGTAATGTTATTATTACTGACAGGTACTGTTGTAAGATCGTTCTCAATAACAGGAACAAGGAACAAAATGGGGCCTTACCGCCCACTACGGGCAAATATCAGTTGTCTGGACAACCCCCGTGGAGGGGGGGGGGGCACGCTCAAATCTTTTCCTCTATACGTTCTTGAGGATGGGTATCATCTTTCATCATATAACTCAATATTAACAACATTCAATAGATATGAGCGTAATGTTAAATTAAAGTATGTGAAATAAATCAGTTATCGAGATATTTTGCCGACATTTAGACAGACAGAAGAGACATTCCTTCTGATTGATAGAATTTGCTGACGCTCACCATATTGTGGTCTCAGCAAGCGTAGCTGGACAGCTCAATATCTGCTGAGGCCGTAAATGTTGTCTTATCGACAGAATCAATGAGGGCCACGTACAGGGAATCTATATAATGTTATCATTAAGTCCTCGTACTGCCGCGTAGAATAAACGGGTTAGCATATTTGCTACTTACTATGCTAACTATATTCTTGCAATAATTATCTCTACTTGTTCACCTCAACCCACGTATCGCGCCGCACCAGATACATTAGAGACAACGCAAGCTCTTCCTCGTTCCAGCCTGTCTTAGATGTAGGAATTGAATTTGCATTTATACTAAGATATAAGAGTAAATCGGTGCAAACACGATATAAAGTGTTGAAAATAAAGGAACTGGCATAAAATTACCAATTAAATAGACTTTGATCTTTCTTAAATCGCTGAAATACCTGTCAGATAAAGTGATGTGTCACTTAATAGATTTATTTTCTGATATATTACTTCATATTCTCCAGAGATACGCTGTAGCCAAAATATACATAAACAAACAAACAACACATCGGTGTACTATTACCTTACTGTCCCGTCCATAATTTTGTTTTGGTTTTCTTCTGACGACGGGAAACTGCAACTGCTTTGTCAAGACATACTTACTCTGTGTTAATTATAAAATTGAACAATTTCAATAAAACTTAAATATAATTATTGATTTTACTCAAACAAAATATTTGTTTAGCTGTTTGGGCGAGCTTTAGCACAGCTTGTGACTCGTGGGGTTGGAAAAATGTAATTTCTGTCCACACGATATCACTCGGAAACGAATTGATATACAGATTTGAAACTTTGCATTAAGCTTCATTTCTATATGAGGAACACTTTGATGGTGATGCATGTCACTCTATAGCATTTGGCTGAGCGTTAGTGAAAAATAGCATAATACATAAATTTGTAAACATATTCAGTACACCCATAAAATTGACATATTTACACATTTAGCCTACCTAACTTTCCCAACACATTCAACATATTTTAATGTGACTTGGTGGTTAAATGTAAATGATTTAAACCTGATATGAAACCTAATGTAAGGAACAAAAATTTAGATTTTGCATGTGGTAAGATATGGCGAGAAAGATTTTAAATGTAGGATTTAAAATTTTAATTCTACAAGAATGAGTACTATGGTGCGTCATTTTCGTATCTTCTTTTTTGCATGACTATCTATTTGTCTATATGTTCGGAGAACATCTATCTAGAATGAAATGAGCTATAGATTTGAATATGTGTGCAACCGCAGCGAAGATAGTTGCGACACGTGGTGTGGCGTACTTATATCTTGTGCATAAAAAGTACTACCAGACTTACCAACCAATGTAACAAAGTAACTTCATCACGTGTTACTATGTTACATGATAAAATGCTATACCATAACTGTGACCAATTTTGTACGCCTTTAATTATTCTGTAATGTTTTGTTCCATCATGCAAGACCAATGTAAATACAAAATTATTGTAAGAGGACAACTTTTATTTTTAATTTAGATTTTTTGACTCAAAAATTTTCTTCTTGACTTCTTTTTTAGAGCAAGAGAATCACATGTATCAAGTATAAAGTCTCTAGGACCTTTCCATTTCTATAAAGAGTTATGAGATAAATTGCAACTGAAACATGCATTATCTCGCTTAAACATCGTTGACCTTTAGCCTCAACTACGCAATTGAAAATCTGTAAAATCAACTTTGTTTTCTTGTGGTAAAGTACGATAAATTACTCGTATTCCTTGTTATTGACATTGGGATAAAATATAAATCAAACTAGATATATTCAAACACTTTATCACAAGTTTGTACAATATATACATGATCACCGTAAGTCTATGACTGATTCTAGTTAAAAACTAGTTCCTTTCTAACCATAACAATATATAATATTGTTGCGATCGTTGGTTTGTACTACTCGTTTGTACTAGAGAAATGCGTTTGAAAATAAAAATGTGTTTTATTGTAACAATAAATTAAAATAAATAATAAAATATGGCTATTTAGGCCGAATAACACAGACTCGAGAATAAATTAATAATTGAACAAACTGTGATTTAAAATAGTAAAAATTAAGTAAATACGGTTTTAGAGCAACAAATACATGTGATTGAGATAGTAAAGAATAAATGCATCATTTTTTGGAATATACGATCAGTGAGTGGGTCTACTGGCGGCGCTATCCTGATCTTTGGCATGTGGAGGCCTGGGCCACAGCAGAAGCGGTGGCCGCTGACAGACTGTACCAGGAGAGTGGTCGGTCAATCTCAGGGCTTGTGCAGTATCCTCTGGATCTCGGCGAACGTCTTGCCCTTGGTCTCGAACACGACGAAGGCGGAGAAGAGGGCACACATGAGTCCGTTGAAGGCGAAGAAGGTGAACATCGCCCAGACGCCGACGCTGGCGGACACTGTGATGTAGACCTTGTTGATGGCGAAGGAGGATAGGGCGAAGGTGATGGAGGCTATGGAGGCGGCGTAGCATTTTACGTTCTGCGGGAACAGCTCGGAGAGGAGAGTGTGCGGGATGCCGCCGATGCCGATGGAGTGCGTAAGACCGAAGCAGCAGATTCCGACGTAAGGAACCCACAGGAAGGAGGATGTGTCGATGTCCGTCTTGTGGTGCACGTAGTAGAATATGGCGGATATGCAAGTGACTATGCCGCATCCGGCACCCGAGAATATGAGGAGAGGTTTCCTGCCCAGCCTGTCGACCAGTGGGGTGGCCAGGAAGTTAGAGAAGGTGAGGATGAAGCCGAAGACCACGATGATCTGGTTGGGGCCGATGAAAGTGCCGGTTTCGGGTAGGGTGACCGAAGAGTAGGCCAGCATGGGACTGATACCGCAGGTCCTCTGGAACATGGACACCAGCAAGACGATAACGGCGGCCCTTCTGTTGCTCCTGGACGTCACCAGGTCCTTGAAGCTTCCTTTATTCTGCATCTCTTCACTGACGTTCTTCTTCATGTCTTTAAGTTCTTGTTCGACTGGGTTCGCGTCTATGTCGTCACCCGGTTGGACGCTCGGGCAGTTTCTTAACCACTTAAGTGCTTTCCTCGCGTCCTCGTTCCGCCTCTTCATCACCAGGTAGTAAGGCGACTCGGGCATAAAGATGAAGGTGGCCAAGAAGGCAACGGGCATGACAAAGGACAAGATGAGAAGGGCGTTGTAGCTGATGAAGGGTCCGAAGCCGAACTCGAACATCGTGCCAGTCCACAGCAGACCGGCGAACATCGTGCTGAGAGCTCCTCTGATACCCGTGCTGGCTATCTCGCCTATGTACATGGGCGCTACGGTGAACGCCACGCCCTTACCCATGCCGGCGAGGAACCGAGCGATGTAGAGGACGAGTGGAGTCTGCATGACCAGCGGCATGACCCATGTGACAGCGAACAGGAGGCCCGTGAGGAGTAGGATGGCCTTGCGACCGATCACGTCCATGAGGAAGCCGGCGGGGATGGGGCTGACGGCGGACCCGGCGTCCATCAGGGAGACAACCCAGGAGATCTGTTCGTGGTTCACGACCATCTCCGTTTGGTTAGCCAGGAGCTTCTTGATGGCGGGCGAAGGCCACCCTAGCCAGGCGCCCGTCGTCATCACCATCAGCGATGCTGTAACATACAACATTTGAAATCAGTTGTAATTTCGATCAATTTCGACTCTAAAGCTATCTCCTTCTTACCCAAGTATCATCAATTAATCAAATAATAATCCAGACCAAACGACCTATCTTCTTTAATACTATACTAACTGACGAGTGACGACGTACAACTCTCTATTGGAAATTAAGATGGCAAAGGGTTCAATTGATGAAATGACTCGATGACTATTTAACATCTCTGTTAATGAGTTATTAGATAAGCAAGGCACACGAGTCTGTGTGGGGATCAAATGGCGTGTATGGTAGTATTGGTAGGTGGTCAAAACTTTCGTGATTTTGAATTACTTTCAGTTCGGTGTTTCGGATTTTAATTTTTCATATTATTGAATTTATTTTCGATCACTACTTACTAGTTTCGTACGTCTTAACAGTTATCGTAGAATGAAGTGATTAAAAGAGTGATCAAATTCCTAGCTTTTACCATGTCGCCATCATGTTATAATATAGGTTGGTACAGTCTGTTTTTGTTTGATTCATGTTCTAAAATTTAAAATAATAGCCCTTTTAAATAACTTTCCTGAATACAGAAAATGCATTTTGTTTACTGCTACGAGAAGTTTAGTGATTTGAACTTGGAATATAGGCAATATTTTAATTAGGCCCAAATGGTAATGGCTGTGGATGATTACAGTATATACATGAGTTATACCTTCAGAGAGTGCCTTTTAAAACATTTATAGTATGATTACTTATGGAAAGTACGTTTTAAAATAAAATAGAATTTAAGAATTTAACATAATATTTTTAATGAGACGTTTCTCCAGGAAATTATTTTTTAATAAAGTAACGTTAGTTTCTTAAGCCATATTTAACGTATTCTTATAAAAAGTACATCATTATCTTCAAAAGTTTTTTTTTATGTTTAGTCTAATTTTAGTATACCTTTACGTTCTACTTCAGATGCCTACTACTCTTTATGGAGTAATCAAAATGTTTTCATTTATTTCAGTAGAGGTATTTCATTGCTGTAAACATAATTTTGTTAAGGCCGAGCAAAAAAAACCTTTTTGGAGTGCTTGATTTTTAAATTAAGGAATGATTGATTAAAATCCCATCCCATCTTGATTTAGTTTATCCTTAGTTAAGGCAACTCATGTATAAATGGTGGAACCGTTGGAAATAAATAAATAAAATCCACTAAGTCCGAACTATCTACAACGCATTCAAAAAATATTATTCCAACCCGAATCTATTGCACAATTCAAACAGAAATGACATAAATAGTCCAAATGCTCGTTAGCACGCTCTGGTGTTTAGCTGCTTCATTAAAAACTGTTGGATATGTTGTAAATGGATAATAAGGATTAGCGCGTGTTTAACAGGCGGGAAAGTGGACGAGCCCCCGACGTTATTATGATAAGGAGTCGACTGCTGAAGGTCAACTGATAACAGTTACCAATACAGTCGCTTCTTTTGACTTCCTCGTAGGAATAACGCCATTGGCCGTGACACTCGGGTCTTATAATGGTGTAATGCCTACAAGTACTCTACTGATAACTGTGCAATCAATGTTCCAATTGGTTAATCTTGAGTGATTGCATCGACTGGAATAAGCTGACAATAGAAAGTTTGTTGACGGGGGTTGTGTTAACTATTGAAATTTCTCATACATTCACACTAAAGAGGTTACTGGTATTAAAGCACCTGTTATAACCTATTGCATATAACAGTGAAGGACCCCAAATCTCAATAAGAATTTTATAAGTAACTAGCGGGCCCGGCGCGCTTTGCTGCGCATTTCAATAATTTTTTGCAAAAGTTGCCCGCGGCTTCGCACGCAATTTCCCGTTGAAAACAGTACACTATATTCACTTATTCTTTTTCTATCACATTCTAAACATTGCTGAGATAATTGATAGTCGTTCCATCGTGAGCCTCTTGGGCGTATTATGAAGGTATGTACCATATTCCTGCCTCTATCTAGCTGTTACCCACGGCTTCGCACGCAAATCTTAAGAACCGAAGTCCTTATATTACTTAGTAAATTTTTTTTTTTACTATAATAAATTTTAGATTAAATTAGTTATATCTCCGATGCCACGATTGAGCTTGCTTTGTTGTCTCGATCGAGAGAATATGTACACACGGAGTTTTGAGAACCATACTTCTGTCAAAAAAAACAACTAAGGTTGATTTTATAACATTCTTTATATTTGTAGCCAACGTAAGATAGTAATTATGATATCTGCATTACTCTTCTGATCAAGCATGAGCATGGTTTATATTAAATAAATATTGCAGTTAAAGGTGAATTTTTACGTCAAATTTGAATTGTATTATCTGGATAGTAAAGTCTATGTTTAACAGTGATTGCAAAAACAGTTTAAACAAAATTTGTCGTTTCTCTTAAGCTTACTCTATGCTTTAAAACTATAAGTGTAATATATGTTTACAAAGAACAGCTGATTAAAAATTTGAAAAGACGTTAACATATGTTTGCTGCAATGCATTTCTTATGGGTATTTCTGTAACCAGTGGGGCGGAATCCTGAATCGGGAAAGGGATGGGCATAGCTTATAAACCTTCTCCGTGGAAAAATACATATACGTACAAATTTTCATCATGATCGGTCCAATAGTTCGCGATTCCATAAAGGACAAACATACAAACATTCATTTTTATATATATAGATAGATGTCCTAATTTCTTACTAGTAAAAATTAAAATTTTTAGTAGTAAGTCTATCGAGAGGAAGTAAAAATATTTTTTTATTTATTGTAGTTCGAGAAATTATATTGTTTTGGATTTATAATAGTTTTACAAAATAAAATATTGATTTTATGATATATAGAATATTATATAAAACAGAATGTTAATTCAAATAATAAATAATTTAAAGTAATAATTGATTGGCATATACCAGTGGTGGAGCCCTAAACTCGGTAACTATTTTATGAATTATGTCCCAATTTCTTACTAGCAACAATAAAACCAAGTCAATGCAGGGAGAGTAAAAAATAAAAATAAATGAATTATAGACGATAATATCTTATAAATGGTGACTTGAAACTAATTTGATATGTACGTCAATTTATACTTTAAACAATATCTTTATTTTTTGTCATTGAATTATTATAAATTACATCAGAAAATACGTCTTCCCGTAATTATGGATTACTTTATGAAATTTAAGTAAGTAGTTTTGGTAAGTATTTAATTGTAATATTTAAATATAACTTAAGTAAAGTGAGGTTTTAATGTTTCTGAATAACAATAAAATATCGGAACAACTTAAAACAGTTCTGACGTTTATTAATCATATTTAAAAAAAATATATATTTCCCATAATGCTGTGGCTAAAAATAAATGTAAAATATTTGAAGGTTAAAATTGTTCTTATGGAGATATACTTAAGATGACCAGCTCTGTAAATATATTTTTAAAAGTCCATAAGCTTGAAACTATTTTAGTTTGAGAAATTAAATTTTATTGATTATTGTGGATTTATACTAGTTCTACAAAATGAAGTATTGATTTTATGATATTCTGAATGACTAGGATTAAAATATCAAAATCGTAGAAAATTAGATTAAAATGATTGTTTAAATCAGATATTACAGTAAAATGATTGATAACATTCTAGTACATGTATGAAAAAATTATGTGCACATGGAAGTTTAATTTTTTTTTAAGTTTAAAAAATATGGCATATCAAGAACGTAATTTTTGTTTTAGAATGAATTAAACAAAACTAGCGTTTGCATTTTACGAATTTAATTTGTAAATAAAATTGTCAATGTTCACATGTGAAATACATTACTTTCAATATTATGCGTATGTTTGAAATTATTTTGAGCTAGACAAAATAATTTTTAGCTAAATACTGTGCAACAATGAAGTCAAATAACATAGGAATTTCTGTTATTAACTAGAACTGTTATGTATTGTCATTGAAAAAACAGCTGTTGCACTACAAACAGCTGGTGTATTTTAACAAGCTGATTTGATTGTTGACCAGTAATGTGATTGATTATTATGTTGTTGTTACGAGTTGAATTAGTAATAAACAAGTCATGTTTACAGTTTCTTAATTTTTTACATAATACGAGCAATATAATTTCCACAATAGTTGGCCATTGTGTTGTAAGTACGCTGCCATGATGTGTTTTACCTGAAACGTGTTTTATGACATCAGTTAAAGTTTTTGTGATTTTCAGATATTTAATTGCCTAATGGTGTAATGTTTTTCTGAAGCTTGATTCTGATCAGTTATTTTAAACCTAATTTCTAAGGTCGGTCATACAATTAACGGTACTTCAAATTGTACTTTGCCAATCAGATGATGACCACGATTTCCATAAGCAGCTGTTGGTAATTTTCTCAATAGCACATTTTCCACTTCACCGTTCCCCTTGGTGCCTAGGTCAGGCGGGCATACACCACGGCATCAGAGTTTTACTAATGAAGCATTATAATCTGCATTCGATCCATAAGGGATTAGATTTGTGTTGACGGCTGTGACTTTGACGTCACTGCAGTTGATATTGTCTAGCTTAGCAGCCTGTTATGTGTGGCAATTGTTCATAAAGTTTAATTCTTATTACATTTTATTGGATGTGTTATTTTATTTTGTATTGGATTGTTATATCATACTATTGTTTTTACTCTTTATAATTATTTCATGTGCTCTTACTATTATTTGATTTTTCACTTCGTTATATTCTCTGACGTGTTTTATTTCGCATTGTTATTCAGATTCTTATTGTTTTTGTCTTGTTATTTTTTCTTGCATTTTAAATGTTATTATTGTTTGTCGTATTATATTTTTTCATGTACTGTTTATACTATTGCGTGCGCATATGTTGATATGCGTGTATATATTTATTTTTCATTTTATTTCTTTTTTATTGTACACGGTATCTGATAATAATTATTGTTACGCATCATTACTTGTTTAACAACACCTGCTTCCATGCCAATTTGTCATGTGTGCTAGAATAAGTTAAGGAGGTCTGTTCCTTGTGTAAAAATCGTTCCATGAAACTGACAACTCTGCAGTGTAATGACATTTTCATAATTGGTAACTACTACTTATCAGGTAACTACTACTGTTGAGAATTGTTAAACATTATTATGAATAGTTAAGTTGTCGGTAACATTCAATGCTGAAATATGCATATGACAGTAAAATGTGCTGCAGCCAACATGTATTTGTAATAATGAAAAGTTCTAAAACCTCAAGCCTGGAAATAATTGTCCACGTAGGCAAGATTGGCGTCAACGAGACAAATTTGTAATTAATTGAATTTATTAAGTAATTAAAAAGACGACCACCCTAAAGTTTTTGTGTTACACTTTAAATAAGCATTTTAAAGAATTACGAAAGTAACTTGAATTGCTAACAAATTGATATTTCATTTTGTTACTATCATAATGTAACGAAACTCCATACCTGAAATGATACGTATCTTATGTAAACGCACTTAGATTTTATTATTTAGGGTTTATTAAACTATTATGAATAAAAATGCGACTTCTGATTTATCTTTCAAGCATAAAAACAATAAAGTGTCACACATCTTATAATTCTAGAATTTTATTTTAGATTAAAGATGTACATTTTTTTATTTATAATTTAAACATTGTGAAAAATGGAGAAGTAAAAAATTTGAATTTTGTAGTTTCGTTTTCTCTCATGAAATAGTAGAGCTCAAAACATGAAATCAATTCCCGCATGTAAATAAACTTTTATGTTTAACCCTATTCAATATGCCACCTGATTAAAATTGGATCTTTAAAGAGGTAACACCAAAAATACGTAACAGTAATCAAAGGTGTTCTAAGTTGATAAGGAATCTCCTTAAGGAATATGTCAAATAAATATTACACTGTTGGATTTGTAAAATAAATGTAAGGATTTCTATTTCCTCCAATGTAAAAAAATGACTGAGATATCGTCTTAGGACGCATTTGATTGGTTTTAAGTATTTTTGATATTACCTTTCTTTATTAAATGTGTGGTGGTGGTGGTGGTAGGAACTCACAGTTTTAAATCGACTATGTAACTTATAAGATAAAAAAGGCTTAAAAACTTAAAATCGAAGTCCACTTGTGATTAAGTGTTATCTCCTATCAGTAAACTATGGCGGGTGATAACAGCTGTTATGTTACTGTATGTTAGTTGTTACAAAATAACTGCAGTTCTTTAAGCATGGGGGAAAAGGTTTAACGTTTTAATATAATTTTAGTAGGTCAATTACAATGGATAGTTTAAAATTTTTAACATTTTCTTTTTATTTTGGCTTAAATAAATTGCAATTTCTGCTCAGCACTGGTAAGCGGTGTATCTCGAATGCTGTGCTTAAAGTTTACTGCCGTAGATAACATTATCTATCGTATAAACCGCATTAGATCGTGTTAGTGTTGGCAGAGTAAACAGACCGGCGGCACGTCCATCATTGTCATAATCGCTTTTTAATGATCTCTAATTTAGATACTGTATACATTAGATTTCTACAACTGCATATTTAAACGCAGTTTGCTAGCGCAAACGTGTAGATAGTGATTTCGGAATCAAATTAAATTTAAACTTATTAGTAAATTAAATTATTTGAGGTTAGAATAGCAGAGTGACCGAACTTTATATTATCGTGGTGCAATTTGAATGTTTAGTTTAGCTCCAGTTCACCTCCCTCTTAGTATGGCGCCTGAAATCTGGCGCTGTCACAGATTTGACTCTTAAATCCTGGAGTTAAAACTCAGAAAAACTCAAAGCGAACTCTGTGCAAAGTTTCGACATCATAGATACGTAGACTACACAATATAGTGTAATCGATGTGAAGAGGTACTCTCATTGTCTTATCAGGTGCACAGTTGTATTTTTGGCGTCTTTGATGTCGAAACTATGCAAAACTTTCGCTTTGTTTTCAACTTTCAACACCGACCTTTTTTTGGATCTTTTCAAACGAACATGACTCCCGGGGAGTCAAGTCTATGACAGTATCAAATTTTAGACGCTGCATTAAGAGGAGGCTGAACTGGAGCTAAACTCAACATTCACATTGAATCAACCCTCCCCACCGTGACTATGTTGTCCTGGTGCAAATCAGTTGGGTCGGTTAAATTAACAATAAAACAAAATTTAAAAATACGTACACAGCGCTTTTTAATAACCCTTATCGAATAGAGGAATTGGGAGGATCACTCTACGAAGAATTGTAGGCATTAAAATTATTATATAGGAAAATCTTATAGTGATTCTCAAAGAAACGACTGATTCTCAAAGAAAGATATGGATAGGTATTATTTTTTAAGTTAAATGTGATAGATGACTTTAGAAATGAAGTATTTTTCATTAATACAATGTCTTTTTAAGAAGTGTGATTACAAAAAGTTATTTCTCATTCAAAGGTGTCATTACCTTAAGTCATAAGTCATCAAGTTATACTTGATATACATTTTGTAAAAATTTCAAAGTATTTCTTCATTAGTTTAGATTTAGGCCTGGTTACAAAGTGCCTATTACTATTTCTAAACGTCTAAAATTTCTCGTGCTGTGATAAACAATTTTATTTTCAGTTTTTTCTGTTCTCCTCTGTTATATTTAAATGCTATGACTCTGAAAATTGATAAAAATGTATTGCCCGCAAAATGACTACATTCACATTTCCATTTTCAAATTTCAAATAGAAGTTCTGTATAATAATATTGTTGTTATAAATACAATATTTTTCTGTTTTTGTATATAAAATTCTATGATTATCTAGTTTAAAAATCAGTTCAGTGTTAAAATCGGTTGAGAAATAAAGGAAAATAAATTTGGACACAGGGGTGCTGCCAATTGTCAGATAAATTCGATAACATTTCCCGCTATTTAGGCTCAAGGTCTTCCACCGAAGTCTTCCAAGTGCTGTCTGTCCTGATGGGTTACAGACGCCACGCCACCAGTACCGGTCTATTGGTATGTCCTTAATCAAAACAGTGGACACCCGAGACCAAGGATGACCTTGACATTTGCGCGGATAGGACAATGTGGACCGACGCGGCCGAGTCTGGCAACAGAACTGACGGTAAGCACCTGGAGGTGACGCTGGCTTGGAGTCTACAATCAACTAAGTGCTTTACCAAGCACGCTTTCAAAGCACAAGTAAAAACCCTTCCACTTCATATGTTCGTTAACCTCTTGCCCAAATTTTGTCACTACACAATGGCCTGTTACATTCCGCGGAAAAACATTTATTTTTAAATTAGTAATCACTAAAATAATTGCCTACAGTGTTTTAGAAGCAATCTGTTGTGAAATTAGGGCATATTAATTAAAAACTGAAAACTGAAAAGAGCACAACCTCATTATCAACTTTGTTTTACGGGTTTATTAGTTTGGCGGACTATCTAGGATTAACATTCTAGTAGTAAACAAACATTGAGGTTATGTTTATCAAACGATTGGATGGAGTTTTAGTGTTCAAAACATACTCGTGTATTTTAATAATAATATAATAAACATAAAGTCAATTAATTTAAGGGTGGAAAATAATTTATGTTCACAAACATAACCACTTTTTCTTTTCCAATGTGTGCACTCTGTGTTATTTCGTATTTCACAACTTTGTTTAAAGTTGTCTTGTAGTTATAAAATGAAACTGAACTTACTCTTAGGTTAGACGAAGAACAATAAATGCGTCTAGTATTGTTGAATTATATTGTATTGAAAATATAATAGAACAACAATATGTAACATGGGACATTTTACAGAGCCACAACTAATTATGCGCAAATTTACTATTACATATATGAAAACTTGACTGTTTCATGAAAGCTGATGATTCGTTGCATTATACGAGCTTTAATACGAATTTTCTCACTAACGTGAGATTGGAGACAACTTTAAATTTAAATTGATAATTAAAATGAATAATTATAGTATACTGCATTATTATCTAAATGTCTGGATTGAAATTAATGTAATTATTGTAAATTATTTGTAAATAGTACAGTGAAATAGTGTAAAACCTGATCAAATAATATTGTTTTCATTTTTTTTTTCTTATTGCTATGCAAGTTCACAACACACTAGATCACTTTCTAAATGTTTATATGGTTCACTGTTGGCGAGCAGTTTTCCCTTATTTGGTAGGTTCCCTTGTACCTGAACATGCCGCGGCGTATTGCCGTAGGGCTCCTGTAGTCTTGACGTCGCTCCCCGCGGCCGATCCCTTCATGGCACTCGCTACACGGACACTGGCGCCGGCAGCCACCAGCTGGTCACTATCTAGCCACCGCCAACTGAAACCCAAGGTCACACACGTCACTACCACCACCACCACCACCATTCATGCGTAAATCTATCACTACCACTGATACCGGTCGGGTCGTAGAACCCTTCCGTCTGGCCCTCAAGGTCGCAGCCGAGTCGTCTCGTGACAGCAGATAACGGGGTTTGTGAATGTCATTGAGAATTCGGTGGATACGGCCAGTCCTCCAGAGAGTCACGTGGCTTCGTTTGCAGCAGGTGTCGCCAAAGCCCGCAAGGGCTTTTTGTTGGAGGTCGTATGAAGCTGAGGGGACGTACTATATTGTAACGATACGTGTTCTTGTAAAACCACTAAACACCCCTTGTAAAATAGGCTGGCAAAGGGTGAGGCAGAAAGGGATCTTTATGAATTTGACGATCCCGTCATGAAGGAAGGAAGTTTACTCGGAGGATGAAATGTAATCTTTGCTACACCCAGCCAAAGAGAACTCACATTAATCAATGGCGTAAACCCTTTCCCCCGATAGTATGTAGACCCTGACCGAGTACCTCCATAACCTGGCTCTTAGGGAGATAAGAATTTCGCTTCTTTAGACTTTCAGTAGGTTGCCTAGTTGTAAAAGAATTTTTGCTGCTTTCAGTAGAAGAAGTTGTATCAAGTGGACTCTGTTGGGGTGTTAAAGCGGAAAATTCTACTTTGTAGCTGTTACCGGACAAATTTTAAATAGGCGTTAGATCATAGTATGCTAGTTGTGACGGTTCTATAAAAGGTACAATCCAAACGTACATTGCACGTTATCGTATGATGGTTGCATAATATTTTGGGCTAAGCGTTATGCTACTGATGCGTATATCAGGTACTATAGAGTCTGTCTCATGGATGTACATTTAACTCCACTGCAACGAATGGATTTCAAGAGTTACGCAGTGTTAACTCTGTATGATTTGCAAAAGGTAGTGTGTCCAATAGCATTTATAAGCTCATAAGTGTCCACGCTAAGTGGTTTGAAAGCCGCCATAGTGATTATGATAAAGTGAAATGAAGACGCCATAATATAGTATTATCGCAATGTCGTTCATTTGGCACGGACCATGTGTTGTACCCGACCCATTTGTGTTTTCAATAAATCCATCGAGATATCAACCTCGCAATCGGTTTATTTGAGGTATCAGAATTAGAATTTTACAAGGCAGGCATATAAGTGTTGTAGGGATATAAGAGGGTCATGACCAGCAGAGATGCAGGTGCTGCAATAATAAAGTACTACAATTTATGGTCTATTTCCCACACAAAAGAAATATTGGTAAATTGTAAAAAATAATGTAATCTTCCAGTTTCAATTCTGCTCAAAAAATTATTAAGTTGAAATATCTGAATATAAGAAACATATCACGATATGGACATAGTGTGGAACGTACAGCGTCAATGTCATACATTGCCTACAGAGGGTTAGTTGAACAAGGGTGAAGTAAAAAAAAAATAAATATAAAAAAATATAAAAAAAAACAAATACGCCCAAATATGTAGGACGAAATGTTTTTAAATCTGTAACAATGTAGTGAACACAGACAACATCCAGTGACGTAACAAAGGTGGGATAGAATTCTTACCCCCCCCCCCCATAAGCTGTAGAAACTATATAAAAAATACATTAAAAAGCAATCCAACTGGTTTTAAATACAACAGTTAAATATTTTAGTTTGAATTAGGCTTATATAATTTGTTTGGCTAGTCTTAGTTACGCCACTGACAATGTGTATATGTGTTACTGGAATAATCGGCGTTGCTTACAGTAATGTAAAAAAAAAAAAAAAAAAAAAAAAAAAATATATATATATATATATATATATATAAACAATGAAACCTTGTACGTGTTATAAGGTATTAAAAATTATAATAAACTTGCAAAAAACTCAAATCAAGTATGACTTTTAGGTGTTATATGCTTAGATCAAAGATGTAAGGTTACTAAAAAACAACTTGCATACACCAAACTACAACAAACCAAACGCATACTTAAGGCACAAATGAAAATGTTAATGAGCAAAGGTAGTATCAAAAACAGAAATTGGGTTGTAAATACATTCATAGGCACATCAAATGTATACCGAGATTCATAAAACCTTATATCTATATTACTAAAATTTCAAAACAACGTAGAAGTGTTGTAGATTGTAACGAATAAAGTAAAAATCGCAGATGACGTATTAAAAACGATTGCCATTAATATAAGTAACTGTATATTCATTAGCAAATTTTATTTAAGTCATCAGGGGAGTAAGTTTTTAAGAAATTTGCTAAAATTTCATAGCAGTTAAAATTGTTTTTGAATGATTCTATTTTAAGTCAACCTTTGTTGTTGCAGGTATGTTTGTTGCGAGTGTGTGCTCATTCTAAAAGCCGACGAAGGTAATGTAAATATTTACTGTATAGTACATTAGTTATATTAGTGTAAATGAAAATCATACTAATCAGGTTGTTTGATCTTTAATTTCTTTATCCATTTGGGAAAAGAAGATCATGACCGTCATTCAATGTAGTCCTATAAGGATCTTTGCTGTGCTTCCGGAATGAAAGGATAACTAGGATGGGTAGGTTGAGTGTAGGGGCCCTCTCCTGTCTACATCCTAGGAGAAGGTATAACGGGCAGTAAGGTTACACTGTCCTTAATCCCTATAAATGTTTATTTCTTGTTCCTAAATATTTTCTAACAAACTTTAATTTAATATAAAATAGAGACGTCTATTGAGAGGTATTTTATAAACGAACTAGCTGTTTCCCGCGGCTTCGCACGCTTTACGTAAGCCTTGACCATGTATTTGCACTTCTGGTTCAAGTGCATTGTATTTCTAACACCGATGTAGAGTTTGCTTTGTTGTCACGATCAAGAAAATCTGTGTATGCTTATTATATAGCCATTATACACGTACAAGTATTTTATTATAAAGCGGTCTAACAGTCAAGCTTTAAGTTCAACCATATATTTATCATAAAGACAAACATATATTCTAACTTAGTGCCTTCAAATAGTCTTTGGCAAATTAATATACGTAACTGTCTCGTAATATTGCAGTTTATAATGTGCAGGCGCTTTGAAAACTTTTATATTTTGCAGCGCCACCTCGTGGTGAGTTTTATAAATGAATATAGCATGTAAACCTTCTCCGTCGAAAAGTACATATACATTCAAATTTTCATATTGATCGGTCAAATAGTGTACGATTCCATAAAGGACAAACACACAAACATTCCTATATATATATAGGAATGTATATATATATATATATATATATATATATATATATATATATATATATATATATATATATATAAAACACATTTTAGAAAATGTTTGAAAATATGTGTATGTAATTCAGAATAGTAACAGATACTACGGTGCAAATAATAACAGTATGTTATGTGTCAATAGTAAAAAATGTGTCCCTGACACGAGATTTTCAATCAGTATTGGGAGGCTTTTCACGCGAATGTACAAAAACAATTGACTAATTTGTAAATTGTCTAGAATTGGAACAGGAAGTGTTTTTACAAGCTAAGAGCTGAAGGTCGTTTAAGAAATGTCGGGACACGAAATTAACAATTTAGTAATACTCGTATACGCTCGCGCTGAAGCGCTCTGAACGTATTTCACAAACTACTTCGCATTCTCTATGTTTGGTGTTTAAAAATCTCCAGCAATATTTTTGGAATTTGTTCTTCGTATCAGAACAAAACGGTAATATAAACATGGGTCGAAAATGCCTAGTTTTTCCTATGTCAGCCTGTCTGTATTTTTAGATTGCATTTATTATTTCTGAAACCAGTGAAAATAAAAAGTCAAATTTTGTACAACTATTTTCTTTGACTTTTCAAGAAAAAAATGTGCAGTCTATTATCACATTACGTTTCAAGAAGGTAGACATTTTAACTTTTTAAAGCTTACGTCGTAAAAACTAATAAGGTTATGAATTATAGTATAATACACTTTGCTTAATTCAAATACTGTACAAACAATTTGACTCTCAAAATAAAAAATCGGTCAAGAAGTAATAGTGAGGTAATCTGTAATGCACGAATCTTTCATTGCTTACAGCTTACGGAATCATTCATTAATCGTGGATTAAAACAGTTAAAAGCGTACATTTACAGTTGTTTACTTGCGGATTTTTGTTTTAGAAAACAAGAACAATAATTGTATCAGACTTCAGCTTTTTCTCTTTCTGAAATAAAAAATAAAATGAAAACGGTAAACTAAGTATTTTTGATCTATTTTTATATTAAACATTGTGTCTTGATACGAGAAACAAATTCCCAAAATATTACTGGAGAATTCGTAAACACCTGTGTATTACTTCTTGATAGTACCCATGTTCATTCCTGATATTTACTGTTAAAGGAATATAAAACATATTTGAGTATTATCTCATTGTAGCATAATTTTACCATTAAATAATTATCAAAGGAATGTGTTGTCAATCAATATTTCACTAGATGCCAAATTGAATTTAACAATGTTTCTTTCTTTCGAAGTTTTCTACATATTATTAAACCAGATCACGTATTCTAACACTTTTGTCATATAAAAAAGCGTTATTGTATGCTGGGTAGATTATGTATATTAAGCAGAATAGGAGTAAATATTATTACTAGACACTCGCACAAAACTTAGCTGATGACATTTGAGGCGATGTTGCCATATCGCTGCTGACTACCAGGTGTTCCCTGATGTTAACACGGATCAGTAATTTTTCATACACGTAGAACTGGAAACAGTGTGGTGCGGGGTGGAGGGGAAGGGGATTAAAACGCAACAACCACCATTAAACTATTTTCGTACGGGCTGCTCTAGGAGAAAAACTACAACTTTTGGCCGCGGTGTTTTCAGCGAACACAGAGTACAATGGTTTTTACGCGCCAAAATATACGATCTGCTGCCATTAACTTGATAAAAAATAATGTGCGGTATAAAATGTATCGCATTCTCTTTGTTGATATTTTTTAAGTGCGTAATACATTTTTATTTTATTTTTTACTTACTACAGAATTGTTTACTATCTTGACAATTCGAATGATAAAAATCGAACATAATTAATTGTAATCAATTTTATTCTTTAAATCGTGCTAAAATGTAAAATTGTCTCTAAAACTGTTGAACATGATCTTTCCTGTGAATCTTTTTGTTTCTCATAACTCTAAAATACTTTAAAACTGGCAGTATTTGAAATTCATTATAAACATGGTGAGAATATTATTAAATTTAAACAATTTACACTCTTACGCAATTGGAGTTATTAAAAAAGATTTATTTGCAGTTTTGTTTAGTTTTTCAGACATTTGTAGTGATTATTCCATCAAAAATTTTTTAGTTTGAATTTTAAATTACAATTACAAATTACACTTAATAGTGGATGCAATACAGTACACATAGTTGCAAAAAACAGTTGGGTGTTTTCGTGAAATTAGATTTTAAAATAAGGCCTCTCAAGAATCAATGAATCAAAAACTTAGGAAGGTTCTACAGTGTATGATGAGCCAAAATCATGAATTATAATTTACTATACTGTACTGAAACCTCAGACAATTACAAATTACACTTAATAGTGAATGTAATACAGTACACATAGTTGCAAAAAAACAGTTTGGTGTCTTTCGTGAAGTTAGATTTTAAAATAAGGTCTCAAGAATAAATGAATCAAAAACTTAGGAAGGTTTAACAGTGTTATGATGAGCCAAAATAATGAATTATAATTTACTATACTGTACTGAAACCTCAGATTAATAGTTTTTATACGTTTACTGAGCTATTTGGATTCGTTACGAAGTAAACAATAATACAAAATAACACCACGACAAGAGTGCATGATAGTTATATTTGTGTTTACGGTGGATCGATGTTGTTGTTTTACTAATTCAAAGTTACATAATCCTTACGTGGACTTTGTGTTTGATAGAGACAGCCTTGGAGTTGCTTTTGTAGTATTGGGCGTTTTTATATCGAATGCGTTATTGGTTTATCTGAAATTTATTAACTGTTAGGCAACAGTGTGCTTGTGTAGTTTATTGACAGTTTTTATGAATTAAATTAACTGAATCATAAATGACTACATACTGCATTATCATATATCATATACAATATAAACGAACAGTTGGTGAAGTTGATTCATGAATTAAGGGCCGCCAACCTATTCCTGATGCTTTTAACCATTGTGGTTTAGTGAAATAGCAAAATGTCACCCAGTTTTAATTTTGGCGCGTTTTTACAATAGAATGCTCTCATATTAGCTGTAACTCAATCTAATCTTCACGTAAAAAGCGGAGGGGTTGACATTCTCCTGCCAAACATCAGGGGCTGCTACTCTGAAAGGGATCCTTAGTACTTTTTTCGAAGTTTAAGAGGGAAAGCGAACCAAAAGGATATAAAAGACGCGATCTCTCAACCAATCAACTGGGATCTCTAGCGCCACAGAATTAATTTGGAATCTCTAATGTCACAGAATTAATTTAGGATCTCTAGGGCCACAGAATTAATTTTTATTGTACCTGTTGTAAGAGGACCGTCGAAAGGGGAAAACACGAGGATAAAGAAGCCCGCGGTCTCTAAACCAAGTAACTGGGGTTTCTTAACCCACTCAGTGTTTGTACCACAGGGTTGTTCTTGTATTGTACTGTTGTAAGAGAACTTTTTAAAGGAAAAAGATAATTCAGGACGATAGAGAATGCCACGATTTCTCAAACAAATAACTGGGGTCTCTTAACCCTCTCAGTGCTGGTGTTACAGGGTTATCCTTGTGTTGTAAGAGGACTGTTGAAGGAAAAGGGAATCCAGAAGGATAGAGAAGTCCGCAATATTTTAAACAGGTAAATGGGGTCTCATAACCCTTTTGATGCTAGTGTCACAGGGTTATCCTTGTGTTGTGGTAGGTGTAAGAGGACTCTTGAAAGGAAAATAGAATCCAGAAGGATAGAGAAGGCCACGATTTCTCAAAAAAATAACTGGGGCATGTTAACTCTTTCAGTACTTGTGTCACAGAGTTGTCCTTTTGTTGTGACTGTTCAAAGAATCACAATGATAGAGAAGCCCGCAATCTTTCAAACAGGTAATTGGGGTCTTGTAACCTTTTTAGTGCTAGTGCCACAGTGTTATCCTTGCATTATGACTGATGAAATAGGACTGTTGGAAGGAAACCCGAAATTACAAGGATAGAAATACCCCCGATCCTTCAAACAAGTAACCCATTCAGGGCAAGTGTCAACCAGGGTAGTACCCGTTCCATTACCGTACTTCTTCACTATCCATTCCTAGTATGAGATACTGTTGAACCTAAATGATGCCAACTAAGATTGGGGTACTACTAAGCCTAAAAAACCAACAAAAAACATAACGAAGAAAAAAAAAACAATAACTAGATAAATGATTTATTGCTGAGTACTTATCATCGGCCAGCACCAAGTTGTCGAGTGGCTACCCGCCGCTCTGATGATCAGCCGAGGAGTTTTTGCGTGAGGTCGTCAGCGGCGACAAGTTCTAGAGGCCGGGTTATCTCCTGCTGATCCCCGCGTCCCCTTGACTTTCCTTGGCCCCACCCGACTGTGACTCCTTATCTCTGACCTTACACCGGACCGCCTCCCAGCCCGCCACATGTTCGCTGACTTATCCTAGTCCCCTCTGCGTGACCCCAGATAACACGGTTTGCTTTCTCATCGTCTTTCATTTCGAATTTCAAACGCTCTCCTAGTTGGATTATACATGTTCCTACAGTTTAATACGTACCAAGGATTAAGACAATCTCAGCCTTCTGACATTACGGGCTCTTTTAAACAAATTTTGATATTACATTTTTGGCAGTGTTAGCATAGTTTTCTTTTTGTGTGGACTTAACATTTTGTGC
This sequence comes from Homalodisca vitripennis, assembly GCF_021130785.1. NCBI lineage: Eukaryota > Metazoa > Arthropoda > Insecta > Hemiptera > Cicadellidae > Homalodisca > Homalodisca vitripennis. Next base: position 122,253,993 of record NC_060210.1, on the reverse strand, counting down.
TCTTTTGCTCATTTTGTGACTTACAAATGTTATTTTCCGCAGTTTTTCGTGTTTACGTATTAGATAATTTATTATTGAAATTGTTACTATTTCCTCTGAAGATGAGCACTGACTATTAGACCTTTACGTAATTTGATATTTTCTAGAAATTATAGTAAGGTCTAAGTCTACAAATAATTAATTTCGCCTTTTTTTATATAGTGAAATTTAATTTTAAATCACAATTTTAGCAATCTTGTGTTGGTTTGTAATTATTGTAAACATATTCGTATAGATTAAAGATATATATTATAAAGTTATCTTAACGAATATACTATCTCAGAACATCTTACACCTGAAATCTATTTCGGAGATGATTTACTGGCCACATCATAGTTTAAAGCATATGTTGATCGGTGAAGTGGAACATTGAGAACGTGTTGAATTAGGATGAATCAAGTCATAAGTGTACAAGGAGCGATATTGATTGAAACATATGAGACTAATATTGAACATTAAATACTTCCACGCCCGTATTTTGATCGTAGGATTATTGATTTAAAGTATGAGTATTAAAAAGTTCTTGTGGAGTATCATTATTGTTATTTACATGTTAAGTCTGAAAGTATTTGTCTAATTTATAATATACCGGGTATCTATAAATTACATGCAGGCTCGGTATAGTAATAATATGCTTCCAATCATTTCGGAGTGTTTCAATATTATTAGTGGTTAATCACAACAAAACTTGTATTAATTTATAGTTTGGATATTTAAAACTTATACACTTTACGAACATAATTCAATTGAAAAGAGTCTGGATGCGTATGAATCGTATATTTTAAATAAGGCGCCTTTCGTAATTCTAAGAAAATAATGTTGACATTGCTATGGGGTCTACTCGCATCATCTTAGAAGCTTTGTCGTGGGAGAACCGATTAATGTAATTTATTGTTTTGTTGTTGTTTCTGATAAGTAAGATGTATAAATAGCTCTTAATGGTTTTTATGTTTCATGCCTTCTAAACCTTGTTGAAATACTATTTACAAATTGTTTTGGTAGGTACCTTTATTTGGTTGAAAATCTTATTTTTCTAAGCTCATTATGACCTCCAAACTTAATTAATAAGTCTCATTTAGAAAATTGATGGCAAAACAGATAAAATTTCTTAAAAAAAACTCTAGTAACAGTACGCCTCAACACATGTCGTGTAACAGGCTTCGCTGTGTTTCATTTTAAAATTGTACGTTATAGCTCATATCATTATTGATAAATAGAACGACTGGTAATGTCAGCCTACTGAGTGAAAGCCATCAATGGCGCTCAGCCAAATTTCAAGGTGGGACATACACCATCGTAGAACCCATTTTTATTTACATAGAAATGAAGTTTCATGCAAAATTTCAAGCCTAAAAATGAAATCTTTCTCGATATATCTTGTCACAGGACACATTCACACTTTTTGTGAACATAACCTCTTATAAAAGTTTTGCTTACAAATTTATTTACTTTGCTTTTTCTCGTTCCTTTATCATACTACCAATATAAAAATATTCGGTAAAGCTCTGTCAAATCCCCAGGAATGACATGCTTTATAAATTAACTAAGAGTTCCTAGTGAATGAAGCTGAAATGTAGCTTCACGCATAATTCCATGTATGTAGGTTAGATCGTTTTTGAGATATAGATGTTTCTCACGAGTCCCCAATTAACTTTTAAAATGTGGCGTAATAGTGACCCATAAGTTTTTGCACCTGCAAACTAAAGAGCTCAGCGTTAAGTAAATATACACTTTGTTTGCAAGTTGTACCCTGTAGTAGAGCTTTGGCCAGACCGCTGCGGTCTTGTTTTACTTTAGGTTCGCATTTTACGAGCTTGTTGTCTTGAATTTTTGTTTCTCTTAGAGCAGCCTCATTTTTGTGATCTTTATTGAAAACGGTCTTACTCCGGTCAAAAGTCCAAACTCGTTATCGTCACCACTTAAAGACCGGGGATAATCTGTGGTGAGGTCGACCACTAACTGGTGTGTACCGGTTCATCGACCTCTACACGATAATGTATAATTGAACCTATAAATTTATTCGATTAAGTCAATTTTTTTGTGATGCTACCGTCTATCACGTTACATTTGCAAGCTTAAGGAAAGAAAACTCGTCCGAACTGCATTTCGAACCCGGAAATGAGGACTGCAATGCTGAGACAATAACCGTTGACTTCTGTCCACCACGGACAAGCCACTTTGGACAATTGAGTTATTGTCAGTTGTGATGGTCCGTCACTTGTCACACATATTCTGGATAGAATGTTTACTACTTATACTACTATCCCTATCCGAAATAAGGAAAAGATATATCGTTTTTGGGGGTATGGTTTAGTTTTTAACATAAGTAAAAGTGTAGTGTTAATAAATAATTTTTTTCATTTTTATAACTCGAAATGTCGTAATTCTCTCCCACTGACATTTAAAATCTACCGAAGAATATTGGTTCCAGACATAATGTAAGAGTCGATTTTGTTCCCACCTGTACTCAAATTTATTCTAAGCTTTTCTATTTGTTATTAAGTGAATGTTTAAGAAACAAAACGTAAGCATAGTTGTGGATATAATAAAATGTAGTGTAGTAAAATAGTTTCCACGTCATATTTTATAATTTTTCACAATGAAACTAATCATCTTATTAAATTATTGTCGTCTGGTAATGTGTCACGAAACAAGTAAAAAAAAATTTTAATATATCTGTAATATACATTTTTATTAGTATCAGAAAATGGCCTTACGTACGTTCATTGCATACGCGATGCTAATCATGCCATCATTTAGTACCGATTAGTCGGAATAATATTTTAGCTCGTTGAACATATGTACAGTTAAATCATTTCAAAGTGCTATTGGTACGTGTTTACAGAGAAGGTGTTACATCTCCAAGCGTGTAACGTTCAGTTGATTGACATTATATTCACTGAACTGGGGAATGTGCTGTGAATGGGGAAACTCGCAATATGGACGGATTATTCACTAATTAAAATTATCATTTGTTTGTACATTTTAGATTCTTATCCGTTGTGCAAGTCTCGGTGCTGTGAAGTCCAAAACAAATATCGGCCTCTCAGCGGGAGGCAACATTTGAACCGGCGACCTCTCAATCATCCAGTGACGCGGTCTGATCACCATCAATTTGCGCCTCTCCCCCCCCTCCACCATCATCCACTCATCATTTAAAGTGATCTGTCACTGCGCAAAATTAATTATTTATCTCTATTTTCAATACAGGCGGCCGTGGCGGCCGCCGTATGCGGATATAGACAGGGCAGTATGTGACACTGGTTTCTGGTTCTGATTGGCTTAGCGCGATTGGCAGTCTAAACAGTAGACCATTCTTCGTTCTGGTTTCTCAGGAGGCGTCAGGATATTAAGCTTCGCTGACTAATATCTAGGTAAATCTTGGAAGAGAGGACAAGGACGTAGCCATCTGAATGTTTCAAGGGGTTTGGACACCCCCCAAATTTTAAATTTGTTCAATTAATTTTTAGTAAACAATTATTATAATTTAAATAATTCAGTATTACTTACATGTACTGCTGAAAGATCGCTCTCATCAAAGAAACGGGCGAAGAAACTTTTAAAGAAAAAAAATGGAGCCTTACTCTCTATTGTCCGGCCCCTCCCCCCCCCAAAAAAAATATATAGCACTGTAGAATACAATATATCATAAGGTTCCGTAGTAAGGATTGCATTACGTATAATAATGCAGTCAAGATCAAACTATGATTGCCAAGCTATTAATCATATTATGATATTAATATACAATTAGAACGTAGGATAGTGTTTTAAACATTTTGCACCACATGATAATCGGGTCATTACCCCGTAAGTGAGATAAACTTTTATTCGCTGGATAGCAGCGTAATGAGCGCGGGAGCGGGAGACAGTCCCTGACACAAGCGCGGTAATGAATATGTCGGTGCGAGTCGTCGCCAATTTGTGACGTTGCGTTTTCCACGGAAGGAAGAGAATTTCCTAAAGTGGCATGTTTAAATTGTTAGTTCCGTTGTCTTATATTTTATATAACTTTTATTTGAGGATTTTATTATTGAAAACCGTACACTTCCATTTATATATAATAAAAATACATAATATGTATCTAAATAAACCAGTAAACCAGACTATTGAAGGAAACGATAGAACATAACAAAGAGTTCTGGTAGAAACGAACGGTTACTCTTCTACCTTTTGGTCCCAAAATCACCCACCTCTTTCTTGGAACAAGAGGAATCTATATACAAAGTTCCTAGTCTCTAGGACCTTTCTGTCAAGAGTTATCGTACATACGGACAGACAGACAGGCAATGACACGATTTTGAAATGGCTCTATCGGATATTTAATAAATTATTTCCCAACATAAGTAGCCTTAGCCACACAATACACAGGAAACCGCTTTCGAAAACAATATTGTTACTCATTGGGTAACCAACGAGAAAAACCCAGAATAAAAAAAAAAATGTATCAACAATGTTAATATGCTGCGAATCAAATCATATGAAATTTTCAGTATGTTACTAACATATGAGATGACTTTGTTGCATCGGTTGCTTTCATAAGACACGAAACATTTTAACATCGTTCGTTCTGTCGGGTCCTTCGGTATTCTGTTTTATGGGTTTATTCAACACAACTTTCATATTCAACACGTACAAATATTTTATAAAATTTGTCCAAAAATGGAGTATACATACTTGGTAATTTTAAAAAATGTGTAGAGTTTCATAGATATTCATAATTAACACACAATTTAAAGAAGTATTTTAACTTTTTTGTATTTTTCAATTACTTGTTATAATTTTCTATTTACCTTCTTGGCAATTATGGAAGTTGAAATCGTTTAATTAAACCTACGAGTAAAAATCATTATTGCTCATTATTACTACAGTAATTCCTATTTTCAAATTAAAAATTAACAATTGTAAGATATAAAATTAAAACTATTTTAAATCAGTAACACAATATATGACACAAATACCTAATAAAATAAGTTAATAATGTTAAACAATGGATTTTGCTGGAATTTTCACATCTATGTCATTTTGTGTTTGTCTAGGCGAATTATAACAATACAGAAAAGAATTTGAGATAAGACGAATATTCTATAACAATGTAAATCAATCATGACGAAAATATATGTTGCCTTTACCTAATACGAGATTTGTTTAGTTTATCACATACAGTTACATATTAAACTTTTTGTTACTCCATGTCGTAAGCTATCTTATAGCTGTATTTATTACGATATAAAAACTTTTATTCGCATGGCAGATTACAAAATTAATGTTATGAAGCATCGCTTGACGGAACAAGTGCAGTATTTTATTTGTAACGCATCCACGTAATGTAATAATGAATGATAATTAGAAGTACTGAAAATACTTCCAATGCATCGTGAATACCAATGTAAATTTACGGATTGAGAATAATTTATTGGGAAAATTAAATGATTTTCTTATATTAATTTAAATGTAGCCATTTGAGTTCCGGGAGTTTATTAAGCGCATTTTGAAATGAACATTTGTTAAGTGTTGCGAATCAGAGTATACATCATAATGAATGACATAGAATCAATAAATTACATTACATTCCAGTTAATTGGTTTTCTACAGAGATTTTTTTGAAGTTCAAGGATGGGAGATTGCAATAAACCTTTGACATTTCTGCCGATAAGGCAACACCAGATAAGAACATTGAGTAACTTATCGCGTCCGTAGGTCACATTTTAAATCAAACTTTAATTACATCAATTTATACATACACGTGATCATACTGCAGTTTTTAGTTTCACTATGTAAAACATAACGTTTATATCTTTTAGTGTAAGTATGTGTGTAATTAACCTAGTACATTAATAATTCCTGAGTAAGGTTTAAATGGCGAATCAACTATCCAACGTGTTCGTTACTACACGTTAAAATTTTAACGGTTTGTTTTTATTAAATACAGGGTAGTAATAAAACACAAAGTTTGTCGTGTAAAAGGTATGTTGTTACCTGTGTTACTCCGTCACAAGTGTAAGCGCCATTTGATTGTTTACACTTGTTCGTTTACACATTTATTTATTCTGTCATCGGGGTTACTTATAAGACCAATATAAAAATATTCGCTATAATTAAATCCTAGGGAGTGACATGCATCATCGTCGAACTCGATTTTACTTATATAGAAATAAAGATTCATGCAAAATTTGAAATCTACGAATTAGTTCATACTCGACATGTTGTTATGACAGACAGACAGACAGACATAAATGAAAAGAATCCAGCATCTCAATTAATGAGCTTCGCGAAAGCTTAACTATAAATAGGGCTTTAAGAGGTTAAGAGGTGATATACAAATTATGTAGTTTATTATGTAATTTTAAAATATTGAAAAGTAAAAGTTATAGACTCGTAGACATAAATTAGGAGTATTTTAAATGTACAATTATTTCACAATAATAATACGTACATACAATAAAAAGACCGGATTAAGAAATTATCAAGAATACGATATAAAAATAAGACAAATCATTGGACAAACAGTTGTTATGTATCATCCCTCAAACATTAATGGGCACTCGTTGATGGTATTACATAAATACGAAGGATCTATTAGAAATAATAACATTATAAACAAATTAAATGCAGAAATAATAGTTTGAGTATGTAAATTAAAAAAGTTATGAATTAAATTGCCATGCAACATTGGAACCCAGTGGACTATAGAAATATGTAAGGAAGTTGTTGAGGAGATGGCGTCTGGCCAGCTGTGACACTTCCACTTAGTGATCGGCTTGTCACTTGTTATCAGTGTAGCTCTAGGCCTGTTATAGATCCAGGGACTCAGGTTAGTTGTGGCTTGGTATTAAGTTAATAGTATGTTAACAGAAACTCTTCAGTATTGAAGGCGAGTTTGTGATATGTTAGTACTATGTCAGTAGGCATTCTACAGTATTTACGTCGCGCAGGAGATGGAAACAGGCCAGCTGGATCATATCCAGGCTCTGATTGTCCGCTCGTCACCTGGTATCAGAGTAATACTAGGTCTGTTATCACTCCTTGGCTTCGGATTGTTATAGATTGGTGAAAAGGTAGTAAGTAATATATGTCAGTGGACATTCTACAGTATTTACGTCGCGCAGGAGATGGAAACAAGCCAGCTGGATCACTTCCAGACTAATTATCCGCTCGTCACCTGGTATCAGAGTAATACTAGGTCTGTTATCACTCCTTGGCTTCGGATTGTTATAGATTGGTGATAAGGTAGTAAGTAATATATGTCAGTGGACATTCTACAGTATATACGTCGCGCAGGAGGTGGAAACAGGCCAGCCGGATCACTTCCAGACTAATTATCCGCTCGTCACCTGGCATCAGAGTAATACTAGGTCCGTTATCACTCCTTGGCTTCGGATTGTTGCAGATTGGTGATAAGGTAGTAAGTAATATATGTCAGTAGACATTCTACAGTATTTACGTCGCGCAGGAGGTGGAAACAGGCCAGCCGGATCACTTCCAGACTAATTATCCGCTCGTCACCTGGCATCAGAGTAATACTAGGTCCGTTATCACTCCTTGGCTTCGGATTGTTGCAGATTGGTGATAAGGTAGTAAGTAATATATGTCAGTAGACATTCTACAGTATTTACGTCGCGCAGGAGGTGGAAACAGGCCAGCCGGATCACTTCCAGACTAATTATCCGCTCGTCACCTGGCATCAGAGTAATACTAGGTCCGTTATCACTCCTTGGCTTCGGATTATTGCAGATTGGTGATAAGGTAGTAAGTAATATATGTCAGTAGACATTCTACAGTATTCACGTCGCACAGGAGATGGAAACAGGCCAGCTGGATCACTTCCAGACTCTGATTGTTCCCTCATCACTTGTTATCGGGTGTAACCTACGCCTTTAGTCTCTCCAAATAGATTGTAGGTAAATGGAATATATAGAGTGACAGTTTTTGTAGATTGTGGAGTATGATTAATAATCCGTATTCAGATGTGACGGGATATAATAATAAAAATACAAGTCGTTTGGCAGGTATTTGGTCTTCCGATCATACGTTAGTTTGGTTATTTAAATGCATATGTGACAGATACGGCAAAATACAAAAATAATTGAATCGTGAAAGGTAAGGGCTCTGTGGTGTAATGGTAGCACATTCACCCGGCAAGTGAGAGATCTCGGTTTGAGTCCCGGCGGGGCAAGTACTTTTTGTGATCCAATGTTTATTGAAATTAAATTCGGCTATTGCCATTTATACAAATTTAATTTATACATACATACATACATACATATATATATATATATATATATATATATATATATATATATACATACACATACATACATACATACATAAAAGTTTGTCTGTTTGTCTTTTATAGAACTGTAAACTATTTGATCGATCATTATGAAAATTTGTATGTATATGTATTTTTTCACGGAGAAGGTTTATATGCTATTCCCATTGATGTAACTCGCCGCCGCTGCTGCAAAAGATAAAAGTTATCAAAGCGCCTCCACATTATAAACTGCAATTGCGAGACAGTTACGTATATTAAATAGCCAAACACTATTTGAAGGCGCTACGTTATAATGTATATTTGTCTTTAAAATAAATGTCTGGTTGAATTTAACACCCAAGTGGGTGTTAGACCACTTAAAGTACATGCACGTGTACAATAGCTATAAACATATACTTTTGAATGGTTTTCTTGATTGTGGCCACACGGTATATCTACATCGGTGTTTGAAATATAATTCAATTGAACCAGAAGTACTCATATACGGGCAAAGCTTACGAAAAGCGCGGGAAACAGCGAGTCGTTTATAAAGCACCTATGTGTGATTAATGCTGCTGTGAAAAAGTCCAACTACTCACTTGGTGGTTTGGCCAACTTTTATTTAATAAAATGGTCTTTGCTTTAATGCTTTAATTTTCAAAATTGTTTCGGCTATTTCTATTTTGGTTTTCAATTTTGAAATTTCTTATGGGAAAAATACATTTTCTTGAACTTTTATTTTTTACCTTCTTGTTCAGGAGCTTACAGCCTCCTCACAATTTTATAAATGGCAAGACTTCCCGCTCTTTACTACCATTGTGCTAGTGTAAGAAAGAAGCGAATTACATTATTATTAAACGAACCTTCATTGTCGCATAAAATACCAGGAATATAACTTGGGTACCAATAATACACCATATTCCCACGACACGAATAGTACGAAAATTAAAATAAACAATTCTTATGAAGTAAGTAAAAAATGAAGAAATACATATTTGTCGTTAGACGTGGTGGCCATTATATCCTTATTATACCCGTGTCAGTATTTTAATTATTACTATAAGACTGTATTACTGATCTTATTAAATATACTGAATGTCAATGGATATATCATTTTTACGGATATCTAGTTTAGTTATTAAAAATTGGACTAAATACTGATTATTACATTGATTAACTACAGTGCTTAGTAGATACCAGGTTAATAATGCCATTGACATGTCCGGCAGCTCAATTATATTACAGTACACAAGTACACTGATTTAATGACTTTATTAATGATGAAGAATGACAACACATTTATACAGAGAAACTGTGGAGGTTAATTAAATTCGATAAATTAATATAATTAAATACGTATAAAATTAGATGATATTGATTTATTCAGACGGGTTGGCGTGGCATGTGATATAGCCAATTATGTTAATTATTCGAAATTAATATCATTACACGTTCTGGTGCACGGCATAAATATGCATGGGAGCCATGGCGCTCTGGGCACAGAACGTATGACAGTTGTAATGCGGTGGTGACAATACAGTGAGGTAATTACAAGATTGTGGTGTTCGATAAAACGCATGTCATTTAGTCAACTAACTAGATGGATCCTTGGAATTATATTTTTAAATGTGCTCAAACTTGGGAACGTTCCAGCTTTCCTCTGCAGTCTAGACATGCAGTCAGTATAGATTATGTCGTCTTACTGCATCCAGGAGAGAACTGAAGTCCACTTCGCCTCCCACACAAACGTAGGTTTGGGGATGGGACTGAGAGCCGGTATTGACATTTTCATTAGGCCTCGAGTATCTCTAGGATATAGTACAAAGTGATTAAAATCTCTCCAAGGTTAGAGGATTTTAGGGCGTACGGAGGTACCCTCTATGGGAGCTACAATCCTGCTCACAAAATAAAAAAAACATGTTGGTTTTGCGTCCCAATGAATACACTTGGAAGTTTATCCCAACATTTGTCTCATGGATGTAATTCGTTTTTTTTTTAACTAAAAAGTTTTAATGAAGTTTGGTGCTGGAGGTGGGCGGAATTTCGACTTCGGGAGGAAACATTATATGCCCGAAGAACAGTTAATTTTATATTTTAGAGTTCATAAGAAGAAGGCGGAAATGCCTTTCAATATATACGATATATACATTGACACATACGACACAGCGTTCTCGGTATAATAGTTTGAAATATCAGTCTTTGTTTTGTGCTTGAAAAAGAACAAATAGTATCGAAGCAATTACGATTTTTAGGATCAACAAGACATGTCAACGCTGAAACTAACGTAACTTCAATTTTAATTTTGGCGAAATAAAGTTTGTGAAATTTAATAGATATAATCCAAATTCGTTGTAATACAGTTATTGATATAAACCAGTGCCTTCTCGTATTATTATGGATCAAGGTCAGCGAGTAAATGATACTTTAATTTGCGATAATCAGAAGGTTAACTTAGTTTGTCCCTGTTGTCCCCATGCCGCAGTTACTTGAATCACGTCCCACTGCAATAAAAATGATTTGATTTGCAAGAGTATGCTGTGTTGCTTAGTCATTCTATTGTTACCTTGCCTGTGAATAGCTCACATGCATTCGTTACTCGGGCGTTAAGCGTAAACTTGTGCATTATCACACAACGCGTACTCTGCCAGAGTGCTGATGTCATCGGTTCGTGTTGACATAATATACTTGACTAATACGTGGCCCATTCAGTTTTCTTAATTAGGTACTGTACGATCGGAATCGTTTTATTTTAAAATTTGATTATATACTAAAACATTGAAATAAAAAAACATGGTTAAAATTATATATAGCAAGTGTGGGGGTGGGTGGAGGTTGGATTTCCGAGGATAAACTGTTTTGAAGAAATCTGATTTTGACTCACCTGTTCAGCTTTATTCTAAAACAAATTGCAATAACTTCAAAACAAATGTTACGCACAAAATGATATGTTATATTTAGTATTTTAAATTTAACACATATTAAATTGCCGCAAATGTATTGAGTGTATTATTGCCTTGTTTTTAGTTTCTAATCTTTAAAATAAATTCCTTTCTTCCTAGATTTCCTGTGAACTTCAAGTAAGAAGTTTTTGGTTTTTGTAATTTTTCTGCTTTTTGAGTAAGAAAGAACTAGGTAGTTCTATCTCCGCTGGATAAATGATTAGATTCAATAATTAATTTGGTCACTATTACAATACTGCAGTTTTTGTTTACGAGTTATTAATGTGCTGTGTCATTCTTATAAGTAAAAATAACTATCCACAGACGCTTGACAGTCTGTATAATTGCAGTGATACTGTAGACAGTGTGATAATATCCGACCGTCGGCAGAATCTGAAATCTAAGTAAAGGGAATTGATTTTTACCCTAGATTGACTGTGTATAAACGTGCCAATTATACAGTAGATAAAGATAAATACTCAGAACTTCATGTATTTGTACGCACAACATCTGAGGTGCAAGTATGGAATTCTGTAATGCTTTTCATATCATGATACGTAATAAATGTATAATAATCAATGCATGAGTATTATATATCTAATTTTCATGTTACGGAACCTTGTAGAGTTCTGTATTTTGCATGGAATGTTCCCCAATTTCGCTCAAGATCTTTTGGAATCCTCTTTTACTTTTTATTGTTGGATATACATAATGATTCCTTCTTTGTACATTCTTATTAAATGTCAACTGCTGTAGCTTGTCTTTCCGTTATAGTTTCTCTAGCAAGTTCACATGTCCTGATTTCTATATCTTTGCATTCCTGATACTTGGTACAGTCTTCTCGAGTAGTCCATCTCAAGCGCTTCAAATTTCCATTTTTTGTCTCTCGCCAACATTTTGCACCATCAGATACGTTCTTATAGTCGCTTTAAGACATGAGCTTAGTCTTCGCCTTTATTTTTGTAGACTTTAGTAAAGGGTTTAAAATCTGTATGCATCTCCTTCCTCGGTTTAGTTTATTTTGTATGTTCCTTCTTCTGAGATAATGCTACTAAGATATTTATGGTAGTGAAAGCCTGTTATAGTAATGCCATCAAGCGGTGTTTCCCTCAGATGTCGTGCATTCTCTATTTTCTATTGTTTCGGTTCCATTTCGAATATTCTTCCATCAATTCGTAATGGATAATATCCTCAAGAATGGCAATTATTTATTATCCACAATAGTACCAAGACAATCTTCTTCCATTGCGATGTGATACGTAGCGTTTAAAAACCACGGAAAGAAATTTATCTAAGTGCACTCTCTGTATCAATAATGCTTTTACAGTTTATCCTCCGAGGGCGGTGTTATCTGGTGGCATAGCGCCATGTGGTTTGGTAAATTTCCACCGCGCCTCTCGCTCTTGTGAATGGCGTGTATCGCGTACTCGAGGATGGTGGCAGTGGACCGGTCAGACCCTCGCCTCGCCCGACCGATAACGCCGGGGTTGCGGTGGGTCACGTGCTCTGGAGGCCGTCCCCGAGGCCGAGTTGGCGGACGAGTGTGGATTTTAGCGCCCGCACATTATCGCCCCCGCGTGATCGCTTGTTGCAGCAATTAGCCGAGGTTCGTTACCTCTATCTACGTTCCCAAGTGTCGCGGAGATCGTCATCAGAATCAGAGCCTCGATTAGCGTCATCATTAGAGCATATATTCTTGGAGTAACCTGTAATCGCGGTCATCTTGTTACGCGTGGTGCAAATATCGACAACTCTGCTGTATTTATGGTCGTTTTGGTTATAATATGATCAATTAAAATCAAAAAGCTTTTAAATATTTACTGTAAAAATTGGTTATTCACGAACCTTTTTTTAACTTCGCCCTCAAGATATTCCAAAGGTATACTTTTTACAAATAATCTAAATAGCATTTGAATACTTATTAATATAGCCAAACATAAAGATGTTAATGTGCTTGAAGTATTACGTTGTTCTCGTGGAGTAAAGATTAAGGTCCTTTTACTGCAGCTGGTTCTGAACTGAGTAATAGTTAAGTAGTTTATGAGCATAACACACTTTTGTAATATAGCCACACGTTTCCATTTCGACTTCATTGAAATGATGATCAATTATATTCTGTTACTTAAAACAGATATCGATTTATATAATTCTGAAAGGAATTTAATACAATTAGCCAGATTAATAAAATGAGTTTATTTTTTTACTCTTTTATCACTAACATCATTGCAAATGTAATATTATCAAACAAATTAAGGATGAAATAATTGCTTTATGGATGCGCAATAACACGTTTTAAAAAAATCAGCAGATTCTCCTGTAAGATTACAGATTTTACACTCTTATATTTTCTGTACGGTATTGTGTAATTAACTCAGAGCCATAAAATATTTTCTAAAAAAAACCTTGGAACAGATATTTTACAAATAATTAGAATAATATTAGTGTTTGTCATGTTGTTATTGTGTGATATTTTTGTACACGTAAAGTAATATTTTCCATAACTAATTTTACATACAATTAGTTATTGATTATTGAAAAAAGAAATCATTCAACAGTTATTTGTAAATAATTCAAATATTATTGATTATTAGCTTATTTTTTAATTTCTGACTAAAATAGTATTTTATATCTCTGATCTCACTATGCTACTACGTTGACATATTTACTAACGTTTTTAAATTATAATTTTAACAAATAAAACTATTTGGAAATATTTCCAAATTCCTTGAGAAGTTAATTAGCACAATTAATTTACTTGTGGTTTCCTATTCTTTATTGTAAATCCACATTAAAAACTACAGCACTCATTGAACTGTTATATTTTACACGATCAACGATTCAGACGATTTTACCGTTGTGATGGGATTCTATTTAGATTTAAGTTTTTTCAAAATTTTAATGTACGCGCGTATTATGTGATTTGTGGCACAAATATTTTTCTAATAGACTTCACATTGTACAATGGTAATTTTTAAAACCCAAGGTTTCATGTTCGCATTTGTTTATTAAGACTGATTTTGACAGGTTATTTTAATTGTTATACGACTGATTAGTTAGTAGCAGCGGCAAAATGAAAACTACAGAGTTATCGAAATCTGAACACAACTCACAACATATAATGAAACAAACAACGTTGCAGGACAGCAGAGCTAGAAGTTATTGCAGCAATTACGACGAGGGAAAGTGTTACGGCAGAACACCATGCAGTGTGTTATTACATCTCACCTCTCTGTGGAGTCGCAGAATGTGGCCGGAGAGTACTCGTAGTCATCGTAGGTCCTAGGACACATTCCAGGCTTAGTGTGGTCTCACGTGTAGCCTACAGTTACATTCTGTGGCGTGGAACAACAATCGTGTTGAACAGCTGTCTGTTACTTCCAATAATCGTGCAGCCAAGAACAGTTGTGCATTGTACAGGATAGTTTCTCTAGTATTACGCATCTTGCTAGTCTATCATTGTACAGGATAGTTTCTCTAGTATTACGCATCTTGCTAGTCTATCATTGTACAGGATAGTTTCTCTAGTATTACGCATCTTGCTAGTCTATCATTGTACAGGATAGTTTCTCTAGTATTACGCATCTTGCAAGTCTATCATTGTACAGGATAGTTTCTCTAGTATTACGCATCTTGCTAGTCTATCATTGTACAGGATAGTTTCTCTAGTATTAAGCATCTTGCTAGTCTATCATTGTACAGGTTTATGAGCATAAACAGGGGTTTTCAAATATTCTGCCTTTAAAGTCAAAATGAAATACTTTATTAATCACTAACAAGTCTTAACTAGTCTATCAAAGTTGCAAGGAATTTACTGCGTTTCGCTACTGAGGCAAGTCTGTCAAATATTCCGCAACAGATTGTAGTAGTACCCTTTACAAACAAAAAAGAAATAGTTTAAGATCGATTTGAACGAAGGTAATGTATCACATTACCTATTTTATCCACATTTGGTCCAAGATCGATTTGATCGAGGAACGTAGGAATTATAATAATATTCTATGCCTCGTTCCAAATCTGTGGTGAGGACTGGAAGACTTCGTGAAAGGTTTTTTGAAAGTGCACCCAAGCAAAATATAGGAAAAGGAAAGTAGAAGTAGCATCGCTCCACAGAAATACGTATTGGGATCTTTCACGACCTATCTGGCCGCATGCTACTCAAACAGCTTTTTCTTTAATTTGAATCCATTTCAAAAGACGGTACTCCGCCTTGAAAACATTTTGGATCACAACAAGTAAATATGATGATTCCAATTAAGGCTGGTTGGTATAGACTTGAATACACAGAAAATCCTCACATTCGATTTCATCCATAGACTTTATTGTAATAGAATTTAAAAGATGCATGTACAAAAGAGGATGCACCCAATCGAACGAATAATATTAATCCGAGTAGAGGATGGTTTTTTTTATTACATTGGAAACCTGCATTGAAGTGGATAGGCACTACAAAAGTGACATAAATTCTAGCAACATAGCATGTTTTATCAATTTGTGTGATTTGATTTTACTTTGTGTGCGAATAGGTATTATTTCGGAAATTATCTTTGTAATGTTCAACCACACATCGCTTGTCTCATGAGTAAGCACTTAACCTAGTTGTTCATGGAATCGAGAATAATGTTCTCCGAATCGACTGTTAGATGCGCTAGTTGGTGGGGTACTGATATTGTTTAATAAAAGGGGGTTTTCAGCTGAGTAAATACTGTTTTTATCAGTTCCCTTCACCCTTTATTGCTCAACGTCGATTACAACTCAGCATATAGGAGAGAAATGAGCTGGAAATGTTAGATAAGTATGGTTTCTATAGAAAATTAAAATTAAAGGCGATTAGAAAACTATATATAATTAAGAGAGATATAATTTTAAATATTACATTAAAAACTTATCCTTTTGTGTCGAAAATAAACTGACGCTAAAATAACATGCCTTGTACATTTTAAAATAAACAAAATTTTGCTAATAAACCAAATAATAATATGAAAATACAAATGAATATTTGAATTAGCTAATAATATGCGATTTTAGAGCCGTTTGGCTCTCAGAAATGTGTGCGGAGGGTTATAACTCAGGATGTATAACAATTTTACTTTTAAAACATTTTTATATGTTCAACACATCACATAAGAAGTTTTATTTTGATTTGCAGTGCCGTACATATCGAGTACCGACACACATTTTCTTAAAATAAACAAAACGAAATTAAGTAATAAGCGGCTACAATATAGAATTTTCAGTATAATTAAAATGATAAAGTAGAAGTTGTGGAGAAAATGTTATATGTAATAAGTTAAATATATTTCTAATGACATGTTTAACGTGGTTTTGTTTTCTCCTTTGTTTTTGAATACTGAAACAATTTTTTAAATTGTTTAAATTTGTAAACAATAAGGTTTTTTTTTTCATTTTACTTTTGCTGACTTCAAATACAGACCTCTCATTGAAGGCTTCGGAATCATTGCGCTCATTCCGTACGATAGTGTGCTGAAACAGACAATAATGATAAGCGTTTACGGTGACAGGATTTAAATAGAAACTACGCAAGGATTGAAAACAATTTGTATAAGAAACATGCCTATTAATGAACATTTTCATTATATAACATTTATACACAAATTACTGTCTAGGATATGCTTAAATTGTGTTACGTTTTATCAATGCACACTTATTAGTAAAAAGAGTAACATGTGTAATTTAACTATCGCAATGTAAAGTGTGTACAACTGCGTACATTGTTCGAAGAATTGTTTCATTTTCCTCGGTGATGAAATATTAAGCAATTAATATACGGGGTGCCATTGCATAGCTACAATTAGCGTTACATTTTAATAATAAAACACATTTTATATGAAACAATTTTTAATTTTAAACTTAAAATCAACAAAATTGCAATTAAAAATGACTTAATCAAAGATGACAACTAAAGTATGTGTTGCTATTCGCTGTTGCGTGTAACGAATTGAGTAGAACACCTTGTACGCGAAAAAAAAAACTGGTCTTTCTGGTTTTATATAACTACTACGCTTTAGATATTCTTGTACACGAGGACGTATTTATTATGAATTATCCAAGTCAGCCATCGGCTTTGCTCAAATATTTTCTTGATCTTCCACCTCGAAAAGTATTCTAATTTATATGACCCTTGTAGGGTTACAATCTTTATGTTGAGTGGGTTTACATCTTTCAATTCCATTAATATTTTATTAATTACTAGGAATGCCTGCCTTTTAATGTAACCTTTCAATTGTAATATTACTCTACTTCAAAAATTAAATAAAAACAGAACAGGTTTATATTTAATGTTAGTTAAACATTGAATATTTGCCTAACAAAGTACTACGTAGTTGTTAATTTTTCTGTGGTCGTGAATTAGGAATCGCTGTAATTATATTATTTTTTTTGTATTATGTTTGGACACGTTACTAAGTAAATAAACTGTTGAATTTCGTAGATTTTAATAAAATGTGGTCTGAAGTGTAATTTAGTTTGAAGAAATTACCAGTTAAAGGTGAATTTCGTTGAACAAATAAATATTAAAAATTCCTTGTTTTTCTTTTTAATATTTGGTATATTTTTTATTTTATTTTAAATATATTTTTTCATAATAACAATGTATAGTCAACGACGTTGTTATTTTTGTTTTCATATTCAGTACCTAATATTGTCTGATTCATGGGTAAAAAAGAAATAATTAATTATTTGGTAACTTTAATGCTAGGCTTTATTATGTAGTAACGTCATTCACACACAAGATTACTGTATGACTGCTTTGTTGCGTAATACACTTATCTGTGAATGTGTGTATGTGATTAACATTTATAAATATGTTCATAAAAAATGCAATCCAATTAATAGAAAATATTAAATTACAATATTTCAGTTTTAAGGAATTGTTCTTTAATGAATTTAATGTGTCTTCTTCTAAAGAGTATACGAACATTATTTCATACTAAAACATTTTCTGTCTTAATATTCCAAAGACAAACTTAATAGCGTTTTAGTGAATTGTCTTTATTGTATAAATGAGAAACTTATAATAATGCTCAAAATAACGAGAATAATACAAAAATAACACTTATGTATCTTAAAGCAATAATGGTTTTTAATACTCTAAATTTCATACGCAGTAGCTATTGTATTTTAAAGTAATATAGATTTTAGACAATAATTTAATGCTTTTGACAATGTAAAATATTTAATGCTTTTTTAGGAAAGGATCGGGGATTAGCGTAAAGAATATTGTTTTTACGCAATAATTTGTTTATTGTCACTTACAAAATTTCTCTAGCAACTTATTGGAGAACATCGTTATTTATTCAAAATTGTAAACATTCATATTTCACATAAATGCTCATTAAGATATGTTCCAGTGTTCCTTTTGACTGGCCGTATGTATATTTCAGTAGCTACAATTTAACAACAAAACAATTGATCTCGTTAGTGTATGGCATATATGTAAAATAGCGAGTGATGTATAGCTTCTGCGTTACGAGTTAAATATTTACTTGCCCATATTCTAAAAATGTAGGGTCAAGTTTGGTAAGTTTGTTAGCCTAGGTTACGTTAGGTTATTTCTTAAGTTAGGCTAAATCTAATGTGGCCTAACCTAACCTAAAAAGTTTAGTTAGGTTAGGTGTTTATGTTGTATGATTCAACTTTTAATGTAGAAATTTAGTGCTATTTTTGGGCATTGTTTAGCGTTTCTTAACTATTTCGTATATAATTTCTGTTTTGATCATCCCTGTAATCTATCGAAATTGCTTTTTACTTTACTTTGTTATTATAATTACTCTATTCACATATTCACGTCAATTTAATATTTTAAAAAATCGATAAACCGGTGCAGCATTATCTGAACCTAATCTAAAATTTTACTAGCCTCGATGAACCTTTATTTAAAATAGTTTTGAACACATGAAAAGATTTATTCTACGATAAAGCATCCTATAATTCCCTAAATAAGTGTGTTATCAAGTAAATTATATAAAAATGTATCTAAATTATTGTGATTAATCTAGTAACGTTGTATATGCGATTGAATTAAATGTTTTAAATGTTTTTAAATTTCAGAGGGGCTTTAAATTACTAGTTTTATAAAATAAACATTAGAATTACTGATAGCGTCTTAAAATTGTTTGGGCGGGTATTGTACATTTTAGGTTATGTTCAAGTTGCCCTTAGCGGCGCGGCGGGGCTGTCAAAAGTTACTTATCTACTGTAATATTGTGATTGTTGGCACGGGCGGCGACACACAGGGACCGGACACGTATCACCTGGCAGTATTTACCTTGACTTTGTGCATGATGTGGCGAAGCCGGCGTCGTTCACAAGAATGCCCCAGTCCGACGTCGTCACAGTGCAGCCTTGCCGCTATTTATACACCTCAACGTCTACGGAGCGGTGTGGACGCCGCCGCCGTAGCCGTATTGACCCCGTCTGTTGACACGAGCGAGTCGCACAGCGGTGGGTGTGTGTGTGGTGCGACAACAAGACACTTATCCCGACGGTCACAGTCGTAGCTTTCCTTATGGTGCGATAGGAAGGCAGGATGGTTTACCGCTGGCACGTGAAATTTTTACGTTACTTTTCCATTTTTGAATAATTTAAAGGAAGAGTAGGCTAATGCAGTCAGAGTGACAAGACGGAAATCCCTAAAAAGAGGACTTTTGGGGCGAAAAAGGAAGACAGTAGGTATTAAATCTTATAAAATTTGCGTAAAAAATTTATTTATGCATTATTAAAAAAACGCATGTTATAATGTGTACTGTATTTAAGCATATTATAATGAAAAAACTCAAATAAGATTTGTTTTGGAATATAAATCGCAAAATGAAAAATTATAAGATGATATATTGATGGATGATGAAGTCACACTAAGGAGGTGTCCTTAACACTAACTTTACACTTTAATATTATGTTTTACCATGTGCTTTCTGTCCGATAATCTTTCACCACATTTTTTGATCAGAACTATTTATAAGTGAATGATAAAAGTATTATTTGAGGCTATTATTTTGCAATTTCGCATAAGAATTGATTATAACTTAAAATATTTAGAATTATATAATAACTTTTTTAAATAATTGGAATTAATGTATTGCATTGATTCATTATATTATTAGCAAGCTGTACTAACAGATGTATATCAGACATTATCACTATAACAGAAAAATATATAACAAAAGTAACGTATCATTCATAATACATAAATAGAGAATCAAGGGGTAGTAGCGCCAGTGCAGCTGAGCGGATAACAGCAACAGTAGGGCAGTTACACTATAGACAACAACATACAACTAAATGTAACAGCAGTTTATATGCCATGGCTTAACTTGTGCACTGCATTAATTTTTCATGGTCTATCTTCGAGACTTGTTGTAATGTGATTGTTCGAACATTTAAGAGTTTCCCGAAAATTCTCACGATTTACATAATTTTCAAAAGCCAAGAGGACCCGAGGACAAACATTAAAAAAGAGGTCATGTCCTCCTAAAGCCGGACGTCTGGTCACCCTGATTCCAGTAGAACTTACATGGTGATTGTAACAATGTTATATTTCCGTTCATGGCTGTTAGTTGGGTGAGGGTTGAGGGTTTGAAATACTAATTTTCCAGCGCCAACAGTAATGAATAAACTATTATGAATGTATAGGGCCAATTTGTTATGAAAAGAATTTCTTGATTTTTTAAAGATGGGCTTAGGTACCTAAAAGGATTATTTTGTATCCATGTTTGGTGTCAATTAGATGTGCAATTACTCTTTAGATGTGGTTTTTGTGGATTGGAAGGCATCCTAATATAGGGCTCTGCACCACGGGCTTCCAAAGTACAATGTTAATTGTAATAGAGTATACTTTAAAACAGCTTATTACTAAAACACACGTTTCTCGGGCAGTTATTCTCCACCCACTAATAAACCTAACGCCACCTTATTTCTTTATGATGGTTTACACTTTTATTCATTAATAACGCATTACAGATCTTTCTACAAATTCTTGTTATGGATTCGTACACAGTGCCATATTTATTTTTATATTTTGTAATGTGCTAATTCGTGTCTTAAAATAAGTAAGCACACAGTTTCAATACTTTATTAACATTGTACTTATGTTGTATGAATGAAATCTAACTGAATTTCAACTGGAAACAAAGTTGAAAAATTCAGTTGGTTAGATGTATGTTAATCAAAGTCAGCAGGATAATATAAGTATGTGGTAGAATCTGTAATATTAGTGAATTCAAAATTGACGGTATGCGGTCGGTGCCGTAAGGTAAGGAGGAGTGCGTGACTATCAATTTTCAACATTCACCCCTAACACGAACTTTACACCCTAATGTTTTACTATATGCTTCAGTCCTATAATCGTTTACCACATCTTAAATTAAATTTGATCATAACTATTTATAAATTAATGATACAACTGTGAACACTTACCTGAATTGCACGTGGTGGTGCTATCGCAGATGTCTCCATCCTCCTTGATCACGCACAAAACTGGAATTATGAATCACACGCCTAAGAGCGCCGCGCCATGACTTGACGGTAGATAAGATAGTGTGATCGGCGATGTGGATCAAAGTCTTACCAACAAAACCGCCCATAAAAGGCCGAAGGTATGAGATGAAATATGACTTTGCCTTTTTAGCAGGTGCGTTATTTTGAAATAATTGTGATTAGAATATTATAGTCGCATTTCTTAGTAATGTATTTCCCGGACTGAGAAAATTTCACCATTCTTCGTGGGATTGTTGTGATTTAAAGTAAGTCTTTTCGGAGCATAACAGGATTTCGGACTTTTGCCATCGTTATATGTTCCAAATGTATAACAAAACGTTTTATGTATTGTAATCTATCCTCTTCGTCAGGTGGAGAAGGTATTACTGTGGTGGGGAGCAGTCAACCTTCGGTTAAGATCATACCACTTTGGGTACCAATATTAAAAAAGAACTAACTAGAAAACATACAAGGATTATATTAATTAAAGAAACCTCAGAAAAAAAATCATACACACACCATAAAATATGTGGCCGGAAGCGGCTTGTCTTTCTTTACCTCTTTCTCCTCCTGACCATCACCTACCTGTCCTATTGCTTCAGATGACACGACGCGGTGACGAAGAAACAGCCGACATCGATTTTCGTGTTAGTATCCCACTTCCATTCGTGCTGGTGTGATTGTGTTTCTTGTACTCGTGCCTTGTGCTTGGGACTTGCATTCTGCAGTGAAAACGCCTGGACTAGTCTCCAAGCATATTTTGGGTATTTTGAACTCTTTTTTCTTCTTTCGGTTCTTTATTTTTGCATGTACATACCTCCCCCACCTGACGAAGAGGATGCATTTCAATCCTCGAAACGTTGTGTTATGTGGCTATTCTAACGTAGCCGAATGGGTGAATTGATTCTTTGTTAAAAATTAAAATAATAATAAGGTCAGTAAGGTCGATGAATTTTTTTACACAAACTCATTGAATATAACACTTCTAGCAAATCATGATATTATATCATTCATAAGCAGTAAACTTTTAACTCTGTAATTATCGTTGGTGTTACAATGACGTGCAAGAGTTTTCCAATGAAATATATTAACACAATATTATGCCAATATATCAAGCAATAGACGTTTTCAAGAAGTTATTAAACATCGTAAGCTTTGCGAGCGTGTCTTGAGGCTATAAGAAATACAATTCGGGTGGATCATATGATTTTCTGCGACATACTCAAGATAATGGTGCTTCTCATTATTTAGGTTTTAAATTTTACCAGAGCCGGTTGTATTTTGTAGTGATTCAAGGAACTTGTGAAATCTAAATATGGCGTTTCTGAAGGCGGTGTTCTGAAAACTTTGCTCTTCAAACACTTTCTTAAGAGCTCTGGACAAGAAAAAACATTGTGTCAGCGCATCAAGACATTGCCAGGAGAATATAATCTTGAAATATTTCGGCTTCGCTATGGAGAATTGTTAGCGGCCGAATTAATCAGATGAAAAAAAATGTTTAATTTAGCCTGGTTTGTAATGTTGTGTTAGGTTAGTTATTTACCTGAAGAAGAGATCAGATTGCAGATCTCGAAACGTAGTGTTACTGATTTTTTGAATTACTTAACGATGGAAAATGTCCGGAAAAATCCTGTTTCTTTCACAATTCTCCCATCGTAAAAAAAAACTTCAAGGAAAGAATCAATCATATGGTTTTAAGGCCACAGTACACCCGTAGGTCACAGAATTAAAGTATGTGAAACTTCCAACGCGTATCTAAAGTATTCTTTGACAAAATGGTATATAAAATAAGGAACGTGATCTTCCAGTTCTTGCTTTTACTTTTACTACATAATTACCATAAAAATTGACGAATATTCACATTCCCCCAATTGTTGGACAAAACCATTAATTCCCCTCCGAAAGCGGTAGGATCATTCATACTATAGTTTACTATGTCGCCTCCGCCGAATCGATGAACAGTGGGTGTGTATTTATGTTAACTAAAGAAACGCCAGAAATAGAATATCCATACTACTTCGCACTTGTCCACCGTAGTCAGAAAACACTCTTTAGATGATTGTGCCTAAAAGTCTAAAACAGAAGGCAATAAAAGTACAACAGGTTTTGTTCTCGATTATAAAATATTCATTACTAAAATCTATATGTACATATTTCAATTTTGCCCTTTTTGATCGTTTTAAATATAGATTTCTACAAAACCATAATTGGAACAAATTTAATACTCAGATGAATAACTTAAAATAGCTTTGGTGGCAGGTGTTGATTCAATGTGAATGTTGAGTTTAGCTTCAGTTCACCTTCCTCGAGATGTGTAAAAGCCGCTCAGTAGTCAGGATGGTTGGATTATAGTGGCCTTGTCACCAATGTAGGCTGCCATTTACTCTTGTATATATTCAAAACAAATAAAAGGGTGCGATACTGCAAGATGCAAACTTTAGCAAATATTTTGTCTTAGAACTCATCATTTCTCTAGATTGTTTGGAATATCAACTGCTATCCATTCAAGACAAATATAAACAGTGAACACCTTGGGAAAAAATTAACAGTACCCATCGAAGTCCATAAAATTATCATTTTCTGATTCATTTTATCCAATATTCATCGGGTAATGATGGGATCGTTTTAATCGTAACATCATGGAGACTTTTAAACATTCAGTAGAGTTTGTCATCGGATGAGAAATTATCGTAGGGATTTCAAATTGCTCGTTAAGAGTATACCTACTTGACAAGAGAGTAAAAAACTCGAGACTTGTAAATGATTATTGTGAATTTGTTAACGGATAGTAAAATGAAACTCAGATACTGTAAAATGATTGTCAAGAGTGTGCCTGCTGACAAGATAGCAAAAATTTTGAGACTTTTAAATGATTATGAAGAATTTTTTTAACGAATGGCAAAACAAAAATCTTTTAAATCTAGTATAACTATGTTGAAGAATTCACTCGCGACATAAGATTAGTATTTTCATTATATACAGCCATGGATAAAAATACAATCCTGTTAGGAGTATGGTGTTGTCTATAGTATAGCTTATCTTCCCATCCTCCTCAGCTAATGGCGTTGTACCCAAGTTTTTGCTAGCGAGCAAAAAACTGCACCTATTATAAATGGTTAGATAATGCGTGTTTGGGTGTAGATTGTAAACAACACGCTTGACTGGACAAGACGCGGGACAACAAGTGACATGTAAGGGGTGTGTTAGAGACAGGCTGTCCTAGGAACTTGATAGCGGGAAGCCTTCCAACGGCGTCAGGCAACAAGTGGGTCTTTCCAATCAGAATCCTACAAGATCATAAGTCTCTGTCTCTGAATTCATGATGTGCACGGGACCATCAGACTCTTTACGTAAGAGATAATTTAAACGTTAATTCTCAGTAAAATAAGTATTTATATAGTGATTAGACTAAGTCATTATCGATCTTCAAATTCTAGATAATCAATCAGAACATTGATGTTGCTAAATGACTTAGCAATGATAATGGTGGTTAGATCATCAAATCAACAATATTTATTATCAGTTCTATACTAACACTCGTGGTTATTATCAGCAGTTTCCATTTCCGTACTAGGTAATTTCCACATTTTAGTGAACTGTCCATCAATAAACAATTATTAACGATTTACTCTTTCCGTTTGGGTCATGTTGTTAGCTCTGTTAGTTTTACGTATACTATTAACGAGTAGTTATGAAACCCTACTTTTACTTTATTACCCGCTAGCAGATACTCATTGATAATTTAAAAGTCTAGAGAATTTCCCTCTCTTGTCTTTCGATACACTCTTAACGACCATTTGGAAATCGCAACGTTACATTTCTTATCCGCTAGCTTTTGCTGATTTTCTAGAATTCTCGATACGTCCACTCTGTTGTCGGTATGTACACTCTTAACGATAATTTTGCAATACCTAAGTTTACTTTACTATTCGTTAATAAAATCACACTAAACATTTAAAAGTATCACGATTTTCATTCTATCGTCAGTAGATACACTCGTAACAATAATTTTATCATACAACAGTGCATGTTGCAATGTATAGGTATTACATGATTTTCTCTGTAGCTGGGTACATATTCTGCGTATATTACTGTATTTATTTGTTTTGTATTTGTGCGTCACGTGAAACAAAATTATGGGCATATGTAAAAATCATAGAGTTTGAACATCAATATTTGTAAAATCTTTACACGATGTTGTTGTATGAACATCTTCTAGCGCCCAGTTTAGTCAACTTTTAGTAGACAAATCCACAACACAGAAGACACCCTAACAAAGACATAGATCGTATTCTAGGTGAAGCTATTTTGTTATGGTCTATTTTGTATGTCGAAGAATCAGTTACATTTATCAGACTTGTTGACGGATAGAAAAATGAAAATACTGACTGAGGGTGTAAAGACTTTGTGTCTGCAGAGTGTAAAATTTAATTTGGCACATCAAGAATTTCTAAATTATTTAAATGCTTTCTCGATACCCTTATGTGCCGTCCAAGAATCTGGTTCATGAGTTTCTAAAAATCATTATACGTAACCCTACCCTAGTCTACGTAACCCTTTACCATTACATATACACATTAACACAACTGGCCACAGCAACCCCTCTAACATGGCGTACAGCAACTACTTTATCTTCTTAAAAATATAAAAATAACTAACTTTACCAATTCACATTGGGAATACAATGATGTTGACATTAAGGATTATTGACAGTCAATCATTATGCCTGTAGGAGCATTCGGATTGGAGAAATGCCGTTGCAATTCAAGGGTTACCACTCCCCGGACAGATTATAGTCGCCTTCTATAGTGTAATCATACATACCTGTGAGTTTGGGTATTCTAGCTCAACTGCCTATGGAGATAATGTATTGACAGTCACCAATTCCGTCCTCCTCAGTAAACTTCTTCGCTACTGCTCATTGTTCTCAGGGATCGAACGGTAGGGAGTGGTTGTAGTTTCTGTTGCAATCTCCAGCGTTTAATTTTCCAAATTGCACATAGTTTTATCTTACCGTGATTTGGAAAAGCGATACAGAATTCAAAATATGTCGAAGATGTAAGTTGGGAATACGCGACACTACGTGTTGCGCAACAAACTTCCCTGAAGTTTTGAAAATTTTAAAGTTTCTAGCCACATTAATTTTGTCACTATGCCACTTGTTAAAATGTTATAGATTATACTCTGTTGGTTTGAAAATGAATTTAATCTGCGATTATCCCTTGCCGTTATGTTGAAACATAAGAGTTGCCTATACAGAAATGGATCTTCATGCAATATTCCTCGTCTCTAGATTATTTCGTTCTCGAGATTTCGTCCGTACAGTGAGACAGATAGATAAACAGAAAGTCAGATACAAGTTTTCCAGCACCTCGAGAGGTAGGTTTTGCTAAAGTTCAACCAATAAAAATATTGATATGGTACAATAAGATTTGGCAGCTCAATTGGAATGATCGAACTTACAAATGAAGAAGACGTACAGTATATGAGTAAAGTTTAGTTGAAAAGGCCTTTCACTTTTGAAAGAGACTTTTCCTATGGTACCAACTTAAAAAAGTACCATACAATAACCGTTCATATAGTTCATACAGAGTGTTCTCGGTTAGTTATCCTAAGCCTGATACACTAAAGCGCCTGTCGCAGCCACTTTTTAACCCTTTTCCAGATCATAACCTAACTGATAACCATTTACTAAACGGTCATCGAAACTTCTAAATTGGATGGTGGAGGAAGTAAAGGGATTCTGTGAACCCTAATTTCGTCTGGACAACTAGTCGACCTTACAATGTAGGCTACAGTCACTGCGGAACCATCCTCGATGAATGGTTATCCCCATGTTTGACTTCTTACCAATATACGTTGAAACGTCCAGTTGCGTATTTTACGCTGTGACGTATGGAGCGGGTAAGGGCATACGTCGCGTATCACGTGGCGGAGTCGCTAATCTCCGTTGTTAGCGTCTGTCTCGTGGGCTATTAGCGACTGTAGACGTGAGTCAAGTCCCCCTCTCCCGTCATCTCATTGATGGCGTGACTAGTAGAATCGGCTTTATATTGCTTAGGACCCGACCATACCAATTTTAGTGTATTTACGTATTTGTATCTGGTATTTTATAAGGATAACATGATTAAGGATATCTAACATCGTTACGATTTACATCAAAAGAAACACAACGTTTCGAAAAATGGCATATACTCTCTTCTTCAGGCGCCAAGTCCCTTAACAAAGTCAAGAATGCTGTAGAGCTTTTTAAGCTCCTTATGCGGGCTCTAGACGTGAGTCAAGTTTCTGTCTCTCTCCTACACCTAGACAGAGAGTATGTATGTAAGTGTTTCTGGAAGGATAACATGATTACGTTTATTTACCACTGTTACGTATTATCACTACGAAACGCAAAGTTTCAAAATATGGTATCTGCTCTCCTTTTCAGGTGTCGAATCCTAAAACAAATCTAAGCATTAAAACATGGCAAGGTTACACCAAAGTAACGCCACACCTCCCCATATCCGCCCAGGAATAGGTTGAACAATATTCAACTTGTTTTTCTACTTGATGCAATAATAATTGTAGAGCCTAAACTTCAAGGCATACAATTTTAAGAGAACTTTTAACGCTTTGCTTAATTTTGAAATTGTTACAAAATCAACTGTTGCCTGTAGATTCGTAATCAGCGATGTGTAGAACTTAAAATAATTAATTCATTGTCAATTATGGATAACCTGTACAGGAATTTCGGTGAGTGGTTATTTAAAAATTAATGTAGTCTTGAAAACTATTATATTTGTTGTGCATTTTTTACCGCAAAACTAATTTCTGAAAGGGAGGTACGTGGGATGATATAACAAACTTAAACAGAACAAATGTAACTTCATTGTGATTTCAACGTACTGTACGTACAATTGTACTTTAACTGATGTATCATGTCAAAACGTAGCTCTTAATTTTGTTGCAATGTCTTTTTTTAATTCTTCCATTTTCTTTTAAAGTTGTGGAGATGTGAGGTTCAATTATTACGAGTTCGATTCTTGATCAAATTCTTGAACTAATTCGATGACAACATTTCTAATAGTGACATGACATTCCAGTTGAAGTGAGAGTTTTGAAACTTAAATGGATGATTGAAAAACACATACCTTCGTAGGTGCTGAATACGAAATTGTAGGGAAATTCCGTTCTTCTGAATGGCCTTTTCCAACTTATTTATCTGCTTAATTTATATCCCAGCCGGGAGTACTGTACGCTTGTACGTACTCGGTAGTAACTTATGTATTGGAGAGTATGAGTTTGGAGGCGATTTTACTATTAGACGAGGGTATACTGTTAATCTATGTTATGAATTAGATTTTTTAAATTTTAGAAACGAGTGTATCGAAAATCAAGTTTTAAACTATAAACGCACATTTATAACGAAACTATGAAAACCGTACAAGTACTACATTAGAATACCTGTTTACAAGAACTAAGATTTGTTTATTTACTTTTGATGTTGAAGAAAAAAGTTAAAGCGTAATAATTTAATCACAAATTGGGGCTAAAACTACTTCCTACAAGATATATTAGCTTACAAAAAAGTCTGAGCTTTTCCTTAGACATTTTGTCGAAAGGTCAGAACTTCGTAAGGGATAAAACGTTCAGCGTAGAATTCCAGCGAGTCATTTTTAACTTTTGCTGTTTTTTTACGGTCATCAAAATTAACCATTTTTATAGTAATGTTTATTGCACTAACCTTTTGACTTTTTTTGTATTAATTTTTTGTCGGACAATTTGTAGATTTATCTGAAGTACATAATACAAGAAGGTAGGTAAATATCACATTGTTAGTTGGTAAATACTTGTGAGGACACTGAAGGATATTAACGGGCAAAGGGCGTTTGTTGGGCCGAAGCCTACTGAGGGGCTGTTTCCAACCTACCACCTTTGGTCCAAGTCATAGTACTATATACATTCGTACGACCGACTGCCGCCGTGTTATCTCCAACCTACCGATAGTCCGAAACTCATACCAAATGTTTTTATTGCCTCTTTTTCAATTCATTTCCATTATATACTTATTTTTTCACTATATGTTTCTTACTTCATCTCACTTTCCTCTGCTACGTACACTTTCCGCGTTTTTTTTAAATCGACCAAATTAAAAAAATATATTCCATGTACTTCTTACCTATTTTTTAAAAATCATTTTCATTTTCTTAATAATTCTTTTCAAATAAAGAATCATCGTGGGTTTTTCGGGTTGACAATATTTAATTCGAACACAGTGCAAAGTCCTCGTAATTTTTAATGATTTATTTTTTTCCTACTTTACATCCTTTCTTTTCCTCCCTTCTTTCACTGACGTCCAGTTTCCACCTCGAAAATGTATTCGTTGTTTTCCGCTTTATCTTCTAACATGATCCATTTCAGTTACCTCGTTATGGTGCATTCCGTCGGATTGACTCCGCGTTCAACTTCCTTGTATCGTGCTAAATATACTGTCTCCAACTCTCAGATATCAATCCGTTATTTCCTTGTTCCAAATTTCAGTTTTCTAAACGCGATATGAACTGTAGCATCTTTTTAAAATGCACATTGAACTCCCAGCCTTTTCTCACTATGAAATCACAATGGTTTTGAACATTTACATCCCATCACAGGTCTCTGATTCTGAATTAAACAGAGCATTATCTCATTATCTGGCGGAGACGCTTTTGTTGTTAACCCATGTTCAAACTCCTCTCATTGCACTTAGTCCTAAAAAGACCTTTGTGCTTAATTCCAGAAAGATATTCTGGGTGGGTAAGGTTGGGGATAACGGCCGCCTCCTGTCCAGATTCCATGATCAGAAATATCGGACTATATCTCAGTCTAGTCATCTTGGAAGAAGAAAAGGCCAGTTCAGTTCCAGCCTCTCCATTCCAAGCGTTCAAGGAACAGCACTCCCTCATGGCCAGGCTAGCAAACCCTTTAACACTAAGGGAGCTTCGCCCACTCCGCAATAGACTAGACCTATCGATCCACTCTTTTGCTCCATCCAACACACATCGGTGTTTGCTGTACCCAGTGTAGGTTCAATTGGAACTTATAAACCACCCAGAAGTGAGCCCTCCTGGCGATTAAATCAGACAAATGTACAAGAAAGTCTATAACTCAGACAGACAGACAAACAAACTATTTGTCAATCACTTGAATTAGTAAGAGGATGAAAATAATAGCTACTGATCCTGATGGGAGAAAATAACGGCAATCAATTTCTTTAATCCAGTCCGACACCAACTGTGAGAACGTTTATTGCGGTAGTTAGTGAGGGCAGAGGATGCCGAGATGGCAATAAGAAGTAAAGACTCCCCATTACTGAAGTAATCTCATTGAGATGAAGCTCAGATCATCGTTGTATTAACGGTTATGCTCGGCTGCGATCAAGGCTTCCGAATTGAATTACTTAGTCCTCGGTGAACACAGTGCAGATTGTTCTAGTTGCAGATTATAGTTTAATCGTTAGTTAAACATTTTGTTCGCCATTCTCGTTTATAAAATTGGATTTTTATCTTTGTTCAGTGATTGAGGCATTTTATTTACTGTTACCTCTCAATAACCTCTAGCGATTTTCGATTATAATTACTTTAAATTTTAATCAAAATGTTCGTCACACGGTTTATTAAGAAAGGAAAAACATTAAATTTTCCACATCTGAGAGGAGTGATAGGAATTTGGAAAATAGTTTTGTGACACATTTTAATGAAGTTAAAAGAAAAACGTATGATAATTTTCTCTTTACAAGCGTGTGCATTAACGATGATAAGAGGAAGTGAAGCGTTTGTTACTTATAAAACACATACTTTTCATTTTTTCTTTTTCACATGTCATATATTCTTAAACCATATTACAGAATCATTTACTTAACTCATAAAGGAATAAACACCATGTCAATCACTATAGAAGTTATGTTACGTACATATAATATGTTTTCACCTTCAGCAGATTTTAATATTGGTCTGATTACATAGAATTCCTTTAGTTTTCTGCTTAAAATGCAATTAATTCCTTTTGGAGCGACCAAAACAACATTTTAAATATTTTACCTGTTTTCCAGTAAATTATATTATAAAGGTATGCATTAAATATAAAAAGATTTTTTCCCAACTAAACATCAAATGCACTGCCGCAACTATTTGTGAATTATTATATGTTTATTTTATAAAGTGTTAGACCCTTTTCTATAATAAGATACTATAAATCCGATAATTACAAATTGAGTATTATTGCTATGTACCGAAAAACAATACTATTAAAATATTACGAAATTCAATAGGTAAATGTTAGTAAAAATTGGACAAAAATCGTTTAATGCGTCAACAGTGAAATATACTGTAGAACAAAAATTATTACTCCTTGTATAGGCAATTGGAGTGACGGTCTAGTCAATTTACTGCCTCAACGTGGAATGAAGGCGTTTAAATTAAATCATTTACTCTTCTGCTTGATACATTAATCACGAGCACTTTTTATCAGTATTGTTTACGTGAATAAGGAATGTAACTTTTAATAATCAAGTCTCTTTTAATATTCTTCAGTGCCATAACATTTATTGGATTTACGTGCAACCATATAACTGTAGCCTATAAAATCTATAAGTTGTAATAGTAATTTGTGTAAAATATAAAAATTACAATGTGTTATTAACAATAGTGCATGCAATAAAAGTTATAGTATATATATAATATATATATATATATATATATATATATATATATATATATATATTATGGATACATCGTGTTTAGTTTTGATGGGTAAAGATGGATGTGCTTAATCAGTTTGATGTAAACTACAATTTAATTTCAAACACTGTAGGAAAAAGTATAATTTCGCTTGTTTTACTCTAAAATCAAGAATAGTTGTGATCGAGTGATTGTTTAACTGCCGTCTCATTTAAAACCCATGACTATGTCAATATACAGTTTAAGCTTAACATACAAAAAACTATAATTTCTTGCTTGATGTTCAATGCAGATTTTCGTATTAATAAAAAAAAAGATATTTAGGTCGTTACATAAGCAAGACATTACATTGAATTGCAAGACATTACGTTACACTGCAGACGAACCGACGTTACAGACTGTCATATACAGACATTACCTCACCTTTACCACATCGTCAGTGATCTTATATGTGCTAAAATCTGTCGAGCCACGCCACTGCTTCCTCATACATACTTAAAGGCACATTGTATGTATATATGTATCATGTATCACAGTAAAATAATTCTAATAATATTTTTCGACGTTCGTGCTTTTATGTGCAACATGCCTGTGTGCTCCGAGCGCCAGTGCTTTCTACGGCAGAGACACACACGTTTATCTGTTTCGTCATAAAGTTTATTGGACTGTATGGACGATAAATTCCAATTGTACTTAGGATGTCTTTTCTAGCAGATACAGTCGTAGCATAAGTTTCTTCACTAGCGTACCATCACGTTCCACTTAGGTTCAGCCAGTTGTTATAAGGTATGAACTACAAGTTGATAAGATTGGTGGAATCACAGAGATAACGCTGACTGCGGTGATAAAGGTAATCAATCAGGTAGGTCAAGATACTGTGCGGCGGCGCGGCGCGACTCGAGTGTGGTGATTCAATCCTCTCATCGACGTAACCGCAGTCGGTCGTAGCTTGATAACTCAGGGCCTTATCTGATGGGTGGCGGGGGGGGGGGGGGACTACGTGCAATGTAACACTGTTCAAGAATTAAGGTGTTCCGTTCAACATATTAAGTTACAAAAAATACTAAAGTTATTTCATCCTTATGAATCGAAAGAATAAGCAAACTAAGCGACTTTCCTGAAATATGGCGATGAGCGCAATAATTTCTCATTTCCATACAGGAAATACCGAATGAAGATATTGAAAAAAATTCTATAATGGGGTATGCCACCCACAATATTAGATCAGTTATCTTATCTGAGCTTCATCATATACATTTTAGCTCACTGATTTCCTTTATTATTTAAACATTTCAAACGCTCCAATGACAACAGAAATTAAAACATCAGTACTACTTATGTAAGACTATACTAATTCATTAGATCACAAACTGCTTGCAAGTGTATCTTATTCCTCTTAATATTTAATTCCGCAACCAAATAATTGCTCCCTAGAACTTGATTTAGTTCTCGCGTTGGGAAGTAGATTACAATTTATAAGTGTAAGTAATATCTATCTATATGTATGTAAAGATAAAAAGCAGTTTCTTCACAATTTTTGTGCTGTCGTAATTATATGAGCTGAATTATAGAGTATTAATGCCTAGTCCATGTCCATGTCCCAACTTGCCTCTATTACACGCCAATTAGTTGCAAAAGCCTCCCTTTCTTGACATTGTCGTTTATCAGCTGACTGAGTAACATAACGTATTGGACTCAATACCATATTTTCACTACGAAAGTCGTCATTACCGGGTAGTTACGAAAGTCGTGCTTTAATGAAGCTCATTGTAAACCTGTGCAATAATAAGGGTCATTATGAAACTTGTGCGTTATCGATGTGCATAATGAAACTTGTGCATTAAGGAGAATCATTACGAAACTTGTACGTTAATGGGGGTCATTACGACACTAACGGTTTTGGATGATTTAACATAGAGTGTTCTGTTTAAAGTATAGAAAAAACAATGTGATTTCTGTTTCCATTACAGTCAATATAAATTATTACACACAGCTGTCCGTTGGTATTTGTGGAATACTTAAAGCAATTATATAACATCGAAACGCTCGTTGAATTGTTAAAAACAAATCAAAATCAACGCGAACGTGACAAAGAGATAACCATTCTCTGTGTGTTCACCAGTGTTGTCCAACGGTATGGAAGTAAATTAACAATCCCATTGGTCATGACGAGTTATTCTCGTCCATTTTGATGGAGAGAAGAGTTATTGAAGTTATTTTGTCCATATAAATGTCAATATTATTGGATTCTGTATACTTGGGTCGCGGTTAAATATGCATCAACCTGTTCCATTTGCATACCAATTCCCGAACTGATTTGAATGTCACTCGTCCCCAGAGCATGATTGTTTTTATTTGCGGCACAAGTCGCGTTCGCGTGGCAGTTGTCAGTGTTTGAAGCTACATTGTTGCTTTCAACGTGTGAAATTATTTGCAAACATTATTCCAGTTTAGAAAATTACGCTTGGAACTTGCAGAACTTTCATAGTTCAGTAGCCGAGAACGGAATTACATTGTATAAGCGTAGAGCCTGGATTTCCATAAAAATACTTTGATTGATTGCTGCGTTAGGTTTAGTTGAGCTCAAAACGGGAGGGTATCAAAGGGGTTAAAATATGAAATGATAGTTTTTCATTTTGTATTCTAACCATCAGACCGGTAACAAAGAAATGCCTTATACAGTCCCTTAAAGGGGTGACTTTCAGTGCCTAGACCACTATATGTAACGAATATATAACTGATATTCGTGTAAATTGTGGTCTGGTTTAAGTGTATCAAGCAAGTAAAAATATCATTTGAGGAATAATTATCATTATACATTTTTAACGCGTTTGATAATAATAATAATTTATAGCTTTCGAACATGTACATGTTATAGCAATTGTCAAGGAAAAAAAATAAGCTAAAATGTTGGATTCATACATGACATCTAGGTTTGATATCCTCGTATTTCAACAACCATCAAAATTGGCTTAGCAGACGATCTTTTTTCGTAGAAAATCTATCTAATAAACCAGGCTTTGTGGTTATATATGCTAATTGGCTCTCGACTTTAAGACTATTACGTCTTGTATCGTAATGCATTATTTCGTAATGAGCGCACTTGTGAAATGGGTTTGTCTTGAACGGAATAAGCAAGGAAGATAAAGTAATAACGGAATAATTAAGGAAGAATAACATTATACCGGAATAGTTTAGCAAGAATAATCTGATAACGGATTATTGGGGGGAAAATAAACTGATAACGGAATAGT
The DNA here is from genome assembly GCF_021130785.1 of Homalodisca vitripennis. Taxonomy (NCBI): domain Eukaryota; kingdom Metazoa; phylum Arthropoda; class Insecta; order Hemiptera; family Cicadellidae; genus Homalodisca; species Homalodisca vitripennis. Next base: position 122,218,322 of record NC_060210.1, on the reverse strand, counting down.
TAGGAAGAGTAAACTGATAACAGAATATTTAAGAAAGAATAAACTGATAATAGAATAATTAAGGAAGAATAACCTGATAACGGAATAGTTAAGTAAGAATAACCCGATAACGGAATAATTAAGTAAGAGTAATCTGATAGCGGAATAAGTAAGGGGAAATAACCTGATAAGGACAAAGAATTAATAAAATGTTACAAATTCAAGGAGCAGAGGTTGTCAAAATAATACTTTTATTCATTACATGGGATCTGTAAATCACTTTTTTATTGTTTTGCTGCCATACATATATAATTTAATTTGTCAAATTAGGCACACAAACTTGTAGTATTTTAATGTAATGTTTTTTAACGTAATGTTTACTCGCGAAAGGTAGTACAATTAGGTTAGCTTATATAATAGTAACCCTGTTTCGTAGGTTAGTATACCAGTAGTCTATTAATACAATATTAGATTTGTTTTAATTGTTTTAATTTTCAAAATGGTATTAAAATACTTCGATGCTAAAATGTATAAATATTTTTAATGGCAAATCCGTGTATCACTTTTTAATTTTTATATATGAATATTGAAGAAATCAACAACTTTACTAGAAGTCTTAATTGTATGTGATTGTATTTCATAAATTTAGTCGAAATGAAAATTTTGAGCCTTGTTAACGATATCTGGTATTATTTAGAACAGTTGGAGAACTTCAGAGTTAGTGGACGCCCTCTTTTAACTGCCCTTAAAGCGGCGCGGCGCGGTGGCGTGGAGGTGATTTGGATAAGTGTTCCGTTCCGTAATCGATTCGCCTTGCCTTGAAGATTAACAGCGGACCTGTGACGTCAGACCAGCGAAGTTATTGATGGCAGCGTGAGAACACATTAGTCTTGAGATGTGACGTAATTAATATCCATCCCGGAGACATTGCAGGGAAGGCCGCGGTGTGGGATGAGGGGGTCCGTGCCCGCGAGGGGGGGGGGCAAGGGCGCCGGTGTATACACTGATCCATTTTCTCAGTCTGCAGTGATTTTAAAAAGTTTACAGTGATTTTACTACAAGTCTTAAATGAAAAATAATGTGTATACTTAGGTCTATATAGTATGTTTTACTGGATGTTTCTTTTAAATTTATTACTATTAAGTAATATGTAGATAGCTGCAAAACTGGCATTACTGCACTCTTGCCTCTACGGCTACAAGTTTTGCTCCTAAAATTTATAAAAATCTATGTAATGAAGATTATAATTGTTAGTTATGCTTGTACGGCATCAAAAACAATACTACAGGTTAGTAATAAAATTATATTAAAGTATTAAAATGATAAAATATAAGTTATTGTTATTGATCCTTGTAACAGCTATATACCAGTATTGAAACAAATATACAAACGTGTGCAGTTCATAATTTGCATCGTTTAAATAATCAAAGTTATCACTAATTGAAACGGGTGTTATTTGATATTTGCCATTTTACATTTTGATGCATTCATGAAAGATGCTTTAAGTTCCATTGCTGTGCATGAGTATTGTAATGTATCCATCTTCTTTAATCTTTGAACACCATATGAAAAGACAACAAATATGTCGACTAATATCCATGCGAAACTGCCGGATGAGTGGTTATACTAATGCAGAATGCCAAAATACATAACACTAAAACTGTGCTGACTACATATTTTAATCGTAGAATGTTTTTGCCTGTTTTAATGAACATAGAACTCTGCTGGTTGAAATGCATGTCTCTATAGAGTAATATATGATTCTAAAATACAGTTAGATAAGCAATGTGTGCCCTATAATACTTCTGCCCTGTATACATAACCGAAGAGGCTGGCTGAAATTGTATACATTTACTTTCTTTACATTGTTATAGAGAAATAATCTAAATTATAGCTCTCTAAACGAAAATACAATAAGAATACTTATAATAAGAATAAGAATGGTTCTGACTGATATTCGATAGCCGGGTTGTCTAAAGCTACTAACAACTTGAGTTGCAAGAGAACTTGACCAACTGCTTGCGCAAGTACTTGCTATGCTTTCTGGTCGTTGCGGGAGTCAATGCAAAATCTGTAGAATAAATTAAATTGTAGTGGCCGACATTGCTCCAATGTTCACGTACGGCTTTTTGACACTGGTCGCAACAGCTCTTCCGCCTGTTTAGTCTTACAATATGTTACTGCCGGACACTAAAATAGGGTAATTTCTTTCCAGTTTAAACGTAGCATTAGAGATAGTGCAGGTTTGAAGTCTGTCTGAGACTGTAGCACTTTGTATCAGTACCATTGACCTTGTACTGTTCCGACTCTTCCTCTTACTTTGTTTTACAAGATCCTCGTATAGGAAGGACATTGTCCCATTAAAAGGAGATCGTCCTATCCTGTGTTACAAAAAACAGCTCTCTCAAACAATTTTAATAGTAAAATTTCCGAATGCACAATTCTGTATCGAAATCATATAATGCAGCATTGATGGGCTCTTTAATATCGTGAACAAACCAAACAAAACATACGTTTTTAACATATTTTGCATGTTACAGGAACACAAGGTTGAGTACTTCCAGTTTAACTGCCACACATCCAGTCCAGTTATTCATTGTTACTCAGTGTTCCTAAATCACTTCTAATCTTGTAAACTGCAACACCCGAGGTTGTGTTACATATTTTCTGTATGCAACCACTCGAGGTGCCATAAATAGCACTCACTGCTTTTAGTTATGATAACCTCTACACTCTACAGTACGCTCAGATCCGTTGCCTCGCTCTGTTGCCTATTACGTCTGCGCGACCTCCGCCAGGACCTTGTGCAGATTTATGCGTTGCACCGAGCTTGCCGTTATGTGCCGCGAGTATCAGCATACCTCAGTCACCTGATTGACGTCGTCGTCGCGGTGCCGTCAGTGCTGCCAACCTCGGCCCGGTAATTAGCGCCCCCGGTCGCTAGTTTGTCAGTTTCCGTTATTTATGGTGGTACGACCGCTCGTTTGACGACTGCCCACTCTACGGCAAAGTCACGAGATTCCATAAATATCCGACTTGAATTCAAAGGTTACATTGGTCCATAAAAGTATCCTGCACTCATGGTTGTGCGAAGAATGAGTGTTTTCAAGCGATTAGCTTTTGTTGGCAAAGTTGGTCATCTATACGTTATGTTTGGAACGTTAATGGGGCATTTATACGAAATTCAAAGTCGTCCAAGATTGTTCACCTAATCTTGATGGCCACCTTGCAAATAGTTCACCTTTATCCAGCGATTGTAAAAAGACGGTGACGTTGCATTGTTTATTAGAGGGGTAATTTAGTCCCTCTGGTAATTATGAAAAACATGGAAATTGTGCAAAGAAATGAACGGGTAAAAAGTAAACACTTACACCTACATTGCTTCTCCTGGTTTACTGCGGGAAGTGAAATTCCGTTGTTAAAGTTAGAGCCAACTAGCGTGGACTGTAATTAGAAAGGCTGAATTCTCCCAACAATATTGGCTGAGCGGTAGAGAAGCCTATCACTCGAGGGGCTGGAAAACGAACTGACCTGTAGACTTGAGAGTTTGCATAAATCTTCATTTCTAAATAGACAACGCTGAGTTCGATGATGGCGCATGTCACTTCATGAGATTTGGCTGAACGTTAGCGAATATTATTTTATTAGTGTTGCGTTTAACCACTCTTGCGTTGTGGTACACTCCCTTGCTAATCTTTGTTTTATTATTTGAAAACCAGTATGAAACCTAATCGTGTGAATTGTAAGAGGGGCCTTGGATGCCCTGAACTAAAAAGAGAACGGAGAAGAAATAAAAGATTGTCCTCATGGATTTTGTTGAAATGCCGAGAAAGAGATTATTGTGATAGCCTGTTCCTGATAACACCGAAGCAATCCTGTTTGAATAAAGATCAATTCAGTAAATCAATAGAATATCATAGTCTTGATTGAATTTTGAAAATAAGATAACTCCATCCAATTCTAAATTATTTTATTCCTGTGAAGTCCAACGCTCATGTGTAATGGAACGAAAAGGTATGCCAACTGTTAGATAACGAGTCAGGTGGTAGTTATACATAGGCGCGTTGTAATCGCTATACTGGGCGGGCCAGGTGCAGGATCCAGCCACTAGGAAGTGAGGGGACCACTGTAGCTGGTATGCCTTGTGGACACATATGTTTGGCAAGTGTAGGCATGTGTCAATCATACGTTCTTTTTACAGCGAGTTCTTAGTAAGAACAATACACCCTGTCGTTTGTTGCTGCCTAAGGTGTTATGGTCAGCTGAGAGTTTTTTATTTTCTGTATAGTACATTGTGACCATCTCATCCGGGAGGTACAACTCATTGCTGGTCTTGTGATTTAAGAGTCGAGATCTAATTTTCATTGTGTGAACATACAACCTGGCTTTTCTTGAAATCGATATAGGAATGTTTCCGTAGAAAGTTATTGATCGACAGCCGCGTTACATTTTGTTAGAGGTCGTAATGGGAGGATGTTGAAAGGGTTAAAACTATGAAAGGATAACTTTACCTCAAATTATAGTTTTCCTATCGTGACACAATTAAAACCGATAATTGGTACATTCAGAGGCCAGTTTCAGTGTCTGTATGTGGTGACGCTGATTTAACACTTATTTATATATCCGTTTTGAGTGTGTCATTTGTGAAAAATATTGTATTTCGTATTTTTTTACCCTTTTGATACCCTAATTGGATGATTTAAGTGGTCAGTTAGTTCTATGTATGTCGCATCAATCATTGTGAACCACACGGTACTTAGTTTTGTTATTTCTAATTTTAAAGACAATACCATCATAAATTATGTATTGAAATAGAAATCTAGCTAAATCAGAAAATATCGAAAGAAATGAGTTAAACTTATTGGTAGAATGAGTTTTACACGCTGTCGAAACCAACGCATTAGCAACAATTTTCGCCTAGTTAGCTCCAAGTATCGGTAAGTGCTCTCTAACATTGCCGAAATTCTCTGACGTTAAACGAACATTCTTCTAGTGTCGTAATGAATTAATATTGCCTCACTTAGTCTCTATACGTCGTTTCGAAGGTATTATACATGTACTTGGTACATAACGTTGCGCTCTTGAAAATGACAAAATATTGAATATTCATTACTTTCTTGTATCTTTTTATTATTTTCAGTTTGTTATAATTTCATAGATTAGGGTTATTTTTGTTCAAAAAAGAGTTAACCGAAGCACTTTGAATTTTTGTGGATAATTGTGGATAACAAGTTTTTAAGTAATGCAATTTGTAATGCCAATGCCGGAAAGGAATAGAAAGAGTATTCCAAATTCAGAGTTCGTTTTTTGCGATGGAAGGATTTTTAAGGTAACAGTATCTTTTTGGACATTAGCAATCGCTTGGTGATACAAGAAATCAGTAGCACTACGTTTCGCAGTATGCAATCTTATCTCTTCCTCAGGTGGATAACTTGCCTAACTACAGTCTAGGTTAAAATAATCAAATCACATTTTATAAAGTGTATGTCTAAGAGTTCATGACGTGTTTCTTGTGATTCCAACTTATGGGCGTGAAAACGCTTTGGTATGGTTTATTTTCACTTTGGTTCTGTGTTACACTATTTATCCACTTGAGGAAGGGATCAGATTGAAAATAGTGAAACGTAGTTTTACCGATTTCTTGTATTATTGAAAAGTGGTAAAATTTTCGCGTATCCGACAAAAATATTCCCAAATAAGTAAAAAACTAGAAATATATAAAACCACCGAGTATTATTTACAATAGAATCTCACCAGAGTATATATTTTTTATTACGCGCTCTCAGAAGATAGGTAAGTACTTGTTATGGTTTGGAAGTAAATGGTTGTGAAAACCAGCTCTAAACTACGGTTCAAAATAAAGTACTCATAAGCATCAATGACTTAAAATGCTCGTAGATAATTCGAACCAATCAGTTCAATTTTAGGTTTGCAGGATATTTTTTGTATGTTACATTTTTTTAAGTAGACTTCATTGAATACTGAAAACATAGACGTTTTTGTATCACTTATGAAATTATAGGCAATTTAAATTAGAAATATTGTCATCAGGTCAAAATAAAACCGGATGAATGTAAAGTTGTTACAGTATTTCCACGAGTTTGTAGCTTCAGCGAGTGAAATGTTTTTTATTGATATAAAAAATAATTTTGTTAAGACAAAATGTAATTTTTAAAATATGTAATTCAAAAAGCATAGATTTTTTAAGTCTTAAATTCTTAAGTGAAACACAATTGTGTTTTACTCTTTCTGTATTAATTACAGTTATCATAAAGCGCTATGAATTTAACATAACAAAATATTTTACAAAATTGATCACACCACTTCAAGACCTACTCCAGGATATGTCACTCTCCCCGCCTTACTTGCCGTGTCCACTCGTATTTATACCTTTTTAGTGAAGGCCCGAGAAGGACTTCCCATCCTCCCTAGCCCAGGCCCGTGTTGCGATGACTCACTATACCGGTCCATGATGTTAGCCCTACAAAAACATTACCGGGGCCAACAAAGCTATCTCCGTCATGCGGTTGGCGTACCACCTTACCCGTGCTATTCGTGGCTGCGGGTAAATAGTAAACACTTACACCTACATTGCCTCTCCTGGTTTACTGCGGGATGTGAAATTCCGTGGTTACCGTTAGAGCCAACTAGCGTGGCCTGTAATTAGAGAGACTGATGTCCGCCAAATCTGATTGGCTGAGCGGTAGCGAAGGGCTGTAAAACGAATAGACCTATAGACTTGACAGTTTGCATAAAGCTTCATTTCTCACCATACAATGCTGAGTTCGATTATGGTGCATGTCACCACATAAGATATGGCTGAGCGTTAGCGAATATTATTACATTAGCGTTACGTTTAAACACCCTTTCATTGTAGTACACTCCCTAGCTCATCCTTGTTTTATCATTTGAGAACCAGTATGAAGCACCTAGGTATGTGGCAAGATACCTCGAGAAAGGTTCCATATGCAGACGTCAACTTTTGCATGAAACTTCATTTCCACATATACAAGAATGAGGTCTACGATGGTGTAATTCAGCCAACAAATTTGGCTGAACGTCATTGAAGTATATCACTCAGTAGACTGACACGATTTCTGTTTCGTCTGCCTCGTACGTGTAAATAGATAATTTCTGTGTGTCTGTCTATCGGTATACAGGACATCCCGAGAGCAAAACTGCCTATAGATTTTAAATTTAGAAAGGAACTTCAACGAAGCCTGTTGCTCGACACAAGATGCGGCGTACTCTTATCTTGTTTTCTTTGGTACAAGCAGTCTGACTTGTTATTGGTATTTTACATTCGTGTATGACGTCTAGAGGATTTTATCTTCTGACTACCAGAGTGTCAAATGAATCTGTGAATAAAAATGTAAGATAGAAGTTACTGACAGTAAAAGCTTGAAACATAAACCTACAGTACATGACAATGATTATTTCATATTTGTTCATTTGCTTTTCAAACTTAGGTTTTATTCTTATTGCGTACATAAAGTCTCATTTCTGTTACACTTTACCCACGATCTTATGTATAAATCGTTCGTTTCTACATCATTGAATATCAGAAAAGACAAATATTTTTTTAACGTTTGTCACTCAAGGTTTGGTCACGATACTTATCTTCCTGCCATTATTTATCACTTTACTACCTACCTACCTTTATCCTTGTAGTAAAAATTAGTCTAAAAAATCACTACGGCAAAAAGTTTTTGTAGTGAAAAATGCTACGCTGTTGTGTTTATTAATTATGTTCTTGCCAAGAGCGTGGTTAATTGCCTCAACTTAAGATTGCATCTTCAGATATCGTGAAGGAGTTAGACAGCCAGTGTGCACTCTTACTATATCTAAGGTTGCAGAAGAACCAGGAGCGCCAAACACAATTCAAGAGGACGCGGCCTTGGCAAGTGTATATACAACTATATACAACGAAAATCTACGGCGTTTGGCGTTACAAGTTAGGGTATGGAGTAGTTAATGTTTTGTTTTTGGTTACGAATTGAATTTTAAAATTTTGGGTTTTCTAAATAGGGCCAAAGGAAGTTTAGGACGTTCTATACCAAATTCCACAGGTTTTTTTTTATAAAACGGAGAAGCCGATCCTCTTTTTTTACTTATTCCAGCCGTCCTCGTGGGCCACTGGCTTGTGCGAGGATCTTATCAAACTGTATAAGGCGGAGAGTCGGTACAGTAGAAGGTCGATGGTACTGATAAAAAGTGCAAGGGTCACAGACAGGATTCGAACCCACGCTATCTCTAACTTTGACTCAAAGTCCAGTGTATAGACCGCTCGGCCATCGTCACTCCCAAAGTTGGTCTCCAAAGTAGAAATTTTATGGTTTGAAAGTAGCGGGAAATGTTTAATGGTCACTGATATATGTTCTCCAGTCCACACAGTATAGTAACATTATCAACGGAATTAAAATCTTAAATATTTATACCTTGCTGTGGACAGCTTTAATCAACAGAATAAATGTCAAATCGAAATATTGCAGTCCGGTGTTGTGACGTTACCGATCGGAAACGCTTTATGTTTTACTATCATGCGTTTTAATAATGCAATGTATCCCATATTTTTTGTTTTAACTGTGTATTTCTGTTTCAGGTAAAACTTGCTCTATTAGCTGCGTATTGTGAGTATAATGTTTATATTGTGTACGAGTATAAATTAACTAATATTAACATACACATCCACAGAAAATGACAGGTCTTTTAACTATTAAACATTGGTTTTATCAACTTTTTGAGACCTAATTTGTTTATTGGCTGAGCTTTAGCGAAGTTTATCACTCGTGATACTTCAAAAATTTCATTACGGTCTGTGTGTCTATTTGTCTGTATGTCCGTACTATGTCTCGAAATCGAACTTATCTATAGAATTGAAATTGTGTGTGAAGCTTTATTTCTCTATGAGAGACACTGAGTTTGTGGTGATGGTACAAGTCAATCCATGGTAACCGTGATGGCAGCGAGGAAATATCAAAATAAATACATTTGTAAGCAAACTCAATACACCAAGAGAGAGATTTCAATACATTAAAAGATTCAAACATACGGTTTGAAAATTGTGCACCTGATGAGATAATGACACTACCAATTCACCTATTTATAGTTATCTGATGTCAAAACAATTTAAAGGTTCGTTTTGAGCTCCTTCAGGAATACATGACTCCAGATTCCAGGAGTCAAGCCTAAGAGAGCATCAGATACCAGACGCTGCAATAAAAGAAAGGTGAACTGGAGCTAAATTCAACATTCAGATCAAATCAACCCTCCTACCATAGCTACTTTATGTAGAGGAAACAATTGTTTTCTCTGCCGCAATGAAAGATTTTAACGCTGATGCTAAATAATGAAAATTACTATTTATATTTGGTAGGAAATGGAGACCTATACATTTGGAAAAGCCTTCATTTATCATACCCTACCGTTCTAAGTTCAATTTTTGAGTTGCTTTTTTGTGACCATCTTTTCAAAATTATACGGCACATTTAATATTTAAAATATAAAACTTTTGAATAGTTAGACTTCCGTTAGAGTAACTAAATTTAATTTTCGATTGTTTCTAAACATATGAAGAAATGAATAACAAATAGTTGATTATGTCAAAAACTAAATTTAGGTTTTTTGTTAATACAAACTGTAGTAGTACATTCAGCTATTAAATTTTAAGCTAATCATTTCTATTAATCTTAATTATAAGAATTTTAAATCTTGCGTGATACAGTTTGTTAGTACTACTAATATTTCTATTTTTTATCAGTAAGTAAAATTTTATGTATTGGCAGGTTGACGAAAAAGCTTTGATTGATTTATGTTACGAAATAAAAATATCTGCCGCACAACAGTGAATAACAAATCAGACATCAGTTACTATTTTATCAAACAATTGTTTTACATTAAACACGTGTATATTATTTTTAGTTTACTCGAATGTTGTTTCCAAGAGTTTGAATGTGGCATATTACATCTGCAGTTATTGATAGTTTTACGTATACATGGACTGGTTTGAAATGGGAAAAATAAACCCATTGCAGAAAGGCTACTGGATAACCCCTTCTAAAATATAAAACAACAATTCGTTAAGCAACGTTAGGCTGATTTATCGGCAATATTCTGGAGGGCAAGTTTGCCGACCAAGTCAGAATGCCGGTCGGTGTCAGAGAATTAATTGATTACAGTAGGGCGAGTATTAATTAGACAGCAGTCGCAGTGCATATAGCGCAGCGCTGTCTGGGGGTTGATTAATGTAGACCTCGCCTGGAGATAGTGCCATCCCCAGTAGTCTGACGTCTTTGTCTACCTTAATAGCTTCTTTTGACAAGTGACGCGTTCTCGGTTTATTGAATCTGGTTTCTTCTACATGAATATGGCCATTTCCACCACTTAAAAACATATGAATCGTTCATTTATTAAACACCTCTGGTCTCTATTTTGGTAATTAGCCTTTATCACAACAATAGATGCTATATTTAGTATGTCCATACCCTGTTTTTCTTTAAAGTCTCTTGCCTTTATCATCTTGCGTCATCGCGTTGTAAATAAACACTTGTTTAGTAAGTATCCTGGAAGTGTACTTCTTGTAACATGAGTTTATTCAAATAAATTATTCAGAAACTGGAAGGAGCAAAAAATTTAAATTGCTGCTGTCATTCTTGTAAAAAAACGAAATTTTTACTTTTTTAATTTTTTCAAACTCCTGTCAATGTAATTGTCAGATTATTTGCGCTCTAAGTAACGTAAAAACTATTCTTGACAGATATTTTATTTATTACTTTGCCGTATTTTATACAGTGAAGGGGTTGTAAATGTGGACAAGAAACTTGTGTAGGCAAATATTTTGGAATGTAATTTTACACGTAATAAATAATAACTTAACAAAACGATTTCAATAAATAAATAAATATTATTTAAATAATATTAACCTTACTCTATAAATAATATTATAAATACTCTACTAAATAAACAACAAATATGGTAAGTACAACAAGTACGGTAGGTAACTTTGTAAAGAGGCGAACACTTTTCGTGCGAGTATTTCACCGGACAACAACTAAGAACATCACAATCCTGTCAGCTTAAACAAGCGTGACTCATCACAGAGTTACATAGGTTTGACGTCGATAATGGAATTACTCCTTCTCAGGAAACGTTGGATTTCGCCGAAAGACCTCCCTTTCGTCTCGAAGATGAAGAAGTACGTGAAGATGGTGCACAAGAGGCCGTTGATGGAGAAGAAGACGAAGTTGGCGTACACGCCAATGTTGGTCTCGACGGTGGTGTAGAGCTTGTTGACAAGGAAAGAGCTGAGAGCGAACATGATGGAGGCGATGGCTGCGGCGAAGCTCTTGACGTTAGTGGGGAAAAGTTCGGCCATCAGTGTGTGAGGGATGACGCCGATCCCCATGGAGTGAGTGACGCCGAAACAGAGGAGGCAAAAGTAGGGCACCCAGATGTAGGAGCTCACGTCCACATCGGTCTCACGGTCCAGGTAGTAGAAGATGGCGGAGATGCCTGTGACCACGCCGCAGCCGGCGCCCGAGAACAGTAGCAGAGGTCGACGACCCAGACGATCCACGAGGGGCGTGGCTATGAAGTTTGACACGGTCAGGATGCAGCCGAAGACGATGATGATCTCGGCAGGCCCTATGATGCCCTCGTGGGGAGGAAGAGTTGTGGAAGAATATGCGAGCAAAGGACTTATACCGCAGAGCCTCTGGAAAGCGGATATAACCATCACTATCAGAGTCGCTCTCCTGTTTCCAGGAGTCGACAGGAGGTCATAGAACCGTCCTTTATGAGCCATCTCTTCCTCGACGCTGGCTTTCATTTCTTTGAGTTCTTTTTCCGTAGCACTGATGACGCTTGCTTCGGTGTTCTTGGACTGTTTCGCTTTCCGCAGCCATTCCAGAGCGGACTTGGCGTCTTCATCACGTTTCCGCATCAAGAGGTAGTACGGTGAGTCCGGCATGAAGATGAAAGAACAGAAGAACACCACGGGTATGATTCCGGAGAGGACCGAGAGAAGTTTGAAGGACACGTAGGGCCCGATCGCGAACTCGAACATCGTGCCGGCCCACAGGAGACCCGCGAACATCGTGCTGAGGGCTCCCTCGAATCTGCACACTCGCTATCTCTCCGAGGTACATGGGAGCCACTGTGAACGTGATCCCTTTGCCAAAACCTGCCAGGAATCTGGCCAGATACAGGAGTTCCGGGCTCGCCGCTATACCCGCCAAAACCCACGTAGCGAAGAACAAGATCCCGGCGAAGACCAGCACCAACTTCCTGCCCACCAGGTCCATCATGAAGCCCGAGGGAATAGGGCTCACCACGTTGCCAGCATCCATAGCCGCCACTATCCAGGATATTTGGCTGGAGTCCACAACGATGTCAGTCTGGTTGTACTCCAATTTGCGGATGGAGGGGGAGGGCCATCCCAGCCAGCAGCCAGTGATCATCACTGTCAGGGACGCTGCAACAACCACACAGGCATTAGCGAAAATTGTGTAGAGTAATGTAGGAGTGGTAGAAAGTAATTTACCAAATATTGAGACCCCTTTGGAAGTACATTATTCTCAAAATGAATGAAATATAGAGGTTCAACAAATGTAAACAAGTATTCACTAATTAATACCACTTCAGATACTTTTTCATCGATTATCAGTCCACTCCACAAACAATGGCAACTTCTCCCGCTTAATCTGTCTCTATCTCTCTCACTCAAACAAGAGCGTAGCCAAGGTGATCAACATAACGGTAGCCTATTGGCATCATATAGGTCTTCAAAGAATACAAACAGCACAACCGTGAAAGATATTTCATATTACATTAGAGAATGGTATTATTTTGCCCGTCAACACGATAATTGTTTAATAATATTACAGTTGCTACTTTTCCTTCCATATATCTTGACTTGTTAGGATACATTCAATACCAAGGTGATCAACATGCCGGCCCAGATTTGTCAGCAAGTACTTGTGACTATAAACGTACGAATTTAATTCGTACCTTCATTGTGCAGCCATCTAGAATAATTGTGTATCGCTTGCCTAAGAAGAAATGATTAGCTGAGGGTTAGCAAAGCCTATCATTCAGTAAGTTGGCATAATGTATATTCTGTTTGTCTGACTGTCCTCACAATACCTCAAAAATTTGACATGTCCTCACATGGCTTAGCGTTATCGAAGCTTAACTTTTATCTGGCTATCTCGAAAACCGATTGAACGATAGAATGTAAATATCGCTTGTTTGGATATTACTCAGAAGGTTGACAAAATTCCTCTTCTACCTGCCTGTCTTCCGCAGAATATCTGAAACGAATTGATTTGAAAGTGTAATCAAAACTTGAGCGAATCCTGCTACGCGACACGTGGTTGACATACTCCTACCATTTACACAAAACCCGGCATTTTTTGGTCGTGTAGAGTTTGGTAAAAACACTCATTCCGGGATGTGGCTTGATCATCGTGGGAATAGTGTAGAAACTAGTCACCTTAAACTTAGTCAAGAAAGGATTACTTTTACCAGTACAGACTAAGAGTTTTATTTAGATTACTAAGAGAGGTGATTGTGTTTGTGTAGGTGATTTTACTAAAGCTGTAGGATCGGATGTCCCATTTAGTAATTCTATGTGCAGAATATGAGTAAAATATAATTTTTATATCAGTATATCTCCTGTACCTACGTCCCATTTAAATCGTTTGTGCCATCTATTCATTTAGATGGATGAGATTAGGTAGGAAAATCAAAGAACTGCTATTGTTTTACTGGACTGTGTTGATGGCCAGGTTTGGCTTACTGTGACAGTTTCTTTTGGCACAGAAGTGTCGCAAAAAAGTAGCGGACACTTGTTTGTTTATAAGCTCAGACCCAGACGGCCTACTGTGACAGTTTGTCTCGGCAAGGAAGTGTCTTGTTTGTTTGTAAGCTCAGACCCGGGCCCAGATGAAGAACTGCGACAGTTTCTCTTGGCACGGAAGTGTGCAGAAAGTAGCTGAGCCTTGTTTGTTTGCAAGCTCAGACCCAGACCCAGACAACAAGGTCGGTCCACTTTCACCCGGTCTGACGGGGCGGCTTTTTGTTACTATAGCCGCTGGTACACACACCTGTTTCAATAGCAAATATGTTACACGATTCAAGATTGTGATCTTCTTTTAGTCCAAGGCTGAGTATCTAACCTAGTTCTGTACACTGTACTTCAAGTTGGAATTATTAGTTATTAAAATATATCAACTGGCATCTAAGAAAGATCTATTTTCATGCCCTTGGCTGAAATGTTCAATATAACAGCAATTATTTAGCATAACGTTCGCGATAGTCGTGCCTATTAAATAGTTAACGCACTCAATAGATTTCGAAATTACTAGGGTAAGTAGGTCAAAAAGAAAATACGGTTTATTGTGAGGGAAATTCATTTCAGGGAAATTACTCAATTATTTGATCTAGGAAATTATTGTACACTAATTTTGAATCAATGAGTAAAATTATCATTACAGCGAAGGAATTATAGAGCATTCTTGAAAAATTCCTGACTTTGCGAGGGTGGATATGTTTCTGGAAGATGGTAAGCGTGCTACGGTAATCAAATAAATTGCTCAAGTTATTTCGCAACTTTGTGTCCACACGCGCTTTTCGAACTAAAGGTAAGAACTTTATATTTTAGATTTCGGAGGAACGATAAAGTGGTCTTGGAAGATCTCAGTGGTGGGCATGATTATAACAAAAGGTTGGTTTGTAAACATCTCTTAAGTACTTTATCATCTTGTAGACTTTCCGAAACAATGAGATACTCTAGATATGGAATTGTTGAGAGGTCTTACGAGATAGGTATCCACCTTTACAATGGTGAAAATACTGATAATAAATAGTTTGAGTTGGAGCTACACCGTACTTCACTTATGTTTGGATGTTACAACTCTGCAAGATACTTTGTACTTTACCTAACGGTAGTTCAGTCACCAGTGGGGACCCATGGACCAGTGGGGTCCCATGGAGGACGTGCTATGCCTATTGGCCACCCACTGGACCTTGCTTGCATCGCCGCAAGGCCACCCCGCTGGGTCAGTGCAACCAGTTCCCGATTTAATTTGGACTCATTGAATTGTCCGTTTGATTTTTTATGACTAATTTTGGTTCTTTAGAATTCAAATTATTGTAAGTTTATAGCTCAATTTAATTGATAGTTTTTCATTATATCTATAATAGCATGTCTTTTTAGAAGTATATTGTGTCAAAAAAGTTGAGCGGAGTTTGTATTGAGAAAACTTACATTGATATGGATATTTTGAAATCCAGTTTCAAGTAGAGTTTCAGTATGGGAATTGTGTTACCTATTCGAATTTGCATACAGACACCCAAGTTCTTTAAAGAACTCGAAATTTAAGAAACATTACGTGGAGGATCGTACTTTGTCTCTTGTGATGTAAAATAGTGTTCTGTTAATCATAAATTGTTCATATTCTTCGGTAGATGCAATATGTGTCACACATTGTAAATTATAATTACCCTATGTATTTGTTGTAAATCATGTTTATGAGACAAATAAAGTGTATTATTATTAAGGTAAACATTTTCTGAACTCTCTGTCTTTCTAAAATGAAATGAAATAAAAAATGCCTTTATTAAAGAGACAGAGTTAGGACTCCTCTCTACCATTCAACCTCATACCATATACAGCAAATTTATAATAATTGAATACAGAAACATGTAACCTGTCAACATACTTACACTATATAATAAAATGTAAACATAATTGTGTAAAATAACTCACAGAAATTCAACAAGCCTCGTAAAATTAAGGAAGGTTCTCTGTAATGTGGTTTTGGAAGCAGTAGTTGTCGTTTGGACAATTATTGTAGTAAAGAATTGTGGTAAAACATAGCTGAAAACAACATGATCATATTGACTAACTAATTTTTATGGACACTTTTTGGCAAAGAACCCTCAATAAATAATATTGTGTATAATCAAAGTTGTGTTGGATATTCAGACTGCAGGTCGGGTGCTAAACTTAGCAATCGTTGATGGTGTGTGTAGGGCTGTAGGATCTACCGAGAGGATTGACGGAATGTGCGGTGTGGAAGGGTGAGGAGGCCGAGCAGCGGTGTTGGCAGTGGGACTGCGCACGAGGTACGTGGGCCAACCACAAGGCCCGCTCTTGGCCGACCGTTGCAAGCCATCTGTTTGTTATGTTTGCCTACACCGGACGCCAACAGCACTTACATAACTTCCACGTCATTCTGCATCATGTACCGGATTGTTTTCGGTAACCGATCCGCATTCCGGTGGCCTAACTGCGTAATTGTCGGGCTTTTTGTAGGGCGGCACGCCCCTCCAGTGCGCGCGCCGCGCCTTGGCACATCCAGGGACTCCGGGTAAAAAGTTGAGGCCGCGGGTGAACATTCGGGACAGGGTCGTGCCGGAGATGTGTCCAGGAACTTAATTAAGAATAAGTGTATTGTGCTGAAGCAAGTACATGTTGTAGGCAAACATGTACAGAAGTTCACATATAATTTCAAACAAAGTGTACAGTTCCATTTAAAATACTTTTCAAGAAAAACTTTTAAAGTCAGAGAAATAAAGTCTGTACGATTGAAAATCGAATAAACACTAAAAACTTAATAGTTACCAAGACTTAATGCAGCGTTTTGAATGCAAGTTTAGTCTAAAATACTACTAGTTTTACAACGGTACGATATAGTGTCAAAATGATGGCAATGTATATATGATTGAATGTCAGCAGTTGACCTTTCTGAACAATTTAAAGCACATTATCGTCGTTCTCTTCGGTGAATACAAGCAGGGAATAACATGACAAGTTAGGAACAAGATAGGAGAGAGAATCTTGTACACTTACGCATTCGACGTGTTCGATTTACTTTTTGATGTATTATACTGATAATAAATCCTAAATACGATGGAATTACCGGTATATAATTAATAAGTAATATTTAAAGCATAGGCACTATAACTAAACAAACTTTACAAGTCTATTTTTGGGTGTTGGAAACATGAAAGAAGTTAAATATAAACTATAATAAAATTTCAAATGTTAATGCAATGGTCATCTATGGGTACATATAATGAATAGGTGGTTGTTACCATTTGTGGATAATGTTTATTTTATAGGTCTCCTTATCATTCTCCGTCATAGTATACAATATTCATATGAAAATGAAGTTGAGTTCTCATGAAATATGAGCAAGTTTAAGAACTAAAATTCTGCTGATACATTTAACCGAACAAACATTTATTGTGGCACGTTTTACACATACAGTATATGAAATCCTATATTTCGAGAAAACTTATTACTTGTTGACAGTATGTTTCAAAACAAGTTAAGGTCAAGTAAACAGGACTGCACTGCACTACAGTGTTAACTTTAATTCAGGTCTTCAATGTCTGCACTTCTGTTTTGTCCTTGCAAGTTGGTATTATTTAGAAAGTCGATTCAGTTATTATTTGACGGCTGATTGGAAATAGATTTCTTCTAATTGCTGAGCGTTAGCGAACTGTATCACTTCTGTTTGTCTGTCTGCCCGCACAATATCTAAAAAACTAATTGAGGTATAGTCTTGAAAATTTGTATGAGATGTGACTTTGCTGATCGCTAATGATTTCCATTCGTATATCTCAAGAATGGCATGAGCTATGACGAAATATTGTATGAAAATTCGTTTTTACGTAGGAAAGATCAAGTTTATGATGGTGCAAGTCCGTTTATGAGATTAAGTAAATCTTAATACTCAGGGGAATATATATCAATGTCTAATTGAAATATAGGTTTGAAAATTTGGATTAAACTTCATTTTTCATAAAAAATAGCGATGTCTCTTCAGTGGATGCTCCTTATCTGGCCAGGATGCCATCAAGGGTATGCCCTTAGTCTAGAACTTAGCGAAGCCTGTTACGCGACATATGGTTTCGCGTACTTCTACCTTGTTTATTTTGCAGTAGACTCATGGATTATAATGATTGATAATAACAATAAAGGTGTTAACTTATAATGAAATGTGTAGAATCCGAATGCAGATCTTTATACATCGTTCTGGTTAGTACGAACGTATCGTGGTTGATGTTTCTCTGGAACAGTAACACAGGAGGCGTTATATTACATGCGGTGTTAAAAGTATAAACTGTAACATATTAATATTGAGCGCACTGATATAACCGTAATAATATCAAAAAAATGTTTTCTGAAATGCGTTTTGACAATAAGGAGAGCTCATTTGATATCCGTGGCTGTTCTTTGTTGCTTAAACCATAGCAATGGAACCGTCTCTGTATTTCCACGTAGAGTAAGTAACATATAAATGATGTATTCAATACATATATAAATACTACTAAATCGGACTATTTATTTTTCGGACGAGGCCTTTCAAAACCAAATGTTTCATCATCAGGCGACTCCACAAAATTTTTTGGAGTTGCCTGATGATGAAACCTTTGCTTTTGAAAAGGCCTCGTCCAAAAAATAAACAATTTCGAAAAGTATTGTATTATTTACATTTAGTAGTATTTATAAGTCTTTTCCAATTGCTCTAAGAGTCTTCAATGTATTCAATACGTTTATGTTTATAGTTTTAACCACGTATCTTGAGTTTATACATGTATTATGTTTTTTTAAACTTTAAAGCTGGATATTTTCTGTCCGTGTACTCAAACCGCAATAATAATAATAACAAAACTCACACATCACTGCTAAATCGATATTATTGATCCCGTATCGTTCATATCCTGTTAGCAACTGTGTAAGTACGAGTTGATAGACCGTTGTAGCCTCTTTGGACTTAGCGCCGTAAAGAACAATTGTGATTTTTCTAAACCGTATTACCACCAATTAGTGTCGACATTACAGTTTACTTTCTACTTAACACACACGATAGTATAATCTTTACAAGTGTGGAGCCTTAGCAGAAGTGTGTTAATGGCGGGTTTATGGCGGTTATAGTTCTGCAGTGCAGCCCACGACAACCCCACACTGTTCCCGACAGTTCCGGGACGGTTTCTTACACGCAAAATCGTGCAAAAACTCGGCCTCCAAGCCGGGGAAGGGGCTTCGCAAAGGTTTAGCAGCAATATTGTGAGCCGTTCCCCGCAGTAATTGTCGCTCCACATTTTTCTAAACCGTCAGAAACCTTCGAAAGTAGCCTTTTACACGTCCTTCGTCCTGAATTATGTCGTCGAAGCGTAGTTTTAGTGATAGTAAAGTAGGTCGTCGGTATAACTTGCTACGCTACGCGAACATTTAGTACAGTAATAATACAGTATTGTCAAAATTGCGAGGTAAAATAATGACTTGGCTAGAAAAAATGATAATGGGAATAATCAATATTGCTTTTGGCTGTTCGTAAATTAATTTCCCTTACAGTACTACGTGCCGAGTAACAGGTTTCGGTGAGGTTGTATGCAAATCATAGCTCATTTCGTTAGGCTACGTTTGTTAACTATGTACTATGTTAAATTGTCTAATGCTTGTACTGAGTTTGTACTCGTATTAATTTTATTATGTGATTGTCCTATTGCCACCATGGTTACCCTTAAGATTAATGTACAAATATTCGCTAATGCTCAGCCAAATCATATGAATTGACGTGGGCCATTATTAAATTCGGTTTAGCTTCAATAGAAATGAGATTCATGCAAAATTGAAGTCTATTATTGGTAAGTCGTTCTCGAGTTGTCGTGACAGACAGGCAAAAATGAATTTTTCCTGCTTCGCTGACGCTCAGCTAACAAGTGTTGAAGTTGTAAACAATCTGATATACGATATAAATTGTAAATACAGTAATCGCTACTGAAAACAAAATAACCCTTACAACCGCCTCTCCGTTAAAATTATGGTCAATGTTATCAGATATACAAGTTTCGAAATGTATACAAGTGTATGGAATTTAATGTTACACGCTCATACATAATCAATACCTAAAGAAAACATTACTTTAAACGTTGTTTTTCTATATAACGACAACTTATCGTATAGTGACTACAGTAGGGGCCACTAAAGAGTGCAGTTTGCAGCGACAAATATAATTGACAGGCCCACGCGACGTTGCCACACATCACGCAACTGCCGCCAGGTACAGTTGGAGGAATTTAGCTGTGCTCATAAGGCCCTAATACTTCCCTTTCAACAAATACACGCTATCTGTGTGGCGGGTTGCGATTACGTGCTAGCCGCTGAGATGAAGGCGCAACAATCTCTTTAACGACTTTAAGCTCAGGATTTAGATTTGCAGATTAGTATTGACAAATACGTTATTTTCAAAAACACGTTAAACAACACTATAGCAACGTGCACATAAAATTCGAATAAAATATCATAGTTCCAAAATTTTTTGTACGGTGCGCTGCGATTGCAGCGAGGAACAAATTTGGTAACGTCGCTCAATCCTCGTTGGCTGTTCCAAGGTCAGGCGCAAATATTCTCCTCCCTCAACTACACTCTCTGGTGCTCCCTACTGTAGCCACTTGGCAGTAAATAAGTTTACTGGATTCACCAGCAAACTAGCTTTTAGGTCGGGATTGGGAATGAATCTGCTATGCCGACGACACTGTCTTATAGTTGAGAACACACTATTATCACAAGTTTTTCACGTTATCTCAATGACAACCTTGGGAATACCTTAGATTATTGGACGTTTGAAGTAATATAGACATTACTTAATACAATGATAACTAAACAATATTTAAGCTTTAATTATTGGTTCCGTTTTTTCCAATTACTAGAAATGTTACTGAGCCAAAAGTAAAATTAAAATATTTAATAATAAATAATTAGTCCCCATTTAAAATGGTGATATACACAGTTGACATTTTTGATCTGTTACGTCGATTTTATAACTTCTTTTAAAAGCTTTTAACATAATAAAATGGAAGTAATGCATAATTTATTTCCCAATTTTTATTATTTCAGTACAAAATATTGGTTAGAAGTCGAGAATTTAATTTTTTAAAAACGTATATAATTTTTATTTTTGTAGGAAGACGACAGAGAAAACATGTTCATTGTTATTTTAAAAACGTGTTAGTAGTATTATAAGAACTGAAGCCCAAACAGTCTCATTTTCCAAGTTTATTCTGTCCCGGGGTGGGAGGTAGAGCTAATGTTAGCGAGTGGAGTACATCAGTTTAATTAGAAAACATGGTTACCTAATTATGAAAGATATGCCAACCTATTTAAAAAATATTTTCTAAATTTTGCCTTTTTTATCATCTCACTTTTTTAATTTGAAAATAAATATGTACGTTTTTCGCGACTTATTTTCTACTACTCTTTTTTTTCCAATTTTTGAATTTTCTAGAAAAAATGCATTGCTTTCTAAAATACTTTTCTACGAATACCCGTCACAGTAATTAGGACGCGAGCACCACACATTACACTACATGCCGCGTAAGTTTCGCATAAATAATAAAAGTAACAATTTTTTTTAAACAAATTAAAATAAATATTTTATAAAATAACCGCTCTAACTAGCACAATAAGTTTCCACGTAAAGTTCTGACATTATATTTTAATGAGAGAGGATTTTCGAAAATCATTGTTTTTAAAAGAATTTTTAATATTCAGTTTTGCAAAAAAAGCAGTTACATATAGAAAACTTTCTTGAATAATTCTGAGGCTTACATTTTAGCAGTCATTATTGACAATCCTTAAAACAGTAATGATTTAATTTGAGTTTTTCATGTTTAGTTTTCTACATCGTAGATTAGCATTGATGACAGAGATAGTTTGTGCAATTAACACTTTGTAAAATGTTCTTGATGCATTTGTCGTCAAATTTCTATAATTATTAATTAATCAATATTTACGTTATTGCCTAATTTGTTGCAGGACAATTACTGTGATTGTCCCACGGGTATTTCGTAATCTGTTCAAACACAAACACATGTTCGAAAGCTCATGTATTGTCCTCTATGGGAAACATTCTGATTATTGTTTACGTTTTGTCTCCCATGTTGTTTTAATGTAATATGTAATTACCATTGCCCACACCCTCTAAAATTCTAACTCTCTGATCGTTTCCTTGCATTTAGGCAGATTGCCAAGTGTGAAAAAATAGAACAAATACTGTAAAAATAAGTCTTACCGTTATACTGGCTATTTACAGTATGTTACATTAAAAAGTACCAATTGTAATACTAGTATACGAATTTTAAACCTTTTAAAATGTGCTTTATATAACAATTTGAAATATTAAATTTACTAGTCCTAAAGTAAAATCTTAATCTTTTTTATCTCGGACCATACCTCCTGTGGAAATTCTGTTTGTGGCATTCTGTTGTGTTTATGTACAGCTATATTACGAAATTTTTATGAGAATAGTTTTAACTGCTTAAAGCAAATGTGATTTTTAAGTAAATTATGGTGTGTCATGTTTAAAAAAGAATGTTAACACTGTAGCAGTTTGGCGATTAAAAAAGAACATATTGCTAATAAGTATTCATAATAAAGATTACTCCGTATACCACATTGCATATTGTATTCATTGCAATGTAACGGCTACTGAAATAAGATTAATATTTAATCTTTAAAAATCCGTCATTTGGTATAGGATAAATGTTTTAGTGTTTACTGTATCAGAAACATAGAGTACTTAGAGTATATTTAAAAAAATATGGGTATTGAATTTTGGTTATTAAATATAATATTTCCAGGTGTGTTGCACATCCTATATGTATTGTTGTCAGGCAGGATGTTTATCCTTACGGTTCGAAATATACTACGAGGTATATACGCACCGTAGGACGGTGATAAAGCTACACCATTGTAAGCACGAAAAACTGATATCTCTTTATCATTTTAAAATTTGAGTTTTACACGTGCATTAATGTAGTTAACTATATTATTAGCTTAGAAGCGCCACTCTGTGTTTAATTTATTTCTAAAGCAACTCCTATCGTAATAAGAGTGTAATATTATGCCACTAGTTCTCCAACTGCAGGTTCCGATTTCAATTAATAAACTAGGTAGTAAACAAGTGATAGTTTGATGCTCAAGGTGATTAACTGGTTTAACGAGCGGATTAGCGGCCAATTACATCATCTGTGATGTGGACTTTGGCAATTAGAGGTTTAATCTGAGCTTGTGGTTCACAAGGATTGCATGTGGGCAGGCACACTCGCTCTGCCAGGAGTTAACGCAAATTTGATCTCTTCGTTTTGAAATTCTCAAAGTTAACGTTTCAAAGGCCCGTTGTAAATTCCTTGAATGATGTGCAAGACAACGAATAAAATTGAAAAATATCAGTTTGATTGCTTGTTGTCGAGATATGATAACGGTAATCCCAGTCAGATTGTATTGTTCAATGATTGAGAAGTTGTTTACAATAATTCCCTCCCCCTCCACCCCACACTTAGTTATCTGAGTTTGTTCAATTGGTTACTCAGTAAACGCAGATTTGACCTCTTCGTGTCAAATTCTCAAAGATAACGTTGCAATTGCTTGTTGTGAATTCCTTGAATGAAGTGCAGACCTGAATGATGCCTGTTTGATTGCTTGTTGTCGAGATATGATAACGGTAATCCCAGTCAGATTGTCTTTGTTCAATGACTGATAAGTTTTTTACAACAATTTCCTTCCATTCAGTATCGAAGTATAATCAATTTTTTTGGATACAAGTTTTTTATCACAGAACTAATGTAATCTTGCGTCCTGATTATTACAAAGAAAATAATGATGTCGATACTGTTGCTTACGGTAATCAGCATTTAATTGATTTGAAGCACATTTACTGATACTAGTTATTCATCCTTGTATGGGCTGCTTATTGTTTAAAATGTCAAATATATATTTTAAGACGCGCAGTTGGTTACTTAAATAGTCGATTAATACATGTCTTGCTAACTTATAAACTGTATATTTTGTGCATTAATATGTGCTAATTATTGAAAAATAAAAGCAAATATCGTAAAGTACTATGATTTAATCTGTAATATTTTGTAAGCTCTTGGTTTTGCAAATTATTCTTTACAAGTCTCCTGTTTATAATTTCTGGAACCTTTTTCCAAAAATATCTCACAATTGTTTTACGTTCGCCCCTAAAAAAACTTTTTTTGTAAAATCTAGTTTTTAATAAATCCATATATTGGCAGTTACTATTTACTTCCTTCAGTTATTATTCAAGTACTGTTTCTGTTATTGAGGTCGTCTTGAAATCGTGTCTTTGTTTCCCGTCTGCCTGTTTGTGCGAGCGATAACTCATGATAGAAAGGTCCTAGAGACTTGACACTTGTTACCTAGCTTCTTCTTGGTCTAAGGAATAACGCTATTGATTTCAGAAGCAAAAGGGCAAAAGTGAAGGTAAGAAAAAAAATTCGTTGTTTACAATGGTCGTATGCGTAACCACGATGTCAACGAGAAAACCACAGAGGAAAGTTATGTTTAACAATCTGAGTATATGATATGTTATGACACGTCATAGTAACACATGTAGTGAAGTGACATTCTTGAATTGGTTTCATATGACTTTATTTGCGTTCTCTTGAGTCCTTAGATACTCTGTAATGTTGATCGGTTTATTTAACATCCAATAGTTCTACTTTAATAGGCTGCATTAATTGACGGCGCCGCAGACTTTAGTTTCGAGTGCTATACAATGTCGGCATAAACTGCAGCACAAATTTATGATAATTATTGCCGGTGACAGTTTCGTGCCCCGCGCCTTGAACCTGCTGCAGCCCCCGGGGCCGCCTTGGCCCGGGCCTGGGGAAAGTGCTCCTATGTTAAATCACAGTCCCAACTTAATGTCTCGTTATATTTCTCTGTCGCACCGGCCGTGGAGCACCTGATCCATAGGAAATGTCAGGGCCTTATGGGCCGTTATTTTATATTCAACCGGTGTAGCCTTTCCGGTACAGCTGGAGATAATTGCTGAACATTCATCGCTCCGTTAATTACGCTCTGCTTCTCCAGCGGCGACGGCAAAGATCACGGCAAAACTGAAATTTCCTGACTGAATCTTAATCTTTGGATGTCAAACTTTGGAGTTGACAACTGTTGGGAGTTGTTGTGATCGTTGATGATGGAGTTTTCTGTCTGTTGTGTGTTGTTTATCTATGTAAATTGGGTTTCCCTTCACCCCCTAGCGCTAAGTGTCGGAGAGAACCGGTCCTGGAGTGGGAAGCGTAGTGAGTGATTGAACAGTTTCAAATCTGTCTTGATTGATGGCTGTTGATTATTACTTGTTTGTTTTTGAATTGAGAATATGACATGGATTATAGACACTTGTTTAGAAACTGAACGACATTAAGTTTTAATAATTTGTCAGTAGTCTAATAAGTAACAGGATTTCGTCATTTGCCATAGTTTATTTTACAAAATCGAATTTCAGTGTGGCCCTAATAAAGTCTTATGAGCTTCTTTGTTGTTAGTGTGTTGCTAACGGATCATATGCAAAGATAACAGGATATCGGACGGTGTGCTCTACCAGGATATGTTACAAAAATAGAACACTACGTTTCGAAGATGGGGTCCATCCTCTTCTTCAGGTATAAAAAAATCCAGTTGAGTTTATACAAAATCAATATTCCATACGCCTGATTGACGTTATGCCTTATGGTTTTTGACACCTGGAGAAGAGCATTGATCGCAATACTCAAAACACTGTTATATTTTTGGAAATTATAATGATCAAAATGAAAAACATTGTCAAAAATCATGTGACCTTTTCATACAATTCAACACGTTAATCACGAACTTTAAATAATTGAGCTAGTAAGTGTCCAATCAGGCCAGATCAAGAGGACGTTCTCAGATAAGACAGAGCGCCACAGTCTTAAATATACTTATATTAGTTTTTTTTTTAAGTTACATTTTGAGTTATTATTGTATTTTTAATTTTAAAATAAAACCAAAATGCTAAATTAGTTACGTCGATGTATACAAATTTAAATGTGTGGCAGCTACGGCTTATTCTGTCCGGTTGTAACATGCTTTCTTTTTTAGATTTAATTTGTATATTGTATTATACAATTGTATTTGTAAACTTTTAACTTTGTCAATGTTATTCATGTGCTAATATGGACCTCTAAGTCTATCAATGATGTATATTTATATTTCATCTTAACCTGGGTAAATTAGTAGTACCCATAGTATTTTAACAATTCTTACTGAGGGATGAACATGAAAAATAATGAGAACCCATTTAATATTTTTTTACATATGGCTTACAGAGTTGATTTAAGGTTAATTGCTGAAGACCATATACATTATGTTTTATAGAACAGAGCCGTAAGTTATTTTTACTTAAATAAAGCCAGACTAGTTTGCTAGTGTGCAAATTCGGTACATTAAGTAGTGTGGTACACGCAATTTTAGACAAGACAATTGTTAGCGGCCGAAATATACCGAATCTTCTATAAGAAATACATGAATACAGGAATGTTAGTAAATTGGTATAGAGTCAGACATATTTTTCAGAACTACACAGTGTTTGGCATGCGTGTTGACGAAATCAATGAAATTGTGAAAAATCCTTTTTTATCAACAAAAAAGAGGGAAGCCAGAAATAGGATGAAGCAAAAAATTTTCTGATGACAATAAATTTAATTCGTTACTAACCATTCTTACGTTCATGAGTTGAAGGTTGATAATATTCCTTCATTACGTGCAATTTCGGATATAATTTATTTCTGATAAACAGCTCTCAAAATGTACCTTAAAATATCCTCAAAAGAAAAATATAAAAAAAACGACATGTATTTGAATAGAAAAATATCTTAATTGACGATTTTGGACAAAAACAACTTTTTCGTTGTCAAATTAAACTTTAGTTTATTCATCGACTGTTACTTGATTTGTTTCCTTTTTACACATTTCACAGTATGTATGTTTTAAGACTTAACATGTGAAATTGTTCTTGAAATGGAATGTTTCTGTTGTGATGACAAATTCGTCACACAATATAAATCTCCAAATAGATTGAAGTGATTTAGTCAACAAAGTTCATATTGGAAATCCATTAAACGTTGAAAGTGTAAACCTATTTGCCTCCTTACTACGTATATTTTCTATGTAGATAATATGTGTGTTCTTATAGAGATATTTTATCCCCGAAAGTACATGGTTGATTTTTGAACAGTTGCCAACTAAAAAAAGCTTACTAAACACATAAGAATTTCAAAAATATAGGAATACGTCAAAATTTTGGGAAACAATATTTAAAAGCATAGTTTCGCAGGGTGTCAAATTAAACACATTTTAGAAACTCCGTAAACAAAGCCAATAAAATATATTAAAAAAAATATTTTAAAATGTGTTTGTGTGCTCTATTGCTGTAGAGTTTCCGATGCCAAATATTTAAAAGGTTACAATTTAAGGATTGTAAAATGTTTTGAAACTCAAATGCTCAAGACTGAGAAACAAGTTGTTACAATGAGTACGGGAGAGTCCACAATAGGGTGTTTAGCTACGCCTAGCTGAACCATCTATTGCTCCACAAACAATACTCAGCCCCAACAGAAGTTCGTCGCTAGAGTTGTAATAGTTGGCAACATGTACAGTACAAGCAAGTGTTCACCGATTGTTATATATGTTCTGTAAGCGAGTCCAAAGGCATACAGTGCCGGAATTGGTTCATAAGATGGGCGGGAGTGCCTTCCAGGCACTTTTTGTGTACACAAAAGATATTTTTCTTTTCCAATATTTATGTTCTATGAGGTGGAAAGGTTTATTGCATGGTTTTGAATGATCAAATAACAAATTCAAATGAGAAAATGGAATTTCTATGCAAAGCCGATTGCTGGTTAGTATACTATAATTGATTGTATGGTATATTAACATGACGAGATAAAAGTACAATATGTTTTCATTTTATTTCACTATTTTCAAATCGTTAATAATTTTGAATTAGCGTTAAATTTAACGGGTTTTTGATTTTGTAACTGAAATTTAGGCCAAATTTGAAGTTTGTTTTTAGTGAAGTGATCGTTGTTTTCATAGTATAAAGAAAGAAAAGGGCTGAATTAATGGTCTACACACTCTTGTTTTGTCATGTGTTTTATATTCGAATATATTTCACTTAGTGCTGTTCAAATGTGAAAAATGTTTAGTGGAATGTTTTTATTTAGTTTAATAAATAGTGTCAGTTACTTAAAATACATGTTTTACAATAGTTTTTTGTATGTTGTTAACTCTTGTGGATATCGTATATATGTATCAAGAAAAAAATCAGTAACACTACGTTTCGAGATTTGGAATCTGATGTCTTCCTCAGGTGAATAACTAACCTAACACACAACTACAATCTAGTTTAAAATGAACAAATGATACCAGACCGTTGAGACACGCAGAAGTCAGGAATCACAACAACCACGTGTTAGCTTGTTATTCACCTGAGGAAGAGATCAGATTGCTGATGTCGAAACGTAGTGTTACTGTTTTTGTCATTAAACAATGGTAAGTGTCCAGAAAATCTCCTCCATTATCAAAAATAAAGGGATAATATTTTATTTAAATTTGTATAAGGTCATTCATTATGTATGGTACAGTTCAAATCTGTTTACACTCTGTGTACACGATTGCTTGTATGTGTGTGTTACCTGAGGTCGCCGCGGCGAACTGCCGCAACACGCCCGAGGCCTTACTGGTGCCGGTACCTCCTGTCTGGCGCATGGTTACTCACAGACTGCCGGGGCTCCGCCGCTCGACCTCCACAGCCGTCCTCTCCACTCTGTCCACTCTAATCCATTAACCTGTCTGTCATCCGGCGATCAATCAAACAGCGTTCCATCACCAGTAACGCGCGCTCTCGGGGTCAGTCGGCAATTTATCTCGTTCCTCCCGTGTGCGTGTGTGTGTAACAGGTATTAAAAAAAAAACTATTTCTTGGATCTAGTAAAATGCATTACGTCCTCTCAAAGTATAACGCCCTGACCAAAGTTCGTGCGAAAAGTCTGACAAAACATATTTACAGTTTAACATTTTCCTTCGCCTGTTTCGCGTTGTTTTAAATCAATTCGGCTCGTTTTACGGTATTGGACTCTTTTCTTCCACAGTCGTTCATCATAATATTTAGATCACCAGACATTTTGCAATAAACATTCCCTTTTCTTGTATGTCTTTTTGTACGTTCTTCCCTCTTCTTTCAGATACTCTACTACTTCTTCTTTACGGGCAAACCCATTTAGATTGTACATATTCTGTAATTTAATAATTAATAGTCAGTCCAAAGGATCACTAGTTAAGTTTCATGGGACAAAAAGGATTCGATCAATGTAAATGGGTCTGTACAACATGACCGAATGGTAGTTGTACGTTCTACTGTGTGTTTGGTTTTGTTTTAAATCAATACGGTTCGTATTACGGTCTTGGATTGTTCTCTTCCACAGTCGTTCATCATAATATTTAGATCACCAGACATTTTGCAATAAACATTCCCTTTTCTTGTATGTCTTTTTGTACGTTCTTCCCTCTTCTTTCAGATACTCTACTACTTCTTCTTTACGGGCAAACCCATTTAGATTGTACATATTCTGTAATTTAATAATTAATAGTCAGTCCTAAGGATCACTACTTAAGTTTCATGGGACAAAAAGGATTCGATCAATGTAAATGGGTCTGTACAACATGACCGAATGGTAGTTGTACGTTCTACTGTGTGTTTGGTTTTGTTTTAAATCAATACGGTTCGTATTACGGTCTTGGATTGTTCTCTTCCACAGACGTTCATCATAATTTAGATCACCAGACATTCTCCAATGAAAATTCCCTTGTCTTGTATTTCTTTTTGTGCATTCTTCTCTCTTCCTGTTTCTTCTTTCAGATGCTCTACTACTGCTTCTGTACGGATTTAACCAAATACACTTGGATTGTAGAAATATAATTCTGTAATTTAGTTTCACGTGGCAAATAGGATTCGATCAAATTAAATGAGTCTGTACAACATGACCGAATTGTAGTTGTACGTTCTACGAGCGCGATCTTTACGGATATACACTCGGTAGCTGGCCGTGTGGCGGGGGGGGGGGGGAGGTGTATAGTCGTTGTGTATACTGGTAGTGTATAAAGAGGGGAACAGCTGACACAATATTTAATGCGGTGTAGCAGCCGCTTTAGTGTTTCTAGCTGCAAACTGTTTGCTTCAACTTTTACTTTCTTGTATTTAGGCCATCCCGTTATTTCGCGTTGGGACAGTGGAAATTATTATAGTCTTCCAAAAAATTATAGTTTATGTCATCCGGATCTAGTCGGTGTAGTAACGATAATAGTGCATTTTTCTATCTTAAAAATGTACTTGTGTGTCTGTTCTATGAAACGATATTAAACAGTATTTGTTAGTAAGTTTCCTATTAAAAAAAATATCGCCGCAAAACCAAAATTTTTGAGTATCACACAAAGCTGATCTGGTCTTTAACCTGTCCTGAAACTTCTAAATAATGTATAAAATGGGAAATAAACTATATCACTGTTGAAGGTATTAAACTTAGGTAATGTGAATAAATTCAGTGTGGCCCTAATGAAGGTTCCCCATTCCCCATCCCGATCCACCATAGAGCAATGATACGCGAGTTGTAAAAACGTTGTAAAATTCTTTACGAGCTCTATCCTAAATATTTGGTGGCACTGTAGTCGGTTTGCCTTGGGAACTTGTTTGGTTCATTAAACAATTAATAGGTTTTTTAATTACCCTTTAGGTATACAGGTTTCAGTTGGAATTAACTGATACGTTAGAGTGTCGAAGGACCGACAGAACTTCATCTTACTAACCAATCCAAAAAGTTAGTTATACATGAGTTAGTTATATGTACTTTGTGGTTTGATAAAATCCTATAAAATTATATAGGATTGTACTTGTTTTGTTTACTAACTTGTTTATTACCCATGAACGTAAAAAAGTGTACTTGGTACTTTGTTTCCATTTAAATTATTGACTCCAAATTCAGTAACTTTTTTACTTGAACTAAAATTAATCTATGTTTCGATTCTCTATGATATTTTGTATGATTATTTTATGTTTCGATTTTTGTATGAAGTATTATCACACGGATGGATAGAAAAAAAGCATGATTTTAAGAAGATACCGTTCCCTACATAAGTTACTTGAAACTGAGCAATATAATACTATATACAAGTATAGCATTGATTTTAGCCTATATTACTCTATATTATAACATGTTTTAGGATGAATATTAAGCTTGGAATTTAAATTGTTTAATGAAACAAGGAAGGAGTACGCATCACCAAAAAACCTTTTACGGTTGCGTGCAAAATTTCTAATCTATAATTGGTTCTATTACATTACATGTGTTACTATGTTATAAATTAAAATGTCATATGATTGTAATCAGTTTTTTATAAATTAATCTATTTTTCGATTTTTTCCTTGCCATTATTGTTTCCCATAAGACCAATATAAAAACGTTCGCTAACGTTCAGCCAAAGTAATGGATTGGCATGTACATCATCGACTTCAAATGTTGCTTTTATAGAAATGAAGCTTTATGCAATACTTCCAGTCTTCAGGTCAACTCATTCTTGAGACGATAGGTCGTGCGGACAGACAGACAGACAGACAGAAGTGAAAATGTTCCAGCCCCTCGAGTGAAAGACTTCATTAACGATCAGCTAACAATTTAGCTCTTAAATATGTTAATGATGTTATCTGTAATTCAAGTAAAATCCATCAAATATTTACTATTTCCCAGTAATAATTGCAAGTTGTATTCAGCTGTGTACTAAACTATACATTACCAGGGATTAAACTTGTTTTGATAGGCGATAATATTTGTTGCGTTTTATTTCAAACAACATTCTACTGTGTTTACTTCTTTTTAATAGTCTTCTTTATAGAACTTTTATTATTACAGCAATAACTAACTGGTAATTACATAGAACAATATAGGTGAGTATAGCTGTATGTAATGTAATATTGCAATTTAATGCATAGATTTTCATTTCAGATACACATTTCCAGTGTGAATGTTGGCGACAAAATTCTCTACCCGGACTGTCCCGCTGCAAGCGACATTATTATCACTGTAAACGCGTAACGAACGCGATGTAATAATTTCCGCTTCGCGCCCTCCCCAAGTCTCGGCCAGTTCCGACTCCCCGCGCCCGGGAGGGGAGGAGTGGGAAGTAGGTGACGGTCGCTGTGCTGCTTAGTTCTTATGCACGGCAGTCCACTGTCCGGCGGCAGGTGTACGCTGTCAGTGCTGTCATAGCCGCAATTATTGTCGGTACGCCAAGGCCGGTGCCGCAGGTAGCGCCGCGACAAATTCTGCCCTTGTTACACGTCACAGTCGCCACTACGTCGTACACGCTAGCGATCGCTGCTCACTCCACAAGTCATAGTAGCTGAGTCGATTTTCATTGTTTAAACATCTTGTTTTTCTTCCAACGATAGAGGTATTTCCCCTAAGAGATCGATCGTCAACCGTTAGAGCGTTAGTTTTGGTGTGGTCGAATAGGGATGGTATCAAAAGGATTAAAAATAGGAAATAGTATTTTTTCATATTACGATTTTCTTAGCTTGGCACACTTAAAAATAATCGTCACACACGTAAATAAATGTTAAATCAGCGTCAGCACTCGATATACAGACCGATTATTTGAAACGATAACAGGTTTTCGGACATTTTCCAACGTTAAATATCATATAATATATAAAACACAACTTTTCGAGGATTGGAATCTATCCTCTTCGTCAGGTAGGGGAGGGATTAATACATACAAAAATAAAGAACATAAAGAAGGAAAGAAGGGAAAGAAAAGGGTTCAAACATCCATAAAAGCTGTTTGGAGTCTAGTCCAGGCGTTGTCACTGCACAGCACAAATCAAAAGTACGAGGATCACAATTAGACATCACACTAACACAGACTACAATGGGATACTAGCCGATTATTTGGCTGAAATTTGTAACTTTTCTATTTAGTCTCGTAGTCTGATGCTACTATTATTATTATAACTATTATTTATGTGACTGGCGATTGGTTTTAAGTATCAAGCTAAGAAAAGTGTGATCTGGGAAAAAAGTATCGTTAAATATTTTAAATCCCTTAACCATACTATCGCGGTTGTCATAATTTTTTTTCTAAAGGGAAATTACTGTTAAGATTTCACAAAAAATAACTAGGCTCTGTGCTTTTGCAATACAAATTATTGCCTCTCAGTTCTTGTACTATGACTGAATATACCATACGTACTGTAAATAGGACAGCATAGCAATAGTACACGGTTGTAATGATGGAGTTGAATATAGAAACAGAGTGAGGGACACTGGAATAATTATTTTCTGGTGTTGTATTGGTAATCACTAACAAATCTGTCCATACAAATCTTGTAAGTCGTAACAACATTCCCGTTTTGAGGACTCTCAGAATTATCGGCGTATTCTGGCGAAACTATGAACAACTTCGTTACACATGATGAGACGTCGCGGTGTCGAAAATCATACGTTTTCGATGTTTCTTAGTTGTCATCATGTTTGAGTTGTTTGCTTTATTCCCGAGTTAAGCGTGTACGGGCTGGCATGTCGCTGGAATGGCTATTACATTTTTGTTAATAACTTTTTATGTGTTGGGTACAAATTCTGATACTGCTGTTAAAATTAGTACTAAATAAGTACTAAACCGTAGCATAATTAATTGATTTTACGAAATTCTAAGGTAGCCGGTAGGGCATGTCGCTGGAGTGGCTATTACGTTTTTTTAAATCTCTTTTTATGTGTTGGGTACAAATTCTGATACTGCTGTTAAAATTAGCACAAAATGAGTAGGCCTACTAAATCGTGGCATAATTGATTTCACGAAATATTAAGATGGCCGGTAGGGCATGTCTATGGAATGGCTATTACGTTTTTTTAAATCTCTTTTTATGTGTTGGGTACAAATTCTGATACTGCTGTTAAAATTAGCACAAAATGAGTAGGCCTACTAAATCGTGGCATAATTGTCTATACGAATCCCAACATGGCTGGGCTAGTGACATGGGATTCTTCCTCTCCCTCTCGGTTTCCATAAAACAAATTTCCAAGTAAAAATTGTTTTACCAATGGTAGGCCTATGTACTAAATTTGAAAATATTCCGAAAGAACCAGAATGGTGAAATATTTGACGAATCGTAGGTCTTATGTGCCTTTCCCAACCGATAAGTAAAATGCGTAGTCCTGAATTTTGCCATTCCTCCAATTTAAGGACAACCGAAAATATTGTTTCTCATTTTGCTCAATCGCCGACACTAGTCAGATAGTGGCTAGTGAATGATGCCATTCAGCTTTTGGTTTCTCAATAAAAAAATTGATTTATTGTCAAGATAAAAGAATGAATCAAGCTCTTCACTATTATTTTTCTGATATGAGATGAAGTTGTTATCTGTACATGCAGTATCAGCATGGTTCATTGTTTTCGGTCTCGAGACAATCATATCTACATTGTGCGTTAATTCGTATTTAATCCCTTATTACGTATTCTTCTGAACTCTTGAACAAGTTATCAGAGGTTCATTTCTGTGGGAAAACCCATTCTTTATAACAAATATCCTTTCGAAGCTAAGTATGTCAAATTAAGTTTAAAACATATGAGGTCTGGTTCTCGGTCTCTCACCCCCTTCGAGAAAAGCTTTCAACTTTAAACTCAATGCCTATAAGACCAACTTTGTACACAAAAATATTAAATACATCGCCAATTCAACTTAAAGTACTATTTTTGAAACTATCAGTTTAAAATTCCTTTCCTTTTTCTAAATCAATAATATCCTTCTGCTTTCGTGACCACAATAAGTATTTGTTTTAAATCCGTTACACGGGCCCTAAAGGAATTTTAGACTTTTATAAACACTATATAATATTTTTGAACTTGAATCACCACATTTAAAAATCAGAAGACTAATATTGTATAACGTTATATTTTGTGATGCCTATCAATAGAAAGGTTATCTTCGTCATGCATATTACAAAAGTAAATTTTTGGAATCGTGTATCAATGTAAATATATTTAAAAATGTAGGTCATCCATTTACTTAGTGTTGTTCTGAGTATTCCTTATGTATCCGAAAACTAAACAGGCTGTACTTAAATAAATTATTCACTATATTTTATTTATAACACTATTTTGTGGAAATGGAATATAACATTTGCTTTTTTTTAAATGTAATAACATTTTTTGAAGTTATGAAGATGTATATTATATCAGATACCATGTTGCAAATGGTACAATTACATTTTGTGTATATTCGAAGTGAATTAACGGACTAACCGTTTTATTCTTCCACTTTGATAGTGTTGTAATATTGAAAGCAATTATGGTACAATCGTAACAATCCTCACAGTAAGACACCATGAAGAGAGCAGCTTCTGTAAATGTTACAGTCGTATGCAGATGACGTGTACCTAACAGCTAAGGAGCGGCACCACAACACTTACGGCACTTGTACTCGACCTTTTAGTAGGGGGAGTTTCGTGTAGAAACTAACGATAAGATATCGTTATTTTATTTGTCCGTGGCGGTGAGCTCAGAACTATTAACCCTCATATAAAATAGTCGTTTAAATTGTAAAAACGACAAGGTGGACAACTCTATTCGAAATAGAGTCCATAAAATAAAGTAAAGGTCGTTTCTTTTGTTGCTTTTTTTTGTGAAATTATATTACTGTTGTCGTCGTTAGGTTTGTCACATTGAAATAGTACAATCCAAGGTCAGATTGCAAGCTTTCCTCTGAACTCTAGTTTGGTTTGGAGTGAATTAAAAATATGGTCGTTGACATTAATAGTAAATCCTCAAGTCGAGAAAAATCTTAGTGTAAAATCTTATATTTTATAGTGGCTTCAAATAATCCAGTGCTTTTTGTACAATTGACGTGTTACTTTCTTTGCTAGTTTGATGTTAAATGTTGGACAACACCAGCTCAAGTTTGGATTAATGTCAAAAGAGCGTACTGTATGCTGAATTGAAATGAATCCAAGCCAGATCGTGCATTTGAAATTGGCTCGTCGACAAAGAAAAGCTACAAGGCAGTAATACATTAAACATGGTAGACCCGAGAATCAGTGGATGACGCAAAACGCTTCCTTGAGCAAATGTTTGGCTGAATTTTAAAAATACGTGCTGCGTGGGAAGCTTATTTAGTCTTTTTCGTGACTTTGACGTTTCTGAAACTGATGCCGTAAGTCTGTACACGAGTACGACAAACGCAATGAGCGATGTACATAAATCAGAAACTAGTAACGAGTATAAAAACTGGCCTAGAGTGTCTTGCAATATTCATGTACAATTAACCGGATTGTTGTCATGGTTGGCGTTCCACCAGAGATGTACGCGTAGTTTTTACAGGACGTTTCACATGTGTTTGAGTTGGAATCATGACGTTTCTGACGTTCCACGCTTATAAAGGACAACGGATACAATATGCAATAGCAGTTGTATGTTTGCAGTTCTAAAAATATGTCCTTTAAAATTTAACATTGATAATTTTTGACTCGAAAGGAAAATAGCACGATTGCCGTAGTTTGTGCCACAAAGGAGAGCGCTTTACGTTTCGGGGATAGGACCCTACCCCTTCTTCAGGTGTAAAAAGGCTTAATACTTAGGGTTAAGCAAGCACAAATAGTATTGAAACATTTGACATCTGAAGAAGAGGTAAGATCTAATCTTCGAAACGTGTTGTTTTATCCTCTGTAATTATAACAACTTCGATAGCCATGAGAAGAGCGCAGTCTAACTGGTCTGTGTAGTGTAAACTTTGTTACAAAGATTGAGCAGGTTTAGTTTCTCAATGTTTATATGTTCTCATAATATTTCATAATGTTTGCTTTGTTCTCGATTTATTCATATCCCTGCTTTCCTTTCTGTTTCAATGCCAAGAGTCAGCAGTTACTTCAACGAAACAAATTTCCTTGCCAACAATGTTTTACCAATGGAATACACTTGAGTATTAAAATTAGCGGAAAACCCAGACTGTGTGTTTTGGTGAAATATATGGGCGAATCGTAGGTCTTCTTTAATAGATTAGAATGATCCTAAATTTTCCCATTCACCCAATTTAAGGATAACTAAAAAAAATCAGTTTTGCCTATTCGTCACCACTTAACTAGTCAATATTGTGGTTAAGGAATGACGCCCAAAATCATTTAGTGTTTTCTCATGAATTGGGTTTTTTATAAATAAGAAGGTGTTTGTTATATACAAATAATTTAAGTTCGACGTTAATTTACCAAATAAACAATTGACATAATTTTATTCCGTTGTGTAGAGGAATATATGGAGAGAACCGTAATGAAGGTATTGAGAGGTGACCGTAAATCACAGTAAAATTAATGATGAGTAATGGGGTAATCTCTAGTTGCTGGGCATTTGCCTGTATTTAAAGGTTATAGATGGTGGAAGAGATTAATACACTGTGGGATAGCTCGACTTATGCAAAGTAGGGAACGACTTCCTGTCTGGAGTATCCCGCGAGGTCGTCCTCCCACATTCACTTTCTGACAAAACTCTCCTGGCGCCAGGACCGTCCGTGCAGACATGGGTCACCACTGGAAGTACTCTAGAGATTTATTAAATTGAATAAAACGTTTAACTAACTAACATACACAGGCATTAGTTATCCAATTAAAAAAATTAGATTTACGGTAGATTAAAAGTTAAATAAAAAGATAATCTCACATATTATTTATTTTCTTATCATCAATATTTGACAAATAGATAAGTTTTGTAACAATAAAAAGTTTTTCAATTTCATCCTGAATC
Source organism: Homalodisca vitripennis (assembly GCF_021130785.1). Classification (NCBI taxonomy): domain Eukaryota; kingdom Metazoa; phylum Arthropoda; class Insecta; order Hemiptera; family Cicadellidae; genus Homalodisca; species Homalodisca vitripennis. The sequence goes on along the minus strand of NC_060210.1, from coordinate 122,180,662 downwards.
TTTTATCACCTTATTCTACATATACTCCTCAATACAAATAAACACATTGTATCTTAATCTGTATAGCCAAAGTTAAGTTTTCTAAATAACATTTTTAAAGAATATTTGGTGACTTATTTTGAACCTTTAGCCATCCAGACAAACGATACAGGTAAAAGTTAGTTATGAGGTAAACAAGGACCCCTTTCTGTATTAATAATAAAGGGATCCTCATCCGTTGAAATAATCTCTCCTCCACTATTCATATTCCGTTATCAAGATTTACTAACTATACTTTGTTTGAATCAATCAGATCTTGACTATAGATTTTATCATATTCATCTGGAAACAACTTGAGAACTAGAAATGTAGACTCGCTAATGCTACTAAGACTATTACTTAGTCAGAAACGAATCAAGAGAGACGGTTTTTCTAGAATCTTTTAATATTTTGTAATTTTTTATCCTCATTTTCCTGATATACACAATGGCAGATTATGAACAAGACTACATTAAAGTTGTCTATCTTTAACTTGCCTTTTCAAGGACTCATTATATAAATCCCTCTTATTTGAGATGGGCAGTCATGCTCAAACCGACGCAGAAACACTTTAAACGACACCTAATGGGTTATTTAGCCGGCCTCGCGTTGTTGCGATGTCGTGTACGACCTCGGTCCATGCCCAAAGTGGCTGCGGTAGCACCCGAACTATAAAGATCCCCTTCCTACCACTTAAATTGTAGTGTCGTCCTTGGCCAAACTATCATTTCCATGCCACGGGAGGCTGGAGTTGCCCGCTGGTCACCCATCACTTCCGTACAGTATCGCAGCCATCTGCTGCTCTGTTATAATTTGGGTCGTGGCCACTAGCTAGTGTTACTCATTTCGTTACCAATGGGAGTAATTTATGATCCGTTCTAAAAATTATGGCAACATTTAGCGCTGTAATTGTGATGCCACGGGAGGCTGGAGTTGCCGTTGGTCAATCGCTACTTCCGCACAGTATCGTAGCAATCTGCTACTCTGTTGTAATGTGGGTCGTGGCACTAGCTAGTGTTACTCATTTCGTTACCAATGGGAATAATTTATGATCCGTTCTAAAAATTATGGCAACATTTAGCGCTGTAATTGTGATGCCACGGGAGGCTGGAGTTGCCGCTGGTCAATCGCTACTTCCGCACAGTATCGTAGCAATCTGCTACTCTGTTATAATGTGGGTCGTGGCCACTACCTAGTGTTACTCATTTCGTTAACAATGGGAGTAATTTATTATCCGTTCCGACAATTACGGCAACATTTACTGCAGTTGTGATGATGTGATGCCACGGGAGGCTGGAGTTGCCGCTGGTCACTCGCCACTTCCGTACAGTATCGTAGCCATCTGCTGCTCTGTTATAATGTGGGTCGTGGCCACTACCTAGTGTTACTCATTTCGTTAACAATGGGAGTAATTTATTATCCGTTCCGACAATTACGGCAACATTTACTGCAGTTGTGATGATGTGATGCCACGGGAGGCTGGAGTTGCCGCTGGTCACTCGCCACTTCCGTACAGTATCGCAGCCATCTGCTGCTCTGTTATAATGTGGGTCGTGGCCACTAGCTAGTGTTACTCATTTCGTTACCAATTGGAGTAATTTATGATTCGTTCTGACAATGGCCTTGCGGCAACATTTAGCGCTACTGTTTTGATGATGTGATGCCACTAGAAGGATATTTACCACGAGCTTTTTAATATTCTTTTATTAGACAATTACTTCATACTACTAACTAATTTGATGCTATAATGTAGTTAAAGTTGTTTTATACAAAATGTTTCTTCGCTTAATCACAATGATGATTAGAAGCAATTTAACAGTCTTTATGGAAATCGCATGGGTGTTTTTTTTATAATCTACACGATAAATTTATTATTGTAGATTTCGAAACTAATACGTATAACTAAAAAAGTGTACAAAATTTAGAGTACTCAAACTTTAGGATATTGTTCCATTGATTAATTAGGAGCTAAAAAAGAATTGTTACCAATGGTGTACCTCTTTTTCTTTATCGTCTGTCTGTATTTGTTTTTTTAGTTTTAATTTTTTAAATTTTGGAAACCAGTAGAAATAAAAAAATCCAAATTTGGTACATTTATTTTTCTTGCTGTCTCACACGAAGAGAAAAGTTAGTTATACTATATCTTATCACATTTAAAAAAGTTTAAAATGGTAGGATTTAGAAAATGTTTATAGAATAATAAAAGTTGTTACATATAATTAAAAACATTTTGACACATAAAAAACAAGTCGTTTGACACTTGCAGTTACTAAGTATCAATTTGACTATAGTTGTAGCTAGTCAGCTCTTTGTTAAAACAATACTGTTTTGACGTTATGTTGAAGTTTGTAAAGTATACTTTGTTACAAGTGCTTTACTTAACTTCCGTCATCGCACAATATTAGTTACGTAAAACTGAGTATGCATCATGTAAAAGTTGTATATTTTATATTCATCTCGTATAAAAACGTTGTAACCGTGTGTAAAATTGGTACCCCTCATTATAAAAGGTTATGTAATGACAACTACTGCTACAAAGCATTCGTAGAAATGAGGCAGTTTGTAATATTTCCCAAAAAAGTATTGTGATTTAAATCTTCTTATTTCGTAATGCTACAAAACGAGCTGTATTTTCACGAAATAAAGAAATTTTTCATAACTGTCATATTAAGAATCAGACAAATTACATTGTTTTCCTTAAAATGGAAGGGGAAACGACCACTTAACGTTTGAAACAAATCCTTCGTTTGATTGCTTTGTTGGCGGTGCGGAGGTTGGAAGAATAATGGGGTAGCTACAAATGTTTGCCATTTTTAAAGGTTATAAATATAAATTACCAGATTTTAATTGTAATGCATTTTATTACTTTTTCCTGAAACGATTTAGCTGGAGAGTCCTACTTATTTAGAAAGTGCTTTTGTTTTAATAGTACACATATTTATATTTTATGTGCCAATAAAATGTAAAACAATATCTAAAGCCACATTTATCTTTGGTAAAGACATTGTGTGTATGGAAAGTAAACTACAGTATATTGAGTGCAGATCTCTGAGGACAGATCGGTAAAAGTTTCCAACTATAACAGTTCTTCTATGGAACGTGTTGTATTGCCATCGTATAGAAGTTTCTACCGCAGAGAGGGTTTGGTTATTCCTACTGCAACTTCCAAACAAGCGTACTCAATGCTTTTGTAATAGTGAGTTCTATAAGTACTTTAAATCGTCGTAAACAATATATATATATATATATATATATATATATATATATATATATGTAATTTCAATATATATATATATATATATATATATATATATATATATAATTTCAATTATATCTTGCTTTTTCTACGCCTATTTTAGGTATCTAAAACTATTATTTTATCATCATATTTAATATAAATCTAAAGCCCTTGCATTATAGATGTGTCTTTTGTAGATTTGAAACACATCTGACTATTGGACTCTTCCCTAAGGGCTTCCAAAATTCCAATGTTTATCTTATGAGAGTATGTTTATTCAGTTTAACACGGAGATAACACGTATTGAAATGTATGGCCATGTGCTTACATTTTTATTTCACGCTTACAAGTTTTGATGATACTCAAATGTTGATTTCACTTTCTCGACCATTTTCAGTGATCATAATTTTGTAACTAACATTATTTTGGATCACACATACACATTTTAATTATTCTGAACCATACATACACATTTTCAGTGCTATAAAATCTGTAACTAACAGTATTCTGGACCATACATGTACATTTTTAGTGATGAAAATTCTGTAACTAACATTACTCTGGACCATGCACACAAGTTTTTAGTGATGACAATTCTGTAACTAACAGTATTCTGGACCACAATTCTGTAACTAACAGTATTGTGGACCATACGTACACATTTTTAATTATGACAATTTTGTAACTAACAGCATGCTAGACCGTGTTACTAATAGTTACGATCAGATACAATTATACAGTCCAGCTTAGTATCAATAAGAATTCGTGTAGAATAACAAACGTGCGGTCTATAAAGTTTAGTACCTGTGACCATATCACAGTGGTTAATTACAGTGGTCACACAAGAGATACAATTATACAGTCCGGCTTAGTATCAATAAGAATTCGTGTAGAATAACAAACGTGCGGTCTATAAAGTTTAGTACCTGTGACCATATCACAGTGGTTAATTACAGTGGTCACACAAGAGATACAATTATACAGTCCGGCTTAGTATCAATAAGAATTCGTGTAGAATAACAAACGTGCGGTCTATAAAGTTTAGTACCTATGACCATATCACAGTGGTTAATTACAGTGGTCACACAAGAGATACAAATTGGGACCTGTCACGGCGGCGCGCCGCCCTCTGCTGAAACGATCACTTGCAAAATAAATAACAGCTTAAGTCACCTTCAATTAGCATAATAACAGTAATCATATGCACAGGAGAGAGTGTGCGATAGTATCGTTCACTGTTGTGGCGGACCGTGTGTGTGTATGTATACTAAGTAACCGGTTAGCCTCTGCCGCTCTCCTGCGCGGCCTAGACAACAGCTAGCGCACAGTTCCCGCACCATCACACTCCTGAACTTTACTGACCTATCTGATCGTGTAACTGGTCTATCCTGTAATCTTAGGAAGATAGGCCTTTTATACGCCTTCAGAATGGGGTGGTACTTCTTCAACCTGACGGTTGCGCTACACTACATGATGTACTGTCATCATATGATATATTTCCTTTACTACACTTTTAAGATAATGTAGCTTTTGTGTGAACAATGAACATAAAAGTAACTTAGTATTCATTAGTGTGCTATCAACTAAATTAAAAAAAAAAAACAGTGTTATATTGAATTTTTTATGATACTTGTTTCTTATAATGTGTAGAAACCGACTAGATAAAAACCACAACGATAATAGGATATTTTAATACTCTAATCTATGCAATTATTAATCGTATAAAACATTAACTATGCATGTAATTTAAACATTTTATTATAGGGGCGTAGAAATGTTATGACAGTTAGAATTCGCTTCGTGACGTTATTTTTCTAATATTTACTATTAAATTATGTTTGCTATTTCAAGTGAATCTGTTGAAGAGTATAGAAAACTGTATTCATAACAAAATTTTGAGTTATAGATCTAAAATTTTGTTTTCACTCAATAAGACCTGTGCATTATAGTTGTTGAGTTACAAATTAGAATAGCATTTTCTTAGGATAGTTAAAGTTTTAACAGTTTTATGGCATTAAGTATGCGTAACATAAAAACGTTAGTTAACGATTACACGATCTTACAATTAAATAATATTCTCAAAATATTTGTGTATTTTATAGTAGTGTTGTTGTTTGAAGTTGTTGGTAGAATAGTACAGTTATTCGCCAAACGATGTAATATGTTGTTTTCTTATGCTAAGTTCACAATTCATAAATACATTTGTATCGTTAATAATTTGATTCATAGAAGGGTTCCAGTACTGAAACATTTCACACAGAAACACAAATCATGCAATTGTGCACCTGAGCTGTTAGGCGTACATTCAACAAGGCTATATCAAATGTAGGTAGAGGAAGAAGACGCTGCTATGAGGCTTGCTAGGGAATTATGACGTGAATATCCTTCTCTATTCAATCCTTTGATCGTGGGAATCAGACGGTGACAGAGTCCTTACTGTGGATAGCCTTGGAGTACAAGGACACGGGCCCTACTGTCGTTGATTAGCCCTTGTTTGTTTATGTTGGTTATGACTGCTTACTTTGGAAATTGATTGAACGTTTTTGGAAATTGATTGATGGAGCATAAATTAGTCCTTATCAGGCCGGATTGATAAGTTCAACCAAATTAGTATAATGTCGTGTATTTCATTAACGCAGCTGCCTGTTTTAGTTATACTGTAACATAATTTTATAAACCACGTGAAACCATCAACGCTGTAGGTAAATTACCTAATATTTGAATAAATTAACATTATAAATTCGCATATTTGTATGGAAATTTATCGCCTGCAGAATTAACGTGTTTATATATTCCATTAAAATGTAGTATTCCATCTGAATCAGAGGAAAATCTAAAACTGGAAATGAGGTTTGTCTACTAGACTATATTAATCTTTTTCTATTTAAGGCGCCGGACTTTTTCCTGCCAGACGAATCCTGCCTGTGCACTTTTTATGAGTTCTGGTAACCTTGTACTATACTGATTCTTCTCCTTGTTCTTTTTGTAAAGATTCTCGAACAGGCCACTGGTCCATGATGAAGGAGAGAATAAGGGTAGAAAAGTAATCGGCCACTTCTAAAAAAAACCCAGTTAAATCTTATCTTGCATAATTTTCTTGCGTAAATGGAAAGATAAATGAACGATGAGTCTTTCCAACAAGTTTTTATCAAGGTTTTAGAGAGAAATCGAAGGTTATATTTACAACGGTCACCATAAACTTATCAATTAGTCTCGGTGAAGTCGACGTCTCCTTTGCGGGAACCACACTCTTGACCTATACCCCGCCAGCCGTGCCGCACGCCCCAAGTTCGAGCCCGTCCGAGGTCGTGATGAACCGCGAGGCCACTTCTGTCAGGCCACTTCCGGTCCGGTTAGCGTGTAATGAATGTCTCAGATCGCATTGAGGCTCTGGAGGTCGTCATCGTGGACACTATCAGAGCTCTGCATGGACAGAAATCGACACGATTGTCTCCATTGTCAATCTAACAATAGCAATACTGAGTTAATTTTGAACTTCCTCTTGCATCTATTGAGTCGAATATTTACATATCTCTTTTTGTTTCAGGTGAGTCGCAATTTGGAAAAAAATGGTTACACCCAATTGGTAAGTTGGCTGGTACGATATATCTAAAACACAAATTCCATATATAGTCCTCTTTCAATTAAATTTACTTTACAGGTCATTGCTGCTGGTTGAAATGGAAAAAGTTTGGGCGAAAAGAACGAAAACAATTTCAAAATTAAGAAGACTTTTGTACAGTTTTGTGTAAAATATTTGTTACAATACAACAGCATTTTTAACCACTGGGTTTATTTATTTGTTAGTGAGTGTTCGCGTATCTAGTGGTCCTCAATTAACACCGCTAACTTTCTCTCAGTGCAAAGTGTTAGCGTAGCGAGTCGTTCACAATTAACACAGCTAAGTTTCTCTCAGTGCACAGTGTAAGCGTAGCCAGTGGTTCACAATTTACACCGCTAAGTTTTTCTCAGTGCATAGTGTAAGCGTAGCTAGTGGTTCACAATTTACACAGCTAAGTATCTATCAGTGCATAGTGTAAGCGTAGCTAGTGGTTCACAATTTACACAGCTAAGTTTCTCTCAGTGCAGAGTGTTAGCGTAGCTAGTGGTTCACAATTTACACAGCTAAGATTCTCTCAATGCAGAGTGTTAGCGTAGCTAGTGGTTCACAATTTACACAAAGTTTCTCTCAGTGCAGAGTGTTAGCGTAACTAGTGGTTCACAATTTAATTTGCCAAGTTTCTCTCAGTGCAGAGTGTTAGCGTAACTAGTGGTTTACAATTTACACTGCTAAGTTTCTCTCAGTGCAGAGTGTTAGCGTAGATAGTAGTTCAAAATTTACACAGCTAAGTTTCTCTCAGTGCAGAGTGTTAGCGTTGCTAATGGTTCACAGTTTACACAGCTAAGTTTCTCTCAATGCAGAGTGTTAGCGTAACTAGTGGTTCACAATTTACACTGCCAAGTTTCTCTCAGTGCAGAGTGTTAGCCGTAGCTAGTGGTTCACAATTTACACAAAGTTTCTCTCAGTGCAGAGTGTTAGCGTAACTAGTGGTTCACAATTTAATTTGCCAAGTTTCTCTCAGTGCAGAGTGTTAGCGTAACTAGTGGTTTACAATTTACACTGCTAAGTTTCTCTCAGTGCAGAGTGTTAGCGTAGCTAGTAGTTCAAAATTTACACAGCTAAGTTTCTCTCAGTGCAGAGTGTTAGCGTTGCTAATGGTTCACAGTTTACACAGCTAAGTTTCTCTCAATGCAGAGTGTTAGCGTAACTAGTGGTTCACAATTTACACTGCCAAGTTTCTCTCAGTGCAGAGTGTTAGCCGTAGTAGGTGGTTCACAATTTACACCGCCAAGTTTCTCTCGACTCTCGACCGGTTGAGGATCCCCGTGTGCCCTCACGCTGAGTGGATGGGTCCCGCGGCTTATCTTGATTGCGCTTTTTAGATTGCAGGGGATTTTGGGGTGAATTATTCCTAATCTGTATTCATCCCGAGTGCTGTCTGTATTAGACTCCCCTCGCCCTCAGAATCCGAACTCTTAAACGCTGTTTTATCAAGAGCAGTTTTGGACACCGGTAAAATACTCAGTAGAAGCGTATTTTTGCCGTATTAACATAACGTGAAGTGACTGCTTTAAAGTATTAATGTAGTTACTGGATTAGTTCTTCTGCCATTCTAGACCTCCTTCAGCATAGTTGAAGTATTATAATTATTAAACATTTAAATATTATTCTATTTTTGTATTTAGTCTTAAAATAATAGCCTCGTTAAAATAGTCAAAAATATTAAAACTACTTTCGAAATACCCATAAGTTACCTTTTTTGAAGATTGGATAAATAGACGATCTCTTTTTGGTTGTTTTACGATGAGTGGTGGGCATTTCAAGCAAAATTTAGAAACATCTATAAACTGGCCCAAAGAAAGTCGAATGAAGATGAGGATATGAATCTTCATATCCTCAAGTCGTAGCCTACATGAATGATGATTAGAGGGAATAATAGGTTGTTAACATACAAAACTGTTTCCTAAGAAAAGGTTTATAATTTGCTTAGTTTATATTTTATGAACAGTAATATCCTTAAGTTATAAACCATTGAGACATTTCACTCCTTACAGCTAAAACTGATGTACATACTATAAAAAAATACACATTTTATCTTCAATTTTGTTTAAATTCTCTGTCAAAAAGTGCTTACTTCAAAAACGTAATTCCTCGTAGAGATAAAAGTTTGTTTTCTTCTTTCTGTCTTTGGGGATATATCTTAAAGGGCTATAACTTTAAAACAAAAACTCCGAACCAAAAACCAATTGATCTAACCTAAAGGCCAATCAATCAAGCGGTTATTTTACAGTTTTCCCGCCCGATGCATATATGCCTAAGTCCTAGTCAATTCCTAACTCATATAAATAACATTATGCTGGCAATCAATACTACTAAATAAAAATCTAATGTGTGTTTGCATTACTCTATAACGTTAAAGCTACTGGACCGATTGTACTGAAATTCAAAATTATCAACGGCCTCCCTCACGTTACATCATAAGTGCTCTCACAAGATTAATACGAACATAGTATTTCTTACTCCAGCCTAAACTAGTTCAAGTGATACTGAAATTGTTAGAGCTATTCATTTAATATTATGGGAATGTAAAGACAACACTGTGTATTTCATATTGTGTTGCTATTTCATTTTCCGACTTCAGGAAACAAAACTGCGATTTCTTAATACCATAATGTCTTATTTGATCCTAAAGTTCCATTTTTCTGAGGCGGATCAGGAGGTTGGAATATTGTCCAGTGAGTATTATTTATTTTTAGATGTGATCGTTATACCATTTAAAAATGATATGCCAATGATATACCTGTTATTTAGTAGGAAAAACGCGTGAAAAGCTACGGGTAACTGCTAGTAACATAAAATATGATTTAAGAGATCAATTAAAACAACGGATTTCCAACACCTCATGAGAGTGAGCTATAGTAACAACAATTTACTGTCGCTCCATGGTTACAAAATTATAACGAGTGTCAATGATATAACCCTACTGGCTATTGACGTACAGAGAGTAAAACTACGGGCTTAAGCTAAATGTGCGTTGTATGGAAATCTCACAAAGGTTTACCCAGGTGGAACGGAAAATAAGTGACCTCGTCCATCATGCAGTCCTGTTACGAGGAAATGCAGATGTGTAGGAGTAGGACTTGGGCCATCCTTGAGGTCGCGGCGCGGTGGAGCATTGTAGAGGTCTCCGAGTGACCTTAGGATCTCCGTGCATACTGACTATTGAGTCATTCACTGACTGGAGAACAGTGGTTTAGTCTTTCATCATTCAGTCCTATTAGGTGGAAATGCTGATGTGTAGGATTAGGATTTGAACCATCCTTGAGGTCGCGGCGCGGTGGAGCATTGTAGAGGTCTCCGAGTGACCTTAGGATCTCCGTGCATACTCTGACTATTGAGTCATTCACTGACTGGAGAACAGTGGTTTAGTCTTTCATCATTCAGTCCTATTAGGTGGAAATGCTGATGTGTAGGATTAGGATTTGAACCATCCTTGAGGTCGCGGCGCGGTGGAGCATTGTAGAGGTCTCCGAGTGACCTTAGTATCTCCGTGCATACTGACTATTGAGTCATTCACTGACTGGAGACCAGTGGTTTAGTCTTTCATCATTCAGTCCTATTAGGTGGAAATGCTGATGTGTAGGATTAGGATTTGAACCATCCTTGAGGTCGCGGCGCGGTGGAGCATTGTAGAGGTCTCCGAGTGACCTTAGGATCTCCGTGCATACTGACTAGTGAGTCATGCATTGACTGGAGACCAGTGGCTTGGCTTATTCTGTTATCATGCAGTCCTGTTATGGAAAATGCAGATGGATAGGACTAGGACTTAGGCATACATGATGTCGTGGTGCGGTGGATCGCGGTAGAGATCCCCGAATGACTTGGCTTAGCCTGTCATCAGTTCTTTTAATATACTACGTATTTGGCGAGTGTTAAGTTTTGTCATTATAATTAAATATAATGATGACCGCATGTTATAAGGCGACGGACTATGATGTGAGTTAGAGATAACCCGGGTTCATATCCTGTCATACTCCTGTGGGGAGTTTTGCTTCACTTTTTGAGTAATAAAAATTTTATTTGTTCTTGCTGACTCTGATCAGAATCGAGTGTAAAACTGGAATTATAAATATTGTAAAGAACCTTAATTTAATATAAATATATAGTAGGTGAATGGTGAAATACACTAATTACAGTTGAAGTGACGATGATTTAATTACGACATTCAGTTGTTCCACTGTAATTTCGAGGTTCATAATAATTAAACTTGTTACCTTTTAGGGTGGTGTGCATAAGACAATTTTATGTGTGTTCGTATATTTTAATGCAACTTGAAATACGCGTAAAATGAAAATACTTTCATACTGATTGCAACGAGTTTTATTTTATTGTGTACGTTTCAATTTTGAAAGTTATTAACGAATATTTGAGAAAATTTAGAATTTAGAGATACTAATATATTTAGGTAAATAAATGGTTTTAAACAATAATATTGTATTTAAAAGACAGTAAAATTACATAATTCTTCATTTGTTTGAAATTAAAGTTTATAAGTTCTTTAACTTTCAGTATTTATTTGTATTGTTTGTAAGAAGAGAGAGTGACAACATTTTGCTTAATAAAACAAATGTTATTTCCTGTAATTCCAAGAGTTAAGCGTTTTGTTCTCACGATTAATGATTGGAGTTGGGCGACTCGAGTCATTAAAACTTTATTTGTTTTATCTCACATTTTGTTCAAGTTCTAAATACTCCAGGAAGTTGTTGTTCGCAGTTTCCTGATATAAACGCGCCCGTTGTTTACTTGGTCTCTTAAACTTTTTGCGTGCGCATTCAAACATGACATAATGGGTGAAACTAAGAAATACTTTTTGTATCTTTGTTAAGTTCTGAAGAATTATAACTTTAAAAAGTTTTATTCTTTTTCTAAATCTTATGTTAGCACATTGATATTTAAAACTTAAAAATAAAAAAAAACATTAATAGGTAAAATTATCTTTAATTTGATCTAATTTATTGATGCACGTAGAGGATTAATTTTATTGCGACAAAAACATGCAAATTTCCACTGCATTTATAAAGCATATTGCCGCATAATTAGCAGCTTTACAATATTTTTCCTCTGCACTTGAACACCGGAGCGCCTGCAATCTACGAAATGCTGTCTCAAGCACGCCTGCTCTTTGTTTGCCGGCTTCACAATGCAGGCGATTACGATTTGCTATTTACAGAACAGCTGCTTTTAAGCCTCCATAGCTTATTCTGCAGGTTTCTCCACACAGGTGAATAATAATGATTTGGGAATTGAAAATTGTAAGCTGGAAGAATTTTGTTCAATGAAAAAATAAGTTTTCCGTTAAACAACATTTATTCTGATGTAATAGTTTAGAAATTAAAATTGTGCTCGGGAATCTATTATAAACAATGTAAAGTTTACTCTTGCTGTTGGATTTTCAAAAATAAAAAATTAAAATGAGAAAAATATTAATAATTGTGGCTGTTTTTTTACTACGGCCATATTTTTAAAAGTATTTCTCTAGTGATTATAAATATTATAATAGATTGAGCAGTAGCAAAGCCTATAACTTGTGAGGCTGGAAAATTTAATTTCTGTTTCTTTGTCTGTCTGTCTGAGTTCACTAATGGTGCATGTCGCCCCATAGGAATTTGGCTGAGCGTTAGCGAATATCTTTATATTGGTCATAATGGCAACGAAAAAAATAGCAGAATAAATACATTTTTAAGCATTCTGAGGACAATCCTATGACATTTTTATTCATAGAGTAAAAAAAAAAATTGAGCCGAAAGTTAAAGTTGGAATGCGACGACGAGATTTTATTTCTTGCGTTGTAGTAACCTCTGTAGTTCACCGGAACTTTTCTGCTACGAAAGCTATCTTAATGAATAAAAATGTATCATGTGGGTATATATCTCTAGAAAGATTTCATCTCTAGACCTTACATGTTGCAGGAAACTTCATTTTCATATACACAAAAATGAGTTGTATAATGTTGTATGCCCAACCGGGGACTTTGGGTAAGCGTCATTAAAACATATAACTCCGTACGTAGAACATCTTTCTGCCGGGTGGATGTAAAATTTCTTTTCTGTATGATTGTTTCTATATTTGTACGGAGGAAATTTTGAGAACGAAATGAGCTTTAGATTTTAAATTTGGCAAGTAGCCTAAACGAGATGTTGTATTGTACCTTGTAATGTGTATGACCCGTCTAATGATGTAGTGATTAAACGGCGTAAGGATTGGTATAATAATCTGAGTTTAACTATGAACTATTTTTTTTTTTTTAGTAACCAAGCCAGGATAACTTGTAAAACGAAGATTGATTTAATTATAGTTATTGCACATTATATGGTTAGATTTTAGTTATTGGGTGTCTTGGATTCTTTTAAGTGACAGATTAACTAAATGTAACAAATAGTACTATTCTTGAACCAGAATCAGAAAGGGACTTTATTGTATTAGCGGTTATGCTTTCGTCCACTTATATGGTTCAAGTACGGCGTAGATATGTCACTAATCTAATTGTAAAATAAGACAGTTATAATAAGGTCTTATTCACTTTCCGTTGTATTTTTAATTTTTCGAACTGTGATATTTTATTCGAATTTTATGTGCACGTTTGAATGAAAACGATACGTGTTTAAGAAAGATGGTTTCGATCTTCAAGTAAGAACGGTATTGAGTGCTAAAATCAAATTTAGTCACCTAAGGAAGAGACCAGGTTTGCAGATCACGAAATGTCCTGTTACTACAGATTTTTTGTATCACTGAACAATGGCAAATGTTAGGAAATATCCTGTTTCCTGAACTACTAAAAGTTGTTTTCTGTTGCTGATATCCTGTCAGTGGCTGCCCCTTGCAACATTGGCAGTGGCTTTCAGGTTGAGACAGTGCTGCCAACCTGACGAGATGAGTGGTCAGGAGCGCTGTCATTAACTTTATTCATTAAAACTTCATTGGCGAACCTCGCGTTTGTCTTTCGGATGAATAACTCCCCGGCTCCAAGTACTCGGCTGGAGATGTTTTCGCAGCCTTTAGAAGTTATAAAACTGTTTAGGTAGGGCCATATCATTGTGTTGGTTTCGCATTGAAAAGAACTTTTCATTCGTATAACACGATTCCAGTTGGGAAATATTGTTTTATTTAATAACCAGTTATTTGTAGAAACAAAAGAAAAATCTATTTCAATTAATTTAGGACTATAATAACAACATTGGAGTATTTTAAATATAATTAGCATTGTTTAAGAAAGAAATTTAGAAGCATTATCTATACCTCGCATTGTTGTATTATTAAAGTCCATAGATTTAAATTAGCAACAATAATAATTATTTATATAAATATTGTTTGTATTTCGCAATTGTTTGTTGCAAAAAATCTATAAATTTAGCATGTTAATGGTCAATATATTGTTAGGTTATCAATTAAATACAGTTTGAAATATGAGAGCAACAACAAAGCCGCGTTGTTATTTCGCGTTGTATTGATGGAGTATTCAAATGTGGGAGAAAACGAGAAAAATATAATTTTACGTCGTTATTTTGGATTGGACAGACATTTTAATGCTGCGAAAATGGCGGATGGAAACGGAAATCATTTCATCTTATCAGTTCGATTTGTGATCGTAACAAAAATTTGTATGCACGTTTCATGAATAAGTCATGGGCTTTTAATGGTAAGAGGAAACGTTATGAATTAAAAAAAATATGAACGTATAATTTGAAAAAACCTGTAAAAACTGATGATATTTTTTATGTTTATCGGGTATCTATGGGTAGAGACTAAAGAGCACAGTTCCCCGATAGGGTAACACAGTTCATAGAGACCAAGTTTTGCTAGACGGAGTATGTAGCTAGTACGCTAAGTTCACTCTGTATGTAAATGCACAGTGACACAAAGTAAACACAGCCATAACCTGCTCAGAGCCGACTGTCTGCGTGATTGAGCCGGTAACAGTTTTATTCCTCTTCACAGCTCGTGTTGTGGGGCTTCATCCCCAATTATATTAACTCACTTCGACAGGAGTATGTAGCTAGTACGCTAAGTTCACTCTGCATGTAAATGCACAGTGACACAAAGTAAACACAGCCATAACCTGCTCAGAGCCGACTTTCTACGTGATTGAGCCGGTAGCAGTTTTATTCCTCTTCACAGTTCGTGTTGTGGGGCTTCATCCCCAATTATATTAAATCACTTCGACAGGAGTATGTAGCTAGTACGCTAAGTTCACTCTGCATGTAAATGCACAGTGACACAAAGTAAACACAGCCATAACCTGCTCAGAGCCGACTGTCTGCGTGATTGAGCCGGTAGCAGTTTTATTCCTCTTCACAGTTCGTGTTGTGGGGCTTCATCCCCATTTATATTAACTCACTTCGACAGGAGTATGTAGCTAGTACGCTAAGTTCACTCTGCATGTAAATGCACAGTGACACAAAGTAAACACAGCCATAACCTGCTCAGAGCCGACTTTCTACGTGATTGAGCCGGTAGCAGTTTTATTCCTCTTCACAGTTCGTGTTGTGGGGCTTCATCCCCAATTATATTAACTCACTTCGACGGGAGTATGTAGCTAGTACGCAGGGTTCACTCTGCATGTAAATGCACAGTGACACAAAGTAAACACAGCCATAACCTGCTCAGAGCCGACTGTCTGCGTGATTGAGCCGGTAACAGTTTTATTCCTTCTCTCAGCTCGAGTTGTGGGGCTTCATCCCCAATTATATTAACTCACTTCGACGGCGGCACCCTTTAACCTGATATTGGATTATTTCTCCCTCAAAGGTATTATATTAGCATCTCTGTTATCTTTTTTGATTGGATGAGAAATACTACCAATTAAGTGCTAATTGGTTTTTACTAAGTGTGTATTAGTTTAACGTGTATCAATATTGCATCAAGACAGAGACAGTTGTATTATTAAAGACAGTATTGAATACAGGATGCATAAGAAGACTGAAAAATCTACATACCTTTTTACTCTATGCAATCATGTATGTACCCTCAAAGACAACTCATAGTAACTAGTTTTTTTTGACATAACATCGAAGATCGGACGAGTAGTTTAATGTGAATGTTGAGTTTTGCTCCATTTCACATTTCACTTAGTCCAACGTCTGAAATCTGACACTGCCACAGACTTGACTCCTGGAATCTGGAGTTCACGTCAGTTTGAAGAGATGTCAAAAAGTTTTCGACAAAGAAGCTCTAAACGAACTCTTTGTTTGTTTCGACATCAGAGACACCTAGACAACAAAATCATGAGTAAGAGATGTTCTCATTCTTATTAGTTGCATAATTGAGAGCACGATATTATGTTGTACATATGGTTACAGAGCACGGCGGAGCTTGTGGGAAGGGTTGATTTAATCCGAATGTTGAATTTAGCTCAATTTCACACTTCCACTTATTGTAGCGTCTGAAATCTGACACGTTTTAATTGACAAAAATGCAAAGAATTGAATTAATTATTCCGTAAAAGTATTTTCAAATTTTTTCAATACATGTATATACTATATTTCTAAAGGAAGTCAATAGATGTTGAGTCAACTGTTTATGGGTAGTCGATTGTTGCTATGGATGAACACTTGTATCGATAATACTTTTGAAACAGTTCAAAATAATGACTTGTAATTTGTTTTTGCCACAGAGTTGGTAGGTACGACGTTTTTATGTTTATAGCCCGAACACAAACTAGAACTTTGTGTCAGCGCATTATGAGTGTGTGTTTGATATTATTATAATAATATGTCGTTACGTTACAACCATCTGTTCAAGATAACCATCTTCGGCTGACAATAGCAATGAACAAGATAATACGTTTAGACAATCACTGTCCGTCCTCACGTGATATGTACGATAACAATCGGTCCATTGATTGTACATCAGGGCACAAGTAACAACCGATGTACCGGATCTGATAAACCACGAAAATTGCTGATTTGATATTGTGTAATCGATCTTCTGGTATTGTTGTGACCGGTTCAATCTCTTTAACTATACAGTTAATGTCGTGTATTATAGATTAAATTATTATTATTATTACTTTAATTATTGAAGTAATTTAACTAGTCATAACAAACCTTAAGGACTAGTATTAGTGAGTTTTATATAACCTGTGAAGTAGCGGCCAAATGAAGTCTCCACAACGTTATTGTGAATGGGACTAACCATATGCAGCAAATTGGGGGTATTCAAGACTTGTGGACATGATTGTAATACTTTATTGGTTCATTTCGAAAAATAAAAGCTTCAATGGTCTTGTTAAAATATTTTGAACGGATAAAACGTTTCTAAGGGAAGTTTGTAATTAATTATCACAGTAACAGTTATTCACTTTTTATAGCTGTAAAAGGTTTTATTTTTATTATTTATTTTGCACACACCTTAATTGTGAACTACAAATGAATTAACCGCACATGGTTTGGAAAAATGCAGAAGAATGTTTGTAAACAGTTTTTGTTTGTGGTATTGCTAAAGTGAAAAGGGTCTGTACGAACGTTTGAATTTTATTATTTTACGTATTTATAATTTTAACCAGTTTTCATTACAGTGGAGATTACAACAATTTTACAGCACATACATGTATTTATTATATAACTAGTTTAAACCATAATTTACAATATTAAGGTTAAAATGTCTTTGATTGACACGATAGAACAGTTTCTCACTGAAAGATGACGGATATTTCAATTGAAGATGTCAGTCCTAATATACATATAAAAGTGGGGTAGTTTGTTATTCAATCGTGAAAAGTTTCGTGATAAACTGAATTTCAAAATCAGTCCAAGTCCTGTATAATTTTTCACTCACCGCCAAACCACTTGATATGCTCCGGGGAGCGGGACTGCGGAAGTTCGCCAAGAATTGTATTGCCTCTTTCAAAGTCGCGCCAACAAACGAAACTTTGCTCATTTCCGGTAAACACATTAATCAACCCCACCTGCTCCTCCCCCACTTACTGGCTGCACACACTTGTCTGTATGTCCACTGTCCATCCAGACTTCACACACCTTTGTCGGTTTCAGTGTTAAATACACTTTATACTTAAGTGCTCTAGATTTCCATAACACGCAAAGGTTGCATTTACCCTTAGACGGTATTGTGGCTGACAGTATACATTTTTTTTACTTTAAAATATTTATATGCTATCGTATTACGTTGCATAGGGTTGTTCAGGGTTTGCACGTCTTTGCAATAACTCTTGATACGAAGGTCCTAGAGATTTGAAACCTGATACATAGCTTCTTCTTGATCAAGCAAAGGATTCCATTGATTTTAGGTTGAAAAGGTGAAAGGGCAGACCATCCGTCAGTGTGTCCGTCTGTGCGATAACTCTTGATAGGAAAATCCTAGAGATTTGAAACCTGATACATAGCTTCTTCTTGGTCAAGCAAAGGATTCCATTGACTTTGGGTTGATAAGGTGAAAGGGCAGACCATCCGTCAGTGTGTCCGTCTGTACGATAACTCTTGATAGGAAAATCCTAGAGATTTGAAACCTGATACATAGCTTCTTCTTGGTCAAGCAAAGGATCCCATTGACTTTGGGTTGATAAGGTGAAAGGGCAGACCATCCGTCAGTGTGTCCGTCTGTGCGATAACTCTTGATAGGAAAATCCTAGAGATTTGAAACCTGATACATAGCTTCTTCTTGGTCAAGCAAAGGATCCCATTGACTTTGGGTTGATAAGGTGAAAGGGCAGACCATCCGTCAGTGCGATAACTCATGATACGAAGATCAAAAAGTGAAAGGGCAGTGAGTCCGTCTGTCCGTTTTTACTATAATTCTTCATGGGAAGGTATTAAATACAGACTTGGTACTTGGTGTATAGGTTCTCCTTAGTCCAAGAAAGAATTCTATTGATTTTGGAATCAAAAAGTGAAAGGGCAGTGAGTCCGTCTGTCTGTTTTTCCGATAAATTTTGATAAGAAGGTGCTATAGACTTAATACTTGGTATATGGGTTCTTATTAGTCTAAAGAAGAACTGCATTGGTTTTGGTATCAAAAGGTCAGAGGGCAGTCCGTCAGTCTGTTTGTCCACACCTCTTTCGATACGTCATATCGGGCCCTTCGATACTCTGTTGTACCGGCTTACTTTATTTCCACCTTTGACATAATTCCTCTTACCTAACATAATCAATTAACTTTATAGTTAATTGGAAATGGAATATATAAGTGAAAATAATGTAATAATTAGAAAATAAATTCTCATCTTTAACTACCTGAAATAAGATCGTAGATTTGAGATGCTGCGGTCCAATTTATAATGAACCCATAAAGGCACGATATTACAAGGAAGGTTACTGTTTACGAATAAAATACATTTTTATCAATATACTTCATTGTATCTCATTAAAGGTTGCAGAGTAAGTGAAAAAAAATGATCTCAGGAACGAAGGGAACGCCTGTTCTGTAGACCTTGTTTTGAATTCCAAACAACAAAACCGAAGTGGTGTGAATCGGAAGTTGACACTTAAAAGTACGGTTGTCTTTGATAAAGTTACTTTGAATTTGCTGGATACGGCAAGTGTAAAACTGTTCATTCAGGTACATTTGTGGGGTACTAAATATATGAAATGCCAATTACACTTTTTTCTATTGACTTTTCGTTATTAAATGAACTGATAAAACCGAATATGTCATGTATGACCTCTCAGTTTCTATCTGTAGTGGTGCAATGGAATTTTCTTTATTATATTTGGGCGTCATTTAATTCATTTTGTTAATTTTCACTATATTTTTATATGAACAATAATATAGCAATTCATTAACTACTGTCCATCAAGAAATTTTGACTATGTTTTGCCTCGGTTGGAAACAGCCTTGTCCAGTTAGTATTGGTTACCTTTATATTACAATTGATATTATGTAGTTTTTGGGAAGATCTTTTTTCCGGTATTATAGTAGGTGCAAGTATAAATTAAAAAATGTATTAGAGATTTAGCCTCATTTCCTGTAAGAAGTGAAGTCGTTACGTAAACAAGCTATCTGAACGAGGAAATGAGGGTTGCTGACAATTATCCTGGATTTTGCCTCCAGAGAGTCTGGGAGAGGACGCGCATTTCTGGATTGATGCCGCGCCGTCTGCCGATTGGGACAAAGCGTCTGGAGAAGAATAACAGCTGATGATACACCTAATGTAATAACTAAATATGTGTTGACGTAGAGAGAGGAGAGCGGGCGTGCCGAGCAGGGGTGGCGGACAGACCCGATCACGCCCGAACATTCCCGACTGCCGGAGGCGGCGCAGGACTGATCAATGCTAAGATCTGTTAGTCAACTTTCGCTGTGCTATGCGAGTGTTTCAGTTCACCTTTTAACCCTTCGCAGAATTTGGATACTCTTCTTTCACTGTGAGTTGGTACTGTTGTGACGTGCTATACATTTAGTCAGGGATTTTATAGTGCACGACCAGTTAACATTGGGTTACGGTTTATCTAACGTTATTTATTACCGGCGTAGCCACCCTGCTATGTTTACCTGGCAGGTGAGGTTATGTATGATAAGGTTATGTCTGGCACGTGTGTTGGTTGGCCACTGTACAGAATCAATTCTGCTACAACTCCCTGTCCCCCTGATCCCAGCCGTGTTGTGGCCCCACGCTGTCTACTCCGATCTCGCCGCTGTCTCGTGTATCTCCCGTCTCGGCCCTCCCGCGGATCGAACACCTTTCTGGTTGTTTCCTGATCGGAAGTTCATTCAGAGTGTACCCAAGTGTGTGCTCCAGAATTTGCCATATTATTGTATCCTACAGTAGTATTGTTTGCTCTGGAGGTCTATTCCGGCATTATTTCTAATGTGTTTTTAAAACAGCTCTTGTAAGAGCTCTAAATAAAGCCCAGATTCAATTATTAAACAATTACTTGCTTAAGAGTAGAAAACGGCACTTCAATAGTGTAGTATACGGTTGAACAGTCAAAAGTAGTAGATTTATTTGTTTGTGCTAAAAAAAGAAGTGAATTAAGATGAAATGTAATAAAAGAAAAGAGGCCGGAAGAAAATTACTATTACTATATACTAGTCTTCCTAGATATGTAGACAATTGCTTTGTATTCAGTGTTATATTATGACAAGACAACCCTAAAAGAAAGCATATCAAGCTTTGTGTTAGAATTTTTCTTTCTCTCTTTAACATATTCATATTATAAAAATAAATAATAATAATAATTATCGGATGAACGTACGGATAGCCAATATTGATGAGCAGGGAAATGAAATTATTGCAAGCGTACTGTTTTTGCGCTCATGCGGGCGCCCGGACGGTGAAATAAAACTATACATTTCAAATACTGAATTCACTATAATTGCATATTCAATCAGCTAACCACAGCACTGGAAATGTGGTTAGCGTAGTGCTAAGTAATTCTCAAAATTGGTATAAAATCATTATTGCTATCAAATAACAGACACATTTTACAATAACCGTTCGTAGATTACTTTATTTTTTATTATTTTAAAATTCTCAACGTCAGTTAAAGAAAAGTTATATATTTCTAAAGATAAGTTACTTACGTTTTTTATATATCAAATAACTTTTCCAATTTGTTTATATTTTCCTTTTAATTTTGTATTTTAACTGCATTTAGTTTTGATGTATTTATCTAATTTTTAATAACTCCAACTCTAATACGAGAAGCAAGGACACTATTTGGCCAAAATAACTGACTGTAATACAGAAATACTGTTTAAACGGTGTATAAACGTACAGAAAGTTCAGAGCCGCATTGAAACTATTGGTACTGGCGCACCGCCGTTATTGGGGTAACGAATTGTGGTACTATACTCTGGTTACTTTGAGCAGGGCTAATGAGCTGTAGTGCACCCACTAACACATGCAATTGTCAGTGGTTTGTTACAGCGGCTAGTGTTTACAACATTGCTGAAAATAAGTTAGAGCCGTCCACTACCCTGTTTTACTAAACTGTAACCTGATAGATGTATACTTTATTTTAACAGTTACTCATATTTCCCTTTATATAAATTATGGTTTAATTTACAAGCATTAATATTATTTTACTTTCGGATCTAAATAGTTGTTTTTGTAGAATAAGATTTTTGCATAAAAAATATAAACACGTATTTTTGTTTCGATTTTCATTAAAAATCTATAATTCTAAACATTCAATCCTAAGTTTTTTCACTCCCATGTCAAGGAAAATAAATTTATTTTCTTAGTGTGGCCGTTTTAACTTCCATATTCTTCATTAAAAAAAGGCAATCCAATCGTAAAAAGAAATTAGATATTTAGAAATTTCAAACCAAAAGAATTTTAAAACTAATATCTGACGTAAAATTTAGCTTATTTTGTTTTAACTTTAAGAATTATATGCCATATATTTACTGTTTTTCTTTTTATGTAGTCTCTATCTAAGGCGTCCATAAAATTCCCGTTAGAGGCCTTTGATAAATGAGTAATAAAGTCCTCATATTTAATAGTCTTTTTATTTCATGATCACTCACAATAATACTACAAATATTACCGAATTGTAAATGTCATGCAGAATTCGTAAAATCTGTAAAGTTCAGTCCATCACAGAGACAGACGGGGACAGAAATCGTGTTCGAACAAGCTGTACAAGCTGTCGCCCTATCAAACAGTCGATATTGCAGTATCTATGGACGAAGAGTCCAGTATATTGCGAGACCCGTGTCGGACAGTCCATCACAGAGACATACGGGGACAGAAATCGTGTTCGAACAAGCTGTACAAGCTGTCGCCCTATCAAACAGTCGATATTGCAGTATCTATGGACGAAGAGTCCAGTATATTGCGAGACCCGTGTCGGACAGTCCATCACAGAGACATACGGGGACAGAAATCGTGTTCGAACAAGCTGTACAAGCTGTCGCCCTATCAAACAGTCGATATTGCAGTATCTATGGACGAAGAGTCCAGTATATTGCGAGACCCGTGTCGGACAGTCCATCACAGAGACATACGGGGACAGAAATCGTGTTCGAACAAGCTGTACAAGCTGTCGCCCTATCAAACAGTCGATATTGCAGTATCTATGGACGAAGAGTCCAGTATATTGCGAGACCCGTGTCGGACAGTCCATCACAGAGACATACGGGGACAGAAATCGTGTTCGAACAAGCTGTACAAGCTGTCGCCCTATCAAACAGTCGATATTGCAGTATCTATGGACGAAGAGTCCAGTATATTGCGAGACCCGTGTCGGACAGTCCATCACAGAGACATACGGGGACAGAAATCGTGTTCGAACAAGCTGTACAAGCTGTCGCCCTATCAAACAGTCGATATTGCAGTATCTATGGACGAAGAGTCCAGTATATTGCGAGACCCGTGTCGGACAGTCCATCACAGAGACATACGGGGACAGAAATCGTGTTCGAACAAGCTGTACAAGCTGTCGCCCTATCAAACAGTCGATATTGCAGTATCTATGGACGAAGAGTCCAGTATATTGCGAGACCCGTGTCGGACAGTCCATAACATGAAAGCTGCTCTCACTCTATCGACACATTTTTTACCGGCCAATATGCCGCTTGCAGTCAGATGATAGGTGTTGACGGCATTGCAGTTTCAATGTGGCAGCGAGTTTGTTCAATGTTTTATACCTTTCAGTTTATTCTGAATATACATGGACAAATGTATGTGTTCAGTAGTATTTGTACTTTCAAGACGACAGGTCTACTCTACGATCTGCGATATAGTCACAACAGGTATCGCAGCGTTCGCGGACAATCGATATTATGGTGAAAAGGTAATTTCATAGTGAGCCTTAAGCGAGGTAGGGATAAAGAACAATGCTATGTGTCACTTAAGTTACTGAACTGTTCCTGTATACTTCGAATTCAAGTTACTTTCTAGTATATCACAGTATTAGCTTGGTTTCAAAAGTGGAGGCTCAGATGAAGTTCTCTAATGACGTTAACGAAAACTTTATTCATAGTATGAAGTACATCCTAGATTATACAATTATAGTCTCAGTTGAGGATAAAACTAGGGATTCGCATCATATCAGCATCGTAATGATGCAGCAACACATAGATAGACGGGTAATGAATTGTGAACTTTTTTCTTCTCTATGTGACCCACTCTTCGCAGAGATGCTCAGAATCCTCAATCCCTATCGTTGCGCATGTCGGGTTTAGCTCCAGTTCACCATCTTCTTAGTGGAGAGCCTTTTATTTACCAGTACCAGTTACCAGTACCAGTCAGTACTTTTATTTTGTAAGTAGACGTTGAACACAACTTTCCCTTCATAGCTACGTTATGCGTATTTATTGTTAGGACTATTTAGGATTTTCCTCTATATTGTTTTGATCGTAAATTTTCATTTAGTAGACAAGAAACGTTATGTTAAGTGGCCTAAATCTCTCTTAACCGTAAATATTTTTAGGCGTATTATAATATAAGGAAATTGAGCAATGACGTTAAAAAATGCTTTTGCAATTGGAACATTTCGTTTCAGCTTCACGCATCCGTAATTGCAACTGTGCTATCTAGAATCAGTGGCCGTGGTGTTTAGGGAGATTTATATGATCATTTATCCAGGGTCCCTCTATTGTGGAGTGTGTGGGGAGGGAAGGGTTGTTGCCGGGAGGGAGGGAGTGGAGGGGGGAGTGTTGTAGAGTGAAGGAGGTAATCAGCTGCCCAACAATGTCCACGCGACACAGCTGATTCTAACAAACAGGCAGACACGCTGTTTATGTTTGGCTGTTGGTGTTATACGCGAGTGTACTCTCAATATTTGTGCAGTGGTGTTATGGCTTTTCTCTTAAACAGTGGACCTAATGCACTTACGTTCATATTTGATGCGTAATACTCTGAACAGTCGAGTAATAATTGAGCGGTCTAAAACATTTTCTGTGCTGATGTAGGCTACTCCATTATCAAATTCATACCGTTCGTGGAAAACAAATTAATGCTTCTATATTATTTAACGGTTATGCAATTTAACTCTTCATTTAGGTTTCATAAACTTTAAGTACGGTTCAAGCACGTAGTACCAAAATTACCGGTTTATTTACAAATAAGTTGATATATGTACTTTTGCTTATGCACAAATACACATACAATTTCGTCGTCTTTCTGTTTTTTTAAATACATTTTTATAATTTTTGCAATATAAATTTTATGTTTTTACGTACAAGTTAATTAAATAATAAAATTATATTAGTAAAGTAATCAATATACTATACAGAATGTATTGTAATAACAACGCAGTAAGTGCTGCCAACCTACTTGTTGCACATCTGAATATTTTGCGCCTGTTTCAGTATTAGAAGGCAATTTGGAAACACACTGTTGCATCTAAATTGCTTTCGCCGCTTTGCAGGCGTGCTCCACTGGCGTGGCGTTTTCCTTGTTTTCGGTATTCCTGTTTTATCCCACCTGGACGAAGTAAATGATTATATATATATATATATATATATATTACCATCGTATTGAAAACAGTTAGATTTAAAATTTGGTGGATTTTTTAATTTCAAAGTAACATTTAAAAATATTAACATACAGCATAACACACGAGATATTATGGTTAAAATATAATAACGTTTATTTGAATATTTTTAGTAAGTTACTAATTTTCTTTTTTATTTTTAGCGATTTTAGTGATTAAAAATTCACTATTATAAGGAAGATCTTTCAGTACGAACGGTAATCCAATGTTTATTTTAATAACATTTTCGTAACTATTGAAATATTCTATAAAATTTATGTATACAGTATTACAATATTTTTAATTACTCTTTTTGGTCATAAATTAGTCATTTTGTTGATTGAGAAGCATAATGAAGAGCTTTTAGCATCAAAACGTAATCCGGAGTCCATTCCAATAGAATTTTCATGGCAAGCTGAGATATTTCCTGCGCTCTCCTTTATACAGTTAATTATCTCCATTAGTGCAGATCATTAAATAATAAAACTTTTGAGTTAGCTATGAGCTGGTTGGTGAATGGACGATGATGTTCTAGTGTAAACCTGCAGGGCCAATATTGGGATCATAGTCGTCAATCATGTTGGCCTCCTGTGATTGTTATTACCGCCGATTATCGATAAACAAAGTCAAAATTATCGTGAATTAAAGCGTGGTATGAGTTGGTAAAATTCTCCGTATAGTGAACGTATATGTGTCATAAAACTCGACAATGCCAGATTTGCTCAGGAATTAATTAAGGTTTAAAATGTTATAATTACTATAAGCATACATATTTAATTTTTTTATCCAGTCCATTCTACGATAGTAGTATTTTAAATATATCACACAAAACTTTTTTTCCGGCAAAAACTATATAAATCCACCTGGAAACCTTTATTGACCTACTCAGGATTCGGACCCGTGACCTAACCGTTAGAGAGCCGCAGCCGTACCTTTATGTCAACTTCAGCTACGTTGAAGACATCAAGATTTTTGTGGCATCAACACTTTTAATGATGATGATTTTAATGTGTGGTTATTTTCTTTTGAAGTTGGTGAATTTTGGTACGATTAAAACTGTTTAGGGATGTCCTGTTTTTACTCTTTTTGCTCCATCAAAAAATTAAACGTTATATATGTATATAAATAAATATTAGTTTGAATGTACAAAATTTAAAGCATCTGTTAGTAATGTTGTTTATTGATTATATATTATATAACTATAGACTGTAAACTCAAAGTCAATAAATAAATTAGCTTCAATTGTAAAATTTCTACTAACGTAAATGTGAATCGTAATAATTAAACATAATCAATGGTGTCATACCAATAAATACATTTAAATAATAAAACATAAATTTGATGTTCCTCCCCATGAAGACCATTAAATCCAAAAACAATTTTAATTCCAACCATTAACTATTCTAAATATATAATGCAACGCAATACGCAAATTTGATTTATTTCTGTTACTCAAGTTAAATAGTCCGTCTTATATTCGGCCAATAATATTTTATCCATTTATCCAATTTATATTATTATGCATTAATATAAAGTTCCGTGTGATAATATGTGAACGTGATGTGATTTCGGTTAAAACTACTCACGAAATACCTTTGAAGAGAGTTCTAATATCTGAAATTTCCCAGAGATAATCGCAACCTTTCACTATTAAAAAGTTCGACGTTCCTTCCTGTGAAACCCCTTGAGAGTCGTGAAGTAGCAAAAGGTTAGTGAGTTTTAGGGCTGAGTTTCTATTTGTTGCAAAGGCTAGAAAATGTTACCTTTTGACGCCAAGTCAATACATTTTCATTTACAGAAGATATTATTCCTGAATTATATTGAATATAAATGATAAATGTTAGCGAAGCCTTTTGTACAAGGGGTTACACGATATATCTAAAACTAATAGACCTAAACACTTTAAATTTTGCATTATGCTTAAATTTTTATATAGGCAACATCAAAAGCAACCAAGATGCATTTCTCTCCATATGATTTGGCTGGACGTTACAGAAGCATAACTACAATGATTTATCTACTACGGGTTGGGTTTAGACTTACTCACGT
The DNA here is from genome assembly GCF_021130785.1 of Homalodisca vitripennis. Taxonomy (NCBI): domain Eukaryota; kingdom Metazoa; phylum Arthropoda; class Insecta; order Hemiptera; family Cicadellidae; genus Homalodisca; species Homalodisca vitripennis. The sequence continues at coordinate 122,153,361 of NC_060210.1, read as the reverse complement.
GAAACTGCATATATGCATAGAATTCATAAAGTTCAAGGAACAGACCATGTTATGGTTCATGTTGGTGCAAGCTTCATGTTGAAGGATCATGCCTCTTCATGTGATTTAGATGAGCGTTAGTCGAAATTGTCTGCAGTTTGTGACGAACAGAAATTGAACTGTATACTTAAGTGTAACATACTTTGCTATTACTACGTAGGCTGGTGGAAAATCATGCCTGACTTCCACGGGATATCTTGAGTGATAACGCATTGGTGAACACCTGAAATATTACAAGAAACTTCAGCACCGTCTATAACGAACCACGTAGTGCTTTGTAGTTATTTATGAGCCTATATTACGGTATGGTTATATTTTGGTGAAATTTGGTTAAACGGTAAAAGTTCCTTTATTTAAATGTAACAAAATGATGTAGAAAAAATAGAACAAATCTAACTCTTTCGCCTCTTGCATGCTTTTCATTTTTTAAGTAAGATCCCAATAATGACATCACCATGTTAATTTTTCTCTGAAAGATTAAAAAAAATCAATTTTGATAAGTCAGGGCGCCCAAAAAGCGGTAAATGCCCGGGACGGGCAACACTTAAGCGCAGATGTGGCGTGCATAAATAAAACACCCCTTCCCTACCCGTAGCTTGGCCCGCTACCCCCAACACTCCTACTGGTCGTCCTCAAGCCATTATATAATTAACTGTCCTTCCGGTCACTATTGTTTGCTCCTTCCTTGTTTGTGTTTGTTACGCAAATTCTTTCACTAACTATGTTGCGGACGAAGTACGGTTATGTAGTCAAAGCCCATACTATACGTGAAATTATATGTGATATATCCTATTTTAAAATCAGGCATGTTTATTTGTGGGGCACTACTAACTTATATTTGTTATTATTGTGGTGGCATTTTACAAAATATGCTTGAATAATCATGTAAAAAGGGAATTGTCTTAGGGTATTTCGAAATATATTTTACTTTTTTAGCTTATTTCTAAATTTATAAGTACTTAGTGTTTGTTTGGTTTTCAAACCGGTATTCGTTTTAGTGTGTTTAAACACCTTAATGTGGCAATACATTGAATGAAGTCAAAATTGTGAGTAGAAGAAAATAACTATGTTTATTAATGTATTGTGGTTGATAATTAATTAATTAAGGGATTAAAATTAAAAGATGGGGGGGAAAACTGAGAACTATCAGATAATCGTGCGTGCCTGGTTTACCCAATTTAAACGCTTATGCAGTTTTACCAATTCAATATTATTGTTAAATTCATACTTTAAAATATGCGTCTGTAAATAAATTATGAATGAAGATAAATATTATTTTGAAAATATTGTCTTGAATCTATGAAAAGTGTATTTTGATTTGATATGTTGGATAATTGGGTTTGAACTCGTATAATTTTTTTAGGAAATTCCGTTGTTGTCCTGTGTATTCTGTTATACTTACGTAGTAGTAGTATTTTTGGAGTTCCAGGACACCGTACAATTTGGTACGTAGAAAAGTAACTTGAGCTCGGAGAGAAAATATTTACCCTAATGTTTCATCAAAAAGGCATTAGTCTCTAGCACCCCGCGACCTTTTCTAACCGCGTGCTGTATCAAGCGGGACTCAGGTATATTATATTTCTCCCCGATAGCTTCCGAGGATTAAACATATACTGAGTTATATTGCGTTATCTTCCGTGTATTGTGTGTTTGTAATCTACATCTTGTGTACGATACCGTTGTCATTGGTTGAATGCGTGTTTGTAGCCTTTATCTCGTGTACGATATCGTTTTGTCATTGGCTGAATGTGTGTTTGTAGTCTACATCTTGTGTACGATACCGTTGTTTGGTTGAAGATATGTCTGTTGTCGTGTCTCGTGTACGAGTACGATATCGTCGTGTCATTGGCTGAATGTGTGTTTGTAGTCTAACATCTCATGTACGATATCGTTGTGTCATTGTTTGAAGGCGTGTCTGTTGTCGTATGTCCCGTGTACGATATCGTTGTGTCATTGGCTGAATGTGAGTTTGTAGTCTGTATCCCGTGTACGATATTGTTGTGTCATTGGCTGAATGCGTGCTTGTAGTCTAGGCTACATCCTGTGTACGATACCGTTGTCTTTGGTTGAAGATATGTTTGTTGTCTGTGTCTCGTGTACGATATATTGTGTCATTGGTTGAATGTGTGAGTTTGTAGTCTAGGTCTCGTGTACGATATCGTTTTGCCATTTGTTGAATGCGTGTTCGTAGTTTACATCCTGTGTACGATACCGTTGTCTTTGGTTGAAGATATGTTTGTTGTCTGTGTCTCGTGTACGATATCGTCGTTTCATTGGTTGAATGTGTGTTTGTAGTCTATACCTACTATACGATATCTTTGTGTCATTGGTTGAATGTGTGTTTGTAGTATATATTTTGTGTACAACATCGTCGTGTCATTCGTTGAATGTCAGTTTCTCGATTAGGAGTTCTTAGAGATTTAATTATTTTAAGATATTTCGATGATTGGTTGGTTGAGTCTAGGATTTGTTTGGTGACAAATATTCCTAATAGAAAATTTGCGTTCTTATAGAATGCTCAATTTAGTTATTTCACAAAGCTGTGACGTGTTATTAGTTGTTTTATTCGTGTAGCCAATAAATTATAACTACCAAATTAATATAGCGTAACGTGGTTAGTGCCCGTAGGGTTTACAGTTTGTGCTTGGAGAAAAGGAAGTTTAGTTTTAAACTGTCTGGTCTTTAAAAGTAAAGTAAAGTAATGTTGTGGTATATTGGTTTTTGTAAATTTATTTAAAATTCAATTACCAACGATCGGAAGAGGGATGTGAGAATTCTTTATCAAAATTGTTCTTTTTTTAATGTTGCGTGTTTCTGAAATCATTATCAAAATATAGTACGTTTAATTTAAGAATACACTTGCGGTACGTACACGTTAGACTAAGTACTACCTTAAATATATTTTTGTAACAGTCATATGCGCTATCTGTAATAAACAAAAATACGAAAATAGTTGTAGCGTAAAGCGCAGGCAGGATGTGGGTTTGGTCAGATAACTACGTAAAGAAGACGACCATGCGTAAAAATACATACGCTGTCTTACGACATTTCAGGCATCACATATAAGCGTGTAAAAAGTACAAAGAAATGATAGAAATTCAGAATGCCTCAAACATTTTATAGTGAGTATCTAAACGTGTAATTTAAGAAATTCAGATGTCTATATATTTTTGTCACAATATAATTATCTTTTGTTGTCATGACTACTAGGAGAGGGTGTGCTGCCGAAGAGTTAAAATAAAAATTTAACATTTAATTACAGCTCAAATAGTGTATAGTATTGCGCCTAATCTTGGTTGGTTAAGGTAATTTACTGAAATATATATTCTTTGGTTTGTGCAAAAGTACTTCAAGAATTGGCATTTTAAACACAACTGCTAATTGTTTGGAAATTCGCGTTACAGGTTTGGGTTCAATATTTAAGACCTGGATGTAGTGGAGAGCCATGACTTACTCCAAAGAGACCACGTTACAATTAGAACATGTACGCTCTTATTTTTGGCAGTAGAATATTGGGAGATGTCTCTTTGTAAAGATTAATGTATGTATGTAAATGTGTTTTTAAGGTTTTCTTGTAAAGTTTACGCTTTGAATATTCAAAATGAATTGCAAACGAGGTTTTAAGGGGTTCTTTCTGGATAACTAATGAAAATACTAAGAATCTTATGGATGCTTTCTAATCATATCTTTATATTAAACATTATTTTACTATAAATACGAGGGTTTAAATCAGTTTGAAGTTTAATATTCTTCATATAGGGTTAAAGTCAAGATTACTGCCATTACAACTTATTTAAATTCAAAATACAAGGTAAACGACAAATGTGCATATAGATTGAATGGCAAAAATCATTGTTAGCAAATGGCACAACTATCAGCATGAAACAATTTTTCATTTACATAATAACAAAACTACTTGTAAAAAATAGTATTGTTGGTTTGAAAGGACACTGCGAAATATATAAGGACAGACATGAAGATAGTTTTTTGTAAGCTGACGATAAGGCCAAGTCTATTGAAAGTATATTAGGGTTCAATACACCACGGTATCGATTATATTGGCCAGTGTGGGCTCGGGCCGTGTGTCCCTCAGCGCATAGTAATACTGTGTGAACTTTATGCCGGAGTGATTTAATTTTCTGGGCTTCGAGGGGTGATAAACAAGTACAGTATACATATGCATTGCTGTGTGACGTTTATTGTTTATTAAAATTACGACGATGGCAAATTGCAGCATACAAATGAAAGAGGTTTTCTTTGCTTAAAGTTTGTGTATGACAATGGAAGGATTGTGAAGGAAACTGGATATTTTCCGGACAGTGATACAATAAATCAGTAAAACTAAGTTTCGATATCTCGAGTCTTAGTTCTTCCTCAGGTGGATAAATAACCTAATATGATCTAGGTTAATAATACACTAGACTGTCGGTATCTGTTAGGTTAGTTATCCACCTGATGAAGAAATCAGACTGTAGATATTGAAACGTAGTGTTACTGATTTCTTGTATCACTGAACGATGGAAGATGTCCGGAAAAAGTCCTATTTCCTGAAAGGTCTTCAGTTCATAAAAATGTAAACAAACAGATGAAGATGAAGGTTTTGATGTTCATTGAGTAAAACAAATATTTGACTTATAATAATTTCCAATCAGGCTTATTTATTACGCTATGCGTTGCGTAACAGTAATTACAAAATTAACTCTATTTTGTAATCCCTGAAGTGATCCGACTCTTAAACCTCAAGAAGACTCAACCTTTATTTTATCATCGTGTCTTTGTCTGTCCGTTAGTGCCATCACTCTGAATAGAAATAGTTCCTCGAGTCAAACACTTTTTATATTAGTTCCTCTTGGCACAAGGAAGAATTCTATTGATTTTGGGGTCAAAAGGTCAAAATTAAAGATAAAATAAGTTTCTAGCATTTTTAATCGGCCTTATTTGTAATCAGTAATGATGGAGAGGAGAAAAATGTTGAATAAATTAATTTGTAAAGAAACAGATTCCACGGTGTTGAACTTCGTATGATACTTTTAGTAACCTACCAATACGTGTGATGAATTTTCCTTGCTTCCTTGCTTCATTTAATATATTAAAGATGAAGCACTGTAACTTAAAACTGCAATGCCGTCACGTTCTGTAGGGTTCTTCGATACTTCGTTGTGTCGTTAAAAAAACAAAAAACAACATGTTTACGGTAAAGTAGAAAAACATGAATATTCTAGCTTTTGTTTTTAAATTCTTCGACGATTTATGGGCTACGTATAAGGGACCTGACTTCTTACTTTATCTTTAATGATGAGTTCAATGTGTTTAATACTGCAATAGTTTAAGCAGTTTCTAAGCTGAGTTATTTGTTTCATTCGTATGCAGGAGCCGAGGCGGGAGGAGCCTGTCACCAGTTTGTCACAGTAATGTAGCAGGTGACATTCTCTCTGCAGGCTAAATGACCTTTTGTCGGCGCCGCGCCGCTCAATACAAAGTGACTGTTGCGTCAATTCTTCACACGTCTCTCTTGGGTAGGAGTATCACTTGGCCACTTCCAGCCCGGAGCAGTTCATCCGTCACTTTCTGTGGCCGTGTGCACCCATGGACGGAACTTGTGGCCAGTTCAACAGACGTAGAATACACTTGAAGGAAGTAGTTTTCTCACGCTCCTAATTGGTTTAATCGAGATGTGGTAATCTAACCACACCAAATGCTACTGGTAATTGTAATATATGTAAAAAATTTACTTTGAAGGGTACAAATATTCCCCCTTTTTAAATTATGGTAGAGGGAGGTCACTTTGAGTTTTAAAATTGCAACCCCTATCTTGTGACATGTCATTTGAAAGGTAAATTGAAAAGAAACACAATGGCATGAACAAAAAAGTTATGGGCAAACAACCTCTTACATATAAGGGTGTAAATTAAGTCCTGATACGCCCAGACATATTCCAAAGGGACTGAGCTATCTATGTACAATCTTCACCAATATTTTGGAGTTTTTGGAGGTTAAGAAAGTTTCATACGGTGAAGATTATACATCGATATTTCAATCAGTTTAGAATATATCCAGGCGTATCTGGACTTAATTTACACCCTGTATACATATTATTATTAGCTTATTTATAGTTAAATTAATATCCTTGCCAGACTTAAGATTTCATCAACATTTTTATTGTCATCATCATTGAAATACATATAATTTGTAAAGGGATTCTTTCTACGCCAATTGAATTTTAATTAAATTCACTATACCTTTTAAGTCCCATTTGCAGATTTATAATTACCTCCCAGGAAATAAAAACTCGCGACCCCTACTTCTCATCTACAGTACGGTGAGTTGTTACACGCGAAAATGGGTTTTCATTGATTACTCGTTTGCCATTGAACTTTTCAGCGATAATGAGTCACGTGACTTCCTATTTTACTACGATATATTGCCCAATGAAGTTGAACATATCTCGTTTCAGGAAATTGCAATTAATCCATTCATCTTGAAATTGATTTTTCTTCTACTTTGTAGACACTATAGAGTCAGTTTGTTATTTATTCTACTGCAACTCTGGTTTTTGTTTAGGAATTAAGCAGTCTGGTAAACGTAGTATCGCAAAGACGATAAGGGGACTGACTGTTGGGCGCGGATCTGATCCCAGTAATGGTACTGACGTATGTCATTGCAGTGAGCAGTGTGTGGGCCTTTGTTGTGTGTAGACAATGGGTACTGCCTGGGGACCGTGTACTCGCCCATATCTACCCATACCATCAGGTTCTGCCACCCCCTTGCTGCCAGGGAGGGCTGTGACAGGGTGTTCGGTAAACTAAGGTTTGTACAATAATTTCTGAGATAATGATTGGTTTTGTATACCTAAAACTTAAATTCAGCAGTTCGTGGTATAAATATACATCTTCTCCCTTTTTTTTATAAAATTGGATCATTAAAATCTTAATATACTATACGTATGTGGTCATCGAACTATTGAAAGATTCAAGTAATATTGTAAATGAAATACGTTTTTCTCAAAGTGAGACAAGAATCAATCTATAGAGCCTGACTGGGACCAGCTGGCGAGATTGCTGTTTCCACGGCCAGATCCAATATGTTGTCGCCCATTTAATCAAATCGAATGGTCCATCATAGCCTTGAGCTTCTTATTAAATCTTCCTAGCCTGAAGTGCCGTAAATATTCGAAACGCGATCTACAGCGCTAGTTTATTGTTGACTTATTTAATAACTTATATATAAGCTCACAGTGCAATGCATATTTTCTTGATACGGCAGCCTATAACGTAATAATATTTACTAATATCTATTGAATTTATACTGACCGGAACTAGACAACAATGTTGATTTGATTGGATGCAGTTGTTATTCTTCCCTTTTGCAAGTTGTGCAATTTGTATTAATCTTTTACAGGTATGTTTTATTAATGAAATAAATAACTTAATGCGAAGATTTCATAATTGATATTTGGAAATGGATTACCTTGGTTAGCAGAAATACAAATACAAATTGTCTTTACTGACATTGTTCCATGACATAGATTATGTGTCCAACTGTATAAGCTATGTTAGGATATGTAAAAACTATAATGAGTATCAACAGTTTTTTTGTACAGTTAATACTCATGTGTTGACTGCTTAATATAGAGGTGTCCAATTGTATGAAGTAAAGTAATTGTTTATAAATGGGAAGTTACTGCAATGCCTTGATTGAACTATATGAAAGAGAAGCAATTTAGATGAATAATAACAATAAATGAAACACAGTTAGATAAATATAATAACAACAATAAACAACTAAATAATAAAATAAAATTTAAATTAGCCACTGTGGTTTACTAAAACGTAAAAGAAAAGTAACGGAATAGAGGAATAACAGGGTTATAAATACAATAATGGTAACAACTTAATTACAAATATACAAGAGATAGAGTGTAGGTTAAAACAACTAGATTACAAAACAATGCCTCAGTCTGTCTACTAATTTGTTTATTCTAGGATTTTCTCGTTGTCTGATGGTTACCAATGTTAAGATGTTCACTAAAGTTTAACCTAATTGCATGGAGTGGCATGCACTACCAAAGAAATCGCTGTGGCCTGCATAGAAATGGATCCCCCAGGAGTGATAAGCTTCAGTTACGCTCAGTCAATAACAGTTTGTGTAAAAATGTTATGGAAACCATTAAAAATATTATGCTCCTTTCCAGGTCGAGGAATAACCACTTTATTAATACAAAGTGCTATTAAATACTACCTTTACCGCTACATACACGTTACATGACACAGAGGGTGTTGTGGTAAAACTAACTGTCCAACATTGCCGGCGTTTGATTCGAGGATGCATGAGTGCGTGCGTGCCTGTATGATTAAATCTTTCTACATCGTACCCTAGATTACCCGTCAATCGTTTCGTGTAAACTGACATTTCCAGATCCGGTCAATCAATGTATCCGCTTGGCGCCGTCGTGTTTAACCATGGTAACATGCCCAAGCGTGCTTCTAACTACCATGACCTTTAATACTGTTAAAAATATATGATTAATTAAATTGGATGGTTGCATGAGTTAATATGTACTGTAGATTGGTTTTTGATATCAATACAACATTAATTTGGTTCCTCCAGGTTGGTACGTAGGATTTTAGTCATAAATAACAAAAATATAAGTTTTAAAGTCCTTATGAGGGAATTTAAATAAAGAATATTACCTAGTTTTGAACTACATCTTGAATGTGTTAACGTTTTTAACAATATACACATAGTTGGAGTGCAACAGTAGTCAATTTTGTTTACATGTTTGCGCCAAAATCATAGGCGCATTACTTTTTATAACTGCTTTACATCTTAATCAATTTCATGAGCATAATATTACCACAGACGTGAATAATGAGGACGCTAGTCTGATCAGCTGATCACGACGTTACTGCCGTTTATAAAATGGCTCATTCTAACCATACAAAGAGAAAGAATTAATGAAAACCCGATTTTAATCGTAAGCTGCTGTATTTCGGGTGAATGAGGGTCATTCTGGAACCGTAACATCCAAAATACGCAAATATATAAAATTTTCAAAATACGTGCACTGCGCAACGTCATATATACATCGTTAGTTACAAACAACAAACTGCAATTATTCGGAAAAAAAGTAACCACCTTTTACTCTTGATAATTTTGAATTTGAGATCGGCTTTATGTAATAATTTGGTTAATGCTATATGACCAAAAGACCTACTACGCGAAAAATGTGAATTATTTAAGAAGCTTTATTTATTTAATGGCGGCTTATTAAAATCATTAAACAAAGATATTGGCATTTAATACAAACAAATTAATTTAGACGATTAAATTACAAATACGTCGACATCAAGTTTGATAGAACTGGTTGAAAAGTAAGGAAAGCTGAGTACTAAACTATATATATATATATATATATATATATATATATATATATATATATATATATACATGTTTTTTATGTTCTAAATTGTACATGTATTCGATGAGCGAAGGGATAATAACCGTGGCCATTGTTTGTCGGGCATTTTTCGTGAAAGCCGAACATTATCTACATTCATATGATGAGAGGCAATAAAGATTGAAGCCGGTCGTAAATTGGCGAGGACCGTTGGATTTCGAGCGGTTACGATATCTTTCAATAACAGTTTTGATATTTTATTACACAATGAGTTCAGTGCAAATTGAACAGAATGCATGGATGTGTTACTTTTTAAATTTTGAAAACTCACCAATGACTAGGCAACGTTACATTTTACGTTGTTCTCGATATGCTATCACATTGTTTGAAATGACAGGGAAATGAAAATGTCATTTTAATGGCGATCGGCTCGTTAAACCACCACTAAACCACGTGAATCCTCTTGTATTTCACACTGTCATTTCGGCTGTGGAACGCATATATTTAACAAGTATTTGCATCCACCGCGTGCCTCATTTTGTTCGCCACAGTCATTCGTCGGTGGTAAAGGGTAATTATTTCTAGTGGAATGGCGTTAATCGGTGAATACAGTATGTTATATAAAATATTGACTCTGTAAAGATAAGTATACAATTAAATTTTAAATGTAATTCTATTTGCTTAATTCTCTCGGGTTTCATGTAGTCATATAAAATATGATAGTCCAAGAAAGGATCTGTACTGTACAAGCACACTACCCAGTTTTCTTTAAATCGAAAGAGAAATTTAGTCTTAGAAAGAAATCTATCGTCAGCCACGATACTTTTGTGAAGGTCAAAATTGGAGGGTATGAAAAGGGATAATAAAAGCTATGAAGTGATAATTATTTCTTTGTTTACCACACTTAATACCAACCTTAAGACACGTAAAATGTTAAATTCATCGCATCAAACTCCACAATCTTATCTATCAGTCTCTTTATTATCTGAGGATGATGAAACTATTATTTACGCGTTTAACTGTTGGTATTAAATGTAAAGTTAGAAAAAGTGTAATGCGGGAAACAAATGAACCTTTTTGATATCCTACCATTTTTCAGGGAAAAAAATCCTCCGTTGATTTAATAAAAACTTGATTATTTGCTTGTACAGCACGGTACAGAATGGCTCCCGACAGATAAACCCACTTTAAGTTAATACTTGTATCAACCCTTATCCGTAAATGAGAAGGAATAACGTGGAAAGGATTAAATGAATGAATCCTATTATGTAAAATTAGATGATATATACTATTAGGTAACGGTTTTACATCGAGAGAATATTCTCGGTTTTAATTCCTCCATCTGTTGTTAGCTCCCAGCTCCTGAATGTTGTAAATCCCGCAGCGATGGCCGCGTACCTAGTTAGACTCCCAAATGAAATGTTGTCACCTGTAGCAGAACTGCGCGGCCGTGTTAAATATTAATGAATCCAGGGAAGAGCTTGTAAGAGAAGCAAGATATTCGTAAACTCTTTAGATGGGCTTAAATGCTCTTCAAAATCTACACAAGTATTATTTTTAACCAGTACTAAAAACACTTATAACACCAGTTTACCAGAAAGAATCAAACCGTTTTAAAGAGTAAAATTTAAAATGGCAACTCTGTTGCCAAATATTTTAGAAGTTAAAAAATAACTATTTTCGCAACTCAGAGTTGGGAGTTAAATCATGACTCCTAGGCGAAGGAATTGGGTACTTTGTTCCAATATGCGACCCCGCATATACAGTTAAGTTAAGTAAAGAATGTATTATTTTACCAGGTGATGTTAGGGCTAAGAAAACCTTTCTAACACTACCTGACGGACCAACGGCTTAAAGGTGACTTCCTAAATACCGCCAATTGCCGAGTGGCGGGCTGCTACCAAGGACAGGATCGCTCAGCGGTCACCCAGCCAAGCAGCAGCCACGCTCAACATTGCTTGATTTTGTTATCTCGCGATAACCGCCCTACCAACTACACTACGCTTTTGTAATTTTTATCGCCACATCTAAGTCGGAGTTTAAGAGACTTCGCCATGCTCACAACTACCCATTGTGTCCAACACTCAGCTTATTAAGTTCTGAGCTTATTAAGTAAAGAAATTCCTACTTCACGGAGCCCACAATTTCTTTTGAAATTTCGTAAAAAGCGCACTGGCACTCAAAATATATGTTTATTAATTATGCTTCTTTAGGAATACCGGTACTAGAAAAAAAAGAAAAAGAAAAAAAAAAAAAGGAAAAAAAAGGAAAAAAAAGGAGCTCTATTGCCATTATAACTCGATTATGCAAATAAGTGAACTCATATAAAACAATTTGAATATCATGCTAAGTTAGACGAGAATCAAATTAAATCGAAGCCTTTTGTCAAAAACGATTACAATAATTGTGAAAGATTTCTTACCGTTATTATTATTATAAGTCAATGTAATATTTGTTTAAAGTAGTCAATTATTGCAGAAATATCAAGGATATAAAATTGTCTTTAATAGGATAAATAAAATTTTAATAATTATGGTGTTTGTAGTTGTAAACAAATAAAACAACATTATAGAAACTAAACGTTTATTAAGGACAGCAAAGTCATGAAGTAAAGTTGCCTCCATTAGTTCCTATTAGGCGCGATGACAAAGTTACAAACGTGATTATGGCAGCGGAGTGGTATAGGCAGGTATCACTCAGCTGCCGCCGCGCCTCCTGCACCGCGCACAATTCAATTTTCTGGAACATTTCGCCGCAGGACACTAGCCCTGAACGGCCACACACCCCATATGGCTCATGATTTGTTGTAGTGGTCCGAGCTGCTCAGCGGTTGGCTCTCCTTTACTGCGTCACGGCGTGTTTTATAGATCCGACTTAAGGGTGAACTGTGATCTTAGATTCTGCTGTTTTCTGGAACATTTCGCCGCAGGACACTAACCATGAACGGCCACACACCCCATATGGCTCATGATTTGTTGTAGTGGTCCGAGCTGCTCAGCGGTTGGCTCTCCTTTACTGCGTCACGACGTGTTTTATAGATCCGACTTAAGGGTGAACTGTGATCTTAGATTCTGCTGTTTTCTGGAACATTTCGCCGCAGGACACTAACCATGAACGGCCACACACCCCATATGGCTCATGATTTGTTGTAGTGGTCCGAGCTGCTCAGCGGTTGGCTCTCCTTTACTGCGTCACGACGTGTTTTATAGATCCGACTTAAGGGTGAACTGTGATCTTAGATTCTGCTGGTTTTCTGGAACATTTTACCGCAGGACACTAAACGGCAACACACCCCATATGGCTCATGATTTGTTATAGTGGTCCAAGCTACTCAGTGGTTGGCTCTCCTTTACTGCGTCACGACGTGTTTTATAGATCCGACTTAAGGGTGAACTGTGATCTTAGATTCTGCTGGTTTTCTGGAACATTTCGCCGCAGGACACTAACGGCAACACACCCCATATGGCTCATGATTTGTTATAGTGGTCCAAGCTACTCAGTGGTTGGCTCTCCTTTACTGCGTCACGACGTGTTTTATAGATCCGACTTAAGGCTGAACTGTAATCGTAGATTCTGCTGGTTTCTGGAACATTTTACAGCAGGACACTACCCTTAAACGGCAACACACCCCATATGGCTCATGATTTGTTGTAGTGGTCCGAGCTGCTCAGCGGTTGGCTCTCCTTTACTGCGTCACGACGTGTTTTATAGATCCGACTTAAGACTGAACTGTGATCGAAGATTCTGCTGGTTTTCTGGAACATTTTACAGCAGGACACTACCCTTAAACGGCAACACACCCCATATGGCTCATGATTTGTTGTAGTGGTCCGAGCTGCTCAGCGGTTGGCTCTCCTTTACTGCGTCACGACGTGTTTTATAGATCCGACTTAAGGATGAACTGTGATCTTAGATTCTGCTGTTTTCTGGAACATTTCGCCGCAGGACACTAACCATGAACGGCCACACACCCCATATGGCTCATGATTTGTTGTAGTGGTCCGAGCTGCTCAGCGGTTGGCTCTCCTTTACTGCGTCACGACGTGTTTTATAGATCCGACTTAAGGGTGTGAACTGTGATCTTAGATTCTGCTGTTTTTCTGGAACATTTCGTCGCAGGACACTAGCCCTGAACGGCCACACACCCCATATGGCTCATGATTTGTTGTAGTGGTCCGAGCTGCTCAGCGGTTGGCTCTCCTTTACTGCGTCACGACGTGTTTTATAGATCCGACTTAAGGATGAACTGTGATCTTAGATTCTGCTGTTTTCTGGAACATTTCGCCGCAGGACACTAACCATGAACGGCCACACACCCCATATGGCTCATGATTTGTTGTAGTGGTCCGAGCTGCTCAGCGGTTGGCTCTCCTTTACTGCGTCACGACGTGTTTTATAGATCCGACTTAAGGATGAACTGTGATCTTAGATTCTGCTGTTTTCTGGAACATTTCGCCGCAGGACACTAACCATGAACGGCCACACACCCCATATGGCTCATGATTTGTTGTAGTGGTCCGAGCTGCTCAGCGGTTGGCTCTCCTTTACTGCGTCACGACGTGTTTTATAGATCCGACTTAAGGGTGAACTGTGATCTTAGATTCTGCTGGTTTCTGGAACATTTTACCGCAGGACACTAACGGCAACACACCCCATATGGCTCATGATTTGTTATAGTGGTCCAAGCTACTCAGTGGTTGGCTCTCCTTTACTGCGTCACGACGTGTTTTATAGATCCGACTTAAGGCTGAACTGTAATCGTAGATTCTGCTGGTTTCTGGAACATTTTACCGCAGGACACTACCCTTAAACGGCAACACACCCCATATGGCTCATGATTTGTTGTAGTGGTCCGAGCTGCTCAGCGGTTGGCTCTCCTTTACTGCGTCACGACGTGTTTTATAGATCCGACTTAAGGATGAACTGTGATCTTAGATTCTGCTGGTTTCTGGAACATTTTACCGCAGGACACTAACGGCAACACACCCCATATGGCTCATGATTTAGTGGTCCAAGCTACTCAGTGGTTGGCTCTCCTTTACTGCGTCACGACGTGTTTTATAGATCCGACTTAAGGCTGAACTGTAATCGTAGATTCTGCTGGTTTCTGGAACATTTTACCGCAGGACACTACCCTTAAACGGCAACACACCCCATATGGCTCATGATTTGTTGTAGTGGTCCGAGCTGCTCAGCGGTTGGCTCTCCTTTACTGCGTCACGACGTGTTTTATAGATCCGACTTAAGGATGAACTGTGATCTTAGATTCTGCTGGTTTCTGGAACGGAAGGACACTAGCCCTGAACGGCCACACACCCCATATGGCTCATGATTTGTTGTGAACTGTGATATTAAATTCTGGTTGGATCCTGGAGGCGTTGCGTACGAGCCAAGTCTATAAAATAATGTTTAGTATAAGAATACTTTTCGTATGTAATGTTTTATTAAATTAAAATAGTTCATTTTATACTAGAGTAAATTTATAATTCGTAAATAATACTATCCGTTGAGGATGGATAGTATAAACGCACCACGTACAGGTATGTGTCTGAATACGTCGGATATGTTCAGGAACATTGCTGAACAATTATAATCGAAGCGCTGCGGTGGTACCGTGCATTTACCTTTCTTAAAAACTACTTAATATTTTACTTTCTAACATGTGGTAGTCACATGTTTAGAACTTCGTGCCGGGAAATTGAAGCAAGTTCGTCACTATGTGAAATAGTATGTGTAGTTTAATTTCGTGCCCAATTGTATAAGGTAAAAAAACTTTGTCGTATGTGGTTTTGTAGTTTAGACTATGAAACAGATACAAGGCTGTGCAAAACACTGTCTTGCACAGTTCCTTGTGTAAACTGAGCTATCGGTTGTACAAACTCAGGTGTAACACGTCTTACCTGCGGTTTCTGGTAACTTTTCTTGTCAATACACTATCACTAGTACCATTGACGTTTCTCTAATACACGAATGCAGTAAATGTTTTGAATAAGTATTTTTTTCTTTATCATTATAAAAATGTTATGCATTGTTCTTAAAATTCATTGAATAATAATTTTAAAATTAGACAATATAAAATTCAAAACTTTTTCAATATGTAGAAGTAGTAATGACTATTAAAAACATTAAAATAAGCACAATTAATATAGAAAATTTAAAACAAGAAATATGTTTCGATACTTTAAATTACGGTGCTCAATTTATAAATTTTTGTGATTGATTGTGAATTATACCTACCTTTTTTGGACATTATTACCCATTTTACACCTTATTTTCACTAACGGTTTATAACTGACACACAGGAAAACACACTTCATATTTTCTCGTGACTTGAACAATTAATATCAGCCTGTAACTAAGGACGCAAAGCTGGATCTTATTTGCCTAATGTTTAGTGCGAGACTCTCTTACTTCGCATATTAATATATGAAATACTCGTTTAGTCTGGAATCAGCACTGTCTTGCTATAATTTCGAAATATAATAGAAGATTTGAATAAGAATATATTAGTTATAAAGTATTATATTCATTTCTAAACTTGCGACTAGGCCACTAGAAATCAGCCAGTCGGTTAAGAGTGTTTTGAATAAAAATGCAAACATAAACTTTGAATTTTAAGTATTCTTCGTACAAGAAGTAGAAGAGTAATTACTAAATTATTAGTGGACGAGGAATGCAACAATATTGAATAATTTAAAATAGCTTCATAGATTCTCTTGTGGCATTTATCAATGTGGCGAGAGCCTCCATGCTTGGGGGAACCGTCAAGGATAGGCTAGGTGTCTGGTAGAGATTTCCCCATCCCCTTGAAGTAGAGAAAAAAGTGTCATTTGTTAAAAATTTGCCCCTTTAATTGATTTATATGTGGCTAAACTCAGTTACATTCTGAACCTGTAATTGCAACTAGAGGTCGCGTCGTTGGATTAATTTTGTGTAACTGACTTCAGCACCAGCAGTTAGAAACATCATGCCAATTCTAATATTTGTCATGAAAATGGACACTTTTTAGAGGAAACCATGCTATTTATTATCTTAAATAGGATAATCTAAGCATATAATTTTAGTGTGTGAATATTCTAAAAAGTATTTGTAACTAGTTGATTCTTTTATTGTCTGTCTATTGATAGTAATTTCAAAATTGTTTCCTGGCATAAAACTGCCTAAACAAGATGAGTTTCCTTCATCTGTACTTCTCGTCTTTGGCTATACCATTCACCTTTCGTACAAATCGAGCGCATATGTCGACTTAAATCTTTAGTATAAATTAATTAAACGTTAATTTATGTCACCTCGTCTTCATTTTGTATACTTTGCTGTTTTATTCATCATACATCCACCACCAATTTGCATGTTTGCCGTCAGGCAGGGACTAAGTAAAAACTGATCTTACTGTATATTAGCAAGGAAATTTATATTATAGAGAAATATTCTTCCATAATTAAACACTGTACATTACAAATTTACTGCAACATACACTAATGATTGACTGAATAGAAATTAAAGATTATTATCACTACTCCTAATAATTAGAAACAGCTCAAGATTACATGGCTTTTATCAACTCCAGGACACTCGACAATCAGAGGTTTCCAGGATAATTAACCTTACAAGCCAGCCAAAGCCTTTGTCACTGACTTGGACTTGATTACTGCGAGGGAGATTGCTCTTACTGAACTATCAAATAATGATATACCCTCAAAGAAGCGTTTTCACTTTCAGCACGCATGGGTATGTGATTAATAAAATTATAAAAAATAAGATATTGAGTTGGCTAAATGGTTAGAGCCCTTGATATATTAGATAATTTGTTAGAGATAAAGATAAACGTGGTTTTAAAAATATTTGTAAAACGCTTTTTCTCGAATCACCGATATTTTTTACTTTCGCCGTAATGCATGGGTTTGTTAGTGAAAAGTTAAATAGAAGTGCCATCTTATATAAGCCTCCATCCAATTTTATTACTGTGATTCAGTATTATTGCGAAGTAACGTAGTGGTTCTGGCTTGCGAGCCATAATGGTAATTACTTTTGAACCCCAACCGTGGAGGGCCCGGGGAGGGTACTCAAGTGCAGATGTGACTTACACTTAACACTTCCCTTCTCTCGGAATATATCTTTAATGTAGCAGTTGATGTTGTGTCGCTAAGCTCAGATCCCCGGTTCGTCGTAATCCTGAGGTGGAACATTGATCCTCCCGCTCGGTACGTGACATGGATCCTCCTTCGCGTTCTTGACATGGACCCTCCTTTGAGGCACGTAACATTGATTCTTCACTGTACTTGATATCAATCCTACTTCACGGTATGTAATAGTGACCCTTCTTCACTATACGTGACATGGATCCTCCTTCGCGTTCTTGACATGGATCCTACTTCATGGAACGTAATATTGATCCTTCACTGTACTTGATATTGATCCTACTTCACGGTATGTAATAGTGACCCTTCTTCACTATACGTGACATGGATCCTCCTTCGCGTTCTTGACACGGATCCTACTTCATGGCACGTAATATTGATCCTTCACTGTACTTGATATTGATCCTACTTCACGGCATGTGACCGTCCTTCCCTATACGTGACATGGATTCTTCTTCATGGCACGTAATATTGATCCTTCACTGTACTTGATATCAATCCTACTTCACGGTATGTAATAGTGACCCTTCTTCACTATACGTGACATGGATCCTCCTTCGCGTTCTTGACATGGATCCTACTTCATGGCACGTAATACTGATCCTTCACTGTACTTGATATTGATCCTACTTCACGGCATGTGACCGTCTTTCCCTATACGTGACATGGATCCTACTTCGCGTTGTTGAAATGGATCCTACTTCACAGCACAGTAATCAATAGTGCAGTGACAGTAATCGTCGTTCACGGTACATGGCATTGATTCTACTTTGCGGTGCGAACCAGTAAACCTCATTCGCATTAAGAACAAGTGATCCTCCTTCACAGAACCTAAAAGTGACGCTCGTTCATTATACGAATTCCTTCTTCTCAGTACGTACAGCTGATCCTCCTTTTGCGGTACGTATCAGTAAACCTTCACGGTACGTAACGGTGAACCTCCTTCACTTAACGTGACATTGGTTCTCCATCACGGTACACAAGAGTGATCTTCCCTCGCTGTGCGTATCATGTATCCTTCACGTTATGTAGTAGTAATTCTCCTTCGGGGTGCGTATGAAACGCAACGACCAAAACTTCACGTTGGTCAGTGTCAATGTACAGAAACAATGATAATTGAATAAAATGGTTTCGCACAAACTGCAAGGTAACTAGATAATATAATAAGTTTAATTTGTACGTAATACAAAGTCGTATATTCATTTTATGCAAATAGTGTCTTCTCACTCATGACTTTTTTAACCATATACTTATATATTTTTTCAAGTGATTAATTGAAATAAATAGTACTCTGTCTGCTATTCAATTAAAAATATATGAACATAATTACAGAAAACAATTATTAAAAAGACAGTTACTCGAAACGTTAAAACGTGTTGTAAATTCGTTATAATTACTTTTGTTTTAATGGATCTTTATTTAAATTACATAAATTCAATGTTACTCATTTGCTTTAGTTATAAAGTTCTTTTTACTAATGAAATACTTAGATATTTAATTTACAATAGCATATCTGTAAAAGGAAGAGGGTAAGATGTCGATATTCCCTTGCGGTGCGGTTGTACAAATATCTGGGGCTTAGTTAGTCTTTTAGGTGTGGGGCTCGTAGTATTTTGTTGTTTTTATTGTCAGCTGGGGGGGGGGGGGGGGAGGGGTGAGCCCAGCATTGCAAAACAACATATTTTATTTATTTACGTCCAATGTTTTTATGGAGAGGTCGATTTCAACCTTACTCTGCCTGTCCTCAAGGGGCACAGGCCTGTGTGAGGATCTTATCAAACAGAGCAAAGGGTGGAGTCGATACAGTACGAGATCTATAGTACTGGCAGGATAGTAATAAACGTACTATAGTCTGTAAGCACCGTTAACAAGCATAGCAATAAGATTATTTGTAATCTAATTTTTAATGCTTAAGAGCCGATTGTACTGGCAGCCATCTTGATTTTAGTCCCTAAGTGAAATTGTTAAAGTTTACACACATTTACTCTTTTATTTGTATTTGTAGAAATATCGGAAGTGTCTAATTTAAAACTTAATGAGCATCCTTTTATATTTTTTATATTTTTCGGTTATTCAAAACAAATCTCGTTTTTTACTTTATTGTTTAATTACTCAACAAATATACTTTACGAGAAAACTTAAAAAGTGGTTCGATGCGTATTAATGATGATACCGTAACTCTACGATCAAAGATAAGGTTGTACAAGTATTTAAGGATTAACGTTGTTCTTACGGGGTACAAATTCACTATGGGTGCTTTTGATGTCTCCCTACCAGCCTTGTTTAGTGATTATGGTCAACTTATGTTTAGTACATGGTTTGTAAAAAGATTTGGTTAATTCCATAACATTGAGGATTCGTACAGATGGAAGAAAATTAATATTGTAATTATATATTTACGTAACTTTTGTTTTATTGGCTGGGCGTTAGCGAAACCTGTGGCTCGAGGGTTGGGCATTTTTGCATGAAGCAAAATTTTTTAGGGGTAAAATTGCGTTCGATGATAGCGCAAGTCTCTCCACGGGATATGGCTAAACTTCAATTCACATTTTCATATTTGTTTTATGGCTAACAATGATGGGAGCGAAAACATCGCATAGCTACTAAATTTCGAAACAAACAGAGTATAATAATATGACATTTTAACACACATCGTAATTACACATGTGGCGATAGAAATTTGGAATACAACTCCAGCCGAGCCTGTCACGTCACACGTGGTGTTTATATAATCGTTTAATTGCCTCTATTAAAACAATTAACGGCTCAAATGTTTACATGTTGCTGTGAACACTGATTGATGCCAAGGGTTCCCATTAGCAAACGAAGGATGGTTACACAAAAATTACGCATCCGTTTCTACCCCGGAGTGCAGAACGTGGTTTGACTTTCAAATGAAGCTACCTAACCGTCCTGTCGCTTTTAATTCTGAGGGCCACATTTTACTCCTGGGATTTATAACAGATCCTATTGTAGACAACCGACGCATTGAAACGTTTCTATACCTAAGGTTTATATGGGTTATCATTTGTTGTTTGCTTATGGTCCAATATTATTTATATGCTTAAAACATACATCCGGGCGTGTATATATATATATATATATATATATATATATATATATACATATATATATATATATACATATATATATATATACACACACACACAATTTTTTCTCATTAGTAGTTCAGTATAGTTTCTCGTTGTTTTGTATAGTTATGATTTATTATATATAATAATGGTGTTGTAAACTTAGGTTACAGCCTCGTTTTGTGTTAACCTGTTTATTAATTTCTAACCGGCTTCATCTGTTTTTGGGTTTTTATACTTCTGGAGTACTGTGATCAATATTAATTTTATATTATTGTCAAAGTATTTTTAACACTACTCGGTACCTTTTTGTATCATTGTATTTTTGGTTGTAATAAGTATACACTCTAGTGTTCAAGATATCTAGGTAAGGTAACTGAAATGTTACTGGAATTTCTTATGGTTTAGACTAATACTGAATACATAAATTTGGTCGGTTTTGTTTTATAATTTTAAAAATTGATATTTTATTTATTACGTTTATTGAATTTGACTTTTAATAATTGTTGTTATATTCTTAAGCATTTTGCATTAAATAAATGTTTGATCAGGATCAATTGTGATAGTGCTAATTTAAAAGATGTAATGGTAGCAGATATTAAATGGGACAATCAGCGTATGCAGCCTGACGCTCATGTTCACAATGTATGTATTGTCCTCTCGCATAGCACACATTACAACCCCCCCCTCTTGTTGCTGTTTATTGCAAGTTACATTCCAATCCACATACAAATATGTACATAAAGCACTGGCTGCATACAGCTCAAATTCATAATTTGAGTTGTAATCGCCAAATTATGCCAGTCGAAAAATTATGGCTATCAGAATAGTCTGAACTATTGACCCAATCAGGTTACCTCTCACCGAGGTAACATAGCATAACAATATCTGGACCGGGGCGACTTGGTACTAAACAGATATTAGAAAGACAACTGAGGAACTCTCAGCAATCAGAGACAAAGAACAGCTCTTCATCAACCGGCGGCTTTGACAATCGGTGTTTTTGCGCCACAATTAACCTCCTAAGCCGAACAAAGCTTTTGTGAGTGACTTAAACCAGATTACATCGGGAGATCAACCACTCGTCGATATTTTGTTGGGATGTATTTGCGCTGTGTTAGGAAATTTTCCCTATTGGTGTGTTTAATGATATTTTATTACCTGTTTAGTGTTAAATTTAAAAAAGTTTTAGTCTAAAATAAAAGAAATATGTAATTTTTTATTGCTATTGGTTTTTAACAGGCGAATGTATAACATTGTTTTATTTCCACTTTGCTTCTCACTTTCACTAATGGATACAAAATACACAACTTTACTTATTAGACAATGACAAAGGTAATTTGCCCTATTGGCGACTTTAATGATATCGTAGTACCTATAGTGTTAAAATTGTTTAAAAATAAAAAATTTTAACCTAATTGGCATAAAAGAAATATGTAATTTTTATTTTGGGTGGTTTTCAAAAGGTGGAATTATAAAATAGTTTATTTCCACTTTGTTTCTTGCATGCACTAATGGATAAAAACTACAAAAATCTACGTAGTAGACAATGGTAAAGCAAATTTTCCCTATTGGTGATTTTAATAATATTGTAAACCTGTAGTGTTTGAATTGTTTCAAAATAAAAATAGTTAACCTAAGTTTGGCATAAAAGGAATATATAATCTTTTTATAGAGAATGGTTTTGAACAGGTGGAATTATAGATTTTTTCCACCGTGCTTCTCGCATGCAGTGATGAAGACCAACCTACAAAACTCTACGTATAAAACAACGGTAAAGGGAATTTGTCCTTTTTGGTGTTTTTATTGGTATCGTAGTACTTGTATACTGTTGACGTTAAAGAATAAAAAGCTTTAATCTAAAATTGGCAAATTTAAATATGTAATTTTTTACAACGAATTCTTTCAACAAGTCAAATTATAAAATACCTTTTTTCACCGTGCTTTTCGTATGCAGTAATGGAGACAAACTGCACAACCCCATGTATTAAACATTCACCCCTCCACTAAATGGTGAGGTGGCACTCTAAAGCAGACGTGTCTCAAATATACTAAAACACCGCCCTTGTCACGGGATATGGCTTTGATGTAGAGTCGTCCCGCTTCGTAGCTGATACATCCCCAACGCTGCTGGGCTTTTTGTGATACACTCTAGAGTGTTCTCGTACCGTTTGTATTATAGTTTGTGCTATTTACTGATCGCACTAAATAAGTGTCGGTATGGCGGTTAAAATGTGGTTGTACACTCATAAATCCAGCGTATTCAGGTATGAGAAGGATTACAACAGGATTATACATATGCAAAGTGGAACCCCAGGAAATCCCGAGGATTGTGAGTTATAGCAAATATAAACAAGATAGGAGTACGCCACTTTACGTTTCGCGTAATAGGTACGCTGAAGTTGCATGTAACATTTTCTGTGTGTGACTAAATATGTTACTGTTAAATTTCGTATGATTGCACTAAGTTTGTTTTATATATTTATTCTCAGATTTTCTCGTTCCCATCACGGTTACCTATAATAACAATGTAAAAATGTCCGTTAACGCTTAGCTAAATCCCATTGAGTGACCTGCACCATCATCACTCAGTATTGCATATATATGAAAAAAAGCTTCTTGCTAATTTTTTAAGTCGGTTCGTTTTCGAGATATCGTGCAGAGAGACAAACAAAAATGAGATTTTTCCAGCTACAGGTAACATGCTTGACTAACGCTAAGCCACTAATAGCTGGAATACCAATTGTCTGCTAATAATTGTGTTGACTTGCATGTCTGATTCTCACTACCAAGAAATGTTTATGCGGGTAGTCAATTTCTCGAAATTACCCACACACTCATTGTGTCGTTGCCCCAAACTAAGTAATATAAGTGATACAAACCAATTCCAATGAAACTAATAAAAAGATTCAATGGGAGGGGCTTTTGTTCTCTCGCTTTTATTATTCACTCCTATTTTGTACGGTACCAGAAATATTCATAAATATAAACATTGACGTAGCAATAATTCTTTAATAAATTAAACAGTAATTGTCTAGTTAAAAGCGAGCCCAAAATCTTTCCATAGAAAAGTGAAAGCCCTTAGAATAAAATGTTACGATTGTACGAAGAGAACCCGGCTACTTTGGATGGATAAAAGACATGTTAAGAAATCTGTGTTGAATGGTGTGTTTACTGTTCACTTTGTGCAACTTTCTTGACGTGGCACTCACAACGATTCCACTGTCAAGTTTTACTTCAGATTTCGTAACTTGTATTATAAAATTATTTTTTTACTATCCTGCATAATAACTCTTTTTGATACTTAAGTTGGTCCATAACTGAGATCTGAAAATCAGCTGGTGCACAGTTCAAATTCATTTAGTGCACTAATCACAAATGTGTTTATTGTTCCAGTAGAAAAGTAAATGCATAAAGCACAGCTGTGTTATATGTAAACTTGACAGTATTACTTTGTTCAGTTATTGTTTCATAACATTTAAATAAAACATGTAAGTAACAATGTAAACGTGTAATTTTGTATCCTTTACTATAAAAACCCTTGTTCACCAAATAGAAAAAAACATTGTTTTAGTACCTTAGTCATATTTCCAACGATTTCCGTAAAGCACGACTGTGTACCAAAAAGAACTACTTTTGCTCCTAGTGATGAAGACTATTATTTAATCACTTCACATATTGTATCTAAAGAATTTGTCTGGTATTATGAAGTGTTTAACATATAACATTATAAATGCCTAAAGATCAATCAGTCAGTCCAAACCAAAACGACTACTTTTGTGAATGTACATTAAAGTAATACGATTTCAGTTACTATCACAAAATGTATCCTAGTTGGTTTTATTAAAACTCCTGTTAAAAAATCAGAATGCTGTATGATCCCAGTTACTTTTGGCTGTAAGGTTTTAAGGTAAGCTACTGTGATTCAACAGTTTTATATTGTATTGATTAATCCACCATCAATATGGGGTAATCATGAGAGCCCAGTGTATATAAATGTGCACAAAGCAGTACGACCTACAAACACTAGTGAGCAGTAAGAGAGCTTACAGCAGTGTTCCGCATTACAAAACGTCATTACGGACATATCAGGAAATGTTTACTTGCCATCTTCTCTCAATACCTCCAATAAGTATAGATAAACATTTTGTCTTTGTAAATACTAACATGTAACTGTTACTTCCCCTTAAAATAGAAAAGGGGTTTAGTAGTTCAATAAATTTATAGCATTTTAAAACAGTTTATGTATTATCACACCAGATACTTTCTCAACCCAAAATTGAATAGTCAGTTTGGTTAAAAGCATTTTGTAGAAATTACAATGAATACAACACTTTTCCTTTCTTATTTCTTATAATACAGTTAGTGCTTCAGCTTTGGCCATCACTCTAAGGGCTGAACAATTTTAACTGTTACTGTATGTCTGTCCACACTATGGTACAATAAAAAATTGATCTATAGACTTGAAATGTTGCGCGAAGCTTCATTTAGAGTTCGATGATGGTGCATGTCACTTCATGAGATTTGGCTGAGAGTTAGTGTACATTCTTACACGGATCTTAAGGGTAACAATAACAGTGATAGGAACAAAAAAGTGAAATGAATACGTTTATAAACAATCTGAGTATATACGTTGCATCATGTGGCGTAGTGAAATATGTAGTTGTAGATTCGACATATGGTGTGGTGTACTCGTACCTTGTAATAACTAAGGTTTTAGGATGCTCTTACACTATTTTTTACAAAACAGTCAAACATTATTGTTCTTTAGTATTACCCAGAGGCCACTATTTTTGGACGAGTTTTCCTTATCGAGGACAAAAATGAATAACAGTTAATAAACAGAACAGACTCTATTTTACCTATTTTGAAATTTACAAGTCATTGTGTCAAACGGTTATCGTATTCTGCCTCCCAAAAGGAAGCGATGTCGGCGAGAATTGAACTGAATGCATCGCCACCAGTTGCTGATACTCCCGATCGCCACATTAATTCTGCCAATAAAAGGCAGAAAAAAAGCTCTTAGTTTGAGGTAAATCCTAGAGGCCAAATTCATGATGCACGTCAATCAATAAAAACCAAAACTAAAAGATCAACAATTACTTATTGAAAAGTGACAGGTGATTCGTGTGTATAGGCCTAATTGAAGGGTCGTACGTCGAGGTCTATTTTAAGACGATTTTGGCGATAGGACATATGACTCATCGGGTATTTTTGGATTCATAATGAAATAAGGAAAGTACTAGTAACATGTAATATTTTTGTCCCCGATAAGGAAAACTCTTCCAAATATAGTGGCCGCCGGATAATACAAAAGTACCGTATACTATTAGACTATTGGTTTTGAATTATTAAGTTTGTATATTTTGCTACTGGATGTCTGATTCGAAGTATCGGATGGTGAGTGCTGCAATGTTTTGCACTATTAGAATATATTTCTAAATTTAAAGTAGCGGAAGGAAGTGGATATTAACAATAACAATGATATTATTAACTGCCATGGCTCTTCTGAAACTGATTGAGTTTCAACCGTTCTCTACTAATAACTGGCTGATAGTTTAAAAAACCGTGTAAGAAGGAAAAGTCGAGTGGGTTTTTGTGGAAAATCTCCGGGATATGAAAATTATGCGTCCTTCTCAGAGACGTACATCCAGACAGCGCGGGCTGTGAGCCGAGCAAAGGTTGTGGTAATCTCTGCTGACGGGAGATGGAATATTCAATGTGAAGGAACGATACTTGGACTGATCCAAACCGCATCTCCCTGATCCATTTGAATATCGGCGTGGCTCGGGTGCGCCGCATCCACTTTACTCGTACCAATCTCTGCAAGAGTCCAAGGAGTATGATGATTGATGTTTACCTTTGGATAAATAAAGATAATGTTGAACACTATTGCACACAATTTGTTGTAAGTTACTAATCAATTCGTGATTGTTTCAGGTAAGTAGAGAATTCTACAGAACTCAACTCCCCGCAAAGCACGGGTAATATAGGTATAAGATTCTAGTTAAATAATTCACATTACGAATCTAAGTAATAATTCGAAGCACGTGTAATAGTGCTGACATCTACATATATTTAAATAACTTTTTGGATTGAATGATTGGTTAAATTGAATTGTTATCATAATTATATTGATATAATAGCCCACGTATCTGTCAGTTTCGTAGTTGCCTTGTTTCCTCGCATTACAAATTAGAATATTTGTTTCGTGTTGGGTGGTACAGGTTTTTTTTATTAAAAATATTAAAAACCTGTGAGATAATTAGATTAAAACGCAGTTTATAATTTCAGTGGTAGGTGTGTCAAAAATCAAGCTGGATAGTTAATAGTTCTTTGAATGAGTATAACCCTAAAATGTCAATTTGAAAAGTGAAAAAAATAAAGAAAACGTAATGTCCAAAGTAATTTTATAGAAGTTTACAGCAATCACAATGGTATGTATCAATTTAAATACAAGTTAAATGTAGTTAAGTTAATTACTAATAAGTTGAGTATCTCAACATTTTTTCACAGACGACGAGGCATTACTCACCAATCTTTGCGAGATTGAGAGGAACGAGGCCTTTTCATACCAGTTGGTTCGTATCGTAATTATTTATGATGGAACCTAGTACAATGGTAAAAACAATGTATAAATAGTTTATTGCTTGTAATTAAATAAAGTTTATTAATATGGGAGGTGACGTGATTCTACGTTGATGTTGCGTATGTGTCACGTCGTTAGATTGTTGTGTTTCAAGGGGAAAGAATAAATCTAAATATGCGTTATTTACCAAATTGTTTTTATATATAAAAAAATAAAGCATTAGAATAGAAAACAGATAATATTTATGTTAGCTTGATATTGAATCCAGAAACATTTACAAATACATGTATTGTACATGGTATTTCATATATTGTTCCCAAAAAACGATTTCGAGATTTAGGTATATGGTAGGATAAAAAATAAATAAACGAACGGTTACGGTTTGTGTTCTTACATGGGCTTTTTTGTAAACGGCGTGAAACCATTGGAATAACTAAATAATAGTGGGCTAAATAGTTTCCCCCCAAAACCACCTCTTGAGATTGGATTACAAATCTGTATATTATTGGGCTCAAGAATCGAACTCCAAATCTACAGAATCATGAAAATACCTATAAACTCTTTCACTTACTTCACTATTCTATGATAATCCGTTCTCTCGCAATCGATTTGAGACACCTTGTATGTATGTAAACAGGTTGTGTTGGAAACCTCTTTGTTTTCTCTGACTGTGCAAATATTTACTGTCGGTGTTGTCAGTAGCCCAGTATTAAGTCCGTACTTGTTATCATTGCCACTTGTTTGTTTGCGTGTCTAGGAGCAAAGGCAAGTCGCGTGTCTGAATGGGGTAGTCGAGCTCTTGCAGCAGGGCTGTGTTCTGTTTGTACTCGTGGCATGTGCATTTTAATTACTAATACAGTGGCGTTGGGCTCATACTGTACATGGTGCAGTTGTTGGTGTGGAACACCCTCTCCATCCCCTCTCCTCTCAATCGTCAAGGGTGATTATTTCGACCACCCGTCGTCACGCGCTTTGGTGAGGGGTGGGGAGGGGTTGGTGGTACTGCTAAGAAACCATCACGAGCCATCCGTCATTCAGCCCAGTATCACGTCCAATAGTTCTGCTTACGTGTTTCACGTCTTCTTTGTTTCACGTATCTTATTTATTTACATGTGGTCGGATTGTTTCTGTAGTCCACAAAAATAGATATTATGTCTGATAGTAACCATGTAATATGTTTGACAGTGTAATTTTAGATCGGGTAAAAATAATTGTGATTGCGGCCGTTTGTAAGCGACGTCTTTCTGAACTATAACAGCCTGACTCACTCATTGATTCTTATAATGATCGTTCCGATCGTCCCGTTGTGTCCATATTATTGGATCTATAAACTGCGATATTCTTTGGAATACACCTTGATCCGTGGTTGACATTGATATCGTTTATGCGAAATCATTTTTCAGGTGCTGATAACGTCATATTATGGATTAATTTATCCTCACATTTCCTAAGGAGTGGTTTTGTGGGGAGCCTGTTCAAATAGCCATTTCATAAGAGTGTTAATGTGACAAAAAAGGCAAATTACACTATCGCGAAGTTGAAGTTTAGAGAATTGTGCAGGACAGTTTTCACAAATTGGCAACTGTTGACTCTTCCATGTTCTTAAATAAAAAAATATATTTTGTATGTCCAAATTGTGCCTTAACCAGAGTTCGAAACATACATAAGTATGAGATAAGAAACAGAAATAACTACAGGACTGGTAACGCTGATTTATAAGCATTTGCATTTTTAAACATGTGTTCTTGTGATAAACAAATTACCCAATTCAATTTAAACCTTCTTAACGTCTATCTTCGGGTAGCAACGCTTTTTGTAATGTTGACGAATTCCTAGCACTGGAAGAAGACTGGTGAAAAACTGAATCCAGCGCTGGAAGTGGGTTGAAATCAGGGAGAACGTTTGTAACGAGTGTATGAATGGTTGTAACTCGAATGTGGTCTTGATGTGGTGTGCACAATTAAATTGTATAGTGGAAAATTGACGTTTCTATGAGCTGTTTCATCTGATTACAAGAAAGGCTCATTTGTCTATCCTATCGTTTCGGCTAAAATACATGGGGAGTGCCAGGAGTGATGTGTTACCCATCCACGGAGCGACGGCGAGCCCAGGTGTATTACTGGCGGGATTTTAGACAGATGAGCACTTTGGTTTGATTGCTTACGGCCTTTATTGCTGAATACCTAGCTACTTACTTGTAAGTACTCGACAGTTAACAGCTTGTCTTGCCCACAGACTGAAAACATTGTCTATGACGCTTCACTGTACTAAACGCCATGCTAAATATGTCACATACGTCAGAATGTCAAGTGCAGTTATGAATATATCAAGTTTTTTGTTCACGTAAGGAATACCGGATCCAAAATTGTTTCCTTTTCATACAAAATTGCTTTATTGTGTTTCCTACAATTTTTAGCTTAAATTAGGGTTTTAAGACGTATTTTAGGCCAACAATATTGTATCAAAGGACATTTTTGTTTTGAAGGATTGCAGGATTGTTTGAACGTTAACAACTACCGATAGCAAACGTCCTCGATAATTTAAAATATTTAACGACAGTTATGGATTTGGAACCACGAAATAATGTGATAGTTTTATCTATATTAAAATATATTGTAATACTAACTAAATTTTCATATCATCAGTTTTTCCTCTCAATAACAACTTCCCCTGATTTCGATTGATTTTAATGAATGTATTTTGGGTTATATTCACAAGGAAGTTTGTCGAGGGTTTAGAGCATCATTTGCTACAATCGTTAAATGCTACAAGAATATAATAAATACTACATTACGAGGATTCTGGAATGTTCCAGAATCTTCTTAAATACTTCATTATTTTAACATTTAACGGTGGCAGATGTCCGATATCCTGTTATCGTTTCAAATCAACCATAATCAATAATAAATCTCGAACTAACAAAATAGAGAACAATTCAGAGGAGTTGCACATGGATCAGAATCTTTCTGTAATGATATATTGTAGATTCGCTTGTCGTAAGTTTATCACATAGATGACGAAAACCGAGTGACAAATGAGGGAAAGTAATGGCAATATCACATAAAATGCTCCCTAAACGGTGACTGATATTATATTATTCTGGAATCAGAGGGTTACGAAACTTATGGTTCGTAATTTTCTAACGTGGGCTTCCTCCGATTTTGATTTTTCTTTTTGATGTTTGTGTTTTTATAAAAAGTATTGACACTTTTTTGCTATGTTTGGTGTTCACGCCTGGCAGGATAACGCCAACACCTTACGCTTATTTCGTCTCGAGATTCAACTCACATCGTCCAATTGCGTTATTGTCCCTATAACGTATTAAAGGAAACTACGGTGAGCATGAGAGTTGTTACTGATAAGCTTTATATATCCTATATAAGACAGGACGGTAGCATATCCATCTGTAGACCTTTCAGCAAGGAACCCACCAGGAAAATGAAATTGAGCATGATTCGAACGGGAAGTTTTATAAAGATCTCTTCCTTACTTTCAAGCGAATAATGAAAACTAATAAACAAATTATTCAAAAGAAATGTTCGGAAAAGTTTTGGATTGTAGTTTGAAGTGTCAGTATTGCTTACAATACTTCTGCAAGACTAATGCTTAGCCTTCGGAAAAGTGTATCTCGGTTTGAACAGGGCCTGGCTTCCGTTTGAAATGGATTTCAAAGTATAATTGGAATTCTTGCCCAGGAACTCCTCAAAGAAAAGGGTTCAACGAGCCCCCTCCCCTTTCAGTTAAGTGATACCAGTGCTCTGTTCATTTACAACATTTTATACATCTGTATTATTGACTATAATTATGAAAATACAAAACACGTGGCAACAATACGTAACAAGTTTTAATTTAATTTGATCATCATCAATTATTTCTTAGAGTTGTGGTATTATAATGAATAAATCAAATTAAATAAATGTAATTGCAAATTTATTTGCATTAATTGCAGTTCTGTATTTTAATTACTACTAAACCAAACCTGTGAGCCCATTTCCCCTTTATTGTATTGGATATTGACCTGCAGCCACTATAGTATTAATTGATTGGCTGGCTTACCGTTCAACGCTTTTGTCCTTAAATTGATTACCTTTTCAACTCCAGTGATTATCAACATATTTCACTATTACGCTTTATGGACTTTAGGAAAAGCTTCTAATGACGGTTTTGGATGTTTAACATTCGGTAACATTTGCGTTGTACTAATAATAAAGTTGTGTTGGATAAAAGGAAAATATATCCTAATTAATAATTGTCTATAATTACAATTGAAATAATTGTAATGGTTTTCATAATTGTGCACACACCATTAGTTTGTTTTGTTTGTAGTGATGATTTATGAAGCCTCTGTTGTGTACTTGAAGGATAAAACATCTTATTAGTTTTGACATGTCATCTCAGGAGGGCACGTGGAGAGAAGAGCTGACGTTAATACCACATCAAAAAAGCATTAACCCTTCAGTCTTAAATCCAGATGATATACTGGTATATTGATGCGGGACCTTTATACCTTTATACAGCAGGTCGTCATGCAATATAAGACGGATTATCTTTTTACGGTCATGAATAAAGTTTAGTCTTTTTTGTATTAAGTATCATGAGGACTTTCTTATTCTAAATAGAACGTAAGCTTAATTTTTTGCAAAGACTTACATGTGAAATGTTTTATGGAATATGTTTTTAAATTTATCTTCAATCATTTGAGATCAGAATCAATCCTTACATTTTATTGAATTCAACTAAAGCTGCTTTCAGATATTAAAAATTCCGTAATGGTTCTTGTCATCAGATCTTGCCTTGTTAGTCTTGTCCTCGTTAGTCGTTGTCTCGTTAGTTTTCGCCTCATTACTTCTTGTATCGTTAGATGATTCTAATTGTAAACGTGCAGATCTCTTACTAAATTATTTTATCCGGAGCCTGAATCCTTTCTTACATAAACGGCCAACTGTAGCATGAACTACAAGGTGTCTGCAAGTTTTAACGTCTGATATGATCATTAAAAAAAGAACGAGATTCTCAAGAAACCTGCATCCTTAACCAAACAGGAAAATGTGCTTAATGAAAGTAAAGCCAACTTGAAGAAATCCAAATCCTTATCCCAACTCGTATTGTTGAGTCAGGGCTGGAAGTTCGTCGTAGCCAATGGTATTTAAAGAATATTCGTAACTAGACACGAGTAAAAAACAACCAAAATAATTTATTTATCGAGGGGAGAAAAATTCGAAACTCGTTTTTCACTAAGACTAAATTTTAGGCAACGTTATTGTGACGTCCTGAAGGAGTATCTTCAGACATCACAATCTTGATAGTTGGATTTCCATATAGCAAAACTGAATTGTTGAACAGTGATGCACGTTATCTTTGTAGCGATAAGATGTTTCACTGATGTTTGTAAAAAGGATAGTCCTGGAACCGCGAATCAATTTTCATTGTATAAGAACAATCTGTTGTTTGAAATTGATAGAGAAATATTTCCTGAGAATTAAATCGATGGTCAGCTGTGCTTGTTTTGGTGGAGGTCTGCATCGAAATGGAAGGGTTGTCACACGGGTAAAAAAATAGAGATAATCATTTTCCATCATAAAAAAGGTATACAGTGGCTTTGGTCACTGTATCTACATGGGCTAAAGCCCGACTATAATACAGACCGGAGTTCTGATTCGGTGACGTCACGAGATTCGTCCGACCGCTCCGCTTTATTCAGTGGGAATAAGCGAACGCTTGGCCTCATAGTTGTAAATATTTTATAGTGTTAGTTTTGCAATTGAAGATAGTAAAATGTTATACCTGCTTTACAACATTTTGCCTTCTAAAGCGTAGATTATTTTTTAATTTTTATTATTTATATTTTTTGTAACATAGGATTTTAAAGTGATTTACAGTAGATACTTGGTAACCTTTATATAAGAAAAGAGTTTGTGGCGTACAACTAATAAAAAATGGTTCTCGCTGTGATACATACGTGATTAGTATACAGCTGTCCGGACAGATAGTGTGACGTAGAAA
Organism: Homalodisca vitripennis; assembly: GCF_021130785.1. Taxonomy (NCBI): domain Eukaryota; kingdom Metazoa; phylum Arthropoda; class Insecta; order Hemiptera; family Cicadellidae; genus Homalodisca; species Homalodisca vitripennis. The sequence continues at coordinate 122,120,103 of NC_060210.1, read as the reverse complement.
CTGCCTGGGGGGGGGGGGTGGCAGCATTCCGATCTGTATTATAGGCTGGCCTTGGTTGGGCACATTTCAAATAAAATCCAAGGAAAAAATTATAGTTTTATATTTTTCACCCTTTTGATACCCTTTAAGTTCAACCTCCACCAAAACTAAGGCGACTAAAAGAAGGAAAAAATCAGCTATAGCCGTCAGAAAAATCCAGGTTGTGTGGTTACAGTGCAAATTAGCTCGTGGCTCTTAGATTATAATACCTAACAGTCATCAGGAATGTCAAATAAGTCTGAAATTGTTTTGAACATTTAAAGATTTAAATTTTGCTGCGTAAACAGCTTTGAACACGCAATTAGACAAGTGGAAGCCTGCGTTGAGGCACAAGGAGGTCACTTTCAGTATTTCCAACGTGTGCTCCAGCAACCATAACGGATATATTCGTACACTAAATACCCTGATATATTAAAAAGTTGGATAACTCTCTAAATATATCTTAGCGGTGGTGGTAAGGGTTGATTCAATGTGAATGTCGAGTTTATCTTCAGTTCACGTTCCTCTAAGAGCAGCGATTGAAATCGGACGCTGTTACAGGCTTGATTCCTGGAAACTGGAGTCATGTTCACCTGGAGAGATCCAAGAAAGTCGGCGACGAGAAGCTCAATAGTTGGTAGTTTCATATCGGAGATACCTATACTACAAACTATAGAGTAGTTTAGGTGAAGAGATATTCCCACTGTCTCATCAGGTGCACAATTGAGTGCACTACGATGTTCAAGACAAGATCCAAAAGTTGGTGGAGCAACCAAAAAAGTGTTTCTCCACATAATGTAGCTATGGCGGGAAAGGTTGATTCTCACTAAACGCAACATTCACATCTTTAAGTGTATTGTTTTATCCAGTATAGAATCTTGAGGTATGATTTTCGTCCAGTAAGTTGCTGAGATTATATCCTTATTAAAACCTCCGTGTTTATAGAAGGTAGGGCCTTACGATCCGTCTACATTATGGTTTAAATGACGTTTTATGATGAAGTCCAACAAAGTACAAATTCGAACTCAATTAGCGCGGTGGTTAATTAGCCAGCAGTTTGCACACACGAAGCACGATATCTCGCCTACAAAGGGACAGCCTCAAAGCTGGCTGAAAACGTGTATTGTGTTACGTCATTCGTGTGCACAAGTTCTCGTCATATGATAACCATATTAAAGCAGATTTAATTTAGAACAGAGTTGAATAATTCATGTTTTAAATTTTATAATGTTTGAGTTAAAAAGATGTTATAATAGTGATTGTCTACTTATTTTCTTATTTTCCGAATCAAGAGACAGCCGGCAAGAAGTAAGAAAAATTCCTTAAATGAGACCATAGATCGAGTAGTATTACATCAATCCGTAAATATTACTTTCTTGGGTCAGTGCCGCATAGTATTGATGTGTATACTGTAGATTTTAAATGGCTGTACTCCTAAACAAGTAGTTTAAAATTATAATTTTAAAGAATAAGCATGTTTAATGCCCAGATTTGTTAGAAAATATAGGCCGTTCCAAAAGACATTTTAAAGTTGGCAGATAATTTCAAAAAATATTGGAATTTTAAAATCGTCCATTTATTTAAAATTTCCTGAAAATTTTGTCTCTTATGAAATACCAAATGTGGCACAGATAATATGAACATCACATATACACAATTTCAAGAAAGATTTGTCCGAAAATTAGTATACATGCTCCGCCGGGACTCAAACCCTATATACGGCGTACAGAGTGTTCAAAGCTTTCTCCCTCTTAATCTTTGGAAAATTAAAGATTAACTAGGGATCTACAGAAACATTTAAAAGTCGATGTGATCTCTCTTTTAGCATAATATAACGTTTGAAAGATTGCCTTCCAACTCCAAAATTTGATTACCACAAACTTTCCTTGAGTGATACATTATTGGTAAAGCAAAATGAGCTTAAAGTTATGGAATAAACAGGATTTATTTCTTCCTTAATAGTGTTCTATATATTGTAGGCCAAACTGTCATTGGCGAAAATGTATAAAAATTGTGATCCCTCTTTTTACTAGCCTAAATTACTAGCCGCGGGAAACAGCTAGTAATTTAATAAAATTACTAGCTGTTTCCCGCGGCTTCGCACGCTTATCGTAAGCTTTGCCCGTGGTTGAGCACTTCTGGTTCAAGTGAATTTTGTTTACAACACCGATGTAGATTTGGCCTTGTTGCCACGATCAGGAAAATCTGTCAATAGTGTATGTTTTTATATTTGTATCCTTACATGTGTAAAACATATCGGACACTGAAGATTTTGTGGAGATCAAAAAAAGTAAGAAAAAGAAAAGGAAAACAAATAAACAAAATAAGTATATCAACAAAACACAAAAGTACCAAACATTAAATAAGTCTGATAAAGAAAAGGCCACGGTAAATACCACATAAACTTCACATCTTCGCTGACAGCCATGGTAAAAATATATTTCACGCTGTTAATCAAAAAGTTTTCCTCGAGATGTGAAGTATTTATCAATGCGTGCTCAGGAGCGTCGTTGAGCCATGTCTTGGAAAATGCTCATACTATGACAAAAAACTTCACAAAAGATGACACGATCGTTATTATGGCTGGGGCCAACGACCTCTCAGACATCACTCCAAGAAATAATCGACCTGCTTAGAGTTTCTCGTAGGGCCAGATGATGAACTTTATCATGAATCACAACCACACTAATGTTATTGTGGTTTCCATGTTTCATCGCCATCAAGATCATTGGGACTCATACATTAATAGAGAAGTGAGGCGAATTAATATGACGCTACATGAGTGTCTCGAGAAGGTGGGAGCTTCAATGGTGGACGTGACGATGTTGGGTAGGCGATTGTTTACTCAACACGGCCAACATCTCAATCAGTTGGGAAAACGAGTACTCAGCGGTATGATCGCTGTATCTGCGAGAAAACTACGCCTGGTTTCCACTCGACGTCCAAAACCCTGTCGCCGAGCTGCAGTCGCCACCTACCTGTATGGACCTCCTCTCCGGACCAATAACCTTACGTCATGAGACGTATGCCGCCGCCGTCAGATCCTCCGATCAACCAGAGACTTCCAGCCTCAAACGACACCAAGTCAACGACAGACTGACTCTCGATCGACAGAACACCATACTTTTTTAGGGTCAAACAAAAAAAACAATCAAAACAAAAACAAAAACCTATTGCAAAAGTTCCATTCCAAATTTCATTGAGACTGCTTCACCAAAACGCTCAATTCGCAACTAACAAACTGGATGCACTTCAGCTCATGTGTGAAGATCTGAACACAGATTGTACTTGTTGTAACCGAAAACGGGTTCAACAGTAAACACATTGAGCAATGTAAAATTCCAAATTTTAAATTGGCGAACTCGTACTGTCGTAATCACTCCAAAGGAGGTGGGGTCGCAATTTTTTTGAAAACAAAATTTCATTTCAAAAACTTTTCCTATTCAAGAAACAGACGAGAAACAATTTTGAAGCAGTCGGAATTAAACTTAAAACCCAAAATTCAAAATTAATTGTCATTGGCACAGGTCTCCCCAGTGGCAACGAAAACATGTTTTTTACAAAATTAGAATCCTTAACTAACGGACCTGAACGAATCATCACCTTGACTACATCCTGATGGGTGATTTTAATATAAACGTCTTGGACAACAACCAGCAAACCACAAAACGATTAGCAGATTTATTAAGGTCATTTGACCTCGAGTTGCTTGTCAAGACCCCAACAAGAGTGACAGCAACGACAAAATCGGCTATTGACAATGTTATCTCCAACCTTCCTAATGTCGCAGTGTCTGAGGTGAATACAGCGATTTTCTGACCAGTATGGCCAAGAGGCCGTAATTAGTGGAACAAAATTCATTAGGGAGCCCAAAATTTCCAAAACCATAAGAGACACAAGGCCAGAAAAATATCGCTCTCCCTCAACTCTTTCCTTTCGAAAGAAAAGTGGGACTTCCTAAATTTATCCAAACCAGTTGAGCAACAGTTTGAAACTTTTAATAGTTATTTAAACTTTTATTTAGATCAATGTTGTCCAAAAAGAACCATCAAAATTGGTCAAAAAATGACAAACAATAAATGGATCACTAAAAGGAATTCTCATCTCGAGAGAAAAACTTAAGTTTTTACTCTGAAATTTATAAGCAAACACAAGATGACAATTTTAAAAACATTTTTCCGGAAATATAAAACAATTTATAGAAAGGTGATCCATGCAGCAAAAGCCATATGAATGTCTCAAAAGCGATTATATCTTCAAAAAACATTTCTAAAACTATTGTGGGGCATCATTAACAATAAATCAAATCCTTCAAAAATAGCACAGATCAAAATTGGGGATCGGCTTTTGGATGATGAAACTGAGGTGGCTAACGAGTTTAACAAGTTTTTTTTGCAGCTGTGGCTTGTGACCAAGGCCCTCGCCATCGGCTCCTGTGGCAAACTCCACGAGAAGACAAATTCCATCAGCCTCTATGTGCTTGGCACCGGTCGACGAGAAAGAACTCGTCAGTATTATTCAGCAGCTCCCAGCCAAAAAATCGAATGATCTTAATTCAAACTCAATGTGGCTCATAAAAAAATGCTCGAAGCATATTGTGAGGCCTCTGACCGCCTTGATAAATTCCTCATTTCAATTGGAGTTTTTCCCTCACTCCTGAAGATGTCAAAAGTAACCCCTATCTTTAAAAAAGACGACCCTACACTCATGAATAACTATCGGCCTGTCTCTATTTTGCCTATTTTAAGCAAACTATTTGAAAAGTTGTTTTTAGTGCGAATGCTTCAGTTTCTGAATAAACACAATCAGCTCTCAAATGACCAATTTGGCTTCAGAAAGGGCAAATCGACAATAGATGCAATTGTGGGTCTTGTCGATATGATTGTAGAGGGATTGGAAAGTCGAAATCACACTTTAAGTGTGTTTTCTCGATTTATCTAAAGCTTTCGATTGTGTTGACCATATTACACTGCTTGACAGACTGGAATCGCATGGCATTCGAGGCGTGCCTCTCACATGGCTTAGTTCATTACTAAGTCATAGAACTCAAGTTGTCCAAAATTTCTAATCATATTTCAAATTCTGTAAATATGAGTTATGGAGTTCCTCAAGGATCCATTCTCAGTTCCAATTCTCTTCCTGCTTTATGTTAATGACATAAAAATAATCACTGCCACACGGGAAAATCGTGCAGTATGCTGATGATACGACTCTTTGTTTTAACGAATCTTCGAAATCAGATTTGGAACAAAACGCATTTGTTGGAATGAACAATTGTGTCCAACATTTTCATAGCCTCAATCTAAATACAAATTTCATCTAAATCTAACGTTTTAAATTTCACTTTAAAACCCAGTTAGACTTTGAGTTTGGACCTAGCGTTATGTTAGCGGATACAATACTAGAAGAAGTCTATTCCTCAAAATTCCTTGGAATTTACCTTGATCAAGGTTTGACATGGAATGTTCACATCGATCACGTTTGCTCAAAATTAGCCTCAGGCATTTATGTTTTGAGGTCTCTAGCCAAATACAGCCCAAGTCAAGTTCTGATAACGGCGTATTATGGCTTGATTTATCCACACCTCACTTACGGATTGGTACTATGGGGTGCTTGTGCAAGGAACCAATTTTCAAGAGTGTTTAAATTACAGAAGCGAGCGATCCGCACCATTGCAAAATTGAAGTTTAGAGAGTCGTGCAGGTCAACTTTCAAAAGGTTGCAACTGTTAACTCTGCCTAGCCTCTACATTTTACAAACAACGTTGTATTGCATGTCTAAATGTGCCTTGATTACGGGCCGAGACATTCACTCATACGGGACTAGAGGCAGAGACAACTACCGAACTGGGAGACACAGGACGGTGGTTTATGAACGCTTGCCTTCACAGGCAGGGGTTCATTTTATTAACAGATTGCCTAATGAATTAAGAAAAGCCTCGACGCTCAAGGCGTTTAAAAACTCGTTTAAAACGCTGTTTAGCGTCAAATGCATTTTACAATGTAAAAGAGTTTCTGGAGTATGACTGGGAGACCACACAATAACAAGACTGACTCTCGAACGAAGTGGGAATTATTGGCGATGGATGAACGTGGAATGAGTGATCAGATGTATGTCTGAATGAGAGCTCGATGTGGTATGTATGTCCAAATTTTAACATATCTGACGTTTGCTATACAAATGTATTTTGTCTCCGCAATAAAAAATTGACTATTGACTATTGACATGTACTTTATTATAAAGTGGTCTTCTATTCAAGTTTTAAGTTCAATCAATAATTTATTTTTAAGACAAATATACACCATCTTAGCGCCTTCAAATAGTTTTTGGCTACTTAATATACGTAACTGTGTCGTCGTGATTGCAGTTTATAACTTGCAGGCGCTTTGAAAACTTTAATGTTTTGCAGCACTGCCTGGTGGCGAATTACACCAATGGGCATAGAATATAAACCTTCTCCATCAAAAAATACATATACATACAAATTTTCATAACGATCGGTCAAATAGTTTACGATTCTATAAGCACAAACACACACAAACATTCATTTATTTATATATATATATATATATATATATATATCTCAAGAGGATAAAGTGCAAAGATACAGTTGTTATTTGTGTACCTGAAAAATAAATATGCGGGAATGATTTTAAAGAAATTCCTTTTGCTTTATTACAGAGTTTATTGGTGTATAATCTCCTGTTGACAAGCCAAAATGTGAATTGAATATAATTTTATCAATAGTATGGAAATTGGGCGGCATAAAACCAGGAAGTGAGAGGCTAAATGTTTCAGGTCTGCTGAATTCACGTCCGCGGTCCCGTATAAAGTGCTATTGTACCATCTTGAACCCGTGTTTTAATAAAGCATCAGTCGCTTTGCGTCTCCGCGCGGCAGTATCCTGCATGTTGTATGAGGCGCCGATATAGGTGCAGTGCCTCCACTCAGCCCGGCTCTGGCCGATCTGTCATGCGAATAGAGCGGCTTGCATTAATGGATGAGTGTTTTCCGACCATGCAGGCAGGGGGATGATATGGGAATAACTAATTGGTGAACGGAGTGGGGGGTTGAATGGGTTAGGGTCCGTAGTCACAACAGCGTGCAGGCCGGACAATGGCACGCGTGGCACGACAATACGCCGAGCTGGAGAGACTGTCGCCCCGCTGTGTTTTTGTGGCTGTAGACTGCAATAGCGTTAATTATGGGCGCTGATGATATGGAAGGGTTCATTTTTAGCAAATAACGCCGTTATTTGTTCCCGGTTATAGCACTTTATTGGCGCGAATGCTGAAGATTTCAATATGCTGTGTTGCTAAATAAATGAGTTTAATAAAATTACTCCAACATATGTTATTTTTGCTTGTAGCAAGGAATAATTTAAAAGGATGATAATATTTCTGACATTTGTTGATGTTACATTTTACAAACATTAAAATCTGCGTTCCAAGAACTTCAAGGATCCTCTTCTTTAGGTACCAAAATATAAAACAAAAGGATAAGATGAACAAACATAGTTATCAAATCAGCAATATATTGCGTTAGAAGTATCTTTTTCTCCAGTCTGCCACCTTCTCTGGTGAGTGCAGCACGTGTTGTGTAGTGTGCATGAATTTTTAAGAGCTATGCAGTGTGCCTCTCATGCCTGGTGTCATACCTTTAGGAAATCGATACCTTGTGTTGTTGATTTTTAAATTAACGTTGTCTATGCCTATAACATTATGTCAGATTTTTATACATGGAAAAGAAGCCAAAAATCAGTTACGAAACGAGGTGTTAAATTTTTCCTATTATATTACCGTGACACATGTCTGAAAGCCTGTTATCTTTGACAATTTTGCTGCATTTTTTGTTGTTATGATTAAGGTGTATGGTGGTGGTCTGTTTTCAGTCGGAATATATCTTTTTTTATTTTTGAAAGAGAATTTCGGTATAAGATGCCAATTTTGGAGACAAAATCTTCTTTTAATATTTTATTGGAAGTTGCAGCAATTTGAATCAGAATTGTTGAACATTTTATAATCAGGTTGGATGAAAAACGGTTCATGAAAAGATGAAATTTATGTATAATTATGACCACGAAAAATGACTGGCGGGATAATTTGGTTTTTAAGTATAAAAAACTAATATATCAAAAACAATTGATAACAAAAATTCTTATCCATTAAAAAAGTACATTTTTTAATAGATTTGTTCTGAAACTATATTTTACCTACATACTGTAAAAGGTTTACTCTCATTACACAATTACCTTAATTACCTTTTTTTTAAATAACTGTAATACTTCTTGGAGTTATCAACGTGACATTTCCTAAGTTTCCTGACTTCAGATCAATTATCTGAAAAATAAAATATTATCTAAAAAAGGTATTAATCCAAAATGTTAATCACTGTTTCTATTACCTTGATGACTTTTTAATTCCCATTTTATGAGCAATTAAAGTGATTTACTTGGAGTCAATGTTTTAAGAAAGCTTATACGCGATTACATGTAATATTTTCTCTGTTTATAGTTTCACTGCTGTTGTATTTAACGCGCGGACAATAAACACGATATTACCGGCGTATCTCGACTGTTACTGTGGCAACTGTAGCTGCCGAGCCAGTCCTCCGTTAGACTTTCAAATGAGACTGTCCTTAATTGTGTCTCCTTAATTGTGACCTCATCTGAATTCCAAGGATCAGCTGAAAGAGTCGTGGCCCTCTGAGAGTGCAAGTTAGTTCCAAGCTAAATGTATTGGGCAATTTCTAGGTACATTTTGTGTACAAAAGCAGCGTATTGCAGTTGTCCTCGTGAGAGCACTTAACATTGAATATAACTCTCTAAGCCCAAGTACCACCCCTTGTTCAAAAATGTATTATATTTGTTATTTGACGTGACTTTTGGAAACGATAAATATCCCTAAAAAGCCCAACCAAGTTGAAACTGTTTGTACAAATATATCGTCTGTATGTCTTATAAATATTTCGGCCAAGTTTATTGGTCAGGTTTATCCGTCATTTCGTTATTTATATACCAACAGAGAGAAAAACAAAAAGGTTTTAAGGTCATAAATTACTTGCAAATTCAATAAGAATGTTTTACAATCAAGAGCTAGCTATAGAAATCCCGTGAAAATAAATCAAATACAGGGGAATAACGTGAGAATATCTCAGTTATCCGAAATTGTACCTACTTATTCCGAATAAGCAGGAAGGACAGTTTTTAATATTAGCACGTTCACGACGACGTGTACCCCATCGGTTACACGCGATCTTTCACAACTGCCGACGTGTACCCCATCGGTTACACGCGATCTTTCACAACTGCCGACGTGTACCCCATCGTTTACACGAGATCTTTCACAACTGCCGACGTGTACCCCATCGGTTACACGCGATCTTTCACAACTGCCGACATGTACCCCATCGGTTACACGCAATCTTTCACAACTGCCGACGTGTACCCCATCGGTTACACGCGATCTTTCACAACTGCCGACGTGTACCCCATCGGTTACACGCGATCTTTCACAACTGCCGACGTGTACCCGACCGGGTACACACCGGGTTTTTATAAAGTGCGACGTGCGCCCGATGGAGGGGGGGGGGGTACACGTTGCTATGCATTCCATCATTGCGTTTTTATTGTTTGCCTGTCTTGGTGGTTTGTGCATATAATTTTATCTCGCGCTTAAATAAATACCTTAAACTATCGTGTACCCCGTCGGGCGCACAATTACTTAATTTTTAAGGTAAACTAATCTTTTTATTTACCCCTTGGGGTACACTGAGAAAAATTGAAAATCATAATGAAATAATAGTTTTTGTGCATAATTGCGAAGCCTGCGTACCTTTTTCGTTATACTTAGACGTTTGACGTTAAAACAGATTTCTGTCATTGTTATTGAAAAATTAGATGGAAAATAAAAAAAAGTCGGGAAAATACGCTGACGTCGTGAACGTGTTAATCGGTAGTACATGTTTCTGAAACCAACCAGTTATCGCAACTAATGTTGATGACTAAAAAGAATAAATTAGCCTTTTGATATATTCTTCAGGGCGTGTGTTAGTCTACAGTTGTGAAGGATGTGAATGGTTTCGTCTTGTGTTTTATTTTATTTGTGAGATACTTTGTGTCCGGTGTAATAAAACAGCACAGCACAGAACACATAACATGTCTAAGCGAGGACGTGGGAGGAATGCTCGGTGCTGCCAAGTGGTGCTAATGCAGCATTTTTATGTTACATAACACCTCTAGTATTTCGTGTACTGACTTGTTATTGACCTTTCTATAAAATTGACGAGAAACAAACCCCCAAATATTAAAAAACCAGTTATTTGGTGTTGTTGCATGAATTGTTGTTGGTTCACGGTCCGTTACACATGTAATATTCACACTTTTCTCCACATCAGGTACATGTATGCATTCTGTTAAATATCGTTCAAAGTATATTTTTACCTTAAAGCAATATCGTAGTAGCCATTTAAATATATTAAAAATATAAACGTTTTTGCAGGGATTGTTAACGCTTTAAACTGTTGTGTTTGAAGGCTAACAAATATTGACATTGGCTAATGACGATTTATATGTAGAAACTAAACCGCCATGTTTTCGCTTGTAATGTTTATCATTAAACATCTTTATGTTTATGTAAACTGTGTATTTATTTTCTATGAAAAATGCCGTACTTGTTGATCATTAGTGGATTTACAACGTCATAAAACTCGGGACTTGTATATGTAAGCAGCACGATGTCACTATGTTTTGTGTATAGTACGAACAAGGTTAGGAATACGTTACATCAAGTGTCGCCTAAGTCTGTAGCTCATTTCATTGTTAAGATGTCCTGTGGACAAACAGACAGGTAATCAGACATAAAAGACATTTTTACAACCACATAATAAAATAAAAGGGACAATATGCCAAAATACTGAGTGATAAATCTTAAAGACACTCGGTCAAGTTCCATAGATAGACGTGTACCTTCCCGGATTCCTTCTGTGTGAAAATGAAAGTTTCATGCAACAAAGTTTCATGTCTATATAGAATTGTTCTCGAGGTATCCTGATTCTCAGCCATATAATCATGGCCTGTCATCAAGTCAAACACGATGTTGCTTATGGAGACAAGGTTTTACATTCAAAATTTCAAGTCCATTGCTCAATTTGTTTTTGATATATCCAACGGATAAATATATACGCATACAGTCAGACAGACGGTCAGAGAGACAGAAGAGGGATTTAGCCTGTGCCCTTAGAGATAGTTAAGTATAATTTTCAAACCTTAGTTTATTCTCTAGATATCAGCCTGGTTTACAGACTTTTCTAACGCTCAGCCAAGTCATATGGAGAGTCATTGTTTCAGCCCCTTAACTAACGTTCAGCCAATGAATATACGCTTCTACTGGAAATGCGTTACATGTACAGTACATTTTTCTAGTTGCAGTGTATTTGACACCCTTTTCCATCGTATAATCGTTATTATACAGTGAACTACTGTTAATGTCTTGTTTTATAAAATATGTAGCCTATACATTAAATTAGACCAGTAACATAAAAATATCTCTAAATATATAAATATGTTAATAATATGGTTTTGATGAATGAATTTCTGTTTCGTCACCACATAGCTTTTCGAGCACTCCGATTAGCAAATTTAACGTAGTCGTGCCCTAATAACTATGAAATGAATAGGTCTAACACTTGAACTAGTTCCGTAATAATGGACTCAGAAGTGGTAAACTTGGAATGGTGCTTCAACAGTCTAACATCTAATTTAACCCTGACTCAGTTTGAGGAAGCTTCGTTCTGGTAATTTCAATTTCTACAGCTTCATGACGAACACGTGTTTGTTGAAGTGCGCATGTAAAACTAAGTTTAACTATGTAAAACTAAGTTTGACTTTTAGTGTAATTTGGCTCAAACCCGTCATATCATAAGTAGGTTTCCAACATATTAATTGAAGATATTTGGAATAATTGACATATCACAAATCAAAATTTATTTAGGTGAATATTTTCCAAAACTGTGTTTTGTAATTTAAAATTAACTGTATTATTCTGCTAGAAGGAAAGTAGGTTGCCAAAGCACATGATGTTTACTGTGTGTTTTTAAAGTATAAATACGTATGACTTATTGATGCTGAACCAAAGGTAATTTTAATTGTAGTGCATTGTTTTCTATACTTTAGCTTAATAAGAATTGCCACCCATTAAGATCTACTGTCCATTATAATTGGCATCACCTTAAAGGTATTTTGTATCTTACTAAATGGGAATTTTGTCCTTAAAAGCTCACTGTCCATAACTATAATGCTACTCATTATGTGCGAAAAAGATTATGTGTGTGTGTGGTGTTTGGAAATTACGACTGACATAAATATGGCAAAGGACCACAGAAATATTCACCGACTTTCTAGAATTGTAAAATATGCTTGAAACTAACACACAATAATACTAGCATTTCTCTTACGGCTGATTTGACAGTCGTATTATTAAAATTTATTATTATTCTCTTATTTCCTTGAATTGCTTGCTTATTACCAATATGTATCGTGCTTTTATTCCCTGATTTTGTCTGCAAACGTGTAGCCAAGAATTTAGGCAAGGTGCGGGAAGTACACGAGTTTTATAGTTTCATTAGGGTGCGGCTCTACACTTGGCTATAATTAAATTCTTGTCTGACACTAACTCTGCCTTTGTGTAACGAATAAGACAAACGTCCTGTTATACTCTTGCAACTCAGACCGGAGTGAACCCATTGTTTACGCAATATTGTATTCCGTTAGCCACGACCCAGCTATGTCGGGACAAATAATATCCCCCCCCTATTCTTTTGACTTTTACAATCCAATTCTCTTCTGTTCCTTTGACCCAGAGCGTTAAAGAAACATTCAATTCGGGTGGTTAGAATTCTGCCTGTTTTCACGCCAACACTATTTGAGTTTGAGTTTTGAAATTCCATATTTATGAATATCTTCACTGTAGGATTATGGTAAGCGATTTTCTGTGTGGTTCGTTGACATATGCTCACGTTATGATTATTCAAACTTACAGAAATGTTAACAAATTTCTCCTGAAAGTTATAATAGGCTAGTATAGATGGACAATGAACAGTGATCGTAATATAGTAGAAGTTTGATTGACCGTACGGTAGAAGTTAAACGGGACCTAGTCAATCGGATATGGAAAATATCGGATAATATGGAGAGTGCAATAAAATATTTTAAACAAAAACTCAATATTGTTTAGTAAACATTATTTATAAAATAAATTAAGTGACTTACTACCCAGCTGCCTGTATAGTGACTATACTAACAATACTCGTACTAACCATGATCAGTGACTAACAGAGGCAATCAAAAGCAGCGATTCACGCTTCATTACATCTAAAATACACCTGGGATCTAAAGTCTAATTTGGATATATATTATTACAAAAGTAATCCGGTGATTCGAACAATCGGAATTTGGATGATCACAATTTTACTGAGATAACAAAGAATTTTAAATACTTTATTTATAACTGTGGTACTATTGTTGATAAATATTTTCCTCCCCCCTCAGAAAAATGAAATTTTGGATTCTCCTCTGACGCGTCGATGACATGAATGCGACGCTGTTATGCGAAGAGAGTACGTGAAGATAAGTAGCCCTATCGGGTCAGTTGGCAGAAGTAGGTAGATATTGTTACAACTGAAAAACTATTGATTTATTCTCACGGGATTTACATATACTAAATATCTCGAATGTCATTCGAAAATGTCGAGCAAATCGCATAAGCATTCTAGACGTTTTTGAATTTTCTCTATAGGTTCATGAATATCGGAGATGGGAATTTTAGAAAAATTCAAACTAGCGCCATATTGGAACAAAATGGTGTACCAAGCTAGCCATTGAACTTAGCCGAGACGTTTATAAGACCAATTCTTGTATAAGGATTCAACGATTTCGTCTTTTTTTAAACTTAAATCGTTTTCACATGCAGCGACATGTATATATGTAGCATATATGTATAACATTTTGATCGGGGGTGGTTCATTCACATCGCGAAAACTAAATTTTCGGTAAGTGCTACCTACCATGATCCATCTACCATGATCCACCTACCATGATCCACCTACCATGATCTACCTACCATGATCCACCTAAACAATTGGCAATAACGAAAATCCAATACACGACAGTGTAACGCTTACAAAAACTTCTTAGAGATGGACACCAAATAATTTTTAGTCATTAAACTTTTGCACGTAAAACTACTTTCTGAACAATTCGTATTGATGGAATGTACGTGATGATAAAACGATTATGGATTGCAGCCCTTACCTATAATATACTTATATACATCCACTATATATTATTTCATTACTATTGATGATGAAGAATGCTGGAGCACTGGAAAAAAGATTTAATGTACTCGTACTATCACTGGTAAATTAATACAAAAAAATTATATTGGAAAATTTTCTATTCATTTACCAGTGATAATAAATTAAGCTATTGATGATATTCAAATTACAAATAGTGAGCTCGGAAAATGTATGTAACAAATTTTCCAGTTCATAACCGGAGTATATAAAAACAACTATTCCAATAACGGCTGGATAATAACGTATGTAATTAAAGGGGACACATGGGATTGGTAACTCGTAGAGAAAACAGGGCTACCACTACAACGGCGTTGCCTCCACGGGGATTTGTTTCTTTGTTCTCCGTTTCTCGACAGTAATATCGCCTTTTTGCCCATTGTTTGCGTCCATTTAATCTTTGTGTCCCACATTAAGCGGAGTCATATCTTTACACGAGTGGCTGCAGTGTTTTTGTTCTGAAATGATTTTTCTTGTTCGTAGAGTGTCATAATCAATCGTTTATACGGTTTATATATTGATTAAAGCTAAGTAATTGTTTATACGGTTCATATATTTATTAAAGCTAAGCAATCGTTTTTACGTTTTATATATTTATTATAATGAAGTAATCGTTTATACGGTTTATATATTTATTAAAGCGAAGTAATCGTTTATACGGTTTATATATATTAAAGCTAAATAATCGTTTATACGGTCTGTATATTTCTTAAACATAAGTAAACATTGATACGGTTTATATATTTATGAAAGCTAAATAATCGTTTATAAATCCCGCTAAAGATTTAAACAATATTTTACTCATGGATACGTAAGACAGTTTTAGTTACGAATATTGTTTACGAAAGTACATTTTTCATATTTCAGTAAGAATCGTATATTAAACGGTTCATATTTCGTTGGTTCTAAAACCCATATACAGTAACATTAAAGTGAAAAATTAATATCTATAGAGGATTTAAATAATACATTTTTTTTTAATTCAGAAACATATACTCTATAATGTACAGTATACTAGATAGAAAATATTACAAATTGTTACACATCTTTTTCTCTAGAATTATATTGAATATGTTTTTTCTTAACTCGATGAATTAAATTAAGGGTATGTAGTTTTAGAAAGTAAGTGTCAAAAATACAGTTTTCTATTTTTATTTAAAGGAAAAAACAAAATTCTCCTTTAATTTAAACGTAAATAAAGTGCTGTTTTTAAACAATGTAAATAAAAAAGTTATTGGGGTAATAGAAATGGAAAGTTGTTGATAATTGGTTATTTACTATGTTCTAAATTATCTTGGTTTGTAATTATTACAGTTTATCACTCGGCGTAACAGGCTTCGCTGACATTACATGCACAATTTTAACTCTATAGCTCATCTTACTGTCAAGATGACGGACAGACATACAAAATAGAAGTTAACTCGAAAATTATCTTGGTTTGTAATTATTACAGTTTATCACTCGGCGTAACAGGCTTCGCTGACATTACATGCACAATTTTAACTCTATAGCTCATCTTACTGTCAAGATGACGGACAGACATACAAAATAGAAGTTAACTCGAAAATTATCTTGGTTTGTAATTATTACAGTTTATCACTCGGCGTAACAGGCTTCGCTGACATTACATGCACAATTTTAACTCTATAGCTCATCTTACTGTCAAGATGACGGACAGACATACAAAATAGAAGTTAACTCGAAAATTATCTTGGTTTGTAATTATTACAGTTTATCACTCGGCGTAACAGGCTTCGCTGACATTACATGCACAATTTTAACTCTATAGCTCATCTTACTGTCAAGATGACGGACAGACATACAAAATAGAAGTTAACTCGAAAATTATCTTGGTTTGTAATTATTACAGTTTATCACTCGGCGTAACAGGCTTCGCTGACATTACATGCACAATTTTAAATCTATAGCTCATCTTACTGTCAAGATGACGGACAGACATACAAAATAGAAGTTAACTCGAAAATTATCTTGGTTTGTAATTATTACAGTTTATCACTCGGCGTAACAGGCTTCGCTGACATTACATGCACAATTTTAACTCTATAGCTCATCTTAATGTCAAGATGACGGACAGACATACAAAATAGAAGTTAACTCGAAAATTATGATCTTAGAACTCATTATTGTAGTGTGAAGTTTCACCCAAGAACTAAAATCTACATATGATATCTTTGTCGACATATCTTGCCACATGATACATTGAGACTTTTGTTAATAAATTCATATCATTGTTTATAAATGTGTATAAGTCTACAAAAAAGTGAATTTTAAATGATGTATATGTCTTGATTGTTAGGTTACATGTGTTAATGTATCACATGTTTGGATTTCTCACGTGCGTTTTGAGTTTGTTTACAGGTTTATTTACTCCACTGTTTTCCCGTTGCCATCATGGTTACCCTTAAGACCGATGTAAAAATAATCGCTAACGCTCAGCCAACTGCCATGGAGTGACACCTCATACTCGAACTCGGTGTTCTTCATGTAGAAACGAAGTCTCAAGCACAATTTCAAGTCTATTGGCCAGTTAATTTTCGAGATATCGTGCGGACAAATAGACAGACAGACATTATATTTTTTCACCCCGAATGATAGGCTCCGCTAAAGCTCAGCCAATTACACGAAACAATATTACATGCATTATGGAACTATAAAAATACCGTTCCTTAAACTGCGAATAATAAATTTTTGATCTTTCAGAAATACGAGCTTTGAAATGACCATTCTGAGAGATATTTACAATTTAGACATGAACTGTAGAGATTTGTGAGCCAATAATAGTAAAAGTTGGGTTAGCCGGTAGCTTAGTGGATATTGTTATAGCGCTGCTGGAGCGGGGAACTATAAGATCCTCCTCATTGCTTGTTATAGTTATTCACTGAGCGGCGCATTGCTGGACGATGTTTTACATAAAATGTTACAACAAGATTATGCATCTCCTTAAAATACTGTTTTAAGTAAACGACGGTTCGGTTTAAATAAATAATAATAAACGTGTATTGAGTTGATCCCGTAAACGGTATTGGTTCTCACTACGATTGGCTCTGTGTAAATAATTCGTATTACCTCATTTATGAAAAATAAAAAATTGAGCTAATGAGCATCCAATGAAACTAGTTTTTATGCCCTCTGCCGCTCTTCACTTGCTCAGTGGAACGGTGTGAATGGTCAGAACGCGTGACGATGTTGTGATTTGTACGTCTTCTCCGTAACGAAAACTGTTATGTAAAAATATTCATTTTGTAAAACAGTGACAAGCAGTCACCACATAACAGTTTTATCATTGGATACAATAAAGAGATTATTACAAGCGATAATAATTGGCTGAGCGTTACCAATTCACTTGAGGGGTTGAACAAATTTGATTTATATATATCCACGCGATGTCTTAATTACGAACTGATCTAAAATTTAAAGTTATTTGGAATTTCAGTTCTATATACTAAATATCGAGTTCATTGATGATGCATGTTACTCTATAGAATTTTGCTGAGCGTTAGTGAACATTTTTACATTGACGTTAAAGATAACCGTGATAGCAACGAGAAAATAGAAAACTAAGTACATTTTCAAACTGAATATAATCTATCAAAATTGAAGTCAAATAATGATACATGTAGCTGTTTACTTGTAATTTTGCATACAACCGTACCAAAGCCTGTTACGCGACTTTTGTAGCGTACTCCTTGTAGTAAATAATGAACTCCAAACACTATCGAGATCAAACCAATTTTGGTGCAGTAGGAAGATGTAAAAACACATCTTTCCATCTGTTAAATACAGTATTTATTTAGCTATTCTTCCTTTTTCTTATCTATTTTTGTGGATACTCTTACTCGGAATAGTATATTACAGAACTTCAGGCTAGGATATCTATCATTATTGTTTGTTAGTGTACGAGAATGCTTGGCCATGTCGAAAAGAGTTGTTGAAGTACATACTGAGAAACTAACAACTCGCCTACAACTAATGGGTGATTTTTTTATTCTTCTAAAAGGAAGTGTATACATTCTTTGATTGTACTAGTTACGTAGGCGATAAACCAATCATTTCATTTCAGTTATTATTTTTGTTCTCTTAGGACAAGAAGCTGAGAAATTGTTCTTAGACCTAACACGACCTTTGCGCTCCTTTCGGAGTGACAGGATATTTTTGATGGGTAAGGTTTGGGGTAGGGACCGCCTCTGGTCGAGTTCCATGAAGAGGTAAGGAGGTAGTTTCTGGCATTAATCTTATCTTCCAAGGAGGCGGTCTTCTTGGAAGAAGAGGCTGTACCAGCCTCTCTAGTCGAAGCAGGCATAAGTGGCACTCCTTATGTCTAGGCTAGCAACTAACTGCCTTTAACACTTACGGACACACTAACTTCCAACACTCATCTCCCACAGTAGACTAGACCTATCGATCTACCCTTGCATCGCAATATCTCGACATTTGAGGTTAGTGATATGCCGCTCCTGGACACCCATAGGGTTGCCCAGATTTAAGTGATCATCGGTTTTTGCTGTACCCATTATAGGATCGGATCAGCTGAAAGATATAAACCAGCCAGTAGTCCAGCGTCTTGGGGAAATTATTTTAATTAGTTTTGAGGTTCGACGCTAGGGCTGGGCAACGTAACTTTGATGGTTACCATTCAAATATTTCCTACCTGATTCCACATATGGAAGCCTGAGCGTTCACTTTCGCCTCGCCTCAAGAATGTACAGAATGGGCTGAGTTATCTTATGTAATTAACGCTATGAAAAGTACAGTTTTCATATATATTTGCAAGTACCAATAAAACTAAGTATTATTAAATGTTTGATGTAGTATCTCTGCGAAACACGGAGCAATATGTCAACCCTGCTGTAGCCCATATTTCGGGAATCAAGAAAAACAATGTTAAAAAGGTAATAAAATAATTAAGTCACAAGCATTGGTACTTACAGCAAGTAAATATTACCCTTTATTAAAAATTGTGTTACGATACTATTTGTTTTGTTTTTAAAACAAATTTAATACACTTGTAAAAGGTAACTCTGATTGAAAAATATTTGTGAGTTTTTATAAAGTTTTATTAGTTTTTATCAAAATTAAATTTATTTGCTTGATATTTATTGTGCTGCTTGCTTTGAAATACGTTGTAAATACCACATGGATGGACCATTGTATACGACTGGATAGAATCATCTGCTAAATTCTCAAGCAGGATTCCGGTCGCGTCTACAGACAGCTGCGGGCCACCGACATGACACCGCCGCCTCTCACAGGTTATTGCGCTGTCTCCGCGTCCCTTTAGTTACACTGTGTTACACGAGGCTATCATTGTCTGTTTTCCTACATTTATCCATCAATACTCGTCACCGTTCCGAAACTGTGTTACATTTTGTTAACGTACTTTTTTTACTCAGTTATATCAAATAACTGAATTTCACTACGGAAAAATGTTTAGAATATCTGGTAAGAGGGATAGGAAGCTTCTTTTTCTTTTTATGGTTATGTGCCACCTCTTCATTTTCCACAGTACAAAAAAAACTATCAATGCATACAATCTTTTTTGTAATTCCACTAATCTGAGTGGGAATATTGCAATTTTTCGTTCTTCTTGATTAGTAAAAACCATTGAACATTTTTAATTAAAATTTAAACATAGAAATAATATATTAGATAGTTTACGTTTTGCTCATACTGGTTTTGGTCAACGTAAAACGGAATGCTGGAAAAGTCGAGATTTGCTTAATAACGTGTTGTTACACAGTTTAAAAGGTGTTACTAGTAGCTACATATTTTACCAATATTGAAATGAGTAATAGACAGCGAATTTTAAATAAAACCGTGAACATTTTTACGAAATACTAACTCTACCTTCTCTTAACACAGTTTTGTGTAATTACCTCGGATATGCGGTACAGTGTCCGGAAGGCCCATCCGGCCGGCGTTAATGCTTATTTTTCGTTTACCTCGCATAGAAACATTGATAACATAATTAAATTCTTAAAATATTTGAACCTATCTGTGGAGTACCAATTCCAGATGGACAAATGGACAAATGTGAAACCAAATCCTCAACAAAACACGTATGTTTGTACAAGTAAGTGAAAGCGGCAGAACTATAAAGTTATTGACTATATTTTATCCAACCAATCAACGACAAACGTTTTTATTGGGTCAAATATCACAGATATGCTCTCAGAAAACTATGACTTGCATTCAATGAAGCTGATTGATCTTATTACAAGAAGTCCTGTCGTGTGTAATATAATGTTATATTTCTCCACACTATTACCAATTACCTTACGTACATTTAGAAGCATTTTGAAAACAGAGTAAGGATGCCTTCTTTTAAAAATCTACAACCAATAATCATAGATGATTACCCTACCATTGCATGTAAAAGTAAAAGGTTTGGTGCTATAAAGATAGCGGATTGTTTAATGGTATCTAATAATGGATTACAGTAGGTACGTAGAAGTATGTGCCCCGTAGCAACTGATGTAGTCGTAGCGAAGTCAGGCAAAGTTACACTCTCAATATAACAAGACAAGAATGAAACAAGAGTATGGATTTACCTACTTTGTTATAAAACGTCAATGTTGGATTACATTAGCTACGAAGATGTTTGCGTCGCTTAATAACTACTGTTGTTGCAACGAAACCAGTATGGGCGTTCCTACTTTGTTATAAGTCTTTAATATTGGATTACATTAGCTACGTAGATGCGTGCGTCGCTTAATAACTACTGTTGTTACAACGAAACCAGTATGGGCGTTCCTACTTTTTTATGTCTTTAATATTGGATTACATTAGCTTTGCAGATGTTTGGATCGCGTAGTAACTGCTGTTGTCGCAGCGAAGTCAGGCAAAATTACACTCTCAATATAACATGACAAGAATGTACCAAGAGTATGGGAGTACCTACTTTATTATAAGTCTTCAATATTGGATTACATTAAATATGTAGATGTTTGCGTCGCTTATTCACTGCTGTTGTTGCAACGAAACCAAACAAAGTTATACTCTCAATATAATATGATAATGATGGCCAAGAGTACAGGCGGATCTACTTTGTTAATAGTCTCCAATATTGGATTGCAGGAGGTACGTAGAAGTTTGTGCCACGTAACAACTGATGTTGTCGCAGCGAAGCCAGGCAAACTTACACTCTCAATATTATAACATGACAAGAATGTACCAAGAATATATTGGAAACACCCGGTTAGCTGTGAGTATTTTACGACAGTGTTTTCTTTGATCCTTGACGGCTAACTAGTTGGAATATTCTGAAAGATTTGACACATTTTTAATTAACTTTCCATATACTTTCAGCTCATTTAAAAAAACCCATAAAGTGACATGCTCATCATCGAACTCGATGTTGCTTATATAAAAATTAATTTGGATGCAAAAGTTTGTTTTTACAGCCTTTAAAGTTATAGACTTCGCTAACTTTCAGTCAATACATTTTTGTTTGTTCAACGTAACATACATGAAATTAATAATCGTTCCATTGTCAAAATCAAACTTCAAACAAAGAATAATAAACAAACTTTAGTCTTGTTAAATTAGCGTAGCAACTTATTAACAAACACTGGTTTTTTACTCAAACCAATATCAATACTAGTTATTACTTAACGACTTACTTCTATTAGGCACACGTTGTAGGTAAGTTTTAGAGAAATAACATTAACTTAATAAAAGTATATGTAGAATACTCAAAGATAGATTATTTCTTAAATTTAATAACTTTAATCTTTTTGATTCGGTATGATTACAAAAAGTAATAGGTATATGCGTAGTTTAACAGTTTCTACCGTAACCCGTTCTGTGTGGAACAATTAGTGCACTCCTTTGAGCCCCGCGGCCTCTTAAGTCTCCATGAATACAAAATGGTGCTTTTGGCTTTTCAATTACAACGAAGCTGCAGAGTATTCTTTGACGTAGAGAGCAATAATTGTTCACAGTTTTAGCGCAGAATTGTTCTGGAGTTGGTAGGGTATAATTTAGCTAATCATTATTCTATTTTTTTTATCTCAGCTTGATTTGTCCTAAGTGTATAGTTTAGTAGCTCCATATGTTTAATTTTATGCCTTCAATAGAACGAATAATATAAAAATGAGAGATGAGACGTGTTAGATATAGTATATGTAATAAACAACAATGAAAACAATTAATTGACATATTTTAGAAAAATAACTATAATTCTATATGACTCTCCAGCGTATCTGTTAATCTAATCTGCTGGCACTAATATATTCTGTAGTTCATCAACAGTGAACAATACAGTTCAATAGACAAGTAACAGCTATCCAGTGTATCTGTTAATCTAATATGCTGGCACTAATATATTATGTAGTTCATCAACAGTGAACAATGCAGTTCAATAGACAAGCAACAGCTCTCCAGTGTATCTGTTAATCTAATATGCTGGCCCTAATATATTCTGTAGTTCATCAACAGTAAACGACGCAGTTCAATAGACAAGTAACAGCTCTCCAGTGTATTTGTTAATCTAATCTGCTGACACTAATATATTCTGTAGTTCATCAACAGTCAACGACGCAGTTCAATAGACAAGTAACAGCTCTCCAGCGTATCTGTTAATCTAATCTGCTGGCACTAATATATTCTGTAGTTCATCAACAGTAAACGACGCGGCGAGACCGCCCAGAGGAGTCCAGGGGTTGATTGAACAGTCCAGACTCTCCCACGGGACCCTACACTGTGTATCCTGATTGTTTCCCTCCCCATCCTGCTACAAGCTATTAACAGTTATTAGGATTTTATATATGCAGAATGTGCAGATTATAGTGCATATTTACAGTCGAACTGGCTCTTAAGTATGATGCTCGCGATATGACTCGAATTTCAACAGGAAACTTTAGAAAAACAAGTGATATGTTTGGTGTTGTGCAAGAACAGTTTACACTATAACGGTATGTGCTTAAGTGGAGTTTTGCTGAAAAATTGTAAAACTATACAAGGTACGCCACAACAATGGGGTAGCAGATGTCGCATGTAAATTTTAAATCTATAACTCCTTTCATTCTTGAGATGTTCTGCGGAAAAATAGACAGAAAAACAATTGTAAAAAAAGAAGTGGGCACGAAAATGACGCATAATAGAACATTTTCTTGTAGAAATTATGTTTTGCGTTAAATTTAAAGTCTACGTATGAAACATTCTCGACATGCCTTGTTAAATTATCCAGTCAGATTTTTGTTCATTAAGCTAGGTTTCATATCAGTGTTTAAATAATAAGTCTCCACACCAAGCCACTATAAAATGCTGTCGTATATATTTTGATTGGCTACATATGTTAATGTCTCACATATCACATGTTCGAATCTCTTGTGGGTGTATTGACTTTGTTTACAAATTTATTTAGTTTGGCTATTTTCTTGTTGCCATCATGGTTACCCTAAAGACCAATGTAAAAATATTCTCTACCGCTCTGCCAAATCCAAATAAGTGACATGCATCATAGTAGCACTCAGTCCTACTCATATATAAATGAAGGTTCATACACAATTTCAAGTTTGTAAGTTAGTTCGTTTATGAGATATCGTACGGACAGACATATAGAAATTAAATGTTTTTTCAGCCCAACGAGTAATAAAGCTTCGCTGAAGCTCAGCCAATAAAAATTGTATTCGAGAACCACTAATTGTGAGTCAATATGTTTGATGGTTTACTGTCTCATATTTCATTTTTGCAAAATTTATAAATAACATTGAACAATTTTGAAAACGGCATCTGTAATATTTTAAGGGTAAACTTATGTTTACATAACTACGTGTTTCGCAACAATCTTGAAACTATAATAAAACTTTATGAGAGCTTTCATTAACATATTTCGTCCATTAGAAGATGAAAAATTATCGATTAAGGCAAAAAGTATTTTTTTTTAGATTTCAAGGTATTGTACCAAATGTAGGCTACCAAATTATTATAAATATGACCCCGTACCGTATTCATATATCATTAAATAAATGTAGTGTACTGCTTCATACGGACAAGCTCAGTGTGTAGAATGAAGTGAAGTGAAGTCCTTGATTTGTGACTGCACAGCGACCGGTGTCGCAGGGACGCCAGCCCAAGTTAAACTCTGAATATATCATGACAGGGATGTATTGGCAACACCTGGTCACCTGAACTCGGCGTGTGTCTTTTGCGAGTGTAACAGTGGTTTACTACCGACATATTCAAACTCCAGTCAGTACATATGGTTAATGTCAGTGTGTCAATAAGTATGTAACTGTGTGGAACATACTTAATACCTAATCAAATATGGCAACATAATTAAGCTCAACTTGAGACCATATGTTGAGGCTTATGTTTGTAATTTCTCCGTTTTTAGAGAGTTGTAAGTTATAGAGAAATAAAGAAATTTTAAATACATTATATGCATAATAAACATATTAAATACATTTAACCACTGTAGCATTTTCTCAAGTGTTTAAACGGTATCATGTGTGTTTTGTAATCGATATAAGTTTTGTAATCGTTCAATTGTAACAAAATTTCATGCATTGATATGCAAGAATTTACTTATTGTAACACACTGCCTAAGAGATTCTGTCCCACTCAACAAGCTTACTCCATAGCTTGTACTGAGTGAAAAATTGCTGGAGCCAACGCTCTGATTTTAAATAAATAATTAAAACCCATTTATACTAAAATTACATAATATTACCTAGCGCAGGTAACAAATAAACTAATTTTGCTTGCAATTAATAGCTGTAATATGTGAAATATCATGACACTTACGGTTTAAATTCATTGGTTTTGTTTTTGTTTGATTAATTTTTCTACATTATTTATTTATTTGGACGTTATACCACATTCGTCATAGTTTATAAATATATTGCCTTTCATATTTCTGGTAGTAATAATGTTAGTAAGAACCGTGATGCAAGTCGGATTGTCTTGAAAATACGTGATTTGCCTTTCTACAGTTTTGGTAATCTTAACATACGGATGTAGAACTTGATAACAGTACACTGTGCCCACAATCATCTTACACATTAGTCTGGTATGTGATAAGCAGATGCAAGTTCATAGTAACATAGTTTAAATATATTATTCAGAGATTCAGCTCGTGCACTAAGAGTGTAGAGTGTTTCAGCGGATTAAGAGACAATAGTAGCACCTATAGCCGGATAGTACTTTGTATTCATTACGCTCTAATGTTTTTACCAAACTACTACAACATGTTGTGTCACTTAAATTGTTATTATGTTCTTAGCTTGAATTTTATCTTGTGGCACATATAATAACATAATTTGATTTACACGTGGTTACCAAACGTTAGGACAACAGTACGGACAACCCATTCAGCACAAAGCGTGGTGCGGTGGGAGTGACACGGACCTCTACCTTCCGCAAATATCCAAATAACCTATCCCTCCAACCGAGTACAGTCAGTTCCAAAAGTTCTCGAACCAATGCAATGCAAGTCTCCTTAGCCCGTGACAGCACTAATTTTGGTGTGGATTGTACCACATACTTTGGAGGAAAGGGTGTCACGTGCGCATGCGCCAGCCGCGCTTCGTGCTACACGGTTCGGTTTGTACTCTTTCGTTTTTAGATGACGCTACCACTTATCAAAAAACATGTGGTAGCCGAACTGTTAAGACATCAATTGTTAACGTTGATATAACTATAACAATTAAGCAGTAATGAAAAGCTATTGTTGACTTTAATACAATGCTATCTAAAGTGAGTTAAAGTGCCAAAGTGATGCAAACCGAAATGATATGTACAATGAATGTAACGATAAGGACTTAAGGAAAAAAGTATATACAGTTTTATCTCTATACTCCTTCCCTGCGCCAGTCCGGTCCCCCAGTAATCCGATCAGTAGATAAAGGCAGTGTCATCATAGCCGTCAGTTTGCGATCCCAGCTTCTACACCATTGTTTTTTCTATTTTTGAGTAGTGTACATATAATAGAGGGGGTCTGTGAAATATTTTGGTGATTTTATTTTTTTTTTTTGCCTATTTTTATTCATAATTTATTGGTGGTTATTAATACTAACCACCATTAAAGTAGTAAATCGTGTGTTCATTAATTTTATACTGAATATTTAATGATAGTAACATGGAATCTGCATTATATTACTATTTTTTATGAGTCAGCAGTTCAACAACTTTCTAAAAGTTGTCAGTGATTTGAAACTTGGTCCGAACCAGTAGTGTAATGCCGACGAAAGTAGACTTTTTGGAGGCTTTTACCTAAGCCTGAAGTTAGTGCTCCAGGCCGACAAGTTTTGGAAGAAAGAATGGCATTTATGACATGTGCTAACTTTTTTATTTTAAGAGTCTCTTGTACATCTTTATGGTAATAATAAAATTGACTTTTTGAGTAACAATACATTCTATTATGTAATTTAAACGTGTTTTTCAATTAAACTTCATTAATCCGGCTTTTTTACTAATCCGACACGTCTGCTCTGAATTATGTCGGATAGTTGAGGGACTACTGTTGTATAATATATGTATAAAAACGTATGCAAATAAAATGTGTAATATTAAAATTACAGAAACAATCAATATGGATGTACTGTCATAGCATGGGGGAAAGAGATTTTAATCTTGAGTCACGAGTGAAGCCCAGCGCTTTTTACCGCCCTAAAAAGTCAGTAAAGCAGCCTAGCCAATATCCCTCCTCACTAAAGCACCCAGGAGATTTAACCAGCCAAAGGCATGGTTCCTTTACCCAAACTCATTGGATATTCTTTTAACTCCCCTTTCAACGGAGTGAACATTTAGGCTTATTTAATTTTTGTAAAAAAGAAAAAAACAACTCAACGATGAAGTACAATAATAATAGAGAGGAATAGTAACTTAAGTTTGGTGTGTATTCGATAATGTTTGAACATAAATATGACATACACTATACACGCACTGTGTATTAACATTTCTTGATTTGCCAAAACATTGTAATTGATGTCTACACGTACGAGTTACATTTTTTTATTACTTTACGCAAAACCTTACTGAATAATCTGACCGTGATGATGATTTATGTAGGTGGAAGAGTTTGAGGTTTAGAGTACAGTGGCAGACATATTCAGTACGGTTGAATCTTGAACAGTACGTATGGGGATAGAGGCACGTGCGTAACATGATTTACGTAGGTGGAAGAATTTGAGTTTAGATCAGAGTGGCAGACATAGTCAGTGTAGTTGTGTCTAGAACAGTACGTAGGGGAATATATAGGGGGGATAACTTGGGGTTAGAGTAGAGCAGCAGACACATCAAGTACAGTTGTGTCTAGAACGGTACGTAGGGGAATATATAGGGGGGGGGATAACTTGGGGTTAGAGTAGAGCAGCAGACACATCAAGTACAGTTGTGTCTAGAACAGTACGTAGGGGAATATAAAGGGGGGGATAACTTGGGGATAGAGTAGAGCAACAGACACATCAAGTACAGTTGTGTCTAGGTCAGTACGTAGGGGAATATATAGGGGGGGGATAACTTGGGGTTAGAGTAGAGCAGCAGACACATCAAGTACAGTTGTGTCTAGAACGGTACGTAGGGGAATATATAGGGGGGGGGATAACTTGGGGTTAGAGTAGAGCAGCAGACACATCAAGTACAGTTGTGTCTAGAACAGTACGTAGGGGAATATATAGGGGGGGGATAACTTGGGGTTAGAGTAGAGCAGCAGACACATCAAGTACAGTTGTGTCTAGAACAGTACGTAGAGGAATATATAGGGTGGGATAACTTGGGTTTAGAGTAGAGCAGCAGACACATCAAGTACAGTTGTGTCTAGAACAGTACGTAGGGGAATATATAGGGTGGGATAACTTGGGGTTAGAGTAGAGCAGCAGACACATCAAGTACAGTTGTGTCTAGGTCAGTACGTAGGGGAATATATAGGGGGGATAACTTGGGGTTAGAGTAGAGCAACAGACACATCAAGTACAGTTGTGTCTAGAACAGTACGTAGGGGAATATATAGGGGGGATAACTTGGGGTTAGAGTAGAGCAGCAGACACATCAAGTACAGTTGTGTCTAGGTCAGTACGTAGGGGAATATATAGGGGGGATAACTTGGGGTTAGAGTAGAGCAACAGACACATCAAGTACAGTTGTGTCTAGAACAGTACGTAGGGGAATATATAGGGTGGGATAACTTGGGGTTAGAGTAGAGCAGCAGACACATCAAGTACAGTTGTGTCTAGGTCAGTACGTAGGGGAATATATAGGGGGGGGGGGGGATAACTTGGGGTTAGAGTAGAGCAGCAGACACATCAAGTACAGTTGTGTCTAGAACAGTACGTGTGGGGAATATATAGGGTGGGATAACTTGGGGTTAGAGTAGAGCAGCAGACACATCAAGTACAGTTGTGTCTAGAACAGTACGTAGGGGAATATATAGGGGGGGATAATTTGTGGTTAGAGTAGAGCAGCAGACACATCAAGTACAGTTGTGTCTAGAACAGTACGTAGGGGAATATATATAGGGGGGGGGGATAACTTGGGGTTAGAGTAGAGCAGCAGACACATCAAGTACAGTTGTGTCTAGAACAGTACGTAGGGGAATATATAGGGGGGGATAACTTGGGGTTAGAGTAGAGCAGCAGACACATCAAGTACAGTTGTGTCTAGAACAGTACGTAGGGAAATATATAGGGGGGGGATAACTTGGAGTTAGAGTAGAGCAGCAGACACATCAAGTACAGTTGTGTCTAGAACAGTACGTAGGGGAATATATAGGGGGGGATAACTTGGGGTTAGAGTAGAGCAGCAGACACATCAAGTACAGTTGTGTCTAGGTCAGTACGTAGGGGAATATATAGGGTGGGATAACTTGGGGTTAGAGTAGAGCAGCAGACACATCAAGTACAGTTGTGTCTAGGTCAGTACGTAGGGGAATATATAGGGGGGGATAACTTGGGGTTAGAGTAGAGCAGCAGACACATCAAGTACAGTTGTGTCTAGGTCAGTACGTAGGGTAACTTGGGGTTAGGGAGCAGCAGTCAGTACGTTGGTGTCTAGGTCAGTTACGGGGAATATATAGGGGTTAGAGTAGAGCAGCAGACACATCAAGTACAGTTGTGTCTAGGTCATATATAGGGTGGGATAACTTGGGGTTAGAGTAGAGCAGCAGACACATCAAGTACAGTTGTGTCTAGGTCAAGTACGGGTTAGAGTAGAGCAGCAGGACACATCAAGTACAGTTGTGTCTAGGTCAACAGGGGAATACTTGGGTTAGAGTAGAGCAGCAGACACATCAAGTACAGTTGTTAGGTCAGACGTGTGGGAATAACTTGGGGTTAGAGTAGAGCAGCAGACACATCAAGTACAGTTGTGTCTAGGTCAGTACGTAGTACTTGGGGTTAGAGGTAGAGCATCAAGTATAGGTCAGGTGTGGGGAATATTAGGGTGGGATAACTTGGGGTTAGAGTAGAGCAGCAGACACATCAAGTACAGTTGTGTCTAGTAGTACGTGTGGGTGGGATTTGAGAGTAGAGCAGCAGACACATCAAGTACACTAGGTCAGTACGTACTTGGGGTTAGAGTAGAGCAGCAGACACATCAAGTACAGTTGTGTCTAGGTCAGTACGTGTGGGACTTGGGGTTAGAGTAGAGCAGCAGACACATCAAGTACAGTTGTGTCTAGGTCATACGTGTGGGAATATATAGGGTGGGATAACTTGGGGTTAGAGTAGAGCAGCAGACACATCAAGTACAGTTGTGTCTAGGTCAGTAGAGTGTGGGGAATATATAGGGGGGGGGGATAACTTGGGGTTAGAGTAGAGCAGCAGACACATCAAGTACAGTTGTGTCTAGGTCATAGTACGTGTGGGGGAATATATAGGGTGGGATAACTTGGGGTTAGAGTAGAGCAGCAGACACATCAAGTACAGTTGTGTCTAGGTCAGTACGTGTGTGGAATATATAGGGGGGGATAACGTGGGGTTAGAGTAGAGCAACAGACACATCAAGTACAGTTGTGTCTAGAACAGTACGTGTGGGGAATATATAGGGGGGGGATAACTTGGGGTTAGAGTAGAGCAGCAGACACATCAAGTACAGTTGTGTCTAGAACATACGTGTAGGGGAATATATAGGGGGGGGATAACTTGGGGTTAGAGTAGAGCACAGACACATCAAGTACAGTTGTGTCTAGGTCAGTACGTGTGGGGAATATATAGGGGGGGGGGATAACTTGGGGTTAGAGTAGAGCAAACAGACACATCAAGTACAGTTGTGTCTAGAACAGTACGTAGGGAATATATAGGGGGGGATAACTTGGTGTTAGAGTAGAGCAGCAGATCAAGTACAGTTTGAGTACGTGTAGTAGAGTAGAGCAGCAGACACATCAAGTACAGTTGTGTCCTAGGTCAGTACGTGTGGGGAATATATAGGGTGGGATAACTTGGGGTTAGAGTAGAGCAGCAGACACATCAAGTACAGTTTGTGTCTAGAACAGTACGTAGGGGAATATATAATGGGATAACTTGGGGTTAGAGTAGAGCAGCAGACACATCAAGTACAGTTGTGTTCCTAGGTCAGTACGTGTGGGGAATATATAGGGGGGGATAACTTGGGGTTAGAGTAGAGCAGCAGACACATCAAGTACAGTTGTGTCTAGAACAGTACGTGTGGGGAATATATAGGGGGGGATAACTTGGGGTTAGAGTAGAGCAGCAGACACATCAAGTACAGTTGTGTCTAGAACAGTACGTAGGGGAATATATAGGGGGGGATAACTTGGGGTTAGAGTAGAGCAGCAGACACATCAAGTACAGTTGTGTCTAGGTCAGTACGTGTGGGGAATATATAGGGGGATAACTTGGGGTTAGAGTAGAGCAGCAGACACATCAAGTACAGTTGTGTCTATGTCAGTACGTAGGGAATATATAGGGGGGGATAACTTGGGGTTAGAGTAGAGCAGCAGACACATCAAGTACAGTTGTGTCTAGAACAGTACGTGTGGGGAATATATAGGGGGGGGGGATAACTTGGGGTTAGAGTAGAGCAGCAGACACATCAAGTACAGTTGTGTCTAGAACAGTACGTAGAGGAATATATAGGGGGGGATAACTTGGGGTTAGAGTAGAGCAGCAGACACATCAAGTACAGTTGTGTCTAGAACAGTACGTAGGGGAATATATAGGGTGGGATAACTTGGGGTTAGAGTAGAGCAGCAGACACATCAAGTACAGTTGTGTCTAGGTCAGTACGTGTGGGGAATATATAGGGGGGGATAACTTGGGGTTAGAGTAGAGCAGCAGACACATCAAGTACAGTTGTGTCTAGGTCAGTACGTGTGGGGAATATATAGGGTGGGATAACTTGGGGTTAGAGTAGAGCAGCAGACACATCAAGTACAGTTGTGTCTAGGTCAGTACGTGTGGGGAATATATAGGGTGGGATAACTTGGGGTTAGAGTAGAGCAGCAGACACATCAAGTACAGTTGTGTCTAGAACAGTACGTAGGGGAATATATAGGAGGGGGGGATAACTTGGGGTTAGAGTAGAGCAGCAGACACATCAAGTACAGTTTTGTCTAGGTCAGTACGTGTGGGGAATATATAGGGTGGGATAACTTGGGGTTAGAGTAGAGCAGCAGACACATCAAGTACAGTTGTGTCTAGAACAGTACGTAGGGGAATATATAGGGGGGGGGATAACTTGGGGTTAGAGTAGAGCAGCAGACACATCAAGTACAGTTGTGTCTAGGTCAGTACGTGTGGGGAATGATGGAATGCTGCTGATTATGCATCTTACATGTAACTTTGTCAATACTTTTATACCGCATTACTGCATCTTTTAAATTTATATGGAAATTTGTAATGGTACTCTCTTTTGCAAATATAAAGCAATAAGATTCAGTGTGTTATCGAGTCCTCAGTTCAAAATTAGACGTCGTTTTAAACCAATATAATACTTTCAAACTATCCAAATGTCAAACTGATAGTTATTTCTTTAGCATGGACCCGACAGAGTCTTTTAGAATTGTATTCATTGTTAATAATCGTACTTATTATAAGTCCGTTTGTATGTCTGTATGTGCAACACTTTTTGATATAAAGATCCCAGAAACTTGAAACTTGTTACTTATATAAGTTCCTCTTGTTCCAAGGAAGAGCTGTTTATGTTTTCGGGTCACATAATAACAGGTCAAACCGTCCCTATGTTAGGCCATCTGTTCCATATCTCTTGTAACGTTCTGTTGGATCCTTCGATTCTCTGTTGTATTTATTTGTTTATCACTGTAACTTCACCAAAGAGACAAAATTTGAAATGGGAAATGTTGTTAACCAATCCATAAATTTGACATCTTGTTTAATGTACCTAAATTCTTTTCAAGTTTTTTTATCTTTGATCGGTAATTTGAAAGGATAACAGTTTTTTTTTGCATTTCCATCGATAACGTTTAAGAAATAGAACAAGACGTTTCGAGGATTGATACCTTTTTCAGACGTCACAAACCTTACGGCTTAAGGTTAAGCATGTACAAAAGTTAAAATCTAATGTATATAGGTTTATACTTGATTGAAATAATCTTGAGATTAAACCTGAATCTTCGCTAAGTAAATGGTTTTTTGTGAAACTTTTCGTTGTATATTATTGACAATAACGATCTTCTTCAAAGTAAAAACAAGTTTGTAAATGTCTCAGGGTTTATTCCATTATTTGCGTTGAGAAAAAGTTTTTAAAGTAAGGTACTGTAGGTTTCTTAACGTTAATTATATTTATAAGCAGGTGGTATGGGTTGTAAACCTTATATGGTAGCTTTAATAATGTTGGAAGTTTATTGAATGGGATGTAATAGTTTTATTAGACACGTAAATTCACTTTTGGATTTTTAAGATAACCTTGATCAATTCAACATTTTAAGTAAATTTGAAAAATAATTGTGTGTTGAAAACATATACACTTTTGAACACTGGTTCCGCGCAAGTATTGAACATATGGTTTGTCAGCTATCAAAAGCTACAGCAAAATAAATATTGTGTGTAAAACTAAAAAGTTAAAATAGAATAATTGAAACCCCCAATTAAAAGGTTTGTTCTCATTTATAAATGTAATGTTGGTCAACTCGTGTAAATAAAAAGAACAATAATGACCATGAGTGTGTGTAGTAATAGACTGCAGTTTGGTGGCGTAGTAAAACATGGTGAAGATGTAGAGCCCACGTCTCACGCTTTCATTAAACCGCAGCTCCACTTGAATTTAATTACATTCCAGTTAGACACTACCGTTGCCTGTCTACCAGACCACTCCGCCTGTATCTACCATTGTTGTTGTTGTTCTTGTTGTTGGGTAACTATTGTTAGTAAATTGTTTGAGGATCTTGTAAAAGTTTCCGGTCACAAAGTTTCTCAGTAGTAATGAAAAGTCGATGAATCGCATTTTTTTAGTCTTACAAATAACTAATTGGCTGAGCTTTAGCGAAGTCTATCACTTTGAGGGATTGGATCAATTTTATTTTTGTCCGTCTGTGTCTTTTCGCATGATATATAGAAAACAAAATCACCTACAGGCGTAAAATTTTGCACGAAGCTTTATTTCTTTATGAGCAAAACTGAGTTTAATAAGTATAAAAGAATTTTCATGAGATTTGGCTGAGCATTAGCGAATATTTTTGGTACTATGGGTAACAATAATAGTAAAGAAAGAATAGCAGAATAACTTAATTTGTAAATAAACTACGTACAACCATATGGAGATATTTTTATTCTTAATGTAAAACGAAAAATAATACAGAGGAAAGTCAATTTTAAAAGTTGGTGGAAATATTTGATTTCAGCTTATTGTTGCAATGTAATATCCTCTCCAGCTCATCGAAAATTGTATTATTTAAATATTGCTGTGAAAACTAAATCAATTTGGCTGAGCAATGATTGTATCAGTTCATTTTCTGTTTGAATGTCTGTCTGACTATCTGTCCGCAGGACAGCTCGAGTATTAAATGTAGATTAAACATTCTGCATACGACTTCAACGAAGCCTGTTAAGCAACACGTGGCGTGGCGTACTGCTACCTTATTTATAAGTTTGTATAGTTATTTGATATTGCCATAGTACGGTATAATTCACGATGCGAAATAGTAAAGTTAAAATAAATGTAATTAGCGGTTTAAACATTTTGGGAATCTAGTTAAAAATATATACGACATCTATTAATAACGATCCAGTGCCTCTGATCAAGCCTCGTCACGGCCTCCTTAACTTCATGAATACGTGATGTATCGCGGGAAGACAGCCTTTTAGCCCTCCAGTTATCATCGCTATGCCGAGACTATAAAGACCCTTTGAGGCGGAGAAGCTAATTTGTGAGAAATACAAATTTTATCTCTCTAGTTGAATTCTTGGATGCAAAACATGTTTTTACTTGTAGTTCTTATTTTTGGTGTTGAGGTATAACGCGTGAGAAATAAAATCAACTTTTATTGATTAAATTGTTTGATGTGGTAGATTACTAGAAGGGTTTGGTACATATCTCGTTACTAATATGGATTACGGGGAATTAAGCGACCTCACGTTTTGTTAGGTATGGGGTTCCACAGGGATCGATCCTGGGCTCCTTGCTGATTTAATTTTAGTAAATTATTTGCCACATACTGTAAGTTCCAATGTGTCAATGTTTACTAATAATACTATTTTCTTTAACAATATATGCCTAAGATTGATTCGAATACTGGCACCAACTACAAACTTTGTAGTTATTTGTTTTTTTCAAATACAGTTTTTGATGTAGTGTGTATGATACAAAATGTATTCAGCGACGTACCCGACAATTATGACAAATCTGTCATAACATCTGTCATTTTAATAGCATCTTTTATTAGTTCCATAAGTCATATAAAATATTGTGGTTTTTCAACTTCGTATTATTTTCCAAACAGCATTATTTTAGTTTGCGAATAGTCTGAATGTAATCCGGCATTGTAAACAAGTCAGTTTTAATTCGTATTATCAATTATTACTTATGAAATTACTGAATAATGTACTCATTTTTCTTTACGAAGACCTTGGGTCAGTATCCTTTACATAATGTGGGACTGCTTCTTTATTTATTTTTGTAAGTGAGGTATCATATTTCCTTAAATAATGATTTCCTCTCGTTTTCTGTTCATGTGTTGGTTTTGACACGAAGAACTGTTAGTGGAACGATACTTCGTGTTTCATATCAAATGGAACAAAGAACAATAGGAAGAATGTTATTGTCACAAAGTTGAATGTTTGACAGCCGCCTAAGGCTAGGTGGTTGTATTACACTGTCGCATACCAATAGTAGGCTACCTCTATTACACAGCCAATACCCTTTGGTAGGCTGTGTATTCAACGAAATTTCTTGATCGTTCTAAGTTTGTTCAAGTCAAAATACTTTCAATCCCCCACGTATATTGTAAGATATTCTAGAGGTTGTAGTTTTAGCTATAGGTACTAGAATATTCAACCTGATAGGTATAATAAGAATGAATGATGTGTAACAACTAGACTCATTAGCCGTTTATATACTACAGAGTGTTGCATGAATGCAGGTTGAACAGAGAATGATTATAAAGCTAGTAATTCATTCTCTCAAGCGTTTTTGTGGGAGGGTGAACAGTTTTAAATGCTCGGTAAGAGTGGTGTGTTGGGACTACATAATTTATTCACAAGAGTTAAAGTGGCAACGAGGATTTTCCTGTTAACAAACGTGTTAATTACAGATTACAAAGTGATGGCTTCATTGTCGTTTGTTTATATTTATGCATGAAGGTTAATGTTTTAATAGCTCTAATGTTGTGTTTAGTGTATTTATGCATGTTTAAATTGTGTTTTGGAGTAGCGTGGGTAACAATTTATCATAAACATGATAAAATTGTTGTGTTTTCAGTAAATGCTTTTACCAATACAACGAGTTAAAACAACAATTCAGTTTTTAATTTAAGTATAAGCATTATACACGGTTTTACCTTTAATTTAATCCGCTACGTATAGTGGTGTAATAAACTGGTTCAGGTTTAGGTGGAATGTTCAATTGATGGTATCCAGAGTTACTTAAATGTAGTCTACGTGTGTGTGTGCGTACGCGTGTCTTCCTCCCCGTCCATAGTTGATGATTGATCCTATTCGCTTACATTTCTCGTGTTATTCGAACTTTTAAACACCTCTACATTATTTTGTGTTTTAAAAATTGTAAATGCCATAAAGTAGAAAATTACAAAAAATAATGTTATTAAAGTAGTGAATTATTAAAAAATCGCTTTTACGACTTGATTGTGTATCATTTGGCACATTTGACGTAAACTAAAATACTAAACCAGTGTATATTTAACAATATTTTACGGGGAAGTATGGTTACAACATTGCAGTTCTTCTGAAACTCATTGCACAACAAATATTCTTTTAGGACTTATGTTCAGAATACAACTTGTTGCAAGTAATAAAAATTACTATTTTTTTCTTAAAAGTATACATCTTTAAATTTTTTTACTTCGTAAATCTCTAATGCCAGGGCTTTAAATTGTTAAAGGTAAACTGGAACGCTTCAGTACATACAGTAATGTCATCATTAAGATTAGATGGAACAGATTTGAGTAATATTGAAGTAAACTAAAAATGGTCTACTAGTATAACAGAAATACAATGATCTGTGGTGTTCCATATAGGTTCTGTTAATCAACAGACTCCAGCAGCAGTTTCTATTTTCGATTTATTTAAAAGTAGAAAGATATAAAAGAAAACAAAGAACGTTTTTAGTTAACCAGAAATAAATATGAACCTAACATGAAAAACCTGTGATTTTCTTTTATGTTGTAATTTAGTATTTTCTATTGAGCAGAATGTATTCCTGCGAGCAAAATGTACCGAACATGATATACGGTTGTAGTGTACGCATACTACCGGAAGAGTAGAGTCTGATACTTCTGTGGTTTTAATCCTTCCTGGGAGCTGATAAGCAAAAGTTCCTAATCTTCTCCGTAGAATAGGGTTTATTTAACACGGGTTTGATTTTTGGGAGACCACTCAAAATTTCCAAATGAGTTCGGAGCGTTTCCCTTAAAAACCTACAAAGCGATTAATTAAAATGCCATTAGCGTAGAAAGAATATTGTAAAAACTTTAAACTTCGAAGAAACTCAGATTATCAATGTTTATTATGAATACGATGCAATACCGAGACAATGAAATGTATGCGACGGAGAGCTGGGTTGTCTGTCTACCTTCTTGTTATCACAGGGGGAATGTACCGAAAAGGAAGGATGTAGGGATGCGGGAATGTACATTCTTCACGTGACGTAACCGCTCTCAACATTCCGCCTTCGGTCTTTTCCCCACAGTGTGGAACGAGAAATCTGTGCAGCACTCACTCTGCGTTCCTGTCGACAGTCGTACACAGGATAGGTGGAATAGTAGTATTCATTTCTAGCAGCAAAAATGTGCAATTCATTTCGGTGTGCAACAGAGGGGAAGCGAATCCGAGTTTGGAAACATGGTTTTAACTGGAAACGAAATTAACACTTTTAGGTTTAGCTTAACTTTTAGTACATAATCATTCAACAAATTCAT
The DNA here is from genome assembly GCF_021130785.1 of Homalodisca vitripennis. NCBI lineage: Eukaryota > Metazoa > Arthropoda > Insecta > Hemiptera > Cicadellidae > Homalodisca > Homalodisca vitripennis. Next base: position 122,082,209 of record NC_060210.1, on the reverse strand, counting down.
AATGTCAAGTTTACTTATAATACTGGCTGTTATTTACTTACTAAAACAATAACAAAGTTTGAGGTTAGCACACAGTTGTTATTTTTGAACTATGATGAAAAGTAACATTTGTTTAAATAGCGTTCACTGCTTCTTATTTTCCAGGAAACGACAGCAGAACTTGGTTTCTAGAATTCACAAGTGGTGACTTTCAGTCACTTAATCTAGTTTCTGACGGCGATATGACCATTATTTTATAAGTCAAACGGTTGTTTTTAGTTAAAAAAATATATCCTTTCATATTTTAACCTTACCGTTTCGACTTTTACCAAAATGTGGTTTAAGGACTATTCCTCTATCAATTTCAATAAAAACTGTTTGGGCTTAGAAAATGCAAATTGACTCTCAGCTCCTAAAGTATTCCATTCATAGTTATTTCAATGACGTCATGTTATAATAGTAAAATAGACCGTAAAAATAGTGTTTCAAAAATATTATTACAAAAATGGAATTCTTTGAAGGAAAGATAAAAAGAGATTGCACGCTGGTTGTCGTCGTGCCGTATAACGGGATTATAGCTTTTCAGGCGCTACTTTATTACTTCCAGCTGATATCGTCTACTTAGACTTGACACTTTCTTTATTATTCTCTCAATCTACTGCTATTTGCAATAAACACCTCTTTGACGGTCACATTTTCAGTTTAACTGCTACCTGAGAACATTTGTATGTATATATACGTTTATGAATTTATTAATGCTTTGGTTCTATGATAGTTGTTGTTTGTTAGGTTTTATGGTACAACTAGTTATTTCACACTATTGCTCGCACGGTTCGGTTCTGTCGATCTGCGAGTGCCGATAACGGAGCGGTGTATGACGCCGGACTTTAGATCTAAGTGAAAGATGGCGCAGGCTCAAGCCCTGTCTATGGTCGTTGAACTTTTTATCAGTACCATCGACTTTTTACTGTATCGACTCTATTTGATACTATACTGGTATAGGCCAGTGATTCATGAGGACGGGCACAATAGGGGAAATCGGCCTCTCGTTAAAAAAAGATAAATATTTTATAATTTTATAAAAAAGTACGCATTTTCTGATTCGTCACATTGAAATTTTTTCTAGACACATATAAAGTAAGCAGTTAATAGCTGTACTACAATATTTATAATTTCAATAAATTAAGTTTTAATATCAGTTTCTTGAATATATTTTTTTATATAAGTAAATTATATAATAGTTTATAGTTATTCTCGATGCAATAATAAATAAATAATATAGTACTATTATTATTTATTAAATAATATTTTATATTATTTATTAATATAGTTATTTATATATTTAATAATGTGTCCTAATTCTTACCACTGTTCAGTAATTAATTGCAGTAATAATCTCATACAGGTAATTAGCAATAGAGATAACTAATAGGGTTAGAGGCTTCTATGTTTCTTGTAGTAATGTTATGTACATTTAGCAATATTGTGGCCAAGATGCAAAACTGTATTGCTAAATTCACGTTGTTAACGTTTTAAACATTTAACCCACCACATTGAGACAAGATGCGAAAATATTAAACACTTATATGATGCGAGTGTGAAATTTCATGTATCTCTGTGGTTGTAAAGTTTAGGGAATAGAGCTATTTTGTGTGTTCTAAATACCGAATTCGCTTACAAGTGGGACACTTCACCTAGAGTGTAGTCGAAGTATCAGAGAAACCCGACAATGGTACATTTTCTTATGACTTCGGAATGTTTATGCAATACGCAATGAACTGAGTTTTTGAAAAATGTCCATTAAAAAATACACAGATACAATTTATCAGATTTTTAAAATTTTCTCAACACATTTTTGGAAGATTTTTAATTTTCCATAAAAATAAAATAAAACAAAAACAAAACAGAAAACAAGGTTTCTGCCCAGTCAATATTTGAAAGTTATAGCCCATAATGAAGTATTGTATTTTTGTTTAGTGAGTTATAAATTGAGAGGAGTCAAAATATATATTGAAATTGGCTAATGTAGAAATTATAACGTGCTGGTGATTAAAGTTGTAACCAATAAATGTTATACATTAGTAATCGGGTTAGTTGTGAAAGCGTATTTGTAGATAAGTGTAGTTATACCGTTATCATTCATAATCGTCCACAATTTAAAATAAATATGAAAGATATATTTTGTATAAATTTAAAACCTAGAAGTGAAGTGGCAGGATTGCAATGGCAGTCTCAGTTAATGTTCGCAAGTAGTTAAACATATTTTACGGCATGGATAGTATTTTTCTATCAGTGAATTGTAATCACTTACTGTACAGGGACAAGATCCTGTACGGGTAGTACACAGTACTGTACTTTTGTCTCGCCAACATTTTGCCGTCAGTGGTGTTGAATCTTTGAACCAAGAAGAACGGCTCGGCAAAGCGGAGTTTATTATCCTGCGGCGTTTCTAGCTTTAATGGAAATGTTTCAGCGTAATGAAAGAGTCATTCTCGTGAAAAATATTGCTATATGTGGAATACGGGGATTGTATCTCCCAAGCTCCAAGTTTATCACGTGACTGGAGAACAATTATACGAGCGTACATGGCTTTTAGATGTATGTACGATGAATAAAGTTGTTTCTTTGCACAATAAAAAAATGTATTTTCAGAATATAAATCGACTTGAAAGGAGTATTTATTTATTCCACTAATCTGGTTCACCCAAAGTGAATTTATTTACCACACTTTTGAATCTTGTGCCGTTAAATATATTAGGTAGGGACATATCGGCTGTATATATTGACTACGTAACCGTTTAGTTTGGACTTCACGCCAACATATTCCTAAATTTCATAAATTATTTTGTGAGTTATCTGTACAGACTGAAAGTGGACTTTCAACTTTTGCCGCTCTCTAATTCATAAAATTATACATTGTATCATTTGTCACATATCATTGATTTCAGTTTGATTAATTTTTGACATTCTTGAGAGAAACAATTCATTAATAGTGTCCACGTCATTCTTTTGAACTGAACCGGTTGTAAATAATGTGGGACGATACAAACGTCCGTCGTGTTGTGTTATTATCTTGAGTTAATAGGTTTAACAATTTCCCTTTTGTTTTCCTTATGAGAAATTTTGGACATTGTGTTTATTTCTTTTTCTGTTACTTCCTTTAAAGCTGCATTACATTACAGTATTTCAGTATTAGAAGAACCAAGTATTATGTCAGGGAGTAAGGTTTCCACTGTCTCTAACTTTACTATGATAAAAGTTAAAGTAAAAAAGACAACAATTTAGGGCTGTTTATTTAGCGTAACCACAGAACGGGCTTAATGAGATGATTGCCACCAAAACCTGATCAAATGTCAATATATGTTAAGGATTAATATTATAATAAGTCATGACAAATTGTAGGCTACGTATGACTCAAAGACAGACAATTTTGTTTTTTGTTTTCTTTGTCAAAATAGCAGTTTTACACTTACCAGTACATGAATTTTAAATCAGTAGTTACGTACTTAATTACAATCCGTTCCTATTTTATGTATAATATTGTTTTAACGTTGTCTTGAAATAACAAAGACATGGTTTGTCGTCACAAAAATGTAACAAGAATATTTTGATCTTAAAGTAAAAAGCAACACTGCACTGTATTTGTTGGAAAAACCCGTACACCGAATATATGTTTGGAGACGGAGACGAGACATGATAATAGAATAAACTCCGCCTGGTTAAGAGAGTATATAACAGAACATTCACTTTGCTTGGATACGTGATCATATTAGGCCTAGAAATATTTTCACTCCCACCCATTTAGAGATGTAATCCGAATAGTGGAATATTAGTTTTGCTACTCTTGCATACATTTCAGAACGGAAGCATCGTTCCGCCAGGTGCATAATATGTATATAACACTTCAGTATGGAAATTTCGTCCCGTTAGGTGCACAATATGGATACAAGATTTCAGTGTGGAAGCTTCGTTCCCCCATGTGCACAATAAGGATACAACACTACAATATGGAAGTTTCGTTCCTCTTGGTGCACAATATGGATAAAACACTTTAGTATGGAAGTTTCGTTCCACTAGGTGCACAATATGGATAAAACACTTCATCATGGAAATTTCATTCCACTAGGTGCACAATATGGATAGAACACATCAGTATGGAAGTTTCGTCCCGCTAGGTGCACAATGTGGATACAATATTTCAAGCTTCATTTATTCCCCTATGTGCACAATATGGATATAACACTTCAGTATAGAAGTTTAGTTCCGCTCGGTGCACTTTGAAATATTGATACAACACTTAAGTATGGAAACTTCATTCCGCTAGATACACGATATGGATACAAGATTTCGGTGTGGTAGCTTCGTTCCGCTAGATGCACAATATGGATACAACGCTTTAGTATATTAGTTCTGCTAGGTGCACGATATGGATACAAGATTTCGGTGTGGTAGCTTCGTTCCGCTAGATGCACAATATGGATACAACGCTTTAGTATATTAGTTCTGCTAGGTGCACGATATGGATACAAGATTTCGGTGTGGTAGCTTCGTTCCGCTAGATGCACAATATGGATACAACGCTTTAGTATATTAGTTCTGCTAGGTGCACGATATGGATACAAGATTTCGGTGTGGTAGCTTCGTTCCGCTAGATGCACAATATGGATACAACGCTTTAGTATATTAGTTCTGCTAGGTGCACGATATGGATGCAAGATTTCGGTGTGGTAGCTTCGTTCCGCTAGATGCACAATATGGATACAACGCTTTAGTATATTAGTTCTGCTAGGTGCACGATATGGATACAAGATTTCGGTGTGGTAGCTTCGTTCCGCTAGATGCACAATATGGATACAACGCTTTAGTATATTAGTTCTGCTAGGTGCACGATATGGATACAAGATTTCGGTGTGGTAGCTTCGTTCCGCTAGATGCACAATATGGATACAACGCTTTAGTATATTAGTTCTGCTAGGTGCACGATATGGATACAAGATTTCGGTGTGGTAGCTTCGTTCCGCTAGATGCACAATATGGATACAACGCTTTAGTATATTAGTTCTGCTAGGTGCACGATATGGATACAAGATTTCGGTGTGGTAGCTTCGTTCCGCTAGATGCACAATATGGATACAACGCTTTAGTATATTAGTTCTGCTAGGTGCACGATATGGATACAACGCTTTAGTATATTAGTTCTGCTAGGTGCACGATATGGATACAAGATTTCGGTGTGGTAGCTTCGTTCCGCTAGATGCACAATATGGATACAACGCTTTAGTATATTAGTTCTGCTAGGTACACGATATGGATACAAGATTTCGGTGTGGTAGCTTCGTTCCGCTAGATGCACAATATGGATACAACGCTTTAGTATATTAGTTCTGCTAGGTGCACGATATGGATACATTTCATTATAGAAGGATCGTTCGTTAGGTGTACGATATAATCTGAATAACCGGTACGATTCGTTTGTAAATAAATATAAACAAACAGAATATGTTCTCTGATTTTAGAATACATTGAATGAATAGAACACTCTATGTTTTAAATTTCTTAACCGAAACAGCCAAAAAGAACGTTACCTCTCGGAGTCTTGATTGTATAAAAGAGCATTCGTTCGACCCCGCTTTAAAACGAGATCCGATAAACAAAACATCTTTTCATCCCGCCTCGTATTTACTTTGCTAAGAGCCTCCTAGGGCCCCACAACGTGTGCTGGCGTCCACGACTCGTTAGTTAAAACACTGTGGTAACCCTTGCAACCACTTTAGATACTAATAAATATTTGAAACCTGCTTGGTTAAACTTCTAGGTTTGTAAGTGCTTTAAAATTTTTACTGTCTATTTTAATTGGAAACTGGAATTGATTGGGGAACAAGAAACCATTTCCCCAAGGTTCATTTATTGGTTCACCTTTAGCGAACCCTATCATTCGTGGACCTGGAAGTATTTTATATCTCTCTGTCTGTCTGTCTGTCTGCACATCTCGAAAACAAACTGACATATAGACTTGAAATTGTGCATGAAACTTCATTTCTACATTAGGAACAATGAGTTCGATGATAGTGTATGTGACTCCATGGAATTAGTGGCTGAGCGTTCGTGAAATTTTACATTGGTATGAATAACCATATAGACAACGAGAAAGTTTCAGGATAAATAAATTTCTAAACAAACTAAATACACCCATAAGGGATTCAAACGTGACATTAACATATGGCCAATTATCCTAACATATAATTTTATAGTGATTTGCTGTGTAGGCTTTTATTATGTTAACAGTGCTGTAACACCCAATTTAATGAACAAAAATTGTGAATATATCATGTGGTAGGATATGTCTGGAAAGATTTCATATTCAGATTTTAATTTTTACTTGAAACTTCATTTCTATAAGAGTGATTTCGATGATGCATAATTTTCTTGTCAGCTTCTATTATATACGATGGTCCTATAATAAGGTCATATATAAATGAAATGAGTTATAGATTTGAAATTTTGCATACAAACTTAACCAAACCGGATATATACGACGTGCGGTGTGCCGTACTTCTACGTTGTTTATATCAACCTTTGTAATTACTAGGTTACTTTCTTTAGTTTATTTATCAAGTTTTTTCTTTATTAAGATTATATTTTACGTTTATAAATGTAATATAACATTATTAAAAAACAAATTTAAAATTTACTAGAATTTGTTAAAGATTATATTTTTATAAGCAATACTGTTAAGGATTATATTGCAGACTGTGGAAACGACAATTATCATAACTTTTAATTTTTGTGTATAAACTTGAGACTACGATAATATTCTGACAGAGTTTGAAAGTGTTCATTATCTGACACGCGGTTAAAAAATTCTAAGCAGTCGAAACAACTTTTTCTCTTGCACGTTTTTGAATCCCTTAAGTCACACGTTAAATCCATTTCTCTTCCGCTTGGGCCGGTAGAAATACAGAATAGTTTAATTTAATCGTTGTTAGGTTTCGCAAAAGTTGTAAATTTAATCAAATGGGTAGACCAAAATATAGACAATGAAGCACTCTAACTGAATGAAAGCCCTGAAGACAGCCACCACACAAGTCGGCAAAATTAATTACATGGATGGCTGAGGTTTCGTATATGAACAGATATTGTTGTGACGGTGGAATTGATTGCTTTTAGTGAATGTGAATTGTTATACTTTGTTTGTTGGCTTTAAAAGTACTTTTAATTGTTTGTTATATATGATTCTATTGTTTTTTCCTTAATTGACGTAGCACTTATAGTAAATAAGGACTTTGGTACATGTTGTTGTATTGTGTGTAATACAATCAATTTAATTAGTATAAAACCAGTTTGTTGAACAATTTGGAACAGGGTAAGTTCTCTCAGTCTGTTGATGTTTACAAGCTTTTGTGATTCATGACTAATATTAATCTGTTCGTGTAAAATGGTGAATATTATTAAATCATTAATTCTTTGCTTAAAGTTATTGACGATGGAAGGTTTGAAAGGATAATAAGAGTTTCGGACATTTTCCACTATGTTTCGATGATTAAACTCTTCCCTCTTCATCAGGTGAGGAGACAATAGTAGTGCATATACTTGTACTTGAAATCTACAACGTGCGGCAATGAACTGGCAGTAGAAAAGAAAGAAAAAAAACAGTAAGGAAAGAAATCCCCTCATGGAGGCACTGAACTTGATGAATTCTTTTCCCACATAATCAGCATTTCTCCCTCCATTCACGGAACTATGTAGCCAGAAAAACAAAACAAAATACTCCACGTTGTAGCTTTCGAGTTCATGTATTTGTACTAATTATCTTCTCGCCTGACGAAGAGATAATTAGAAACGTACCGTTATACATTTTGTAACATATAACGATGGCAAACATCCGATAACCTGTCATCCTTTCAATCATTATTATATTGAGAAATAACAGATAATAAGAGGCGGAAATCTCAATTAAAGTTTGTTATAGTAGCTGACAGCGAGTATGGGGCCTGATTGTAGGGGGTGGGAGGGGGTATGGCTAGGCGGCGGTACATACATTAACATGATTATAGCTCCAGTACCACACATGCTATCACGGCTGGTTATATACAATGTCGTGCATCACTGCTGGATATTATTGCCATTTAACTGTTGGCGACTGTGGCATTAACGTCAAGTGCCATTAAATCAACTGTTTGCTTTTAATATTCTTGTAACAATGCTAGCGTCAAGCTGCTTGTGGACCGAAATCATTGTTTATGAATGCAACGTATTCTTTTAGAAGGACCAAAGAATTACGACCATAACGACGGGATACAAGAGAAATTTTCAATGGATTTCCGACCCTCATAGTAATAAAATTCTCATATTGGTTGTTCAACAGGATTGACACATTTTTAATATTGATTGATACAAGTTTAACATGCACGCACCGTGCATGTACGCACCTTTTTTCCAAAAGGTAAAAGGATAACAGAATTTAGGACATTTTCCATCCATCGTTATGTTACATGAATGGAACACCATGTTTCGAGGATTGGAAGAAATTCAGGTGTCAAAAAACTTAACACCTATCCGATGCCAAATGTCAGAAATCCTGTCCAACCTTACGATACAACCATAATAGTCAGTAATAAACCTATGTGATTAAACAAATGTACATAGACAATAATAAATATAATTAATCCAGCTCTTAAATAATGTAAGTGCTATAATCAGAAAAAACTAGAATATAATATAAGTAGTATGAAAGGCATGAAAGGAAATTCCATCCAGATGATGGCCTTCCTTGCCAAATCGGAACATTCAAAAATTTCTGGCAAACTGCATTGGGTTAGTATGATAGTACAGGATGGTACAGGTTAGATACAAGAATTTAGGGGACGTATATAAAACACAATTATTATAGAATTAGGAAATTCCATCCAGATGATGGCCTTCCTTGCCAAATCGGAACATTCAAAAACTTCTGGCAAACTGCATTGGGTTAGGATGATAGTACAGGATGGTACAGGTTAGATACAAGAATTTAGGGGACGTATATAAAACACAATTATTATAGAATTAGGAAATTCCATCCAGATGATGGCCTTCCTTGCCAAATCGGAACATTCAAAAATTTCTGGCAAACTGCATTGGGTTAGTATGATAGTACAGGATGGTACAGGTTAGGATGATAGTACAGGATGGTACAGGTTAGTATGATAGTACAGGATGGTACAGGTTAGATACAAGAATTTAGGGGACGTATATAAAACACAATTATTATAGAATTAGGAACTTCCTAAGGGCATTTGTTTATTCATATAACACTTTCCGATTATTCTCCAGTGGGTTATAGTTGTTAGTACAATATAAGCCATTTTATCACAGTTTTGCTATCTTACTAAAAGAAACATTATTATTTTTTTTTGTAATTGGAGAAGTTTATTTGTGGAGCTATGCAGTTATTGGAAGTTTATATCTAAGTACTGAAGTGCAAGATTCTTATTAATTGGGTGTTAAGTCTTCGAAGCGTGTGTCTTCCTAAAGTATATCGATGGCATTAGCTGATCCTGTTTGCATTAGAAGGGATTATCCCCATGGGGCTAGCCACTGATAATGTGTTTACTTTTCACTTAGATGAGCACACATCTTGCCGCAACAGATGGCCTTAGCGGTATGTGTAATAGTGAGGTTGTACATACGCGCGCGCGCATATGTGTATTGAAGCACCTCAGAGGTTGTGGGCTGTTAAACCCTCGTGTAAACATGTCTCAACACGTTTGTCTATACTTGGCCAAACACTGTCAATGAGATGATTGAATAAGAATTGTAATTTTAATATTTAGAAAGCATTATGCGAGCCTTGTACACATTCTACGGAAGCAATAAGGCCGCGATTTGTTAAGGCGCTGTTGAATACCGTTTGATGTCCTATAAATATTTAATGCTTTCATTCCGGTTGGCTCTAACTTTTTCAATTACTCCAAAATTCACTTTGATACCGGGTTTGAACTTGTTAAGGAAAGGAATTTTTCATTATTGCCCTGAGTGATCTGATGGATTAAGCAACTTAGTCTTGTTGTTGATTCTGTTACCTTGTTCACATTGAAATAACAGCAGTAAATTTAATCGAGATAGCGATTATACTTTACTTTATTAAGTGATATAATTGTAGAATATATAAGATTTTTATCTTAGTAAATCTGTAATTATCTATCCTTACTCCACTAGTCATAGCTTTATTGTTGTAATTCTAAATTCCTTTTGTGGTGTGGAGTGATAGGCGTAAGTCCTTTGATTATTTTTCTTTTCTTTTCACTTCTTTGGAAATTTAAGGTGGTTATGGCATCTTAAGTCATGATGATTAAAGACGTAGTGAGCAATTTAAAACTTCCGAAACAATAATCTAGCGAAATATCTGGGTATACATATGGAATTGAACTAGTGTGATTATTAAAAGCTGATTGTAATGTACTTTAAATAATTAATAATTAGAATAGTTTCAAAGCGTGTTTAGCCATTCTCAGGAGCTAAAAAACTAATTTATAATTTATCATCAGTATGTAACTCTTGTTTATTATTTGGACTGTTTTCTTGACATATATTTCGTTGCCGTTAAAACGAAAGTTTTGTACGATATTTCGCATGCTTCAACCCTCATGCCAAATAGTGTTAATTACCACAAATCTCCAAATGAGTGCACTGGTACTTTTGTAATTCAGGCTAGATATTTGGCTGGTCCAGTTTTGGTTTCTGGTACCGGTTCACAAGGCACGACTAAGGACTCGATATTATGACATTTTAATCAACAAAATCCATTCAAAAACTGGTGTAATTCAGTATCTGGGAATACAGAGTAGTGTTCTGAGGAAAAATGTGTTTCTTCGTTTTTCGTGACTACTTTTTCGATTGAGTCTTCAATTATTTATCAATTATTTTTTTGCTAATTTTGGATTATTAACAAATAGAAAAGTAGAATTGCACGAAATATCCTGAAACCTGAATAGCACAATGCAGTGTAGATTAATAGTGTAGTCACGATGTTCCGTTACGATGAATCGTTGACGTAACCCTAAATATGATCCTAGAGGAGGTAACCAAGCACATTTCTTGTGGCTGCTGAACTGCTGCCAGACCGTTTACTGAAGTAATCTCCACAGCGGCTGCCGTGGTTTCTTGCCAATACTAATAACATGGAAACTTCCGGTCTCAACTCCGTTTTCAGCGCAAAACATGCTAAATATCATAACTACTTCTTGCGAGCGATTGGAAACTCTTGACAAATTATTTTTTTGTACATTTAGTATACATGCTTTTTGGAATTCACATTCTTACTCTCATTATGATAAGACAGACGAATCTCAGATGGCCAGTAAGTAAATTATTGTACTTGTAATTTTAAGATTTTAAAATTTAAGAATATTTTTCAGAGGATCAGAACGAAGAAAATCTTGTGAATGTTGAGTTTAGCTCAAGTTCACCTTTCTCTTAGCAACGTCTGGAATCTGACGCAGTGGAAGACTTGCTGGAATCTGGATTCTCAAAATGAACTCTTTAACATCGTTTCGACACCCAGCCTACAAAATATAGTGTAATCTAGAGATAACCTAATTCTCTCATCAGGCGCACGATTGAGTGAAAATTAATAATACTATAATTAATGTATTAATTAATACCTTTTCACCTAGATTAAACTATATTTTGTAGTCTAGGTGTCTCTGACTTCGAAATGATGTAAAGATTTCATTTTCAGCTTCTTCGTCTCCAACGTTTTTGGGTCTCTTCAGACGAACATCACTCCAGATTCAAAGAGTCAAGTCTGGTCAGATTGCAGACGCTGCACTGCGAGGAAGTTGAACTCTAGCTAAACTCAACATTCACATTGCATCAACCCATCCCACCGTTATGAGAAATAAAAACCTTGTTGCATATGTAAGGGATCACCCTCTTGAATCTCTCTTTTCATACGTTTCATTACTATGTATAAAATGTAGTTTCAAATTTGAAATAAATCATTGCCTTTTGCATATACTATCATTGATTTAAATATTTTATTTACATAATACTTTTATTTCGGTTATAATACCAAATTTAAACACATGCCAGATTTCGTCTGCGTGGTGGATTTTCGTGTGCCCCACAGCGGACAACACCTTAGCTCGGAGAGCTACTCCTAGTGGATTGATGTTTACCATTTTCAATACCAACGTAAGGTATGAGTATTTTCACTTTAAATTTCAACCTTCCACGTCGAAAGTTAGTGTATATAGGCAGACGGAAATCGGATGCGTTCGATCAGCAGATGTCGGGAGAGACTTCGTTAAACGCTCAACCAATAATATTACCTAATAGTATCTCGAATAAAAGGTTGTAGAAGCAACGCTTTCTGAGTGGTTCCTGGTTTCCTGGTTTCTGTGGTGGTGGTTGGTGGTGGTATTTATATGTTCATTTGGACTTGAAAAATTAAGTTTCCAAATTTCAATGGAAATCCCCCAATTTAAATGACATTTCGCTACCAAGCAACACTCATGTTGGATACGTGCCGGAGATAAAACATTTAAATATGAACATTTCCATCGTATTACTAGTTTAACTAGTTACACTTTTACGCAAACTCTTTTCGTTGAATTTTGAGATCTCTTTCTAAAAATTACATCGTAGTATTATATGGGATACCAGGACTTCCTGCCAATGCTGTGCATTTAAGAGTTTTGTGGTGTGAAGGATTATACTATTTATTATTTATGAATTTATTAGGCTTTTACTGAAGTTTTATCAATATACCCAAATAAAAAATTAGTAGCAACTGGGTTTTGTTTGATGTGGACATGGTATGTATTACCATAATAAGTCTGCTGGCGACTTAAAAAATAGGTATTAATATTACTAAAATGTAGTGTTTTGTTACTACCAAGTGTATCCATACATATAATGTTAACATATATATTGTTATAATTTACTAGGTGTATACGTAATGGATAACGCAATAGTAATAGGCTTTAAGAGGATTTAGTTCCAATTAATACGTTGCCTCATGTATCAACCTTATTATAATTGTGTTAAGTATAAAATACTTAACCAAAGAAAGTCTCAAAATATAGTCGTTGATAACTCGGGGGGCTGAGCTTCCTTGGCTGGAAACGCGTTTATATCAGTCATGGGCTCAGAGATAAGCCGTATACTATCCGTGGAAAATTATCTGTTGGATAAGATATATTCAGTAGCCAATAGTATAAGAAGCCCAGATTATTCGCTAGATTAAATGCTCCTATATTTGGGCTCCACCCCTTTGACCATTTTCGATAGTTTGCTTAAACTTTGAGATAACTCCATAAAATCACTGTCCCAGTTTAATTTTTACGTGCCCAAAAAATTAACAACGCTCTTGACCACTGTTTTAGCCCAACATTCCTTGTGTGTTATGGCAATATGATTTGTCACTAAACGTAAGTAATTTCCTTAAGCGTTTAAAAAGAGAACAAAACGAGTTGTACCCACGGTACATATTTTACGTAATGTATTACTTCCTTTAAGAACTTTTTGCAGCAGCAAGGCATGAGTTACAGCCCGCCGGCGAGCGTGCCAGCGAGTTAACTCTAATCTCTGGTCGAGACTGGAGCCAAGATTCCAGGTAATAAATAAAAGGGTACGGGTCTTGCAGCGGTATTGAAATTAGGAAAGTTCCGGTACGAACTAAATCTCCAGATTAATAGGCTTTGAAGTTTTCAATGTCGTAAACTTTATCCTTTATTTTCAATCATTTGGATTTATATTGTGCCCTCTGTAACGATTATACTCCAACGTAGTTTAATTATACTTTTGCAGATTTTTAGTGCGTGAGTAAACAGAAAAGCTGTTAACTAATGAGTGTGTGTTAGTCATACGGCCTATGAAGATGGTTGGTTATAAGTAATGGTTGTACGTAGACAGTTTATCAGGAGCAAAAATTGGATACATGCATGTCCAGTAAGTGTGAATACATTGTTTTGTGTCTTGCTGTTTCTGCCTTACATAATCTCCATCGATAGATTTTCCGCCTCACTTATCTAAAAACACACGTACGACAGAAACAGCGAATTGATTGACAAAAAATTACGGCTTTCAGGTGTGGTGGTAACTTGTTCGCTCGAAAAGTGGCAAGTTCGGGTTCGAGTCCCGCTGAAACAAGGACTGCATGTTAGTAAATATTTTTCCAAATTAAATTAGGCTATCAGCTATATATTTACAAAATATAAACTTAATGAAAATAGTATTTATGTTAATAAAAGGTTGATGAATTCAAATCAAATTCGAAGATTTGGATGATAAATGTACCAGGATATGGATGATATGCGAATATCAAATCTACGATATAACACATTTCTGGCAAAGGATCTTCATTATTTTTTTTTTTTATTTAAGTACGTTGAAGAGTACGTTCAACGTTACAACATACGCACGCATGCACAACACTCACACTTAAATCACGTGATGTTCATTAGTTATAGTTGCTTTCTCTGTGATTTGATCTTGTAAGTTATTAAAACTCAATTTTATTTCAGTTATGTGGGTCTGATGATGTGTTCCTTGAACACAAAAGGCTTCAAAAAATAAAATTGTATAATTATTAGAGTGATTGTTTATAAATTAATGATTTGATTCCAATAAGAAGAAGCTGGTAGAATGTAATTCAAATTATTTCACAATACTTATTTTTAACATAATTCTAAAAGTTAAAGAGGCAAATTCTAACAAATAGTAATTCAATTTTATGCCCTATAAAAATAGTAATAATTTTTCCATCAATATATTCTTTAGTAGTATTACACTAGCTGTTTCCCGCGGCTTCGCACGCGTCTCTTAAGCTTTGCCCGTATATTTCTTTGCCTTCAAATAGTGTTTGGATATATTTAATATACGTAACTACTGTGTTGTAATTGCAGTTTATAATGTGCAGGCGCTTTGATAACTTTTATATCTTGCAGTACAGCCTGGTGGTTAGTTACATCAATGGGCATTGCGTATAAACCTTCTACATAGAAAAATACAAATTTTCATAGTGATCGGTCCAATAGTTTCTGAGTCTATAAAGGACAAACACACAAACATTCATTTTTATATATTATGATTGCAGAAACAGTTTAAACAAAATTTGTCGTTTCTCTTAAGCTTACTCTATGCTTTAAAACTATAAGTGTAAAGAAATTTATATATAAATATATTTTTTGTCGCATTATATATGTTTACAAAGAACAGCTGATTAAAAATTTGAAAAGACTCTTTCACTTAATAACATATGTTTGCTGCAATGCATTTCTTACGGGTATTTCTGTAACCAGTGGGGCGGAATCCTGAATCGGGAAAGGGATAAAAAGTATCCTATAACCTTCTACAGATCAAGACGAACAAATTAAAAAAAAAATTAGGCGAATCCGTCCAGCCGTTTGTGAGTGATGCTGTTACACACGAACAGTTTCATTTTTATATATATAGATTTATACGTCAAAACAAATCCAGTTTCAGTTTTTTATTTGCATTGGAATATGCTCAAGTATAGTACTAATTTATAATGTGCGTTTTTAAAAATAATCTATAAATGAATGTTTTTTGCAAAATTTATAAGAATATTTAATAGTGTCCTCCTTTTTGCTTTATTATTGCCCTCCTCTTCAACCCCAAAAGTCTTCCTTTTAGGAATTACCGCCTGGTCACCCAGGTCCTGGTGGGTACAGAACAGGCCGGTTAGGCGATTGTGACGTGGGAAAGGCGAAGAAAGGCGGGTGTGCCGCTACACAACCGGGTCGGATCACGACACGTCTACTCTTCACCCGATCTCAGCTGTGACAGGTCGCGCCGTGCCGCTAAGCTGACTAATTTATTTCACAAGGGTTCCCGGTCTAAGCCGCCGACTCACCTTAGAGTTTAACGCCTCCCAGACACTAATGTTTTCCTGTACCTATGCTAGTTGCTAGTAACACCCTGTCTGTAAATTGTTAGTGCTAGCTAAAATTCAAATTCAATCGCTCCGTGAGTAGTTTTCTTTTACCTGAATCAAAACCTTTATAAATTCGATTATTTACCTCATTGAGTTTAGTGAAGTTCACGTATAAGTGATTGGTTGTGGTGGCTGACGAAGAATATGTAAATATATTCCACAAAGGTTCTCAATCTTAGCCGCCGACTCACCTAAGGCTCCCAGATACTAATGCTTTACTATAACGATGCTTTTGATAGTAAAGGGCATTTCGATGTGATTATAACGAACTTAGATTTTAACAACAAATTAGCTATAATTTAGTTATTAAAGTAGTTTTTCGAAATTTGACATCGGCTTATGAAAAGATCGCTTTTTCGAAACTAAAATGCATATACTTACTAAACTAAAAAATTGAATTAGTAAATCGATTATAAATTCTAAATTTTGGGTGAAAAACATAATAAATCTTTTTGGGTACAATCGGATAGTCGAAAATGATGCATTAATTCACAATTCACATTTTACTGTTTGCCTTTTTGTATACTGTATAGTGAAGTTTGTAAGCAACAAAATTGCCATTACGACAGTGAGGAATACTGCTGATTATGCTTAAAAATGTAATCGGTCGTTAAGGCCATAATATCCTGCAGTGATGTACAACAATGTATACGACCGGCAGCGGCAGTGATAGCGTATGCGGCGCGGCGAGGCAGTTGTAATCACGTTAATGTATGTACCAACGCCTAGCGTCCCCCTCCGTTACCACAGTATCAGACCCATATTGGCTACCAGACTGTAATTGAGTTAAGCAGCTATAATATCCTGCAGTGATGTACAACAATGTATATGACCGGCAGCGGCAGTGATAGCGTATGCGGCGCGGCGAGGCAGTTGTAATCATGTTAATGTATGTACCAACGCCTAGCGTCCCCCTCCGTTACCACAGTATCAGACCCATATTGGCTACCAGACTGTAATTGAGTTAAGCAGCTATAATATCCTGCAGTGATGTACAACAATGTATATGACCGGCAGCGGCAGTGATAGCGTATGCGGCGCGGCGAGGCAGTTGTAATCATGTTAATGTATGTACCAACGCCTAGCGTCCCCCTCCGTTACCACAGTATCAGACCCATATTGGCTACCAGACTGTAATTGAGTTAAGCAGCCATAATATCCTGCAGTGATGTACAACAATGTATATGACCGGCAGCGGCAGTGATAGCGTATGCGGCGCGGCGAGGCAGTTGTAATCATGTTAATGTATGTACCAACGCCTAGCGTCCCCGTCCATTACCACTGTATCAGACCCATATTGGCTACCAGACTTTAATTGAGTTTTCAGCCATAGTGTATCACTTTGCTTCCCGACCAGTCCGCAATCCACTTTATCCTTTCTCCAGATTTGTGGAAAATGAAAACCTCTATTATTCAGAACCTTAAAGGTTGGGACATAGTTGAAAAAATTGTAACAGGCCAATTAATAGACAATAAATTGACTTTTTATGACAGTAGTAAAATAATATCAAACATTAGCCAACCAATTCTTATGTATATATTTAATATAATTTGTATATTTCAAAATTAACTGAACGTTTCTAATTCAAACACTTTAGCCTTGGTATGGGTTTAATGAACTAATATTTATTTATTTATTAAAAATATAATTTATGAACAAAATATTTTAAAACAAACATTTAAGATTATATTTAATTTAAAATATATAGTTTTATTAAGTAATACTCGTAAATAAATAACAAAATTTCACATTGTTATCTTCAGTCGATCCTTTTATTTGGATCTGATTACAAAATTGCATACATTTCTTTCTCTAAATTACCTGTATTTTCATACAAAAATTCTTATTTTTTCTCTCTCCAGAGAAGTCATTTAAAGAACTGTTAAATATAACATCAAACATTTTTCAAGCCCAAAATCTATGGATCACCTCAGTTGTAATCAACAAGAAATAATTCTAAACATTTTGTTGTTTTTCAACTAATATAAAATTAAATATCTAATATAATTAGATGTTTAATATAACTATAATTCTCTATTAGTAATTTTTATGAAATAGAATTCTTGATGAAGGATTTAACTTTATCAACCGCCTGAAGGAAACAGAGAAGAAACCCGACTGGAGGAGAGGTGGTGGGTGGGTGGGTGTAAAATGAAGTTGGCTTGCATATGAGACAGAACCAATTTTACCCTGTTTGCAGACTAATCAAAATTGTTTATTTAATTTTACATGACATAATGACTATGTATAATGTATATAATAAATATCTTCTAATACAAAACTTTTAATTTCCATAATACGAGGATACAATTTCTGTTTAGCGTAACTTTTTGTACCTCGGAATTTTCTAATTGTTGCTTACTAAAATCCATACAGAATTTTTTAATCTTCAGTAACCTATGATGTTTTTGATTCATATTTCGTTACGATGCACTCAGATCTTTTTTTATTGTAGACAATCTAAAACAATTTTAGACTTTATTCTATATTAGAATAGATCAGAAACACTTCTTTATTGGGGAGACATTGGAGTATACATTCCTTTCTTACATTTAACTATCTCAACAGCAAAAAATAACTCTTTATCTAACTAAAATTTACTAACAAAATATTCCATTCACGCAGTCACGATTCAAAGAGTAGTCCCGCCGCCCGCCACGATCATTCGGTCCAGGTATCTTCGTCTCATATATAACGACCACTATATCGTGGTATATTGTTAACGATCACTAGAATTAATTTTCCGGCGTTATCAATGAACATTCGGAACGCCTCTTAAATATGAAAGACTTTCAACTAGCCACTCTGGCTTGAAACTCCAACGTGTAGAATACATTTATACAAATGGGGACATAACATTAGATAGCCGTATGAAGAATTTGTGATCGGGCCCTCTAGAATCTTATTCTGTTACGTGATAAGCATTATGGATGTTTTTCATCGCGGGACAGCACTGATGGCTGCAGGCATTAGTGTCAAAACCGTTTGGAAACTCGAAATGCTTACTAATCTCGGTCACACAATCATAGACTATTTTTATTGGTTTTCATTACTACACCGGTAGTTTTAGATCACAATTCAAATTCTTTGTTTATCTCATACATTTTATGAACTTTACAATAAAGACCGTTGCACGAAAAAAGACCCCACATGGGTTTAAGCGTAATTTACAGAAAATCACTGGGTTGGCATAGATAAGATAGGAAAAAAATTATATACACTATTCAGAAAAAAACTGTCGAATAATATAGAACATAAATTGCAATAAAAGTATACTCTGGTTAGCGTGAGGATGATAAATCAAATAAAAACTTTTATCGATGCCCGTAGTAATCTGCATTATGCTTAGGCTGCTCGAGTCGTTACAATACATCAGTCGGAGAATACAGACGACATGCCTATCACCAAAGAATAGCCAATCAGAAATAATCTTTTTATTCACCGTTATGCTGCTGGGGCCCATGTAACAAATTTCAACGGCTAAATTTTAATAAAGTAAAGTAAAGTAGTCTTATTTTACCGAATTAAGGGCTAAGAAGCCCTCTCTAACACTTAACCTGGGGACCAACGGCTTAAAAGTGACTTCTAGACCACCACCAATGGCCGAGCAATGGCCACCGGTGGGCTGCTTGCAAGGACAGGATCGCTCAGCGGTCACCCATCCTAGCAGCAGCCACGCCCGACGTTGCTTGATGCGGTTATCTTGCGATAACCGTCGTACATGCTACACTGCGCCATTGGCAAGATACAGAGTGTGTGCCACATCGTTATTAGTCTGTAGAATTCGTTGGCTATGTCGAGGTACGTAACGGAATTCGACATGCTCTTGGAATAAATATGCCATTTTCTTTCACTTACAAGTAAGCGTGACATTACGAAGTCGGATCAGGATACAACTTGTTTTGTTGTAATATCTCCGTAATACGTACGTTTTAAGGTATCTCACAGAGTTATGTGGTATGTATGTCCCGTACGACTTGAACCTTACACCAAGAATAAAACTGATGGTTACAGAGATACAGATGGTTGTACTGTTGCAGGACTGTACAATGTGAGCCGCACCGCCCGCCATGTCCGCTCGGTGGAGGTTCAGACGCCCGCCGCCAGTCCGTCCACTCCGCCCCGGCTAAGTCTTCTCGCCAGCTTCGACAAGTCAATCCTTCAGGTCAGTCGCAGTCATCATTGCTTATCAATTTTTTCGTCTCTGGTGTCAATCTGGAGAAAGGAAGGAAAAGGTGTTACAGTTGGTAGAGCATTACTCGTAGTGCACGGGTAGTTTGCTACGTCCTGTATAGTTTTTATTTATTGCATTTCAGATAAGCACCAGTTGGTACAGTGCCTTTGGTATAGTATGTTAAAGTTGATGATTTTAAACTGATACTATAGAATCTGTGCAATTTTTTTTCTTTTATCCTGAGGGGAAATGACGGTTTGTCCCCGCGCTTAGTCTTACAAAGGACATTTGCGCCTCCCGTACTTAAATTTTTGTCCTCAAAATCTGAGGCTTTTACAGAAGCCTATCAGATTTGAGGGTTCCTGTTCTCTGATATCCTTGGGGCTGAGGATATATGCTCCCAGGAATCTTTTCCGAATTTTTGAAATGGCAGGACAATTTAACCAAATATGTTCTGCTGATTCCTCTCCTCTTCTCCGGAGAGTCTACATTCTTCAGTTGCTTTGGTATACAGTTTTATCATTATGTCAAATTTATTCTTGGTAATTCTATTATGGGTTTAAGACACATGATGCACGCACAGATATATCTGTACATAACTAAATGTACAGAGTATAATATATGAATAAGTTACTTGTGGATATGGTTCGATAGGTGAAAATAAAATTTTACTTTAATACTAAGCTTATTCGCTTTGTTTAGGGTTTGTGTTTTGAACTTTAAACAATCATAACTCGGAAACTGTTGAAGGTGTGTCTTTCTTATTGTGCATGTTTGTATGCCCTATTTTGCGTACGGTATGTAACTTTCTACTCAAAAAAGATATCATTATCAAAAAGGTATCCAATTGGTGCCTTAAAAAAAAAAAAAACTCTTGAGAACTGACGAGAAGAGAAATAATTTTCAAGGCACATAGATGGATTGAGTAGTAAAGATGCTTATAATCTTTTATTTATTATCCGTTCATATTAAATCAGGGATTACAATTTTTGTCCTTTTACAATTATGTGTCTTGTAAATGTATTTTCTTCTCGTATCTTTGTGGCTAGACAGACAGTAGGAACGATTTTGTTTATTTTCACCTATTTAACCTATCGAAAAATATTTCCCCACATCTTTGAACACTCAGTATACATACTCGTATCTGTATTGTACTCGACCTCATCTCCAGCTACCGCTTCCGGCCGAGTTGACATCCGGTAGTCAGAACCAAGGAACCGAGGTTTAAAAACCAATAATGGCCGAGCGGGAGGAGGAGAGGCGACGGCAGAGATTGGTTCTCGGATTTACTGCACATTTTACTGCCGTTCGTTTACGAGTTGACGAACTTTACTCCGCCAGCAGGTTTTTATTTGGTTCCCTAAAGCCGCAGTCCATATGTCGATCCGGGAACTTGCTGACTCAACGTTGAGTCTACTATACTTTACTTCAAACGTTAGCTATAAATTTAATATCATCACTGAATCCTATGTTTCCATTTTCTCTGCTTGGTGCGAATTTATTCCTTGAGCAATACCGATGCATTGCCAGTATTTAATGTATTATTACACAAGCAATTTTTATACAATTGGGTTATGAAAATGGTTAGTAATTAGTGAGATAGAAGTTGATGAAACATATTTATACTTCCAAATAATAGTATGCTGTACTCTTTGGTATTTTAAAGTTATTTGATTGAGACTAAAATTACGCTTGGACCCGTAATTAAGATACCAAGAATACGTTTGTAGTGCCATTTTTAAATGGCAGCAAGACAGTGGTCACCATCCTTTGTCGTCAAGTCATATCTCTTTTAGGAACAATCTCAATGTAAGAAATAAGACTTTAAACTTTTACACAAGTAGTTAACTGCTAAAATGTACCCTTACGCAGGAGGACGTGCATAGATTTAGTGATCAATTCCAAAATCAACGTTATTCGTGTATTTTAGGGTGGGTTTTCCTCCCTTTATTATCAATCAAATTAAAGTAGAAACGTAATGAAACAATACCACTTGAGATCACCTTAATGCCTTGTCCAACATTCCAATGCCTTTTTTTGAAAACTTATTTAAATCGAGAGTAGAGGTTGCTTGAACATGGAATTTATTGCCCCTTAGTGTTGTGTCGAAAAAGGAAAACATTCATAAAGTGGAAGTTCAATGTGGAAAACACAAGTAATGACATAATACAATATGCCTTATCTTCGTCTAAAAAAGAAGTGGAATGGAAGGGCATGAATAATTTTCAAAATGCAAGTTTGGTTGCTGTGCGTTTAGTATAAGTTTTTCGTAATTGTATGGCTGCCAACCAAAGTATCCTCTGGTCAGATTGGTTGTGGCCATGGCGGCCGTGGGGAGCTATACTGCGCTTGTAATTTGTGTTGCCTCTGGACCATTACCTGTGACCAACGGTTCTCTGCTTACACAGAATCAATGGACGTCCAACACCATCTCTCACCCTGTGTTGTAGCCTTTAAAACTAACACTGCGATATAGTTTACGTTACTTTCTCTGAGCGTATTGCAGGCGCAATGGATATTATAAATTTAATTACTCACCGAAAAAATAATAAATAATTTTGCTTTTTCAAATAAATTCTAATTTCATGAGATAATAACAGGTCATTTTAAGATAACTAAATTTAGTGTATTCCTCCCCCCACCCAAAAATTACATATTAGATTCACAGCATTAGAGCATCTCTATATAACAGTTCTTAAGCTGGTAAACATCTTATTCCACGGATAATTCCTACTCATCTTCTAAATTCATAACATATCACAATAATATAGCTATGTATACATTGCAATACGAACTTTATGTCAAATAATTTTCAAATTGTTATAATGTAATGTTTTTAGTGATTAGCAGTGTTCAAACATAAAAATTAAATCGTTGTTTTAATATACCACTAGACGTTTATTAAGTTCATGAAACCGGGATTGGTAAAAATTGAGCATCTCCATACTCTCAATCGTCTCTCTGCGGTGGATCAAGGGTTGGACGTAACATTTAGTTTGATGTGGTCTAGCGCCTGGCGAGGAGTTGAATGTTCCCTAGTCATGAGATCTTTGTGTTTACTCTAGGAGCCTATAGGGAATGATATGTTACTTAAATAATTCCAAATTAAGAAATTAAAAGATATATCATTAGTTCAAATAATTAGTTATTCTGTATTTACAGAGAGAGGATGATAACTCCTTTTTAATAATGACCAAAACAAAACATAGCTGGTCTATATCTTTTACAATATTAAAAATAAAATTATATTTTTTAATCAGCTGACCATAAGGCACACGAATGAGCCCCCTAGGGAGACGGGAAGTCAGGGAATCAAGCCGTTAACGCACATTGCGAAGCCACAATCTGGGTTAGCTTACTCTGGTGTTGCGTTGTCCGGTACTGCAGCAGGTGTACGATGCTGGGTACCGGATGTTGTGGGCGCTTCTTGGTTGAGGCTTGTGGGAGGGTCAGTAGGATGTAAGCAGGTTTCATTTTGTCATGCTTACTTTAGAGGGTTCTATCTGGATCTGGATGTATAGTTTTGTCGTCACGGGCTGAGCACTCTTGTGAGGTCCGCTGTTAGGGAGGTTGCAGGGCTCTCGACGCTCAGTATCGTCACGTAGAAACATGAGTGCATGTTGAATAATTTCTTGGAAAGAAGATCAAAATGTCTGAGGTTTTGCTGTGGTGTGAGCCTGAGCCAAGAGACTGGTTTGAAGGCCGAGATGTTTGACGTTTGCAGCACTGACCAACAAGGTCAGAGATGTTGGCTCACTGCGTCCCAACCCCGGAGTGGGTGGCAAGGACATCGTACTGTGTCTCGACTAGTGTCGGGTTGGGGTCGGGTATGATTTGTGTGATGGTGGGGGGGGGGGGGGGGCGGGGGTGGTTGAGAACAGGTATGAGGGGTGATGCGGGGGGGGGGGGGGGGGTGTGGGGGGGGGGGGAAGGGGGGGTGGGGAAGCGGTGGAAGGGGGGGGAAGGGTGGTGGGGGGGGGGCCATTGAAGGGGGTAGGGGTGGGGGGGGGGGGGGGGGGGTGGTGGTGGGGGGTGGCGGGTGGTAGGGGGGGGTGGTGGGGGTGGTTGCGGGTTGGTGGTGGGGTGGGGGGGGGGGGGAGGTTGGTGGGGGGGGGGGGTGGTGGGGGGGGGGGGGTGGGTGGGGGATCAGGGGTCAAATGTGAAATGAATATTGAATAAATCACGAACTAAGGAGGGCAAATAAAAGGTTTGGTGATGTTTTGTGATTTGTTTTTTGTGTGAGGCTGGCGTTTGTTGTGTGGTAGTGGGGGGGGATGAGGGGTTGCAGTGATTGGGTCGGTGGTGGTTGTTTATGTTGTGGTTTGGGGTTGTTTTTTGGGTTTTGTTTTGGTGGTTGTTGAGTTTGTGATGGTTTTTATTTTCTTTTTGTATGTTGGGTATTTTTTTTGTAAAGTTTTTGTTTTTTGTTGTGTGGGTGTTGGTGTTTTGATACGTGGATGTGATTTGTGGGGTGTGGGGGGTAGGGGTGGGGTGGGTGGGGTGATGGTGGGGGGGAGTGAGTCTGGGCGGGGGGGGTTTCTGATTATCTATTTTTGTGTTGTTTTTTATCTTTTTTGATTTTTTTGTTGGTTTGTTTGTTTTGTTTTTTAGTTATTTTGTGTTATTTGTGTGAGGGACTTTTGAGTTCTCTTTTTTTTGTTTGGATAATTTTTGTGTTTAGATTTTTGTTATGTTTATTTGCTTGTTTGGTTGTTGATTTTGTTGTGTGTGGTTTTTTTTGTTGTGTTGTTTTGCGCGGTTGAGTGGTGGTTTTCTGACGTTGTTGTTTTGGTGTTTATTTTTGTTGTTTGTTGGGGTGGGGTTCTGGGTTGTTTGGGGGTGGGTGGGGTGGGCGGGGGGGGGGGTGGTTGGGGGGGGCGTGCTGATATTCTTTATTCGGTTTTTTCTTTCTGTCTATTTTTTTGTTCTCTGCTGTGTGTGCTATGATGTGGGTATTTGTGTTTGTTTTTGTTTTGTGTTTTAAGTTTGGTTGTGTTGTGTTTGTTTAATTTTTTGTTATTTGTTTGTGACTGCTGTGCTTGTTGTTTTGTTTTTTTGTGATTGTTTTTGTTTGTTTTTTGTGTGTCTTTTGATGGGTTTTTTTGTTTTTTTCTTCTTTTTGTTTTTTCTGTTTTTTTGAGTGGTTTTGTTTATTTTGTTTGTTTATTGTGTTTGTGGTGTTTGTGATTTTGTATATTTTTTGTGTTTGGATGTGTTTTATGTGTTTTTTCGTTGTTGTTTTTTTTTTTTTGATTGAATCCAGGTAGACGTAAGGTTTCTCCGTATAATAGTTCAGCAGAGACGTTGTTTAATTCTTCACTGATACGATTCGGATTACCAAGAGGTCTAGGGGCTGGCTTGGAGCCAGCATGATTCCGGGTGACAGATGATGGCCGCTTTTTAGATGCGGTGAAAACGTTGACCATTCCATTGGGTTGTGGGTGATAAAATGGTGGTCGTAGGAGTTCAATCCAAATGTAGAGGTGAGAGCGTATTGATTTGGAAAAGTCAAGATTCGAATTGACGACCTCTGATCCCGTTGTGATACGTTAGGGGCATCCAAACCTGGTTATCCAACAGTTCACCAAAGCTTCGGCGACTTCCTCAGCAGTGATTTGCTGAAAGTGTGGTGTTGAATTCTGGCCATCTGGTAAACTGTTCAATACGGGTCAAACAGTATCGGTACGGGCCAGCTTGGTGGGAGTGAGTACCAATTATGTCTAATAATGTGACGGGAAAAGAGCAGATGGATGGATTGGACTGTTTCCAAGTGGACTGTGAACGTGGCGTGGAACTTTGGCACGTGGCAGAGCTGTGCCATGTTCGGCCCAAGTGCGGCAATCTCGCTGAATATTAGGCCACACAAACGTTGAGATATGAGGGGCCGAGTGAAGCTTTGATGCCGGGATGACTTTTAAGTTGTGTAGAGAGTCAAAAACCCGTTCGTCTGAGAGGAGCAGGTACAATTGGTCGGAGTGTGGATGACAAGTGTCACAGAGAGGTCAATCGTTTGAACAGGGATGTGATTTCTATTGAGTTCAATGCTGTGTCACGGTTCAAAAGATCTTGAAGTTCAAGTGTCCTCTCCGTTGAGCTGCGAAAGAGTACAGTGGTTCGACAGTTGTGGATTATGAAACGGCAATCGTACACGTGAGAAGTATCGGCAAACGAAGATGTTTGCAGATCCAGATATGTGCCTGAAGTAGTCAGTAGTGATTGAGGCTATAATTGATAGGTGCTTGACTTGAACAGGAGGAAGTTTTTCTTTTCTCTGTTGGAAAGCACATTCAATGGTTTATGATCAGGAATATAGTTACAAGTTGACGCTTCTAAAATGTGTCTAAAATGATTGTTAACTGATGAGTAGACGGCATAGAGTTCACCGGTTAGTAGGCGGTTGTATGCCACTCGCTATTTGTCTTGCAGTAAGATTTTGAGAAAAGAAAGACGTGTTGCCATTCATTCTAGACGAGTTGTTGAAAGGGCATGCCCCAAACAGATGAGGTTGCTGGCGTCAGTGAAAAAAGTCCGAGTGGAAAGTTTGGGTCAGGGTGATGAGCAGAGTTGCCTTGAGAGAGATTCTCCTTGCAATTGATGAATGATGTTGTACTCGGTGGTCCAGGTTTTTTCTGATTTCCTTTTAGGCCTGAGAGCCAGAGTGAAGTGGTGTTGGTGTTGAGTTGCAGAAGGAATGGAACCTTCTATACAATATTAATCATGCCCAGGAAACGACGTAGTCTTAGGGCAATTTTCGGGCAGAGGAAGTTCTGAGAGCGGTGATACGATCGGCGGAAAGAGGTCTAGTACCATGGCAGATACTTACGTAGCCTAGATAGAACGGTAACTCTTGGAATCCATGGACACATTTGTTAGCGTGTGAAAGGTTCCATTGTCTGTAGAGGTCTTTTGAAAACGGATAGGAGGAGATCTTGATGTTGTTCGGTGTTTGTGAGAAAATAAGTATGTCATAATGTATTGGGAAACAAAAATCAAGTCTGAAAACCATACTTCGTCGATATAAATTCCTTTTGGAAATGGTCTGTCCAGCATTTCTGAGTCCAAACCCCATGAAGGGAAATTCAAACAACCGAAAGGTAGTGGTTATGGCTGTCTTAGGGATGTCGTCAGGGTTTATCTGGTATTTGGGTGTAAGTTTTACTAGATCAATGACCGAAACTGTTGTGCACCCACGAATTTGATGATTGAAGTCGATTGAAAGTGATCATAACCGGATAGCTGTCAGGAATAGGTTCAAGCGTTTAGAGCACGGTTAGTCACCGCACGGTCGCCAACCATCAGTCTTCTTAGGAAACTAAGTGCAGAGGAGAGACCACGGTCCATCAGGAGCGTGTGTGCAAGTCCCTTTCTTGGGTCCTACTATCGACTTTCGGCTTGCGCGATTTTTTAAGTCGATCAGGTGCAAGTCGGCGGAGGTCGGCAAGAGACTTGGGAGGGCCAAGGGCTCGTAGTCTTGATGAAGTGTAATGTATTGTGCTTCATCACGAGGTGTTTAACAGCCGGACGAATGAGGGGTAGGAA
Organism: Homalodisca vitripennis; assembly: GCF_021130785.1. Classification (NCBI taxonomy): domain Eukaryota; kingdom Metazoa; phylum Arthropoda; class Insecta; order Hemiptera; family Cicadellidae; genus Homalodisca; species Homalodisca vitripennis. The sequence goes on along the minus strand of NC_060210.1, from coordinate 122,054,576 downwards.
ATCAGCAAGCACAGCGTGAAATAGAGAAGTACTTCTGTGAGGGTCTTCACATAGGAAACTGAGGCATCAGAAGTTTGAATCTTCGTACGTTAAATTAGTTGTTGAGTCAATCAAGGCGTTGATTGCGACAGTCAGGAAGAAGTCCGTAGTGAGCCAAGAAAATAGATCAATGATGGGCTAGGTTACATCTGCGATGATGAGTTTTCATGCAAAAAGATGGTCGCAAACCTAGGAATTTAGACCAAATTTTCTAACAACCGTAGGTTGTGAATTTGTGATGAGTTCGCTGCAACCAAGTCGTAGTTCCAGCGTTGTGGTCTGTTTTTGTAGTAGGGGAACGTGGGTAGCAGCACAGATCAGAACCAGTTTACTATGAGAAATTTGCAGTACCAGTTAACCGGTCATGATGAAGAGAAGGCGTCTCGTCTCCAGCTTAGAGCAGCAAGTAGATGCATCTATTGAATGCTGCTTGAGAAATTTTACAATGGCTTGTATACATTTATTAGCTTTTTTACCATATTTAAAATGATACCACCATATATGGAGGAGCTAGGATAATGATTTTGAAATCCATCCTGGCTCGTGTAAGTCTGAGCGGAGACCCAGGATGATTGTAGCTGGAGGAAGTGCTGTCTCGATCTTGAGAAATCTATCTTTCAATTCCTTTATGACCAAGGTGAGTTCTGAGTCAATATTTACAGTTTTACGGTTGAGAGTACACACTGTAGATGGCAAAGTTAAATACACTTACATTCGGAGTTGCGGTGCTTTGAACTGTTCTCAAAGGGGGATTGATGGGCGTACCACTAAAGATCTTCGTCAGCACATGAGCTAAGTTGCTCTAGTGACGGTCTCTTGCGGTTGTGCCTTGCAGTATTGTCTTGGACTTTGGCATGGTAGGCGAGTGATCCTAGTTGACGAATAAGGATCCTTATGTACTGGAGTGTTACCGGGGAAAGCGATAGTAGATGACGAAGGAATTGATGATGGTTTAACGAGATCCCATTTGCTACCTCCGTCAGAATTTGTTTTAGTCGTTGATTGGTTACTGAGAGAGAGCCTTTGGATAAGTTCGGTTTTGAGGACGCGTGTAAGGTTGGGCTTACAGGGGGAGCTTTTATTCTATCTTTACCTCCTGAGACGTAGCGACCTTCTACTGACTTACCGCGTATGCAAAATCTTGTATTCGCCTGTGTAACATGGGCCGATGGTGAAACTGAGCTTCGGACTTGTGCAAACCATAGTTCCACATCTTGGGCCAAAAGGGTGGAAGTTTTGACTCTGGCCCAATTGACGACTCGTTGGGGAGTGTCTGCAGTTTGATTATTATCTGGTTCCGCATGTTCATTGTCTCGTTATCAGGTTGGTGAATCTCTTCAGCATTGTTTTCTTGCTGAACCTTGAAGATGACGTTGCTGTTTCAACTTGAGTCCGCATAATTGTACTCATTTGCCTATGATATTCTTCATTGAAATGTGAATAAAAGCGGTTCTTGAATAAATATGTCCTTTCCTTTTCGGGTGGGTCAACCAATATTAGGGAATGATATGTTACTAAATAAATTCCTATTAAGAAAATTAATGTTATATAATTAGTCAAATAATAGTATCTCGTATTTACAGAGAGGAGGGATAATAATCCTTTATAATAATGACCAAAAAAAAAACTGGTGGTCTATATTTTTACAATATTATAATAAATTAAATTTTTAAATCAGCCTGACCAGGACATCCAAGCCGTTGCATTACAGACAGTCTAATCGAGCGTATCATCTCTCACACGTTGCGGCGGTCTAGCGCCTGACGAAAGTTGAATGTTCCCTAGTCATGAGATCTTTGTGTTTACTCTAATGAGCCGTTGCACAACAGACAGTCTAATCGAGCGTATCATCTCTCACACGTTGCGGCGGTCTAGCGCCTGACAAAAGTTGAATGTTCCCTAGTCATGAGATCTTTGTGTTTACTCTAATGAGCCGTTGCACAACAGACAGTCTAATCGAGCGTATCATCTCTCACACGTTGCGGCGGTCTAGCGCCTGACAAAAGTTGAATGTTCCCTAGTCATGAGATCTTTGTGTTTACTCTAATGAGCCGTTGCACAACAGACAGTCTAATCGAGCGTATCATCTCTCACACGTTGCGGCGGTCTAGCGCCTGGCGAAAGTTGAATGTTCCCTAGTCATGAGATCTTTGTGTTTACTCTAATGGGCCGTTGCACAACAGTCTAATAAAGAGCCCCATCTCTCACTCAGCGTGGCACGCTGTGGTACAGCGAATAGCGTGGGTTGATGTTCTTTAGTCACGTGATCTTTGTTTTCACTGTTATGGACCGTTGCATTTACTCCAGACAGTCTAATTGAAACAGTGAAAATTTCCCGCTATTGTGTACACTTTGTGCTTTTAACGTAAAAACTTCCAACGGTTAAATGTTCTTATTCAGCAGCTAATCGGAATGAGATATCGCTGAAAGTCTAACACTCGTGTTATGTTAGTCACTATATTTTGTCAAGAGACTACAACCTGATAGAGAGTTATTATTATGTAAAGTAATGACAACTGAGCATTTATACCCGCTTAGACTTTGATTGCCATTTGAGTCCATAAATGCATCATACTACCGAATTTCAAGCGGTTAGTACATTTGAACGTATCCAATATGTTAGGTATCAACCACTGAAGTTGTAGATGAACGGGCCTACTCAAGTGTAGCGTTACTTCAGTACATTTTAACCTCTTCTAACTTGTCAAATTCCCACATCCCGGATATAGGGGCATTGCTATCCATAAGAGTACTTGCAACTCATAGTTTTCTAAGAGACAACTCTTGGGTCAATACCTTGTACCACCGCGTTGTAACTAAGGTTAATTTTAAGAATATCCCTAACATTAAATTATATTGATCTGGAACACGCATTATTTAAGTTCGCCGCAAAAACTTTTATTATGATCTTAGAGTGTATTTAGTAACAGTAAAATCTAACAATAGGAGAATGTTACTGTAAGTATGGAGAAGGACGTCTGGACACAATCGTTATTGTGGGATGATATGGAAGAACTTGCGGTTTGTTGTCAATATCGTAGAAGCTAGGATAAAGAGTGGCATTTTATCAGTGCTACAGTGTAATCTCTAGACAATCCGCAGGTTTATTTGTAAGGTCTGCAAGTAACAATACGGATCACAATCGGACAACGGATCACAATTCCTTTTCCACACGTGCTTTGTGTAGCACATGGAATTGTATTTCTTTGTAAACTTTTTGGTAAATAAAGATTTTTGTGAATTGTGAACTGTGAACAATACGGCACAATCGTTGGCATTGTATCAATGCTTTGTATCAGTGTATAAAGATTGGCATTGTATCAGTGCTCCAGTGTAATCTCTAGACAATCCGCAGGTTTATTTGTGAGGTCTGCAAGTAATAATACGGACGTCAGGACAAACAATCGTTATTGTGGGATGAAATGAAAGGACTTGTGGTTTGTTGTAAATATCGTAGAAGCTAGGATAAAGAGTGGCATTGTATCAGTGCTCCAGTGTAATCTCTAGACGATTTGCAGGATTATTTGTGAGGTCTGCAAGTAACACCAAGGACGTCTGGACACAATCGTTATTGTGGGATGATATGAAAGGACTTGTGGTTTGTTGTCAATATCGTACAACCTAGGATAAAGCGTTGCATTGCATCAGTGCTACAGTGTAATCTCTAGACAATTCGCAGGTTTATTTGTGATGTCTTCAAGTAACACCAAGGACGTCTGGACACAATCGTTATTGTGGAATGAAATGAAAGGACTTGTGGTTTGTTGTCAATATCGTAGAAGCTAGGATAAAGCGTTGCATTGTATCAGTGCTCCAGTGTAACCTCTAGACAATCTGCAGGTTTATTTGTGAGGTCTGCAAGTAACACCAAGGACGTCTGGACACAATCGTTATTGTGGGATGATATGAAAGGACTTGTGGTTTGTTGTCAATATCGTACAACCTATGATAAAGCGTTGCATTGCATCAGTGCTACAGTGTAATCTCTAGACAATTCGCAGGTTTATTTGTGATGTCTGCAAGTAACACCAAGGACGTCTGGACACAATCGTTATTGTGGGATGAAATGAAAGGACTTGTGGTTTGTTCTCAATATCGTAGAAGCTAGGATAAAGCGTTGCATTGTATCAGTGCTCCAGTGTAATCTCTAGACAATTCACAGGTTTATTTGTGATGTCTGCAAGTAACACCAAGGACGTCTGGACACAATCGTTATTGTGGGATGAAATGAAAGGACGTGGTTTGTTGTCAATATCGTAGAAGCTAGGATAAAGCGTTGCATTGTATCAGTGCTCCAGTGTAATCTGTAAACAATCGGCAGACTTCTTTGTGAGGTCTGCAATAACACTAATTATGTCTATAGAAATGTAAACCCCGCCGAATTGTATTTAATAACACAACAAATAAGTACGTATATCTTCGTAACAATCAATAATTGCCAAAAAATACCCCTCTTACAGCTTGTTAATTGGATTGCAGAACGAATAAGAGCTTTATTTTTTTATTCATTATGAGATACCAAACTCAAGAGTGAGCAGTTATAATTAGTAGTATTGAGACATTAAAATTGTTAAAATATAAAATTAATAAAGAACTGTCGTGTCACAATATTAATGAAATAAATCTACTTTATTGAGCACTTGAATTTAAACGTGACGCGTGTAAAATAGGAATAAAGGAGAAGGAAGAGTCTGTGTTGTAACATATAACAATGTAACATGTCCTTAATCCTGTTTGTCTTTCAGTTTAAAATTATAATTTGAAATAGCTTTAATAGTCTATATTATTGTAAAGTTGAATGTATTGGGTCTACGCGGGTTGTTTATATATTACGTCCTTATCGCAGCTACTATATCAATGAATATCATAATAGGGTTTCGCTGCGATAAATCGGGTACATTTCAATAACCTAAAGAAATACTCAACATCGAATAATTTAAATCGGACGCAATTAAAAAAGTAATTTTTATTTGCTTTTGTAAAACGGTAAAATTCGTACGGCACAATATGAGGAAGACGAGAAACAAACTCATATTACACGGAAAACTGAACGGTAAGATTTAATTTTGGAGCCTTTATTGTGTATTTGTTTGTTTCCCTTTCCCGTGCTGTGGAGATTTTGTATGCCTTTCACTGAATATGTATGTAGTGTGTTTAGTTGCGTGCCCGTAGCCGCTGCCCTATGTAAAATCGCTTTTATAACTCCCCTTCACATTCCACCCCCTTCCCCTTCACACCCTCTGGGGACATGCAACGCTGCCGCCCGTCCGACGGCTGACATGTGTTCGGATACCGTCAATTATGCAAATACAGCTCAGATTTCTCTACTTTATTATGCAAATACAGAGTACTTTATATCTAAACCTGTACCAAGGTCGGTGCAATATTATAAATACTTAAGTAGGTTAACGTAGTATTTAATCAGTACAAAAACATTTAGAAAGTAGAACAAAATTAGAGAAAGCACGCATAGTTTTGTAAATAGCATGAAGTGTAGCCAATGGCGCAGTACAGCGGGTACGGCGGTTATCACAAGATAACCTGATCAAGCAACGCCGAGCGTGGCTGCTGCTTGGATAGGTGCTTGGCAGACCGATCCTGTCCTTGCAAGCATTCTGCCTGTCCGGCCGTTGATGATGGTTCGGAAATCACCTGTAAGCTGTTAGTCCCCAAATTGTTAGAGAGGGATTTTCAGCCCTAACTTCGCCTGGTAAATTAAGTTACTCTTTGACTTTTTTGAATATTTTTAAGTGAAAAAAATAAGCTTTCGTTCATGTACTTCCGCGAAGAGAATACTTCAAACGCTTTGATTTCCAATTTACATATTCTATGTACCGTTCGTTCACTTCATGGGTGTCATAGGCAGTATGTGACTACATGACATATACAGAAATTTGAAACAGAATTGAATATAAATGATGCTTGGTGCAACGGAATTTCTCATGAAGATTTATTTGATGTTCCTTGATAAACAGAGCTGTTGAGCAAACGGAGATAAACAGAGTAAGATTAAAAATCCATTTTGCAACCTCCAAAAATCCTGATTTGTGACTCTTCAAGAGACATAAAAAATCCACCGAGCGGTGAGCACTAGTAGATGTCAAGTCATGGTTTATGGCTTTGTTGTACCCCGGAAATAGCCTTCTAGCCGCAGTGGCCCAAGGGAGGCAGTGTATATCCGGAACCCCCTTGTTTTGTCCCGTTATTGTGCCTTATACCATCACACTATTAAGAGTAGAACCACCGCATTTAGAACAAAAATGTTATTATTGTACCTGGGGCAAATATGTGCGTTTTCTGGAAACAATTAAAGAATAATTTTTAAGGTCTACGATTAACGTAGATGAGGTACCTTTTAAAATGATATTGAACTTAGTGAGGTACAATCTGAAAGAAGCTAATCTTTGGCGGCGAATCTTCATATCCTGTGAAGAGGGTGGCCCTTGAGGAGTGGGTGGAAATCTTAAAAGCACGCAAAGGTCGAGGCAAAGGTTAATTTAAAGGTCTCTGTGAGATGACAACACATGTATTAGTAAAATTAGATTTACCATCCATTTAATGGTGTATGGCTAAAGAGGAGCAATATTATGTTTAAAGGAAAAATAAATTGTACCTCATAATTTTTATCTTGTCATTGTTTTTAGCCATCATAATTATTAAAAAATAATAATAAGCGATTGTAATTTTAATAAACTCCGTAAATAAAACTATGAAATTAATGTATTTAGTTTGTCTGTTGTTTATACTATAAAAATGGACTATTTAATATAATTAGTTCATAAGGTTTAAAATGGTACTTAATACATTGACAAGCAGTTAAATCTTTCACTGAAATATGAATTTTTCCAATCGTATTATTGGATTATAATTTTATATTATAAATATATACATTATACTTATCATATTGATTAGTTTGGCCGCACATTGTATATTGTATAACGGCAGAAACTCTGTAGAACAATGGCGTGAGTGCCACAGAGGGAAATTTGCTGCAATTACATCTTGTATAGCCGTGTTGAGTGTAGAGAGCTCTCTTCAACAGAGGGTAGTTTAGCGCGAACAGATACGATCATGTACTGGAGTGTCAAGTATAGGGGCTTGTGTCATACATGCGGGCGTGTCATACTCTGACACACGTTCAAGCTGGCAGGCTTCACCTGTTCCCGAGTCATTCACACATACTTTCATTATAGCTCATTTAATTTAAACTTTCGGTCCTTTGATTTGTTGTAAATTTCCCCTTGTTAAAATATCCGACCATTTAATAATTATGAAGTTTCATGTTTTGTTGTCAAAACGTAGAGCCTCTTATGTTCCAACTCCGTTTTTCTTTGTGGAAAAACATGCAAAATATACGTTTTGGCGCAAATCTGATTATACAACCATTTATAAGAAAACTTAGATTTAATACAGTGCGCACCATGAAGTATTATATATTTTGTTGAAGAATTTCCCTAGAAACATCTTGTGATTTCTGAAATGATTTGTTCGTGGCTAAAAATGAATCCATCACTGCTAAAAATATAGTAATTCCTATTTTGCATCGTCATATCATACAGCTTTTTCGGGACATTTGGGAAGGGTAAGGTTGGAAGTAGGAGATGCTAAATTTGAGATCACATGTTACGTACAGTATGAAAAGGGATAGTGGGTACTACCTCAGTAATGTGAGCTTGAAATAAGGGGAAGCTACTTTTGTTACAGAATTTTCCAGTTGAAACAGGCAGGGAACGTATAAACTTTCAATCTTCAAACATAGGAAGTCCCATCCACTTCAGAACTCATCCTCCACAGTAGTTTTAACCTGACGATCAACTCTTCTACCGCAATAGTTTGACATTTGCGGTTCGTAATGTGCAACTCATGGACATCCTTTTCCACACATCAGTTTTGGTGTGGAAATCTAGTCTCTAGTGGCAGTGTACACAAGCCAGAAGTGATCCCTCTGAAGTGTCCAAGCACCAAACTCTGAAAGGTCAAATTGAAGATGCTTAAATTGAAAATGAAATTTCCACACTTTAAGGAAGATGATTCCGTAGCGGCGCGAAAATAGTCGTGTATATATAAACTTCAGAAAAGATTCAATTTGTAAAATTTACTCTAAATATATATATATATATATATATATATATATATATATATATATATATATATACATATTTATATATAGCGTAGTTTAGAGATATCCTTTTGTTTAAGTTATGGTTTTCATTAATAAGTCAAAATAAAACACTAAATCTCAAGGCTCTCTAAACTATCTCTCGAGTTGTGCAAGACGAATCTATTTCAAAGGGTTTATTAGTGTTTGTGTGTACAGAAATCCCCAGGCTTCGAACGGACGTCTTAAATAATAACGTTAACATGGAGTCACGTGATATATGACGTGAGATGATATATGGCCGTGCGGTGTTTTATGTTCCCATGTGTCACCACGTTACAGCGCGGGGGGGGGGGTGAGCGAGGCGGCGCGGCGGGGTGTTGTGATACGGAAATGAGTCCTTAAACCGCCGGCGGTACGTTTCCGCATCTCTCTTCACGGCCACGAGCCTAAGAGCGGTTTCTTAGTTTTACTAAACAAGTTGCTTCCGTTTCTTTTTTGAAATTAACTAAGAACACCACTAATCGCTTCGCCGACTAGCTAGTTCCCTTACTATCGACTAAAAAATGTTTACTTAGAAGTGACCTAAACGTTCGACAGTAAGATGGAACCGTTTTTGATGAATATGACCCTAAATATTAATATTTAAATATATGTTGTTAACTAATGGAAGTTTGTGTCTAGGAATAGTCTACGTGTGAAATCTAAACTAAAGCATTTGGGTATAATGATAAGATTGTAAAAATGTTGTTTTGTTCACAATACGTGTGCTCATTTTATTAAGTTGGTATTGTTTGTAGAAGCATTAATGTTGGCTTTCAGCGTGTATTAAAGTTTCCGCTGGTTGGGCCGTTTTTTTGCGGAGGGAAATCGAACGTTTACACATGTAGTAGATATAGTGGAAAATTCTTCTCCTAGTGTAAGAATTTTTATCATAGAATGTCAGAAAGATTGTGCCAGTTGACTGTTGGTGAAAATTAGAATGCTAGAGTGAATGTTTAAGTGTAACATTCCAAGAGGTCTATAATTATACGAATTATATGTTAAATGTCATAACGGGCATGGTAAATGAATCATGTTTGCGGTGTCATATTTGAATATTTGATAAAGTTTAAGTCCATATTCCTCAGCTACGCCGCTTAATGCGATTGGAATCACAGACGTAATGTATGGACTGAATGGAACAGCGGCAGATAAAGCATTAATTAGCCACGATATGACGGCTTATAATCAGTGTGCAGCAACATTTGCCATAGCGGAGTCTGTAGATGGGCTAGGCCGCTTACATCCCTCAAACAAGGTTTTAACTCTAATCCTAGAAATGCGGACGAATGGTTTTACAACTCACATTTAATTGGTCATTTAAACACTCAAAATTGTATAAATATTTACGTAATAACTGATTTATTGGTTTATAACACAGTATCGTTTGTAACTGTACTCCAAATATTCTGTTTTGAACGTTTAGCGTTTAATAATTATCTACTGCTACTAATATGTATCAATATGTAAGGCTCGAGTTTTGACACAGACTATAGTAATCATCCATTTTAACACACCATTTTTTAATTTTGAGCTCCAGTTCACCTTCCTTTATTGCAGCGTCTGGTATTTGACACTGTCTCAGACTTGACTCTTGGAATTTGGAGTCATGTTCGTCTGAAGAGATCCATAGAAAGTCGACGACGAAGAAGCTCAAAACGAAACACCTATAGATACACCTATTAATGGGTGAAGTGGTAGTCTCATTGTCTCATCAGGTACCCACAATTGAGTGAACTGGAGCTAAAGTCAAAATTCAATTAATCAACCCTTAAAACCATAGCTATGTTATACCATTGTTCATTATTATACATATACAAGTCGACTTGCGTTGACTTTCTTCAATTATACCTCGTCCTTCAACGGTTGATTCTAATCCATTCTGATACCCTGATCATTTCTCCGCTGCTCTTGAGGAATTTGAGTGTTCGAACTGCCTGATAACCTTTTTTACTAAGATAACTCCCTGATATTCATCGTTGCAGAACGATAAATGGAAGATTCGTGCCTACAAAGTCAGAGTGGATGCTGAAAGAGGGTTGGTAATGAAGGAAAGGACAGTTGCTTCATAGGAAGCTCTTAGGTTCCAAAACGCCTCCTTGAGATTTCCTATTCGTCGAACAACATACATCGCTGAATAGAATATCCCTGATCATTCTTGAACAAAATTAGGAATATATCGATAACAGATAGGCAACAGAATCCGAAAAATCAGGATTAGAAATGATGGGTTGTTCTTTGTGTTCTTTTGTGACTTTACTGGCAGTGATTTTCCCTTTGGGGGTATATCAAAGGTGTTATTTTTGTGCCTCTACTTACGAGTACTCCGTTGATTCAGGATCACAGAACAGGGATGGGAAAATAGTGACTTTACGTCTACATGTAAACACGTATTTAGTTCGTGATACATTTATATCTTTGCGAAGTTAAATATAAATACAAATGTTTTGATAATTTTTTGTAGTGCGTAAAATTTTGGAATATTTTGGTATTGTTGTCATAAATTAATGAAATATTGTAATGTCTAGAGTTATATAAATACTGAAATATTCTACTCAAGATAACTCTGCTCATTCTCACCCAGTCATAAAATGGGCATTCAACAATCGAATAGACCAATTTTTTTGCAATTATGATATAAAAATATCCCCAACGCTGATAAGGGCAATAACGCTTTATATTGGCATGTTAATATAATAGTAACAATTTCAAACGTTTAGAAACTCAATAGTCCGGAAACCTTACAAGACAAACATTTCTTGCATATAAATCTATAAAATCACAGACTTGATTTAGTCACAATCTATCCAAAATTGTGTATGTAAGTATAGTCATTTATAATTGTTAAATTTTACTTAACGGCCATAAACTTGAAACATTAAGAGTTATCGAAAAATTGTAACAATAAATGTTGCTTAATACTTAATATATTTAAAGAATGTATGGTTTTTACATAATTTATAGAATTTAAAATTTTTCTCTAATGCGAATGGTCACATTCTTGAAATGTTCAATTGGTTAAGACTGGTTAACGAAATCATCTAAACTATATGCGGCTATATAGTTAGGTACGCACTGTACCAAGTTTACTTTGAATCTGTTAAGAACTGTGGTAGTTATTATGTTCACAACTATTCCCTTAATGTTGTATACTAAAAACCTTTTTTGGAGCTATTAGGAAATATGTACAAAACACGAGATACACATTTTCTTGTTTTGTGGTACAATGCATACAAACTGATATACTATAACCATTCCTTTTCAAAATTTTAAATGGCAGCCGTCTTTATACCCTTATTGACATCGAAGCGTCAAATAATAAAAGCTAGTTATGATTACGTAATATATTTAAAAAATGTAAGGTTTTGGGAATTCATCGATTTAAAATTTTTTGTCGAATGCGAATGACCGCCTTCTTGAAGTGATTTATCGGTTAAGATTTGCTAACGAACTCATCCAAGCTATGTGCGATTCCTGCCTTTGTACCAAAGTTAGTCTGTATATTTGAAAAATACGGTAGTTGTCGTGTTCACATATATATTTATGAATTATGTTAGTTTTCAATTATAAGGATCATGATAGGAAAAAAATGCAAATAAACCCCCAGAAATTCAGTTATGAGAGCGATTGCAATTGCTAGACTGTGATGAGAAATATGCCTGAAAGAATAGAAGTTCAACCTACGAATACGGGCTTTAATCGTGTGACGTTGCCAATGCAACGCGGATTGTGGGACAATGGTACCTCAAACAGATGAAACTCAACGCGTCACAAACTACTCCGGCTCATAAGTATGGTGCAATTGAACATAAATCGATTGTCGAAAGTGTTTCCTCAAATGTGTGGTGCTTCAGTGGAGTATCAGGCGAGCAGAATCACCAAGTTTGTGGTGCATTGGAGTATCAGGCGAGCAGAAGAGGGGCAGCGGCTTGAGGCCAACACAGGAGATATGGCTGCAAGTATGACGATTTATCACTCACGGCAAAGACGAGTCTCCATTGGAACTTATCGTTTATCCACCCTGCACTTTCGCTCCCCACTTAGATGGGGAAGGCTATCTCGGATCGTAATTTCATCGCTTTTTTTAACTCGCGCTGATTCCATATTTCAGCGTTACTGGATTTAATGGATCAGTCTAAAAAATAACGTCGCTTTAATATGTTTTTATAAATGGCAACAAATTTAATGAAGCTTAGATTTACGTAAACATTTAATTTTGTCTACTACGACGCCGTGGAGAAAAATAAAAACATATTTTAAGTTATACTTTTTATTTTTCGTATTAAGGGTGATATGAGAATCTAAATGTATATTAAATTATCCAGATGCAAAGTGTATTTTTTGCTACATATTAATTTTTAATTAGTAGTTATTTTAATAGTTCGATTTTTATTTGTTTGATAGTGGAGCTTTCAAAGTGGAGTATTTTAAATCAAAATATTTCTTTTGAATGTATATTCATATAATAATTCCTCTATTTTGTATTTTTCATATGTTCAATATTTACAGTGTTATGGCTTTTGTATTTAATTATTGAAATAACATATCTTTGTTGAAAATTGAACTTACTATTCTAGAAAAGTAAGATTATTTCCCCTTTGTGAATAATGACTTTATTCAATGCGTAATTTCAACGCACATGTCTTTTAATTTGGTTTAAAATTATGTAAAAGTTATAGTTACATGTAGTCATTCCATATCTTAGGATTAAAAAAGTCAGAGCAAACCAATGTACTTTTCAATATAGTCAGTAGTTTTCGTTGGCTTAAAATCTAATTTTGGAAGTCCCAATGCAGTAATTTACTATTAAGTACTTTACGTGACACTTCCCTTGCACACTTAAGTTATAGTGCAAAGTTGGGACAGTTGAATGGACGTCTCTAAACGATATTTCATGTATGACAGCACAATAGATCGTCAGCGTCCTCTTTCAGAGCTCATATAGTAGGTTCTAGTGTATGGGAGTTGAACTAGTCTTCATGTTGGTCTTATAAAGCTAATCTACCCTTATTCGTCGGATAGTGGGATAGTTTAAAATATCTTTCTGATATGGTTAGTAAAAGGTAGATTTTATGTTAAAATGATAAAATACTTTATTTGTAACATACTGAACAAAAGGGCGAATGTAAGGCCTTAAGGTCCTGTTTTATAATTAATCCTAATGCAGTAATATTTATCCAGTCAAGTTAAACTACCATATTTGAACAAAATTAATCTTTAAAATCTAATATGAGTAATTAATTCATACACGCATTAATTAGCTCTCCATCCGTTCTCCAAGGCCTACCCCAACTAATTCACCGCTGACATATTTTCTAGCGATTGGGCTTTCAGAAAAGCTAGAAACCGGTTTCGACTCGCAACTGATCTAATATGGTTAGGAATCGATTTCCAGGCTCGGTAAGCAATAACGACAAATGATTTATTGTAAGTTAAGGTTCGGTGGCGGGACATACAAGGCATTGATGAGGCCATTTTTCTCTATCTTGCGCTTGTTTCAGAAATCAATTTGAATTTTTACCCAAATATCTATAGGCTGTTCAGTGTCGAAATATAACATTATATTTTGATGGATATTTGTATTTTATGTCCATTCGTAAAGCTACCACGTGTGTTTAAAAATATGAATATAATATTCTCTATGGAGTCGTAATAGAAGAAAGCATTTACGTATTATAAATGGTTGCCATTATAAATCTTTATTTTAATGGGATTGACATATGAATAGATAAATAATATATTAAAAATTTTGATATTCTGATTCATGTCGAAATGTTTTAAGAAATAAGAACCGCTGTGGACCAACTAAATACTTCTTGTCATGTTGCACACCCATTCTTCTCAAAGCCTCGTACCAAATTGATCTTAAACAATTATTAAAAGTAACAATAAAATAATAAGATAAATATTGCGAGTAATCACAGCTGGAAATACAGTTGTCTAAACAATCGTGTTTGTTTTAAACAATAACGTTAACGCCAAGAAACATGAAATATGACACTTGGTGATTTATGGTCTTGCGGTGTTTGGAGAACCCATGTGTCTTCAACGCGTCTTGTTCAGGAAATAAGTGTTACAGCAAGCCGGGGCGACACATTCCCGCAGCTCTCCTCAAATCTAGGACCGTGGAAAGACATTTTAAAATGTAAAAAACATTTCCTGTTTTGAAGAACCACTATTATTAATTAAGTAAAACTATTGTTCTGAAGTTTCGTATTTTTAATCGGTTGTTTTGTGTTGCTTTGAGGGTACACCGAAATATATATTCGTAATTGTTGATGAATTCTAACAGAGTATTCCATTCCTGTAATAAAATATAAATTATTGATTATTTAAAAAAAATAAAAAAAATAATAATTTTGGTACTGCAATAGTTCTTCGGTTAGAATAATTCTCTTTGAAGTTTCAAAGAAAGTTTTGGCCACACATGACTTTAAGACACTATTCATGAATACAGGAAAAATACAAGTTTTTTTTATTGTTCCGGTAGCTGTAATAGACATTTTAAGGAAAAGTTTAGAACATCGTTTAGGCCCAAAGAAAAATCTGTTACTAGTACATGTCATTCATATCTCGTAAGTGATTCATTGCAGGCCGAGATTTCATTTTTGTGGAAAACCCTATTTAACCCTACCGTAAAACTTTCGAGACGAGTATGTAACGATACTTTTATCACGATGCAAAAACACACGAAATCTTTAAAAATATTTTTTGACATTTCATAGTATATAATATTATATTCTTCCGTAAGGACACGCAACACTATTTAATAATTCATTTTGACGTTGAAATCAGCTGTTTGAGCATAGGATTGTCACTTTTTACATAATGTACATTTAAAGATTCTCCCCTGGATGGAGGGATAATATGTATTTTTGTTTATGAAAATTTTGTCTTAAGGCAAATTGTAAATTAAACTGGCGTATAATTAATAAAAAAATATACAATTTATGGAAATTATAAATCATTTACAACATGTTACTCCCTTATAATCTCGTACTGTAAAAATTACACGTTTTTATCTTCAGCTGTTTTTCTTTGGGCCTGATCCAGGTAAGTTATTTTAAAGGGCTATAAACAAAAATTATGGCTATTTTCCAAATCATAAGCGGATTGAATCGCACTGAATGAGAATGAATGTGCGTTTAAAAATAAGAAAAATACAGACCGAACTGTGCTAGAAGGTCTCTTAGGAATAACCGATGATAAGCTAGAAAGGAAAAGTGCGGAGGAGGGAACGGTAACTTCCAATAGGTAATCATCGGTCCTGTGAGTGATAAATCATACTTCCATCTTATCGTCCGTTTCGGCCACTATCGCTTCCACTCTCTTGTTTCTCAGGTCCCTTCAAGATAACGCGGCGCGGCTCTCCCCAGGCTCGTGCTGGTGATGATAATCATGACAATTATCATCACATTTAATTAACGATTTTCATTTAGTTGCTTCTTTTTCATAGTGTAAGGGGTAGATACTTTGAAATATATTTAGAGATCGTGGACGGTGAATGAATTAAATGAGTTATTAAAAGATTTCAACCTTTTTTAAAAACTGTATTGATTTAAAATACAAATTTTAATGATAAAATATTCATATATTTGGATGAAACTTCATCGTGGAGAGTATTGCAGGGATGGACCGGTGATTGATGACCGAGTCGACGGCGAGGGTTCCCGCATATTTCCGTTCTTTCATTAATGTCAATACAATACAGGGCTGCCACAATATTCCTACCTTGCCCACCTCTCCTTCCAGGACCCCGGACCAATTACGAGCAGCATTTATCTCTTCTTCAATAAATAAGTCATTATATTCTCAGCGTAGATGGCATTTATAAACTCTCCATCTATAATACTCATAAACATTTTAAAATTAACTTGATTTCCTAGAGGCAAATAAAACAAATTATCTTTTAATTCAAAATCGTCCATACTTCTCATTACAGACCTCTTCTCCAAACTCCTAATTATATTGCATTAAAATAATAAATTTGTTTGAAACAAGACAAAATTTCGACCTCTCGATCGCTAAGCCTATATAGTCGTATTTTTAGAGGTCTTTCGATGAATATATTTATATTCTATTTAATATTTACAGCTGTTTAAAACATTTTAAACATTTATTGTAATATGCGCAGTACTAATATTTATTATGGATCAAAATGTATATACGTGTAAAAACTCCAAATAAAAGACGTCAGGATAAAACCACCCGATTACAAAAATGACAAGAATAAAAATGTCTCAAAAGTTAAAATTGTCAAAGATGAGGGCAGCAACAAAAGTAAACAAGTATTTACAAGAATCTTACTCTTGATTACTACTGTAAAACAATTTGAAATTAGGTAAGAAAAGTCGATCAAGAAAACGAGAAAATAGGATGTGATGTCAGTGCCTTTAAATATTGTCTCCTGAAATATATATTTTTACGTAAGGACACCATCATACGATTAACTCTGTTTGTAAATTTTATTTTGGAACCGTTATTATAGTTAGAAAATCAGTTTTATTCTAATTAGAAGACCTTTGTAAACGTCTATAGTGAGAGATAAATAAAAACCTTTCCCAGCCTTTCAAGTTAAAAAAAAACATGTTAGAAAACTCCCCTCAGCCAAACTGACCCTCCTCTGTGCTTCTGTTCTGTAATTATTAACCGTCAAAGCGCGCGGCCGGTGAAGTTATTGGCTTTATCGAAGTTCATTATGACGCACAATCAAAAGACACAGAGGACATCATCCCTCTCTTCATATTTTAAGGTAAAGGGCGCAGTTTATAAAAATAATTCCTGATTTAAACGTATCTTTACTATTTATTAGTTCATGGTTATTTAACAGTTATTATGATTAGATTAAATTTGATAATGTTCTCGTTCTAAAATTGTTCCAAAGTTTCATTTTTCCATCTTGAATAAACTAGGTTTACTTTCAACATAACTTATTTTCATAAAGCGGTGGTAGTCTGTGTTTCCAATAGCGTAGTGTAGCGGGTACAACGGTTATCGCAAGATAACCGGTTCAAGCAACGTCAAGCGTGGTTGCTGCTTGGATGGGTGACCGCTGAGCGATCCTGTCCTTTCAAGCAGCCCGCGTGCCCGGTCATTGGAGGTGGTTCGGAAGTCACCTTTAAGCCTTTGGTCCCCAGGTAGTGTTAGAGAAGGCTTCTTAGCCCTAACTTCGCCTGGTAAAATAAGACTTCTATACTTTACGTTTAGTCTCCATGCTGACAGTTTGTTGCTGAAATATGTCTCTAACCATGTACAGTCAAGGCTGTGAAACCATCAGTCCGAACTAGATACCGATCGCCGAAGCTTTACCTGAGTGTCAACAGATTCCGAGATCGTGTTTAGCACGGGTAGTTAAGGTGTGCCGTTAACGAGGCACTCTTTTAGACTGCACCATCCTCTGATCGTTACGCAGTTCAGGGACAGGTTTATTACTTTTATGGTCTATCACACGTGGTATGTCCCATGTTGTCTCCCTTATGGAAAGAAGGGGAAGGTCTTTTTACCTCCTCTCCCACAAATTCCTCCTGATTCGAAATGCCCACAGTTTGTGGATAGTTGTATTAATTTTACTTGTATCCACTATTGTTAACTGGCGGTAGCCGTTGAAAGAATAAATAAATACCCTACATGACGAAATACTTGGAACACATATCGTAGCGAAATAATATTTTCATATCTTGAGGGAAATTGTGACATAACTGTACGGTAAATCAGCGTCCACTTTTGGAGCCAAGAGAGCGGCCTTTTCCGTTTAGCAAAGTAAGTTGTCGACCCAAAAGCGTAACCAATCTCCAATTGACAGTATTCCATCGTGTACACAAAAGATCATACCTGTGGAAACAAGAGGATGATGCGTAGTGATTGCTTGCAAGTAATGAACCCAGGATTGAGAAGAAATCAGTCCTTAGCTGAGATCATCCACTCATGAAATCTAAGACTTAACTTCGTTCTTTCTGTGGTACAAGGATGGACGCAGTGGGAATATACCTAGCAGGTTGGCAGCGCTGAGTGTAGTAGCTGAGTATACAATTTCAAATGTTCCTGACGCTTTTCGACCTGCTGGCTAGTTCAAGAGCAGCGCAAGCTGTCCGTTACAATACATAAAAATTGTTATTTGTGAAAGTTGTTATTGCATTTTAAAATGTCAAGGAAATTGACATAAAATGTTATTTATTTGCAAATATATTTTCGAAGAGTGTGAGACGTACTCTGTGTGACGAAGTGGTGGTGGGGGTGAAGTGATGCCGGAAATTGCTAACACTGAGTGGCATGCAGCCAATTTCCGGCAAGCAGTAAATGCCGCCATTACCATTGGACATCTGTTTTATTACATAGTTTGATATACAATTAGTATGTTGCGTATTAGGTATTAGAATTGATGTGTATAAATATACTTACTGTTTGCTCCTTCTTTGGAACTGTGCTCACTTCCATTCTGATGTTTGTTTTGGATGAAGGGTTTTTTAACCTCAATTAAACAACCAATGAGAGACGAATAGGTATACCATGCAACAAAATATTATTTGTGTGGGTTATTGTTAAAGGTTAACTGAGTACAACTTCCAGGTTCAAAAACATCCGGAACCATGATGGTTTACTTACAAGTTAATATTATCTGAATCAGAACTTTTGAATCCATACACTGATATCGAATAATGCTGCAAAAGTGATATAGATATTTGGCGAGTGCTTCAACTGTAAGAATTTAGGCCTAAATTTGATTGAGGGTTTACGTGCCTAAGAAATTGAGTGGTAACGCGGAATAAACAAAATTGGTAAACACGCTACACGTTGAGGTTTACGAAATTATATGTAATTGTGACTTCATATATATATATGAAGTCACTACACGTTGACACGAAGTGAACACGCTACACGTTGAGGTTTACGAAATTATATGTAATTGTGACTTCATATATATATATATATATATATATATATATATATATATATATATATATAGCCTACATTAGGAAAACATCTACACCAATTGATGAACACTTTGGGCATACGAAACGTCAATATGCGGAAACGTCGGCCATAGCAGAACATATATCGTAGTTATATAACTGTCTATTCAATAGTATTCAACTAAACAGAGTTAGTTGCAAACATTCTCTAGTTATACCCAATGATAATAAGAGAACCCTTAGCATTAATCGGCAAAGAAAAATATAGCATCAAACTGTCATAAAACTGGCAGCCCCTGGTAAAGAAACCGTATTGGCCATTGTTTGATTAAGTTTCAGCCAATTACAACTCCGCCTGTACAGACGGATATGTATAATTGACAGTTTCTGTGTAACATCTGCTGACTGGCCACGCTCCGCATAACCAGAAGAAAATATTTCAAAATATAATTTCGACGTGATGTGAACCGGAAAAGTTAAATATGAATTTAACGCGGTTACCAGATATTTTATATTCTAACCTTTAGGATTAAGAATTTGGGCATTTAATATTAACTCAGGAAACTCGTCCGATACAAGTTCGTAAACCCAGTATCTTGTACTCTATCTGGCATCCTACGAGATAATTTTGCAAAATGGATTTCGAAATTTAATATATGTATTTTGTCTCAACTTAAGAATTATTATAGGTTTATGATATTAACTCCACTTATAGGGTTATATATATATATATATATATATATATATATATATATATATATATATATATATAATGTAATGAAATAAAAAAATTTTAATATTTAAAATAATTTAATATTTAAAATAACATTAAATTATTTATAGTAATATTTAAAAGGGATTTAGTTACTTTCATTACATTAATATTATAGGGTTATACAAGCATAAGTTGGTTAATATGTTGCTTTACCTTTAATAATTATCTCGCAGTTTAAAACAAGATATTACTCTGAATTAATCAAACGTTCAAAGGATCAATACCAATACTCTATGGTGTACAGTATTGCAACTCTATTGAATGTATTGAAATGCTTGATGGGTTTAATGTAAAGGGTCAATACTATATATTTATAGATATTTGGAGATACGTCTGCAATCACATGCTGGTAGAACTGCAAGAGCTACTTTGAGTAAATATTTGGAGTGGCGTGTGCATAAAGTGGGTTTATGACGTCATAATGGAATGTTTATATCGTCATTGAGGAAAGTCGTTTACAAGCTTAATGTAGCTGCTTAGCTTAAAGCCTGAAGTGTGCCATCAAGCATATTTTATGTTTTCCTAAGCTTGCAGTAGGGCTACTTAACTGGTAGGTTCTAAAACTCCAGTATAGCCAGACCTCTTCTGTTTGCTACTCTACTTTATAATAAACTTTGCACACAGCACGTTCGCTGTTATCTCAAACTGTTAAAAACTGAAAATGAATTATAATTAAAAAAATTTCAATTTAGACAACGCTCTAACATGGTAATATAATCAAAGCACATTCAAAAAGGTTGAAAGTCAATAATCTTTGTCAAATACGCTAAATCACAATTATGTATAAGCACATAACGTGTCACTTATTCTTTTTACTTTCTATTATGTATTTATATTGTCCTGTCGCTTGTATCTGCTATTGCGTAATTTATTGTAAAATGGTTTGTCCGTTAATAAAATAAAATAAAAGTGTGTTAATTGACGTGAGATGTTGATGTGTTCTTAACTAGTTTCTATGAGTAAAAATTTTCAAGATAGCGCACATACGTATTTATAAGAATTTTAAACTGTTAAAAATTTTACTGTGTCCAATATTGACTCAAAATGACACGTTAAAAAAATATTTAAAATAGTGGTTGTTACTCATTCATTACGTACCGTAGAGAAAACATGTCCTTATGTATTTTAAAGAATTCTGGTATAATTTTATAAGCTAATTGTAAGGTTTTAATATAATAATGGGGTTAATACATTTTTAAAAGTATCAAAAGCACGTTTTATATCACTTCTCTGTTTAAATTCACCGAGATATTGAACTGTAATTAAACTATCCTGAAAAAACCCATCTTCAAAATTTTATGTTTGATTTTTGTAACATATAATGGCAAATGTCTGAAATCCTGTTATCCTTTCAAACCCTTCGTCAGTAGTAAACTTTAAGCAATCAAAACTGTTACTGTTAGCCCCCAAGTAGAAGTTCACCAAATAATACAGGACGATATTTTAATAAATTAGAATCAGATTTCCAAAGAAATTGTAATTAAATACAGCAACGTTTGTATGGGTGTGACGATTATATCGTTTAAAATAGTGAAGGAACATTTTACAGGCATTATAATTAATAAGTATACAAATGGTTATAAGTATATAAATTT
This sequence comes from Homalodisca vitripennis, assembly GCF_021130785.1. NCBI lineage: Eukaryota > Metazoa > Arthropoda > Insecta > Hemiptera > Cicadellidae > Homalodisca > Homalodisca vitripennis. The sequence continues at coordinate 122,033,117 of NC_060210.1, read as the reverse complement.
ATACCAATGGAACATAAAATACTGCAGCCAAATACGATTCTGTGTTAATTGGTATTGGTTATGATTACTTATAATAACGTTTACCAGTTAGGAATACACGAAATTGTATTTTACAATCAGGCGTTAGTTATGAATCTTGATGGTCATAGCATTAGATAAGCAAATTATATATCGACGTTTTTAAAATGTGGAATTTCGTGAGCCAATCTTTTCACGGTCGGAGGGGAGGGAGGAGTTCGGCGTGAAGTAATGTAATATCACATTCCTGCGTCGGGTAGCTGTCATCTTCGTTAGAATATTGAGGAGCGCCGGAGAGTCTCAAACTGTAGCTTGTGTTCTGAGCTCCGCGCCCACCTTTCTGTAGCAAGAAATCTGTTTCTGTATACTGATTAACACAACGACCATACATATAGTAGAACTGTAGCTTGTGTTCTGCGCTCCGCGCCCACCTTTCTGCAGCAAGAAATCTGTTTCTGTATACTGATTAACACAACGATCATACATATAGTAGAACTGCAGCTTGTGTTCTGAGCTCCGCGCCCACCTTTCTGTAGCAAGAAATCTGTTTCTGTATACTGATTAACACAACGACCATACATATAGTAGAACTGCAGCTTGTGTTCTGAGCTCCGCGCCCACCTTTCTGTAGCAAGAAATCTGTTTCTGTATACTGATTAACACAACGACCATACATATAGTAGAACTGCAGCTTGTGTTCTGAGCTCCGCGCCCACCTTTCTGTAGCAAGAAATCTGTTTCTGTATACTGATTAACACAACGACCATACATATAGTAGAACTGTAGCTTGTGTTCTGAGCTCCGCGCCCACCTTTCTGTAGCAAGAAATCTGTTTCTGTATACTGATTAACACAACGACCATACATATAGTAGAACTGTAGCTTGTGTTCTGAGCTCCGCGCCCACCTTACTGTAGCAAGAAATCTGTTTCTGTATACTGATTAACACAACGACCATACATATAGTAGAACTGTAGCTTATGTTCTGAGCTCCGCGCCCACCTTTCTGTAGCAAGAAATCTGTTTCTGTACACTGATAAACACAACGACCATACATATAGTACAACATGTATTATAGAGACAAATTACGTTATTTTCACAAAGTGTAATGCAGTATATAATAACGGAGTGTATGATGGAAGGAAAGTTATTGGTAGTAAATAACAATATTATTGTTTTAAAATTGAAATTGAATACAAGAAATATTGAAATTTGGAAAATACGTAAAAATAAGCTTGCAAAGACAGTGCCTAAAGATTGTGTATGAAAGTAATAGTACCAAAATTTGGTTTTGTAAACTGTGCTTTTTACTATACGGTATAATATGTTAATTTTGTTGCGTACTTTATTAATATATGAAAATTTTATTACACTGATATTTGAATGACAATAAAAATTCCAGATTTGTAACAACAATTGTAATGTATGTACTTTGTAAGAGCAGACAATTATTTGATCATAATTGATAAATGAGTTCTCTTGTTTATATTGTAGATTTTCTTTTTTTATTGTTTATTATGATATGTTTTTACGAAATTGCTAGATTTTAAGTATTATTCAGTGTCTGCTTTATTTCGAGAAAGGTTGCAAGAAATATTGTAGGCTTTGTTTGATTTTAAGTATTATTCAGTGTCTGCTTTATTTCGAGAAAGGTTGCAAGAAATATTGTAGGCTTTGTTTGTTTTTCCTACTGAACACTGCAATATTCTGTAACCGGAAACCAGTGTTACTCACGTGTAATGTTTGTTGCAGATCCGCGACTGGCTGACTCTGGAGGAGGAGATGTTGCGACAACAGGCCGTGGTCGTGGGCGATGTGGACGACATCCACCAAGTCCTCGACAAACAGAAGGTACTGTAACTTGTTTTTATAGGTTATAAACACTAGGACAGTTCTCAATATTCTCTTAAAAGTGAATGTCTAAACTGGAAATTCGAAGATTTCTTGAAGTAGGTACCTGGCGCCTTGAGCTCTTGGTCCACTTTAAGCAACTGTAGTTGTTGTAGTTAATTTTTATGAAAGTCATATACAGGCTGTAAATTAAGTCCTGATACGCCTGGATATATTCCAAACCAATTGCGATATCGATGTAAAAACTTCTGTTGAATATGATAACATTAATATGATATGTCACAAGATAGGGGTTGCAATTTTAAATTTTATAGTTACCCCCTTTTTCCCTCCTTGAAAAGGGGGTGAAATTTTCATAATCCCCAAAAAATTCAATAGGTAATAAGTCTGGTGAAGGTTTTACATTAACATCTCAATCCATTTGTAATAAATATCCAGGCGTATCAGCACTTAATCGACACCCTTAGATGCAAGGGGTTGTTTGTCCGTAACTTTTGCTAGGGTCGTCGTAGAGATGTTGTGTTTCTTTTGAACTCACCTTTCAAATGATATGTCGCAAGATAGGGGTTGCAATTTGAAAATTTCAAGTGACCCCCCTCTATCTCCCTTTGAAAAATGAGAGGAAATATTATTATTCTTCAAAAGGTCATAAAAGCATTTTAATAGGTATGGTGAAGGATTAACATCGATATCGCAATCCTTTTGGAATATATCTAGGCGTATCAGGTCTTAATTTGCACTCTGTACCAATAGGTTTTTCAAAAGGTATCAGGTCGGCTTAGGAAATTTAAATGGGATTTTATTTAAAATCGAAACGTTTGAAATTTTTATTGAACATAGAAATAGTTTTTGTGACTGAGGACAAAGCCGTGAAAATTGTTGAAGCGGTGCAAACCTCACACTGAAACATAGGTCACAAAAGTATTAATACTGAATTGTTTCATAACATTTTTTAACGAACTTCTTTCTTGAAAACAATGACCGGCGTAATATATTTATATCGTTTTACTGCTACAATTGTTTTATTATGGTATTTTGTTGGGTACTGTTAGGATAATTGTTTTTTTGTTTGCACCAATCACATTTTTTATATTTCTGAAATATCTCATTTGTTTGTTATTTCAGTGTAAACATTACGTAATGATCTTATATTGAATATACTCTTGAAAGAATAAACACGTGGGAAGTTTACGCATCTGGGCGATTATGATCGGTAAACTTATTCACATTTTATCAGAAATTCTATGATGAAGATTATTGCAATTGGCAAATTTCTATGAAATGTGTCATGAAGAATTCATTAATAAATAGTTCACACTCAAAATCGTTTAGAGAGGAGCGTGAATAAACGAGTCTATTTCGCCTTCATGGAATGGAGTACCACCACAAGAGCGTGTCAATTAGTACAGACACAGATACTGGAAACTGACTGGTATGATTAAAAATAGAATATAAGTAAGGAGAGAGTATCCAGCTCGTGGCAGACAGTTGTCAAGTACTCGTATGGCACTGCAGCGGCAGAACATTGTGGTTTAATTCAAATACAAGTCCAGCGTGGCGTGCGCTTGTTCCCATAGAAACCGGCTTTGAAGCGAAGTCCGCTTGTGGAGCGAAAAATAACATTGTAACAACGAGCCAAGTGAGTCACGTGGAGTGGTCAGTACAGAGGGGGGGGGGCAGTCGTGCCAGCGTTCAAGAGGTGGTCAACACAAGAATTGTATCGTTTTCTCGTGTAACGATAACAGTGATAATTTGAGCGTTTTACGAACGTTGTTTGTACAACTCCTAATTTACACACTTTTCACGATCCAAAGTTCTGGGTATCGCGTCAAATTAAAGGTATCCTGAGTTTATTTCAGAACGAGTACAATAATGTACGAGACAATTTGCATTGTATAAGCACATAACTTGGTTCTTAAAATCGATAGAGGAATTTCCGCGCTTGTTTGGGGCAACTATCAGACACGGTTTTTCTTATACATGATAAATCAGCGTCCATTTGGCTATAAGTATCGATTTATATCGATAATTAGAATAAAATTATCATTTTGACCTCCACTAAAATTAGCGCGACTGATGATAGATTTCAATCGCAGGAGACGTATCTGTATCGATTCCAAAAAAAGAACAGATTTCGCCTTAATCCAATTGAAAGTTCCTCATCGAACTCTTGTTATTGTTCATGTCTTGTATTTTCTTCTTCCGAGCACAAACCGGTGTGCCAAAGTTAGGGGTTTATGCTCATTCATACAAGAAGACACCGGTTTTATCGAGTGCGTGGAAAATGAGTTACCGTCAGTGTGAGGTGATCATGGTTTTTATCTGGATATCGATGGACATTATATTTATTAATGCACCTGACTTGTAGTTTATCCAGCACAAGAAGCAAGGAGGAACGGATTACACCAGAATATCATGGTAAAACGTGTAAATCATATTTTTTTCGTAATTTGTGTTCAGCATTTTGGAACTTGCATCATACAGCTCTCCGCAATCGTATATGTTTCTGTAGTCCCATGGGAGTAAACGGCCATTGCCGATTGCTTGTTGGTAAAATAGTAAATGTAAAATGTTAGTTGTGGCAATGAATTTCGGGTTTTTAAGCAACAAGTTAGTGTTTATCCAAACCACTCATAATCGCATAATCTATAAATTCATGAGGGGGCCAAATATTTCTTTTCTGGAACTTTATTATGTGCTAATTAAATTCACATCATTCACAGTTCGAACAATTTATCTTAACCTATGAAGCAAGATTTACTTTTTAAAGCATTACTTTATACAGTTATCAACGCCTTAAGACCAAACTTATTGCGAAGAACAAAATAACAAGATAAGGACTATGTTAATTACACTACAATATTTAATTTACACTTTGTCTGACTTTTTATGATTTTGAACAGAACACTTTGACCAGTATAATAAACAAATTCATAAGCTTTTGGCCTACGATCTGTCGTTTCAAAAATACATTTAGGAAAATGTATTTTCTTTTAGTTGCGTAAGTAAAAAGAACCAATTTATTTTTAATTAACAGCGTGAATTAGAGTTACGATATCACTATAACTAATGTGCATCTGATTTTATCGGCATTCCCACGGGTAACATAGCCACAACATGAATAAACAAGCCGTCTCCCTGCATCCAGCTGATAGCAGCACTTACTTATTTCTGTCCATTAACCAGCATTGTAATCACCAGTTCTGTCCATTAACCAGCATTGTAATCACCAGTTATGTCCATTAACCAGCATTGTAATCACCAGTTATGTCCATTAACCAGTATTGTAATCATCAGTTTTGTCCATTAGCCAGCATTATAGTTATCAGTTCTGTCCATTAACCATCATTATAGTTATCATTTCTGTCCATTAACCATCATTATAGTTATCAGTTCTGTCCATTACACAGCATCTTAATCACCAGTTCGGTACATTAATCGGCATTGTAATCATCAGTTCTGTACATTAACCAATATTGTAACCACAAGTTCTGTCCATAACCAGCATTGAAATCATCAGTTCTGTACCACTTTGTTCCAAATTGAATTACACTGTACCCTACCAACGCTAACAGTCCAATTTTTAATTAATTTACGTGTAATGAGAATAATGTAGCAGTTTATGACGTAATAAAATACTAATTGAAAGTATGAGATTGTATCGTAGGAAAATTAACCTCAAATACTCACTACGAATAACATGGAGTATTGCATGAAAAATCTGACTAGTTTATGTTTGCAATATAGTTTTGTCAGGAATACCATGTTTTATTTTGTTTACTAAAGACTGCTGATTAATGGAATTAAATTTAAGTACCTGTACTCTCTTTGATGTCAATTACTTTGATGTATATGACCAAAATATCGTTCAAACCGGTGGTATTTACTCGAATTGTTTTCTCTTCTATGATTCATCTTACTTCTATCTACATCCAGTAGATACTGTAATTGATTTAAGCGTAATACACAATATCTACGAGTTACATTGACTATTCCTGTTCAACTCTAATCGTTAAATTGAATTTTTTCTCAAACTACATAGTTGAATAAAAATGAGCATTTTGTGAATACATGAGAAGCAAAGTTACATTGTGATATGGGAAATATAAATATTGTTGAGTGTAAGTCTTATTAATATATTAAGTCTTATATTTGTTTTTTTAAAGAGAGGCCTATCTTATTTTAATCCTTATTCTGCCCGTTCTCATGGGTCATTGGCCTTGTGAGAGGATCTTATCAAGCGGAAAAAGGGAAAAGGTCACTAGTAATGATAAAAAGTGTCACTGTCATACACAAGGTTTGATACTGCGCTATCTCTGACTCATATTTCAAGTTCGATGTCTTAGACCGTTCGGCCATCGGGACTCCCTAGATGAAGTATGTAGTGTGTTTGAAGTAGGTATTGCGCAGAATAATATAAGTCTTTTAATATTGTTTGTCGGTTGAATGTTAGTTAGATAGGATTTGTCAAACTAATTTTGTGTTCTTCGCACCAAGAAAACATCAGAAGCACGTGGAATAAGACGTAAACAGTGTTATCGACTGAATGTGCCGTCTATACGAGTGCTGCTATCTGACGGCAGAATCGTGAACCTGTAGTTCCGAGTTTACACGATAGATGTCGCTGGCTTCCTTACAGATTTTCGCTTCCACCGTTAGAATGCAGGCCCTGACTTCATTCATGTACTTTTTTCGTAATAACTCTTTCTCATTCTTATAACGTTATATAATACTTCATCGATATGGCGAAGGGATTTTACTTAGTTTAAATATTGAAATACTTAAAATAATATATAAATTGATCTTTACATCATTTGTACACAACTTCATTGTAAATATATTCCAGTTCCAGCTGTGAACGATTTTAATATTGTAGACGATGCATAACGTGATTAAAAAAATACTACCATTGCATAAATTTAGTTTTATAAAACTCAATCATGTCCTATTTTTGTGGTTGTCAATTTTTTAAACTTTTGCCGATATTGTAGGCTATGGTGATAGGACATAAATCTAATTGAGTTAAAATGAAATTTCAATAAATTATAAAATTTTCATACCTTATCAGAGTGCTCTCTGAAATTTACTTGTGCACAATTTATTTTTAAAATGTTCAATAAGCATGAATACAGATAAAATGTAAACGCTGTAACAGTACGAAAAAGTCGTTTACCATTCGATTTGTACAATCTATCCAATTTTAATTCATATCAGGAACTATCATTGAAAGGCTATTTCTGTATAGTTTATTGGGTCTCTAGCAAGTTTGAATCTTGGCTACACCAGACTACTGTATTCTGATAGAGGAAATATTACATTGTACTTGTTTTAACATTTTAACACGCCTTAAAATATATGAATGGATATGTATTTGTTGCTTTGTTATTGTTTAAAAATGCTTGCTTATGTCAGTAATTCATAAAGAGTCAACATTTATAATTGTCAGTCACTCTATTTAAACATTATGAATGAAAAATTGTTGAAAGGTACATTGGAAACCGTCGTAGTTTCTTTGAAATTCGTTGAAATTAAATTAACGAGTTTCTAACCTGTTTTAATAAGAAATGTGCGATGTGTGTAAATTATCCAGGTGGGTGGAATACACTTTTGAAAAGTTTAATTAACCAGTACACAGAAAGGACGTTTGATGCTTGGAAGAAACTGAATTGAGGCACGAATTCGGCGAAACTACTCAATCGCGAATTCCGTGGAATCAGCGCTAAACTAATTGGTCACATACAGCGTAACCTCAATACGAACATATCGGAGATGAATAGGGCGGGAGACCGTTTTAAACCGGCAGCAGCTTACCCGGTTTCTGTCAAAGTAAGGTAAACAGTTCTCAGAACGTCACGTCCTGAAGTGTGACGTCATCGGTTTATTGATAAACCATTTTTTTACTTTTTCAGTTGTACAGATCAAAACACCCACTTTGTGGCTGACATATATTATTTATATGACGACATAGTTTTTAGTTTACGCATAATAAGATGTGGTATTATTGAAAATAGATTTTATTTATGCGATTAACACTTTTGCTTGCTGAGTGGAGGCGAAGTATCTTCTGCTGATCGGTCTGCAACTGATTATTTTATTTGTTTCAAGTTTGGTATTTATAATATGAAAAGATAATAAAATTCGCACATATGTCATCGTTATATGTTACAAAGAAATATAACTCACTACATTTCTTGGGATGAAATATATTCTCTTCTTAAGGTATCAAAAATCCCAAAGACGTAAACAAACAGTATAATCCTGGAAATCGGTGGTGAACTCGCTGCAATAATAATCTGACAACAAAATATTCTATGGCAAATACACCAAACTGAGATTCGTAACAATGAACTCAAACAATGACACTGCGTAGAACCAAGAGCACCGCACAACACGTCGCACGCATTAGAGGAGGTGTAAGACTGGAGAGTTTAAGTTGTTTAAGTTTGTCTATGATTGATTTTTTGTTTGTGTTTGTGCCCGTGTCCAAATTACAGCGGCAAAAATGAATTGATATTGATGTTTCTACATGAAATAAAATACTAAATGATTAAGACTAAGTTAAACGTAACTTCTTTAAAAGTGAATGCGGATGCTTTTAATATCATGAAAATAATTGCCAGAATAATATTACAACAATTCTTCTTTTAAAATTGCCTAGTTTATCAATTTATTTACGTTTTGAGAAAAATTAATGTTGTTCACAAAGCACTAAAAATAAAAAATCTGTTACAATCGAAACCGAATTGTATCACTGAGTTTAAATTAGAATCAGACAACTGGATTCGATAATGCTAATAACCTAGAAAATGTCGATAAATAGTTCTTCTGGTTCAACCATAAGAAATAGGTTGCTTTTGTCGCAACAGAAATATTAGTAATTTTTCTCTAAGGACCTAAATGAACTCAATATCATTAAAACCGTTACAATATAAAAAAATCTTTATGGCAAAAACGATACAGGTTAATTTTTAGGCTACCTTGAAATCTGGAATTCACGTTATATATATATATATATATATATATATATATATATATATTGTTTTCTTTGAAATAACCCCGACAGAGTTTGCGATGTAAATTGATTTCGTAAGGAAATTTTATTAAAATTATAATTTTGAAAATCTTCTATGAAATTAGGTTCACAAATATTTTGCAGGATTTTGCAGGTGCGTTAAAGGTGTTAAGCTGTTAAAATCTGATTTTTCAGTTCAAATGTTGTGGTGTAATAATTATTACACTGGGAACGCTTAAAAGAGAAGATTGGGCATTGGGCATAGCAGGCTTAGTAGTTAGGTATAAAATTAGGAAAAGTCAAAAATGTTGACAGTTATTCGAATTATTATTTTGAAACCTTTAAATGGTAGTTTAAAATATTACAGATGTGTTAATTTCTTCAGCTGTTCTTCTCCTACGATAATCTACTACTGTAGAGGTTTTCTCCCTGACTTGGCGGTAAGAGTCAGGAACCGTTAATGGCGAAGTCCGGGTGCTTGACTCGTGAGCTCGAGTAATGAAACAATCATCGGTTGTTTGGAGTGGTGGCAGCCTCATTCAAACTTTCCAACGACTTGTTTCTTTCTTTTAGCTCAGGAGGCGATCTTCAGTCCACGAGCATCTCTTGGGCCACTTATTAATGAAGGCCACTTATTGGGTCTTATTAATGAAGGGGAATGAGTGCCTAAATACTTGCCTTTCTAATTCTGTTTCTCTCGGTTAAACGCTTTTAAAGAATTTGCAAAGTTTTTACTGATACATGGTTTTTGTTCCTTGTTTACGTTCGTATCGGTTATTTGAAACTCAAAAAAGGTGACATATTTATTCCCTCATACAATAAGAAAAGTTTCGATCAAAATAGTAAGTTCACCGAGTTTAACAATATTAGCTAACCGACCGAAATTGTAACTATTTATTTATTTGCTTATTATCTGTTATGTGTTTGTGTTTAAAATAAATAATGTACAACTCCTTCGTCCATCTGTCTTTCACAAAAAAATTGTAATTGCACCCAGTTCATTGAAAATAAAACAATGTAAAGCTGGTATTCCACTTATACTTTTTTATTTAGGCAACCTGTTTTTATGGAACAGTTATTTCAAACTGTAATCTATATATATATATATATATATATATATATATATATATATATATATATATAAAAATGAATGTTTGTGTGTTTGTCCTTTATGGAATCGTAAACTATTTGACCGATCGTTATGAAAATGTGTATGTACATGTATTTTTCGACGGAGAAGGTTTATATACTATGCCTATTGATGTATCTCGCCACCAAACGGTACTGCATATGTTAAAAGGTTTTAAAGCGCCTGCACACTATAATCTGCGATTACGAGACAGTTACGTATATTAAATATCAAAAAATGTAATATAATTTTAATATTTTTAAAGTACGTACGACGATGAAAATATAATTCCGGGTGTTGATGAACGGCACCGCAGTATTTGGTGTCTATAAAAATATACTCTTGGTTAAGTTTTTATTTATTTATTTTACATTTTTGGACCATTTAAACTGATATTGTAAACTAGGAGTTATTGCTTCTACACTCAAAAGTATCCAGCTTGCAAGATATTTCAGAAGCTAGTGTGGTTTTACGAAAAATGGTATGTCTTCAACAAAACTATTTACAATTTTGTCTTGGTTTCAATATACATTTAACCATAGTAAATCAATTCAGGAATGGCCATTGATATATTAAGTGTGGTATACGTTTATCATATGAATCTCTCAGTATTCAGCGCAGCTTGAATATTCTGCTAAACCTCAAGTTGTTTCAGCCCAATTATCACACTGCGTTTTGTTTTCACTTCATAAAGACTAACTTTCGACAAAATTAGCAGAAATGTTACTGATAAGGATATTCTGAAGGATAAATAGGTATTAGTATTGTAAATAGAGATTAGCTGAGTTATATATTGGTCATTAGATCGCTATTTCTAAATCTAATGTTACAAGAAGTTTAGCCTTCTATCTTGGTGTTATTCGACAATATTTTTATATATAGATAATATCTCAGAGATGTAATTAATTATTAATGCAAGATGTTCCTAAAATGTCTGTAACGTACTTGTACATAAACAGCATTGGTCAGCATTTATGTAAGTATACAAAATTAGGAACATGTATGATGTATTGAGTTTCTGTTATACATAATTTTTAGCAATAACTCCTAGTATTGGACGAACATTTGTGATAAATACAACGTATAAATAATTTACCAAATATACAACTAACAAATATTAATCTTCAACCGTAAATAACATTTCCAGAATCTGAAGAAAATGACTAGACTTTGTTATTTTCAAATTTAAAAATTGCTGAGTATACGCATTAACGGAGTGAATACCACAGTTTTCTAATGGAACAGAAATGTAAATGCACATACGTTTAGAAAGTTTAATGGTTTTGACGTGAAGTTAAACTAGGCTGTGAATCAGGGCACGTTTAACGCTATGGAAACGACCGCAAGAACCCCGCCGGGTCCGGGTAACGAGGACCATCACTTACCTGCCGGTCTAGCGGGGCTGGTCACCCATCTGTTCCCGCAGTTTTTACCGACATCATTTTTTATACCGCAATATAGTGTATGTTCCTCTCCCTGGGGACAATAGGAAGTTTCAACCCATCTTCGTTATAGCTGAAACATCTAGATATATGTTATTATAAATACATTAATGTATTGATCCGGATCAACATGATAGGATCAACAACTTAGTTCAGTTTATAAATATGTATTGTTTGGTATCGCAAAATAATATACGTACTTCTCCCTAGGAATGACATAATGTTTCAGTTCAGCTTATAGCGTTTGTAGCTGAAACGTCCAAACATGTGTAAAAATCTCTTAAGCAATCAACACTTGCTTAAGATAGTACTAAATGTTAATAAAACAGTACTTTTCTAAATTGTTCATTTTTGGACGAGGCCATTCGAAACCAAAGGTTTCATCATCAGGCGACTCCACAAAATGATGAAACCTTTGGTTTTGAAAGGCCTCGGCAAAAAATAAACCATTTGGAAAAGTATTGTTATATTAACATTGGTACTATTTTTAAATATTTTCAAATTTCTCCAAGAGTCTTCAATCATTTATATGTAAGACCCATATCCGTCTGTAATTGGAGTTTTTATAAATTCAATACCGCAATGTGGTATACGTGTATCTGCGGGGTTTGTATGAATGTTACCTCAGTTTCATAATGTTTTAGTTGACACATCCAAAACTGTATGGATGTATCTTTAAAAATCCTATCGATTTAATGATAATGCCAAATATATTCAGTTTAGAAAGTAATTTGTAGGTTATCCGCCATAATATTTTAATTGCTCGATGATTTATTTGTAATCGTACTTCCCCACCCATGTACCCCCATGGTTATATCTGTGTAGGCGAGGTTGTGTAGTAATTTTTAAATTAAAATAAAACTAATTCCCCATCCCCCCATTGTTCAAGACGCGTTTTTATAGCAGTTTGTCTACTCAAATAACTAAATGGAACACTAAAAGAAATAACAACGAAACAATTTTCTTCATTTACAGAAGGGGTTTAAATCAAAGAAATGAAACTAAGTTCATTTTTATGTATATTAAAGAAATATATGTACACAATTAACCGCCTGCGTCATCTCGCAGGGTACCTGCTCGTTTTCCGGGATTAACTCTCACCCGGGATTATTGAACCTTCTGAAGATTCCCATATAGAGACAAGGTACGCTTGTCTCCATCCTCTCAGCGTGGATCGACCTCATATTATGGCTTTTAAAATATTCTTTAAACAGTATTTAATAATCTACCAATCACGAACTATCTTTTGAATATTTTTCTTGGACCAGAGAAAACGGTAATACAATAATCTGAAAACTACACAAACCATGTGCCATATTGTTTTTGGTCACTTAACAATGTTTAATATGGGAATTAAAACATTATGTAATAATTTGAAATTTTGTATACACGCTATATGTCACAAAGAATTCATTGCAGAAAAAGATTAATTTTTAAAAGCATTTTTTTAAATGGTGGTTTCTTAAAAATGTAAACATCTTAACAAGGGCATGCAATAAAAACTTAGGTTGCTATTTTTTATTTAGACAGTTTAATTACAAACCCAACGATATCCAGTACAAGATTAATTGATAGAATAGTGACAGAATTCATTTTTTTAACTGAGTATTAAACAGCATCAACAGTGATTGTGTGAGAGCACTGCCAAAGAGTAACACCAATCAGCTGTTTTAATTTTAGATTGAAAGTGTCGAATAGACATTAAATATAAAATTGGAAAATCTGTAGATATTTGGAAGGAGTGAATGAATGATATAACATTCACTTGCACGAAAGACGGCGAACTGAAAGACCTCAGGATAATGACACCAACATTAGTTGTAGATCGACCAACAGTTGTTGAAAAGGGAATACCCAAAATGAAGGTGACTGTGTCTTAGCTGTAAGAACAGAAGTCATTGTCAATTCACTTGTATTTTTACAAATCATTAATTACGTATTAATGGACTCATCCCACATCCGAGTACCATGACGATGTCCGGTCTCACTCAGAATAGGGCAGTCAAAAAGGAAAAAGTTTTCGAACTCAATTTTCTATTATGAAGATTAGTGTACCACAAGGTTTAATATTGGACCCTCTTCTCTTTACATTATTACCTTCTTGCATTATCTATACCTTTCAAATCATTCATTTATTCTCAATAAACATATTAACATCAATATGTGACTCTTTTTGTCGATGATACCAGTCTATTCTGACACCAGAATCTTTCGCAATACATTTATTTCATCAACTTTTCCAAGACTGAGGCAATAATTTTAAACGACCAGATTGACAATTTAGTCAATTAAGTTTTTCTAGATATAAATGTTATTTCTTCTGTTATGTTTCCAGAAACTAACATAGATGAAAACCTGAAATGAAAATTTAACTTCTTGGAGATTCTGTGATGTTCAAAATATTCTTATAATTTTTTGTATATTTTGTGCTAATCATCTGGAGTGTTGAATTACGGGATCTTCCTCATGATATTTTATTTTAATTAATTTATGACAGTGTTTAGTTCGTTTTTATATACATTTAAGTTAAGTTTAAAATAATAATAGTTCTCTTTTGGATCTAAGTTATTTAACTCTTTGTCTCTTGAACTAAAACTGCATCAAGTGTAATATTATTTAAGAGTTATAGAAGTTTTATTATTTAAATGTGAGTTTAACTTTCAGTTTTGTTGGTTAATGTTATTTATGGATATTTTAATTATGCATATGACGTACACATAAGTTGTAACGTTTGATTGTGTAAAAATAAAAAATTTTGAAAGTTGTGTTTGAAATAAAAAATATAACTTTAGCCATACATTTTTTTTGCTAATTGTAATTTTTATGGTAATTGTTATTGTTATATGTTAAGAATTGGAAGCGGATACATTGACATGATTCAGTTTGACTACGTATAAATTGCATGGTTGATTAATGAGAAATAGAAATGTCTTAATTTTGTCGTACGACTCTAGGCGAAACAAACATAAATAGCAAACAGTAAAACTGTAAATTACGTGCACCTATCAAGCACATCTCTCACTCTAGATGTTCTCGTAGATTATTTTCTAGCAGTGCACGTGTTCCCACTAAAACAACGAGTGTTTACATCGCCCGCTGGTCCAGACATCACGGGGTAACGAGTCTCATCGTTTACTGCACCTCCTATCTGTCTCGTCAGGCGCTCATTTTTCCAAGCTCCTTCAGAAATCATATATCTTCGAGTTTTCCTCGCTTTTCACAGACGAATGTCTTGTTCTAATGTGGTCTTGTTGAAAGTTTAAAGATAAAAATACAACTGCGCAAAGCGATATTTTGTTGGCATGTTTTAGACTAATACTAAACTTGTGGGGAATTAATTTCATTCCTTTATGAATCCAAAAAAATATTTTTGATTACCTCACGATTTGTAAAAAATACTAAATTTTATATATGGTTTCAATTGTTGACATTTTATTATTGTTGAGCTAAAGAATTAAAACATTCCAGATAAGCTCGTTCGTTGAGAGGTGAGCACATCTTATACTCAAATATAGGAGTAAAAACTAAGATAACAACGTTTCTATGAGTTTTAGTATTTAGATTAGGGACTACCAAATTTTTTTGGAAAATAAGAGTAATATTATGTAATAAGTGCTGTATCTGAGGATTCAGGAGCTCTGGGACAGGTACATATTAATATCTCGTTAATATAATATGTTCGCCTTATTAATATCTCAGCCGAGGCCCCCCTTTTCCACTAATTCCGCCACTGGCATTAAATTGTCTGCTCCGATGATAGTTAAGGTAGTAACAAGATAAGATTTTCTTCTCATGTTAATCATGTTGAAGATTTGCATTGATTGCCACGCACTCGACAAGGAATGCATGTGTGTAGATTTTGGTAAGGACACGGGAGGGGACCTAGTCTTAAAAAAATACAATTTAAAACTGTGCAATAACAACAAGTTTAGTCTCTTTCGTCTCAGAATCTTTAGTGACATCGTGTATTGTGCCTTGTTTTTGACTGATGAGCAGTATTTCAAAATAAGAGTTATTGACGATCGCAAAGAAAAACAAAGATTAAGAAATGTGATAAAGAAGTGCTAACACAAGTAGGTGGCCAAGATCTGATAGTATGCAAATAGAATGCTCTTTTCGCGTGACAGAATGTTGTGTTCTTATAAGTGTCAGGGGGTCAGGTTGGGGGCGGTTAAGTAATTAGGGAATAATCGCGTCCATTATCTCATCATCAAAGGAGAAACTCCAAGTCCGAGTCAGGGACGGAAGGATACGTCTGCGTGTCGGCATTGCACCCTTACGACCTTGCCGTATAGCTGGGGAGGCTCGCCCCTAGATTAGTTAATGTTCCCATTCCCCTCCTTTCCCCGGGACAAGGGGAATCTCCTCGGCGATAGGGAATATTTTAATAAAATGGAGTCGGCGCGCCAGAAGGGGATCGGGCAGTTGTATGTGCGGTGTACGGGGGATAGCATCATGGGGCAGCCTACGCACACCCTTCAACACCGCTTTAAAGTGAGTAGAAGCAACGTTGGTTTTGTAAATATTGACAATCGTCATTCTTTGTATTTTCAAATGGTATACGTTAGTATGCTGCTGTTGGTAACGAAATTTAGTTTAATGTTCGGGTCATTATTATTTTGGAACGCGTTTATTTTTTAAACCCGACTGTCGTAAGAGTGAGTGGACATTTCGCCAGTTTTGACGTAAACTTCGTTTAATTTACTTATGTTTGTTTCTTAATATTTTATAACATTAATGAAATCATGCCGTAACGAATCCATACTGCCTTTTTGTTTGGTTTCGTTTTAAGATTTTTAAAACTGCATTAATTTGTTCCCGCCTTTGTCTCTTGTACTTGGGTTTTGTTACTTTTCCGGTTGTAGGACGCGGGATGTTACGCGCCAGGTCAGGTCCTTCCATTGTTGCGTTGCGTGCCAGTCAACCGTATCGATCCCGCCAATCTGATCCCGTACCTTCCCGCCATAACAGTCTGGCACCCGCGCCCGCGCCTGCCTGCCCTCAACTACCCCTCTGTTGACAAATGTAATTCGTCATCCTGTATTGTCCGTTAATGGAAGGAATTGAAATTAAGGACGTGCAGTGTTTGGGTAACGAATGTAATATTAAGTTCGGTGAGTTTTTCAATGAAGGTCTTTATGAGATTTTTGTAATACGATTGTCACATAGTTAACAATTTTGATCACAGAATCGCGGATATTTTCCTCAGTCACGGTACCTACCATTAGGTAGTTTTCTGAGATCAAGTCCATATGACGTTGGTTAAGAGGTTCATTATTAATTTCAAAATAACTTTTTTATGTATACTACAACATACTAGAATACTAATACTCTATCACACTAGACTTTCCTAACCAGGCAGAAGGGTTTTAGTAAAAACATGCTTGTTTATAAAAAAAATTAGATTGCAAGATAAAAAAAGACAGATAGAGATAGTGGAGAGTGAGACAAAAACAGTTGTCATACCCCAAAGAGACTGTTTTAGTTAGTACACGTCTTATAAATTAAATACAAGCAGTTTTATTAACTCATACATAACGGTTCTTCAGTCTCTTCCACTTAAGGTATGGTTGGTATGTTGATACGTGTGAAGTATAAAGTTGATATCGAAATTATGGAGAACATAGCCGCTGACAATAATACCTTATAACACAATATGATTTTAAATTTGCTAGTTTTTTGTGACAATTCCTTGTTGCCTTCTTTGAAATGCGAAGCAGAAGATTGTCGTCTTTGGACAGATTTGTTTTTAGACGAACCGTGGGTGGTTCTTCTCTCCAATACAGTTTTAGGAAAACATGAAATCATGGTAATGTATGGATTTCGTAGTATTTTTTTTTTATCTCTAAGTCACATCTAAAATGTTCACAACCTGAGGTATATTGTAACCGAAGTTTCTGGGGTTGTAAATCGATCATGAAAACATAAACATGAACAAAGCGGAAGTACTGCCGTGTCCCTAAATCGGTAACTGTCTGGGTTGCGTGTCGCTGACAACTTTCTTATGTTGTTTTCAAAGAAGTTGTAAACGTTCCTGTCCGTGTTAGGGTGAACATTCGAGAACCAATAAAGCAGACTGGACATTAGTCGTGCTACACCTATCCAAGCTTAACGTTTGTCTCGTAGTTTCCTCGGTGTTGCAATGTGTTACAAGGCAGGAGTACAAAGTGTTACACGACGTGTAGCGTACAGGCTTCGCTGAGGTAGCATTCGGAATTTGTCTGTATCTACATGTCACATGATTGTGCTAAGTTCGTTTAAAATGTATAATATTGTTTGTTTGCTTTCGTTGCCATCATGGTTACCCGTAAGACCAATGTAATAATGATTAATTAATGCTCAACTAAATCCCATTAATTGAAATGCACCATCATCTAACACGATGTTGTCTGTATATAAATAAATAGTCATTAAAACTTTCTGTGTCTACAGGTCACTTTGTTTTCGAGATGTCATCCGGACAGACATACCGTCATACAAACGAACATTACGTTTTTCCAGTCTCTTAACTGATATGATTGGCTAACGCTCAGGCTATAATAATCGTACGTTTTTTGTTCTTATTTTAATATCCTGTCTTTCTTTTTTACAAATTGTCTTAAAAAAAACATAATTCAGTACATACTGTTTTTCTCCCGTATTAGGCAACAGTCTATCTGTGGAAAACATATGTGAAGAAAAAACGTAGTTAGAGTAAAAAGTATCTCAGTAAGGCATTCTGGAATGATTTGTTTGTTGGACAGATTGCGGCTTTAAAGAATTAATCTAAAAGCATTGTTATAGTATAATCAAAATATCCTAAACGTTCCACCCACATCTCCTGAGTACCTCGACCCTGTCATTTTGATAGATAATTTTGATATCCATCAACAACTTCCTCAGGTAAAATGATACCACATATCCTTTCCCCTTCAAAGGGGTTTGAACATTTTTGACCACTGAGGAGTTAATCTAGGAATCTGGGACTTCTGTCGGTAGACTCATGCCACAGACTAACTACTGTCGCTGAGTGATGTGGTCTGTAAGTGAAATACAGTTATAGCCCAGCTACTCAATCACTGCGTATATAGGCCCGTCAAAACCCAATCCTCATTAGCCATGTATGTCAGTTTAAAAATGATACACGTAGAAGCAGAAGGGGGTATTTTTGATTATACAAGCGAATATTCAAGCAGTGGGTTGGAGACTCTATCATAGTGTCTCTATTTGTAGGAGTAAATTTGCATTCACTAGAGACTGCGATAGCAGAAAATAATAGCGATTTATTGAGAATTTCTTTGTCATCTGTCTTTACTAAAGTAGTATTTTAGCATATTTTTCATTCACTACAGACTGCGATTGCAACAAATGATAGTGATTGAGCAATACCTGTCAACTAAATTGACTTCAGGAGTATTTAGAAGTGTTTGAGCAATATCTTTGTCAACTAAATTTACTTCACGAATACTTAGAAGCATTTTATGTACTAAAGATTCCAGTTGCAGTAAATGATAGTGACTGAGCTATATCTTTGTCAACTGATTTTACTTCAGAAATATTTAGAAACATTTCATGTGCTGAAAATTCTGAATGCAGCAAATGATAGTGATTAAACAATATCTTTGTCCTCTCAATTTATTTTATGAATATTTTTGCATATATCATTCACTAAAGACTGTTATTGCAGCAAATGATACTGATAAAGCAATGTGTTTGTCAACTGACTTTACTTCATGAATACTCATATTTTTCATTCACCAAAGACTGCGATTGCAGCAAATGATAGTCATTGAGCAATATATGTGCCAACTGACTTTACTTCAGTAATATTTTAGAAAACGATCCATAAATCTGGCAAGAAAGAAGAAACTGAATGTGTGGCCAAGTAAACATGACACACGGTCTGTCTGCACTCAGGACCTATCCGCAGTGATATATCTCTGTTTGCTTCAATTACTTTCTTCCCATCCAAATTATATCTTTCTTTCCAACCTCAAGTGTTTTTACCTCAATTTTCAACTCTTAGAATGGTTTGTGAATGGAACTGGTTGAGTACATTGAGTGCTTAAGCGCGTGAAAATATTTTAAAAAGCAACTTTTATGAAGTACAATGTCTTAGAACCAATATATCGTAATACAAACACATCTTTTCCATTTTGTTTTATAACCAACTTGTTGAATAATATTAAATTTCTAGATATTTAAAAACGCGCATAATTTTTGCAGTGACATGTTACAGAAGTGCGTTATTTCACTATGATTAATTTTTGGAACTATACAACCCAAATTGCATTTTTGGACATGCTTGAGATAAACTCTTAGTTTTCCGTAAAAAATATACGTTAACAAAAGAATAAACAACTGCGAAAGCATCACCAATAAAACGTTACAATTAGTATTATTGTGTGTATTTTAACATTTTCGATATTATTTATAAACTACATTAAAAATAAATACACCACGTCTTGTTAATCTAAAAATAGAGCTTTGACGGATAATATGATTGTGATATTAACTATACTTTTAGTTTCATTATTACAATCATTCATACTTTTTGAATATGGCATTTATACATACAATTTCACAATGTACTGATTAATGATAGTATGTTCCTGTTTATGATATTAAAAGCAATAGGAACAATTCATTAGGAAAGACTTGCAGAGTATAAGATCCTGAATTTTCAATTTGAATTAAAAATTTAGGAAACATTATCTACTTGACACGAAATGGAATTTTTCTTAGAATGAAAAACCTTAACCTTTTTTTATATCCGAATATTAATTATTAGAACTATATTGCATTCCAATTATAACTTAGTTTCCTGACGAAACTGTAAAATAACAAAAACAAGGCTTGGCGTGTTGCAACGACTGATTGATACGTTTAACATTTCTCTTTACTCGGATTCGTGCATAAATTTCAAAGCAAACTTGTATATTACTTTAATGTCTTGAGCTGAGTCTTAAACAGCCTTTAAGAGAGGAGTAGAGCTTATCAAGTTAAATCAGACGGAAGTTAAATCAAACATCGCTCTCAAGCTAAGTGGTCGGAGGAGACAAACATGTTCTAGCGAGTGCCAACAAGTTGTCAACATATCTCTTAATTGTGTGACTTGCAGAGTTTGTTGCGTCTTGTTGACTGAAGGAAGTACGATCCACGGGATTAAAAATATCATTTATGTGGTACATGATTAGACATTTGTAAATTCGTAAATTTTATACGTAAAAATGAATTTTGTCCTTACGTATTTTATAGATTCAGAAACTTTTTGACGGTTCATTTTGAAACTTTGTGTGTGTATATGTATTTTTCCACGTAGAAGGTTTATATACTATTTCCATTGATGTAACTCACCACCAGGCAGCGATTCAAAATATAAAATTTATCAAAGCGCCTACACATTTTAAACTGCAATTACAAAACAGTCCCATGTATTAAATAGTCAAAGACTATTTGAAGGCGCTAAGTTTTTATGTATATTTTGTCTTTAAAACATATTTCTGGTTGAACTTAATGCTTGAGTGTTAGACCACTTTTAAAATAAAGTACATGTACGTGTACAATAGCATTAAACATACACTTTTGACAGATTGTCTTAATCGTGGCAACAAGGTAAACTCTACATCGTCGTTGGAAATATAATTCACTTGAACCAGAAGTGCTTATACACGGGCAAAGGTTACAATAAGCATGCGAAGCCTCACAAAATGTATAACTAGTTGTTATCCGCGGCTAAAAAAACTACGTATCACCGCATTCCCGACAAAATATTAATATTATGTAGCTATAATTAAGAGTAGCTTATATTTACGCAAATTTGTATTTATTTGGCTATGCATAACTGTGTAATATTTCAGATGTAGCAAAAACTGTCTGTGGCGCTCTAACTAGGTACCTATGGCATGAATCTGGTGAGGTGGTTCGCTTAACCATAAACCAAAATTGGGCTTAGATTGCTTAACTGATTAGGCCTGGCAGATTTACGCATGTACGCACTGTGTAGGAAATGGAAGGAAAAGCAATCGGGTGTTTTCGTTTTCTATAAAAAATGGTCTGAAATGAAAAAAAAAATCCAAAAAGCTTCATAGTAAGAAGAGGTCATCCGTCCAGCAGCCTGACCGTGACTTCTCGACTCGAAACCTAGTTTTTAAGCTGTAAAAGCCATATGATTCCAATAGAAATGTTTGTCGTTTGTACTATCACTGTATAAACCCAAACGGTCGGTATTGACCCTCTGCCAGTACAACAGTATGCTAGAGCAAATGGTTATCTTCTCTAGATACTGGGTATTTACGGGTTAAGAAACGAACGCATAAATAACAACTTACAGAAATTAGGTCAACATTGTCATATCAGTGTTGCCTATCTGTAAAGTAAGGTTTTGATGTAAAAACTGAGAATGTTCGGTGTGATAGTACCATGGTTCTCGTGGTTACATATTTTCCCCTTTCTTGAGAAACATCAATATAGTAGGTCTTTCTATTTTAAAACACAGAAATACAGTGTTCTTATTAAAATAGTGCAGTTTTTAAAATGTATGTATAACATATTTCTTGTGGATATGGCATGTGTTTGTTAATAACAGTCTACTTTTTAAAGAAAAATTGTTTTAAAACAAGTAATGTTCTTAAGTTATAGGTAATTAAAATTTTAGTTTCCATAGGCTATAAACCATTAAAGAATCCGTGACTCCATAAAGCTACATTTCATCTACAGAGTGTGAAAATTATTTTTACTGTTTTAATATTTAGCTGATTTAATTGGACCTGTATACAAATTTGCTTAAAATGTTATCAATCCTGAAGATAACAACGCAAAATAAAGCAATGAATTTATAAGGAAAACAAAAATTCTAACCAAAAACAGATTGTACTTAATATCGTTGTATGTCTTAAAGCGTATATTAAAAATTTATAATAATACTCCTTTATCACAGTTTGTATAATTTAATAAATAGTAATATGTATGTTTGAAGGACTACGTGCCTCGTAAGCCAGTATTGTATACGACAACGTGACGTTCACTCACTATATTACGCTCCCTTCCACACGACAATGTTACAGCCTCGTAATGTCAGGCGTACACGGCCTGTGAAAGCATACAATTGTAATTTTAGTATTACCGTTATATGGCACAACCAGAGCAGGATTTTAATTGAAATTGTTAGTATTATTTAATGTTTATTTATTCTAAAAGAGTCCTACAAGACTTCAAGTTAAGATATTTCTTTTATTTTGTTTGTATTTATTACTATTTGCTGAACGTTAGCGAAGCCTGTCACTCGATTTTTTTGAAAAATGTTATTTCTGTCTGTCCGTTTGAAACAATATATCGAGAACGAACTGACTTTGGCTTCAAATTCCGCACGAAGCTTTATGTCTGCATAGGAAACATCGAGTTCGATGGCATTGCATGACGATCCTACGGAATTGGCTGAGCGTTAGTGAACGTTTTGTCTTTGGTGTTCTGGGTTACAACTATATTACAATCGTGATTGGTCACTGAGTGCAATCTTATTAAATTGTAAAATGTGACATGCTCGTAGTGAAACGTATACTCTAACTATCCGATAGATGTCTTGAGAAGAATATAATCTATTGGCTATAAACTTCACTTCTACGTTAACAAGAATTTGTTCTAAGATGGTACATGTTCGTCCAAGGGATTTGGTTGAGCGTCATTAAAGCCTATTTATTACTTAGTAGGTTGGCAAAATGTTCTATTTTTTCTGGGGATATAAAAGTTTCTTATCTGTATGAATGTCTATTTAATTGTAAACAGGTTGTTGAAGGATGAAATGTGCTCTAGACTATAGAGATTTAACATGCATCGTCAGCGAAGCCTGTTAATAGAAAACTTAAAGTGACCTTTTCCGTCTGATAAAATTAAATGTGTTTTACCTTTTTACTTTTACCTTAAAAAAACACAATTGCCCTAAATATCTTAAATGCATTTTAGTGGAACGATAAAATCAGGTTTTTTTTAAACATTTAACTTTAATTGGATCACTTGTGCAGTTATTTACTGTAAACGAAGTGTAATCGTCTGAATGACAGTATTAATGTAGTCACAAACAAATTACATTGCAAACGATGATGTAATATGTTCACAGATCTGGCTGCTTAACACGGCGCTATGATGTTATAATCTCGAACTAGTCTCAACAAAACTGATGTTGCTGAATGCATTAAGAAATAAATAGAGAGTCTCTAACATGATTACTACTTTCATAGTTTAATGTGTGCCATGTGAGTGAAGTAAGTAAATAATTATACCTGTACACAGAATTACTTGTGTTGCTTATTAACATATTAAAATTTAGATTTAATAGGCTTACTATGACACATTTAAATGTTATATCTGGCCGTCTATTTTGTAAAATATGATGCTAAATTGCGCTATGATAATTGTTTCCAAAATAAAATTTAGTTAATTATAATACAAAATGAAATAAAAATACAAAATAAAATCATTGGAAAAAACATGTACTTCTTATTTAGCCATGGGCCCATTGCGTATAAATTAGTTATTTCCAACTGATACCGTATAGTTAAGTATAAATTAATATATTACTGTAAATTGTGAACGTGTCTCCCAGACAGTACACTCTATTAATTTTGATTTAAACCTGACATGCTATAGCACTCCTAGTCTAAAGCGTCTGATATCATGGTTTGAAAATTGCGTCGTAGATTACGATATGTGTAACCGGGTTATTTTGTTACCTATGATCTTTTTATATGCTTGATAAGATTATTGTACTGAGTAGAGACAAAACAAATCTTAAATTAAAATGTACCTCTCTTCTAATTAAAAGAATGGTGTTCTATATACTCCGTACCTGTTACTTACATCCATTCACGGGTATTTTTTATTATAAATACATATAATATATTAGATTCATCAAACTCGTTCATAAATAATTATTTTTCGTAGTATTCCAAAAGAAAAATAAATATCAACACTTTTCATACGGTAACATTGTCAAGAAATTCGAAGAAAATAGTTATTCCTTCCTATTTTTGGATAGCATTCAAGGTTTCAGGATGGTGGGCCATTTAAAGTTATAGAAGTATACAGCTGCACCGTTATTAGTGAATATGATTTACAAACATAATTTTGGAGTAGTTGTAACTAAACTTAGTCCCAGTTTTTACAAAAAAATTACATGGTTATAAACATTTTTGTCTTTTAAAAGTATGGACTTATAAATATTTTTAAAAGTGTTACGGTTATATGAACATACCAAAATTGAGAGTTATTGCCTCATTAGTGTTATGCAAATAAAACTTATTTCAACCAATAATGCATCTTCAGTTTGCTATTTTGAGATGACGGCCCATGTGAATTTAATGGCAAAGTGGGAAAGGGCTATTTTTATAAAAAATAAATAAATTCTGTCATCCATAGACAGGTTTATAGTCAATGTTAGGCTAGAATAGATTTTCAAATGTTTATGTTTTCATAGAAAAAATGTTGTTTATTCCTGCCGCTTTAAATATTCTATACACAAGACGTGAAGTAAATTATGTATGTAAAATATAAATTATTTCTTTTCGAAATGGACGGAGTGAGTCGTGACTCTTAGTTATTGAGTTAATGAAATGTCGGGAAACATCAACTATGAGAGAGAAATTGAAATCAAATGTCGCTGATGAGTATAGTCGTCTGTGGAATACAAACAAGTTGTAGTGAACAACTTGCGACACACCCTCGACTGGCAGACTCTCCGAGAACGTATTTCGTACAAACTTCAACTAATTACTTTGCGACATTCTAATTTGTGTAAGTCCTTCTATCGCTTTTAATTTCTAAATTAAATAGTATTTTAAAATGACTGCAGAAAATTTGCGACATGGAAAATTGGTAGTATTTTAGTGAAGTTATGCTATACCGGGTGTCCACCCCCCCCTCCTATTAACTTTATTATGAATAGAGATGGACTGATTTACTTTGGGGGATGTTTATATGACCAACTGAGGAGTTTTTTTAATGTAAAACAGTTTTAAATAGGAACCCCTAGCAAGTTACAAGGGGTTTGAATTAAGGACAAGTATCCAAGATGCCTGCTACCTCATCACACCTGAAAAGTTACAAAATGTTACGTAGTTTAGAATCCAGAATTTATTTTTATCAAGAAGTACACGGCAGTCATTTAGAGCATGTCATCCGAGTGAAACTGTAACGAAATTTCAAGATTATTACCATTTAATTTTGTAACAAAATGATTCACAAGCAATGTAGGTTTAAAATAAATTAAAATTTTAATTTGCCACCAAATGTGATAGGGTGTTTTTAGACACGTCTAGTTTGTGCCATTCTTCTTCATTTTGAAATACCTTTAAAATGAGGTGTCACTTGCTTGGAGTTCGTATTTAAAATTTTTGACTTAAAAATATCCCTATTTGGGGATGGGGGAGGTGAAAAATTTTCATACTAGAAAAAGCTCCTCCGTTGGTCATAGAAAAACATCCTCCAAAGTAAATTACTGTGTCTTTAATCATAAGAAAGTTAATAGGGGGGGGGGGGACTTTTAAGACACTCGGTATAATATGCATACCAGAATCCCAAATATATTGATTTTAACGTGAAACAAAAATTCCCAAAATCGTTTTGGACATAGAGTCCTGATAATTTAGAATACATTAATCTGTTTTTAATCAGGTTAAGTGTTTTTTAAATGAAAAGATATTGGAATTCATTACTCACGTGTAGGGTGATCTCTTTTAGTAATTATCCTTCCCAATTCTCACCTCAAACTATCCAACTTGTGAATTAATATTGTACATTTAGTTACACCTAACTGAGCCTGATATACTAGTTGAACTTAGTTACGTAAGAAGCATAAGTTTGTATGAAGTGTTCACTGTGACATGGCTACAATGGGATCTTAGGTCGTGTGTAATGAATGAGTAGCAGTACATTATCGACAAGGTAGTGGCCAGCAAGAAGTGAGTATCAGAGGCCAATCCGGTTACGTGACCCGGTCCTGTAATTGAACTGTTCACCCGGTCGTTACACACGCTGACGCGTCCAAACACGACAATTAATTACAAAGTTACGACGCCGTAAAATATTGCCACGTCCGCCCTTAAAAGCATAACACTGTAAACAGCGGCTATGAGATTACGTTGGAGTAAACTACAGAGAGCTTGTTCAAAAAACAAACATATAAATCCTGTTCAACTGTGAGATATAAAAATATTTTCGACATAATATTACTGTTACATGTTTTTTGCCAAAGCTTCATCCATTAATGTTTCGAACAAAAGTGTGGCTTCACTCCCGATTTTGAGTTTTGAGTCGACGTGGTGGACTTCACGTTCGTTTCACGGCGTCTCTGGGATAATAGAAACTCGCTTTATGCCATACACAATTTCCAGCTACGTGTGTGAACACGTCGCACTGGTGAAATGTCACGTCAATTTATACAGCGCAATATGATGATGGCTAGCTCCATAATATAGTTCATATGTTGGGACATGCACGTTACATAGCGGAATTGCATTATGACTGGTTTCAACACTACATGGAAAGGAATGTGAAATTACGTTGTGGAAGATAATGATCAATTATTGGTTACTAAAAATAAGGATGACGTGTGATGTCACGTAGCGGAATGTAATGGTGGTTGGCTGCTCACAACGTTGGCATGTCACTTTACGGAATAGAACGATTAATGTGTACTAAACATAGGAATGATAAATGATGTCACGTAGCGGAATGGTGATGGTTGGTTGAACACAACATATAGCATGTCACATTGGGGAATGTAACTATTAATCTTTATAGACATAGGAATGATATATGATGTCACGTAGCGGAATGGAATGATGGTTGTTGAACACAACATAGGCATGTCACATTGGGGAATGTAACTATTAATCTTTATAGACATAGGAATGATATATGATGTCACGTAGCGGAATGGAATGATGGTTGTTGAACACAACATATAGCATGTCACATTGGGGAATGTAACTACTAATCTTTATAGACATAGGAATGATATATGATGTCACGTAGCGGAATGGAATGATGGTTGTTGAACACAACATAGGCATGTCACATTGGGGAATGTAACTATTAATCTTTATAGACATAGGAATGATATATGATGTCACGTAGCGGAATGGAATGATGGTTGTTGAACACAATATAGGCATGTCACGTTACGGAGTATAATGATTAATGTTTACTAAACATAGGAATGACATGTGATGTCACGTAGTGGAATGTAATGTGACCGTACACATCATAGGAACGCTGCGTTTCACAATCGTTCACAAGGGTGCCCAATAGACAATCGCGACTGAAAATAGACCCAATATATACGTTTTTCGTTGTGAATACTACAAAATGTAACTTATAAATATGCAATACTTGTATAAAACTATTCAAGTTGTATCAACTCAATTTCTTAATACACTTATCAAAATTTAACATAGTAAAAGTAGGCCTACTATGTTATATTTATGGATTTTTGTTAGTATATCATTTTTACTGTATTAAATAGCGAAAGCGCCATGCATATTAAAATCATATTCAAAAAGCCATCAGTAAATAATAATAAGCAATTTCAGTTTAATTTTTGTTAATTGTAAACCGTGAAAACTTCAATGTAATATACACTTCCGGAACTTGTACTGTTTAAAAAGTGTGCTTTGTATTAATATAATACATAGTCAATTTAAATACACGTCTTATATGAATTAAGTTACAAATTATTCTTACAAAATATAAATTATGTTCGTTCCTTGCAAAATAACAACTTATTAGAGTAATTATTTTTTACTCTGCAGATTCTCTAAGATGTAAAGAAATTTCATTTTAATATTATGAGATGCAATTGGGTCAGCTACTTTAATACATTCTTAGAACGGCGAGGAGACAAACTTCTCAGAAAAAATAAAAAGGACACAATTTCTTCCACATAATTTATAAAGAATGGCGTATTAGTTTTATTACGACGATGCTCTTGTCAGTACAATACAAACTAGTAGAATCCCATCACTTTCAACCGTACCAAATCTTTATAATACGGTAACATGTTATAGAATAATTAACATTGGTATTTATATTGTTTCAATCCGACCTTCTCGGGACAATAACATACATTTAATAGCTCGTTAAACTGTGTATTGTAAAACCTCAAACTGTATTTGATTAAAATAACAAGCCAAGATGAAAATTACATAACATGAATCTCAATAATTCGTTCAATCCAATGTTCCAAATCTGATGATAAAGTGTTTTAATATCTGAAGTTAAGGGATAAGTCCAGTGTTCCACAAAACATCCTGTTGAAAACTAAAGTATTAATTACAATTTTCAGTTTGCTAGTATCCAGAAAATCCGATGCCCTTTTGAAACATGGCGTTGTGTATAATAATGTTTGTTTGTTGTAGAATGTTCTGCGCGAGTTGGAGCAGAAGAAACCGCAGTTGGACGAACTTGTCCACACGGCGGAGAATCTCAAGGCCGACTCCAATCGGCAGCAGCTCCATGGCAAAGGTCAGTGGGTTTTTGAGTTACTTGTGTCTGTTTGAAAGATACTATAAAACAGTAAGAATTTATTGTATCGTTTAAGACTACATACAAGTTTTATTACTTGTGTATCTGCGATAAAAAACTATTGTTTGGAAGATTGTTAAATCTGTAATATTTAACTATTTGATGGAAAGATCGGACTATACCAACTAAACTAGATATTCCCTAATTATTCCCGACGAAGATATACTGTAAATGGGATGAACGATATGTGTTATTTTCAGCACTAAAACATATATCGGATTAATGTGATCACTTAGAGTGAGATGAACAAAAGTTGTATTTTTATTTAAAAAGTAATAAACTAAAATTTGTAAATTATGTAACTCAGCGCATGGCTACTTAAATTTGTTTTCTATTATTACATTTGTAAACCTTTAAAATATCAAAGTGACAATGATTTCCAGAAAGAATTTGCAAGCCGACTGCGGACTAAACGTTTTATTGTATATAGTATGAATGATGAGTTCAGATTACTAGTAAGTTGCATCACTGACTGGTACAAACATTGTGAAAAGTAGGTTTTTTGACAGGTGTGTTTTAACCTCAAACCTTTCGGTATAATATAAATTATATGACCGACAGTGTGCCATAAAAAGGTCATTTGGAACGTTGTTAAACATTTATGGAGTACACATCCGTCTGGAGAGATAAAAAAGTCAGTGAAGAAAAAGCTTAAAATGAATCAGCCATTCCAACCAAAGTTAGGTTGTGTGTAGAAAACTCGGTTGCTTCGTAGTGCGTCGTTGAGATATTGTCTAAAACCCCGTAGTGCATAAAACAATGAGAATACCTCATCATTTTAGATTACCCTTGATTTTGTAGGCTAGGTGACTGTGATGTCGAAGTCTGCAAACAATTCGTTTTAAACTTCTTCCAAATTTCAGGAAAAAAATCTGTAACAGCGTCAGATTTTAAACGCTGCACTAAGTGGAAGGTGAAATGGAACTGAACTCAACTTTCGCATTGAATCAACCCTTCCTACCAAAGCTATTTTATGTGTGTTTAGTAGATATTTTTAAACGGATTTCTGGGCTAGAAATACCGTTGTATTTTGCAATAATATACAGTAAAGTATTTAAGCGCTAAGCATATCATGCAGTGTCAGTCAAAAATTTGTAGAAATAATTAGTACTTCAGGTATTTTCTGTAATCGCTGTAAAATGTAAAATTCTGTAAAATGTGAATGAATGTTTTAGTCCTTAAAATGTTAACAGCGTTCCAAATGATCTTTTATTTTACACTTTAGGTCTTACAAGTCCCAATTTAGATTATTCCCGAAGTTTTGAGTCTAATCGGTTTAAAACTAGTTTTACTCAGAATATATTTTATCGCCTTGGCTTATACGAGTCATTGTGTGTATTTTCATATTGTGGACATATTTATATTTTCATTTAAAAATTACAAAATTTGAATTTTTCTATCTATTTGTTTTTATAGTATTTAATCTACTTGTATTTCTATATCCGAATTCGAAAGTGTGATTCACCCACGAATACATTCAAATCAGAAATTAGTACTGAAGAAGAAATGTGTGTGGAATATAATTGTTCTAAGTTGAATATACGAGAGTTTAATTGCTCGTAGCAATAAAACTATAGAAAAAATAGTTCTTTCGAGAATTTAAAATAAACGGTCCAAAAATATATACAATCATACAAACTACATTTTAAATATCCTCCATATTTGAGTTATTGTAGATATTTCCAGACTTTTAAAAGTTTTCTACGCACACTATCTTTGTTAAATAGCTGCTGTACGCTAGAGTCATCGAGAACACCCCATTTCACACACATTCTAAAGAGCTGAAGTGGAGACGTTTCAATGTAATATTTTTCCCCAGAGAAGAGAATCTCCTAGTTCATCTCCTGGTCGTAAAGCTGGCTCATTAATCCTGACAACACGCGCGCGGTACAAGCATCGCCTTGCGCCTTGCACTGTACACAATCTGCAGCAGCCGCTGGGACTTCCGTTGTTTCATCATCCTGCGAGCCATACACAGTTTTATTATTTTCCCCTTCCTAATTCAGATGCGTTCCCAGTGGTCCAGCAGCTCCCTATACATTTAGTTGCCGGATATATTTGTTGTATCTTCCAGTCTGTCTCGTAAAATCCAGGTTTATTCTATAATATTTCTCAAAATATCCTCGTACATACCATAAATTGACTGTCTTATCATTAACTATTTTATATTTTGAAAGTCTTAAGTAATGTAGGCTCCAGTATATTAAGTTTAAAAATTATTTATTACGGTGACTCCAATAGTTGAAATATCGTTCCATTTTATGCACGAAAACATGAATGTTATATATATATATATATATATATATATATATATATATATACTTAACTACAGATAAATAAAAAATCGTTGTCGAAAATTAAATACAAGAATTGAATAATTGTTAACTGTAATATCCTTTTGTTAATTCTAGAAGTGGTTTAGATGGAACACGCTGTAATAACAGTACACTCGTCGTGTGATAACAGTTCTGCTCAGTAATTAGGTAAGACAGCCCTGTAATATTCTGTTTGAGAATGGTAATGTCACGGAAGCGACAGAGACTTGAAAGTGTTAGTGTTAACATCACACATGGCAGAGCAGCCAGGAATGTATTACATTCTCTACATTCCATGTCGTCTACGATATACGTTTAGGGGGGATGAATTTGTTTGCAATTGTTTACTTGGATGTCCGCTTGTCAAGAACTGAAATGGTAATGAAAGGAAGGATTTAATGTAGAAAGTTTCAGTAATTAAGTAAGAGAGACCTGTAATATTCTGTTTGAGAATGGTAATGTCACGGAAGCGACAGAGACTTAGTGTTAGTGTTAACACCACACACGGCAGAGCAGTCAGGAATGTATTACATTCTCTATATTCCATGTCGTCTTCGATATACGTTTGGGAGGGGATGAATGTGTTTGCAATTGTTTACTTTTATGTCCACTTGTCAAGAGATAGAATGTTAATGAAAGGAAGGGTCTAATGTAGAAAGTTTCAGTAATTAGGTAAGACAGCCCTGTAATGTTCTGTTTGAGAATGGTGACGTGACGGAAACGACAGACTTAACATTATTAGTGTTAACACCACACACGGCAGAGCAGCCAAGAATGTATTACATTCTCCACATTTCGAATCCGTGGGGGGATGAAATGTGTTTGCAAGTGTTTTTGTAGATGTCGGTTTGTCAAGAGATACAAATGCTGTGAAATGGGAACGGAAGAGACTGTAGAATACAAGTTAAGTAATTAGGTAAAGAAAGACCTGTAATATTCTGTTTGAGAATGGTAATGTGACGGAAGCGACAGAGACTTGACAATGTTAGTGTTAACACCACACACGGCAGAGCAGCCAAGAATGTATTACATTCTACACATTCCACGTCGTCTTCGATGTACGTGGGGAAGGGGATGAGTGTGTTCGGCAGTGTTGTTGTACAAAATAATACGAGGAGTTTGGAAAATATAATTGTTCTATTTTATTTTATGACGCTATTGTATTTTATTTGGACATTCTTGTGCATATTATAGGTATTATATTGGTTTCTGGTGTGTTTTAATAGCCTTGAACTCTGAATGATTGTCTAATTTTAAGAATAATCGTAACCATGAAGACTTTGATTTATTTATAACATTTTGGCTTTGTTGGGCCAAAACTTAATCCGAGCTTTAAAGTAACAAAGTAATAGGCCCAATTAACTTAAAATTAAAAATTCACCATCATCAATATGAAAATAATAAAATATTATTTTTAATGTACATTTAAAAATAAATATTGTATAACGTTGCTTGTAGCGTTTTTAATACAATTTTAGTTTAGTTTTATCATGGAAATTAAATATTAAATAAACCAAAACTCGTAAAAACATTTTAATAAATTGTATATCTAATCTTATAATTCCAAATAGTTTTGCTTTCTTAGTTTCCTAATTTATTCAGGACCCTTTGTCCCGGAAAAAAAATTAAATAATTCAGCTAGAAGTATCGATTTTCTTCCTTGGAAACGCGTGAAAACTGTTAATTAAGAAATGTACTTTTACGATGAAGAATTATTTATTAAATACCAGAAAAATAACTGTACAAATATTTATACAATTTTTCAATACATTGGGTAAGCGATTGCTATGATCGCAGTGCTCCTTTTAACTACGTTTTTCTTAAATACTTTAGTATGGTGGATATAAACAGTAATACGAGTACTGTGGTTGTAGATTTTGGTAAGCAATGTAATTTACGTAAAAGTGTTACTGCTTAGAAATAACTGGATTGTTTTTTAGTTTGTTTAATTGCTTATTAAACTGTGAGATGGTGTTTAATTTAATGAACGATATTAAACACAGTAAATTCTACATGAGCGCTGTGTCAGTTATAGTGATACAGAAAATATGATGTCATTAAAAGACAACTTTTTCAAATTATAATTGAAATATTGACACGTAAAAACTGAAATGCCTGATAGGATAGTCTGTGACGGAAAGGTAGTGAAGTAGGACAACTATTTGTTATTCTTCCTCAGTGCAGAGCAACTGCTGTGTTGTAATGACGGAATTGTTAGAGGTCCTAATTGTCTTCCTAGACGTCTAGACGTGTTTATTCTGTACCTCTGACCTCTTTTGTTACTAAGCGCCTTCCACACGGAACTCTTCATTTGCGTCAATCTGGGTCAGTAACCTTCCGTACCTTTTTGTGTGCAACGAGCTAATTACTTAACGATAATTACGTGGGAAACTTGCCATTGCGTAGTCGTTTATTTCTATTGCCTCGTTTTTGTGTTTCAGTTAACCTATTCTCCGTGTTCTCTTCGTTTATCATAGTAGTAAGAATTGTAACAATTGTATATTTTACATAATAAAATCGTACTAAAAATTTGTCTCTTAACAAAAAATCGGATCCCAATATAGGTTACATCTGAAACGATGATAATGGCCGGTTTGGCGGGTTCTGCTATGGCTGTATGAAAATCATCCAGCAATCATCGTTGAACAATATCGTCATTTTAAACATCAGTTATTCCATGACGAAACAAAAGTATGAATAGGATACAATCTTCTGGTAGGAAGGTTTTTTCACAAAATAGTTCGTTCCATTTTGTATTATTTTTTGTTATGACATTATAGATTTAAAGCAAATTTTGTTATAGTTTTAGATAATACCTGATGACAGTGTATTATAACCCAAAAAAACCTTCTTACGGAGAGGCGATGAGTATAAATAAAAAAATATAGTGTAAATGTTTTAAGTTTTGATTTTTATATACTAAACATCTCTCGTTATGAGAACACATGGTTTATAAAACTAATGGATTGAATCCAAAAGCTCTTTATTTTGATAAGCGAAATTAGGATCTTGAGATCCTTTCTCTTAACACTTAATATTACGTACTAGTCCTTTTCAGTGGCATAGCAAGATCTTTAATTTTAAATTGCCAATGTTTACAGTTTAAATTTAAAGCTAATCTGTCATTCTCGCCATAGCTCCGAGAAATTTGCCAAACAATCTTAGAGAGCTTTTAGAGAGGTGACAATAGTGCCTGCTGTAATTTCACAAAAGCTTGGACAGCAGTTGATGATCAAAGGTATCGGCTACAATGGCCAGAGTATCTGGACTCTCTGTCCACGCACCGTAGCTTGGTTTTGTTTGTAAAACTGGACATTCCTACATGTTAACGCAACATTACAGAACAAACGTTAGTAATGACTTTGTTGAAATGTATTTTACTTATGAATTAATTTTCACCAGCATGCATTTATCTTAAAGAGAGTCACTCTTAGACTTATTCTGCTCGTCCTAATGAGCCATTGATCTGTGTGTGAATTTTATAAAACAGAACCAGGGAGAGTTGATACAGTACAAGGTCGAAAGTACCGATAAAAAGTGCCAAGGTCACATACAGGATTTGGACCTGCGCTATCGCTAACTCGGATCCCAA
Source organism: Homalodisca vitripennis (assembly GCF_021130785.1). Taxonomy (NCBI): domain Eukaryota; kingdom Metazoa; phylum Arthropoda; class Insecta; order Hemiptera; family Cicadellidae; genus Homalodisca; species Homalodisca vitripennis. The sequence goes on along the minus strand of NC_060210.1, from coordinate 121,998,203 downwards.
GCCCGACGCCTAAGTAAGATAGTGAGGTCACATACCGTCCCAGTTCACTCTGGATATCTTGATTAGGTATAGATTATTCAGTACATGATTGGTCAATCATTTAACTTAACCCAAGCGTACAGCTAATACTTTTAAGTTAAGTCAAGCCTGGTTATTTTTGGTTCCATAATGTCTAGGATAAGCACGTTTCGATTGTGGCAGGTTAGGGCATGTTTAGTTGGTTAGTTCAGGATAGAATCAAATTGCATATAATGATGAAGATAATTATTGAGTAGTCAATTCCGTTTAAGGCAATCTTTATTTATAGCTTATTATAAATAGCTAGTATAAAATTGGTATTAGTAAAAATAAAAACATTTTATGACAACCATGATTTTAAACCATTTCAATGGTTTTTGTTATCCGAACTTACTTGGCCTCATTGTGTATTAAATTAGTAAGTAAGCGTTAACTTAGAATGTTCATTATGGTTGCACTAAAATATTCCGTAAAATGTAATAAAATTTAAAAAGCGAGAGAGTGATAATAAATTAAATATTGTCTCGGCAATGCAGTGCACATTTTATAATGTGATAAGTAGTTATGTTAAATTTTCGTGAATAAGATTTAGGTTAGGAAAACAATTAAATAAGTTAAAAACTTTAGTAATTGTTTATTTTTAGGCATTTGTGTTTGCAATTGAATTAATGTTGTTGAGCTGAACTATATGAATGAACTTTATCCTATTTACATCCCAGTGAATGGAGTTTAAAACTAACTAGAATGGAATCTTAGATCCCAAAACACGTGGTCCGAATAAAATAACATCTTGTGTTTCTTATTCAGTGGTTATTTTCTATAATTGTATACAGAGAGTTGTCGTGCTCTTTCAAGAGTTACAGAACATTTTTATGGACAAAGAATAGATTGGGTTCTTTACTTCCTTGAATTAAAATTAACTCTAAGGGAAAATATAATATGGCTATGGTGTTTAGATTTTAATTATAAGTAGTACCTAACGTTCCACTATTGACATCTGTTTGGAAGTAGTCAAAAGTTTTGAATAACAATTAAAATTATAATAACTTCCACAACCGTAAATAAACGTTAACGTTTAGTAGCAAACATTATTGGTTGTTTTATTAATGGAGATAAAATACGCCATATCACAAAAAGTAAGTATGGAAAGATTGCTGCGTTGCAAGGTATTATGAATATATAAGTATATCCCGGCAGCACAATCTACAACACATTTTTGTGTTGAACGCGGGCGCGTGAGAACAAGGTGCCTGTTGTAACTCATTACCCATTCTTTGTTCCATTGTTCAGCCGAAATCTCATCTGGCTGTCGAACAAAGGAATAAATTCAGTGGATTCGCCGTGGATGTTTATTTAGTTTTTCTCTCGAACAGACCACCACCGGCATTATTATGATAACCTCTTTGGAATACAAAAAAAAAAAACCAAGGCAATATTCGTCCTTTCGATTTATGAATAGTTTAAACTGTACGTAGTAATTTTCAACTGTGTTATTTCTTATATGCGTTAGGAAGACTTTCGTTGATGTAAAATGTCTAGCGATCCGTACATTTTGATTTTGATTGGTTTAGTAAGAAGTTTGTGGAACATACTCCTATATGTTGAATCGCTTACCGTTTTACGGTCTCCATGGGGCAGAAATGGTGGGAAAGGTGAAGTTCTCAATACAATTTAGACGTTGGTTACTAGTTAAGTTATATAATGTAATACTCAAATTGTAACAAAACAATACTCAAACAAGAGTTTCCGTGAAAGAAAAAAAAAACATTTTGTCACAAGTTAAGAACTTTGATGAAAATTTTTATTTTTTATATTATTTTTACTTTTTTTGGAAAGAATATTACTGCTGTGGAGAGGAAAGGCATTAAAATCTAATAATAATATTGTAAGAGGTTTGATTTAAGAAAATATCATACCATGACGTATTTCAAAAGATGTACCACGTTACACCACCGGCCGTAATTCTATTTCGGGATAAGTATAATTTGTAATCTTACTTATCACAGTCTTGCTAATACAAATTTTCATAAACCTTATATACAATGCGATTCGGTAATTTAGTATTATTTTACTTTAGAAGCTTTAAATGACCAAAGTTTTGTTGAGGGTTGAACAAATTTCATTTTCGTACATATGTTTTTGTTATCAAGACCTTTAATACGTAGAACTCCTAAACCTATGTTTTTATTAAAGATTTTTCATCTACTTCTTATGAACAGACCCTATAGAAGAGAAGAGTCGTAATTGCGTAATAAAATGTGTTTTAAATTTGAAAATTTCCAGATTTTAATTTTTACAAGTTGGACCGTTGATTAATAACTTTCCAGTAATTATCGCTTTCCTTATGTACAAAATACTGATCTGCACTCCTGTTAGTAACTATGTTTTATATATATTCAGGATTATTCTCTCAACATTTTACATATTTTTTATTTTACATCTTGTAATTGTATTAACTTTTTTACATACAGTTATGTGGAAAAAGCTCCTTTAAAATTAAAACAATATACACTATCCAAACACATAGATTTTGAATTCAGTTTTATATCGTTTTACACACATAACCCGTTTGATCGTATTATATTGACAGTTTACAGTATGAAATATTAGACTCGACATTGTAAAACATAGCTATATATTGCACATGTGACGGTAACAGCTATTGTATCTGATATAGGAAATAACGCTGTTCCTTAGCCAACCCAGTTAGATTTATGTGTTCTAGAGACAGCGGTGTTTCACATATTGCTAATATTATTGTATTTTGTCGATACTTAAAGGTGTTTATTATTACGAAATGCCTCAAAGGAATATTTTTTAAATCTGGTGTTGGAATCATTTCTATATAATATACTCGTATACGAGGTTATGTAAAATACCTGATTTTCATTCGTGGTCACTAAAATACACTTGTAATTAAGAATTGTAGTATAATAATAGTTAAAAATTGTTTTTCCTTGACAACTAACTTATAAATCTTAATTTAAATTGGAATTACAAAGTACAGTATGAATAAAGAGACACGTAGGTTGAATCCTGTAATAGAGTTAAAGTTTTAATTAAAGTGGCTCTGAGTTCAGCCTTCAATAAACGCCCGTCTACAACTTAGTTAAATGTAAAAAAACAAAACAAAACAGCAGCACTAAAAGCTTAATTTAAATTGGAATTACAAAGTACAGTATGAATAAAGAGACACGTAGGTTGAATCCTGTAATAGAGTTAAAGTTTTAATTAAAGTGGCTCTGAGTTCAGCCGTCAATAAACGCCCGTCTACAACTTAGTTAAATGTAAAAAAACAAAACAAAACAGCAGCACTAAAAGCTTAATTTAAAAACTATGTAATTTTAGTTATCTATATTATTAATAGGGTGATATCAGTCTAGACTATTAATGCTGCAGAATTGCTCTTGAATAAAATTTGAATTAAATAACCAGCACAACAAAATACTTCTCTCTGTTTCATGGCGTTTGTTATTTTTATCAAAGAGTGTGGTCCTTCTAGGAGACTTTGAATGGTAAAATAAATATATTTTTTATTATTAGAGTTTATTTATATCGTAATTTATTTTTAATTTAGTTTGTGTTTGTAGCGTTCTCTAAAGAATATTTGTAATTTTCTAATATAGTTTTGAAAAATTTGTCGTACAACTAAACAAATTAATTTATTTTACTGGTAATGTTTTTTTTATATTTGATTTAAAATATGGCATTGTTATTTTTCCTGATTTGGTGGAAATGTTGAAGTATAACAATAATAATAGAAGGTGAGCTCTTTTTCACCAGTAGCATACCTACAAAATTTGGAGGAATTATGAAAGTATTTGTGTAGCCTTCTTCTAGCCTTTCTTTATCATTGTTCGTCTCCTTATAATGCCTGGCAACGTGAAGAGTTCTTTTTTTCCAAGGAGTTAGTTATTCCTCAACTCAAAAGGTCTACTATTGTGTCGGAGCGGAATCCGGTTAAACTCGGCTATTGTTCTTAGTTGTGCAATCACAAGCCTGCCCTAGTTCACTGTATGCACTGTTATCAGGGCAAGTAATGTCAGGGTAACCGTCTGAAATCTTGTTAAGTGAGATTGATTAACAAACAAAATTAATAATCTCTAGCGCACCGTAATGGACTATTGTTTATCAACGTCCAATACAGATTTGTCTACTTCGGCACCAATAAACGCGGCTGTTGTGCAGTATGGGCTTCAATGTTTAGCTATGGTTTATAATTACAAAGCTTCAGTACTGTCCAACCCCATGTGATTGCACTCTGGTAGTACTTTCATTACTCATTATCTTTCTGTTCTGTGTTGCAATAGGATGTTCCTAAAACACAGGAAACCCACTTTTGAATTTCAAATATATTAACGTATTTTGTACATTTTAAGGAAACAAAATCAATTCATTTCAAAATGATGATAGAAATTTCCCGAATCAGGGAAAGGTTACTAAATTTCTTGGCCAATATAATCCATACGCGATGACGTTGTAACATCGTTTAAAGTAAAGTTATTGGGACTATCTTCTAACACTGTTTTTGCAAACCCGTTGTTCAATAAAAGTAAGGATTTTTTAAATGAAATACTTTAGCTACATTTAGCTGAGCTAACATGTTGGGTAAAAAGTGTAGTAAATTTGGTTTGGTTATAAAATATATTGGACGGTTGTCATGGTACGCCACCTAAGTGTTAGTGTTGTGGCATTTACACTAAAACTGTATTTAGAACGATTTTAAATATAAAATTAAGAACAAAATGTTCAGTGAATACTTAAATTTTTCTTAGTTTACTCGTAATGTGATCTTTATTTTAACTCTTTTTCAAAATCCCTCTAGGTACAGTATTTATTAAATATTTCAAAACAATCCACTCACTTACATTTTGCAAATGTGTTGTAAAATATTTGAACAAAATAATATACATAACTTAAACGCAAATATTTGGACTTTTTAGCCCACAAAAACATAAGCAAATGTTTTGGTACCAAAATTGGTAATATTATATGAAAAAACTACTGGTACTGAATTTCATTCCTTGATCTAAATACAATATAAAGACATTTCTATAGGACATAATTTACTAAAAATTAAATTTCTAGTTTATTTTTTTGCCTCTCTTAATTGATTGCAATTAATGTACTTCTTTAATTCAGTATTACGTAAGACGTATGTAATTAGTAAAGCATAGAGATCTCAATTACTTCCTAGTTTGTACTGTTTGTTCTAGAACTGCAATGTTTTCCCACCACATAGCACTTGAATTGTAATTACCTTAGAGCCTAATACAGAAGTTATGTAGTGCAGTACGGTAATTATATTCATATTGTAATGTTTGTCCTCCAGTCGAGTGCCATTCCACTGATTGTCCTCAGCCCACCTTCCTAATGATGTCTCCCGGCACGGTTAGCTGTCTAGTGTGTCATTAACTGTTGCATCCAGTATAGATTAATTCGTAATACAGAAGTTACGTAGTGCTGTACGGTAATTATATTCATATTGTAATGTTTGCACTTCAGTCGAGTGCCATTCCACTGATTGTCCTCAGCCCACCTTCCTAATGATGTCTCCCGGCACGGTTAGCTGTCTAGTGTGTCATTAACTGATGCATCCGGTATAGATTAATTCGTAATACAGAAGTTACGTAATGCTATACGGTAATTATATTCATATTGTAATGTTTGCACTCCAGTCGAGTGCCATTCCATTGATTGTCCTCAGTCCACCTTCCTAATCCTAATGATGTCTCCCTGCACGACTAGACTGCTTCCTGTGTCGTTAATTGTTACCACCCATTACAGATTAACCGGTATTACAGAAGTTACGTAGTGCTGTACGGTAATTATATTCATATTGTAATGTTTGCACTCCAGTCGAGTACCATTTCACTGATTGTCCTCAGCCCACGTTCCCGGCACTGCTAGACTGCCTCTAGTGTCGTTAAGTGTTACACCCACTATAGATTAAGCCGTAATACAGAAGTTATGTAGTGCTGTAGGGTCATTATATTCATATTGTAATGTTTGCCCTCCAGTCGAGTGCCATCCCACTGATTGTCCTCAGCCCACCTTCCTAATGATGTCTCCCGGCACGGCTATGATCTCTCGAGTGTCGTTAACTATAGCTATAATATATTAACTCTGTTATTCCTTTGGAAAATTTATCGCAACTTTTTTGCGTGAATAATTATCGGTTTTGAGTAATATTCGTATATATTTGAAGTATCACGTTATTTTTCATTTGCATTTTTGATGTGGTTACACCGAATCTAACACTGTATTAGGAGCTATTTATAACAAATGTATGTTAAAGTGCAGGGGACGGATTTTGCCAAATTTGTCGAATAAGGGTGTTTTAGGCCTCCGAAATTTATAAGCGTAATCCTCTACCACACTAAAAATTCGAAACGTATAAATTTAAAATGTAAGTGACATTAGAAAAGCTAAAAGCTAGAGTAATCTTATAAAAAAAGATTATACTTTGAAGCGTAATCATAGTAGTAGGTTTAGTACGAACACTTTAATGGGTTATATTTCAGTTTACCCAGATTTCTTAGAAAGCTAAACGACAAAAGAGGGACCATTCATTGAGTGCAGATTGTACACTAGAATGACAGTATGTACTATGATTTGACAGCGAAAATTTTAAAATTGTATTTCGGAAGCGCAGCCTAAGCGCTATTTCCTTCACAGTTTGTGACGGCTTGTCTTCTTTTCGGACAATCTGAAATGACAAACCTTGATGCATATACACGCCTAAGAAAAATATTGAGACCGAACATTTTGACCAGTATTAATGAGACGACTAACCACTGTAACGATAAGATGTGTTCAACGCCTCGAGATCGATATTAAGGACAATTTTGTGGGGCCTAAATTGGTCCGGCCGGTAGTTAAGCCTAATATGGGACAAGGGGTGGTAATAATTCCTCCTTTGCTCAATATTGGGGTATTTAAAGATGATCTCCACGGATTTCTTGCTCGTGCGCGTGATCATTGTTTAACGCATGGTTTAAATTGAGAAGGTAGTGATCTATCAGACTGATATCACGGTGATTGTATTGTCGTATTTTAATCGTCCTCAAAATTTATAAGGAATAAAAATATTGAATATCTTAAATGTGATATTATATTTCAAGAAAGATTATGGATGTAACTCGTAATGAATAGTGAACACTCTGAATTACGTTCTATGTAATTATGGAATATGTACTATAGTACATACATTTCAACAAAGATGAAGTGTAATTCATATTGAGTCTGAACACTACAATTATGGCGCAAGAAATGTGCATTGTTTGGTCTGACATTAGCTGTAGGTAGGCTAGAGGTTACTGTCAGATGAGGGGTCGATGTCTGGTGTCTGCTGATGATAAAATCATATTAGATATTCATCGCACGGTGAACCCTGTCAGCGGTCGTCTGCCACACCCTTCCTTTCCAACCTGGAGTCCGCGGTATTGTAGACTCACACTTGCCATCTTGTAGACGTCTATTACGATTGGGATAGACGTGCTTATTCATAATAATTCGTATACAAAACTATCTTCTGAGTCAATGTTTTTCGCAAACGTATTCTAAAGAGTTTGTTGCTTAATGTGAATAACGTATGAAACAGTATTGACTAGCTAATTTGGGTTTTTAAATCAGTTCAAACTTGTACCTTCCTTTTGGTTCTTAGTATTTCAACGTGTTAACTACATTTTATTTCAAATAATTGCTGTAATACATATTATTTGATGTTGAATTTTTTGAAAGAAAGTAAATATCCACACACACACACACACACACACACACACACACACACACACACACACACACACACGCACGCACGCACGCACGCACGCACGCACGCACGCACGCACGCACGCACGCACGCACGCACGCACGCACGCACGCACGCACGCACGCACGCACGCACGCACGCACGCACGCACGCACGCACGCACGCACGCACGCACGCACGCACGCACGCACGCACGCACGCACGCACGCACGCACGCACGCACGCACGCACGCACGCACGCACGCACGCACGCACGCACGCACGCACACGCACGCACACACACGCACACGTCAATCCCTGGCAACAACTCGGTTGTGGTACGTGGATAACTACGCTGTACTTGAGAGCCTCTCCAGGTGATTATTGATAACCTGAAGTACTGTCAGTGCGAGGTGAACCAGACAACTCCAATTCCAATCCATCCAACAAGCTCTGTCAAAGGCAACAACTCGCTTGTGGCACATGGATAACTACGCTGTAGTTGAGAGCCTCTCCAGGTGATTATTGATAACCTGAAGTACTGTCAGTGCGAGGTGAATCAGACAACTCCAATTCCAATCCATCCAACAAGCGCTGCCAAAGGCAAAAACTCGCTTGTGGCACGTGGATAACTACGATGTACTTGAGAGCCTCTCCAGGTGATTATTGATAACCTTAAGTACTGTCAGTGCGAGGTGAACCAGAAAACTAGAATTCCAATCCATCCAACAAGCGCTGCCAAAGGCAACAACTCGGTTGTGGCACGTGGATAACTACGCTGTACTTGAGAGCCTCTCCAGGTGATTATTGATAACCTGAAGTACTGTCAGTGCGAGGTGAACCAGACAACTCCAATTCCAATCCATCCAACAAGCGCTGCCAAAGGCAAAAACTCGCTTGTGGCACGTGGATAACTACGATGTACTTGAGAGCCTCTCCAGGTGATTATTGATAACCTTAAGTACTGTCAGTGCGAGGTGAACCAGAAAACTAGAATTCCAATCCATCCAACAAGCGCTGCCAAAGGCAACAACTCGGTTGTGGCCCGTGGATAACTACGCTGTACTTGAGAGCCTCTCCAGGTGATTATTGATAACCTTAAGTACCGTCAGTGCGAGGTGAATCAGACAACTCCAATTCCAATCCATCCAACAAGCGCTGCCAAAGGCAACAACTCGGTTGTGGCACGTGGATAACTACGCTGTACTTGAGAGCCTCGGCAGGTGATTATTGATAACCTTAAGTACCGTCAGTGCGAGGTGAATCAGACAACTCCAATTCCAATCCATCCAACAAGCGCTGCCAAAAGGTAAAAACTCGCTTGTGGCACATGGATAACTACGATGTACTTGAGAGCCTCTCCAGGTGATTATTGATAACCTTAAGTACTGTCAGTGCGAGGTGAACCAGAAAACTAGAATTCCAATCCATCCAACAAGCGCTGCCAAAGGCAACAACTCGGTTGTGGCACGTGGATAACTTCGCTGTAGTTGAGAGCCCCTCCAGGTGATTATTGATAACCTGAAGTACTGTCAGTGCGAGGTGAATCAGACAACTCCAATTCCAATCGATCCAACAAGCGCTGCCAAAGGCAACAACTCGGTTGTGGCACGTGGATAACTTCGCTGTACTTGAGAACCTCTCCAGGTGATTATTGATAACCTTAAGTACTGTCAGTGCGAGGTGAACCAGAAAACTAGAATTCCAATCCATCCAACAAGCGCTGCCAAAGGCAACAACTCGGTTGTGGCCCGTGGATAACTACGCTGTACTTGAGAGCCTCGGCAGGTTATTATTGATAACCTTAAGTACCGTCAGTGCGAGGTGAATCCGACAACTCCAATTCCAATCCATCCAACAAGCGCTGCCAAAGGCAACAACTCGGTTGTGGCACGTGGATAACTTCGCTGTACTTGAGAGCCTCGGCAGGTTATTATTGATAACCTTAAGTACCGTCAGTGCGAGGTGAATCCGACAACTCCAATTCCAATCCATCCAACAAGCGCTGCCAAAGGCAACAACTCGGTTGTGGCCCGTGGATAACTACGCTGTACTTGAGAGCCTCGGCAGGTTATTATTGATAACCTTAAGTACCGTCAGTGCGAGGTGAATCCGACAACTCCAATTCCAATCCATCCAACAAGCGCTGCCAAAGGCAACAACTCGGTTGTGGCACGTGGATAACTTCGCTGTACTTGAGAGCCTCGGCAGGTGATTATTGATAACCTGAAGTACTGTCAGTGCGAGGTGAATCAGACAACTCCAATTCCAAACCATCCAACAAGCGCTGCCAAAGGCAAAAATTCGCTTGTGGCACGTGGATAACTACGCTGTACTTGAGAGCCTCGGCAGGTGAGTATTGATAACCTGAAGTACTGTCAGTGCGAGGTGAATCAGACAACTCCAATTCCAATTCATCCAACATGCGCTGCCAAAGGCAAAAAACTCGGTTGTGGCACGTGGATAACTACGCTGTACTTGAGAGCCTCTCCAGGTGGTTATTGATTAGTTGTTCTATAAATGGAGTAGGATGGTCGGTGACATATTGATGGCTTTGTTATTAAATTATGGGTGGGTCATTATTAAAGATGTAATAAAATATTTATTTAAACAGAAATAACATTTATTTAAATTTTATTAGTTTTTTTGTAATGGTTTAATCGTAAAAGAGTGTTTGTGCACACTCTAAACTTCAGCTTGATCTAGTCAATTCCGCCACTGTTGCATTGACTGAGATACCTTAGGCTATTGTTCTGCACAGTACTTTCATCGGGCTCTCCATAACAACAGGCGTAGAGCACCCAGATTTCAGAAAAGGAATTTACGAAATACAATTGTGTGAACTGAGAAAATCAGACGCGATAAAAACAGGAAAAACATCATTGTTTTTATTATTCCATGAGTGCTGGGTAGCACATCTTATAACCAGGCCCAAAGTAAAACTGCTAAAGATAAGAGTATGAAATCTGTAAACCATGTATATGAAAGATTACTTAGTGGTTTGTTTTTTTTTTTATTTAATATTCTCGATAAAATATAATCAAAAATATATTTTTTACTTAAACAGTATTTAATTAAAAAATACAATTTCCCTGAGTCGTAACAGTATAAAAAAGATGTTACCTTGTTGAGTGTAAATATTCACATTGGATTTGTGCACGCATTTCACATTTTTCTCTTCAGCTTTCATTATTTGGGCCTAATTAAAAAGTTTCATAAATGCCTGTAATTCCTCGTTATGTGTTTTTTATGCTTTTTATGACTACAGGAAAAGGACTATTATTAAAAAATACAAAAAATATTTTTATAACAGAAAATAGATCTTAATGGTCTTTTCAGAATGTCAGTCTATCTGAGAATTCATCGAGAATATCAACTACAATAGTATCTAGTCATTCTATGCACGGTTAATTTTACAAAGGGGTCTGGACGGTTGTTTTACTCCGTTAACTCCATATAAATTGCACTGTAATCTATTAGTGCTCCGCCTATGGTTAGCACTTTAGGTCCATTGTGAATATTTAGAAAATTGAGGTTAAGGATCCAAAAGTGGTTTGAGAGGTATCAATAAAGCTTTCTTCATGTAACGGAGACTAGGAGTAGTGTACTGGAAATTTCTTTAGATTTTGAAGTTAATTCGGTATTGCCAAGTTCCAAGGGTCTGTAAAGCAGACTTTTGTGGAATTTGTGTGGGACACTAATTCTCACATTGAACGCGACTCCACATGAAGAAAGTGAGCGGATATGAAAGATCAGTGAAAGCCATTACTGTGAAAAGAATGCTCTGCCTCCGTTTCTTGAAAGGCTCAACAAGGCACTTGTAACCCGACCCTTACAGCAGACCTGTAATCGTGTTTGCACCCACCTCTGAGCAAGGCTGAGTGTTGTAATTAGGTGAGTACGGCCTGTAATATTCTGTCTGTGACTACTAATGTGACGGCTGCGTCACAGACTTGACTATGGCACATGCGGCCGACCCACCAGGAATGTATTACATTCCCTACATTCCACTACGTCTTTTGATGTCACTGGCCGGTTCTGTTTATCCTGTAATCACATCCATTACTAGTGACATGTATAAACGACGCGCATGTCCTATGAATTTCACGCTCTACTACGTGTAATTGTAAATATTAAAAACAACAAAGTGCAAGGAAAAAATCAAATTTTGTTCATGCTGGCTGTTTTATTGTAGTACATTTTAAAACAGTGTAGCTTGCAAACAAAAACAAGCCCAACGTAGTGAAGGTTGCAAGTTAAATAAATTTAAAATTTGTTTAAATGATTTGTAAAAAATCATTATATTTAAACAATATTACCGGCCAAACGCGTTGATTGCATAAATTTGATTTTGATCGGCAATACCCGTTGACATTCGGCTCAAGAGTATGAAATAAGAAAGGTTGTGGCATTTATATAGTACGGAATAACAGCGTATCAAATTGAAAACTATACATTGACCATTGATAACAACTATAAAATAGGTCATTGACTTATATATTTGCCGCCTGCCAGTATGCCTTTCGTAAAAAACGTCAATACAAAGTTAAGATAACAGAGAAATGAATCTAATGCATTTATAAATTTTAATTTTGTTAATATTTATGATAATAGCCAGAAAAAAGAGCTGAAACAATCAAAGATGACATAAATCTTGTTTTAAATATATTGATCAAAGCTGAAAATGTAATTTTAGTCAACCAATTTCTGAGATGATTTTCAAATCTGTTTTTTGACTGTCTGAGGAGTTTATTTACATTTTTTACCACACTGACAAACTGTCTACTTACCTATTAGTTATATAGTGTACGTATCTTTACTCTAAGACTGAAATACGAACATTTATATTCTATATATTGTTGTAGTAATTAAAAAATAAGAAGTAGGTGCTTTTACAGTAATATTCTTTTAGTTTTATATGTACAAACTAGGAATTATTTAAATAAATTTCAATTAATATAAGTTCAAAAGGTAAGTAAGCTTTTGTATATAAACATACACAACTAATATTGTTGCATTTTAGTCCAGATTTATACGGTTGGATTAAGCTGACCATCCTGGCTTATCTATTAATGTGTTTGATACACGTGAGGTTTATTTTGACTTAACAATAGTTTGCTTAATCGTTTGCCAAGTAACGGTATGCTTTACTTAAACCTAAGAGCAGCATAACACATAGCAAGACCCAAATACAGCAGTAAGTTCCTTACATTAGATCAGCGATAACGTAATTTGTTCCGTTATTTACAATTAATTAATTAAATCGCAGTGTTTTTCAAAATGGTTATTTTTTATGCATTAAAGGACACGTCAATAAAAAGGCTAAGAAAACATAAGGATCAGGAGAAGCATCTGCGGTACCGAAGTAAAATGTAGGACCAACATTGGTTCCAGGGGCACGCTTATTTCTTGAAATACGAATCTAAATAGCTTCATATACCGTAACTATGACAGAAAGGGTTGATTCAATTGGAATGTTGATTTTAGCTCCAGTTCAATTTCCTTTTTTGCAGCGTCACAAAGGTACCTGACGCTGTCTCAGACTTGACTCCTGGAATCTGGAGTCATATCCGCCTGAAGAGATCCAAAGAAAGTCGGCGGCGAAGAAGTTCAAAACAAACCTATCCATCATTTGTGCAGAATTGATGAGACAATGAGACTGTCACACCATCTATTTATAGGGTCTGATGTCGAAAGGTGTAAAGGTTTGTTTTCGACTTCTTCGTCGCCGACTTTTTTTGGATCTATTCAGACGGATATGAATCCATACTCTCGAAGTCAAGTCTGAGACAGCGTCAGATACCAGTCACTGCTATAACAGGAAGGTGATCTGGACCTAAACTAAACGTTCAAATCGAAAAAGCTTGTTATAAATACATTCATCTAAGTCTTCATAGTTTTTATGGAATTCTACAAAAGAACTATTACATTTCTTGCTTTTTAATGGATATGTTTTGTACTTCAGAAGGGATTGGTTGTAACGTTAAACTGTAAAACAAAATGTTAAAATATGATTATATGAAAATGTTTAAAATATATAAAATAATTCGATTACTTACTGTATGTTGTTATCGAATTTGTCTTCATGAGGTAAGTTGAAAATATTCTGAGCTATCAATCCATAGCCAATCATGTTTCAGTTTTTTTCTTCCCTTTTTATACTTTACGATATCCCCCAAATAGGTAATAGGGGTAGGTTTCTTTAGTTGCAATAATACTGAATATATTGTCTATATTTCACTTAATTATGTCAAACTTGTTCTAATTTTAATACCATCAATGTCTATCATGTTCTATGTATTTTAAACAATCAATTTCACTAAATAAAGTTTAGAGGATGAATAAAAACATAGAGGTCCTAAATTTAAAACGTGAAAGTATTGTAATTAGTTAATTAATTATTAAACAGTCCATTATCTCGAACTAAACACCTCCCTCTGCAACCCTTTAAAAAGTGAAGTAGCTGTTGATCAAAGGTATGCTTTGTATCTCGGTTCAATGTTGTCTTTGATATCAGACCTAATTATGGTGGCTAGCTTCCCAGGTTTCAAGGTTTTATAACTTACTGATTAAATATAGCTTAATGACCTAATAAAGTTAATTTTTAGTGTGATGTTGGGATCAAAATAAGGGTTGTTCCTTCTCCATTGTCAATCCATGCAACATACATTTTTTATAAGAGTGGCTGTAACGTGTTATTGGAATGAAATAATACCTGTATTTAATTTTTGTAAGTTCGTTCAAATGTATGTTCTAAGCTTGATATACATTAAAAAAGTAACGTTTCCCCAGGCCCTCCGCGTGTGTTTTCCGTAGTCGAGAAAATGCATAGCACTTTGTATGGTAAATACATACAAAAAAGTCGACTAGACTCCAAGCTGCTTTTGGGTATTTTTGAACCCTTTTTCCGTATTTTCTTATTTCTCTTCTCTATTTTTGTATGTACTAATACCTCCTCCATCTGACGAAGAGGATAGATTCCAACTCTCGAAACGCTGTGTGTATACCTTATCTAACGTATAACTATGGCAAATGTCCGAAATTCTGTTATCCTGTCAAACACATACAATTGAAAAGTCTTAATATAAACAGGTGCTCCGTATACTAGTTGAACATAAGGTCCGTATTATTCTTGATCGCCTGTGGTAGTGGTTTAAAGTTAATAAGTTGATCTAACCTTACCTGATTTGGAAATTCGTAAGTTATAAATACTTAAAAAGTTTATTTCAGCTTCTTAATTAACCTGTTCACAGGATCCGGTATATAACTCTGTCTGCTATTTCAGCCTAACAGGAACCCTACAATAGTTTCTCAAAGGACTGATACAGCTGTTGATCAAAGGTTTCAGAGTCAGTGTTACTCTGCATAGGCATTGTCTTTGAATTGGGCGTATAATTTGTGAGAATTATGGGTATCCAAAATCTTGTTATCAGTGTTTTATACCAACCGCAAGTGCATTTTAAGAATAAAGAAAATTTTAAAACGTTTTTAGCAGATATATCTCAACCCAATTTAAACATCAGGATGGAAATCTGAAGAATTTATGTTTTTTATGTATTAAAAACCATTTTAATGGATACTTACTTTACTTTCTAAAATTGCATTATTATAAAACAACATTACAATCCAGTGTAGTTCAACGTTGAATTTGTAGACATTGAGCTTACAGTTAGTTGTGTAAATTGTCAAAATATTAAATTAGTATATGTTGAAATTGAATTAAAAATTAATGTATGTTTAATTTCACCTTTTAATGTCTGAATGGATTTGTTATGAAACATCACATGTGCGTGCGTGGATCAATATTTTACAGAGCGGTCGGTGGGATGCTTTGTAAAAGGAATACCTCACGATCCACTGCGACAAAGGTCCGGGGACGGCGGCTCGTAGGAACTGGAGACCATACGTCTTCTAAATAGCAGCATTAGCTTCACGTGGCTGTGCCTTCATCCTTTGCATTTCCCGCAATTCTTCGTGAGCCCCTGTGACGTGATCAACCGTCATTTAGCATACCAGCAGCCATTTAAAATAAAATACATAAGTAACTTGTGTTATACTTTCATATTTTTCTTTGATCGGTACATTCCGGGAAATACTCTATCTTCCGAGATACTACCAACAGTTCTCTGGTGCTAGAAACAGATTATCATAGTTTTCATTCCTGATCTAGTTTCATGTCGGTTTCATTAATTTTTGGCTATTTCAAGATGTATGTTTGAACTAATGAAACACGTTCAAAATAATCTCGTGAACAGTTTTCGTGAACATTACAAATATTTTCTGAAATGTTAATGCTGGTCTACTGGATCAAAAGCATATTCACATAAGATGCGATTTTTTTATTATATGTTATGAACCAGAAAATGTTATTATATAATAGCCTTAAGCCATAGAATTTTATCTTTATACATTCTAGGGGAAATAAAATAAAACCGCTTTATATGAAAAGAAACAACACTCCATATAGCCTCATTCAAGTAGGCCGGTGTTTTAACAATAACTGAACAAATGCTATAATGAAACACGTTTTTCTGATTATTCACATATAAAATCTGGCCCTAATGGATGCGCAAATTCTTTCAGTACTGGGTTAAATCGAGGGGCGTAAATTAGTAGAGCTGTCTGTGGATTATAAAAAATTGTCTTGTCTTTTAATTGTTAATACGCGATCTGAAGGTATGAGGTGCGTTTTCAAATAGGTTTTTATTATAAATTAAATACTTAAAATTTTTTTATGTAATATTTTTCGTTGTTGCTGTAAGCAACAATTGAAAAGTAGGTAAAGTTATCATAAAAGAATACGTCTGGTAAATATTTATATTTACAACAGAAAAATAAATGTTGTAATGTGAATTGTCGGAAAGATTTTATCTGTACGTCAAATATTCTGTAATGGGTTTTGACTTTCATGTTAGATTTACTGCTACACAGACTGATGTTATGACTAAAGTTAAGACTGACGAATATATGATCAATAATAAGCTCTGGCACTCACATTTCTAAAAATCGCGTTTTTTTCATAACAGTTCGACCAATAAGGAGACAGCACGTGTTTGGTGCGCTTAAGTGATGTACACACCACACGAGTATTTCGGTCTTATGTTCTATTTATATCTTTTTTGTTGGATTGCCACGACTTCGAACCCATCGTTAGTTTAACGTCAGATCTCGAGGCCTACTGATGACGAACTAACCGCGGCATCTCTACAATACGGATTTAAGAATAACAGAAGAATGATGTATGTTATATAAACCACTTTATTAATGCATGTAAACAAGAGATTAATGTGCCATGTAACGCCACAATTGCAAAGTGACTACTGTAAGCTTCAAGGTTCAGGCTTAGTTACTATTTTATTTGTCTCTTGACAGTGACAATCCACCGAGTCACGTTGGCTCAGTACGAGGGCTCTCCGGGAGTAACGAGTCGGGACCGATCCAAACTTGTCAACGAGTCTATAACGAGTTCCACTAACTTGTTATAGTTTGAATTCATTAAGGCCGTTGATGAAACAAAACACTACTGTTTCATTTGTGTTACAACCGTTCAAGAAGTATTTAAAGTCTCAAACGATTAAGTGGATTTGTTTAACTAAACGTAAATGGTTCATCTGTTGTTCCCGTTTTACAATGTCGATTTGAATGTAATACATCGTATTGAGCATGGCTTGGGCTAGTTAACATAGACTGTAATACGTTATACATATACTATATATAGTACGTTACTGCTCTTATAGTACATTGTCGATTTCATCGTTTGATTTCTGACGTTCTCTCTCATTATCATGTATTTCACCGTTTATACGCACCTTAAACATTAAAAATAATCTTGGCTTTTGGTATTAAAATAAATCAATTTTACAGCAAAATAACTAATCATTTGGATTTTCTGTAAGTGTAGGATTATATCTGAATGTGGTCTATAATGTTTAATAGTCTTAGAGAGATGATAACTGAACTAAGTAAAGTTCTGTTTTAACTAAAAGACCCTCCCCCACTTCTTGAATGTAATATCACTGTTGATTTGGACTGCACAGTGTCTTCGAATAAACATAGAATATTGACGCTTTTAGCCGAGGACTCGCTGAAATGATTAACACGACAAAAGTGGATGACTGTACTGTGCAAGTTATCATGTTACTCAGTATGTGATTTAGTTTTTTTGTATTTATTTAGTTTGCCACTAATAATCGCCCCTCGCTTCACAGGTTGACGTTCATAAAAATCGGAAAAATTTACGCCTCAGAACGTGTATGTTCGTAGCGTACGTTCGTGGACGCAACTTGCGTCTATTACGCAACATGTAGCCTACGGCGTAGTCGTTGAATATATTACGATTGTATGATATACAATGGATCTGAACATTTAAAAAAAATTAGATTATAATTAATATGAAAACATTTATTTTCCTCTTTCGTGTGTATAATATTATGAAAGGGTGTATAACAGTTCTTATTTTTCTTTCAGGTAATTCGCTAATATTTTATGGAACTTCAAGGAGTATTGGTGAGTACGCTTTTAAATTTAAGTGGAATGCACACATATAGGATTCTAAGATTACTGTTTGAAAACGTGAAGAAACGTGTAAAACGTTGTCATGTGGAGCAGATATTTGTCCTGCATAAGGACAAAAGGATACCTTGAACGAACGATGGCAATTTTCTTTGTTGTTAACGTCTACTTCACCATGAAACTACCTAATCACAGTCCTTGTTGGCTAAGTAACATGAAAAGTGGTTGATACTTTTATATAAATTGCCTATTTAGTAAAACAGATGTTGAAGCGGTTATGCTGTGTAAACACTAATTCCAATACAGTTATAGTTATACATCCATAAAAACCTATATTTATGTTTTTAACCTAAAATTGATTTAAGATATAAGAGTCATAAATTAAATAAAAAGTGTTTATAAACTAAATTGTATATAAACATGGTTTTTGATTTATTATTTCGAGTGGTAAGCCAATTTAAATTTGTCACCAAATTATAGAAATTATTCATTTGGATAGAAACATTACATCTCGAGGAATGAAGTGGATTAAATATTAGTAAAAAAGTAAGAAATCAGAGTTGCCGACGCTCCAATTACTTTTCAACAACATGCCATACCTCATTTCTTGTTAAAATATAAGTTATTGCGAAGTATTGAAATGTATGACAGCAGAAAGTTGACGTTAACATAAATCTGTTTTAACATAAAAGAAGGTTTATATGTTTTGCTAAAGATGTATTACATTAGGATTAGGTGAATTGAAAAACGGTTTTGGTGATCTTATTTAGTCTTAGAACAAAACGTCACAATCGACCCCGATTTTATTTTGTGTTTTTGTACATGAGATAACAAATTATTCGTGTTGGCATTGAAGGATAGTATGAAATAAAATAATTCTCAAACATGTAGTGGAATAAAATATAACACATATTTTAATATACAAACAGCGAGTTTAGAAAATAAAACACGTTTCAAGACAAAACCGTTGTTTCACATTTTGATAACAATTACGAGCCGCACGCCCCGGTGAGTGCTCGGACGGAAAATATTACCACACAGTTTGAGGGAAAGGCCGCAAGTCAATGCCATTATTTTAATTGTCCAAACTCCACTCCACTCCACTCTGAGTGTATCTCCGGGCGGCAGCGGCACTCTCGGCTTTTATCATGCACTTGTGCTTGTCCTCGTAGGCAATGAACAATATATATTATGTATTTCATTGTAATATAGTACTTTGAATAGAAATGTTCCAATCGTAATAATATTTTAGATATATAGTTCACATATTTCGATATATGTAGAATTTAAACAAACATTACAATATAATACAAGTGTTATTACATTTTTTGAAGTAGACCTAAAGAAAACTTAATTAAACATTTGACTGGTTTTTTAAAAACTGTTTATTAAAGCTTTATTTAAAAACCAAATAACGGTTCGTAAAATATTGCCATGTATACTTAGTAAATAATGGAATAAAATAGAAGAAGTTTTACTGTACTATATTTACGAGAAATAAAAGGTTGGTTGAATTAGGAGAACACGTGTTAACCTTATTTCACATTCATATTAATTAGGGTAAAGGTTAATATAGAGATAGACTGAAAACTGTAATTAACTGTATTACCGTATGTAAACTAATAACATAAACAATAAACAATCATACATTCGTCTACAACATATTTAATATTTTAATATTTTATCACTAAAAAGAACACTTTGTGCATGTAAATAAAATAAAATATATATCTACAGTATGTGTATAAATATATAATTATATCTATCTAATATATTATTGATTAATTGATTTTTTAAAGGGTTTTCATTATACAGAAGCAAATCGTTATATAGTGGCTGACTCGCCTCAAAAATGCAAAGTAACAATATTTGTCTACGGAGTACATAGCGTAAATGGTTTGTAAAACAAAATAGGAGGACGTCACACCACGTGTCACGTATAAGCTTCGCGAGTCATGATCGTACACAATCCTTTTTCAAATTTTTTACTCTGCGATGTTCTCGTTGATGTCATAGTGACCCATAAGAACAATTTTAAAAGTTTGCTAACGCTAAGCCAAATCATTATATAACCTTACATGCACCATTATCGAGTTTTATCATCCTTATTTAGAAATAAACCTTTAAGCAAAATTTATAATCTGTAATACAGCTTGTTCTTGAGATATCGTACGGACAGACAGATAAAAATTAAATGTATCCGATTCTTCCAGTAGTAAGTAGACTTCGCTAATACTCAGCCAATGTTTAAAGAAAAGTTATTTGCATTTTTATTGTCTTAACATATTCTAGGTATTTATATTATTTTTATAAATTCTTTTACGTAAGTTATTATAATTGCAAGTTTACTTTTTATATGTCCGCGTAAGTAAAAAACATTAATGGCTATCCACATTTAATTGGAATATATGGACAGTACACTTACTTCAAAGGTTATAATGAAAAGTATTAAGTGGGGAAGTAAAGTATGAGCGTCACGTGGTGTTTAACTCCCAGTATCCGTACCGGTTAGATAGAGATCGGCCATTGTGCTCATGTTATCCAAGATTGAATCACGAGCTGGCCGTTTTCCCAGAATAAAATAAAGCTTTGCCCTTCAGCCTGAAACGCTTACTTGTTTCGAAGCGGAGCAAGTGAAGAACCATCGGCCACGTTGAACTTTTCTATTGTTTTGTGAAAACAAAATTTTATTCATATATGTGTTTCTGCTAACTGATGGTAGTTAAAAAATTAATAACCAAAGACCCTATAGTCAGCTAGCACACAACGTATTTTTCCTGGAATCGAGAGAGGAATTTTCAATTGTGATTTTTTTCTGATTATATATTTTTCCCGCTTGATACACTTAAAACTGACATAAGACACGTTAATAATAATTATATCATCCAAAGACAACTAGATAAATACAATGAATGTAACCACTTTACGGGTGAGCTGACACTGATTTAACGTTTATTTACGTGCCTGACGGTTGATTTTAAGTGTGTCAAGCTAAAAAACATATCGGAGAAAATTTCTTATTTTTTATATTTCACCCTTTTGATACTCTCCCATTATTACCTCCGCCAAAACTTAGCGCAGTTGATAATTGATTTTTTTTCTTAGGAAAATTTCTGTACCGATTTAAAAAAAAACAGGCTTTTGTGCTAATACAATGTAAATTGGTTCTCGTTTTCTGGACTACAAGGACTATTTGATTTTTAGTCGCCAAACCGCAAATATTATAATATAACATTTTAATGAAGTAACATTGTTTTGCTAATTTCCAGGTTGAGTTGAAATGTGTCAAGCTATGAAAAATATGATCTGAGAAAATTTCATATTTTTATATATTTAACCTTTTTGATACCCATTATGATCCAGCCAAAATTACCGCAGCTGGCGATTGATTAATGCTCATAGGAAAAATATCTCCACTGATAAAAAAACAGGCTTCTGTGCTTATACCGCAAATTTTGTAGTATTAAATTTTAATGATTTATTATTTTATTATATCATTGTTTTGTTAGTTTACAAATAATAAGATATCTCTTCTAGATGATTTTCGGAAACCTAAAACCACGTGTCTCAGATGAAATAAATGCCTTAGACCATTTTCAGTTTTAAAGCATTATTATATGGCCCGAGCCTCGGCCACTGCACTGCTTGAGGCGTAACTATGCTGCTTGCGTTAATTAATGTCTATATTCAAGCACTATTACTCTAATTGCAAATCCATTTCGCTAACGACGCCCCCAGGATTGGTATTGATTCAGGTTAATTCACTAAATTTCACGTTTAGTCGTCTCAGTTATTGTTTCACTGTTACTAAAATTTGAAGTTGTTTATATTACAAAAAGACAATATTTTTATATGAGAGTTGAGTTATAATGATACAATTAGCACGTAATATTAAAATGCTTTCTTAGTCGATTCCAAAAATCATCGGATTTTAAAGAGTAAACATTCTAGGGTAGGATTTGATTGCACAATTAGTATGTGTGACTGGATCTTGTGGGATATGTACACATGTATACACTCATGTAAAAATGTTCCGGCACAACAAAGCGTTTAGTATATATAACTTGTTGCGTCGACAGTGATAACACAAAAGCTAAAGTGAGTTCTGAGATAGTATGACGAACAGTTTGTTTCCATTAAAGTAAAATACTACCAAGAGTTGCGGAAATGTAATATACATTTATTTTTATACTAGCATGAATACTAGCATACTCTGAATAGAATTATTTGATTGATTCAGTTTATTTAATTAATTGCAGTATATGAAAGGGCAGACGAAAATTTGCAATTTGTCGTTTCTAGGCCACGTAAAAATGGTGTAATTGATTATGGGTTGGTATTTTAATTTAATTTAATTTTTTTTATTTTAAAACATAGTCCTGTAAGATAAGTCTTCCACGCAAACAAAATTTAAAACAAATTTTTATCCCTCTATGAGGAATTAGACGTGTTTAAAGCTGGATATTTAAATATCCCCATATATATATTTAACGAGCCCCAAAAAGCGGGAAGAAGAAAATGTATATTTGTTACCGTATGTACATAACATAATAGCTTCAATAATCGATACGTATTTTAATATTCTGTGATGAGAATTATTTATTTTTTTAGGAAATAAAAATATTCACTTCATCGTAGTATATAAGGAGTTTATATCGTTTTGGTTTGTATTGACTCTTCCCCTTATTCTGTTTGATAAGATCCTCGCACAGGCCAGTGGCCCATGAGGACAGGCAGAATAGGCTTGAAAGACGATCGGCCTCTCCTTTTTTATATACAAAAGAAAAGATACATACTGTTCTCTTTAGGGCTTATTGTGAGATACACGTACATTTTGTTTCAAATGTCTACAGCTCCTTGTGAAGTGGTAACAATTTTCACATAATACAAATTCTTTCTTCTGCATTCAACAAGAGCAGACTGTACCACTTAAAAACCGTCACTGATTGCGTCTCAGTTATGATCAACTCAGTTCAAAAGAAATTAAAAATGACTTTAAGGCAAAGATAGTGCTATAATGTCCTCTCTTACGACTTAACATAAAAAATGAAACAAACTTATGTACATTCATATCTTAGTATAGAGAAATTCCTAATTTTAATTGCTTTTTTAGATTTTTGGTTCTTTTTTAGGGTATTTCGTACACTATTACACAATAATCTGGGCTTACCATTAAGAAATGTGATAAGCAGTTCTGTGTTAGATCTTTAGATTCATCGAAACGAAGGTCATGCTAAAGATTTGCAACTCGTCCTTATGTATGAATCGGAATAGACAAGTACCGAACTCTTATATTATGTAATTGAAGACTGACACATAATAGAAGTAGGCTTGTATGTGATCTAATACTGGAGCTATGTGGCAGAGTCACTATGTCAACGATTGGTTATGTTTCGTAGGTCACTGAGTCTCGGGTAATATCACCGCGATATTTTATCTAGACCACGTCATACGTGAGATGTACTTTGTCCCTAACTGGGAAATTACGAGAAAATCACGGTACATGGATGACACTATTCCAGGCCACTGTTTTCATACAGGAGATGACGTACTACAATATTAACTAAATGTGTCACGATGCATATGCAACAGTGCATCTTCTGACAGTTCAGGTTACACAGTGTCAAGAGAACAGTTTTGATCTAATAGCCATGTGTACTGTGCAGGTAACATCGTTACTGGTACATTCGATTTTACGCAAAAAATATTATATTACGGTATTCCAATGATTTTGAAATTTAAATTTAGTACATTCATTAAGTAGTAGATTAAATTTATTTGGTAGGTATTAGAACTTTTGTAGACTTGTGGAACAGTCGTACGCAATATACTGTTTTACTGTAACAAATCACTCTTTGTTTTTTTTTTCTACTTAAATTAGTGCAATAAAGGATTTAGCATCTCGCACTCTTTACATATTTTGTATTAACAACCCGACAGAACCTTCTAAAATTCGTGCCTTTGTCCGTCCGTGCAATAAACTGTGGTAGAAAGGTCCTAAAGATTTAAAGTTTGTACGATTCATAGGTTCTTGTTTGACCTAAGGAACAATACTATAATACTACACCCATGTCAACATTGAGGTTTTGGTGTCAAAATCTCAATGACAACATGGATACAAATAAAATTATTTAACACATTTACACATTTTTAGAGGAACTATGATGGCTACGATAAAAATGCACAATAAATAAAAAGCATATTAGAGGAAATTATTGTTCTGTGAAATCTAACTATGTAATATTTTCTTTACCAACCTATGTGTTGAACTTACTTTTTGCATGCATTGAACATTTTGACTACGTACATGCTGTAGAGTTCTCCGATTCTCTGCTTTATCGGTTTATTTACGCAATTGTAATTGCTGTAAACAACAAATTACATCTAGCGTATTTTCCAACGGAGGATTAATTTTTGAATTCTAAGCAAATCGAGTGTGTTTAGTTTAGAGAATTTGAGTATGTAGTATTTTTTCGCATTGAAAACAAAAACAATTAATTTCAGGAAAACGTCTATAATTGGGAGTTTGAAAGATTACTCCATTTGTCACATTGTAAAGATTCATGGAATTGCGTTTTTCTGTATAGAAAAATGCTGCGGACAACGTAAGTATATTTCTGTCCTACTCGCATCGAAGAGACTATAATGTAATTGAAAACTCTCGTTCTTTTCGGCTATTCAATTACTCAGAACTTTGGATATCGAGGGGCCGTTTGTGTGTGAACACATTTTGTGTACAGAGGTTGTTTTTTTTTATTTTTTTTTATTTTTTTTTATTTTTTTTAATTTTTATTTTACATTTCAACGGACATCTCCATTTTTTACAGTTTTGAACATATTAAACAATGAAAGTAAACAACCACAGTGACAAATAGAGCAATAACGATTAATAAACTATTTAAGTGACGAAACGGATATAAAACTATAAATGACAATAACGTAATTAATTATTAGTGTACCGTGATTTGAACTATGGAAAACAACGAACAATAACAGCAATAAATTAGCACGAAACAATGAGAATAAACAAGATTAGACAAGAAATAACAAGACACAATATATAAATAACAGCAATGAGAGACGTACAGATAAAGTGTAAGAACGAATGCCTTCCCTCATTGTGCAACTCCTAGGCAGATAACTCATGCAGATCGGCGATCTTCCTCTTGAGCACTGGTATACTGTCCACAAAAAAGTCAACGATGTCGGCGACGCTATTACCAGAACTCTGAAGTCGGTACATCGTATCGTTTGCTGCGTAGTTGGTGCGATGTTGCTTGCCTAGCGAACAGGTCTCTGGAGCGAGTGGCTGAAGGGGTCCTGAAGAGGATTCTGGCTCAGCATATCGGGACAGTCGATCTTGCCGTTAAGGATCTTTGACAGCAGTACAACGTCAGCGGAGAGAATCTGCGATCCGCAAGAGTCAGAGGAGTCCCAGATCACACGAGACACTTCCCCGATGGGAACCTGACGATAGAGAAGACCACTCCTGACACCCCACTATTCGAATAAATCTTCTTTGAATAGTCCTCTAGTTCATCTATGAGAAACTTCTGGTGGGGGTTCCACACTGGAGAGCCATATTCAAGGATTTGGCGTAACCAAAGCACAATACAAAGTTTTTTAAAAGCCGTGTCCACTTAAGCCTTTTTTTTGAGAATCGCGGAGACAAATCCAAGCATTTTGTTTGCTCTGCTGCAAATGTTTCGCACATGCAACTCAGGATTCAGTGAAGGTACTAAATGTAATACCAAGATCTTTTACCTGCAGTACACGAGTTAAGGGCTCCCCTGCGTATATTGTACTCATGGACAACGGGGGAGAGATTCCGATGGAAGGTCATCACTTGGGCATTTCTTAGTGTTGAGTTTCATTTTGTTTCTCTTCGCACCAGCGAGCGGTCGATCGCACAAAGATCTTCCTGGATTCGTAGGCAGTCCTCTTCAGTGGATACGATGGAAAACAGTTTTCACATCATCAGCAAAACAGAAGTGAGTCGCATTGTAGAGCCTCAGGAAGGTCATTTATGAAGAGTGAAAAGAGATAGGGTCCCAACAGCGATCCTTGGGGAACTCCAGAGTATGAAATGAATTCTGCTGATGAAGTGGCCGAAGCAAACTTGATGAATGAACGCCGGTTTGAGAGGTAGCTTGTCAGCCACTTAATTTCCGTGCTTCCAAATCCTTGATCAAGCAATTTTCTCAAAAGTAGTGTGTGGTCTACTGTGTCGAAAGCCTTGGAGAAAATCCAGATATATGGCATCTAACTGATTATTGACGGTGAAGGCTTCATGTATTTTGGACTGAAATAACGTTAAGTTCGACACAGTAGACCTCCCACTCATGAAACCATGCTTGCTGTGGGCAGATTAAGCCAGCCAGTTTATGCTTTTTACGGTCAAGAAAGAGGTCCTCAAAACTTTGGCAATAGCTGGCAAAATCGAGATTGGTCTATAGTTAGCAACATCTTCAATGGCCCCATTTTTGTGGAGGGGAAACAACGTAGGCTAATTTTAAAGATTCTGGGAAGACACCAGATGACAGTGACGCATTGAATAGATCACAAATTGGTCCCGCCAACAGACCACTGCAATGTTTCAAAACACCATCGGGGGGGGAATTTCATCAGGACCCCATCCTTTGGTCTCATCGAGCTTCCTCAGCTTGCTCAATACTTCTTGGTGTGAATGTTTTGATGTGAAAACATTGGACCAATACAATTGGTCGAATGTTTTCCCGAAATATTATTTGTGGAATTCTTCGTACAGTTTGCAGTTTGCTATTGTAAATCGAACATTCTCCTCTGGCTGTTTGACGCAAAATCTTTCATTTTAGTCACAAGCTAAGCACTATAAATGTGTATTTATTTATTTTACTGTATAAAACGTTAACACACATGATTTTAATGTAAGGTCCACTGCTTTATGTCTCAATTACATTAGTAGTGTAGTAAGAAACAGACAAAGTAACAACTTTGCTATCTAAATTTAAATTTTTTCCTAAACATAGATTTAATAAAGCGAAACAGAGCGTTCGGTCTAGCAGAACATAACGAAATTGTTATTACTGATTAGTCCAAAAATTTCATTACATGTTTTACTATTACATATCCGAGGTAACAAGGCAGCTACTACAAAATAATTATCGTATTATCCCAATGTCGTTATAAAATATTTTTTGTAGTAACTGGCTTGTAATCATAAGCATTTTGACCGGAATTTAATAGAATTTAATTTATTAGTTTGTAAGATATTAATTACATCATAAAATTACAAATAGAAAACTAAGGTCTTACCTAAGCAATAATGTGATAAACCTTTATCGAGGGAGTTACGGTATACCCTTTATAATGATAAACTGACGTAATAGTATACACTTACACTGTAATAAATCATGTTTTTCGATTAACATTTGAAAATTTACGTAACATCAGATTACGTTACTTTTAATACTTGTGTAGTTTTTTCGACCCTCGATTTTCTGAAAGAAATTTTACAAGATAGATAACTTTGGGTCTCAGATATAAAATAGCTATTTGAAATAAATAGGAAGTTTGATTTGAAGTGTTCGTGTTATAGTATGATAGGTCAGCTTTGATTGGCTCACAGATATAAACCAGACCGGACGTGACGCCATCTTGTATTCTACCACTGTACCTGATGGTTCCGGAACAGTGTCTACGACAGCCATCAGATTGTCACGGTGCTGTTCCTAGTCACAGCTTCGCCTGCTTGTGCACTGATCCAAATACGTGTCCTTGTTATCTAACAGTATATCATACACCAAGTCAGAGTCAGTGGTGTGATTTCCTCTTAAGGTTACAATTTGGTACTCAAATTGTTCTAAAACTCACTAATTCTAATTCTTTTAGTGAATTACCATAATAAGCCATAATTGTGATAATAAGCTATTGTGTAGTAACATATAAGTGTAGAAGGATGGAATGTGCCCGAAAGTTACCCCGTAAAGAACATTTATAATGTATCATTTTTTGCCGGTCCGTGTGAGTAAATTTGGTGCTGTAAAATGCGATGTTAAAATTGCAGTTAGCACCTTGTAGATGTATAGCGTTGTCAATGTAGATTCTTATCATTGACCTCTTTTCAATCTGCCAAGGATTGAATTGAGGATCCTGTGAGGTACTTCAGAATAAATTTATCATGCTTTAGATTTCATATATGGATTAAATTCTTTTTTTAATCCGAACTTAAATACTTCATTTCTTTTAATTGACCTTCCTTCCTTTTTGCCCTTTGTAAATATCATTCAAATTATATTAAATCTAGATAACGTCTTGTCTTGTACTTGTATATTAATATTGTATTAATAATAATAAAATTCGTACTTGAATTAAGCGCAACGTTGGATTGAGGCATCTCAGTAACTTTAATTTTCACCATTATAATTTTTAATGAAAAACTTTCTAAACAAACATTTATTTTTAAGAGAAGTAAAATATTTTTAAAATTCATGGGATTATTAGTCAGATATTGACCCTCCTGGTGTCACATAAACCTTCACTTTGAGGCATTACCCTATGAAGGTGTTATTAATTCTTCGCAAAAGGTATTTTCCAGTTTCAACCGTTCAAAAGTTAAGGAGGCAGGTGGGTCATTTTTTATAACCAGATATTCACGTATGTATAGTATTATGAGATCGGTTGTAGATCGTGTATAAATATAATAGAATAAACTAGCAGCCATGCATACACTCAAATTAATATTTTTTCAATTCTCTCTTGGGCCTTTATTGGAAGTGTATCTCTATTTACCGTCAGTTTTGCGTTGCAAAATACTGAAATCACCAGGGTATGTTTCAATTCACTGGGGTGAATAAACGCCATATTTCTTTTGTACAAGTCAATTAATTGGCTAAATTAAATTATGTTAAGTTAATTAAAATAATACATTAAAATTAAAACTTAATATAGTTATTCCTCTCAGTTCTATCGTATTTTAATGCCTCATAATTAGTTTCATATTTATTTTGTGGAATTAAAATTTACTATGGGAACATTAAATTCCAGACTTTCTCTGATAAACACTTCAAAATTTCACATTTTAAATAAATCTAGTGAATCAAGTTATAACAATAAGCCATGGTCAAATACCATAAAAGATAATCTGCGCTAGTGGAAAGATGATTATTAGTAATTTGAAGCCATTAAACGTTTTTAGAACAAAAATCAAGAAACAAAATTCGAGAAGTTGAGATTATAGAAATCTTTGTGTACGCTATTTATGTTACACGGAAAATACCTTACATACATTTATTTTATGTGTCGAGACAAATATGTTGTTGTAGTATATGTATGGTCCATAAAAATAATTTCTGGATTTCCGATCTACCAAAGCATAGGAATTTATAAGGCTGCATCGTATAACCAATCGGCTAATTGTAAGTTGGCTAGTGGATTGGAAAAAAAATTGCGTGCTCAACTCATTTTTGTATTAATAATGAACTAGTTTGAATCAAACACGTTCGCGACGACCAGAATTATAATACTTTTTAAAATTTTAAAATTACGATCCAACTTTGACCAAAAATGAAAAATGCCTTTAGATTCTTTCAACAAAAATGTTCTGAAGTGATTAATAGTGTCCGTGACTATATTTTCAACGTCTAAAGTGCAGCCGGATAATGCTCAGAGGGTATTAGAGAACAATTGTTGCGTGAGTCACTCCGTCTGTAAGAAAAGATCTGTGAGATCCACCGGTGGGTCACGCTGTCCGTAAGAAAAGATCTATGATCCACTGGTGGGTCATGCTGTCCGTAAGAAAAGATCTGTGATCCACCTCCGAGTCACTCCGTTCGTAAGAAAAGATCTGTGATCCACCTCCGGGTCACTCCGTTCGTAAGAAAAGATCTGTAATCCACCGGTGAGACACTCCGTGCGTAAGAAAAGATCTGTGATCCACCGGTGAGACACTCCGTGCGTAAGAAGAGATCTGTGATCCACCTGTGGGTCACGCTGTCGCGAACATTACACAAAAATACTCTCATAAGACTAAAATCCGAAATGTGTAATCCTGAGGGGAGGAGACCTTTAGTAGGGTGTTTTTCAGATCCACAAAGGCACATTTAGAGTGTACTGCTTACTTTGGTTGTTTTTATCTGCACTTGGTTTATGGCCTTCCTATTTGGGGACATGAGTGAGGAGAAACCAGTTGCCTCTTTAAACTTCAGAAGAGGGCCATTCGAGATTGTTTTTTACATTGCGAGAAAGGCAGTCATGCAGAGGTACTTTTTTACAGAAATAATTTATTGACATTTCCTTCCTTGTACATATTTAGCTGTCTGATGTTTTTTCATAAAACCCTCACATTTTCTCCTATAAAACCTCTCACTACACGACAAGAAATCCTTTGACCCTGCAGGTCTCGGCTTATAACACCTCATTTTTTGAGCGTCAATGTTTATTGTTCAATATGCTGCCACAGTCCGTGCAAGGAATAGTAAATTTTGAAAAATTTAAAATCAAAATAAAAGGAATGCTGGTTGAAAAGGAATATTATACTGTAAATGAATAAAATTTTGACGACAACCTCTAAGTTACATTAATACTCTTAATACGTTATATATTAAGTTAATTATTGTCACGTTATCTTTAGTACATTTTCTTGCTTTTAGACCTTATTGTATGAGCTTTTTTAATGATTGATTGAATATCTTTCGATTTATACCAAATATGTATTGAATATAAAATAATAGTTTTAGACCACTGTAAAAAATCAAGACATTTTCTTAATAGAATGAAATGGATAGTCAGTAATTTAGACACGAAGTCGCATTACCACAGGTATAAACGGAAAAGATTATTAACCATTGTGAAACTGGAAATGAAAACTGGATCTAGGCCTTAGTTAGAACAGCGAGGTAGTATGTATGTACAAGTTAGTGCGTTGTGTTGTCCCGACAGTTGTACGCTATTCTGCAGGAAATGCTGTTAACTATAATCGGACCGGAGTCGAATGTGTCTATAATGGTGAAAACTCCTGCGGGCCCAATCCTCTCTCCACCTGTGATTGCTTTCCTCTGCTTCCCTTTAACTTCGCTCATTATTTCCTGGAACAGGAGCTTTCCTATTGGATATAAAGTTATAATTTAGCGTATTGGCTAATTTACCGCTACCACTTGTTTACATATGTTTAGTCTGTAAGTTTTGTATGCTTGAACATAGATAACACTGTTTAATATCGATATTGTTAAATTTGGTTTTATGAATTAATTATTTCCAAGTTTTGCATATAGAACTCAGTCTCAGCTGATCGTATTATTTAAAAAAACAAAGGCAATTAATGTTTACACGTTATTTTTCTGATTCACAAGTACAGTTAACTACACTACAGTCCAAACTACAATACAATGATGCTTTTTAACGTATTGTATGCTTTTAAATGAAAACTGACGATGGAACTTGTAGAGGATTGCTAGCACAGTGTTTCTAATCGTTGAAAATATTTTAAACGTTGCAAAAATTTTTCTAAAATGTAATTAAGTGTCTTCTCGGGTTATGGGTCTGATTACGGGACATGGTCACCTGAGAAAGCATCTTCACAGCGTGGGTGTCCTTCGGTAGGATCCGCTATGTAGAATGTGACGAGTAGGAGGCGCACCTGCTCTTTGACTGCCCTGCAATAGCAAATGAGCGATACGCTATCTTTGGTAGTTTGGACGAGGGTGCGAATTTCCCCAGGAGGATCTGATCGATTTATTTTCGGCGGTTTGTAGAACTGCGGAAACCGTTCCGGGTTGCGCAAAAGGCCCTTGAGGCTTACGTGCATGGCAAAAGGTCACCCCATAGAAGAAGAAGATGAAGAAGAAATGTAACTTTTATGTTGTTAATTCAAACAGTACATTGGTATAAAATCAATTGCAAACCAATGGCAGAGTGGTCTAACATTTTCCATCTGTGTTAGAGTTAGCGCAAGTACTTATTCTACTTTTGACCGTAGTTGTTTTTGTCAGTTTCATTTATCTTGTACTGTATCGACTAGTCACCTTATTCTATTTGATAAGATCCTTGCACAGGTTAGTAGCACATGAGGATAGGCACGAATAAGGTAAAAAGTGGATCGGCCTCTCCTTAAGATAATCTCGATTAAAAATTGTTTTCATTGCTTTTAAATTAACCATAACCTCATATTTATTTCTTTCGTTAGGTGGTTGTTTAAAAATTTAGACCAAAACTAAGATCAATGTAACCATATATATTAGCTAATTTTAACTACTGATTAATTGGCCATTATTAGTCGGTAATCAAGTGAATGGGAACTATAGTCAGGAACTACAGTTAGACATTGGCACCAACCACTTAGGTAACTGATAGCATTGACTGGGTGACAATACCAATTCCGACTGATTGATTAGTTTGTCTGGACAATGGCCAAATTACATCTGTAGTATCTCTGGTAGTCCACACGTGAGTCGAGAACAACAGACTTATGACACTGAACGGTATATGTTCTTATTCAAAATCCTTAAACAGTAAAATATTACGATCTCGACATATTACGATAAGGAGGACAAGGTATGAATTTCAATTAAAACCTGCACACGGAAACTGTAATGAGTTTAATTAACTGAACTGTAATGATTTACGAGTAGTTACTGGAACTGTAACTAGTTAGTTACTTCAAATGTAATGTTTAGTTACTGGAATTACAATGAGTTCGTTATGGACACTTATTTGAAAGAAGACTAGGCGTGTGTAAAAGAAAAACAAATATTTCATGTTATAAATGTTGTAGAGAATCGTTTGAAGAGGCGACGATAAGATGTACAGAACCCTGGTATATAATGGCTATAGAAGGACACGGAAAATTGAACCTAAACTTTGAGAATGGTGAGTTTATTGTTTGAATGGTACGAGTAATTGAGAAATATACATTTTACCACACTAAAAAAAATAAAATCCTAGCATAGCATCCAAATTAGTTATAGGTCTGGAAGCTTTGTTAAAAAAATAACGGTTTTAAACAATAGCAGACCGTCTGCAAATCTCTCTCTTGTAAGATTAATAGATTATGAACTCCATGGAATCTAAGAGTATAACCAAGAATGTATTTAATAACTGTTTTTTATTGTCACAGTTTCATATAGTTTAAGAATTTTCAGCGTAGATAAAGGTAGACTTGTGATTTGTTGATGTTTAAACCTAAACTGATAACCGGTAAAGAAATATGTGTATTATATTGTACGGTTTAGTAAGTTTATTCCACAAATTCAATAACGAATAAGATCTAAATTCAGGAATCAAATCCCTTACAATAAAGGGCTCAAGTTCAACGAAAACTGTGAGCCAAAACCTGGATTAAAGGTGTAAATAATGAAAAAAGACAAAAACATAACTTTCAGTAGTGAAGTTCATAACCCCGAGTGAAGTTCAAACTAGAATATTAATTGTTCCATAAATAGCTGTGGAAGATTACATTAGTGTGTTATAGAATACGTTTGTTATTAGTAGATTAAATAAACCAATCCTATTATAGGGTAAATAAGTTTGGAACATCCTCTGACCGACACCTCATGGAAAAATAAAAATATTTGTGGAGTTATTAATTAATCAGTAAAGGGTGATACTAGGATAGGTAATTGTTGATCATCAGTAAAAGTTTATAATCAATGGATTGTCAAGGAGAAATATGTTATATTCTCCACCGCAGGTTACTTTAAAGCTATATTTTATTTCAACACAGCCTACCAATTTAATACAGATTTAAAATTAAATTGATATATAGTCTTCATTGAAGAAGGAACATTGATTCATAAACAAATTATTACTGTAAATGAAAATACACAATTGTCCAATAAATTTAAATTTATTGCACAAGGCCTTTCAACATGAAATATTCCATATTGCAATAATTCTGTGTTCTTCTTTCAATTCATTTATACAATTCTTAATATATTAAATTGTAGCTTTCTTCCACTTCGGATTGTACAGTAAGATCTAACATTTGTTTATGCGATAATAATGTCACATATTAGTTTTTTTTTTACTATGTTATGATTATAAACTATTTTATTTTGTTATTGCGTACAATATCCTTAGAAATATAAAAAATAGTAAAGTAAATAACAAACTATTTTCTCTGTGGCGACAAATATTGATCACATATAACATGGGTACATTTTATATTTAGAATATTTATCTAAAATGTCATTAAGGACCAACATCCCATGTAAGATATTCTATTTTGTAAGGCCCATTTATTTTGTTTATAAACTCCACTCTTTCCATATTTGAGTACAACACTTACATAGTACTTATTGTAGACATCTGCCAGAGGCACATTTTTCAGATCTCTAACGGTCAGGCGCTCATATGCAATACTAGTACAGACTAGTATTGCGGGTTTTGCGTCAAGCGCCTTAACATTTAACGTCTAAACAAGGCCAGTTAATTAAGATATTTTGTCGTACTTTGCCATGTTAGTAGATTGTATGTTATATTCTCTCACTCTTTTCCCTAAGAGGTACTGGCCTTGAACTTGAAGACCGTGACAGGCGGCAGGCCCACACCGTACCGACCGCCTCGCCCTCAGTTGCCGCGGTCGCTCGCCTGGCACCGTCAAGCTACCTGTAACACCTCATAGTAAGAACTCAATAAGATCAATTATACTGTTTGTGGTGGGGCGGGGGGTAGGTTGGGCTGGATGGGTGGTGGGTCAGGCTGGGTGGTTGCGCGACAGGTGGTGTCAGTGTGTGCCCAGTGGTGGTCTCGAGTGTACCACACCCGCACCGCGCCCTCATCACAATAAGTTAACCTCAAACCCAAGTGTATAGTGTGTTGTGTTGCATTAGGGTTACGGCCTACCCACTCTTTCTTCGTTGTGGACTACCTCAGTGTGCTGTGATTTCATGGAGATTTATGTACATAGTTCATAAAATTTTCTCAATAAGTGTTAGCCAACCAAAGGTGATGCCTAGAAAGTGTATAAATTTAAAGGTTGAGGTTAAAATACCTTCACCTTAAAATCAGTAGGATTCCGAATTAGTTATTATTTCTAATTCTACTGTTGTAATAGTATTTAAAAAATATGTTGTTCCGACAATTTTAAAAATTGTAATTATATTTTATTTGTTACTATAAAGTATTATTTCAATACAATATTTATATCCAACATTTTAGGGAATTTCGATGATAGAAAATGATAAGTATCTTTTAATCTATTCTTGTGTACCATATATAGTACCATGTGGGTATTCAGTGTCTTAAGGGATGTAGTGATCCAAAAGTACTCTCAGTTTTTAATCAAATCTTCAACCTTACGAAAGGGAAGTATAAAGCAACAACAATGCAAGCCAAAGTTCGTAGGGCAATTAGAACTTGGAATTGTAGAGTTCCTCTCAGAGTCAAGAACTGTTTGTGTATCAAATATATCCCAAATAGCAATTACAACTGTTCTACTTTATGAACTTTTGCTTTGTTCAGGTAACTTTTGTTCGTGGTTTAATGTAACACTTGGTATAGTTCGGCAGCCGAAGAGCTTTGAATCAAAACTCTCATGTAGTGAGTGATAACAATTTTGACAAAGTTTGTTTTACACATGGAGATACTACAAAACGTTTCTTTTAAGATGTTTTCTAGTTTATTATTTTATATTATAATTTTTTGAACTAAAAAATCTAAAGGTTCCTGTGTTAAAACTGTTGTTTACATTTTCAATATATTTATGTAAACTCACATCTTCTCGAGTCATGTGAGTCAGTTCCAGTTTTATATATTAAGTTGTTAACTAAGTAGACTATTATAATTCACATTAGTTAATATTAAAGAAAATTAAGTGTGAAAATTAAGATCGGGCTGTAGTACACTTACCTTCACTTTTCCCCATAAGAAAGATATAGACAACACACTTTTATATCCTCACAGAATTATGGGGTGTGTCCCGTTATAAAGATATTATCCTAGGCATCCTAACGCCTTTTTGGTTTTTCGATATGTCTTGGGTCGTTCATAAAAATATTTCAAACTTGTTATTTTTCGTTTCAATAGTAAAAAAAACTCTAAAAAACTAAAACGCGTTTTCGATGCACAGTAATTATGTCTTAAAATGATACATTTCCCATAAGTCTACGATCAAAATAAGGGCAGTAACTGCATTAAGCTTAGTATTGTTTTAAGGGGGGAGGTAATAAAGATGATTTTACCACATCCGGTTCTTAAGTAGGGGTATAACTCGCTATTCTGTACTTACTCATATACTGGATACTATATTCGTGCAGGTTAAAAGTGTGAGGAAGGGTTTAGCCACTGCGTTGGTGTTCTCTGTAAAGTTTGCTACAGTTCTTAAGCCTATTAAAAGAAGATTATTAAGTATGGCTTATATGTTTATTTAATTTTTTAATAGGTTTTCTTCTACGCTAATGGCAATACTATTTGAGCGCATTTTCAAATATGTATTGATATTCAGGAAATTGGAATATGTGATTTGTCAGTTATAGAGACAAATTTACCCTTCCAGGTCAATTTTATAGAAATTATATTCTTTCACTTCATGATTTATACATATACAGCCCACTCTGGTGGTGATTAAATTGATGTCCACTCAAGTATTTATTACGAATGATGTCCAAATCGACAAAACGTGCCAGTGGCATTCGTGGATTGCAAAATGTAATTTTATTTGAAAACTTTCAACTCTTCTACGGTGGATAAGATTGTTTTTGAAAATAACATGGTAAACTTCTAACTCTCCATGACAAACAAAGCAGGTCGTATTAACGCTTTAGGATTCTAGATGGCAATATTTTAGCCAGTGGTGTGTATACACTGCTCGGTCGGATGCTCATATCACATAGGCAGACTCGGTTCAGGTTGGGGCCGTGCGCCCAGAGATGCCGAGTGGTATAATGTGCCCCCTCCCCGCGTCTCGCCTACACTCCGAGCTATCGACTCGTATTAAATATTCATCCTGTTATTGTGCGAAGACCGCCTCTCAACTTTTGTTCCGTCCGATATTAACTGTCAACCTTTCTTGGTTTACTTTCCTTTCCAATATTTCATAATGTGTTTGAACAGTCGTCCATTGAATGAGTACTGTTGACCCTGTAATTGTCTCTTTTCTCGAGGAAAAAGTTTGATCTTTCCAATAAAACGTTACGGTTATGCCTGGAAAGATGTTGACTATTATTTTAAATTGTACTGGAATTCTTTGTTTAAAGTTTGTAATTGCCGATGGAAGGTTTGATAAGATTTCGGACATTTGACATCGTTATATGTTACAAAAGGTATAACACAACGCTTCGAGGATTAGAATCTATCCTCTTCGTCAGGTGCGGGAGGTATCAGTACATACAAAAATAAAGAACAGAAAGAAGAAAAGAATGGAAAGAAAGGGTTCAAACATATCCAAAAGCAGCTTGGAGTCTAGTCTAGGCGTTGTCGCTACAGAAAATACAAGTCCTGAACACAAGTCACGAGTACGAGAAACACAATTACACATCACACCAGCACGGATGAAAGTGGGATACTAACACGAAAATCGATGTCAGCTCTTTTTTGGCACTGCGCCCTGTTACCTGAAGCAAGGGGTCCGGAAGGCGATGGTCAGGAGGAGGAAGGGGTAAAGGCAATTCACTTCCCTATGTTTCGGTTCTAGACCTTAGTGTTATGGTGTGTGTACAAGTTTTGTTGGTTGAGGTTTTTTTAATTGGTATAACCTCTTTAGGTTTCCTGGTTAGTTCAGGAATTGTACTGCCATTGTTACTACAATTGTTATGTCACTTTGTTTAATCATCAGTTGTGTGTTACCGGAACACAGTTGGCTTGCTTGTACGTTAGCAATGAAGTAGCACGTGTTGCACTTCATCTTTTATATATTTGGCTGTTTACTTTCATGAACCAATGCTGGCTAAAATTCAATCCCCCAACTTTTACTTTAGGATTACACTAGACAGTAATGAGATATTCAATTTTGTGTGATTATCTAAAAATATATCGTGGAGAAGGACAGATAAGAAAACTTTAAACTGATATGGTTAAATCAAGAGCGTTTTAAAATAAAGACCGGTCTAAATTAGGATGTAGAAAGCTTATAATCTTTTATCACAAATCTATTAAATATTTCTACAAAATCAAACTTTATACAATGCGACGTAATGGAGCGGATCTCATTGTTGGCTAAGCTCTTGAATAAATTAACCGACCATTTAATTGAAACCACTTTACAATCAAAACAATAGTTTCTCTGAAGTGACGGTGTTATTGTTCTCGTAACAATGATTTCCTTCTCAGAGTGTTATGAGTCATAAACTGGTTGGTTAATAAGGATTAAAATGATATGGTAGGGCAGTGATTAAACCAAGAACTTGTTGAAATAGCACAAAATTGAATATAAGAAAGTAAAAAATTTAGTTTATTTATCTTAATTATTATTTTATTTTATTAATAAAAATTAATATTAAATTTGATAAATTAAAAACAATAATTATTTCATTTTAATAATACAAAATTATTAGTTAGTTTTATTATAAAATATGAATGTTTTATTACTTTTAATTTTAGGTTAGTATGAATTAAAAAATAAAATGTTCAATTTGCCTTATGAAAATTGATCAGTAAACTTAAATTTGTTATTATGTTTTCAATTTAACGATAATTTTAAAATTTTTATTTTACCCAGTACATGTTTCTAATATAGAAAAGTGTAGTAATAATATATGCCTAAACGCAGAGTCAAAATGGAAGCCAGTAGAGATGTGCCGAGTAAGGCCTGTGGTTTGTGGTGTGTGGCGTAGTTACTCATTTATTACTCGACAATATCCGGCAGTTCTGGCTCTAATTGGGTTTAATCATAAATCCTGCCTCCGACTAGCACTGACTGAGTCAAGTACCGATAATAATGAAGGCTGTGACAATGTAATATTTATACACGGGGTAATATTGACATTAAAGTGAAGTAACAATAAAGGGCAAAACAATCTTGTATAAGGATTAAAGTTGTATCGAGAAATTGTATAAAGGCTGAAGGCTGTTGATGCGCAGGTCAAGGAAAATAAAGACGCTTGCATGTTTAGGTAAACAAAAATTGAAAGGAGTCTATAAAACCAAGATGTTTATGTGTAGGTAAAATGGAGGGGTATCCACAGTCATATTTAAAATGCATGTGTAAAAAATGGATGAAAGAGAACCAACCCCTGTCAAATTAAAATTAATGTGCATGAGAAAGCGATATTTATGCATAACTACAGTTACGCTAACATTGGTTTTAAAGGGTATGGTAAGGCGAAATAAAGGAAAGCTTAAAGTTAAATAAAAAATTAACTTGGAGAAGAAAGGAGAATAAAGAAGTAAACAATTGGCGTTTAGACGAGGACTAAATGAAGTGGGCGCCTATATTCAAGACTGAGGTTGATGTGCAAAATGAATGAGTAAGTACTGTTAAAACTAAGATTGGATTGGTGTTTAGACGAGAGCTGAATGAAGTGGGCGCCTACAGTCAAGGCTGAAGTTCGTGTGTAGGAGAAGGCAAAATGAATGAGTAACTACTGTTAAAACTAAGATTGGTGTTTAGACGAGGACTGAATGAAGTGGGCGCCTACAGTCAAGGCTGAAGTTCCTGTGTAGGAGAAGGCAAAATGAATGAGTAAGTACTCTTAAAGCTAAGATTGGTGTTTAGACGAGGACTGAATGAAGTGGGTGCCTACAGTCAAGGCTGAAGTTCCTGTGTAGGAGAAGGCAAAATGAATGAGTAAGTACTGTTAAAGCTAAGATTGGTGTTTAGACGAGGGCTGAATGAAGTGGGCGCCTACAGTCAAGGCTGAAGTTCCTGTGTAGGAGAAGGCAAAATGAATGAGTAAGTACTGTTAAAGCTAAGATTGGTGTTTAGACGAGGGCTGAATGAAGTGGGCGCCTACTGTAAGGAGTCACACACTCGAGGCTTTGTTTTGGTCTCAGAGAGCTCTCAAACCGTCTCCGACTGATAATGCATGACCTCAAACTTAACCTTAACCTCCTCCCCCTCCCCCTCCCTATAAACGTCTTCTACTTTTTATCTGACACAAATATTGAAGTCCATCAATATGTAAGTTAAATTGAGATAATGTTAGTTTACTTTTCTATAGTAATATCAATATTTTAATAAGTTTTAAAATGTTTTCTTGTACGTGCATATCTCTTTAAAATGTGTATACTCTCGAGCATTTGTAAATTTTCTATTGTTGGTTTACTAATGTTAAATGCTATTATACACAGACTGATACTCTGTATTCTTAACTATCCAATGCGCATTCGGACTAACATTATGTCGTAGTTATTCTCTTAAACAACTGTATAATAAATTTCTAACTATAATAAATGAAGTTTACGAAAGTTTTCCGGCACATTTGATCTTGATTTATTTGACAGTGACGATGTAAAGTAAAGCTGTTCAGTACTCTGTCTGCCAGGTACTAGCAAACAAAGTTCCGGTAGTTCGCTTTAGGCTAGTCTAAACTTGAGTTGCAGTGTTCCTGTCCGATTATAGTTTAAAC
The DNA here is from genome assembly GCF_021130785.1 of Homalodisca vitripennis. Lineage (NCBI taxonomy): Eukaryota > Metazoa > Arthropoda > Insecta > Hemiptera > Cicadellidae > Homalodisca > Homalodisca vitripennis. The sequence goes on along the minus strand of NC_060210.1, from coordinate 121,957,445 downwards.
CAAATAATCTGTAATCTCGTTAGTAACAGGTAATTGTCTCGCAACGTTTGTGCTAATAGTAGCAATAATATGAGACTATTATACAATTAATATAAAAATCTCTGGAACAAAATGTTTTACATTTGAACTCCTACGAAACTATTTAAGTTTTTTAATAATACATTTTATAAATAAATATGAATCACTAAATTGTTGCTAAGCGTTAATCTTGAGATAGGCTGGACCGATTCGGCTAATTAAAAAAAATGTTTGCGATTATTTTGAAACGTTTAGCTTTAACTTAGTTTCACGCCTTTCAATGATTTTCCACTCTACCCTTAGACCAAAAGCACAAATTCCGGAAGTAGATGTCTTTAGTTTGAAGGAGTCTTTTGAAGAGTTTGTATGTATATCTTTTTCTCGACGGGGTAACAAGAAATATCAATGTCTTGGAGCGGATGTAGGCTTTTTAATTTTAGTTGGTTTTCGAGATTTAGATGTGTATTTATTTTATTGGTCGTCTTAACAACATAAACCCAACTGTATAACCGTAAAAAATTTGACTGAAGGTGAGTCTCAACGGCCAGGAAGTGACATATTTGCCCGCTGTAACTTTTAAGTCATATATAAGTATACATATTTCCTGCGTCGGAAAAAAGGCAAACTTTAAGTATGACATTTGAAATGCCTTAGACTGAAAATAAATAAACTTAAACAGACACAAGTTAACGCTTTTTGACCAAATTATGTTTCGAGATCTTTATGTTTGTATTTATTTTGATATAGAAGAGCAGGTAGAACTCAGTTGTTGGAAATGCAATTGATTCGAACTATTTCTAGTAATCAAAAACGCAAAAAATGTTAAATATAACCACTTAAAATTATATTTAATTTGGAAAATGTTTAACCATGGACACTGAAATAATATGTACCTGATGTATATGCCTTCTGTTTGAATAATATCATACGGCTCCACATATCAGATTTTAAATGCTTTCACTAAGAAGGCTATGGCCTTCGACTTCGTGAATTCCGTGCGAAGCAGTGGGTAACTTGCTAGTTACCGATTAATATCTCTTACTATAATAAGGGAAATAAATATATCTATAATTTTAATTAGGCTAGCATTAATATATATTGATATTGTAGATTTTTTGTATTTTCGTTTTTATAACAATCATTTGGCCTGACTCTTACGTGCAATGTTGATGCTTTATACTTCCACTTGAGGAACATTGAGAATTTGAGAGAAAATTGAGAATGTTAATACATTGTAAGATTTAATAAATTTAAATAATAGTTGAGTACTTTTCTAGAAAGATTACTTGTGTAATGTTTTGCAACATAATAATGTGTGCAATATGTTTTTGGTTTGCAGAATTATAGCAAAATTATTAATTAATTAGAAGTTAACAATGTCGAGCGCACCTGACTGCGAATCAGTGAACAATGTGAACCACGAACGTGAAGTAACAAAACCAGTCGCGGAAAACGAAGTGTTGAAGAACTCTACCATCTCCAATAGCTCAGTGGTGCACAATGACACTGGAGTGAAGCCTGGCCCTCCACCCGACCCTCCAGCTCGACCGATCAGCAACCATGTAGGGTACTCCGAACCCGCCCAGGCAGCAACAGTTCCTTGTAACAACAGTGAACCCATAAAGAAACCTATAGAATATCACCATCAGTCATCTAGGATACATCACCAGGAGCGGAGCAGTAGGAGGAGCCATCTGAGGTCGGGGGACAAGATCATAGAGTCGCGCAACAGGCGGAGGTCCTTCGCCGGTGAGAGTTCCTTAGAGAGAGACTCGAATGCGTACACGAGCAGAGAGAATGTCGGGAGCACCTCCAAACTGTACGACGAAACGGCTAAGTACGGCGGCATGAACAGCTACGACGGTACATCTGTACCGTCATACGAGAAACGAACATCGTCCATGGGGAGGAGAGAGTCCTACGGGGATGAGAGAAGGAGATTTAGGGAGCAGAGCTACAACGGAGACTCCCCCGTCCTGAGGCGAAACGTGAGTTACGGAAGCAACATGGAGAATTACGGCATGTACGAGAACAGAGGCTTTGAAAGAGTCTCAAGAAGAGACATCCAGGAGGGAATGAGAGGAAGGCATAATCTGCCGGGGAGACACTACGACCCGACCCAGGACCCTGGGGGTGTGCGGCGGGAGATATATCAGGACATAGCGAGGCGCTACGAGAGATCTCAGTCGGCTTCTAGGCTGGGCTACACGGAGGGTGGAGGGCACGAAGTTTACCCCCAGCGATGCTACGGGATGGGATATCAGGACGGCTACGGGGAGTCTGTGGTGTCAGATATGGGCCGGAGATACAGCGAGGCGCCTGGAGGGATGAGGGATCAGGCACCACCCTACTACGCCGCCCCCAGACCGGGGATGCGCTACGAGATGCCGAGGTACCAAGGACCGCCGATGCCTCAACAATATCCTGGTGAGTTATTTGTGTAGCAATGTCAACTTGATGGGGCTAATATGACTATTGTGTGACCATTTTCCGATTTTCAGCATTATTTTCTTCTTAATAAATCTGTTTGGAATACTATTTATACTATAGTTTCATACTGTACAAGGTATCATTACGCTACACAACGTATCACGTAATAGGTTTCGTTGAGGTTGCATGCACAATTTAAAGTTTATAACTCAATTCATTAAGTTAAATTTGTTTCTATTTCTCATATGAGTATAGTCAATTCGTTTACAAAATTCTTTACTCAGATATTTTATCGTTGCCATCATAGTTATCTATGAAACCTATATAATAATGTTTGCTAACTCTCAGTCAAATCCCATAGAATGACATGTATCATTATCGAACCCGTATGTTGCTTACATAAAAATGAAGCTTCATGAAAACTTTCATGTCTATAGGTCGATTCGTTATTATTTCGTTATAAGTCTTTTTCAACATACAGTACAAAATTAAAAGAATGGTAATAAATAATTTAAGAATTATTATAAAGTACGTACGAAATAAAGCTTGGTTGGTTTTAGTACGACTTAAACAATTATTAACTCCTTTAAATAGCTGTCAAAACTTAACTTGCATAAAATTGGTAGTGTAACAGTAAAACTGTTTGGGCGAGTTCAGATTGGGCATTCAATGATTCAGGAGTATTTTAAGAGACGGTAATACTGTATTGTCAAATTATAGTTACATTTTTAGAAGCCCTTAAGATGTGAGTTTAAATAAATACCTGTGACGTCACGCAACTATACTGTCGAAGAATATGTAAAAGGTCTCGGGCTAAATTTTCAATAGCCTCCCTATCTTTCCCACATTTTTTCAGATATCTAGATATTAAGATCCATCTTCTAAAGATTATATACTTGAATATTTCAAACAAGATACCGCTTAATAATATTGCTACAAACACATTTTTCAAGAATTTCATTAAGTATAAACCATTGGAGACTTTCATTAAAAGTTTGAAATTCCACGCCTTTCTTATAATACGCCGGTCTTAAGTTTAACACAAGTAAGGCCTGAAAAGTGCGTAAATTGAAAGTAAACATGAACAGGTATCTCGAGGTGAATGTATGGGAACGAGGAGTTTACAAAGAAAACATTCTCTAAGAAAAGTGTCTCACTTTTCATCAGATAAATTCATAATACACAGTATAGTAAATGTTTAATAAAAATACCTACATAAGATATCTGTACTTAATATGGCGGCACTTTGTCTTGATTTAAAATGTGAAATATAATGTAGAATTATCAAATCATGAAGAAGAAATGAACGAAAATTAATAATTTTTATTCCCATATTGAGAAATACACCAATACTGTTAGCGAAATTTCAGGTATAAACAACGCACCCACAAACAAACGAGTCTAACGCGATCAAAATTATAAAGATTGCAGTGATATTTATTTGAAATTAATTGTATTAAATGAATATTTGCATCCTAAATATAAGAGCGTTCAGTGTTCAAGTACTGTGTGTTTTCCTGAACAGATGGGAGGGTGTTTTTTTTAACTCCAAATCAACATTTGTTTTAACAAGTTTGGTGGCTGAAGTTTCTATTCAATTCAAGAAACCCAAATCGAAATTCAAAATTTAACAATATTGCAATATACAAAGTAAAATGCAACAATTGTAAAATATATTTGACCGATCCTTCAAAATTATATGTAATGAAAATATAACAGTATTGGAGACATCATGAAATTCAAAGTATGCGGACTATTTAAATAACATCGGCCATACATACACAAACATCGAACCAATCAGAATCTACCTGTAGATAGTGAAGCACTTGTTGAGTTGTTTCAATATTATTTGTTTACTTTATTTTATTTAACTATACCTACATTACTTGAAGATGGATTTTTTTGTTCTTTTAGGACAAGAAGCTTAGGCAATTGTACCTAGTCCTATAAGGATCTGTGCGCTGCTTTCGGATTGACAGGATATTCTAGATGGGTAAGATTGGGGGTAGTAACCGCCTCCTGTCGAGATTCATAAGCAAAAATCTAGGTCACTAATCTCAAGTCATGTCCCCTCGGAAGAAGGAAAATCCAGCTCTGAACCAGCCTCTCCAGTTAAAGAAGGCAGGGGTGGCACATCTATATGTTTATTCTGACAAGAATCTTTGAGAACACATTACTAATATATTTTGTACTGTAATGAAACACACCTGTAAAGTATTATTCAACCTTTATAAAGTTTTGTATGAATGATGCCACTAGTTGGAATCATTTATATTATTATAAATATATCGAGAAACACTGCTTCGCAAATTAATACGAAAGCCATTATATTGAGGCTTGGAATTTATTAGATATGTCTTGGAATCGTTCGGGGTGTATTTAATTAGCATCATGTTGATTGTGTTACATATGATTATGTGTGAAGTAACTTTTGAACAACCGCCTCTTGATACATTTAGAGGTATCGATTAACTCAACAGAGTGCTGTAAATGATTGAGCAATTCTAAAACCTCTGTCAATTCTCTGCACGATGCTTATCAGCTGTCATGCCGTTCCAATATTTCACCGACAGCTAACAACCAAACCTCAGCAGAAAGTGTGTATAATGAACTGTTTTATATTTCCTAACGTTTTTTACAACTCTATTTAGTTTTAATGTTCGGTAGCCAAGATAAAATCGGTTATAAATGCGAACGGCAGAAAATGTTTTCTTTTTTTAAATATTATGTTCAAGTAATAATTTACGCTACAATTAAGTTACTTATTTATACATAATTAAATGTTGATCTGTATCAAATGACTCTAAGTAAATCAAGGTAAACAACAAGATTTGCATAGATAACAGAATAATTGACACTGCGTTGTGTATTGTGTACACAATATTTTAAAGCGCTTTAAATAGGTTTGATATCGGATCAATAAATAAATATTGGATTAACTACAGATTGAATTCATTAAAGAAGTGGGTTGAATAAGCGTGATGTAAGAGCTTCTTAAAACCTTCAAGGATGTTTAAGATTATATTGTAATTGTTCGAAGAAGTGTCCGTGGTGCTAGATCAGTAGGTTTTTAAGTTGACTACGCCCAGGTTGGTTGGTTATTTGGATGTAGTGAAATAACAACAAACCATTGTTATATTTACGAAATACACCTCCAGTGACTAGAGAATGACTTACGATATGGTGACAATGTGTGTGGTGTGTGTGGTCTGTGGCGGTGTGCGCCCCTCCGTGTATGAGTTGTGGTAAAGGTCTTGCCAATTAGAGTAGTGATAGGTTGTTGCCACCATCCGCTGCGTAGTCACACAGGCCGCCCTGGTCGGCGCGGTCTCTACCTTGACGCTGGATCGATCAGTGACGCCCTCACGTGTTGCAGTTTGTAAACATGCTCGACCCAGCAGCCCCCCTCCCCCCCGTAACCCACCACACCGCCAGCGTACCCGCTGTGACATCTAATTATCACTTCCAATCATACAAGTATCAATCATTCATACCGACCGGGATCTCCCCCGGTTTTGTTTAATTGGAAATTATACCTTTTGTATTATACAGAACTTGCATATTTATTTATAACTAACTGTTATTAAGTTTATTTTTGGGTGATATTATTAATGCGTTGTTAAATGTAAACAAAGATGAATACTGTTTGATAACATTAGACATCTTCCACAGCTAGTTGTGTAAGGGTGCTTATTCACCTGAGGAAGGTACCAGATTTCAGGTCTCGAAACGTAGTGACTTTTCTAGAATGTAACGAATTCGTAACAATTTCGTAATCCATACACACAGCGATATACTTAAAATACTTTTTGAAGGAAAAGTTGTTGTATTAATGAATCACAAAAAATTGTCATGAGCGAAATATTCAATTTACTATCTCTTTTTTGTTGCCAATGTACGTTGATACCATTTAAATTATTTAAATATTCCAAATGAACAATATTAAAACTTAAGCACTTTCACACTCTTATTTTTAGTCTAATTAATTCGCATTACCAGTTAGCGTCTATTACTTTTCCGCTATTGTTATTGTGTTTATTGCTGAAAATATTGCAATTTATTTTAAGTTCAACAGCTAAATGAACACAAAGTATAAATATACACCATAGAAGAAAAGTTTAAAATGACACGTTTCCCATAATACTCCAACCACAAATAAGAGCATACAAGTGTTTGAACTTAAAACTGTTCTTATGAGGTTAATCTCACGAACGTTTTACTACAGCCGGCTCTTAACCTCAAAAGTTCTCACTGTAAACTGTACGTTTTCCAGTAAAACGTAGGGTAGTATTTTTTAATGTGTTTCGTCCTGTATAGTTATGTAAACGTCTAACCATTTTAATTATTTTATTTCTTATACATATAACAATTGGTCAATTTGTGCACACTCCAACTTTCAATAATCTGCTTGTGATTAATTTGTGCAAAACCTCGAAGAGCCGGAATTAGACTAACAAACAATTATTCAATAATTGGCCAGACCGCATGTAAAACACTTAGAAGCGTTCTCTATTTCACAACATATTTCAGAAGTATCGCACATGGGTGTTCAAGAGGAACGTCCGTAATTTGATATAGAAACTAAATTTCAATACCTCTAAACAAGAAATGTTAAGCCAAACAAAATAAATTTTCCCAACGGGTAGTGTACAAACTTCAGCAGTTTTATTTTCATACATTCGCACCCGCACTCGCATTGCATATTTCGTAATATTAATGTGTAAATTTGTTGTTTGGTGTAATACATTGTAGAGTGTTACGCGATGCTACGAGTGTATTACAATATATATGTATTGAAATACATCCGGGTCACTGACTTCATTTTCCGGGCCGTAAATCAGCCAGTTAGTTGCCCGTGAATCGATTGTTCGTCGATATGCGTGCTAGACTACTTGCTGTCGATGGCTTCCCCTTTCATCATTTACTGTCGACACGCGTGCTAGGCTACTTGTTGTCGATGGCTTCCCCTTTCATCGTTCACTGTCGACACGCGTGCTAGGCTACTTGTTGTCGATGGCTTCCCCTTTCATCGTTCACTATCTACACGCGTGCTAGACTACTTGTTGTCGATGGCTTCCCCTTTCTTCGTTCAATGTCAACACGCGTGCTAGACTACTTGTTGTCGATGGCTTCCCCTTTCTTCGTTCAATGTCAACACGCGTGGTAGACTACTTGTTATCGATGGCTTCCCCTTTCTTCGTTCAATGTCGATACGCGTGCTAGACTACTTGTTGTCGATGGCTTCCCCTTTCTTCGTTCAATGTCGATACGCGTGCTAGACTACTTGCTGTCGAAAAAATAAATGCACATTTTTTATTGTACAAACATTGTATTTTTTATAATTTAGGAGCCAAAATTATAATCGAAATTAATTTTTGTATCTTTTTGTTCTAGTAAAATTATTTAAAATAATCTATTAACATAATTTGTATTGTATTCTTTTTAATAAAGCAACAATAATATATACAATTATATAATATAATATTAATTGTAGTGAACAATTCATTGTATTTACGCATGATAATAATAACACATGATAAAACATGGCTAAGTTATTAAATCTACTAATAGGAACATTATTGTATTATTGATATGAGTATCTTTTGTAACAGTTATAATTAAGTGTAGTTCTTGATATGACGACAAACATTTTAACGATTAACCTGTTTATTTTTTTAATATTAAAAAAAATTGAATGCTGTGTGCCTTAAAAAAAATAATATTGGTAAAAAATCAAAAAAGTTCAATTTTTTTTTATAATTTTATGTTTAAATAAAAATTGCATTACTTTATAGAATCAGGCACCATCCACAAGAACTTTTTAGCAGTCAAACTACGTAAACCAGTTAAGCATCATCAGTCTTTTTCATGTAGGATAAACTCAATCCAGGCGTTGCCTTCTTGAGGTAAAAATTTAAAGAGATTGCTTAATCTTTCTCTTTCTCGTGTATATTATTGTTAGTAAGCCTGTGTTCATGGTAGATAGATACTTAAGTGGAGAGTACTTCATAGGGGAATAGTTCTCGGGGCACAGTAGGCTGCCTAAGGTGGTGTACTTTATGATAATGCACTTTTCATAATAGTCTATATTTGTATTTAACAAAGGTTCTCTTAATAAAAATTGAGTAAGAGCTGATACCCACTCAATTAAGGTTATTGCCCAATATCATTTCATAAGGGAAAGGATTAGCTCAAGACGTAATAATCGCTTCGAGTCATAGAAGTGCTGAACCAATTATTTATCTATTCTTTATTTTTTTGTGCGTTGTAAACTAATAGTTACTTGATATAAGTTAATAGTAAGTTTGGCCCAAGAGTTAAGATTAATATATACCTTCACAAGCTTTATCATTATAACCCAGCAACGGACCACCTAACTGGCAAAAACATCTGTGCAAAGTTTACAAACACGTTACACTCAGACCACAGAGATATCACAAACTTTTATATATCAAAATACCCATATCAACATGGCGGATCTTTTAAAATGATTTCTGAAAAATAGGCTTATGGGTTTTCTTCCGCATACCGCCTCATTCTGTATATGACAATAAGTTCATTATTTTACTTTTATTGTAATACTTCTGAGAACTCTGCAAAGACTTTGCTCCTCTTATTCCTTCATCATTCTACCATATCAGAATTAAAGTGCTATATTTATAAAATTAGACTTTTAGGAAGAAAACCTGCAATAAAATAAAAATATTGGGATAATCATAGGTCAGTGTATATGATAAGGTATCACGGTTAACCCGTCGTAACAGGGCCTAAACATTTCATTAGGCGGAATTCGGACGTTGGAAACTAAATTTCAGCAGGGTGCTGGTAATATAGTTTGGAATGTACTGGAGCAAAACCATCGTATGATTCTATGGTCTTTTGACCGTATGAAACGAAATCCATGGATATCACTGAAGTCAGTGATTTGGATGAGTCAACAGTCCTCGAATGATGCACCATGTCCCGTATATTGCAGTTCCAGTGTCTAGCCGTCAGATTGCGCTGTAAACAGTACTGTAATGAGACGTCTGTATTGTATTGTGTCTATGTTAAAAGGAATTCCTAAAATACATTTATTTTTTAACTGATTGACAGTACAATTTAAATGTTGATACTGCGTTCTTGCATTACTCAACAAATATGCATTTGGTTTCAAATGCGTATTTAGGTATATCAGTATCTCAATCAGGATACTTTATAACTCTTACAAAGATACTTCTTGCCTATATATAAATCAATATGATTTATGTTGTAAGATCTTTTTTAATCACCCTGTATACATATTTATATGTTTTTTAAACTGATGAAACATTTGTTTTTACAGGTAAGCAGTGTACTCATTGAAAATAACTGTTGTAAGTATTACTCGACAATTGAACATTGAATACAGTGACATTTTTGTAAAAAAAAAAAAAAAACTAGTCTTACCAATCGTAGTCATTCAGCATGTTACGCCTACATAAATATACAGGGTGTCAATTAAGTCTGGAACCTCTTTTTTAATTTTAAAAGCACAATATAAAAAAATACCAAAGTTCACACGTGCTTACTGGTGATAGTAACGCACACATCTGCCCAATTACCGACCGGATAATCCCTTTGGGGGGACGGTCCACAAGGAGTCAGACAAAATTCTTAAATAGCAGCATAGGTCAAGTTTGGTATCGAATTAAAGGTCTTACTTAGCAGAGTACAATGCCACAAACCGGACTTCAAAAGGTGGATTCATTCAGTAGTTATAGCTATTTGAATTTTAAAACAATTGAACAATGTAAATTATTAAGTGTAAAAAAATCCAGCGGAGATAAATCAGGGGAAGGAGCAGACTACTCTACTGCACCACGTCTTCCAATCCATCTGTGAAGGAATATTGTATCCAAGTATTCTCTAACAAGGAGAGCAAAGTGTGGTGGCGCACCATCTTGTTGGAAATAAATTCTTTGAAATTGTCGACCAAGAGCAGCTTGTAGTGCAGGAATTATCTCATTTTGGAGTATTGCTAGATACGAGTCACCATTTCAATTACCATTGATAAATAATGGGCCCATAGTTTGATTTCCTATAATACCTGCCCAAACGTTAAGTTTCTGTGGATGCTGTGTATGACTCAATCTGACACTTTCACATTCTAACAGTAGTTGTGTTATTGGTAATAATTATTGATTCCTGGCTTCGATTACTACATTGTCAGATGATGGGAGGGGAACATTTTGAACACTTACTTTGATCACAGGTACTTAAATATTGGTGTATACTTGTAATACTTAATAATTTACATTGTTCAATTGTTTTAAAATTCAAATAGCTATAACTACTGAATGAATCCACCTTTTGAAGTCCGGTATGCGGCATTGTACTCTGCTAAGTAAGACCTTTAATTTGATACCAAACTTGACCTATGCTGCTATTTAAGAATTTTGTCTGACTCCTTGTGGACCGTCCCCCAAAGGGATTATCCGGTCGGTAATTTGGCAGATGTGTGCATTACTATCACCAGTAAGCACGTGTGAACTTTGGTATTTCTTTCTATTATGGTTCAAAAATTAAAAAAGAGGTTCCAGACTTAATTGACACCCTGTATAATCAACCAACCACAAAGTATAATTGTAATTGTGGTTTTTGTACAAGGTATAATTGGGAGAGAAGGAATATATTGATATTAACCCACTGGATTCAGGGACTAAGGGAAACAGCTTCCAGCTTTACGGCGTTGGCCAGTTAAAGCTCCACAGTGTCAGTGGTCGCCGTCTGTATGCTAATGCTTAGATAAGTGTGACGATATAGTGCACAAAACGGCAGCATTGACCTTTAACTGGTATATCGTGTTACAAGTTGTGTGACAGATTGTTCGGAACGACTAATTCCACGAGCTGTTCAGCGATGTATTAACTGGTATATCGTGTTACAAGTTGTGTGACCAGATTGTTCGGAACGACTAATTCCACGAGCTGTTCAGCGATGTATTCTGAGTACCCTGTATGATAACCTTTAACCGGTATATCGTGTTACAAGTTGTGTGACCAGATTGTTCGGAACGACTAATTCCACGAGCCGTTCAGCGATATATTCTGAGTACCCTGTATGATAACCTTTAACCGGTATATCGTGTTACAAGTTGTGTGACCAGATTGTTCGGAACGACTAATTCCACGAGCTGTTCAGCGATATATTCTGAGTACCCTGTATGATAACCTTTAACCGGTATATCGTGTTACAAGTTGTGTGACCAGATTGTTCGGAACGACTAATTCCACGAGCCGTTCAGCGATGTATTCTGAGTACCCTGTATGATAACCTTTAACCGGTATATCGTGTTACAAGTTGTGTGACCAGATTGTTCGGAACGACTAATTCCACGAGCCGTTCAGCGATGTATTCTGAGTACCCTGTATGATAACCTTTAACCGGTATATATCGTGTTACAAGTTGTGTGACCAGATTGTTCGGAACGACTAATTCCACGAGCTGTTCAGCGATGTATTCTGAGTACCCTGTATGATAACCTTTAACCGGTATATCGTGTTACAAGTTGTGTGACCAGATTGTTCGGAACGACTAATTCCACGAGCCGTTCAGCGATATATTCTGAGTACCCTGTATGATAACCTTAGTAGTTTTTTGTAACTTTGAATGTGTGAAGAGGCTTTTTGAAAGAGTTTTCAGTATGAAGTACTCTTGGTGTTTACTACAAACAAATATTACGTCTTCTAAAGTATAAAATTAACTGTACAGCTATTAAAAATTGTGTACAGTAATAATTATATAAGTTTAACGTTTATTGTTGCAAGGAGCAAAACGGTTTTGTAACGGTTGGACTCCGAAAGTTGAGTGCGTCCTAATATAGTGGGTGTGTTTACCATTCTTTTGCTAAAATTTAGTTTGCTTCTACCATTTTTCGCTAATTTTTAACATAAATTCGTAAAATTTGTATGGCAGTATCTAATCCATGGCTTGTCACAATAGTTTAAAAATATTTATTTTTTTTAGTTATGTAAACATGGCATACCAAAGTGATCGCCATACTATTCTCGGTCAGCCAAAAATATGGCGAAACTGAATCTTTATCATTATCTTAATCTTTGAACATAGGTATTGTCCCTCTGTACATCTTTGCCAATAAATCTGAAAAGTCTTAATCCACTATAATTGCTGCTTCTACATCATAATAGTAAGGAATGCAAGAATTGTGGTGGTTGTTTTTGTTTATTATAAGAGTAATTTCTTCTATCACATCAGATTAATATAGTTATTGAGCTAGTAGTCAATTTGCACCGTATAACCTAACCTCGCGCTTTTTAAATTAATACAGACAATCGCATTTTTATTTTGAATAAGAACAAAATGAGAGGATATCAAAAGGTTTAAAAGAATGAAAAGTTTGTTTTTATCACATTTTAGTTTTCCTACCTTGATACAAACAAAGTAGGAGCACGGAAAACCACGTGTCACGTATAACAGGGTTCGCGTGAAGTTGCGTGGAAAATTTGAAACAATTTAGATATCGAGTTGTCCTGAGGGCAGACATACATTCATACAATCATACAGAACAGAAATTGACACAGAAATTACACTCAGCCAAATTCCATTGTTAGAAAAGCACCATGAAAGAACATATTCGTATCTATTATTCGTATTCTATTAGAAATTAAACTTCATACAAAATGTAGTCTTTTTCTTGGGACATCTTACTGCTTGATACAATTATATTTTTGTCAGATTTCATAGCAGTGTTCAAAAAAATAAAAGTTCCGATTAGTTAAGAAGGGTACTACAACGCAAAAGTGCGCTGAAATAAAGTGTTGTAACAGACTTTTAACATGACTTTCCACTCTATTAGTTTTCGTTTTACCCTATGAATATAAATATCACATGTTCACAGTTCACATACACAGTTCGAAAGTCTTTATTTGCACAATATTTTACAAGAAATTTATTTTGTAAAGTGCAGTAAGTACATGTGACAAATTGTTACACATATGCATATACTTTTCAATATACTTTGGTCGGCTGCAACACACTATATTAACAACTAAACTTGGTTTATACAAATATTCGATTAAACTATTATTGTTTACCTAAAATAAAGCTTACACCACCTTTTATACAATTGACCAACATAAATAACCAACATTCATAATAACATACTGAATATATTAAAGGTTATTATTACTATTAATATCAAGTGTTTATATAGTATTTATGTAATATGAAATTAAACAACTGTATGCAAAAAAACAGAGTTTCAGCTCATACCAGATCAAAGTTTCACATATTACAATAATAATAATAAACCTATATACAATTTGCAAATACATTCACAAGGTAATAAATAAGTTCATATAAAAGTATATATATAAAGATAACAACAATATACATCTAAAAATTCTAATAACAAGAAATTATAACTACAATAAATAAACATAAACAAGTCATAAGTAACAGTTCATATGAATGACAATAAATAAACAAGATAACGTGATTAAAATCATGTTAATCATTCAAGTATGAATCATGAATCATTCAAGTGTATCATGATTTGATATATTCAAATCCCATATGATTTTACTCAATTAGTATTACAAATTTATTTATTCTACAATTTTCTCGTTACCAAATCAACCAAAATAAGACTCTTAACCCATAAAATTCGTGTGACATTGACCATAATATATAACTCAGTATTCGTCAAATTTACGAAGAAGCTTACACTGTACTTGTGACTTTAGGGGATTAAATTAGCATCTTGTTGACTTTCGATCAATTTTTCCTTAGTAACAATATTTGTAAATAATTTTTCGTTTTCGTCATCTTCAAGTAATGATTTTAGTTTGCAGTAGGAGTTAAGTTAATAGCAACCTTTAATACAAATATGTTTAAACATTTTGTAATTTACTTTCTATACTATTGTTGCTCATTTCTTGTGTCCAATGCAAATTGAATTTTGCAAATGTTTCCTTAACAGCTTAATTGATATAGTCATAAAATTCCACGATTAAATTTTGAGTTAAATGTGTGCAAATACTATATTTCCGGTACGTAAATTTACATTGAACTTCAATGTAATCATGTACTCTTATCGCGGTGGAAATTTAATTCCAGTAAATATAATTTAAAGTATTAGTTGGTTGATATAAGTAACTAAGTAATATCACCGTTATTAGCTTGAGCATTATAGGATTGTTTCGTTTTTAACGTGGGAGGTGTCGCTAAGGGATGTGACAAAGTTGTTAACATCGAACCCCTCCGTGAAGTGGTAGGCCAAGGGGTGCATGTGGAAAGGGGGGAGTGGTTGAGGGTACTGAGGAATTAAGCCCCTCTCCGATAACGTCTCTTGAATACAAATTTCTTTAACAAGAGGATCTTCGACCTATTAGAAACTAATCGTTGTGATCGAATCAATTTATAATTTTTAATTATGTCCCAATAAAACCTAAAAGTGTGTTTTTAAAATGAGTTTTGTTTTCAATGTCTACAAGTATTTAAATTTATGAAAAAATAAAGCAAAATGCATTTCCGTTATCTTTTTTACACTGTTAGTACATTATTACATAAATTTCAGCCTAATCAGATAGTGAATCTAGAAACTTGTTGCAATAACGAGTTACGAAACGTAATGTTTTACGTTATAATAGGCCATCTTATGTTTATAAATTATAAAAACACTTAATTTGTACATCAGTAAACAATATCATGTACTTAGTACCAGGGTGGTAAAACTTACTCGGTTTTCCCTTAAGAACAATGTTATAATTCAAACACTCAATATTTTATCGTTGAATAATGACAGATATTTCATTTTAAAGATATGATAATCGTCCATCCAAACGCATTCATACTTTTGAAGTTCAGAACGATGAAGATTTTTCTTTATTGAAATGTTTCTTTTTTTAATATTTAACCGATTGAAATATAAATAAAAACTAAAAGCATTTGCTTTTTATTAATTATACAGGGTGTTCAGTAAATGTGTTCCAATACTTTGGGATATTGTTTTACACATACATGTGAGCATACATTTCATGTGAAGATATTTCCAGTTTTTTCTGTATGTGATTTTTATAAAAAAAATATATCTTTTTAACTAGTTAAGACAACGTACTAAAACTTGAGAACTGTATTAACCTTTGGTAGACCTTTTTTTAGAAATTAATACATCAACAAAATCCTTTTACCCCTTTCAAAATGGCGGACGTAAGTCCGTTTTTTTTCTATTTATTTTGGTTGAAATAATTTAAACGTCCGCCTATAAACTGTTCTGCTCGTTTTTATGTGTATGCAAAAATTATAAAGTATTGGAACACTTTTACTGAACACTCTGTACATTTATTATGAGACACATCTAAGAGTTCTGTAACCAAAAAAGGGCATACAAGTGTTTGAAGTTTAACTTTGTTATTCTAGACCTTAAATCAAGATGGTATTTCAGTACAGCCGGCGCTTAGCTTATAAAATCATATTGTTTTTACCAAGTCGTTTTTACATTTAGTTTTTGCCTTGTATTTAAGGATATCGATTCCTTTCGTAACATTTGGGTTTTTGGTCCGTTTGAGATTCTTTAATCCAAAATAATTAATGATGATCCGAGCTGTTGAAATACATTAGGCGTAGAAACTCAGTAAAGTTGATGCAAAATTGAGTATGATTAACTTTTCCCAGTGGGGTGGTACAAGTTGTATTTAATCGTTATAAGTTACAAAATAAACTATAACACTACGTTTCGTGGATTGAAATCTAACCTCTTCTTCAGGTGTACAAAAAACCCTAAGACATTACAGAACTAAATGAACTACTACTCAAAGTTAAAACAGTTACTAAATGAGACTTAAGGTATCTGCATTCATTTCAGACTGGAGATAATCAACCCAAGTGATGTAACTGCACAAGATCCAAGTGCACAAACACTCTTGCTTCACCTCACCTTCCTGAGTTCGGGTGGGAAGTGTTTGTTACTTAACAATTATTTCAAATTTGAGTGGCAATTCATTGCCGTATTTTTTTTTTTTTTTATATCTTAGGGTATTGTGAAGGAGAGATAGGAGGTAATTCTATCATTCACATAACGTAATGATAGAATTACCTTAACAAAAGTAATGTTATACTTTTTTGTAACATATAACGATGGCAAATGTCCAAAATATTATGATGCTTTTAAATTGTCTATCGTAAATAACAAACCTTAAACAAAAAAGGTTTTAGACTTAATTACTGGAAAACTAGTAAATTAAACAAATATAACTAAAATAGATAGTCGCCGTGATTGTGACGTTTGTTAGCCAGTTAAGCCATACATGGCGATTCGCCGCCGTTGGTATGCAAATCCTTAGATAACCGCACGATAAAGTGTAGTAACGACAACCACTACTTTTAACCGTTATATCGTGTTACATTAAATGGGATCTGATAGTTCGGAACGACCAATCTCGTTAGTTGTTAAGCGATATATTGTTCTTTTAGCGTAGTTTATCGTTGTTTGTGGATAATTTTGAAATAAATATACGACTTATCTTCCAGACATAGACTTTGATATACATAGTTCTGTAAATATGTTCTCGTGTACTGTTCATAAGATAAAACACTATTTAATGCCTGATGCAATTATTTTATTTCGTTTTATAACACCTTTCGCATCTTCTCTAAAACGAGGGTTGGGGAGGCAACTTAATATTCCTAAGACAGTTTCACATTATGTGACCAAAAAGTAAAGGATAACATTACTAACAGTTTCATCTTAATTGTTGGATTTAGGAAAATAAAAACATAAGCTATAAAGTGTGTTAACTACCATCAAAAAATGTTTTTGAAATGATTGTAGTGTTCTATTTCAAAATCGGAAATAGTGAAGAGACAACACGAAATTTGTAAAATTTGCCACCTGTTCCAATACAAAATCAATTATGGAAGACGTTTAATAATATACAGTTTACATTGTCTTGGTTCTAATTTTGGGAAAGCCGAGGTATATTTAAAATGTAATTATTAAATATTATAGTAGATCAATTTTACAGGTGTTCATTTTAAAACATTATTTTCAACATATATTTTATATTTCATTTATAACTAATTACTTTTATTCTTTTATAGTAAACCTTAATAGTGTTTATATTCATAGTTGTTCAATTTTTAAAAGTTCTAGTCGTAAGAACACTGAATTTTGGTTTTCTGGAAAGTTTGAGTTGGCATATGAGATGGTTTTGAGGGTGTGGTAAAGGGCTTTACAACCCTAATCATTATTCCGGTAATGATTTATTTTCCTAATAGTTATATTATTTTTATGCTTAAAAATGAGGCTTCACTAACAAATGATGGTAGTTTAAGTATTTGAGATATTATTTTGGGTAGAGAGAATAATGTACAAAATTTACTTCTTTTCAGTTTCCGTTGTTTTACTCCCAACAAAAGAAATTGTTCAGTATTTCTTAACACATAAGACCACTGAGTATGTTTATTAAAATAATACTTGATTGCCTGAGCGTTAGCGAAGAGCCTTCAAATTGTTCCAAAACCCAGGGACAGGGTGATTTGCAAAAATGGTCCCTTACAGTGGTCCTAACTCATCTCAGAGAAGGGTGTCTGTACGTGTTTGTTATCACATTTGCTCAAAGACAGGTCTGAAGCAGGTCTAAGTTATGACTTGAACAGCCATTTAGATATTGTTGGCAATCTAAGATAATGGAGTCTGGCTGAACTGTTAGGGCGCTGTTAAGCCAAGGCTTCAGGCGCTACACAACTTCGACTGCCAGTAATCTGCCTGATTAGGCACTGTATTGATTAAACCACGTTTGACTGGCACTAATTACAAATAGAACAATGTTACAGTTGTTACTTTTCTAACACGATACAGAGCAAGTTGTATGTGCGACCATAATGAAGTAATAGGTAAAGAGAGGTATGGTGTTTCTATTTGAACGGAGAAGTGGGCGTCTAATGTCCCACACTATTAGAAATATTAAACAAAAATATTATACAACAACAGTGTTTAAAATGTCACGCAGCACTGCTATAGGCATTTTAAAATTATATTTAAATTAATGTTCATTACCGGGGCATAATCAAATATGATCTCCGCCTTTCGCATTTATCCAACAATTGTTTAACATGTTTTTAAACATGTGTTGTAACCTTTACCTACCAATGCGTCAATTAAGTCTTTCTTGTGTCGGTGAAATTGTGTCCGAAAATGCTTCTGAAAATACTTCAAATTTTAACAAAAACAAGCTTTTATTACTGTAGACAAACTGTATAAAGACTATGGAAATTTGTATCTGGAAGAATATTTATGTGCAAAACTAGATTTGTCCATAAAAGAGTAATAGTTCCTCCTGGTTTCGGTGTGATTTGGAAAGTTAATTTAGTATTAAATTAATTTCAACATGTATTACAACTATGAAAATTGTATTACAACATTCGTAACACAAATGAACGTAGGTTTTTACTCTGATTATTCCAACAAAGAACTGTTGTTCATGAAATAGAGCTTTGAAGTTGAAAAGCACTCAGTCGAAGAAGTCGTGGACCAGCAGGTGGGGTTCATAGCTTGGCTGAAAAGCCCCCGCATATTGACATTTCGATAATGCATCCCAAAAAAGTGAATACAGCACTGAAAGTTATAATTATTTTAAAGTTTGTGATAGTTATAAAGGTTTATTGTTAAATTTGTTAAAAACTGTGATATTTAAGTAGGACATTAATTTTTTAATACGAAATTAATATTGAAGTCTAATTTTGGATCCTGTAGCACCCATTCAAAGGAAGAAATTACTGATCGATGTTCATTGACTGGTAGGAAAAGTCTTATTTGGATTCACATAAAATGCTTTAGAAAGTTATTATATGATTTCCAAACTCGCCCTATACTGTTAAATAGGACGTTAAACATTGCGCATGGTCGGTAGGTAATGCTGTAATCCAGCCTCAGGCTTACAGTTAGAAACAAATATTGCTTGACACCAAATTATTTTGTTCAATGGCTCAAATATTGCTTGACACCAAATTATTTGTTCAATGGCTCTAATTGTTTATATTTTTATTCACTCGGTTACTATTGGGGTATAGGAATTGCTTAAACAAGTCAAAAGTTAGCATTACAATTATTTTATACTTGTCAGTGTTTAAAGAGCGAATTCATTTAAATATATCTGAAACTGTACACAACAATTGAGGACAAAATAGGTCGTGCTTACTCGTGTAAGTATAAAATCATATTAGGGTTTAAATTGTACTTTTACTAAAAATCTCGTACGATTTAGGATTTTTATGATTCCATTATTGACAAGATATAATTATTTTAAGGGTACGAAATAATGTCTAATCCTCATTAATGTTGACGTGCTGATTCTGAAATGTTAATCATTTTCAACAAAAAGACGATTTTATTAATACAATCACCAATTACGGTTTTTTATAGTTTCTAACAGCATTTGTTGTTTTAATTTCGTAAATGCATTTGTGGCCACCGGTGAGTTTTGTATTTTATCAATAAGTTTGATACGTTTTCGAGTGCTGATTCAGCAAGGTGCACTTGAACCCTGGTGAGTTCCCTCTGGGAACGTAACTCCCATATCGATATGTTCCTATTTGTTGTTCCAGTGTCCTGACGAGCGCTATACATGTTCACGCTATACATTATCTCGAATACAGTATACATTGTTAACCCATGAAGTGGCAGTGTTAAAACTCTACATTAGCAAGTCTCATTTTGATTTTCTGCAAGATACTTCAATACTTTTATATAATGAACACTGGTATACTATGTACTCATTTTCACATAAAGTTACGTTACTTCATATTATTACAAATATTTATATTGATTTAGTTAGATTTTCGTATGAGAAAAACAAAAGGCACCAGCTGAAAAATAAAATCTCAAACTCAGCTCTCTGAAAATATAGTGTAATCACATGAAAAAGGAATTTTATTAACTTTCCCATTACGTGTAATTTAAATTGGCTTTTTTGAGAAAAAATAAAAACAATCAACAATTATTAACAGAAAAATATCAATGATTACATAAATAAAAACGTGATATTTTTGTGGAAGAATATTTTGAAAACTGGAATGTTTATAATAAAACACTGAAGCAGTTATTAAAAATATGTTGAATTTTTGTAATCGTGATGAAAAATGGCTGCTTTCTGAGGCAAAACAAAGTATTTAACATTGATTTTAATGTTTAATTGTAATTATATAAATAATTGTGAAAAATAAAATCCTAATGTATAACGTAGAAATTACGTCTTCACAGGTTTATTGATTTATAATTAAACGAAAAGGATGGTAAATATTTACGAAAACCTATTTTTTGAAAAATACCCTGTTACAAAGACCCTAGTTAATCCACGTCTAGTTTAAACTGTAGGACCATGTTTTTATTTTTACTATTTCTTTTGTCAGAAACATTTATTTATGATGATTATAAACTATAACTATTAAACCCACTTTGTGTTTTGATGAATGCAATAAGTACTCTTCATTTTACGATGCTTTTCAAATGTGTTTTCGATTGGCGGTGGTCATGTATACAACGGTCCTGATATTATAATATCCAATAAAGTTATTTTATGGATAATTTATTAACGCCTTTTTTATATAACGTCCGAATAAAATTGAATACAACACAGACATTGTAACAAATCATATCGGACTCTGTAGCGTGGCAACCGCTTCATTGTTATCAAATGTACTCTTAACGCCTTTTTATATATAACGTCCGAATAAAATTGAATACAACACAGAGACTGTAACAAATCATATCGGACTCTGTAGCGTGGCAACCGCTTCATTGTTATCAAATGTACTCAGTCTTGCCAACCTCGGTCATTCAATATCAGTTCACATGGATGAATCGATTTTGATGTGAACGTTCAAAATCATTGGTGCAAAGATACCTAGTTTGATTTGCAAATTGAGATAAACCTCTGACAAATAGCATTGATGCAATGTTATTGTATTTAATTAGTTTAGTCCAGAACCGATTAACGCCTTTGGATCCCAGACATAATAGTGTTTTATTACGCTGTAATACAAATCAAAGTTTAACGTTTTCGCACGTTACGAAATAAACAGGACATTTTTATATATCTAGGGAATTATTTAGTCTTCAAGATGGCATTCTAAAAATGGCATGTTACCAGTGAAGGAAAAAGGAAAGGGAATTTACTTGTGTACATGTCAGGATTTGTTGACCACGTCATTACTATTATTAGGCGTTCAAATACTTGGACATCTATATACAAAAATATAGAGGGATTTATCTCATTCAGTTGAAATTGCCTCTTTATTTAAGGCCAGGTACAGCTTTTGTGTGGAGATGCAATTATTTCTAATTCGTTAATATGAATTATTTTTGTGTACTAAAAGTAATAATCCGATACAACGGAGTAAAGTTGGAACAGAACGTAACGTAATTCTTACTAACCAATTCAAAAAAGTAACTGCATTACTTTGTTACTATGTCACATGACAAAATGTCATATAAATATATATAATACAATAGTAGGCTACTAATGTTTTTGAAATTTATTATTCTGAGAGTTTAACGTTACTGTTCACAAAGGTTACCTGTAAGACCAAAATGTAAAAAATAGAATTTTTTCTTTTGACCCAAAAGTATTGTAACAGCAATAAATAAACAAAACATCATACTGAGCATCAACTGACGTGACAAAACGAAACGAAGGTGGTTACAAAACTGACTGTAGTTGGCATCTTTGTTGCTCATTAATATTTTGACCACATAATCAATCAATTTATTTCCTAAAGGAACCTATGTACTAAGTTTAAGTCTCTATAAAATTTCTATCAAGTGTCCGCGCGGGTGGACAGACAGGTACACGATCTTTATTTAAAAGGACCTGCCGGAACCATAATAAATTATATAACTCTTGTAAGACAACTGCTTATTAAACCGATAATTTAGTAACGTATATGACTTTTGTAAGCCTAATTATTCATCACTTCTTTAACATAGAGCACTAGCTGTTTGAGCTGCCTGGTCCAAAAGTATACATCACGTACAAATGTAATGAATTAAGATGTAGAGATGTGTTTTCGATTGGCGGTGGTCATGTATACAACGGTCCTGATATTATAATATCCAATAAAGTTATTTTATGGATAAGGTATTAACACATTTTTTATATAACGTCCGAATAAAATTGAATACAACACAGAGATTGTAACAAATCATATCGGACTCTGTATACATTTGGAAACATGATTTCAGAAAGTTTTAATGTATGTCTTTTGGAATCTAAAATTATATAAAATAGGTCATTTATGTCCAATAATTTCGTTTCATTAAACATGTATTTAATTAAGTGGGATGTCTGTCTGAGACTCTGGCACAGTAAGGGTTAATATAAAATATATAAAATTCATATATGTCATGATTTTGAGAAACTGTCGATTCATAATGGGTTTTATATTTGTTTTACATCCATATATAACCTTCGTATGTTTTTTATTCTATTTACGAATTTTCTGTTCTTTGGAACCATTACAGTGCCGGAATACTATATAGACAACGATGAGTTCCTAGATAACGTCAAGTATCTTGGGAATTGTAATTAAAGGAGTTAATTTTGACCATCGTTGTGTAATAAAATAATACATTTACCGTTAATTCCTTATACTACCATGAACATGAAATAGCTTCGGATTTTGAATTAAAATATATCTAAAAATCTATTTTGAGCTGAAGTAATCTCTACAATAAAAATGCATAACATTTATATAACTTGTAGATTCTTATATATTACTGGCTGAGCAGCTGAGCAGTGTGTGGAGCGGCCACCACGATGTAGTGCCCACTTGTTGCTCACATTTTCATTACACGCCGCGCCGTCCCTTCTCCATTACATTCATGAGTGAACCTGCTGAATATGGTTAGTTTAGTGCACTTACTCGGCGGAAATTGATCACTTGAACCTAAAACAGCGGATATGAGTTCATTTGTGCGATTAGAAATATTGACAGTGGACTTAGTTGAGGATTTTGAAAATTAAATAATAACAGTTTTATTGTGTACTACTAGTTTTGCTAACTTTAAACGCAACGTCATGAAAGTTTATATATGAGTACTGTAAGTTTTTTTTATATATTAAGGCAAGAAAATGGTTTTATAATGAACGTTTTGGTGTCGTTATGTACAGATGTTATGTTTTTGACTTTCGAAGTCGTTGCAACTGATTATACTATTGTAAATTTGCTCCTAAAGAGTTTCATATCATGCATGTATACAAATAAAAAAGTATATATTCTTGGCTCTTACTGGCGGTGCGGTGCCTTTGATTCTTTCTACTAATCAGTCTATCTAATCCGATTGGTTGTTGAGAATTAAGGCGATATTTTGACACGTAGCCAGAAAATTCTGAAGTTGGACTCCTTTGAGTTTATGTAAAAACCTGCCTGGGACGTTTCCAGAATATCTCCTTTCTCGGCTGATACGTGACAAATTTCTTTCAGTTTAAAACATGATTACCCTTCTGTGGTCCAGTCGGTTGTGTTCCTTTTTGAGCTTTCAGATAAACCGGAACAATATAAATATAAAAAAAATTCCGGACGATTTTAGAATATTCATGTACTTTAACAATAAGAAGGTGAAACTTCTATAGGTTATCATTTTAGTTTACTTCAACGGAATCACAATTTCTTGATTTCCGATGATTACGAGATTTTTTATTGCGAAGTATTCCTCACAATGTTTTTTTAACAATATACAGAATAAAAAAATCCTAATGCTATGAAAATTCCAATTCAGTGTTTTATATATATAATATATATATATAAACTATATATATAATTGTCAGTAATATTTGGATACTTAGACCGATTGAAAACACAGAAAATAATAACATCATAAGTTACTTTTACCCTACCTGACATTTTAATGTTAGCAATGCATCCTAAGCTTAGAGACCCCGAGTTATTAAAAAGGGTCTGGTAGGAAAAATAAAAAGTTTTTGCATGATTTCGTACTTGATCTCGCACATAAACAAAATCTTCGTTAGGCTAAATAATCTGAAATTTGGTGCACGGTTACTTTTCTATTCTTTCAATGCAATCTATTCAAGTAATTATATAGTTATATAACTATTCGTTGGTACGGATTTTAATTTAGAAAATGCCGTGCTGTTTCTATCACCACGGTTAAATGAAGTGTGAAGGCAAAAAAGTGCTGAAACTCCCGAAGCATTTAAAGAACGATCATGAAAAGCAGATCTCTACTACAAAGGTAGTTGAGGGCCAATTCTTTGGTGCAGAAGGTCCAGATAACCCTTATACAGCTGGACGATTGAACTCTGTATGCATATTTTTATGCCCTTTTTGAGTTTTATTAAATTTCGGAAAATGTATAATAAACGGTTTTGATTTTGTATATACTCAAAAAATATAAAAGCCATATTAAGTGTATAAAAGCCATATAATAAGTGTTCAGATTAGGTTGTCTATAACTATATGTAGTTCCCATCTAAAGGGTTTATGATGTATACTCTATTTTTTATTGCGGTTTTCCATTTTTTCAAATAAAAAGCTAGATATTCTGTTAATACGACATAAAGATAAAATTGTTTTTGGGATTTAAGAATTCTCTCTGTAGAAACAATAAAATGATCCCTTCTTCCAAGAAAAACGGAGGTTATTTGGCGCTACATGTATTAATAGGAATTATTTTATGAGTTTAGCCATTATAGGTGTTAATGGTGTCTGGAGTCAGTAATGATCGGGACTTGTTTGTTATAGCTACTCATTCATAAAGTGCCGGAATCTAATAAAATGTAGGAATAATTGAATTAATAATTTAAAAGAATGCTGTAATCGGTTCATAACAGTTGATAAATTGCTTCTCGTAATAAAAATCCGATCTCAAAGTTTGTCTTGAATTCTAATAGTAGAATAATGACAGCGCGTTAGACTCAATTACGAGTAATAGATATTCAATTATGTGGCTGATGAGCTCAATTTCCGTAATGGGATTTCACGAACCAATTCCCAGAATCAGTGGCTGGAATACACAGCAAGGTTAGTTAGTACGTCCATTCACAAGAGTTTTAAAATTTGTTTATCCTTACAGCTTTAAACCAGTTTATCTTGTGGACAGTGAAAATTTTCAATAAACACACACAAAAAATATGTGTCAATTATAGTCATAAGGAACTATACATTTTTTGTTTAGTTTTAATAAAAAAAATCTTAAAAAGCACTTGAACTGTTTAGTTTTTCTATTGTGTACTTAAATACAACAAAAACACTTACATTGGACTTATTAATTCATAAAAATACGTTCATAGCAAGGTATCATTATTACGAATAACTATAAATGAATGCAGTATGAAATCTAAATCCATAAGGACATCGAGATGAAGTTTTATTCACGTGAAATGTTCATTGGCATATTAAACAGACTGACACTGTCGGGACTATAAAATTGATATTAATGAACTGCAGTTTGATGAATGCAGTCGCTTGCATGGATATATTGTAACTCAGTTCCGTCAATGTTTGTGGATAACTTTGGAAAGTCAAGTAGGGGTTCATTCGGCTGGATCCTTTTTCACTGCCTCATTAGAGGAGTTATATTTGCGTGCAGAGGTTCTGTAACTGTAGTGCCCGACCCTCTCTACATGTTCTCCAATGTGTGTATCGAATTGGAGTTGATGTACTTTTTTATGAAAATTAAAATTCTAATTGATTCATTGTTATGTATTTAATATAAATAAAGTAGTTAATTTTCTATACTATCCTAAGTATAAAAATACGTTGATGTGGAGAAGTCAATTTTTAGTTGGGATAATTTTTAGGTCCTTCACAGAAGACTTTTTTTATCTACTTACGATAAGTTACGAACATTTATATTAGCAAATTTAGGTGGTTTAATAAACAGGCCCAAACAAAATAGCTGAAAATTTGATTTTTATAATATGTAACCGAGTTAAATGATGCTTCAGCGCCTGAAATGGTTTTTCGTGATTGACGAAATTTTGTATGAAATATTATTTAAGACAATAGTATTAATAAAGGCTTTTTAAAGACACTTTTTTATGTATTAAGACAATATTATCTCCAATAATCCTCTCATGTGCGTATTATAAAAATACCTACCTTTATTTTCAAACTTTTTTATTTTTGCCTGATATAAGACCTAGGAGGGTGTCAAAAAAGACCTAGGGTCAAAAAATCTTAAAATGCCTAATACTCCTCGTGGAATGATCACACATTTGTATTGTAATTTTCCTCTTGTCTTCAGAAGGTGTCTTAAAGGCCTGTGCTAAAATTATACTTGAAAATCATAAAAAATAGTCCAACCGAATGGTACTACATCGCAACGTTCGTATATTCGTATTCCAACTTAAGAAACTAAACATTATATGCGACTTTATGTCTGCAAGTTAACCTCTATATAACTGGAGTTTCCTTGAAGGGAAGATGATTTTTTGACATTTTGAATATCATGTTTCGAGATATGGTTTTTGATCTCTTCCTCAGGTGGATAACTAACCAAACACATAACTAAAATATTGGTTAAATTAAACAAATCAAACTAGAGCGTTGTCATAAGTCAGGACACACATAATTCATGAATCACAACATACGTGTTGCTTGTAAAATTCACACACACTGTCTTTGAGCAAACATTTGTTTTAAAAACACTTAAAATGAAGAATACAGTTCCTAATAAAATCTTAAGAACTTATCTTATCTTAAGAAGTGGTCATTGGATGAACACTCAATGACCAAATCACTGACAACAGGCCAATGGCGATCGTTAAAGCAGAAGCAAGATGGCGGCAAATCAGAAAATGGGGGTGGGCCGTGTTTATTGTTGTATTAATGAACGATGGCAAAAGTCCGAAAAAGTCTTGTTACATTCACAAAGCATTGTAAAAGAACTATAAACAAAGAACTGAGATTTTATTCTTACACTTTTAAGCATTACGGAATGGTGGTTATGATCGTGTACTAGAAAATACAGTGTTTCCTGCACTCTGACCTCTGAAATCTGATGTTGCAACCATAATGGCACCACGTGTCACAATAATGAGATATTAATTATGAGACGGGGTCGTAGGTCCCTACCCTCGTTCCCGCGTTGCTGTAATCTCGCACTATCGCTACTGTTCACCTTAATGTTGAAACAGTTTATCGTCTTTACCCCTGTACGGTGACATGATATCGTCTATATAATGTACGTGACAGGTGTGCGTCGTTATCTGTCACATAATTATCCTTGTTTTAATACTAAGTACTATATTATACGTTAAAGAAATCGTTGTAACTTTTTCAGTATTTCTCGAAATATATGTTGTATAACTTTTTGTTTTTGCTTATGTTAAGAATGTCAATTGATGTGCTGCATTCGGGTAACAGGATATGGTTATTATTGTCCTTTGAATCACAGCACCACATTTATGAAATTATGTAAATGGCATTTCAGGCTGAAAATTTAAAAATGTACTGTCCTCTATTCACTGGACTCCTTAACTAGGTACTGCCGTTATGTAACATGTGAGTACTAATGAAGTTATAGTGTCGTTAAAATTAAAATCAAAATTTTCAAAAGGTGTTAAATTGCTTTTATAATACCGTAATACTTTGCGTAAAATGGCAAGCGTCCATATTACAAAAAACACAGTAATTCCGTAAAAGGCTGGAAATAGTTCAGGAGTTAAGAGTCAATTTGCTATAAGTATACTGACTAGATTTTTGAGTCCAAATGGAAGTCTAAGAACCTACAAATAATATATTCACATCGTACTAGATTTTGTGTATGTCGAAATAAAATGGCACCAAAAGGGTTAAAAACAGGTTAAAAAAGGATTAAAAATTGCAGTTTCAGGAAACACACTCTTAAAATCAACTGTCATACCGATAAATAAATGTCAATACGCACTCTTATTGTATGAGTATATGTACAAATAGTTTCATACCCAAAACATAGCCAGATAGTAGATTATCGCAGATGTTTCACTAGTAGTAGTTAGTAGTGTTAATATTTCTTTTTTTTAATGTTTATTTTTGATGAAGAATGATTTAATAAAACAACAGGAAAGGAACGAAGACAATTTCCCTAATCTTGTTAGGTACATTATTACATGTGATAAGGAATAGTATGAGAAATATGTTTTGTAAGCTTCCATGTTCAGATCAATCAATGGATGCGTGTTTAGGCGAAAACAGTTGTTGCGTGAGGAAAACGCATGTATTGCATAGAAATGAGAAGGATTTCCTGCAACACGAGATGTTTAAAGTATTCTGGTACCGTGCTACTATACCGTAGCTGGTCGGCTCGGTCCTGGACATGCACCAAGGTGCCAACGATTTTCGAACTTGTGGGAAGGTGCAAGTTTTAACCTCTTTCCAGGTTTCTGGTGCACCAGAACCTGTAGGAACTTAGAACTATTGTGAGACCGTCCTGCTTGTTGACATGAATGATCCAAAAGAGTTAAAGATTTCTCGAGGGTTTGGTTAACTGGAGTGTAGTAAAGTGCGAAAACGTTAAAAGTTACCCAGGTCCATGGCCACTGCGTGTTTTCTTAACACTTCTCGAATTCTTGTAAGGTTCGGTTTCCGTTATTCGATTTACAAATTTATAATTCTCGAAAGTTAAATACTTATTGTCAGCAGTCTGTCATCTTTATATAACGTAGGGTCTCTGGCAATCAATTCACTCTACTAGAGTTCTAAGACAACCCCCAAATTATTGTAAATAATTTATTTCATATTCTGTGGTCTGTCATCGTGACATACCGTTAGATCTCTTCTGGGATTTGCTTCACTCAACATTAATTCTAAACAATCTTCTATACTCTTGTGAAGTATTTATCTTGTCATCCGTAGTCTATTATCATGACATAACGTGGAATCTCTCTGGGATTCGTCTTACTCTATAATACTTCTAAACAATCTTCTATACTCTTGTGAGGTATTTATCTTGTCATCCGTAGTCTAATATCGTGACATAACCGTGACATTCATCTCTGGGATCACAATAATTCTAAGCAATCTCCAAAACTCTTGTTATGTCATCGTACGCAGTCTGTCATCGTGACATAACGTGGAATCTCTCTGGGATTCGCCTCACTGAACAATAATTCTAAACAATCTCCTAAACTCTTGTGACTTATTTACCTTATCATCCGCAGTCCATCATCGTGACATAACCGTGACATTCATCTCTCGGATCACAATAATTCTAAGTTATATCCAAAACTCTTGTGAACTATTTATGTCATCGTGATATGACGTGAGATCTTTTTGGAATTCGATTCTCACTACGATAACTGTCGGCAATCTCACGAAACGCTTCTCAGGTACTAAACTCGTGGTACGGGAGTTCAATAGTTGCGTGTCTACAGCGCGTGTTTTCCGCAATAATGAAAGATTTATCATACAGTGGGGTGGCTGCATGATACCCTTGTACTCCTGCATTATTATCTCTCTAAAAACTTATGTTTAAGACAAATTCATACCAAAAGTATATTTGATTTTGATGAGGAACATTTACGGGGATGTTTTTCAGTGTTTAATTGTTTTTATCAAACAATGTGACTCTTCTTGAGAGTTTACTCTCGTAATTACCTCGTTTCGATGTTATCACACAAATCAAAGCAGCTAATATATTTACTCTGATATAGTAGAGTAAATAGTCAAATTCTTTTTAACATTGATTTATGAGTCGTTACAAGTGGTAATTGTCATAATTGTTCCGTGCATTTCACTATTAACAACGGAACATGTACAACTTTGATATTTCTTGTAAATAGAAACGATCAACATAGCTCCCTGGTGGCGATAACGTTACTCCGTAATGCATATTTAATATTCCCTCACAGGACGATCAACTGTTATTCAGTATCGTAATCTCCTTGTTTGCATAATTATCGTAATTTATCATATTTTATCATATTTGATTTAGTTCAGTTAAGGTGTTAAATCCGATTAGTTAGATCTATTGTTTTGCAAATAATTTGGAATGTCTGGAACGTGTATAGACTTCTAAACTCCATTGGACAGGTCTGAAATATGAAATTGTTTATGCTTTGAATCATTTTTGAAAGTCAACCTCGCAGATTAAATCTTGAATTTATTTATAAAACTAATTAATAACACAAAATAATGTATAACTAAGTTATTGACAAATTACAAAAATCATTCTTTTTCTATTAAATGTTCTGGTTATACTTATTTTTGTTAAATATAGTAATTTATTTCACCTTATTTTTCCCATACTTTATATTTAAAAATGTTTATAATTATATAGATCATTATTTACAAACTAGACTTTTTTCAATTGATGTGTATGACTCACGGTTTCTTATTCTTAAAATTAAGGCAAAATCCTTAGCCGTAGTTTGAGATGCGGTTTACATAATTAGGTAATATAAAAGTATGGAATTTTACAAATAAATATAATTTTCACGTATATATACTTTCTGTTTTTTATTTGAGTTTCGAACACGTTATTAACTATATTGTGACGAATCTAAATACAGAGGAGTAATGGGTATAGACATAATTAAAGAGTATGCACTTTCAGAGGTGTAGATAATCAGTAATAAATAACAGTAAACGTATTTTTTACAATAATAGTGTTTACTCTTATCAAATTGAATATCGGTCATTGTTTTCCACTTAGAGGCAAAATAGTAATGTGCAAGTTAGAGAGAAGGATAAATGTGTGTGGAATATTAAAACTTTACTGAGGTTACAGCTTTACGTGGGAGAGAGGGAATATTCTTTGATATTCTAAACCTCGTAGATCCGGCTGTAAACGGATACGAAAGTTTTATAAAGGATTTCCCGGAGGTTCTTTCTTATTATAGATTTATTAAGTGCTAAATTGCGCCTTAGTAAATACAACCGTGTCTATAACAAATGCATATACCGTGAATATGTCAACCTGGGTGCAATTGACTTTACTATCTAAAATCTCTTCAATAGACTATACAATTATGTCAGATGTAACATTCTTCTTTAAATACTAAATGCAGTCTTCTCTAAATATGATTTCGTGTATGTCTGTGTTGAACGTTCATTAGTAATTTTCTGTTATAAAACTCCTTAAAAAACAAGAATACTGCTTTGAAAGGAATTCATCCGTAACTTTAACCAACGTTGTACCGGTCTATATATATATATATATATATATATATATATATATATATATATCACATCAAAGAAAGTATTTATATATTACTAACTTACTGTATATACTTACATAACATTATAATACATATTAGACTTTTGTGCATAATACTCGGTAAATTATGACATATAGTAAAGTAGAACTAAGTGACGCTAAGTTTGCGTAACAGTCTTCGCTGATGTTACAAGCAAAATTTCAATTTTATTAATAGGTCACATGTTAAAATGTCATATTATTCCACTCAGTTGTATAATTTTGCGATTTTCTCGTTACCATTATGGTTACCCAAATCTAAAACGTTCACTAATCCTCAGTCAAATCTTATGTGAGTGAGTCCCATAGAAAGGTTAGATATCGTGCAGACAGACAAGGGGATGACAGAAATGACATTTTCCAACCTCTTGAGTAATAAGTTTCACTAACGCTCAGCTAGTAATAGGTACACAAACTAACTTTTTTCAATACATTTAACCGTTTTCTGATGTTTTCATGTTCTAAATTCCCAATACTTTTAATTCTAAAATATAGCATAGTATCTATGTACCCATAAAAATAGAGACCTGTAAACCCCAATCTTAAATCCGGCTTACGCCACTGCGAAATTCAATAATTTCCATTCACGCTAGTAATAAATAACAGGTAACAATGAAACCATGAACCATGAATGAATTATTCCGAACGTTAAAGCCTATCCTTTTAAAGAATAAAATCGTTAATAAATCACACAGCCTCATTAGTTAAGTTCGAGTAATCAGTTACGGATCGCTCGTCAGAAACTTTCTCGTTATTGCTTTTATTTCTTGAATACCTAATCTTGTTCCTGCAATATTAAAAACTACAAATTAATTTTTATCGTAAATCGAGTAAATTAGTATTCATCCAAATTTATAAACTTAAGATATTAAGGTAATTTAAAACGGGTTACACTATTAAATGTTTTTCACTACAACTTTTCTCTTTTAATCCTCTTTCATTTTTTATGTCAAATTGGGTACCTTGCTACTTGATTTTGTTTATGTTTAGGATTGAGTTAGGTTATGTTGAATCCGTGGAAGTAAAAATTGCATTGTATCTTTTAGTATTTTATAAATAAAGATGTTTGTACGAGTATAAAAAACACGTTCTTTGTAGTTTAAAGCGGTTGTTGAAAGTTTAATTGTACGCCATTACATTTCGTTGGAAAATTTCCAAAAACAAATATTTTTAAGATACGGTTATATCAAAGTTAGAGCCGTGCACAATAACAAATTATTAATACCAGCAAACAGTATTAACACCGTAATGTTTAATTCCGTACCTAGTTTTTTTGTTCTCTTAGGAAAAGAAGCTCAGAAAGTTTCACCAGTCCTTTACGCTGTTTCCGGAGTGACAGGATATACTGGATGGTTAAGGGACTGGGATAGGGTTCGCCTACTGTCGAGATTCATGAGGACAAAGTTAGGGCACTAATCTCGTCATGTCTCTTCGGAAGAAGGGGAAGCCAGCTTTGAACCAGCCTCTCCAGTCAAAGCACGCAGGGGATGGCACACCCTTATGTCTCGGCGAACCTTTGACTCGTAGAGAGCGAACCCCACCAACTCTAACAGTAATCTCCCGCAGTAGACTACACCTTTCGCCATTACCCTTGTGCCCCAGAAAATTGATATTTGCGGTTAGTGATGTGCGGCTCCTGGACATCCGTAAGGTTTCCCAAATTTAAGAGACACATCGGTTTTTGCTGTACCCAGTGTGGGCTCAACTGGAAGGTATAAACCTGCTAGAAGTGAACCCTCCTGGGGAACAGACATGGTTTAATATGAAAACAATACTTACATAAACCTTAAATGAGTTCTATAACTGACGTGCAATAAAATGTACTGTACTTGCAAGTTGTGATAGGCAATAGTAACAAGTTAATTTTATTTGTTTAACAGGTCAGCAGGGTAGACAATTTGTGGACCAATAGTGGGTAACGCCTGGCGGTTTGTTTACTCTAACACTAAATCCGGATTCTTGTGGTTTTTAATGCACTAGATTTGTATGACATCAATCGTTACTTTAATGTGGAGCCTTTTTTAGTATTCCACGAGATGCGTAACACTGTTATATTTATTTCTATTTATTTATTTCAACTAATGGTATCTTAATCTACTGTTTTATCGCCTTTTTAAATTTAAAAAATAAATATTATACATCTTTCGAGTTCATAAACCTTTAATAATTCTTACTGTACATGGTAAGTCTTAGTTACTATAGGAGTTATATTCTACAAAGCTTTTCCCAAATAAATGTTTATTATATTTATTTGTAGACTTTACACTTTATCAATTATTGCTTTAATTTTCTCTTGTTACATTTAAAGATCAAACTTTTATACCCAAATGTACATAGAATGGGTCACATGAAATCTTAGTTCAGTTATACAATTTAACTAAACAAATTCTTCATTGCGCCGAAAACACAATTCGCGTTTTTCAGTATGCAATTATTGCTACAAATAATTTTTAGATTTCGAAGCAAAGGAACGCGTAATATAATCTGTGCAATAGTTTTTTTTATTTTTTATTTAATCTAATGGCCATCTGATAGGAATACGAACAGTAGATTTTGAAGTGTAAACTTCGATTAGAAACGTTTAATTTAAGTTAGTCACGATGTAACACATGCGTGTATTGGAAACGAAATGGCATCTGTTTGAACAATATCTGAGGTATGAGTTGAATCTTTACTAAGGGCAATGTGTGCGTTTCTGAGGTGGCATGAACTTGTCGGTCTTGTGCCAATGAAAAATACAGTGTTTTTTTACAAGTTTATTTGACTTTTCTTAATCAGCCAGTGTGATTATATTATACAATATGAGTTATATCAGTTTAAAGTTGTAAACTAGGCAATGTGTTGTTAACGTGTTAACGTCAGTTTCATGCCTAACCTTTCAAGGTGCGTGCGCCTCCATATTTAACAGTCTAGCTCATTACCTCCCCCACGCACGCTCTTTACTGTTCCAGATCTGTGGTTTTAAAATGACGCAAGGAAGGGTGGTTGTAACACTTTTAAATAATCTAAATCAAAATCAGAACCTGATCATATTTTACATTTTTTATGTTTGTACGTGTGGCTTCAGATCTTTGTAAAGTTGTGTCAGATTTGTTATACGTTTATTTACATTGTTCAAAATACGTACCACGAAATTTACATTAAAAGTTTATTATTATCATTTCGTTTGGGTTGATATGTTCGAAAGCTAAACATGCGAGTACCAACTTAACAACTCGATTGAAGGATAGTTGCAACTTAAACACAAAAGAATAATTCTGACTGTAACTGTGCCTTGTTGTAAGGAGCTGTGAAGGTTGTATGGCACAAGAAGGAACGTGTTCGGTCTTTGCAAGAAACGAAGCGACTGTGTGGTGGAACTCTGTAGCCGCGGGCGGGGAAGTGACATACCCCATAACACTCGCTGTATCCTCTAGCTTTGTTCTGGAAACACGGGATACTTCTACCAATGCAATTGATTACACGTAGTTCTCTAAAGCATTTCAATAATTTGTATATAAAGTGTGCGGTTAACTGTGATAAATTATCCATAAATTTGTTTTTATCTCGAATTTTTCAGCATTTATCTTTGTGGAAATTAAAATTTTAGCACTTTATGCTCCTTTAAAAGGCTTGTGAACAAAATTCGTGATGTTCAAAAACTTAATATTATATGAGAAAAACATACACCAGTGCTCTCTGATATGACTCTTAGGGTGGATACGCATAATGAGACCTCCAATTTTAACCTTTTATTCACAGACAGTCCGTCCGCAGACGTCTCACTGAGATTAATAATTATAATAAGTCAACAGAGTTCGCTAGTGGTTCCCCATGTCTCGCCATGGGTTCTAGATCGAGCCGTTGGATGTCGCTGTCAGCGGCGCGGCGTTTCAGTGGTGAAGTCTGTGTTCTACATTGTCTGTGCTTTTGTCCATCTTTGCATTTGTGTTCTCATATGAAGTCACACATTTCAGTGCGTTTCATTAAATTAATAATTAATGGAGGGCACTGCACTTGAAGGTTTATCCATAGAAAATAATCAACACGGTTTCCAACCCCTAAGCAGTACAATAACAGTAAATAGAATGTCAAAGGAGGTAAACAGCCTCGTAAAAACCTAGTATATAAAGAAGAGACTTGCTAAGGTGGGCACTTTTTACGAGATGTTCTGAAATGTTTTCGACCTTTTTAACGGAACACAGTTAAAAAAATTCTAATGTACGGATTAAGGTACCTACATTTTTTCAAGAGCTATTTTCTGGTTATTCTAACAATTCTAGCTGAGGTATTATAACTATCTTATTTGAATAAATAAATTTACTCAATTATAAGATTCAAAAGTCAAAATTTTTAATAATTAAAACATTTTTAATTTTTGTAAACTTCAGTTGAAAAATAAATTTATATATAATATCTAATATACTTTTCGGATAATTTTGGTGTGAATTGACGTAGTGACGATGGGAATCACGGACTTATTTATAGGCATCGAATTAAGACAGTCCTATAATTTTACACTACAATATATAAGTCGATGACAATGTACTAATAGCTAAGTGCAAATACAATTTAAATAAATTATATCATGTTTCTTACTCTGAAAGATAAGCTGTATAATCTATTTGAGTTTCACTCATACGTAATCGGTGGTCTTCAAATTTAGAAATTTTGTTTTTATAATTTAACAATTGTTTATGTTCTTAGAAGATTCTTTCATTTTAAACCTGAATACTACACGAGTTATGATTACCTGATAAGTATAATCAGATTCAGTCCATCGTAAAAGCAAGTATTCAATTAATCCCTTGTTTTAATTCTAATTCATTAATGTATTTCTTATCAAAATGTTCTTATCAAATTATTTGTTGTAATTGGGGACATACAATGTAGGCCTATGTATTTAGTTTAGTACTCTTTTTAACAACTCCGATTCTAATAAATTCAGTTTTCTGCTGTACTCAACCGTAGGTAGATACTAAGAACTGAAGTAGCCCGACTCGGTCCTTTTAGCACATTGAACCTTTCGTTGCCGTAAGCTTAATAAAGCTTTCCATTAAGTTTAGGTTTTGTTGTGTCCCGTTAACGTTTTATGTTCGGTTTACGTCTTCTCATTAGAAATAACAGCTATTACTGTGGAGATTGCCTATCTGGAATTGTACGGCTTGTTTGTCATGATTGTAATATTGTTTATTGTTGTAATGCGTATGTTATGTTTATTTTTTCTAATTACAAATAACACCCATTACTGTGGAGATTGCGTATCTGGAGTTCTACGGCTTGTTTGTCATGATTAAGTAGATTGCCTATCTGGAATTGTACGGCTTGTTTGTCATGATTGTAATATTGTTTATTGTTGTAATGCGTATGTTATGTTTATTTCATCTAATTACAAATAACACCCATTACTGTGGAGATTGCCTATCTGGAATTGTACGGCTTGTTTGTCATGATTGTAATATTGTTTATTGTTGTAATGCGTATGTTATGTTTATTTCGTCTAATTACAAATAACACCCATTACTGTGGAGATTGCGTATCTGGAGTTGTACAGGCTTGTTTGTCATGATTGTAATATTGTTTATTGTTGTAATGCGTATGTTATGTTTATTTCGTCTAATTACAAATAACACCCATTACTGTGGAGATTGCCTATCTGGAATTGTACGGCTTGTTTGTCATGATTGTAATATTGTTTATTGTTGTAATGCGTATGTTATGTTTATTTCGTCTAATTACAAATAACACCCATTACTGTGGAGAATTGCCTATCTGGAGTTGTACGGCTTGTTTGTCATGATTGTAATATTGTTTATTGTTGTAATGCGTATGTTATGTTTATTTCGTCTAATTACAAATAACACCCATTACTGTGGAGATTGCGTATCTGGAGTTCTACGGCTTGTTTGTCATGATTGTAATATTGTTTATTGTTGTAATGCGTATGTTATGTTTATTTCGTCTAATTACAAATAACACCCATTACTGTGGAGATTGCGTATCTGGAGTTCTACGGCTTGTTTGTCATGATTGTAATATTGTTTATTGTTGTAATGCGTATGTTATGTTTATTTCGTCTAATTACAAATAACACCCATTACTGTGGAGATTGCCTATCTGGAATTGTACGGCTTGTTTGTCATGATTGTAATATTCTTTATTGTAATGCGTCTGTTATGTTTATTTCTTCTAATTACAAAATAACAGTAATTGCGGTGGAGACTGCCCTATCTGAAGTTCTATGAGCTGTATTGCTTGTTTGTGTTGATGCTAATATTGTTTAGTATAATGTCTATAAATTATTATGTTTATTTCTACTCACTATAAATATCAGCCATTACTATGTAGATGGTCCTATCTGGAGTTGTACGGCTTGTTGGTCATGATCGTAATATAATTTCGATAGTTAATATCGATAGCGGTTTATGGTTTCGATATTATGTTCGATTCTTTTGTTTGCCAACACAGAACTGAAACCTCATAAAATTTTAATTCGTGATTTCAGTCCGTGTTGATTTTATTAGTATTTATAGAAGAAATAACACTTGTTTTGCTATTAAAAACACTTAATTGACATTAAAAAGAGTAACTGTTTTTTTTGTAATCAACTCAATTTTATTTGGAAATGTAATTAATTTGTTAATTATTTTTTACACATCAATGAAAGTATTACACAGAATATAAATAATGTATTAGGACAGTGTTGTATAATTTAGCGACACGCAGTGGGAAGGTTCAGTAGTTTTGTATAGTAATTAAAGTGGAGCATCCTTATCCCTGGCTCCACTGACAGTCCAACGTAACAGATAATAGTAGCTCAGTTCATCGTTTCATTTGTCGGTGTGGAGCCATGTGTATCTGGTTTTGTTGAAAATCATCGTTGTTTTGTTTTCCAAAGCTTTTTCATGTGAGGTTTATTTCTAGTATCGGTCTGTGTTAGCAACGTGCAGTGGTTGCGAGTGGAAAACCGTGATTGGATGGTACAGTTAAAATTATACCACTATTTTATAGTAGAAGTTGGAATAAGCTCTGTACTCTAACTGCTCTGAATTTGATATGCGTAATGCTCTAATATTATAACAAACACAATGCAGGAGTTATACCCTACAATACGTGTCGCATATAAAGGCTTCTCTGAGGTTCAATGCAAAACACTAAAAGTCTAAAGCTCATTTCATTACTGACAAATAGAACGACAGACAATCATACCGAAAAGAGATGTTTACATTCCTTGGCAAACAACGGAGAAATTGTGTCAGCTAAGTAATAGGCTTCAACGAATGGTTGGACATGCTATATCATCGAAATCATCCTTGTTTATTTAGAAATTAAATTTCATCAT